>NC_137239.1:6994630-8393557 GCF_051294905.1 Botryllus schlosseri
GGTCAAAGTTTTTTTTTAAATCTCTGACCGGTTCCGAGGCTTGTTGCAACAGTAGCAAAAAAAAATTAAGTTTCCAACCAAGGCTTCATCAAACTTGATCACGCATTTGTAGAGATGTTATCCCAATCTTACCTCCAATCTTGGCCAAATTTACTGGGGCCAGAAACTTTTCGCAACCTAATGTACATCAAATGCAATCTAACAGTTTCCGAGCAAGTGAAAATGTAAATGCGAACCAAAATATTGTAATTCTTAGTTATCAGGAGGTTCCTTCCTTTTGCATTTATTTTAATTTTACGCACCTTATCGGTATCATCCTTATCGTTGACGCCTTACCAATTACATTTAATTATCCTGACTCAGCTCTGAGTAGCCTAATCGTTTAAATACATTTCATTGACTGTCCTGTAGCCTATATTCGCTGTTGGTCGCTCAAACCTTTGGGTATTAACAGTCGCTTGAAACATTTTTCTGTGCTTTTAGTTTTCAGTACTCATGATTAGGAATAGTTCGAATACGTTCGAGTTTTTTTTAATTAAAGGGTATTATACATATCAGGAATGAAACATGAATAGCTTGAGATTGTTGCTAATTACGTCGCTACGGTTGTCAAAGAACACCACTTTACTGAATAAATTACCTGTTTATAAGTAATTGTAATTGTAATTATAATTGTCATTAATTAGCCTACATGTTTAACAGTAATTGTAATTGTAATTGTAATTTGATATTTTTAGTATTGAGTAATTGTAATTGTAATGTAATTGAAACATGCAAGGAAGCAATTGTAATTGTAATTGTAATTGAATTAAAATATTGTAATTGATCCAACTCTGGTCGACACCTATTTGAAGACAAAAAAGTTGCGCCACGCTCATATGAAGGAAATAATATTATTATTGGTTATTTCAATCTAAATATTGATATTCGATCGCTGTCGCGTTACAACTTGCATTTCGTGTATCATAACTTCCACTCCTTAAACTACCGAGGGAGTTTTAAAATCGATGACTCTGAAAATGTATAACTTACATGAATATTTTTATCAATTTGTTGAACTTGGAAATAAATATCCGCGCTTTGGTAGGATGATCATAACGCAATATCTGTTTGACATAAACATCATTGTCAGGACCGTAACTGTCGCACCCTAAACCTCTCAATTGGGGGAGGCGAGCTCAAACGGGGCTCAAAATGACTTCGAGAATTAGCGTAAATTCGAGAATTTATTCATGCTAGGCGCGATTTAAAGTTGCCAAATATACTGATTACACTGGTCAACACGTTTTTTGTTGACTTTGATCAGGCAATTGATTTTGATTAACTTTTAGGCATCCCCCACATTGCCTCAAATCCAACGTAATAGCACTACTTTCAATATTTTGTGTTTATTGTATAAAACGTTTCAAAAACTACATCCTGACGAAAGTAAATCATTAGACTTCAAATGAACATTTGCACTGCTTTATTTGATTGATTTAAACTGATATTGCTTGTACAGGACAACTGAAATGCTAGTTTCAGGGTCCAAATTCACGCTAATAACCCATAATTCTGTAGGTTGTCTAGTTTGATATTCGAGCAATAGTCAGCTAACATATCTAAGCTCCAATCTACTCTGGTATCTTATCCCCATCATCTTCAGATGTTGAGGGACATTTTCTCCTTGGCCATCTCTGACTATGTCAAGGTTTTCAGGGAAATTATCAAGATACTTTTTTTTTAATGTCTGCTGCCCGACATAAACATATTGCAGTGGCACATGTGTATCAGGGTTGCATGTGCTGTGAATCCTTATTGTCTGAAAAACAAAGAAAACATACTATTCAAAACCTGACTCATACGATCCAGTCGTGCTCGTGATATTGCAACAATTCTGTTTCTGTATTGTTCTCAATGTTTCTGTATTATTCACGAAGACTAACTGAGTGTGCAATTGTTACTGCACCTAGGACGTTACCATTTTGGAGAATGCCGCACTGGAGGATCCGTTTTTGAGCTACCTATGATCGGTGGCACATCGCCATTGGTTCTTATGGGTGCGGCGGTGACCTACCTGAAAACCCGGGGTGATGACCCCACCCTTTTAGACCCCCCTTGTGGTGGTGATGTGCCATGTGTTCTTATGGATGCGGTGATGATACCACCCTTTCAGGTATAGGCTGCGGTGATGATATACCTTGAAAACTCGTGTTGGTGACCCCACCCTTTCGGTACAGGCTGCGGCGATGACCTGCGGTCTCGTATTCGAGGGAATCCCAACGTTTACGGTGAGTGCGACTTTAATATATCGTTATTCTTATGGACGCGGCGGTGATTCGTACTTTCGGGTATAGACCGCGGCGGTATGTCGTACTTTTAGCAAAAAAGGATGTGAAATAGTTTGCTAAATCTAGGAATCACTTGCTTGGTAATGTTTGGGTAATTAGATTACCACAGAGCCGGTGTAGACGGCGATTCGAATATCAACAATAACCGCGTTCACAAACTAACACTTCAAAAATGTGTGAAATAGGTTGCAAATCCCACGATCGCTCACGAGATAATGTCTCGGACATAGCCATCTCTCGCAACTTGTTGTTACATACATTCCAATCGCCACAATGTAATATTTTGATAATCAGTATGTCCCAGAACTTGATTTCGCTGGTAAGATTTAATAAGTAACGAATAACAGACCATCAGTGTCCGTAACTTGAATAGCGACAAATTGTCACTTATTTCCGCTCTAACCCTCATCCTTTGTGAAGTGAACGCTTATTCAAAAAGGTGTGAAATAATTTTAAAATCCTACGACCACTCACAGGGTAATGCTTCAGACATAGCGATCGCTCATGATTTGGTGTTACAGACATACCGATCGCTCACAAGGTTTAATAAGTTTGTCACAGAGCCGTCGCAGACGTTGATTCGAAAACCAACAATTTGACACTTTCTGGTGGTCGCTATATGTTTTGGCACTTCGGAACAGTGGCTGACTTTAGTTGTATGATAAGAATCATGAAAATATTCAAGCAATGTGTCAATTTGTCAACTTGAAATGAAACTTACTACACAACTCAAGTTGATTCTTATCTGAATGTGTTAATTCGGCACAACTCTAATTCTTTTGAGAAATCCTAATAACGCGATCTGTTGAATCGAACGTAACCTGAATATTCCTGACGCCGACTTTCAGCCACATCGAATTATTCGCACATTCCGCGTCGCTGTTTCACGCCTATAGAATCAATACCAACTAACTCAATGAGAATCAGGAATCACAAGTATACACATACAATAATTGTATTTAATACTGAGAAATCAAACGCTTAACAAAAACACGCAACTAATCATTTGCCAACTCTGGCATCACCAAAAAAATTCAGGCATTGTTGATTGAAAATCCTTGAATCCTTATTATCAAAAAATGTTATAGTGCGGTGTCGGAATCCATTCGCGGGATGTACTAAAGGAAAATCCAAATAATCCAGAATGAAATATTTGGACTTTGACATTGTGTGAATTGAAATATGTTTGACAAACATGACTACCAACTTTCACCCAGTCACATTTCGAGATTATACGCACATTGATTTGAAACAAGTAATGAAACATTACAACTCTATTCGCGACCTGTCTTTACGTTTGTCAAAGAGAGTTTCAGTAATTACTATCGCGATATTCTAATGTGTTACTACGCACAATAGAATCAATCAATGAAATATCGCCCATTGTTGTAAACATTTCCAACTTGACAACCGCTTGCACATAACACGATCTAGTTGCAATGCGATGAGTTGAATCGGAATATTGCAACCTACTTTGTCATATCGCGATTTGAAGTAGGATTGCCGGACAGGCTGGGTAAACTTTCACTCCACTGCGTTTCAGATTAATTTATTCACACGATCACCATCTCGCTGTCTTCACACTTACACAATCGCGTACTGTTCCCACTCGCAACTTCGGTACGATATTTCAACTTGTCACAATAACTGATTATTCACATGTTGATTTGAAACAAAAGAAGCCTTGAACAAGTTATCTGGGTATTTTTTTGTCACAATTGAGTTAATGGAAATAGTATTCCACCTCGAAATTTTAACATCCTACCATACTCAAAAGAGTCAATCATGAAAACCTTGTCAAGTAAACCCGTTTGTAACTTACCAGACCAACTAGACAGTACCCGTACAGAAAGAAGACAACATTACGCGAGTACATACAATCGCTACAATCTAAAATCCATAGCAAGTTCGGTTGTAGTCATATACCGCCAAATCGTCTTTTTTGTTCAACTGTAAAAGTCGTTACTATTCTGTAAGATAAAGTAATTACTATTCGGTATATTTTATAAACCAAAGTAAATACTACTCGGTGTGCGGTTTGAGATTAACATATTACATTTGAGTATACGAGATTTGAATGTCTGACCAAACTAGTTAAGAATTCATTTCTTACAATCGAACGCAGGCGTTATATTGAAAATTTTCACGATGTAAACATATGAATTGACACATTGATTTTGACATATGAGATTTTGTAATAGTCGATCATGACTTGATTATTAAATTATGACATTATTAGACCAGGGTTGTGTTGAAGGTTATTACGATACCAACAAACTTTTCAGAAACAATGTTATTAGCATATCGATTTGTAAAACTAGATTAACATGTCTGAAATGTTTTGATTGGGAAGATTAAGCCGTGTTCGTAAAAACCACGCATCGTATTGTGGATATCAGGAAATATTTTACAAATGTAATTGTCTCCACTAACCAAGACTGAAGATGAAACAACAATTTCCTTTGTTGAACAATAACCGGTACAATACTTTATCATCGTAATCTGTGGTGAGAATTGAAACACTTTCGCACATTACCCGGTGTCAAGATATCACACTAGGTGAATTGACATACCGCCGCTTGATTAATACCTAATCCGTTCGCACCATTTCACATACTTTGATCATTACTAAAGTAAATTGGAATATGTTTGCTAGATGCATTCAATTCAGTTAGAAATGTCTGGTACACAACAATCGTAATATCAAGGAAGTACTTGGTACACTGTAATTCACTTAACGTGTTTTGCATTGTTGTTCATTTGTAGTATTGATTGTTTTTGAACCCCCAAATAATAATTCCCGACATGAAACCAAACCGCTGAAAGTCGTTAGCATCACAACGAAACAATTTGTACGATGTTTGCCAAATGTATCCTATAGTTAGGTGTACTAGAATTATTTGTCTAACACATACACCGACAATGCAATCGAAATTTTTTTTCGTTGTCATTCGCTGAAGTAAATGTCATCACAATACTCTGTCACTAAAAGACGTTACTTGTATGTGATTGAATCCCTAACAATTACCTCACTAAACCAAACTCCAAAGAACTTTTACTCACTCGACGGATATGAAACAGCGTCGCTTAATCGGTCTATATCATTTTTCTAAAGGTAAATCATATCCATCCAATAGAAAACAATTTTCACTAGCTTGGTAATGAAACCGAAGTCTTCATTCGATATTTTGTTTGTGTCAAATACTTTGCAATAAGCACACTGGAGTGGTTGAGCTTTACATCATCAGACTGTAATCTGTAAATCAAGCTTACATCCGATTTGTAACTGTATTGTTTACCTAACCGAGTTGTATGCACAGTTTGATATTTTTGTCATTTAGTGATTGCTGAACATACCACTTCGAATCACTCCATTGATCGTAATTTCCATCATCGCGATAATCGAAGTACATTTGTTTCGAGTTCATAACAACCGGTTTTTCTACGACATGATAAATTATTGACAAGTTCTGCCTAGAAGATTGGTTGCATACCGCGAAAAATAATATACCACTCATATTGATAGTGTTACTCCATTCATCGGTATTTTTTCCGTTGTCGATTTTCAAACGAGTAAAATTTATTACTTGAGTTGTTCTGCTTACTATATTTAAATGTAAACTCACTCGTCTTTCAACAACAAACAATGATAAAAAAAAGTATGCAATCAAACACAACAAGTTTTACTGCAGGACACTAATTATTATCCCACATAACTCATTTCTTACCGAAGACATATGAAATATATTCATGTTACACGAACATACTCGATATTCCCATGCTACAAACCTGTACAATGATTGGTGGTGCTTTCAAACTGTTTCGATACCTCAAGAACTTTATTGTCTGAATGGTTGTTCATGTATCTTAATAATCAAGTAGTTCAACACAGAACTAGTACTAACAGAAACACCAGAGTTGTTTGCACAAAAGTTTGCATGTGTACAGTATGTGAATACCATGTGTAAGTCCAGCACAATTGTGGTCTCCGTCCGAGTTTAGTTAACACAATTTACGACACCGAGGTCGCCTCATCTTTCGTAAGACAACAAACCAACCAAGGCTTCAGGATATGTCCATGTCATAGCAATAAATCAGCTACTCCAACAACAGAGTACATATGTTTTCTAGTTACGGTGCTTACATCTTACACACAAATCAATCTACTTTGCTAATGAAAAGTGCTGAGTCATCACATGGTTGTCCTCACAACAATACAACTAAAACATACTATCATACAAAATGATCGTTATAGTTTGCACACCAACGGTACATCGTACAAGTAGCAAGTCTCGAGAATCCAGTTATTCAAAAAACGTGAAAGTGTTTCTACACCAAGTCGGTAAGTTGACGAAAGCATATATTGTAATATCATGATCGATTTACATGCGTTGATCACAAAATGTCACTCCTCTAAATAATTATTTTTCACTCAAACACAAAAGCATACTTGTCACCATTCGTTTTCATCAAGCACGAGTTCAAGAAACTTACTTACTACGACATGAATTGTTACTTTTATGTTGTGTAAATAGGTAATAATTAATTTTAGTAACACTATATCAACATCATCGAGTTGTGCGAATAGATTTACATGCGGTCTTGTGGTTTTAATCGAAGTACACAGCTCGGTCTAATGTAGAGCCATCTCTATTGTACAGCAACTCGGTAATCGAAATGCATGCATTAACATTTAAACAGCGATCTTGTTTCGTCACGCGAAAAATATGTTCACTATCGCGATACTCTGTACAGGGAGTGCAAATCCTTTTCACACTCGTAATAGTATACCAACGGCTACCGGCGACAACGTTTAACAATACCAATGACACTAAACATACGATACCTACCCAAGTAAAATTACCATTTCACCTGGAGGTCAGCCGTTACCTGAGTAAACATATCATTTTCCTTTGGAGATCTGACGTTTACCTAGAGTAAGAAACCATTTTCACTTGGAAATATATTTTTTCCCTCAGCAACAAACCATTTTCACTTGGAAATATATTTTTCCCTGGGTAACAAAACTTTTTCACTTGGAAATATATTTTTTCCCTGAACAACAAACCATTCTCACTTGGAAATATATTTTTTTCCCTGAGCAAAAAACCATTTTCACTTGGAAATATATTTTTCCCTGGGTAACAAAACTTTTTCACTTGGAAATATATTTTTTCCCTGAACAACAAACCATTCTCACTTGGAAATATATTTTTTCCCTGAGCAACAAACCATTTTCACTTGGCGGGTCGTCGTTTACCTGAGTGAAAATATCATTTTCCTTTGGAGATCCGGCGTTTACCCAGTGTAACAATACATTTTCTCTTGGTCATCTAGCTTTTCCTAGAGTAACAAAACCATTTTCATTTTGAAATCTGACAAACACACCCGACAATTTGGTATTAGTTGTATTGACGATAGTTTGAAATAGATTACAACGAACCGTGACGAAAATATACACGGACTACCGGTTTCAGAGTATACCCCCATCAGTCGTATCACATCAATATCATCGGTTAACCACATACAATATGCTCTTGTACACCGAAATGCATGTTTTGGAAAGTTGGACAATAGGCTTCGATAGTTCTGTGATGTCCGGGTTCGTGCTTTGGATTTTCCAGAGTCAAAATGTCTGAATAAAACACCTCCTCGACGATGGTTGGTATGTGGATAACGGTGTTCGGAAAACGGTTGGATTTATGTCACCCATCGCGATAACAATTCCAGGTCGAGTTTTTCCCCGCATGTTTACTATATTGTGTCTTTATTGGTCAATGTATGTCTCGACATTCAGTTTGAAATCGGAAACCCCGATAAAGTATGTAACCGGATCTGGATATCAACTCTGAACCAATGAACAATATTCAAAGTAAACATGTTACACCCAGTGTTCCACGAAAAAATACCATCCAGACATACGTCGCGCTTGTTTGCCCACACCAGTATACGCGCAAATGGAGGTGTGTGACATTGCATGCAATGTGTTGGTATACAAACATCGGGGAGTAAGCCTTCCATCCACAGACATTATCATAGTCGGTAATTTTGATGCAGATCGAATGTCATCAAGCACACCCGATAACAATGTCATACCAATAAGCCACATTGCAATGACTCTGAGTCAATCTGAAGTATGACATACAGACACGCAAACATGGAACCGTAACATGGGTTATTCGCACGACGGTGAAAGTGAACTGTACAACATATATCAATAGAGCGTTCACAGTCGAATATGCGAACCATGCACAATCATATACCCAGATTTTTGTTGGATATGTACGAAACCAATAAATCGATACATTTCTGTTCCTTCTACGTCAATAATACAAACGTCATTCCAATGCATCGCTCGAATGTAAGGTTCGTTAGGTGTAAAATCCATGTCAAATAAAACCAAAGTGCGCCTTCCGTGTTTTATTATTTCCACCATCGCATCTTGTCTGCGTCGTAACACTATGGTGCGGGGACTTGAAAAACGGAGGATTGTGAAACGGATTGACATGACCAACTGAAACCAACGTCAATAGCCTTGTGGTGATACCGTTTCAAAATGTTACCGATATGACGAGCGCAACCTCGATCTCTTGTGGCGATGACCGTTTCGAAATGTCACCGGACGAACTGGACCCTTACGAAAGTGTGTTTTATGATTGCGTGTGAAATCACGAAAGGTAGTGTTCTATTGTGGTGTACGATTGCAGTCTTCATTCCACAGAAACACACCTTATTGGATCACAGTATCAATCCGAGATTTTCAGAAGCACTGTTCGCGATATTTATCTGGAATCGTTATGTGGGAGTAGCGACATCCATGCATCGTGATTTAGTGAAAGACTGATCGCAATCATTTCGAGCACCCATACTTCGATAGTTCACATTGGTCGAACGCGGCAGTCTCAGCAGAAAACTTCGGTGTCGACAACACGATGGATATCGACCGATGTATCCAATTGGTCTGGGTGAGCTGTCCGGAGATAGGGCCATGACTATCTTGAAATGTTACAACGCGATAAAACCATCGAATAAATCAGTGAACGGTGTCGAAATATCGATGTAATAGCGCGACAGTCATTTGACACTGCAATGTGTCTTATTGGTATTGTTATCGGGTGTGATGACATTCGATCTGCATCAAAATTACCGGTTATGATAATGTCTGTGGATCGAAGGCTTACTCCCCGATGTTTGTGTACCACACATTGCATGCAATGTCACACACCTCCATTTGCGCGTATACTGGTGTGGGCAAACAAGCGCGACGTATGTCTGGATGGTATTTTTTCGTGGAACACTGGGTGTAACATGTTTACTTTGAATATTGTTCATTGGTTCAGAGTTGATATCCAGATCCGGTTACATACTTTATCGGGGTTTCCGATTTCAAACTGAATGTCGAGACATACATTGACCAATAAAGACACAATATAGTAAACATGCGGGGAAAAACTCGACCTGGAATTGTTATCGCGATGGGTGACATAAATCCAACCGTTTTCCGAACACCGTTATCCACATACCAACCATCGTCGAGGAGGTGTTTTATTCAGACATTTTGACTCTGGAAAATCCAAAGCACGAACCCGGACATCACAGAACTATCGGAGCCTATTGTCCAACTTTCCAAAACATGCATTTCGGTGTACAAGAGCATATTGTATGTGGTTAACCGATGATATTGATGTGATACGACTGATGGGGGTATACTCTGAAACCGGTAGTCCGTGTATATTTTCGTCACGGTTCGTTGTAATCTATTTCAAACTATCGTCAATACAACTAATACCAAATTGTCGGGTGTGTTTGTCAGATTTCAAAATGAAAATGGTTTTGTTACTCTAGGAAAAGCTAGATGACCAAGAGAAAATGTATTGTTACACTGGGTAAACGCCGGATCTCCAAAGGAAAATGATATTTTCACTCAGGTAAACGACGACCCGCCAAGTGAAAATGGTTTGTTGCTCAGGGAAAAAATATATTTCCAAGTGAGAATGGTTTGTTGTTCAGGGAAAAAATATATTTCCAAGTGAAAAAGTTTTGTTACCCAGGGAAAAATATATTTCCAAGTGAAAATGGTTTTTTGCTCAGGGAAAAAAATATATTTCCAAGTGAGAATGGTTTGTTGTTCAGGGAAAAAATATATTTCCAAGTGAAAAAGTTTTGTTACCCAGGGAAAAATATATTTCCAAGTGAAAATGGTTTGTTGCTGAGGGAAAAAATATATTTCCAAGTGAAAATGGTTTCTTACTCTAGGTAAACGTCAGATCTCCAAAGGAAAATGATATGTTTACTCACGTAACGGCTGACCTCCAGGTGAAATGGTAATTTTACTTGGGTAGGTATCGTATGTTTAGTGTCATTGGTATTGTTAAACGTTGTCGCCGGTAGCCGTTGGTATACTATTACGAGTGTGAAAAGGATTTGCACTCCCTGTACAGAGTATCGCGATAGTGAACATATTTTTCGCGTGACGAAACAAGATCGCTGTTTAAATGTTAATGCATGCATTTCGATTACCGAGTTGCTGTACAATAGAGATGGCTCTACATTAGACCGTGCTGTGTACTTCGATTAAAACCACAAGACCGCATGTAAATCTATTCGCACAACTCGATGATGTTGATATAGTGTTACTAAAATTAATTATTACCTATTTACACAACATAAAAGTAACAATTCATGTCGTAGTAAGTAAGTTTCTTGAACTCGTGCTTGATGAAAACGAATGGTGACAAGTATGCTTTTGTGTTTGAGTGAAAAATAATTATTTAGAGGAGTGACATTTTGTGATCAACGCATGTAAATCGATCATGATATTACAATATATGCTTTCGTCAACTTACCGACTTGGTGTAGAAACACTTTCACGTTTTTTGAATAACTGGATTCTCGAGACTTGCTACTTGTACGATGTACCGTTGGTGTGCAAACTATAACGATCATTTTGTATGATAGTATGTTTTAGTTGTATTGTTGTGAGGACAACCATGTGATGACTCAGCACTTTTCATTAGCAAAGTAGATTGATTTGTGTGTAAGATGTAAGCACCGTAACTAGAAAACATATGTACTCTGTTGTTGGAGTAGCTGATTTATTGCTATGACATGGACATATCCTGAAGCCTTGGTTGGTTTGTTGTCTTACGAAAGATGAGGCGACCTTGGTGTCGTAAATTGTGTTAACTAAACTCGGACGGAGACCACAATTGTGCTGGACTTACACATGGTATTCACATACTGTACACATGCAAACTTTTGTGCAAACAACTCTGGTGTTTCTGTTAGTACTAGTTCTGTGTTGAACTACTTGATTATTAAGATACATGAACAACCATTCAGACAATAAAGTTCTTGAGGTATCGAAACAGTTTGAAAGCACCACCAATCATTGTACAGGTTTGTAGCATGGGAATATCGAGTATGTTCGTGTAACATGAATATATTTCATATGTCTTCGGTAAGAAATGAGTTATGTGGGATAATAATTAGTGTCCTGCAGTAAAACTTGTTGTGTTTGATTGCATACTTTTTTTTATCATTGTTTGTTGTTGAAAGACGAGTGAGTTTACATTTAAATATAGTAAGCAGAACAACTCAAGTAATAAATTTTACTCGTTTGAAAATCGACAACGGAAAAAATACCGATGAATGGAGTAACACTATCAATATGAGTGGTATATTATTTTTCGCGGTATGCAACCAATCTTCTAGGCAGAACTTGTCAATAATTTATCATGTCATAGAAAAACCGGTTGTTATGAACTCGAAACAAATGTACTTCGATTATCGCGATGATGGAAATTACGATCAATGGAGTGATTCGAAGTGGTATGTTCAGCAATCACTAAATGACAAAAATATCAAACTGTGCATACAACTCGGTTAGGTAAACAATACAGTTACAAATCGGATGTAAGCTTGATTTACAGATTACAGTCTGATGATGTAAAGCTCAACCACTCCAGTGTGCTTATTGCAAAGTATTTGACACAAACAAAATATCGAATGAAGACTTCGGTTTCATTACCAAGCTAGTGAAAATTGTTTTCTATTGGATGGATATGATTTACCTTTAGAAAAATGATATAGACCGATTAAGCGACGCTGTTTCATATCCGTCGAGTGAGTAAAAGTTCTTTGGAGTTTGGTTTAGTGAGGTAATTGTTAGGGATTCAATCACATACAAGTAACGTCTTTTAGTGACAGAGTATTGTGATGACATTTACTTTAGCGAATGACAACGAAAAAAATTTCGATTGCATTGTCGGTGTATGTGTTAGACAAATAATTCTAGTACACCTAACTATAGGATACATTTGGCAAACATCGTACAAATTGTTTCGTTGTGATGCTAACGACTTTCAGCGGTTTGGTTTCATGTCGGGAATTATTATTTGGGGGTTCAAAAACAATCAATACTACAAATGAACAACAATGCAAAACACGTTAAGTGAATTACAGTGTAGCAAGTACTTCCTTGATATTACGATTGTTGTGTACCAGACATTTCTAACTGAATTGAATGCATCTAGCAAACATATTCCAATTTACTTTAGTAATGATCAAAGTATGTGAAATGGTGCGAACGGATTAGGTATTAATCAAGCGGCGGTATGTCAATTCACCTAGTGTGATATCTTGACACCGGGTAATGTGCGAAAGTGTTTCAATTCTCACCACAGATTACGATGATAAAGTATTGTACCGGTTATTGTTCAACAAAGGAAATTGTTGTTTCATCTTCAGTCTTGGTTAGTGGAGACAATTACATTTGTAAAATATTTCCTGATATCCACAATACGATGCGTGGTTTTTACGAACACGGCTTAATCTTCCCAATCAAAACATTTCAGACATGTTAATCTAGTTTTACAAATCGATATGCTAATAACATTGTTTCTGAAAAGTTTGTTGGTATCGTAATAACCTTCAACACAACCCTGGTCTAATAATGTCATAATTTAATAATCAAGTCATGATCGACTATTACAAAATCTCATATGTCAAAATCAATGTGTCAATTCATATGTTTACATCGTGAAAATTTTCAATATAACGCCTGCGTTCGATTGTAAGAAATGAATTCTTAACTAGTTTGGTCAGACATTCAAATCTCGTATACTCAAATGTAATATGTTAATCTCAAACCGCACACCGAGTAGTATTTACTTTGGTTTATAAAATATACCGAATAGTAATTACTTTATCTTACAGAATAGTAACGACTTTTACAGTTGAACAAAAAAGACGATTTGGCGGTATATGACTACAACCGAACTTGCTATGGATTTTAGATTGTAGCGATTGTATGTACTCGCGTAATGTTGTCTTCTTTCTGTACGGGTACTGTCTAGTTGGTCTGGTAAGTTACAAACGGATTTACTTGACAAGGTTTTCATGATTGACTCTTTTGAGTATGGTAAGATGTTAAAATTTCGAGGTGTAATACTATTTCCATTAACTCAATTGTGACAAAAAAATACCCAGATAACTTGTTCAAGGCTTCTTTTGTTTCAAATCAACATGTGAATAATCAGTTATTGTGACAAGTTGAAATATCGTACCGAAGTTGCGAGTGGGAACAGTACGCGATTGTGTAAGTGTGAAGACAGCGAGATGGTGATCGTGTGAATAAATTAATCTGAAACGCAGTGGAGTGAAAGTTTACCCAGCCTGTCCGGCAATCCTACTTCAAATCGCGATATGACAAAGTAGGTTGCAATATTCCGATTCAACTCATCGCATTGCAACTAGATCGTGTTATGTGCAAGCGGTTGTCAAGTTGGAAATGTTTACAACAATGGGCGATATTTCATTGATTGATTCTATTGTGCGTAGTAACACATTAGAATATCGCGATAGTAATTACTGAAACTCTCTTTGACAAACGTAAAGACAGGTCGCGAATAGAGTTGTAATGTTTCATTACTTGTTTCAAATCAATGTGCGTATAATCTCGAAATGTGACTGGGTGAAAGTTGGTAGTCATGTTTGTCAAACATATTTCAATTCACACAATGTCAAAGTCCAAATATTTCATTCTGGATTATTTGGATTTTCCTTTAGTACATCCCGCGAATGGATTCCGACACCGCACTATAACATTTTTTGATAATAAGGATTCAAGGATTTTCAATCAACAATGCCTGAATTTTTTTGGTGATGCCAGAGTTGGCAAATGATTAGTTGCGTGTTTTTGTTAAGCGTTTGATTTCTCAGTATTAAATACAATTATTGTATGTGTATACTTGTGATTCCTGATTCTCATTGAGTTAGTTGGTATTGATTCTATAGGCGTGAAACAGCGACGCGGAATGTGCGAATAATTCGATGTGGCTGAAAGTCGGCGTCAGGAATATTCAGGTTACGTTCGATTCAACAGATCGCGTTATTAGGATTTCTCAAAAGAATTAGAGTTGTGCCGAATTAACACATTCAGATAAGAATCAACTTGAGTTGTGTAGTAAGTTTCATTTCAAGTTGACAAATTGACACATTGCTTGAATATTTTCATGATTCTTATCATACAACTAAAGTCAGCCACTGTTCCGAAGTGCCAAAACATATAGCGACCACCAGAAAGTGTCAAATTGTTGGTTTTCGAATCAACGTCTGCGACGGCTCTGTGACAAACTTATTGCGGAAATATTACCTTGTGAGCGATCGGTATGTCTGTAACACCAAATCATGAGCGATCGCTATGTCTGAAGCATTACCCTGTGAGTGGTCGTAGGATTTTAAAATTATTTCACACCTTTTTGAATAAGCGTTCACTTCACAAAGGATGAGGGTTAGAGCGGAAATAAGTGACAATTTGTCGCTATTCAAGTTACGGACACTGATGGTCTGTTATTCGTTACTTATTAAATCTTACCAGCGAAATCAAGTTCTGGGACATACTGATTATCAAAATATTACATTGTGGCGATTGGAATGTATGTAACAACAAGTTGCGAGAGATGGCTATGTCCGAGACATTATCTCGTGAGCGATCGTGGGATTTGCAACCTATTTCACACATTTTTGAAGTGTTAGTTTGTGAACGCGGTTATTGTTGATATTCGAATCGCCGTCTACACCGGCTCTGTGGTAATCTAATTACCCAAACATTACCAAGCAAGTGATTCCTAGATTTAGCAAACTATTTCACATCCTTTTTTGCTAAAAGTACGACATACCGCCGCGGTCTATACCCGAAAGTACGAATCACCGCCGCGTCCATAAGAATAACGATATATTAAAGTCGCACTCACCGTAAACGTTGGGATTCCCTCGAATACGAGACCGCAGGTCATCGCCGCAGCCTGTACCGAAAGGGTGGGGTCACCAACACGAGTTTTCAAGGTATATCATCACCGCAGCCTATACCTGAAAGGGTGGTATCATCACCGCATCCATAAGAACACATGGCACATCACCACCACAAGGGGGGTCTAAAAGGGTGGGGTCATCACCCCGGGTTTTCAGGCAGGTCACCGCCGCACCCATAAGAACCAATGGCGATGTGCCACCGATCATACTAACTACTCCTATAGGCATTTGTCATTTACTCGAGTTCTAAATTGGGATTCCTAACTCATCCAGTAATCCATGGTGACAGTATCATGCCAATACCAGTATCACGGCAGTACAAAAAGCTACCGAAAGCAGGCCGACGCAGAAAAGGCTGATTCCCCTGATAGAAAGTGAGATACCTTCTCTACCTTGCCAAGTAATCTCTTCTCACTTCGTAAGGATGTTAGAAGTTCCAAAAATTTCAATTCCAAGTCCCAAAGCCTATGTATGGAAAAGTAATATGGCTAAATTCATGAAAATTTGCATATTTTGAGCATATGTCGTAGAGCAAAAACTTGACGTGATAAAAGAAAACCAGGGGCATTTTTGGAATAAGCACGACAAAATTAGCCTAAATCAAGTGCAAAGTCGAAATCAACAAATTTTTTGTTCAAAATTGTTGCCCAGTGTTATCGGGTATTCTTCCCCCAAGAAAAAATACGAATGATTTGTAGAAATGGGCATTTCGGCGTCGTCCATTAGCCCGCCACAACGCACCAAGTCATATAAAGTTTTATGCCATGCAACTGGCGACTCCAATAAGTGTGCCAGAACTATGCACAGCGAGAAAACCTTGGCCGAACAGGACTGCCCTTACGCTGACGGAAATCTTCTATATATATACCTACCTACATATATGTTTAATTGTTCATAGGCGCCTAAATGGCAGCGCCGAATGTTCGTGACCTGGCAATCTGAACCCCACATGACAAATTCCATCCCGCAGGGAAAAATTATTTCCAGTGAAGAAATACCAATTTTATATCGTGAGCGTCTTTTAGTTTAGTATGTTTTGGCGATCTCAATATCTTTTGACATATAGCAGACTGGAGGTCACGAAATAAAATATATAACGAAGTCATTATTTCAACGGGTTCGCCAGCCCGAAGATGGCGGCTTATATCTACCATACTTAGCTTATGGCTGCTTATACCTACCATACGTATAAGTTCGTCAACAGCAGGAAGTATATATCCGACCCATGGATTATTTGGCATTTACACATGTAAATTGATGCTACCTCGCTACATTTGGAAATATTTCAAGCCCTTCCTATTTTTCTGTCGGCTTACACATACAATTTATAGGGGCGTAACATAGCGTTTCCCGGTTACAAGTTCGCTGCTCAATAATTATATTGCGTGCTATTCAATTCTGCGGTCTTTACTTTCACAAATAGCAAGTCTTTGCAAACAAAGTCTTAGCAAATTTTATTGGAGGGAGCTATATTAAAGGATGGAAATGTAGATTTCAGGTCGCAGGGAATAAAGAAAGTAAGGTTGGGAACCAATCTTCTAATTTCACAATACCTTTAGTTTATGTAATTTTGTCGATGTGGGTTACTACACTAGATTTAGATGTGATGAGTTTCTGTTGTGGTTTCCAAATATTCCCGTGTGTATATATTATAATATACGTTCCGTATTCGATGATTAGCCAACATGCATTGCTGACGACATATGACATAAAGAAACTGGGGATATCATTGCATCAGGAATGTTAAATGGATAATTTCGTCCAAAATAATTGAAAAAAAAACTCGGAACATTCCCACATATCAAAAATAGAATATCAATTAAGTTGTTGGGCAAGTTGCTAAAGTATCAAAGTATAGAAAAAGTATCAAATATGGAATTGAAGAATGTTGCTATGGTATGGAAAATCTTTATATAGCATGATGCGATTGCGACGGGTATGGATTATACAAAAGTGTCATTCCATTCCAGACCCTGCCCTAGTTTTCACGAACGAATTTGCTAGCTATACTTCAGGAATCTAGACCAGGTATGAGGAATGGAAGGTAGGGGTGGTATTGATATTCTTTCAAACCACGCTGTTAAATAACCTGCTCGCAGTTCACATTAGCTGAATTCAACGTTTTTGTAGATGTTATGAGTCCATCCAAGTGCAGGCTCCGAGAATCGTATTCCAGGGTTAGATATTGGGAGGGGTGGAAGCCTCGAGGATATAGTAGGCCTACTATGAACTTATCAGACTTCAGATAATTATTATATCGACATCAGTTTGTTACATCGGACACCAAACAAAACAATACAGTTATTGGTTTAAAACGATACTTGACAATTTCTATTCAACTGGACAAATATATATTTACAGTGACAACATCAGGTAAACATGACTATTTTCTTGGTTATTGTTTTTCAATACTGGATAAACTGTGTGGTATACACGATGAGAATTGTAGTTAATCAACTACCCAAAGAGAAGATAAGACCACGTGATTATAGCCATTGATTGAAACCGAGCAGAAGTGGGCCGTGGCAAAGTACTTCTCTGTTTCCAAGTGCGTCAAGTATATTATACCTACTTGCACTATTTCTTCAAGAGGTTATGACTTTAGACTACTTCTATTTCTACTAGACAGTTTGCAGTTTTTAGGTAAGACTAGGCTTCCAATGCTTACATTCTTCTTACTCGTAAATCGATGACAATGACTAACTTGACCAACTCCGAAACTGACATACTTTTTCGCACACTTAATCTGACCACCGATATTGTCGGCTTGACCCTAAAATCTGCATATCCGACCATGGAGGGCTGTCTGTAGCTATAGTGTTTCGATACATTTTAGGGGACGTGAACATATCATAATTAGACACGATAGCGTTGGCCACTCGAGCATGTGGGTTTAAGTTACGGTTAGGGTTGGGTTGGGTTAGGTTTTGTACCTTACCTAGCCTATACAAGACGGGGGGATTCTCTAGCCGACGGGCCTATTATGAAATAATTAGGTACCTGGCGGGCCGGATTCCTGAATCGATACATTGGTCGCGGATTTATCAACCAATACAAGGATTATATCGTATTTATTGTAAGCGTTAAGGTCCAAGCATAGAGACCAAAATCAGTTTTCAAGGAATTTATTTTTGCAATATACTTCAATAGTTCTTGAAGTCAATGAGACAGCTGACGAGATTGTCCAACAAGTTCTTTGAACTCTGGCTGCATGTTGAACGTAGAATCCCTTAGTAAAGACTGCACATGAACATCAGTTAGACTGGATCGCGGCTTTGTCTTGTTAAAATTTTCATGGTCGCAAACGATGCATGTAGACCCGAATAGAACAACAGATTTCATGGCTAGCTTTCTCAGACTGGCAAACTTGGATTCATTCAGTGACGCATAACCGAACAGCACAAAGAATACAAAGAACTAAAGAATAACCTACAGTCACTATCATTTGACATAGTAAGCAATTAGTGTGGAAAGGAAAGGATGATGTTTATTTTTGTCTTTGAACTTTTTGCGGCATATACACCGACTCATGATATACACAGAGGTGGTCAAAGTAGTCAAGAAATCTACTCAAGTAGAAGTAGCGACGACAAAATCTACTCAAGTACGAGTAGAAGTACTTCTTCCATAAGAAACCCAGATCTACTTGAAGTAGAAGTAGAATTGATCGACTTTAAAAGTACTCAAGTAAGTTAGTAGTTATGAAAACGATCCTAATTCGTTCACATGGATTGTAAAAAGGTGCAAATTGAGCTATGCGATAGGTGACGAGCTTGATTCATATTGATGCATACCAACAGATATCCAATTTTCGATAGCATAAGTATTCGTCCACATCATGGGATAAAAATGATAGTATTGATATGGAAATGCGATGCTATTCCTCTGTTTTCTCGAACAGCACGTTTTAGAAAATAGCATGATATGGCGCCATTCCCCATATTATAAGGCCCGTAGTTTAGTCGAAGAGCAATATGAAGAAGTTGTATAGGATACGGTGTAAACACTTTGCGAGATTAGTAAACGTTAATAAAAAATATGGTGGACCGTAAAAATGCCATATTGTGTAGCTACATTTCCAGAAATCAAAGGCATTGCTGCACTTGCTTTTATACTTCAACATGTCTGTTATCCAGACAAAAGATCTAATAATGATAACTCAAATTATATGATACTGGGAATTGAAAGTTAATTATAAATACTACTTCTAAAAGCAGAACATATATTTCAAGTTTTTAGTCCAGAAAGTTTCAAAGGTGGTATGCTAAAACAGCTCTGAAACTAAAAAAAAAATTCAGAGTCCACTTTTCCAGATTTGGACACGCCATGGACATGGACAATTGGACATGCTAGATTACCATATGACAAGTAAATTATAGATTGCGAAACATAAGTTTCAAGCGTTATGATGAGCCATATATACTGTGATGAATTATTTGATACGTACGAAGGGCGACAATGTGGTGTGAACGGAACCACGCCAACCCTCTACCTAAATTATATTCGCCGATACTTTCGTGAAATCATACTGGTCACTCCGGATCCAGCACTGCGCGCGAAGCGCGACGAAAATTCTGGGCTTTACTAAAGTTTTATGAAAATTAAATGATGATACTCCGTGAAAACAGCCCCGCAATTCCTCAGGCTATCTTCCTGATTGGAAGATTGAACTACTTCTACTTGACAAACTGAAAATAGCGAAAAGTTAGTAAGCAGATCACAAAATATTACGAAGTAGAAGTAGCGAAAATCATATCTACTTGAGTAAGTACCAGAAGTAGAGGAAAACTACTTGAGTACTTCGAAAAAGTAGAAGTACTTCGTTACTGACCACCTCTGGATATACGTACACACGATCTGTACATATGCATGCCATGAGTGTATGATATGCATATGCCGCCAGGCAGGGAAGGTGCAGGTATAGCCTTGTAGGGCTTTCTAAGTCTTGCACCACCCCTCCATGCTATCCCAGTAATGCATGAGCGCCAAGCGGGGAAGACATTGATACCAGTGTTACTAATCAGGTCTTTGGTCTGACCCGGCCGGGGATCGAACTCACGACCTACCGATCAAGAATCCGGACGTTTCATCATTAAGCTATCTTGATCAGCATTGGGATTGCGGCAGGATGTGGCTGGTGGCGTCATTATCATGTTAGACCGTAAACTGACTGCGGGCCGCTCAAAATCCCGTCGCGGGCCGGATCAGGCCCACGGGCCATATTTTGCCCGTCCTTGCCCTACACATGAGCTGTAATCGTCGGTGGCAGCATGGACCGACCGAAATTCGACGTTCCAAAGTGGTGCAGAAATGGCCTGAAGTCGGAGGTGGCCAGGAAATTGCTACTCGTAATAGATTTTCGCTGAAAATTACCGTCGCATGTAGGCCGAAACCTTGGTTCTTGAGTGGCCTGGGCGCTCAAACTTACTTCGTCGAAATTCATCTGACAATAAAACACCGTCATTCAGAGTCCGCTGTCCCGAATGTCGCGCTTGTCACAACCTCCCGCGTAATGGCGTCCAAGGCCTTCCACCAAATTTGATGGCAGTGAAACTGCTGGATTGTGCGGATCAACAGAAACCGAATCGACAATGCAAGGTTGAAAAACTCGTGTAACAGTGAAGTATGGTGATCATAATGTGTTTTCAAAATCAGGAATGTGAAATGGCGGTTGATGACGTGGACAAGTGCAACCACTGTGACGAGTTCCTGTGCAGAAGTTGCATTGAGCGCCATACACGCGTGTTGCAGCAAGAGTTGAGTCAATCTCTCAAGCAGGTGGGACCAAAAAATCTTCGTCCCTCTGATCCAATGCCCAATGTCTGCATCAAATTTAGGTCAAGCAACTCGACACCAAATTGGCAAAATCGTATTCTGATTTACGGAAGAGAGACGAGAAGTTGGAAGACATTGGCTGGGATGTGAAACGTGAAATATCACAGGTGACTTCAAGGATATCATCCTTGTTTTCCCATTTCATCGATACATTTTCTGCAGTCGATAGAGCGCTCCATCTCGGAACTGCAGTCGCGAAGGGAATGTTTGTTTAAAGAAGTAGACGCGATGGTTTCCATGGAAGCCGGGTATGTGCGAGTTCAGAGTATTCCGCAAGACAGGAAACAAAATGCGTTTGTAACGGCGTAGTTTAGAGTTTATGTTTTGGATCTATTTGTACATATTCTAATCAACTAGAGCAGTGTCTTTCAACCTCTTTGTGCGCCATCTGCACTTATTTTTGAACTTCTGGCGCACAAACCATCCCAAAAGTTTTTTACAAAATGAAAATGGAAATACTTAGATAGGCTACTTTTTTCAGATATGCAGCAAGTTCTGATTTCAACTAAAGCGCGCTAATACCCCTTTCGGTCAATCAAGTTTTTTGTTTTGTACAGGAACGTCCAGTGGTTCCCAACCTTTTTTACTTCATTCCCCACTTCAGGTTTATTCCGAGCCTTCATTCTCTACTACCCAATACTTTTGTCATTGATTGTTTGAGTAGGCTATGTCAAAGCGGGGAAATTCAACAACGGACGGGTAAACGGCAGGAGCAATGGGTATAGGTATTCTCATAAATAAACACCCAAGAAACAGCTCTTGGTCTCAAATAGATCATTGAAACCTGACATATTGTCTTCAGGGAGAGTGATCAATATATGCTGAGCTTAATAAGGTGTGTTCAGTCAAAACGTATGGAACCATCTGTCTACCATATTCCAAACTTACGCATTTCCATGTAGAAATGCGGCGAACTCTTAAAACTACAATTTTACCACCTTACAGTGAAAAAATCAAAATGAAACAGCTATAAAAAATTGTCCTTTAAGCCAACTTTTATTCGACATCCTACTCGCTTGAATATTTTGATAGGGTTTTGAACAATTCACATTCTAAAATGTGTAACGCTTGACCGATATCAGACCATCGTTCAAGTTTCACCTAAATTTAACCTTTAACTCTACACCGCATGACATTTAATGCCACATGCGAATATAGATCATTAGACTAGATACTCAGAAAACCGAGTTTCAAATCTCAACTGTAGTCAAACATATGTTTACACCTTTTCGAATATTACATTGACAAAACCTGACTGCCGCAGACCTGATATCAGCAAAAATCGTCATTTTTCAAAATGACGTTACTCTTGACCCCGGAGTTCAATTTTCCTCAAATAACGTTTATTGTGTTCGAAATTAACTCATCTATGCATGTACTACATATTTGGGAATATGGTGGTTCCAACTTTTGTTGTCCAGGTTTGGAATGGCCCGATTCCAATCTCTTGCGATCGGATATTTGCTCATTAGGTCAATTGGAAAATTTGCAGCCCTTGCGAGAATTAGAATGACTGAATACGTATTACCTAGGAAATTGAATAAATTTACGAATTCGGAAAAAGATGGATTAAAACTCCCTTCATATCAACTCAGAGTCCATTCTCATATGTATCACAATATCAGCCAAGCCTGGCTCGATTCAGAAGATACAGTTAACCAGTCGCATATTCGGGAAGACCATAAATTAGATCATGGTCTTGAATCCTGATCATACCGACGAAGGCAAACGGATTGGATGATTTGTATGCTTTTATGTAACGAGGAATTTATTCGTTGAAACTATAGCTATAATCCAATTCAAGTAAGGTTCAGCTACGTATGTATGATGGTAAAATAAGGAACATAATAATAATGATATACTAAGTACATGGCTCATTCCTATATGGAACTGTAACATCTCACATCATCAGGGGTGGTAAAGGCGCGAATGCGTCGTATTACTGAATTTATAGCAGGTACATTTCCATTGCAAGTATAAGCAACACCTATTATCCAGCGAGGGGTTGTTTAGTGGAAAAAATTCCAAATTCCATTAAGATCATCGCAACGCGAGCAGAGAGACCTTAAATTGAAAATGGCGGCCTTGAAGACTCACCGCCAGGTTGCAAGTGAGGTATGCGAACGACCCCTTACGATTAGCAATCCGGAAATCCAGCAATTCCAGAGCAAAATACTTTGTTTGACACAACAAGGTCGCTCATATCTCCAGAGCAACGGAATCGCGTCGGACAAAGTTTGTCAAACGATAAAAGTATGTGCATCCGTTGAATAAACCATCTGTAACGTGAGATGAATCAAACCATGTTCAGTTCACCAATAGTGACGAAACTTCTCTCCTGTCCGCAATATCTAATTTCGGTGCAGTTAACGCCCATACACAGACCATATCTGGCGGTGAATCGACACCGGGCGGGATCTCAAGAGGCGCGAACGGCGGCCTGCGGACATCAGGTTTGATCACGATTCTATTTTGTCTCATCTCAAAAACGATTCTGTTTAGTTCGACAGCCTCTGGAAGACTCTCGTACCATAGAAGTCTTCCGTCGATATCGGAGAAAAGGACAAGTGAAAAGGTGAATGGTTTCACTTTCGTCATAAACTTGAAGTTGAAGTCGTTGAAACGAAATCTATTTGCAGATATTTCGGGACAGAAGGCGTTCGCGTAGGGCAGATGAGTTCTCCACATGGCATTTCCTCAACGATTGCGGACGATATCGTAGTCGCAGATACCTTCAACCATCGGATTCAGGTTCGTGGGTTTTGTTTCAACAACTCATGGCTGTGCTACAACAGTCGTGCTTAAAGATCTTCGACGTAAACGGACAAGTGAGGGGAGCCTTCGGGAACTTTGGAGCAGCGGAAGGGCAATTTATTTACGTTGCTGACGTTTGTGTAACGTCTAGGGGATGGATTGTCGCCTCGGACGAGCGAAATCACCGAATTCAAATATTCGACGAGCACGGGCGGTTTATTCGGAAGTTCGGTTGCAAAGGCTCAGGTGATGCTGCGGGATGTCGCAGTGGTTCATGGAGATATCGTCCATTTTAATTCAGGAGATGGAGAACTGATCAATCCTTGTGGAGTTGCAACAGACGGCAAGGGGCTGATTTACGTTTCTGACGTCAACAATCACCGAATTCAAGTCTTCTCGGAGAACGGACGGTTCGTTCGGAAGTTCGGTTCGGAACGTTTGAATCATCCACATTATCTTTCCGTGACTTCAAACGGAAGAGTAAGTTCAGAATGTTAGTTTCACATGAACTCGCGTGACCTTTAACATTTTCATAGGTCATCGTCAGTGACAGCAACCTCAGAGTTCAGGTTTTCAACGAGTACGGCCGCAATCTATTGCAGTTTGGAACGGAAGGAACGAGCGTATCTCAGTTCAGGAATCCGAAAGGTGTCGCCACAGATGAACTTGGTAACATCATCGTAGCCGACCACGGCAACCACCGGGTTCAGGTTTTCACGAGCGACGGAGTCTTTGTGACTTGCTTTGGGAGTTATGGTTCTGAGCCGAGACAGATGAAGGGGCCGCAAGGAGTTAGCCTTTTATCAGACGGGGACATCATGGTCTGTGATTTTCACAATCACAGAGTACAAATATTTTGAGCAATCAGATTTCGTTTCGCGCGGTATGCATGATAACTTTTTGCCAGGGTAGTGCTAATGTGCGAGAACACAGTACATATTTCTAGTGCTTGAACAACTCGAATCATGACTTGAATCGAGTATTAGTTAAGTCAACTTTTCCAGATGACTTGACTTGACTCGAGTCACATCCAGTAAATATATCAAAACGCAGTATGGTTTTACTGACCGTCCGTCGATATGTCACAAATAAATTGATCGCAAACGAAGTGATAAGAGCTTACTTCGTGGACCAGTAATAGTATAGTTGTTGTTGTGGTTATAGTATTATGCTGCTCGGCAGCTATGGCCTTGTGCACCAGGTTGATTGTATATAGGCCTATATGATTCCATTACTTGTATCTTCCAGATATAGCAAAACAAATTATATTGCCGGGAAAATTGTGGCGTGGTGGGTCAGGAAGTTTTCTATAGAGAATGACTTGTCTCCTAGCTGAAAATTGCAGGTAAATCCGTGCGCCTAGACATCTGGAGCGATGGACGAATGAATGCTAAACTGTTTCCTGCTGCTGGCAAGTACGACATAGTCTTCATAGTTTTCAATTCGGATTTGGTGGTGGTGCGCCCGTCTGTACATGGACGAGGATTAACGATTGGATTCGTGACTATAGGGCCAAACATGGATTTCGTTGCGCCGAGAGAAAATGCGATTCAATTCGGAATCTTCTGTTTGCTCACTGAACTTGCAAATTCATTCATCGCGACAGTATTCGGAGCCTCGCACTTTGGCTTCCTTCAGCGACAAAGGAATAGACATGATCGCGGCGTCAGTGGAACTTGCAGCATACTTTTCCAATTTATTTGTCCTTTCATTTTCTCCGATGTGATGGTGCTCTGGTATTCAAACCAGATATGAGGAAATAATTCTTTGTCACTCTGCAGATAGTAATAATATCAGCGATAAGGCTGTTACCAAACCTTTTATTTACTTTCACTTTCGGTGAAGACTGTTATCTCAAACGGAGGGTTGTTGGTTTAGTACCCCCAGGTCAGACATTTGTGGATCGCGATTAGCTCTTTTGAGTAGATGGACAATAGACAAGTGAGGCCTACACTTAATGAGAAATTGTAGCCGTCAACAAAAAACCCAGCATCACATCGTACTATGGTTTCCTAACGAACTTTTCAATTCCTCGTTAGTCGGGCATGATTGTTCAACTCTTACAATTGCTTTTACAGTTTCCTGGAGCTGCCTAAATACTCGGAAAATATTTTATTCATGATGTTTTAAGATGTTTGGTGGAATTTCATATTGCGACCTTTTGTCAGGTAATGCGCGAAATGTAAAGGATATATTAGCAAAATATGCTACATAACTATTTCTAGTATGGTTCACCCTATGTGATGGATTATATCTGCATCATCTCAATGTTAGCTATGACGCAATGGCTTACAAGGTAGAAGTTCAACAACCCCAGCCAAGCACGACATTACCGGAACTATTGTTACTGTAGGCATTTCATGTTAATCTTGGGGGGTTCAATAATTTAGGAGCCATACTTGTACTCGCTAGATGGCGTATGCTTGACGATACTTCCTGGTCTGGTCTAAGGGAATATTCTGGATATAGCTGTGATAGGGTACAGTTTGTCAATAGTAATTGGCCCACCGGACGTTCCCCCACTGTATTTACCGATCTTGTTGGGACAATATCTTATTCGTGCTACTACTGTGTCGTATTATAATTTGGATATAAGGAAATTCGATCAATTGGAACTTCAAGCAATATACTTTTCTACCGTACTTCAAGATCGCGTATATTTACATCGGGAAACTTATAGGACTTTGCGGCGCTGTAAGTTCAAGGGAAGACAGCTTACACAGAATCACATAGGCAGTTCAGCGACCGCAACAGTAAATACAGCTAAAGGTCCGGTCGTGGAGTAAATACGATCAAAGGTCTGTTTGTGGAGTATTGGAATATACAGTGCAACGCCTGGAAGCGGAACTAAACAAAGGACAGGACGGCTATCGGTACATAAGGAAAGGACAATTCCATATTGTGTGGATTGGTGCCGGTAATAGGACTTGCTTCATTTATACTAATATTGGAGAAAAGGACACACTTCTGTTGAAGAAAACACTAAGTTGGTGTACTCTGGTTTCATAATGACTCCTGGAAGAAATAAGAAGAAGTCTGGAAAGGCTTCAGGTGGTGGCCGAAATGGTACTAATTCAAGGAATTCTACTTTGGTGGGTGAAGATAACGTAGATTCGGATCCTAATAGAATCATGGCCGAGGATTACAAGCATGGCCACACCGTGATATCGGACAGGAGAACTAGAGGAACCTCCGCTTATATTGAAAACATGAAGCAAGAGTTTGACTTCCATGTCAAAGAGGTATTGCGACAGTGCAAATGTTTGAATGACCTACTAGAGTCACGGGACGGTCGGGAATATGTTTCAAAAGCATATTTAGATATGCGAAAGAAGTTTGCTCTACTACAAGATTTTTGGATTGATCTTGAGCCTCGTCTTAGGCCAGAGGAATCGGAAGCAATTTCCTGTTCTTTCAAGGATATACAAGATCGGGTAGAAGAGACTGGCTACAACGCAAAGGATTATTTGGATGAGTACAATGGCGAAACGAAGGCTAAGTTCTCTGAGCCCACTGCGAGACGAAATAGGCTTGTTGTACTAGAAGATACAAACTCTCCTGATAGAGAGACTGCTCTGCTGCTTGAACAGAACCAACGAGACTACGAGCAGAAGATGAAGGACCTGTCGGCTCAGAATCAACGAGACATACAAAGGCTAATGGATAGAGGGCGGAAGTCGAAACCGAGTAGTGTACTGGATAACACCGAAAATGTAATGGATAGAGCTCCTAATAACGATGGTGCTCATGGGATATATCATGTTAATGCAAATCTGGATCAGGTTTTGAAGGAATTGGCTGTTTCGAATGCTATGTTGGCACGATCCTGTGGTCTACCAGAAATTAAGGTTGGTGTTTTTGATGGCAATATTCTTGAATATTTAGCCTGGGAAACTTCGTTTGATGCATTGATTCAATCGAAGACATGCAATGTGCATGAGCTCTTGAACTATCTAGAGTCGCATCTATCTGGTGAGCCTAAGGAAATGATAAAGGGTTTACTGCTCTTGCAGAATAGAGATGCCTATGAAAGAGCACGTAAGAGATTGAAAACTAGATACGGCAACGACAATGTAATTGGAAATGCATTTTTGAATCGACTATCCTCTTGGCCAAAAATCAATGTCAAAGATGGGATTGGTCTAAGAAAATTTGCAGACTTTTTGGATCAAATAGCGGCAGCTGAGCAGAAAATACCTGCGCTTGGTGTTTTGAACTATGCCATTGAGAGTAATAAAATCATTGGAAAACTACCGCAATTTCTGAGAGGTAAATGGCGGGATGAAGTTTACAAATGGCAAAGTAAATATGGTGAGGCGTCATATCCACCATTGAAAGAAGTGGCAGGATTTGTCGATGTCTGTGCCGAAAAGATGAATATTCCAGAATTGGATGATCTGGATTCGCCAAATGACAAAGGGAAAATTGGCTCTCCTGAAGTAGTGAGCTATAAAGACTCTTACAAAGGAAAATTTAAGGTCACATCGTTCTCGACAGAATGTCAGGACGACACGAGTGCTACAAGGACAAAGTGTTATTTTTGTGAAGAACTACATCACATTGATGATTGTGAAGGCTTTGGAAAGCTATCCCATATGGAGAAACGGGAATTTATAATGAAACGAGGACTATGTTTTGGTTGTGGCTCATCGCAAGACCACATGGCCAAGTTCTGCACAGCAAGAATAACTTGCAGGATATGTAAAAGGAGGCATATGACATCGCTGCATATAGAAACTGATGAGGTGGACTCGAAATGTACGCAAGTGTGCTCCAAGGAAGGACAGAAGGGAGGTAAGCAAAATACTATGATCGTTCCGGTTTATGTGAGTACTGCTGCCAATCCATCCAAGAAGGTCAAATGTTATTGTGCGCTAGATGGTCAATGTAATCGGACTTTCATGGTTGATGATCTGAAGGAAAGTTTAGGACTGGAATCTGTCAATACTAAGTTGCAGATGTCCACATTGTACAAATCTGGTGCAGTCATTAACTCAAGCAGGATCACTGGAATTATAGTTTCAAGTATCGATGAAACTTCTTCTGTCACTATTCCTCAAGTGTACACAAGAGCAAAAATTCCAGTTGAAATTTCACAAATCCCCAAACCTCAGGTTGCAAGAGAGTGGGCTCATCTTCGGAGCATTGCGGATAAAATTATGCCCTACGACCCATCTATGAAGGTTGGAATATTAATTGGTGCTGATGTTCCCAAAGCGTTACGTCCTCGTGAGATTGTAGCCGGTGGTGATTCGGATCCATATGGTCAACTATCTATGTTTGGTTGGGGAATTGTTGGTAATGTTTGTAAAGACTTGACGGGTGAATCACCTAGCGTGGTATCGCATCATACTATTGTGAGAGATGCACAAATGGAAGAAGGCTTTGAAACTTCAGAAGTTGTTGCTGACGGGAATACCGCCTTTGTATACATGTCAAAGGCGAAGGAAGTTATGTGTCCACAGAATATCAATCATTTGCTAGAAATGGATTTCATCGAACATAGGAATTTGGAAGCTTCTTTGTCGGTTGAGGACAAGCGTTTTATGGACATCCTCTCAAAAGGTGTTGCAAGGAGAGAGGATGGGCATTACGAATTCCCTCTGCCATTGAAATACGACAATGTTAGAGTGCCAAACAACAGAGCTTTGGCTGCGAAAAGAGCGGAGCAGGTCAAAAGAAGATTGAGTAAAAACCAGAATCTTCATGAGGAGTATAAGGATCAAATGAATCTGACTATTGAAAAGTATGCGGAAAAGGTTCCAGAAGACATACTTGATTTAAAGAATGGTCGTATCAACTACATACCTCATTCTCCTGTTTTTCATAACAAGAAAGGAAGTCTTCGTATTGTAAATGATATGAGTGCCAAGTACGGTGGTCTGTGCATTAATGACGTACTATTGAGTGGACCAAATTTGATGGACAATATGACGGGAATCTTGTTGAGATTCAGAAAGAACGAAGTAGCCATCATGGCGGACATTGAAAAAATGTTTTTTCAATTTTATGTCAATGAAAAGGATCGTGATATGCTGAGATTTCTGTGGTGGAAAGATGGAGATATTTCAAGGGAACTTTTAGAGTATCGTATGAAGGTATTTCCCTTTGGAAGTGTCTCATCGCCAGGCGCGGCCATGTATGGCATGAAGTTGGCCGCTGATGATGGAGAGCAAGAGTTCGGCTCCAAGGCTGCAGAATTTGTTCGATCCAATTTCTACGTGGATGATGGATTAACCTCGGTAGAGAATGTGGATGAAGCTGTTGAATTGGTGAAAAACAGCGTGGGTATATGTGGAAAGGCTGGATTGAGACTGCATAAATTTGTGTCGAACAAAATGCAAGTATTGGAATCGATTGATAAATCGGAAAGGGCGAAGGGATTGCAGGACATTGACTTCGATACTATGTCATCGTTGACAGAGAGGTCTTTGGGAATTTTATGGAATCCATCATTGGATGTGTTTCGGTTCCACAGGGAATTGGTGGATAAACCAGTAACAAGACGAACAGTATTGAGTGTCGTATCGTCTATCTTTGATCCGATGGGTTTTCTAGCCCCTGTTCTGCTGGTTGGAAAGGTATTATTGCAAGAATTGTGCAAAATGAAACTTGATTGGGACACTGCGCTACCAGAAAGTTATGCTCGTAGATGGGAAGATTGGTTAAATGATTTGAACAATTTGGATAAAATTCAAATCAAAAGATGTGTGAAACCTGATGAATTCGGCACCGTTGAGGAAGTGGAGCTTCACCATTTTTCCGACGCATGTGAGTATGGATACGGGCAATGCTCATATCTCCGCTTGGTTGATGATAAAGGGAAAGTGCATTGCACTCTCATTATGTCAAAATCGAGAGTTGCACCCTTGAAGCAAGTGTCAATTCCTAGGATGGAACTGACTGCGGCTGTGGTATCAGCCAAGATGAGCAAATTTCTCAACACAGAGTTGCGGTATGAAAATTTGAAAGAGTATTTTTGGACTGACAGCAATGTTGTTTTGGGATATATAAATAACGTAGCGAGACGATTTCATGTTTTCGTGGCAAACAGAGTTCAACTGATACATGATTTGACAGACTCTTCTGCATGGATGCATGTGGCAGGACATGATAATCCAAGTGACATTGCAAGCAGAGGTACGTCGCTGGAAAAACTTTTATCACTTTCGTTATGGTGGGATGGACCGCAATTCTTGTGGAAAGAGGGAAGATTTGAAATACCAAAGGACGCTCATCCATCAGGCGAAGCTGTGGATGACTTAGTAGATGTGGAAGTCAGAAAGGCTGTGTCACTCAGTACAACTTCCAATGAAAATTCGGGATCTAAATCTTGGAATACAAACTTGAAACAGTTTTCGTCGTGGTTCAAGGCAAAACGGGCTGTTGCAAACTGCCTGCAATTCAAAGACAGATTGAAGGGTTTGCCCATAAACAGTTCTCTCACTATTGAAAGGTTATCAGTGGCAGAAAGGATCATCTTGAAAGACTTACAGAGTGAATTCTTTCCTGATGACATGGAACGTCTTGATCCTGCATCAAAGTCGAAGAGTTCTTCTGTAAAGAAAGGCAGTCCTTTGTACAAACTAGATCCATTTGTGGACAGAGATGGCTTGATAAGAGTTGGCGGAAGAATCCGTAATAGCTCTTTGTCTTCTGAAGTCAAGAATCCAATTTTGCTGCCTCGGAAATCTCACGTAACGGACTTGATTATTCGCCATTTTCATGGAAAGGTCAATCATATGGGACGTGGAATCACGCACAATGAGATACGTCAACATGGATATTGGATTATAGGTGGTGTGAGTGCTGTCTCTCAGCACATCCACCAATGCATAACTTGTCGGAAATTACGGAAACCATTATCGGCACAAAAGATGTGCGAATTACCAGAGTCGAGAATGGCTGAGCAAGATCCATTCACATTTTGCTCGTGCGATTTCTTCGGGCCATTTGAAATCAAAGAAAGGCGATCCGTATTGAAAAGGTACGGAGTTATTTTCTCTTGTTTGTCATCCAGAGCTATACACTTGGAGACAACAAACTCTATGGACTTGGATTCATTTATTAATGCACTGAGAAGATTTCTTGCAAGGAGAGGACCGATAAAATCACTGTTGAGTGATTGCGGAAGCAACATCATTGGGGGAAAGAATGCTTTCCAAAAGGCGATGGGTGAGATGAATCAGAAAAAGGTCAGAGATTATCTATTGTCTGAAAATTGTGATCTGATAGAATTCAACTTTCACGTGCCAAAAGCTAGTCATATGAATGGGAATGTCGAACGCCAAATTCTTACGGTGCGTCGTGTTTTGGAACCATTGCTTTGTCAAATAGGTTCACATTTGGATGATGAATCACTCAGAACCTTTTTCGCAGAAGTGGAAAATGTGGTAAATTCAAGACCACTAACTGTTATCAATTTGGGTGATGTCAATGCGCCAGAACCATTGACACCAAATCATCTGTTAACGATGAAACCAAAAATTTTGTTGTCACCTCCAGGGGAATTTGGCAAGCCAGATCTCTATGCAAGAAGGCGCTGGAGAAGAACACAATACGCTGTGAATCAATTTTGGTTCAGATGGAGAAGGGAGTTTTTAACTGGCATGCAACAACGCACTAAATGGAGCAAAGTTAGTCGAAATGTTCGAGTGGGAGATATTGTTATCGTTCATGATGATGACCTTCCGCGAAACTCTTGGAAATTGGGAATCGTACACTCGGTTTCGAATTCGACGGATGGGCTGGTGCGAAAGGCTAAGATACGCATCGCCGACCGTACTATTGATCAGTACGGAAGAAGAATCAACGATGTGCAGTTTTTGGAGCGACCTATCCACAAATTGGTCGTGCTTCTCGCTGCAGAGGAAGTTACCAAGGATTCCACCGACGAGGAGCCACTAATGGACTAATGTTTTACTTAATTTGCAAAAAAGTTCTTTGTCATTTTATAACTTTTTTGGGGGGGTATGTTACTGTAGGCATTTCATGTTAATCTTGGGGGGTTCAATAATTTAGGAGCCATACTTGTACTCGCTAGATGGCGTATGCTTGACGATACTTCCTGGTCTGGTCTAAGGGAATATTCTGGATATAGCTGTGATAGGGTACAGTTTGTCAATAGTAATTGGCCCACCGGACGTTCCCCCACTGTATTTACCGATCTTGTTGGGACAATATCTTATTCGTGCTACTACTGTGTCGTATTATAATTTGGATATAAGGAAATTCGATCAATTGGAACTTCAAGCAATATACTTTTCTACCGTACTTCAAGATCGCGTATATTTACATCGGGAAACTTATAGGACTTTGCGGCGCTGTAAGTTCAAGGGAAGACAGCTTACACAGAATCACATAGGCAGTTCAGCGACCGCAACAACTATATGTAAATATGTATATATATCGCTTGATTGATTCACTACCGTTTAAATTTAAGGGCCTTTGCCATTTCACGGACGCCCATGCAAGACCCCAAAATTAAATTTTTACTATTTCCCCGTTTAAAGCTATTGATTTTGTTAAAGTCTCCAACAGTGAGTTTTCCTGCAATGCCTGAAGCCCAGTATGCAAACCTAGGGTGTTTCGGTAATTGTATTTGGCTTGTTTATGAACTAGCTATCGCTTTGCTGTTTAGCTATTTGCGGAAAATCATTCCCGCATTGCGTTATTTTCTTACTGCATACCGGGAAAATGTAATTATTATCGGCGGTTTCACCAGGCGGTCCGTGGAATGGGGAAGTACTGGATTTGACAGCTCTGCAGGAGCTGGCGGCAGTGAAATGCTGTCATCTAGGCCTATGTTTCAAACCCAATTAGCATAAAACTATATTGATGATCGATTGATTAACGAAAAAAGAAATGAAAAAAGCAAATCTCTTGCAAATCTTGAACTGTTTCGTTCTACATCGGAATCTATCAAGTATTTCATACCCTAACAATTCTAAAAAGATACACACGCGACTTTTTACTACAACTTTTGTTAAAATTAAGTGCAACTTTCTCACGATTTTAGTGCGACAAAATCTTGCAATACTCATTCTCAGTCATATCAACACGACCATCAGTTATAATATTAATCAGGTCGTGTTATTTTTGGCATATGCCAAAAATACCAAAAATAGCTAATTGGAAGAATTTTTTCAGATTTTATTTTTGGCAATTTTGGAATCGCCAGGAATTCTTATCTGAATACTCGAATTAACGATGTAAGACATGTATAGTTTATTCTCTCATATCAAACGAAAGTCACAAAACGTGCAGATCCACTTTGTGTCATCAAACAGCGAGAGTAAAAATCACACTGAATGGAGAGTCAATTCACCAAATACAAAACAGACCGACTGCTTCTGCAATATCTAATCCGAATAGTCGGTTCGATATGCGTGCACTTACCTGCATTCACACAGATCAAAATACCGCTTATGATAATAATTCAAAAACGTTGCTGTCACGTGTGAATCACAGCCCTTCACTCGCTAATCAATGGTTAGAAATCTCGATTGGCTTCAATATTCGAAATAATATGACAATATTCAATGAGCAAGCAAAAAACAGTAAGGGACTGAATGTATGCAAGCCTGTGTAAGTGTGTATGGTATGCATTGATGGGGGTCAGTTCTTGGCGACAGAGGCATTTTGCACTGTGTACGTGTGTATGTTCAATTGTTCATTGATAAAACTATATATCCCCACTGTCCAACGAGACACTGTCTATCAGTGATAGCACCATATACTGACATTTACATTAACAAGTTGAAAGTAAATGGAAATATGTATACGCATTGGCCCAAATGCAGCATGGGTCGGGCGTGTCGGCTACATGAGGTAACACAATGCACGAGCGGTGACAACAGGAATATCCCTGGTCATTAAGCTACATCCCTAATTGCTGGAAATCATTTACTACCCGGGTTGATCAATCCACAGTAAATCGCAAATTCAGACATCAGTTGTCAACTTTTGGGCCTCGACCCAAAGATTGTCCTTCGCATTGCATAGATCAGGGGTCGGCATACAATGTTCCCTCTAATTTTTGACGAGTCTGCGCACACTCACCAACTTACTGCGCAGAGCCTTGGACAACAGTGCGTAACGACTAAAAAAAAGGTCATCACTTCAGATGTTTTGTGCGGGACTTGGATTTTCTGTGCGCAGAGTCCATGTAAGCACTGTGCATTTGCGAACGTGCGCAGCTTAGAGGGAACATTAGTAGGCAACCCCCGCACGCGTGTCATTTGGGGCCCGTGAGATGATTGTTCATGGCACGCCAAATTTAATTGACGCACGCAAGATATTATGAGCATATTTTTGCAAAAAGTGAAACACCAATTTTTCAAATGCACAAAGCTCATAGGCGACCCAAAATCATTTCGTAAATCAACATAATATAGAGTGTTTTGTGGCAGATTTTATTTATTTTGGATAATTATCCGCGCTTGGCGTGAATTACCGGAGCCCGAATTCTTGATTATGATATGGGGACCCCCAAAAATATGTATAGATATATAGAATTTCTAAGCATAATGTATAGAAATGAGTCCACCCGTATTAGCAATTAAGAAATAACGGCAACCTAATGAAACCGTTCGGAAGCGTTAGTACAGCCTGCAGGAGCGCGACTACTATCTGAACTGGCACTTCGGCGCTGGGCATTTTCACGCTAGGTGACCCGACCTAAACGTAAAGTTTCGTGCAACATGCGACAAGCGACTCTGTGCGCTGTGTGCGCAGCCAAAATGATTGGCAGCGATAATGAATGAAATAACCACCGCGTGTTTGCCAAAACGTTCGACATTGATATGTACACTGTCCAGGCGCTGAATAGTAAATGGGCCCCAGCTTGAGCCCCACGTATATTAAATGAAACCCGCCGAGGAAAATAATAAGCCTCGTGTCGAAATGCGAATTTGGAATCGTGTTCGTTTCACGAAAGAAGATATTATTTTAGTTTCGTCTGATGCGTTTTTCACAAGCGATTCCAGTATATCTAGAGCAATGACCATTACCGCGTTACCACGACCTTTGCAGCTTTGCAGACAAATCTAGTGACTGACCAATCCTATAATGTGTGTGGCGAGACGGCGTAGTGGTATAATCCGCAGCTACAACACAAATGGGTTGTGGCTTCGAGTCCAACCGAGGTTGACTCCAAAAATCCTACCTAAGTGTTGGACGTTTATCTAGTCTCCTCCTCGCCATCTCATCCGCGTAAGCGGTGTCTTACTAAAAGCCTAGAAGTGGGCTGTGCTACAAGTCGGCAGTTACGGAATCCAAATTAACGAATTCGGCCCGTTTAAATGACCATTGTAGTCGACAAACACCATGAATAATACAAACAACAAAAACAACCCTAATGTGTGACATCAAACCGACTTGTATGATACAGGGGTGGGCACATTTTTCCTCATCGTAACAATATTGATTAGCCTGTCACATATTGGCTATGGTACCAAATACAGCGGACTTGGAAAAGACCAAAGCATCAACCACAGATTATCGATCATGGCGCGACTAAAAATGAATGATGCAAATATTATATAGCCTACTTTGAGCGTCTAAAATATATACCCTTCGCGACCAATACTTTAAGATTCATCAGTGGTGGCTCGTTACAATATCGGGTGATGGGACAAGGGGTGTACGCTATTTTAATTGTCTAAATCACGTCACAGTAGTGTATTCCGATGTGAAAATGTGACTTCGTGGTGGTCACACATAGTTGGCATGAGGTATAGACATTAGGCATGGTTAACAAGGCTTACGTATTTCAAATCATTCGAAAGAAAATATGAAGTACAGTAGTTCATACGTGCATATTTTAACGTTTGTATCAGTAGGCCCATAGCGTGCGGCGTGATTTCATAGTTGCAAAATGTTCAATGACGAGTGCAATAAAATCTGGAATACCCAGAATGAGAGCGTTGAGAATCTTGAGCACATCCAACGCATCGAGCCTAATTACTGCAGCAAAGTACTAGAAAACGATTTTTCAAGTATAGGAATTTTATAAGTTCACTTTGGTACTACTTCGGAAAAGATGTATTGAAATATAAACACGTCAACTCGAGCCGAGCAGTATCGACGATCGGGTAATATCGAGACACCGGTTGCAGTAGACCACATCCTTCAGATCACGATACCCAATTTCGGTCGAACTAGAGACACTGCCCCTGGCACCAGCAGCGTAAAAGTGTATAACAAGGCGTCTATATCCTCGCTTATACGTCAGCCTTTCATTTTTATCGAAATACGTTAGGAAAAGGTAAGATTGCGCTTTCCTCCCGCGTACAATTAGATCAATAGACAATTTCCAGGCTGATAAGGGCCGAGTCTTGCGTAAAAACAATGAATTTGGCGTAAAATATATTGAGGAATTGGCTGATCAAATGATCAGCTGATAGCCGTCATCGTAAACGAACTAGCTATCAAGCTTGACATGGGGTTGTGGCAGGGCTGAGGAGTCGGTAAATTTTACCACCGACTCCAACTCCGACTTCAGACATTTTCAATATACCGACTCCGGCTCGGGCTAGGCTATAGGCATTTACAAAGCGAAAACACAGAATATAATTTGATTTTTATGGAGACTTCGCTATATATGGGCATTTACAAGCGAAAGCACAAAAAGAATGCGATTTTCGCCTTGATTTCGGTATATATTGATTGCTGAGCGTCTATAAATAGTAAATCGTTGTTATTGAGCAGAATTTTAGGTAGGGCAATGCCCCAGTTGCCCCATAGGACGACTCGCCACTGAGCTTCATTGGCGTTTCCGATGCCAGCTGCAATTAAGCGGTTGTTGGGACTCTTTGCTTGAAACGCTAAATATGACAAAATTAAAAATATTTGGCACGCGAGTTGGTAATATTTCGACATTTTTTGATATTTTGGCACGCTGCATGTGAAAGGTTGCCGAGCCCTGACATATAGATCCCGTGGACGGTAGACCGCGGCATCCCGAAGGGTTCACGGTTCTCAATTTATGAATTTAGCCTCCCACACTTGTTTTGTCGCTTCATGCAGACTCATATCAATACTTGTTGACATTTCGTTCTAAAACTTTCATAAAAATCTATCTTCAAAAAGTCTTATGTTTGGCATTTTAAAATTTTTGTGTTTTGAAGTTTTGGCATTTTGTTCCCGAAATGCCAGTAATACCACGGCCTGGTTATAACGCCACAAACCTCATGTCTGCTCGTTTTACATAGATCATACCTCACCTCATCTTCCGTCCTTTCGCTCCCAGATCTACGCATTCGATTAGCTAGCTGTCCAGAATTACGACCTGTAGCAAAAAGATCTCCCGATGACGACTCCTTTATTTCTTTGTAAGACCAGCACGAGAACACTATATAACGCTTTGTTAATCGCGATGATAGGGCTGAACTATCGCAACGGCCTAATTAAAACTTTAAAGACCGCATTGAGGTTATTCCCGACAATCATATCATTACTGACAATACCTTTAGAAACGATGTTTTGGGATATATTGAAACCGAAGCCGAATGACGTGTAACTAGACTCCTTCTCGCCAACTCATTGGCGTAAGCCAGAGGCGGGCAACTTCTCCTGTCGGCGGGTCGGATATAGGAAAATTAGGTACTTGGCTGGCCGGATTGCTAAATCGATACATTATTCGCCCATTTGGACAGGAGAGGAAAGAACGTAGTTTATTTTTGTCCTTGATGGTTTTTTTTGCGGCATTCATACAGAATCATGATACACTGTGCGTGTGCGATCCTTAATTAAGATTTCAAGGCGTTCGATAAGGCCGGTATCCCAAATTTACCAAAATATCAATTCATTAGGGTTGAATAAAGGAAAGGAAAGGACCTAGTTTATTTTTGTCCTTGATGTATTTTTCGGTATAGGAGAGATGTGGTACCGATGGATCACTGGGACCGAAAATACTTGAAAAATTCTCTACGATAATTCCATGATTACACTCCGTGAACTTGTCTACAATTGCATGCTGGCAAAATCTTTCCTCACATACAAAAAGATTCGACGTGTTAGAGCTATGGGGTCTCTGACAGATGCTTTCTGTTTTGGGGGGTGTAAACTTAATTTAGATCGACGCATACATTTTTCTTTGTAAGCTGCAACACGAACAAACCAGCAATCATTTTGATGTGAAGTGTACGGCTTGTATCATGCTATATAATGACATATAATATTTTATTCAATACCTTCCTTGTGTGGAATTCTTTTTTATTCATGTATAAAATTCGTAGGGTGGGGACCGATAATACAATAGCCAAATCAAGCAAATTAATCAAGCATACTAATCATGCAACAACTGATACATGCCTACGTACAGAAACTCTTACGTATTAATTGCATGTGATGTTTCATGGCTATTGCGAGGTATTTGGAAGTCACAATATCGACTTACGTGTAATATGTATATGTACCCTCAAATTTATAAGTTCGAGCCTGAATTGAAACGTGATTTTATGGCAACATTTGCGTTATTATTAATTCTATTTTTTTCGGTTGCGACCAAACATACTTCTTTGGCTTGCTGTAGCTTAGATAATAATAAACAGCAAGAAAAGTTGTCACATATGAGTTTTTGAGAGTATGTCTCATACGTCCCCGGGTCGTGTGCCATTAGACCCACCGGGTGGGGACCTATGATACGTTCGAGCAACACATTTTGAACGTTCATTAATATTTTTTTAAAAGACGGATATTCATGTATTGTATATATGCGCGATAGGTAAAGCTTGTATCAAAGTATTGAGCCAGAAAAAAAACTGCTGTTATCGACTGAAAATATTGAGGCCAGAGATAATTTTCCAATTTTTAATCCATCAGTACCACATCTCCCCTATACACCGACTCATGAAGATATAGCCTACATACACGCGATCCGTGGATATTCCTTAGGGTTGTCCAAAATTTGGAAAATCTCAAAAATGATGAGTATCAATGTCTCATTCAATAGAATATTGATTTAAAAAAACAATGAGTGTGGAATAACCTCACAGAAAAGTCGTTGCTAAGTGTTTGAAAGTAGCTACCGACGAGTGGACGTTCCAGCGACCATAGAACGGAGACAAGACTAATAATCACGAAAGCAATGCTCTCGATTGGCTAATCGGCTATGCTCCAATGATCACGACGGGGGTGACTTGCTGTTTAGTTGTTAAAGGTATCTGCTAAGGGCAATGATTCCGTAAGCGCATTGTAGGTTGGTTGGCAGATAATGGTATAGGATTAATTCAGGACATGTGTGTAATTACGAAATACATTATCATGAACAAACAGTTGCTGCTTCACACAAACTTGAAACATGACTGGCTTATTGTGAAGGAAAGCGCAGTAGCCTGCATGCCTGTTTTGACCGCAGAGAACCTGAGAAGAAATATTGCAAAGGCGCTTGTGCAAGTGGAGAACGAATTTCTCATTTCAGAAGGGATGCATCCTCATTGAAAACAAATGTAAAGATCAACAATGACACTACTTTGTCTGATTTTATTAGGCTCAGGTCGTGGTATATAATTGACGTGTTGAATGCTCTTAAGAATTGACTGCATCAGCCGTTAATGCTGGGGACTTGCAATTAACATGAAAGAAAGATTTGCTAAATATCCTTCCTTTTTCAAGTTTTTATAACATGGACTCTCTAATATCCTGAATTGTCCGAATCATTCTAATATGGCAGATATCCAATCATGTATAATAAAAATGTAGATAAAAAATCTAAGTGTAGCTCTTGTGTATGATTCAGCAACTAATAAAGAGATTGAACTTACTAATTTTGTCATTGCACACTATCCTGATTACCACGCACACGCACTCTTACTACTAACAGTCATTGGTCATAAATGGAATTTAGTTAAGTAGTCAAAGACCATAGCTTATGTCTAGTCTACATGTACTTAATCAAGTATTCAAGGATTGGGACTTGCAGTCTTTCTTAATCATTTGTTCGACCCAAACAGCTAAGCTACACTACAAATATTTTTAATTTTATCAAGTGGGAAGCATCGTTTGGTCATATTTACATCATTTTTACAATTTTACAAAACCAGCCGATGCATTTGCTCTGTCACAGTATCATGGTATAATTCCAAAAATTGCATCAATTTTGACTGCATCGCGAAAACGCATATTGCGATTTTCTTCCCTCTGCAACTGAGTTGTAATTTGCAAGTAATGTCTAATTTTGGGTGGGCAACTTTTTCGGCCAAAGGGACACGTGAGATTTACGAACCATTGCGCGAGCAACTGGAATGTTGACAACCTTTTTCTTAGTCGTCCGATGGGAGCGAACCGAACTAGGTAACATTGCAAACAAGACTTATATTAATACGCCCTAAAATAGATAACATTATGTCATGCAACTGTGCAGTGCGCAATCAGGCCCTGGTCGCGCAAAGCGCGAAATTTTTTTGCAAGATAATGACTGAATTATATCAACAAATATGTTGCTAACATACATTGGGAGTCGCATCTGTATACCACTGGGCTCATTTGGCAAGGACAGGATTATTCGACGTTTAGACATAGCAAATCGACGGTATCAGTGAACATGCCTCTATCATTTTGTGCAAATGGTTTGACGTTTTCGCTGCGAGTGCACAAGCGAAGCCGCATGTTGGACGACACGTTATCTCCTAATTGCGAATATAGTTAGACTCAATTCTCTGAATAATATGTATTTATAATTTTCAGAAGGGGGCTCAAATACTGAATGCAAGAAATCTAGTGACAATGAATCATGTGAAGTACCAAGAAAAATTTCAAGTCAAATAAATCTGCTATGAAATATTCTACTTTATGGTCATATACGAAGATCTGGGATAAATGTTGCTGGCCCCTGGATACGTTAATGCGTCAGAACTGTTGTTTTAGTCATCATCAAATTTCGCGGTCATGCTAATCAAATTTTGGTTGGCCTTGAAATTGTACCTGATGTCATAAATAATTTCGAGAAATACCTCGCAGGCCACACCTAACCTTCTCGTGTGTGAAATTTGGCCTGCGTGCCACGGGCTGGCCGCACCTGATCTGCATGGTTATTAATAACAGTGATTGGTGGTACATAAAAATTATATTGAAAATTCTTTGAAAGCAAATGTTTTCATGATAGAGAAGTGGGAGTCGGAGTCGAAGTCAGGGTCATTCTCATAAACTCCGACTCCGACTCCAGTCAGTATTTTCCCACCGACTCCGACTCCGACTCCAGCTATTATAGTTTTCACGACTCCGACTCCGACTCCGACTCCATCAAGCGAAAATTACCCAGACTCCGACTCCGACTCCACAGCCCTGGTTTCAAGTCCGGCAGACGTCGACTCCACAATTTCTACCAAAGTGTTGCAGGTTTATTTAGGCTCTTCCTCGCTATTTCATCCGCATAAGCGGTGTAGTACAAAAGCCTAGAAGTGTGCCGCGCTTACGGAATAAGAAATATCGGCCTGGTCTAAATTGCCATTGTAGTCGAGAAACATCATGATTACCACAAACAACATTAGGGTTGAGTAAATCGTAAATGCCGATATTGTAAGTCTTCTCGCTTCGACGAACTTACGCGTAAGCAAGTAGTGGGACCTTTTTATTCATAAACTCCAAGCAGCCCTGTACAATATATTCAATATACAATAGATGAAAGGCTGACTCATGGCACAGAATTTGAAGAATGCCACACCACAGTACCCATTGCAATAATGTCAAATATTCGCCGATATTAAATTTAATATGATGTTTCGCCCAAGAGGTGCGTTTGATATTATACAAGTATCATAGATACCATAGGTGGCCAGCAGAGGTGGTCAGTGACGAATTACTTCTACTTTTTAGAAGTACTCAAGTAGTTTTCCTCTACTTCTGGTACTTACTCAAGTAGATCCGATTTTCTCTACTTCTACTTCGTGATATTTTGTGATATACTTACTTACTTTTTGCTATTTTCAGTTTGTCAAGTAGAAGTAGTTTAATCCCCCAATAGGAAAGATAGCCTGAGGAACTTCTGGGCTGTTTGCACGGAGTACCAACATTTAATATTCATAAAAGTAAAGCGCACAAATTTTGTTTCGCTTCGCGTATAGTAGTTATGAAGTGACAAATATATGTTTTCACGAAAGTATCAGTGAATATAATTTAGCTACCGGATTGCTTGGTTCTGCTCACACGGCATTGTCGCTCATATCAAATATTTCATCACAGTAAATATGGCCCACCATAACGTTTGAAACTACCGTTTTGCAATCTAGCAATTACCTATCATATCGTAATCAGGCAGCCCATTACGTGTCTTGCTAATCTGAAAAATCCTGCTTTTTTAACGTTACACCGGTTTTAGCAGATCACCTTTGAAGCTTTATGAACAAAAGACATGAAATATATTTTCCGCTTTTTAGAAGTAGTATCTGTATTTCACTTTCAATTGCGAGTATCATACTTTGAGTTTTAAATACTTTTAGTTCTTTTGTCTGCAGAACATACATGTTGAAGCATGAAAGCAAGTGTAGTAATGCCTCCATTTTCCGAAAATTAAGCTACACTAAATATAATTTTTACGATCCACAATATTTGTTATTAACGTATACTTATCGTGCAAAGTGATGAAACCGTGTCCGATACAACTTCTAAGTATTGCTCTTCGCCAAAACTTTGGGCCTTTTAATATGGGGTAGGGCGCCATGCCATAATAGTCTCTAAAACGGGGTCTTCTAGTAAACAACGGGTTAGTATCGCATTTTCATATCAATACTATAATTTGCATCCCATGATACGAAAGAATGCTTATTCTGCCGAAAATTGATACCTCCTGGGATGCATCAATACGAATCAAGCTCTCTGAACCTTCCGTATAGCTCCATTTGCAGCTTTTGGTAGTACAGCATGCGAACGAATTAAGACTGGCTTCAAAACTACTTCCTTACTTGAGTAGATTTGAAGTCAGTCAGTTCTACTTCTACTTCAAGTAGTTTTACGTGGCTTATTGAGGAAGTACTTCTACACGTACCTAAGTAGATTTTTTTCGTCACTACTTCTACTTCTACTTGAGTAGCTATATTGACTACTTTGACCACCTCTGGTGGCCAGTAACCAAGTAATTCTACTTCAATCAATTAGTGATCCTTTCATTTGGCTGCAAACAAAATACAAAGTCAGTTGTACACGACCCTGTTGCATTTATAATTTTACCGTATCAAAGGATTGCGTTTTGTAACATAGCTACTATTGGTAATGACTATCATACAAATTCTGCCTCTCGAAAACGCGATTAGTAAAATTTATTTAATTATAATGACAATTCTCAGAAAATAACGTAGCTTCGCTACAACTTGGCCTAATTCCATTTCTAATTTCGGTGAATTCATGATCACTATTCGGGAAAGCTCATGTCGAAGCATCTGCCAAACACGAATTCAACTCTCATTGCAACCCACGCGAAGAATCCAATCGGATATATCTGGACGTATCTGCAGGATGTAACTTTTGGAAAACGGTTGTAAACTTTTATGTCTTGATCTCTATTTCCTTGAAATACCTGAATAAATAAGGCGAATTAGTAAAAATAACCAGCGGCATGAATATTTTATACTATCGAAGTAGCATATGTATTAGGGATGGTGTGAACCTCTGAAAGGTTCAGGTTCGTGTGAACGCGAACCTTTTTGAAAGGTTCTGTGTGAACGCGAACGTGAACCTCGTGACGTCATATTGCTAATTCCAACCCTACATTTCAATGAAGTGATGACCTATATTAATGTGCACGATACCTAGCGACGACTCGGACCACATAATGCCACAATGCTGAAGTAAATATTGACGTTTTAAAGGTCGCCAAATGTATCAACTGAGCAATCAAATGATATAACAATCCCATAAAATCAATATCTTCCGTCGCTTTGCTAACAATTTCGACGAGGACTTGCAAGGGAATATTATATAAGCTTACGCCTTAACGACCAAGACCAGACCGGACAATGTATTCGGCTTGTGAGTATTGCTACGTTGATATTAAGCAGAGTGTAAAATGGGTTTCTATTTGCTACCGATATTACCGCATTAACAAGTTGTACAGCAGTAGCCAACACCCCAATCGCACGGATTTGATTTTTATGATACAATATTCATATGAAGTCAAGATTGACCCCGTACGCCTGTTACATTTTTTACACCAGACAACGATATCAATTTCATTGATTGGTGTGTAGTGTATTTCGCTCAAGATGTTGTGTGATTGCGGTTCAAGCTCACAGCAAAGAGTCACTAAATATTCGACCAAACTTTTGTAACAAAGCTCAAGTAAAATATTTGAGATTGTCAAGGTGGATACTCGTTTAGTGTTGATTTTTTTCTGCTGCCAGCGCCAGGCATATAGTGGACCGCAGTTTCAATGCAATAAATTTCAACCAAAGATGTTATAATGACATGAAATATTGTAATATATGAAAAAGGTTCACAGTGCGGAACCTACCAAGGTTCGTTTGTGAACGTGAACCTCTAAATTTCCGAGGTTCACACACAGAACGCGAACGTAAACCTCACGTTCACACCATCCCTAATATGTATCGACATATTCGATAACGAATATTATGATCTGCATGAAAAGATATCAAATTCAAACTATACTGTTACAGCAATGCACAGTTTAGAAGAACACGAAGCATTTTATCAGCAATGTTTGTTTGCATTAAGGCTGATGTCCGTAAACCTTTACGAAATTGTCGATGTCCAGTTATATGACATCATGCAAAATGAGACATATCGCTTGATAAAACAATACTGGCCATTGACTATGCCCTTTGTTAGCATCGAATGGTTAGGCGAAAATAGGTAGCAAAATAGATCAGATATAACAGCAGGAAATCCGTTTTGAGTTGAACATACAAGGGCGTTTCACTTCACGTCATCGACTGTCGTGTTTCGAAATGATAGCAGTTTATTCTTTTTTATGGTAAAGGATTAAGTCAGTGATTTCCAATCTCTGTACCGCGAATATTTTTAAAATTTTGATTGAAGGTATTCGTATTGTAATTCAGGCAAGCATATATGTGTCGTGAAAGCGCTCTAACTGATTGAATAGCTGACAAATAAGCATATGCGACGGGGAAATCAATTATGGCGTTGCCAATGGATATGCTAGGGTTGCCATATTTTGGAATCGGGAAAGGAGGACACTTTTACCAAATCAGAAAAGTTGGTTGATCAATACTGAAAGCAGCCGATTTTGCTACTTTTGCTGGAAAATATGTTGAGTTGACTAGAAAAAGGTTATCACTTTCGTTCGACTCCCGATTTACCCACTTTGTGCTTGAATTTAGTGGTGTTGACTCAAATTAAACGGTCATCACTTTCCATCAACTCCCGAATGAACCACTCAAACGTCCGTATTAGCTAATTTGCGTCACTTAGTCCCATTTTCAGTCTTATATGTCAATTATCCTAGCTGTAAAACCTGCAAAGTAGGACGAATTGATTGAGAGGAGGAAATTTAGGCGTCCTCAAAGGACATTTTTAAAAACCTGAAAAACGAGCACAAATCCTCATTAAGGAGGACGTATATGGTAACCCCAGGATAAGCCCAATTTCTACTGCTGCAGTGTTCGAATGACTCAAGTCATGACTTGACTCGAGTCAGACTCGAGTCAACTTTTTCGTATGACTTGACTTGACTCGAGTCACTTTGCAAAAATGACTTGACTTGACTTGACTCGGCGCTTCAGAAATGTGGATTGAATCGTGGCTCGGAGCAAAATTTACGAGTCAATTTCAATTCATCAAGTAAACGGTGTCAATTAAATCCCCCTATCATATGTATGTTCGGATTGTTCGCGATATGCCGGTGTCACTTGTGAGAGCAGCCAGTCATTCACTGATTGCACCTTTCACTGATCCTCCATTGTTACGTCACAAATTAACCGACCGCAAACGAAACGATCACATCTTACGTTGTCGTAGTAGTAGTAGATTAATCGAATACCAACGTATCTTTGTTTCTTAGGCGGCTCAATGCTTACATTGCGCAGTGCTCACATTTACCAACCCTGTTGTATAATTTAAATCGCACGAATATAGTTGATGCGTTTCTATTCTCATGGATGTGTAGATGGGTAGTGTATTGTACCATATCAATTTGTTGCAACTTTTGGACGCTACGAAACTCCGTTACAATGCAACATTGAATGCTGATTTTGGGGGGTTCCAGGACAACGAGCAGAATAAAATTTATATTTTCGCGATCAGTTCCGCGGTAGCTTTCGATTGATACCCGTTTTATCAAATTTCGCGCTCGGCAAGTCGGTCAAAACTTACCGTTCAATTGCCTTTAGCCCAATGCAAAGTGTGACGTAGACCAATTTCACTGATCTCTGAGATTTGCTTGTGTCCACCCATATCTGGCACTATAGTATGACATATTACTATAAGATATTTATCCTTTCTTAGCTGATAAGATCAGATTCAACGGTAGAGATGATATAGGGAGTGCTTTCGATAATTTAGGGCAAGTTATGAATGATAGTGCATCTTCGGGACTGTTTTTAGTCACTTTGGTGTATGCTGGTTTTTCTTGAACCCCATCAGGATTAATGTCGGTATAGTTGAAATATATTGGAATCGACAAATGTACCACGCACAAAAAATTTCTTTCGTGAGGAGCACACAATTGCGATTCCGACTCAGATTGCAAAGGGCTATACTATATTAAAATGGAAAAGTGAAGTCGTCATGAATCGCGCGGAGCACGAAGAAAATTTCAAGATTAATTGAAATCTCTCGAAAATTCGGGAGTGAATTTGTAATTTCAATTTGCATACGACGGCCGCCAATATATACTAATTGGATTGTGTGTCGACGGCCGCAAAAATCCCCCCCTACGGCCGCATGCGCCGGTACGACACGAGGTTGCCCACCCCTGATCAAATGGAACTAATAACAATTGGACCACTCAAATATGCAGCAAAACATTAATTACTTCCCTAAAGTCTACCGGTGAAATTGATCACATGGGCTGAGAAAAGATAAATATTTGATAGTAATATGCGAAACTGTACTTATATTAATGACGAGATTTACTTACTAATATGAAAAAATTCGCGCCACCCGCGACTAGAACACGAGTCCCTGAAGCTATTCATACCATGCCTACTCACGATTTCGGTGCCCATAGTAAGCCGATATGAGTAAATAGATTAATCCGGAGTTCACCGGCAATGGACATGAATTATTTAGTGTGGATATTAGGTCCTCAGTTAGTTCATTATAACTATGCGCTGGAATGCGGCCGTAGGCTACATAAGCAATGAAAATGCGGTCGCGAATAGTAAAAAGTTTGGCCTACCCTGGTTTAGTATAGCTGAAGAGTGTTGTCAGGCATCGTGCGCTGGTCATAGTTGAAAAAAGCATGAAAGTGGTGATCATGATTTTTTGTTGCATTTGTATTTATTCAATAAAATATGATTTCTTTTGTGGTCACTATGCCCGTCGTCCATGTTATAGAGCGCAGCAGCGTTGTACTAACGTATGATATCAAAATGTGGTTGATCTCGATATTGAAGTCATGCGGCCCGCGGCCTCTAATTATTTTTTAAAGTGGTCCGTGACACGTTTTGAGTTGGCGACCCCTGCTTTAAATCCTATGATTTTGTTTGTCGCGTCAATGAAATTCATTAGAATATCCGTCTCTCAGAGATAGGCTACAACATCGCTCATAGTCAAAATCGGTTTTCTCAAGATTTAGGAAGATGGATGAATAAATTGAAACATTTGTGAGACCTCTGCAGATTAAAACTATAGATTTCACGAATATCGTTTGCTTTAAGGCCCTAATCCTTCGTATATCCACGAATAAATCCGACTTTAAGTCCACTCAAAAGAGAATCAACAGGGATGTGAAATTTTGTAGTCCTAGACATATATATCGACCGATCCCGGATTGAATGTTGCATAACAGCTTTGGTTCATTGATAATAATTTATATGTAGCTTTAATTCTGAATAATTCAGTCAAACACCTGAAAAAACGAATACGATTATTACATGTTATGCTGCTTGGTTCCTTTGAAGTCGTAGTTGTATCTTTGACTGACTGCATGACATCGTTCGTCAATGGAATATCTGCGTTACATGGAAATTCATAGTCTCTGTGTACTCTAAGTATATCGGGAAGGTTCAAATATATGACAATTGGCATCCTTTATGGCAGCATTGCGGGGACATTGTATACTGGTGTATATAATTATTAAAACAAAGGAATCACAAAAATTTTTAACCTCAAGTAGTTTTGTATTAGTTTCAATCATTCATTAAAACCTCCGTAATAGATGACTTTGAATATTTAGGCCTACATTTAAAAATAAAAATTCCAAATCTAATATTCCAAATTTCGAAATCACTGTGCTCCGATTGAGGCAAACCCGCTTCGACCACATGAGGGGTGATTGACGTAACTTTGAAAATACCAGAAGATTGTGACTAATAAGAGCAGGACTCTGTCAGTATGCTATATATTGGGTGTTTGTGCGTGTTCTTCAGTGCAGGATAAGTATCTCGAAAAGTCATGAATTGATGGCTAGCCGAATTGTATGTACGAAAATGCGATTAGTTAAAATACGCGTGCATGATGGAATGACTGCATCAATCTAGCTAGAGAAATCGAAAGGGAACAAGTAACGATGTAGAAGTTAAGTAACGGAGCGATTTAATTCCGGATCATGCCAAGTATTTAACTATAATTTGTACACGATGTTAAAATCAAATATAATGTGCCTACAAACAGGGCTGTGGAGTCGGTAAATTTTACCACCGACTCCGGCTCCGACTCCGACTCCACACATTTTCAATATACCGACTCCGACTCCGACTCCGACTCCCGAGTCTTTAAACGTACCGACTCCGACTCCGACTCCGACTCCTGGGTCTTTAAACGTACCGACTCCGACTCCCGACTCCGACTCCGACTCCAGCATTATTACCAATTTACCTCGAAAATTATATGCCACATTGTCGGTTGAATGACTATCATACAACCATTAAACATATGCAAACATATGATTAACTGTGGCATGCTGAATTGTTTCATTGTGGCACAGCTCGAATTATCCACTATGCAATTAACATGAAATAAAGATTTGCTAAATATCCTTCCTTATTCAAGTTTTTATAACATGGACTCTCTAATATCCTGAAATGTATGAATCATTCAAATATGGCAGATATCCAATCCTGTATAATAAAAATGTAGGTAAAAAATCCAAGTGTAGGTCTTGTGTATGACTCAGCAACTGATAAAGAAATTGAACTTGCTAATTTTGTCATTACACACTATCCTGATTACAAGCGCAAACACTCTTACTACTAGTAATAGACATTGGTCATAAATGGAATTTAGTTAAGTAGTCAAAGACCATAGCCTATGTCTATTCTACATGTACTTAATCAAGTATTCAAGGATTAGGACTTGCAGTCTTTCTTAATCATTTGTTCGACCCAAACAGCTAAGCTACACTACAAATATTTTTAATTTTGTCAAATGGGAAGCATCGTTTGGTCATATTTACATATTTTTACAATTTTACAAAACCAGCCGATGCATTTTGTCTGTCACAGTATCATGTTATAATTCCAAAAAATGCATCAATTTTGACTGCATCGCGAAAACGCATCTTGCGATTTTCTTCCCCTCTGCAACTGAGTTGTAATTTGCAAGTAATGTCTTTTATCTATATCAGGGGTGGGCAACTTTTTCGGCGAAAGGGACACCATAGATTTACGAGCCATTGCGCGGGCAACGGGATTGTTGATAACCTTTTTTTAGTCGTCGATGGGAGCGAACCGAATTATGAAACATTACAAACAAGACTTATATTACTACGCTCTAAAATTGATAACATTATGTCATCCAACTGTGCAGTGCGTAATCAGGCCCAGGTCGCGCGAAGCGCGAAATTTTTTTGCAAGATAACGACTGAATTAGGCTATAGCTATATCAATAGATATGTCGCTAACATACATTGGGGGTCGCATCTGTATACCACTGGGCTCATTTAGCAAGGACAGGATTATTCGAAGTTTAGACATAGCAAAATCGACGGTATTAGTGAACATGCCTCTATCATTTTTTGCAAATGTTTTGTCGACGATCTCGCTGCGAGTGCACAAGCGAAGCCGTATCTCCTAATTGCGAATATAGTTAGACTCAATTCTGTGAAGAATATGTATTTATAATTTTCAAAAGGGGGCTAAAATACTGAATGCAAGAAATCTAGTGACAATGAATCATACGAAGTTCCGAGAAAAATTTCAAGTCAAATAAATCTGCTATGAAATATTCTACTTCATGGTCATATACGAAGATCTGGGATAAATGTGGCTGACCCCTGGATACGTCAATGCCTCAGAACTGTTGTTTTAGTCATCATCAAATTTCTCGGTCATGCTAACCAAATTTTCGTTGGCCTTGCAATTGTACCTGATGTCATAAATAATTTCGAGAATTACCTCGCAGGCCACACCTAACCTTCTCGTGTGCCAAATTTGGCCTGCGTGCCACGGGCTGGCCGCACCTGATCTGTATGGTTAATAATAACAGTGATTGGTGGTACATAAAAATTATATTGAAAATTCTTTGAAAGCAAATGTTTTCATGATAGAGAAGTTGGAGTCGGAGTCGAAATCATAGTCATTCTCACAAACTCCGACTCCGACTCCAGTCAGTATTTTCCCACCGACTCCGACTCCGACTCCGACTCCAGCTATTACAGTTTTCACGACTCCGACTCCGACTCCGACTCCATCAAGCGAAAATTACCCCGACTCCGACTCCGACTCCACCGACTCCGACTCCGACTCCACAGCCCTGCCTACAAACGACCAGAACAAAACAAAAACAAACATCCGAGCCAATGGATAAATGCGGTGGAAACTTGAAACAATAAATTACTGACGGTAACTAATACATCACGTTTTCATAACTGAACCAGTGATTATTTTCTGAGGCTAAATGTGACATATTCCTCACTAAATATTTTCCTCTTTATATCGCTACGTCAAAATTGTGAATAAAAATCCAATGTAAAATATATTTTCAGTAACAATCTTACTCAGTGAAGCTGCGAACATTCTCTTGAATTCAGCAAACGAAAGCTTCAATTCGTCCAACTCTGAAATTACGTGTTAACACATTTATGTAATTGTATACTTGAATGTCTTCATGAGATTTTACCACAAATAACAAACCGCGTTGAGTCGTAAATAGCCTAACTGGTACTTATAATTTATTTTCACTACCCTATGCCTATCGTACAAACATAGATTCGAACTCACTCTGGACCGTTACTGCCACATACCAAATTCTCAGATGGAATGAGCGTACATTATTTCGCTAATCCCCTTAAATTAAAATATTATGGTTTTGTGTCGCTGTAGTTTTTTTTCTTCTTTTAATATAGGTACCCCTCTCCCAAGCACAAATGTAAAAAAATAAGCATATTTTCGCAAATATTAGAATTTTGTATATTCTCGGTGTCGCTTGAGGCCATCGCAGGACGTTTGGGTGCTTTAATCTAGGAGTGCACAATCTGTGCCAGACTTATCGGCAATGACATTTCTTCTCGTACCAGGATACATCAAGACATATCAGTGACGTGCGGTCCGATGAGGCAGGTGAGGCAGTGCCTCACCTGTCGTCTGGATGAGTAAGTGAAAATTGTGAAACCCCTCCATGAGTCGATGATTATATTGATGTTACACATCGATGTTCATAAATAATTAAATTGGAACATTTTTTTCACCAAACATCATCATTTTGCATCATTATTATTCAAAAATACAGCGCGAAAGGAGAGGTGAGGCACGGGCGGGTCGTGCCTCACCTGCAACAATGCAATTCATCATAAATAGCTCGGAATTCTTAATAACTAGAATCAATGAAATGCTATAGTCACACTGATTCCGAAAATCTAAATATTAACAGTGTCAGAGCACTAGAACCCCCAAAAATCGCCAAGGAAGGTGACCTTCGCCTTTATTACAGACAATGCCATCGTAGAGAAACAATGGCTAGGTGAGGCACAAACGAATCTTCTTCATGCACTATTCGCTAACAATTGGACAATCGAAACCGAGTGAAACGCGCTACCGATCTCGGAATCCAACAGTCTTGTAGGAATTATATAAGATTGAAGCGACGGCCAATGCGTAATGTAGCTGTTATGTATTTTGCACCCATTGCTACGTTAAATTGTGGTACGTGATAGCTATTTGCATAGGCTGCATTGTCGTTGTTTGTGTCCTTTATGCTGTGTTCGACTGCAATCCCTTTAACCGTTAATTGCGGTATGTGTTTGTGATAGCCATACTTACAAAGCCAGCGTTGTTGTTTGTGGTAGTGGTGCCAATCCTAAACACTAGATCTAGTGTATTTTGACTTGACCTAATGCATTTTCTTTCGAAATTCAGCAAATCTAGTGTTTTTTTACTGAATAAAATTTGTAACTGAGGATGCTTTTTTCATGTTCTTCGAATAATTTATACCGGAAGGCCTACTTGAAAAGATAGTAATTATTATTTGTCTAAACATGCCCATTTGGCACAATAGCGACCAGTCCTACATGTATTATAGAATGTGAAATTCAACGGCTACCAGTGTGCAAAGAAAATGCTCTCTATACCCGCTGCCGTTGTTATTCACATTTCAAGTCTCTTGACGTGCGTGTTGTTCTTTTGTATGTGAAGGGGGGGGGGGGACGACGTGCCTCACCAACCATGAACCTCACCGCACGTCACTGAGACATATTAATATGTAGACGCGACTCCGCCGCCAGATACGATAACCGGTGCCGCAGCAATGTTCCAAAATCAATGCCGTATGTTGGGCGAAAATATTAATATGTCCAAGCACAGAGTAAGCCTGTTCTTGCGATATCTGAAACTCGCGGTACAAAGACGACTCGTGGAAGAAAATATTGCAATATGAAATTCGAATTGAAGACGCCTGACGAATGGAGTTCGAACTATATCTTGGTCTGGTACGTGAAAACCCTTGTGTGGGAATGGAAAAATGCACTCGACATCCAAAATGAATACGCCCAAAATATTGACCAACGCATCAATGATATAAGAAGTAAAATATACCGAAAAATTTAAGTGAGCCCAATGAACGCACCGATAAAACGAGATAAATTGTATCGTATTTATAGTCCCACAAAACCCGACCAATCCACCCACAACATATCCCAACCACTCTAACCTCCCATCCAATCCCACTCTACCCCACCCCCTAAACCCTTCCCCAGCCCATCTACCCCCCCCCCACCTCCCAAACCCCACCACCACTCCGCACCGAATACCCAGCACCCAACCCAATCCACAAACGCAAACGAGCGCCAGATACCGGCGGCTCCTACTACGACCACGACTACAAATTTACATCGACTACAGCGAGATGAGATGAACCGAGCGGCTACGACCTCGACTACAAATCCAAATTCGGCGACGGCTGAGACGAGATGACCCGATGAAAGGGAAAGATTTTCTTTATGAAATTATTGATATTTTATGTACATACTTGAATAAAAATCACTCAAAAGGTATGAGCAAGCAATGCCAGCAAAAATCATTATCTGAGCTCACGAAACAACAACAGTCTTCACCAAAGCAAATATTTCTGATGTGGGTGCGATCAGGCTTGTTGACCCCAAGGTCGTATCGATCATTCCTATCCAATAGCGAATACTTCGGATGTGTATTTTATCCTTTAGCATTATCATTGTTGCTGTCTATGTACTGTATTACGCTTGGATGAAAATTAACATTCACTCTCTGTCTCTCTAGTGGTGTTGGGGTGTCTTTGCAAAATATGTTGATAGAAATTGTAGCTCGTGTAACATTGACACCGATAGATATCTGTTTCACCAATATTTTTTTTAGCTACATTTCCTACCTGACTGAGTCCTTGAATGAATCAATATTTTATGTAATTACAATATGATCATATGCAGGGCCGTAACAGCACTTCGTCAGCCTCCCTAAAACGTTGGTCTTGGGCCCCCAATAGGGTGATAAAAGTAACTTCTAGGGGACTTTACCCCCAGACCCCCTCAGGCTACACGTTGTTTACCGCTATTTATCATCTAAATCGGGTTCCGTCTAGCCAGCTTTTCTAGCCTATTCGCGCGAAAATTTTCTATAATTCATGATTGGTTCTGTCAAGATAGTCGGGAATCGTATATATATTGCTATCAATTTTTATCCTCTCTCTTCCCTCGTAATCAGATTTACTGGTTGAGCCGAATGAGGTGTGTTTGAAAAGGTAGGGCCACTCGAAAACACTTGGGTCTAGGGCTCCCATTGGGTGATAAACCGACCCCCAATCACGTTGTTTGCTCCTGCCACGAAATTATTAGTACTGTCTAGTGAGCCAGCGCGAAGTGCGAAAATTTTCGATAATTCAAAATAAAATAGGTCAATAAGATCGGGAATTGCATATATATTGCTATCAATTTCTTGTCCTCTCTGGTCACGTTATCAGATTTACTGGTAGAGCCAAGTGAGGTGTCTTGGAAACTGTAGGGCTCGTAAATAATATTTAAACTTTTTTCGGACGGGCGGACCCGTTGGAATGACTTCGGTACAAGATGTTATTTCGTGACCTCCTGTCTGCTATATCAAAAATATAGAATCGCCCAAACGTTCTAAACCAGGGGCGGGCAACTTCTCCAGTCGGCGGGCCGGATATAGGAAAATTAAATACTTGGCGGGCCGGATTGCTGAATCGAAACATTATTCGCCCATTTATCCACATACACAAGGAATAAATCGTATTTAATGAATGTATTTTAATAGTGACGAAGACAATGTGGATTTGAGAACAGCATTGTCATACAGGCACCACCATGTTTGCTTCACTCTGATCGATCAACACGGTACAATCCCTAATTAAGATTTGAAGGCGTTCGATAAGCCCGGTACCACAAATTCACCAAGATATCTCTTCATTAGAGTTTAGTACAGGGATGGCCAACCTTTTTGCCATTCACGGCCGCATTTCGACTACTCATGTAGCCTACGGCCGCATTCCAGGCATAGTCGTAATGAACTATCTGGACGCCAAATACACATGCTAAAGTGTCCATGTCCTTTTCCGATGAACTCTGGACTTATCTATTTAATCACATAGGCTTACTATATGCACCGACTTCGCTAGTGGTCACTGGTGACTGGTCAATGTGGTCATGTTATGGGCCGTACATAATCGCGCGAAGCGCGAAAATATTTTCTGATTCACCTATGAATTTCGTCATAAATAATAATATTTTTCCTATTATTTCTCATCCTATGTCATCAGATTCAACTGTATTTTTGACTTTTCGAAAATTTAGGACAAGATCTAAATAATGATGCATCTTCGGGTGGGCCAATTATAATAACTCACTTGGTTGCATCCTGTTATTTCTTGACCTACCATCAAGATTGTCCGTAAAGTGAGGGGTACAAGACTCCGAGTTGGTACTTCTATATGAGGCGCATCATTTTCCTCTGCTGTTCACGTCTGTAATGTGGGGCTATGATTGCAAAGGGCGCCACTATATTAAAATCGATAAACGAAGTCACATTAAATCGCGCGCAGTACGAAGAAATTTTCAAGATTAATTAGGATCTCTCAAAAAATCGAGACTCAATTTGTAAATTCAAATTGCATGTCGACGGCCGCCAACACATACGGTACTAATTGAATTACTTGTCCACGGCCGCACAAATTTCCCTTCTACGGCCGCAGCTTGGCCACCCAGGTTTAGTAGGTGATGAGATATAGCGTGGTTGTTCAACTGCATGTGTGGCCTATTTTATCCCGATATTGAATTCATGCGGCCCGCGGCCTCTACGAAATTTCAAAGTGGCCCGCGACCCGTTTCGAGTTGGCGACCCCTGGCATAAGTGATGTCTTACAAAAGCCTAAAAGTGTGCCGTGCTACAAGTCGAAGGTTACGGAATCAAAAATATGAAATATCGGCCTAGTGTAAATGACCATTGTAGTCGACAAACACAATGATTACCACAAATGACATTCGGGTTGAGTACATCGTAAATGCCGATAATGCAAGTCTTCTCGCTTCGACTAACTTACGAGTAAGCACCACCCTCGCTCACTGCGCAGTGCGCATACATGTGTATATTAACTAGGGCCATTTAAAGTCATTAAAGTCATATTCTTTTCTATGCATCAGCAAGTCGTGGAATCAATTTTAACGCAAAAACGGCATCCCTATGAGGTATATTAAAAAAGTTATATAGTCATACAAAGTCATATTTCGTCAACCCACATCAGCGTCTGTGGAGCGCTTTTTTCCTTAGTAAAGTCATTTTTACGTCCAAATCGTAACTACAAAGACTCTAACATTCCACACTACATGAAACGGTACTACAACAGTGGTTTAAAATATATAAATTGATATGTATAGTACTTTTGTGTTGCGCATGTTTTACTCTTTAGTTCCATGAGTGACGTTGTTCACATGTAAAAATACACGATTTTCATATAAAGTTATATTTTCCCAAAAATAAAGTCATATTATTGATTTTTTAAGGTCATAGAAAAATGGCCCTAATAATAACATACAGTCACTACAATTTGACGTTTACGCAAGTAGTAGGGAATCTCTGAATACTAGGGCCGCGGGCCACATTATCATGTAAGACAGAAAACTGTCCGCGGGCCGGACAAAATCCCTTCGCGGGCCGTATGTTGCCCACCCCTGTTCTAAACTAAAAGACGCACACGATTTCAAATTGGTATTTCTTCACTGGCATATAATTCTTCCCTGCGGGATAGTATTTGTCTCGTGAGGTTCAGATTGACAAGACAGTAACATTCGGCGCCAGTCATTTAGTCGCCCATGGTCAGTTATACCTATATATATTTTGTATACATAACGAAGTTTTCGGTAAGCGTAAGGGCAGTCCTTTTCGGTCAAGGATTTCTCGCTTCCGATCGTTTTGGCACACTTTTTGGAGTAGCATGTTACATGGTCTAAAACTTTATATGTCTTCATGCGTCGAGGCGCGGTAATGGCCAACGCCGATATGCCTGCTTCTATAAATCTTGCGTATTTTATCTTGGTGGAAGAGTACCCAATAAATAAGATATTTGGAAACTTGAAATCGTTTCAAAAAATACTCTATAATTTACGCTAATTCACGAAATAATTTTGAACCTCCTTTGAGCTCGAGCTCCCCCAATTGGGGGTTTAGGTTGCGGCAGTTACGGTCCTGATCATATGTAACATGCCCGGGTCAGTAAATTTTTGGTTAATGGGCATGAGCTCGAAATTAGAACGAGTTTTTTGCTGTTGTTGTTGTTTTGGTTTCTTCAGTTTAGTTTAATTTAGTTAATTAGTTTGTTGATTACCATGATCATACCTGTTTTTAAACTTTGAAATTGCATTTTCAATTCTTCATACTCTGTTTTTGCTGCATCGTTATCGGGTAAGGATGTCTTTACACAAGTAAGAGGATATTCATTCCTGTGTAACGGTAACCAAGGGGCCGGGACGCATTTAGCTAGCTGGCAGCCTGGACGTGCTTTGCATAGTATTTCTTCCGATATAGCAGCCAACATCATCGATAATAAGCATGACACCTGGATAACACGGGTGATCTTCATTTCATCGAAACACGCTCACCGAAGAACGTTGTGAAGTGCAGTAGTCTACTAATAGTGCAACTACAATTGAAATCGTAATGTTATATGGGTTATGTACCAAGTGAAATACAAGCTAATTTAGTCACGTAATAATTATTAAATACATATACTTAACAGGTTACGGAAGAGATCAGTCACAGAGACTGGGATCTGTCAATCAGCGGCCACATTCAGTCTCGAAACAAATTCCGCGGGCGTCATCATACGAATTAAGTGTACAAATCGTTTTACATACGTGCATGCATTACAATAACCTGGAACAGAATCGTCAAACATCAGTAGTTTCCTCAACCATGCTTCTCATCAAAGCTTCACCCGGCCTTCCATCCTTTCTCCTGTGCAATTCTGGATGCTTCTATGGCATTTCACATTTTTAATCGGCATATCATTATTCTATACCACATCGATACAGTTCGGTCTGTAAATTACATCTCCACAGATTATAGCGAGAAAATATTTAAGAATTTTGTCGGTTGTTAGGCCTAATCAATCAATAGCCTTACTCATCGCCTCTATGAAGACTTCAGTAATACCATCAGAAAATACCATTACCTACGCTGCGAAATGGGCATAAATCGGTACTATACGCGTGCTTTCGATGCTATCCAAAGCGATTTTGTTTCATAAAATGTTCTAAAATGCCCTTCAGGCAATTTGCGGTAGCTCTGTAAACTCGAACAATCCGTCTGTTTTACCGGACATTCAACAACTGCCGAAAACAGGTGTTCGTAATACCACGGTAATACAACAACAATTACATGGCCATTGTCGGAGTCGTTGCTGCGTCCTCCTGAAACATTTCACACTTGCTTTACGACGTATCTAACAAATTATAACGCAGATCCAACTGCGACGAAGATTTTTGCTATTGTTCAAATAAACTACAACTACATATCGCTACAAAGTAATTAAGGTGGACAATGGAGTCAGTTTCGGTACTTAAGTAGAAGTTGGCGTGACTCCTTGAATATATAAGTCCCGTATTCCAAGTTATATCAGGACTAGTTCAATTGCAAATATAAAATTAGGGTCTGAAAATGCTCAAAGAACTTGTTTTAAAATTGAGAAGGTCGAGCAATTGCATTACGGAACTATTTGTAGTCACCGTGATACCGAGGCTATTCTGGCCGATTGGTGTGACAATTCCAGTCACAAAATTAATGAAAACTTACCCAAAAATAACGCTCTACATTACAAAATCAAATGGATAAACTGTAGGTAGTTTTGTCCTAAAGTAGAAGACAAGTAGAAGTGCAAGTACTCCAAAAACATAATCACCCGAGTAACGAAAATTGAGTATAGGCCACATAAAGTAGAATTGCTGTGTCACTAACCATCCTGGACAATGGAAGTCAATATATTGTGTTGATTCGGTGGACGGATTTGCGTCCAGTAAATAAGTTACACATCCTATCGCGAGTTTGAAAATTAGACACCTGATTACCAGTATCGGAATCAGGCATGCCTCTATTAAAAGGCATCCTGCATCCATCGGCGAGTGAAACTGTATCATGCCATATTGATAAAAGGATAAGACCGACATTATGTTATATCATGCATACACATCAGGCATAATACAACTTTCTTCATTTTAATATGGAATAATGAGAAGATTATCTATCAGAGAAGAATATTCAGATTTTAGCACTGGAAATATCCGCTGTCAGCGTGGACAAATTTCAGAGCGCTTGAGTAGCATAATTGACGCGTGGTAGAATGGCGGCAGAACACAATAGTAAAATATAACGCAAGACGTCTTTTTAGGAGCAGGGGTTACCATGATAAAGAAACATTGCTTTGCATGATTTACAAAAGAGATATATCGGAAAACGATTACCAACTCACTGGAACCTTTTTTTTGTATAATCTCATTCAACATAAAGCCACCGTCATGGCAATGACTAATGTTGTAGAGACTCTTGCATGTAAAAGAGCACTCAAACGTCCTGCGATTGCCACAAGCGACACCGAGGATAAATTAAATTCTAATAATTGCTGTGCTTGGGAAAGGGGTACCCATATTGAAAGAAGACAAGAAAACAACAGTGATACAAAATAAAGCGAAGCGCGTTGGATATTTTCAAATTGAATAAACATGTCCCATATTATCTTAATTTAAGGCGATATGTCGTAATAAGGCGATTATAAGTACAAGCTAGGCTATTTACGACTCAACACGGTTTGTTATTTGTGGTAAAATCTCATGATGACCTTCAAATATACAATTGCATCAATATGTTAACACGTAATTTCAGAGTTGGACGAATTGAAGCTTTCGTTTGCGGAATTGAAGAGAATGCTCGCAGCACCACTGAGTAAGATTGTTACCGCAAATATATTTTACATTGGATTTTTATTCACAATTTTGACGTAGCGTTATTTTGAGGAAGATAGTTAGTGAAACATTAGCACTGGAAATATACGTTGTCAGCGTGGACAAATTTCAGAGCGCTTGAGGTACAAATTGACGCATGGTAGAATGGCGGCAGAAAACAACAGTGAAATATAACGCAAGGCGTCTTGTTAGGAGCAGGGGTTACCATGATGAAGAAACATTGCTTTGCATTATTTACAAAAGAGATATATCGGAAAAAACCAATTCACAGAAACATTTTTTTGTGTAATCTTATTCAACATAAAGCCACTGTCATGGCAATGACTAATGTTGTAGAGACTCTTGGATGTGAAAATTTCAATATATAATTGTAAATAAATTCATATTGAGATAAATACGAATATTTTCAGTTGACACTCGTCAGGGATAATCGTCAGCAACTATCGTAATGAATCGAAAGGAGCTTAGTATTGTTTGTTGTTTGTGGTATTCATGGTGTTTGTCGACTACTATGGTCATTTACATCAGGCCAATTTTCTTTACTTTTATTTCGACTTGTAGCACGGCCTACCTCTAGGCTTTTTGTAAGACACTGGTTACGCGGATTAGATGTCGAGGTGGAGCATAGATAAACTTCCAACACTTAGGTAGAAATTCTGGAGTCGACCTCGATCGGACTCGAACCCGCATCCCATTGATGTTGTAGCTGTGATGATGCACCATGTGTAGTATAGGCTACGTCTAAAGTAGTGTCCCATCAAGAAGCCAGTTAGATCAGATGTACGTTACAGCAATCTCCATACAGCATATAGACATGGCTTGCGTATGCTGCTTTAGTCCAAAGATTGCAAAGTATTCGTAGCTCTGCTACAATTGCATTGTCCTGAATACGCCAGCAGATGTGGGAAGCAAATTATTTGACGTGGTAATGCCTACCACCGCAGCTGCGATGGCCGAGTGGTTAAGGCGTTGGACTCGAAATCCAATGGGATATACCCGCGCAGGTTCGAATCCTGCTCGCAGCGGACGATCTTTACATTTGAAACACATTTTCAAAAACTGATAGAACGTACGATTTTTCGGAGACCAAGCGACAGTAGGGTCGCTGTCCGTGTGCTGATCATCCAATGATGCGATTTGCGGCGAGTGGTTCTTAAAGGTTACTAATCCGCGGAAACTTACACTAATCTGCTAGCCTTCTCGGAACCACATTTTGGTTAAGTCATAAACAAAAAAAAATCTACCACAATACAACTTTAACTATATCGATACAACATATTACTCATTTTCAGTATAATATCAGAATAATGGATTCTAATGACAGGGAGGCATGAATATAGCGGTAAATATCGTCAGTACAAAGTTAAATTTCGAACATTTTGTATGAAGTGGAAATTCCTCCTTCCTAAGGGTATTGAACTACTAAGAAGTTCAGTTGAGCCAAATGGTGGCCAAACAGATAGTGTCGAAATTCACACACGTTTTTGTTTCTTTCTTCTTCTCATACACGCTAGTTGCTATAGCCATTGTTTTGAAGTTGGCCAGTTACGAACGCTTCGGATAAAGTTACTGGAAGTTTCAGCACGAGTTAAAGTCATTCTGAGTTCTAATACTTTATTTTTCGTGCCACCTTCACATTCTTTCACGCCCTCCAGTTTCAGAACCACTGATGTAGCGGGATCGCACGTGTCCGAATTCCCGTAAATAGTCGTGGTTTTGACGCGACACTCCAATCCTAATTAGTGTCGATTTCCCGAACGTCGAGCCTTGTCTGCTCAACTAAATCTCGTTTAATTTCGACTCTGCAAACTTTGCTGATCGGTCTTGCATTCCCCTACAATCGAGCAACTCAAATCGAATAATAATGTTAACTTAGGGAGGGCTTTCAGAATACTAAGATGTTTCACGGGCGCTTCGCAATGGTGCTAGCCCGTCCGATGTTCGATAGAATACATATTGAGAACGAGAAGAGATTGACGAGGAGGGTATATAGCGCAAGGGAATGGACAAGTAAAGCATTCACCAAACAACCAAATCGACTAACTAAAATCGGACAATCACAACGATTAGAGAAACGAAACAGAAATAAAGGACAGCAGTTGAATTGCAAGCTTATCCGCTGTAAACATTAGTCGGCGACTCAACAAAAATTGATAAAAAATAACGTGCGCACTACGCAATAACCGACAGTCGCCGTTGTCGTTGCCTGAGGAACAGAGATGAGTGGATATCGATTTCTGAGAATCCGAATCCGTCCGACAGCTCGGGTCTCTGAGGAACCATCCATCCGAAACCGAACAACCTCAACTAAAAATCCACGCGAATCCGACTAATGCCGTCCACAATCCGAAAACTCCGAATCGAATAACTACATTCCGAAGAATCCTAATTGTAGATCTGAGCAGAGTAGTCTTTACAAAAGCTAAACTTGGACATAGCTATTTATATTTGCTTGGACCTTTGATAGAACAACTTTAGAGTGCTACCAGTGCTACCAGTGTTTCTGCTGCCCGTGTTTGGTTGTCGAGAGGACGATTTTCTCTTATGACTTGGAATCAAAAGTCACGTCTGGTCAGGAGTATTCAAAAATATCCGAAGCAGAAGTTACGACTATCCGATAATATCCGAAACAAAATCGGCAATAGAATCCGAATCCGATCCGACTGGATCAACATTGTGCAAAATCCAGTCCTAAACCTATCCGAATCCATCCGATGCTCATCACTGCTGAGGAAGCCCTGCGTCATCCATCAATAAAACGGCTGATGAACAAAAGTATAGTACAATTTGTGAATAAGTATCATTCGTATTATTGCAGGTCTGAGTCTTCTTGTAATCCACATACGCATACAACGAGTTAATCTTATGATCTTAAAATGAATATTTCATTTCATCATACACCGTGGAAGCATCACCGGCAAAAAGCGATTCAGTCAATGAAATTGCGGTCGCTCCCGTGTTAGTATACACAAACATATTCGACCTCCAAGTATTTGATGGTGCCGCGACACGGTTCTCTAAACACGCGGTTGTTGGCTGGCACGTGACAGCGAGACTTGCCGTCGCACTTTTGCGATACGATTCTGTCACTGCCCGCAGCGCGGCAGTTGGTTGTCTTCGGCCCAGTGTAGGGACATCTGATTACAAACAAATTTGACTTTCAATAAAATACGCTAACCTAGTTTGTTCAAACAGAATCAGACATGTTCCAGCTAAAACAGGGGTCTCAAACTCAAATGTGCTCGCGGGCCAATTTCCTTTTATCATGACGCCGCGAGTCGCAGAATCAATCGGGTATTCAATGTTTTTTCAAGTAAGCCCTGTATGACGGCGCCTTACAAATTGACATTCCACACACACCATCAAAATGTGATTAACTATTGTAGCAATTCACGCCTGTCACAAAAATCATCTATATAAATATTTGAATAAATAGACGGTTTACCTTGTAAAAAGTAGGCTACGCATCATTTTTTAAAATTTTGAGATGTAGGCCGACAAGATAGCGTAAAGTGAAGCATCCGGCTTCTTGATCGGTAGGTCGTGGGTTCCATCCCCGGCCGTGTCAGACCAAAGACCTGATTAGTAATACTGGTATCGATGACTTTCCCTCTTAGCGGTCATGCAATACTGGGATAGCATGGAGGGTAGGGCTCTTCAAAAATGACTTTTTTTCTCAAATCGCGTTGGCTACTTGATAAAATTGTTAGGTTACCTAATTTAAGCCTACACACCAAATTTGGTTCAATTCCAACTAGTAGCCGCATTGCTACAGGAGAAGAAAGTTTCTATTTATTATATAAAAATGAATAACGAAAAATTTGATAATTTTCTGTTCACCCCATGAAAGTGTTAGGCTGTCTATAAAAACGATGTTCACCAAATTTGGTTCAATTCCAACCAGTAGAAGCGGAGTTATTGCCGTCGAAAAATTTAGATTATGAATAAAATAGAATTTACGGTGACCAATTCTTTAATTATTTATTATAGTGGTGCTCACCGTAAATACTATTTTATTCAAACCCAAATTTTTCGACGGCAATAACTCCGCTTCTACTGGTTGGAATTGAACCAAATTTGGTGAACATCGTTTCTATAGACAACCTAACACTTTCATGGGGTGAACAGAAAATTTTCAAATTTTTCGTTATTTATTTTTATATAATAAATAGAAACTTTCTTCTCCTGTAGCAATGCGGATACTGGTTGGAATTGAACCAAATTTGGTGTGTAGGCTTGAATTAGGTAACCTAACAATTTTATCAAGTAGCCAGTGCGATTTGAGAAAAAAAGTCATTTTTGAAGAGCCCTAATGGAGAGGTGGTGCAAGACTTAGAAAGCCCTACAAGGCTATATCTGCACCTTCTTGTACCGCCGAATATGCACATCATACACTCGTATATCATGAGTCGGTGTATATGCCGCAAAAGCATCGAGGACAGAAATAAACTACGTTCTTTCCTTAGGCACCAGGCGAGAGGACAAATGTATCATTTTAACATAAGAGCTGCCGCTTTGTAATTTGCAGCTATTGCGGACATTTGACGAACCAAACGTATAGGTATAATATCTGAAAATTCAACAAAGATTGATCTGATAATCTGATATCACAGCATTTGAGCAGTGTAACCTAATCAATGGAATCATCTACGGGCCATGCTTTACCATCAAGAATAAGTGCAGTGACGTCATAAGCAGTTCCTCCACCGCATGATAGCGTTTGAATGTGATGTGATAGTGAAGTTTGGTGTGTATTTTCAAGTTTTTGGAGCAATTTTAGCGTGGATTTTAAGTTTTCAAATCAAAATAAATGTGGCACCTAAATATGGTCAAATACTTGAAAATTCAAAATAACCCCTGATCTAAAATAAGACAATGAATTTAAGCCATTTTATCGACTGGATTATTCAGAATATTTAATGCCAGTGACGTGAAATTTGATGAAACGATTGTTGATGTATAATGTTATTTAGAATAATTTACTAGTTGCTGATGGTTACCCCTGACGAGTGTCTGCCGAAAATATTTGAGTTAATTTCAATATGAATATACTATTCAATTCAAACATTACCGAACAGCCACTGTCATAATATTCTTCGTAATTGATGGTTTTAGAGAGGAAAAGCAACAGTACATCGTTATTTACTGTCACATCAATATGGCCCGTATGCTTATTCACTAGCGAACTGGATGCGTTGGATCATATACCGTCCAAGGGCGAATCAATCATTCAGATCGCTTACGCCCGCGAGAAACACAAGCAGTATTACGAATGATATTGTGTGCTGTTTGCGAATGGCAAAAATCCTCGTCTTGACTTACTCGTTTTCCTCCGTTCTCCCGTATAAGGCATCGACTATGTGGATCATCTGACCTGACGGACACGAAATATTGAGAACTGTATTTTCGCAAGCTCTATCCACCATAACACCTAGAAAGAAATTTTTAGATGCAGTCATTCTATGCTTTTTGAAAATGATTGTACCTCATTACGTTTGTAGAAATGAGTAGTAAGTGTTCCCGATTATATAATATATTACGTGATTGACATGGCGATACTCTCAATAGCCTATTTGATTCATGAAATCGCTTCATATTTGAAGAGGATAAATCTTCTGCGGTATTCTAGTCATCGAGCACCGTGAAATCTAGCAAGAAGCTGAAACAACAACTAAAAAACTTAAATGTGATTTATATATGCAGAAGATGCTATCACAGGCAATTTTTGAGCCATGCAGTTTTGATTGGTTTGGGAAGGAAGCGAGTTGACCGATAGACGATATCACATATTTCCCATTATTTGAACAGCTTCTTTGAGGTACAGAACTTCAATATACAATTGAATAGTATATTCATATTGAAATGAGCCCGAATATTTTCGGCTGACACTCGTCAGGGGTAATCGTCAGAAACTAGTGGAGAATTCGAAAGAAGAGCGTATATCAACAATCGTAACACAAAATATGACGACAACAGCACGAAATGTCGAATACGAGAGCGTTCAATGTACTATTTTTAGATGATACACGAACTCTTTTTGTTGACACAGCCTTGGCTGGTGTATTTTGATAAAAGTCGACTCCAAGGCACACAAATGAAAGTGTGAGCGACCCTTTCCGAGTATGCGAAATCTGTCGTCTCGATAATTTTTCGCACAAGCGTGATTATCCAACAAGTGTTTGCCAATTGCAGAAATTATGGCCTTTGATTGTTCCGCATCAATCTTGAGCGGGTGAGTTAAGGGTGAGCTTTTCACCGAGCGTGTTCTAATGAATCTAGGGACATGCTGATTTATGCGTTCCTGCAAACGTTTTGACGTTCTTCCCACGTAGCCACAATCACAGTGACACTTAAATTCGTAAACTACATTGCTTTGCTGAAGTGCGGGTAGCACGTCTTTACGTGTTGCAGGGAGCAGTTGCGTTGCCGTGAAAATCACGTTGGTCTTCACTGTGTCGTAACACTTATTGACCGCTGAAATCAATTGCTTTTCAAAGCGGGTGGAAATAGGCCCTATCCAAGGTAGATGGATGTAAACATCTTTGGTTGTTCGTTCGGTAGGCTCTGTTGACTTTTCTGCATTGAAATGCGTTACTTTCCTCTCTACGCCGCGGTTGATGACATGTTCAGGGTAACCGTTATCAAGTAAGATTTTCCGGATATTGTCAAGTTCTGAGTTCAGTTTATTACCCGAACATATCATCAACGCTTTATGCACGAGGGTACCTATGAGGTTGATTTTTCTGCGTCTAGGACTAAATGAATTCCAACGAAGGTATTGGCCAGTGAATGTCGGTTTTCGGAAGATTGATGTTTCAAATTTATTGGTATCATGTTTTTCGACTAAAACGTCAAAAAATGACAATGAGTTATTTCGTTCTTTTTCAATTGTGAATAGCAGAACCGGGTGAAGCGAGTTTAAGTGAATGAGAAATTGATCACAGTCCATCTCATTTCTGAATATGACAAAAGTATCGTCTACATAACGTCGGTACAACAACGGTTTGACGGACACACGCTGGGAGAGAAGCTCGACTTCATAATATCCTACGAAAATGTTAGCCAAAATAGGTCCCAAGGGAGATCCCATCGATATGCCGTCTATTTGTTTATAGATAACATCGTTAAAGCTAAATTCAACAGAACATGTAGCTGCCTGTAAAAGTTCAACAAAAACTTTACGCGACATTGATGGTGGTGCTAGCTTACCGCCGCAATGCGCGTTCGCACAAATATCGATAGTCTCTTGCAGCGGAACGTTTGTATGCATAAATCAGCATGTCCCTAGATTCATTAGAACACGCTCGGTGAAAAGCTCACCCTTAACTCACCCGCTCAAGATTGATGCGGAACAATCAAAGGCCATAAATTCTGCAATTGGCAAACACTTGTCGGATAATCCCGCTTGTGCGAAAAATTATCGAGACGACAGATTTCGCATACTCGGAAAGGGTCGCTCACACTTTCATTTGTGTGCCTTGGAGTCGACTTTTATCAAAATACACCAGCCAAAGCTGTGTCAACAAAAAGAGTTCGTGTATCATCTAAAAATAGTACATTGAACGCTCTCGTATTCGACATTTCGTGCTGGTGTCGTCATATTTTGTGTTACGATTGTTGATATACGCTGTTCTTTTGAATTCTCTACTAGTTGCTGACGATTACCCCTGACGAGTGTCAGCCGAAAATATTCGGGTTCATTTCAATATGAATATACTATTCAATTTCCCATTATGAAGTCCATAGCAGCAATGGTTGGTGGACATTTCGATGCGGCCTAAAACCTTATATTATGCGTTGTAGCATTTAGCATCTACTCACGAACACAGCGGCCGTTATATCTTCTATGTTCCCTCTCGCAAACACAGTCTCCATTTTCGCAATCTTCGTTTCCCCCGCAGTCGCTGTTTCTACGACACTTATCCACTGAAATATGATATCTTCAAAGAAACCATGTCAATGCTAGCTAAACACGAAGTCTATTAATCTTGGAATAATTTAATTCAATTAGGGAAATTTTAATTTAATCACGATCAAGCCCATTATATAAATATAACATCGATATTTTGAGTCGATTGCCAGATTGTACATTTCCATGCACGTACGTACAGTCGTTAATACATGTTCATTATATTTTGTAGTCGTCGTCTGACAATATGATACCAAATATTCCATGTCGAAGCAATCTGTTTCAAACTCGATCATAGTACAAAGTTCACCAAAGTAAGTAATGCATGCATATGCTGATATTTGTTAGTACAGCATCGTCAATAAGCTATTTAGTTAAAGAGGCGTAGTTGAATGCATATGAATTGCGACATTATTTACTAAGACTTTATTGAGGAACAGAATTTTGAACAAGTTCCTTTCATTTCATTTCTCCTAACTCAACGCGCCATCACATAGGATACATCGAAGGTACATCCCATATCTTGCACAGGGGTCTTTAAAATGGTGTTTCAAACTTATTTGGAGGTTGAAATACATGATCAGGATATTACAAAACCAGACAATCTTTTGGCAATAATATCGTGTTTGGGACTGTGAAAGTGACAATCTTGTCCGGATATTAGTTAACTGAATGTATACCTGGAACACTTCAATAATGAAGACGACTTCAAAGTGATGACATTCCTAAGTCATCGCCTGCCAAAACGTGAGGGATGCCGATAAATCCTGAAGAGACCCGCGATCAAAAACCATGGTCTACACCAGAGGTTCTGAACGAAGCCGATACCACCACCCCTCCCCCAATAGGTGATTTAGAGATACAAGGGGGTGATAATAGCAAATGAGAGACTGGGGGCGATAAGGGGCGAAAATTTCAGAAGGTCGAGTGAGACATGTTTATTCAACACAACAAGTTGAACGTGAAGACGGCTTATTCTGCTTATGACGCAAAAAAAGGTCGACCCAACGAAAAGTAGATGCGGAAACCGGTTTTCTGAGCACCTCTCACCAGGGCAAGATGGATTTTTTGTAGGAAATTTCCCGATTATATGTTCTCTTTTCGGATCCGTAAATATGGGGGCGTTAACTTGTGTTAATATTGACAAGGGCATGATGAGTCGAAAAAAGTTGGGAACCCCTGGTCTACAACTTTGATATTTAGATATAGATATACAACACTACATCGTCAACCTTACCAACGCATCGATCATTCCTGCGGATGAACCCATTCCTACAAACGCACCGGCGGTCCCTGCACATTGAATTGGCACCACACCATCTGCACGGATCTGTGAACATAATCCATCAACTCAAAACATATAGGATAACATAGGGACGAATGGTGATCATATGTATGACTCCAAGTTCACATCCACAAACTCTCCAACTGTGAATTAGTGGAATGAAGTCCGGCCGTTATTGTTAAACTAAGATCGGCTATAAGTAGTGTTCCCAACCTGGGGTTGCCGATAGGACTGATCAGGGGCGCCGCGAGACAAAAAAGAGGTTCAACCGGAGCCATCGACGTTACGGAAATTAAAGTATTGAATAGAATTTGTGATGCTATAACATTAGGTATTCGGTATGATCGGCGTTTTTTATTATGTTCATCCGCCCAAGACATATGATATATAGCCTATTGCTGTATTCAAGACACAGTGCCATGCAGTGTACATCAATGAGGATGCTGAATTCCTCCGCCTATTTGCCGATATGTGAATGTGTTCGATCTTGCTATGCGCGAACTCGTTTAAGGGGTCCATGGGAGGCCAATCAAAACGGGAGGAAATAGGCAAAAAGTAGACTATTGAAATCCGATGATTGATCAATCCAGCGATTACGAAGTTGGATTTTCGATAGTAGTCAGCAGATTTCAGAAGTCTTAATCGAGAGCCCGAATCTATGGAGTGAACGTGAATGTGTAATCGCATGCGTCTCGTGAAAGGAGTTTTTCTTTTAGTTTGGTCTGGAACGCATGAACGAATCCAACATCATCTGAGATTACGGATTGCAGCAACAAACTAATGAAAGAAGCGCTGTCGTCTAAAGATGATGTGGTCTCAAAAAGATCAATACGGGAATAAGAGAAATACCAAGGCGGTAAACAGTAGTAAATAGATATATCGCTTCACGATGTTTGAATTTCTGTCTCGTGTACACAAAGCCTGAACAGCCATTAGAACCATTGTAGTGTCAAATATATCATTGTAAAATATGGAGAAAATCATAATTTAGCATCACCGTCATTACTTTATTTCAATTTACTTTTTTTCGGATATTCTACCAACCTGGTTCTCAATCTCATCTGAAAGGAAGTACGCTAGCACGTCGGGTAGTTTACCCTGAGCGTAGGTTACGGTCATCTGATGACTGAAAAAAGGCCATCTCTACCTACGTCATATCAGTAGAGCCTCTAGCAATGGTTCCCAACCTTTTTTCTTCGTTCCATACTTTCACTTTTTATGAGTCTTCATTCCCCACCATCTAAAATCCCTCTATTCAATCCTCAAAAATGATCTCTCGATTAAAATTTGGCAAGAATGTTTTGCAGGGAGTTTCTATTGGTGCAAGTTAACACGCCCCGGGTTTGATAGTGATGACTCGTGTAAAGAAAACCAATGATTGTGTCAGTTGCTCATAATTTATTTGAACAGAAGTGCTTGAGTGCACCCAATATCTCTGGTACGGCAGACAGTAAACATGAACAATCGCCTTTTACTAACATACCACTACTTGTGTACCGGTATCCCGTAAAATTCTATGAAAGGTTTATTGGACGTCATGCTGCTATTTCAAAACGTTTGTGTGACCCTGTAACCCCAATATTGATCATTCAGAATTCTGAATGAGAAAATCGTGTCTCTTCCGTCGTTAAACGCTGGATACCATGGCCCAGGGGACGGGAACCTATGACTCGTGAGCCATACATGGCTCGTTTGAAGAATTAATACGGCTCTTTCATAAATCCCTCCTAATTTGCTACCTAATTCGCTTCTTATTTCGTTTCTTATTTTACAATTTTGTTGATTTTTTAGTAAATTATCGTAATGGACCGGAATGACTATTCTTGTATTAGCTGAGAGAAGTCTTAATGGGGCTAAAAAGTGGTCTTCTAAGGCACGTCAGGGTCTTGTAACCCGCCTTTTAAAATCTATGACGAATAATACCGGATGAAAATTGTTATTTTACCATTCCAATTTATTAACATTTTTTGAACAACGGTCTGTTGCTGCAAAATCTAAATGCAAATAATTTCACTCTGATTAATCAACGCATCGCGCAATCCAAGATTTCCGGGCGCGCAGACAACCATGCGATATCATAATTCACCGAGCCCAACGTAGCAGGCCTGGAAATCATGAATTGGACGATGCTTTGATGAAAGTGAAAATGAATCGGTGACTTTTTTATGACGATGCAGTTTTAAATCATCGACGAGTAATGGACTTCTTGGAAGTGACATTCCTAACTACAAATCCAACTTACAATTATAGTCATCATCAAAAGTATCGATTGATTGGTAAATTGCTCACAACTCCGTTGAAATATAGGACTGTGGCGCAACGTTCTATGTTAGCCCCGAAGAATTTGAGAATTGAGTGGTATAAATTAAACAAATCCTATCTGCTAAAAATGGTCTCCGCCACCGAAGTTTTTCCCGCCTTGGAGCAACTGATTGAACAGCGTGCGTCAGTGCCAGTAGAACAATTTGAGCTATGTCTGCCCTTGCGTGTGCTGCACAGATTCCATGGAGACCCGTGTTACTGAAGAATATGCACTTAATTCGCGCGTTTGCTATTGTTGATTTTGCTTTTAGAATGATCATCTTAAGTTTCAAAAACGGAAAGTGTTCCATGCTCCCACGTCGTTTTTCGTTGTGTCAGATGCTCAAATGCAAGACAATCGGTTTCATTAGTGCGTTTATATGGCACGCACGAGTAATCCCATGTATAGGAGCTATACTATAATTATTGATTAAGTCTTAACACTGATTCCTAGCCTAAATGACGTCATGCATTTTTGATTGTGACGTAACAGTTGACGTCGATACATGGATCTTTGGGATTTACAATTGAAAATATAGTATTAATATGGCTCTTTTGTCGTAAAAGATTCCCGACCCCTGCCATAGCCTATAGTTCGCCTATACTGTACCTTGGTATTATAAAACACAGTTCTCTATTATTATAGTCTGGACACTAACTTAAATTCATTCTCTATGTTTACTGCAGTGGTTCTTAACCTTTTTCCTCTAGCGCCCCCTTTCAAAAATTATCGTGCTCCAGCGCCCCCCACCTCATATTGTAAGGACTGTAATAAAGACAATGGGTAAGAGGGAGGGCGGTAACAGCACTTCTTTAGCAATGTTCTCTCTAATTTTTGACGAGACCGCGCACACTCACCAACTCACTGCGCAGACCGTTGGACAACAGTGCGTAGCGACTAAAAAAAGGTCATCACTTCGGATTTTTTGTGCGCAACTCAGATTTTTTGTGCGCAGAGACCGTGTCAGCACTGCGCATTTGCGCACGTGCGCATCTTAGAGGGAACATTGTTCGTCAGCCCCTAAAAAACGATTTTCTTGCGCAACCAGAGCGTGATAAGCCAAACTTCTGAGGGCTTCGCTCCTAAGAACCCCGTCGCGTGATTTCGTTGGTCAGCAAAGTTTGCGCGGGCTGGTCGCCCTAGGCACCAAAATTTTCTATAATGCATGAATGAAATAGGTGGTAATTGCATTGTCACGGGGGCTTTTTTCTGTGTCAATGGTTGGTCACGCTCGAGTCACCTCGCCACATGCGAGAAGAAACTGGATCAGAAATCATTCTTCCCGAAAGCGGCCGTGCTGTAAACAGGGCTTCCACGCCGCTCTGAATCTGACTCTAATTAATGTTATTTCTCATTTAGAGTATCTGCCAGAGTATTTTTTAACGATATGCTATAGTCTGGGTTGTTTGATCGTCATTCTACAATACACACAAAAGGGAACTTATTGTGTCTGGACTATATGCAGTCAGTTAATCATACTGAGCCAGTCATTACTCGCAACGATTGCTCCAGTCCAACTCGCCGTCGAGTTGTATCAGTCTCTGTGAAGGACTGATTGTGTCAATAACAAGGACATGCATATATATGTCGCTATGAACTTTTAATCCCATCATCGCACGTAATCAGATTTAACAGTAGCGCTGAGTGAGCTGTTGTATTGGAAAATGAAGGCCACATAATAACTAAGTGAATATATTTCGGCGTGCCCGTTGCTATAATCAATTCGTTACATGTTGTTATCTTGTTACCTTTTGTCCCCTATAAAGTCGAAAGATATTGAAACGAATAAACGTATTAAACTAAAGTAAGCGCACGATTCAAAATTGGTATTTCTTCACTGGCAAATAATTTTCTCTGATGGATGTTATTTGTCCTGTGGGGTGCAGATTGCGACGACATGATAATGATAATCCGGCACGAACGATTTAAGCACCTATGGACAATCAGATTTATATACATCGAAGTTTACGTTCAACATAAGGGCAATCCTCTCCGGCCAAGTTTTTCTCGCTGACGATCTTTTTAACACACTTCTCGGATTCCCATATTGACCGGAACTTCATATGTCTTTGTGCATCGTGGTGTGGTAATTATCGACGCCGAAATGCCTATTTCCATTTTCAATAATTATGCGTAATCTTCCGTGGGGGAGTCGTCAAAACATAATGTTTAATTTATGTACATTCACCGAAAAAATTTATGGCACCCTTCAAGCTCACCGATTGCGGGTTTGGGTTGCAGCAGTTTCCGTCCTGGTAAGAAGTCAAAGTCCAGTCGGTCTTTTTGGGACTAAGGTATTGGAAATATTTCGCGCTTTAATCGCGCTCGAGAACCATTCGACTATAATAAACCATATAATCATTGTGGGTGGTATATTCAGGGTCAAGTCAAGGTTGGTATAACAACAATCAGGACGGTCTCATACCCTGAGGTTCGAACCATCCTAATTCACATTTGCGATTGGCAAGGGAAATTAATGGTATTGGATTTTGTCTTAGTGCTTTGTGTAACTATGAGTAAGTCAACTGAGAATGGGATTCATATATCTGCTCAAATTGAATTAAGTACTGTGCCCAGTTATTAATTTTAGGATGAATGTATTCCAAACAAAGCATCTCATATTATTTACCGTTCATGTGAGGTTGTGAACCACAACACTAGACAGTATCATCCTTTATGATACGATGAAACGATGAAGAAATATTCTGACTATTTAATTTTGTATCTCTAAAATACACAAGTATATTTAGTTATTCATTTCGTGCGCAAAGCTTCAAAACTTATTTTATGTACAAGGAGCTCTCCCTCTCAAAAGTTATCTACAGTACCTCCTTCTTCGATTTTCACATGCTGTGCGCTGCAGGATATAATACCTAATTCGAAAAATTTTGTCAAAAATAACCCTAGCAAGCGTGACGACAGTGTTTTAACGGGAAATTGGCGATCTAAAAGTACGCACGATTCGTTTTACATGAATCATAATAACCCACTACATTTATGAAAACATATGCAGCAAGCATCGTCGCGTAGCGCGACTACAAACTCGGGATTTGACATGCTTTGTGGAATGTTAATTTGTTCTGAATACTCATTAAGGATATGTCCTACTACCACATCATCTACTGCGAAGCCATTTTTTTCAGCGCCCCCATATCGCCCCTTGAGCCCAACGCCCCCCATATCGCCTCCTGAGCGTTACCGCCCCTTCAAAATCGCCAGCGCCCATTGGGGGGGGGGGGCGCTGGAGGCAAGGTTAAGAACCACTGGTTTACTGCGTCGCAAAGGTACAATAGTGGAGCATAGATGCTAGAAATGTCCAGAAGCTTAAGAAGTGATGCGTCACCGAAATATCAGTGAGACTGATGGACTGGTGCACCACCACTATGTTTTTCATGCTTTCAACAATAATTGGAGATCACGTCATATTTGAGGCGTAGGGCCACTTCGATATTTGTTTTATGTCGACGGCAACCTTCTTTACCTTATTTGCTCGCGGGAACGCGCAACAATCCAATAGGCACCCCGGTTGAATGAAACTTGGGAGTTTTCATTTGTCTCTTTCGGGATCAAGCTTGATAACTCGTCAGGTGCTATACCCAATATTCGGACATAGATATCAAGTGATCATTAAACAATCCTGCAACAAAATACAAATTAGATACAATGTGAGTAGAGTTGACCAAATCAAACCCTGAGTTATAGGCGGGGCACAATGAATTACTGACGGTAACTACTGTAACACACCACGCATTCATATATGTATCAGTCGCTATTGCTTGCGGCTAATTGTAACATATAATTTCTGAGCTACCTTGCTTAATATTCGTGAATTAAAACTACATCAAAATTGTGAATATCCATTTTGTTGAAAATATATTGACAGTTGTAATCTAACCTTGCATTGCTTCACCCATACTCTTCAACTGAGCAAACGCAAGCTTCATTTGATCCAACTCTGGAATTGCATGTTGATATTTTCTTTGTTACCAAAAATTTGGAAGTAATACGATTGCACCAAAATTATAAAAAAAGCAATAATTCGCAAATAACAGGTAGCCTACTCATAATCTATTGTCATGGCAGGGTGGCTATCGTCGACATATTGAGCTAAACGCACACACATAGCCGTAACTACCACCAAACAGATCCCCCGATCAGTATTGTAGATAGTAAAGTATTCTGGTCATATTTCACGATTCTAATATGGGTACCCTATCATAAAATTATTAAATAGCAATAGACAATCGCATTGTTTTCAGAATTGAGTCCGCCCGTTTTTTCAAGTACGGGCGTATACGAAATTTTCCCACTGCCATGGGCACTAGGGCTGCTCAAAAATAGCTTTTTTCTGGATTCCAGCGAGACAGTCATTAAATTGTCAGGTTACCCTAAAAAACACTGCACACCAAATTTGGTTCAATTCTAACAAGTTTAGGGCTCCGTAGATCCAATTAAATTTTTTAATTTAAACAGGGGAATTAAAAAAAAATTTCAAATTTTTCTGTCAACCCCATAAACTTGTTGGGCGGTCTTCAGAGACGATGCAAAACAAATTTGAGTCAATTCCAACTAGTAGAAGCGGATTTATTAGAGTTTTTCGTTCATAATTCTCGGAATATCCTTGATTGGTGGAAATTTGAAATTTTTTTTTAAAATTGATTGGATCTACGGAGCCCTATACTTGTTAGAATTGAACCAAATTTGGTGTGCAGTGTTTTTTAGGGTAACCTGACAATTTATTGACTGAATGGCTGGAATCCAGAAAAAAGTTAGGTATCAACAACCCTAATGAGCACCCTTTAGGATGGGCTAGTCCAAGTCCAGTGGTTACCAAACGTTTTTGATTATTCATCTCATTATCGAGCTCATCATATCTTGCCCCCTGAAGTATAGAGTATACAAGTAATAATATCTTCGTATTAGGTCAGTGGTTCCCAGCGTAGGCGATTTAGAAAACAGGGGGCGATATCGTACGATTGGGGAGATAGGGGGCAAAAATGTTATACCAGCTATATTTAACTAATCTATACGAAATGCACGTGAAAACGGGTTATTCTGGATCCGACCCGAAAGTTGACTAAAAAAAAGTAAACTGCCACCGATCATACAAGGAGACGGGTCTTTCGGAGTCATGTCTAAAAAATAACCCTGTTTTCAGTCAATTGTCCAGCGATCAGAGTTTAGTTGTATAGAATTTCCCGTTTATTTGTCCTCTGTTTAGGTCCGATAATATCGGGGGTGGAAATTTCACTCGAGCTTGATAAGGGGGCTATGAGTCGAAAAGGGGATGAGGACCACTGATACTAGGTTGTGTCTAATAATCCTAATACATTTGCTTGTATAAATACTGCTACTCCAACACTCTTGTTCGTCCCCATCTCGCAGAACTGCCACAAGATGCGATATCACGAACTCCGGGAACCACTGCACTGGTTGATACGATCGAGTGGGTGCAGGATTTTTATTGAAAGCATCTCGCGCCTGCCATTGACACGCCAGAATACACCCTTATGAGATTTTGGCCGGTATAAGACTTCGCGAGTTGGGCTGATAAGAAAGATTAGCGGTGATAATGCCGTGGCTGAAATTTCCGCCGCATATTGCCCGTAAAACATTGATACAGTAAACCGTAAACAGTTTTGTTATGATCGTTAGGAAATTTGTTTTTACGTTAACGAACTTACCTGATTTTAAGCTTTTAAATTCCCATTTTAATTGTTCACATTCTGCCATCGCTGCGTTATCGGGCAACAACGTCTTTATGCAAGTCAAAGGATATTCATTCGTGTATAAACGTAACGAAGGAATGCCCGGATCGCATCGTGCTAGCTTGCAGCCTGGTCTTGCTTTACACAGAATTTCTTCCGGTTTAACGGCAGACATCATCGACAGTGAGCATAACGTCAAGATTTCCCACGTGATCTTCATCTTATTCACACACACGCACCGAAAAACGTTTTCTACAAAATGAATAACCGGTACAGTGATCATAGTATAACCAACACAAACATGTATGTTAAAATATTTGATTTATTTTACTAAATGCATGCTAATGTAGGCTGCACATAAAAGAAAAGAAAAATCGCTTAAATTGGGAACTGTGAACATGAGGCAAGATTTACCCTTGAGCGCAAATCACGTATAGTCGTCATATACGAAATAAATATGCTAGTTGGCTGACTGTGTAAAATCAGTGCACACATTACAATAGTCTTGAACAGAATCATCGATTTCATTCCTCGTAAGATTTTAGTGTAGGGCTTGGAGCTGTACATCTACCAGAAACTCATTACTTTCCGCAAACCATATCACATCAAAACTCTACCCACCGCTGCGGGAATACATAGCCTATAGCCCCTTTCTATTGATCAATCCTTAATGTTTTTGCATTTTTATTCGGCAGACTTCGGTTTCAGCCCATCGATATATTCAGTGAAATGACAGTGTTAAAGTATCTCCGTGAGGTTATCTAACTACACTTGACGATTTATCTGTTTCTAGCTTGATAATTATTTATCCGTAACTTATCCCCTCAATGAATAGGCCACTCGAAATAAGTTACTTTCGCTGACAAATCGCTATAAATTGGTACTATACGCGTGATTCTAAATATTATTGTAATATGAGATGCTCCTAAATCGGTCCTAAATCCCTTGAGGCAATTTAACATAGTTCTGTATACTCAGGCGAACTGTTTTTCCCCTATCGTTTAGCATATGCCGGCAATTGATTTTCGTCGTATCAATGTTACAAGTTTACAACAACAATGATAATAATAGCAAAAACTGCAACACCATTGCCGTAGATAGAGATAAATATTTTTAAACGCCGTAAATCGACAACAAATTAATTATCAAGGTATCGAGCTCACGCGCCGTGGTGTTCCTGAAACTTGACACAAATTACAACGCTGATGTAACTGACACGAATATTGTTACTATCGCTACAAACACTAGAAATCAGCGGATGTGGTCAAAGAACTCAATTTCGGTACTAGCAGCAAATATTTGCTCTGCATGTTACAAATATAAGTAGTTTCAGAGACATGTAAAAATTAGTCTTGGTTAAAGTAGAAAATGAAGACTCATGTGATTAGGTTGAAAAATTGTTTTGGTCGAGGAGTCGCAATATCGAGGTATTTTCGTAGTCGTGATACCGTGATAGCCATCCAAGTAATCCCCACAATCATTGCTATAACACAAATTCCAAGACAGAACTACACACGGGCCCGCTCCTTATTAGATGCTATAAAACGCAATCAAATAAGCTTGTTGGTATTTCTGCCGACGGATGCGATAGACGAGTGGCGTTGAACTGGAAATCCAATTGGATCTTACCGCGCAGGTTCGAACCCTGCTTGCTGCGGTAATCTCTAGTCACCATGGGATACAGTTTACTATCGATGACACCGGAATCTTATACACACGCCTATGCGGGGAAATATCATTTTCATTTACAGAATCACACTGGTTTTTAGGAGCAGGCAACCTTTCGATGTGCGATATGTCAAATTGTCAACAACGCGAGTGCCGAATATTCGTGTGAGTTTCATCGAGCACTGGCAACTTCATCCGTACAATGATCTCGTTACTATATTTCTGGTACATAGAACCGTATAGTGCACAAAACAGTATAATAACCATGGCAAAATCATGGATAGGACGGAAGCAGCTTAGATTTAGACAACTTCTTTAAGACATCGAGAGCAAGCTTGACGTGTTCCGGTACTAGCAAGCTGTTATCACCGATTGCGACTATAGCATCACTGCTACTCAAGACTGCTTCAGGTTGAATTTAATGTTGCCAGAAGCTAAACGTTGAAATATGCGCGTCGGCATGTCGTTGCAATGTAGTATCCCTTGAATATACACACGAGTCTTCGCCGTGCACTGGATACGGAAAGTCGTAAATGCAATCCATGGCGTCAGTCAAGGCTGACATACCTATTAGGAAGGGTATACTGTAGTTTAGGAATATGTTCTGTGTTAGTTTTGTGATAAAACATACTCTTTCCAGAAGAAAATCCCAAGAAAAGCGTAAAAACACGAAGAATCGGAGTACCTCGCCATAAGCATCAGTGCGCATTCTGCGCAAGTAGGTAGCCAGAGCAATTTCTCAATTTTCTCGGCCGTCACGGTAAGTTGCGCACTCCAGTGTTTATATAGCTCAGTGATGGAAACACAGTAAATGTGATTATGACCCGCACAAGCAAATTGTCACGAGCATTTCAGGCAAATTGCCTTTACTCTGAACTCACTAATCGGATTTTGTGTACCGTGCAATCGTAATATGTTGGACTACTTTAATAATCCTGTCATCGGATTCGCGTTTGGTATGAGCTTCACAGGACAACTACATGTGGTATTTCAGCGATTTATTGCAGATCAAAACATAGTCGTGAACTGGGATATCCCAGCAAACACATAATATATTGCATATATATTGTGTATATGTCTCAACTACTTGAAAATATATCTAGTCATATGTATTGTTTATATAAATCTGTCGACACATTTGCACATATATAGGATATCTTCAAAGATACCTGTATGACATTGTCATGATATCTTGCTTGACCCTAGATGACCCCTGACCCTAGGTGACCCCTGACCCTAGTTAGGTACCTGGACCTGCCACATCCTGCACTGCCCTTATCAAGGAAGACTGACTGATAATTTTACAAATCATGCATGGCTTTGTTCGTGTATTAAATCAGCACAGAACTGCGCATAGTGCGCAATCACTTCAGCAAATATTGCTGCCTAAGCATAAGTTCGAAATCGTTGTCGGAATTGTCAGACTCTGTGATGACAGCCTTGTTCCTGTTATCTTCCTTATCGCCACCCTATAACATAAACGAGTAGATTAGTACAATTGATTATTATCACTGTAGAATAAAAGTTGTTCTGTGTTTGGTTGTGAGTAAAGTGGGATGGTGGTCTAAGTCGCATTAACCAAAAGACTTGAAGTCCTCTTTCAAAAGCGACATGACCTTTACTTTCACACTGAAGATATAATCAACGCAGTTACGCTGTCAAGATGAGACACCAGAACCTGTTCAATAATGACTGTCATTATAGAGAGGATTTTCATGCTATTGGCATCATGAAGTGGCTGCTGCTGGAAACGGATTTCAAAACCTATAGTTTGGGTACGGGGTGAAGATTGTTCTCCACATTATTATTTTAATATTAATATGGTAATAGTTGCCTGTGAGAGGCTGATGTGATATTGATCGCTCCTTCCATGCACGACACAGCAAATATATGCAGTGGTTCCCAAACTGTGGTCTGCGAGACAATTTTTATGACTGCGTAGTACCTTCCAGAAATTCACACAATCCAGAAATTTTCAGAGATTTTAATTCCTTGGGTATAAAAATCTTTAGACAGGGTATTGTCTAAACCAAAATCGAAGTTGCTTAACATTATTTTGTAAATCAACACAAAGTAGAGTTATTCAAATAAAATTTTAATCTCCCCGTGCGAGACAAATGCGACCCGCGGAGGGAAATTGTAAAGGTCTGTCTCGTAAATTTTCTCGTAAAGTTTGGGGACCACTGATATACAATGTTCTGAAGATGAGCGGTAACAACAATTCACTTACAGTTCAATAATATCATCAAAGACACAACTGTCACCACACAGGCTTAACTTAACAACAAAATTACCTTGCAAGATCCAGCAACAGTTAGAGATCTTGCAACCTGATCTTTAGTTCTTTTATCTGGGATCTCGAGGTCAGGATGAGCCGATCTGCATGCTCCTAAAAAGAGATATAACTAGATGAAGATGTCCACTGTCCAGTCATGGTATATCATACATCAGACAACGAACAAGTTTCATTGATATAAGAGACTCTTGAAGGTAAAGAATTCCAATATACTATTGAATAATATATTCATACTGCAATAATATATTCAATTGCAGCTGAATATTTTCTGCTAAAACTCATTAACAACTAGAGTACTAAAGTAGGTAACTTAGCACATCACGACATCAGTATTCGTATTACCAAATATGACGTCAAACGATTAAAATGTTGAAAAATCGAGGCTAGGGCTCAACATTTTTTTTTACGTTGATTACGTTTAATTTCCGTCAATAACCGTTGATAACTTACGTCTAATATTCTTTTCAAGTGTCACTCTTGTTGTTTTGACCCTTAAGACTGGTTTTTCATACTTTCTTTACAGCAATGCTGGTCATCATATTTCCGACAGTTTCCGGCAATTGTACACCCCGGATTCCCATTAAAGCGGCCACCTGTAAAACATTATATTAGTGGTACACAATACAGATGGTACTGCCTTGCATGAATGGTTTGCACCAGAATTAACCATAACATTTATGGGCATTCTAGATAAAACCATCCACACCATAAATTCCATGGTCACGCTAATCAAAGGCTTGGTTGACTTTGCGATTTTGCAATAAATCACATTGGCAATTCAATTTTTGATAATAGAACTAATTTCGAAAAGGACCCCTGCTGTGTCTGAAAATGATTCCTTGGTGTCGGCGGACACCCCTGATTTAGACTGTCAATCGCTTTGTTCGAATGAGAAACAAAAACATACCAGTTCAGACTTTTCCGTTGTTCAAAGGTGTTCCAGCTGTGACAAGGTTTCACAGGGATCTTCAATTATATCTTCCAGCAAAATTGGGGCACTCGATTGAGGTCTTTTGGAGTCATTGTCGATATGATGTCTGAGGAAATTCATCATCTGGTTTTTCTGCAACTTTATGTCTTTGATGCACAAGCTAAAAAGGATTCGATTACAAGAAAGTTAGATTGACCATCATATGTGATAAACTTACAATTACTTTATGACAGGCCACATTGTTGATGGTCAAAATTTTGTAGTTCAACGATGATTTTAAATGAAGGAGCATCTGAAAAACAGAGAGACTTTATTCTCAAATTCGAGAACGCATCAAAGTGCTAGGAACTTACTGCAGGACTTAGATCTCTGGCCGTTACATTCAATGTTGGGATCATGCCATTCTTGAACACTCTTTTCGCTTAATGATGGCAAACTTGCATTGCGAGCATCATTGATATCACTCCTGCTTGCCACACTTTCATTGCCAGAATCATAATATGATCGCATTCTTGAAATTGGCATGTCTTGTATCTGAATACTTGGATTATGTTTCTTCCTTGCAGTGCAGGAAAAACATCATCTACAAATTATAAACGTTTTACATATATGTACCATATTTCACGGAATAAAAGGGTATACCTTTGACCATCAGTTGACGCCGAATTATTCAAAAATTGTTTGTTCAGCTGACGTTTTCGTTTTGGCCGCTGCGCTTCCTTTTCAGTCCAGACAATGACAAAGACGTGAGCAAGCCACTACTCTCCGCAGCGTTTATTATATCACTAAAAGCTACCTTTAATACATCTAAAACATATGGATAATGTAGATGGCAAAGGTAGGCCCACTTGGAAAACAGTACGCTAATTCTGAGTTTATAGCTTACTGGATGAGCATTTCATCTGTTTCTTTTATACAGAGACCGATTGCGATTATCATATTATGGTTACTTTTTATTCTTAGCCTTACCGTGCTATTTGCATTCTTACGCAACCACCAGCCATGCAATACTATTATAGATACAAACAATTTCACACAATTCCCAATTCATAAGATATAAGCTAGTCTGAATCAATGAGATCACTTCTACATCGGTTTTCCAGCTTTTATGTATTACAGCAACAGCAACCGATTGTTCTTGTTCAACAAAAAGCACAACAGCAAATGATTGCTCGATTTATTGATCGACTAATACCCACCTAATGACCTATATTCATTTACAGCAAATCCTTAAAGTATAAGGTTGGAGTAAGTTGATATCCAGGAAATGTGCTCATGATTAGCCGCACAAGTTCTATAGTTTATTAGTTAGTTTGATATGAATCAAAGAGTTATATTCAGATATAGCCGCCCAGTTATGATATGGACACCATATTACCAGAAAGACTAGACTAGTTCTATGAAGTTATATCGTATTACCTCAAGTCAAGTCCTTATCCCAGTACTACCGCAAATACAATATTCTAAAATTTGACGATATTTTTACATTTGAAGTAGCTAAATTTATGCATCAATATTTTTCAAATGAATTGCCTCCTGTGTTTAATGATTTCTTCGTCCTTGCTCAAACTGTTCACTCACACAATACCAGATTTTCTTCCCAGGGCAACATCTATTTTCATCGACCCACCAGTAGCCTCACAAAGAAATCGATCGACTATGCCGGTCCTGTCATATGGAATGCTATACCCTCCTCAATACGGGACCTCCCATACCACTCCTTCAAAAAGGAATTATTCAGTCACCTCATCTCCTATTACCAATGATCCGCTTGTCTCCCACCAAATTTGTAGTTTCTTTAGTATTTTATTTTTATGCTGAGCTGAATTGATTGATCCCAACCAATGCATCCAAATTTATAACACAATATCTGTATTTGTTAATGCAGGGTGTGATCAGACTAGTTGACCCTACCCAGAGTCATATCGGTCACACCCTGTCCTATACCGTAAGTTCATTTATTGTTGTTGCATGTGCCAATGATGTTTTCTTTACGGTTGGACAAATCAATAAATATATCTCTCTCTCTCTTAACTATGATTATATAAGAAGCATAGCCTATATAAATTACCTTGCACAGTGCAGTTTTCGGTATTCTTCTATAGAAATATGCTTGTATTAGCCTCAATTAACTGCGATTTCCCTGAACGCAACTAAAACCAAAACGACAACGATATCTGCACTGCAAGCCGCCATTATCAGAGCGCTTCTGTCTTTTGTCTGACGATTTGAAACCTGCGCGCCGAAACGGGTGTTCGCGTGGGAGAAAGTGCCTCAAGCCATTGAGTCACTCGGCTCCGACGGCTAGACGGCTAGATGGTTTTCAGCGTAACCGGAGTGGATCCGGATTCTGAATTTGCTTTGACAGTCGGATTGTAGCAGGAACGTTCAAATAGTATAGCATTATTTTGGCAACAGTTTTTCGGATTACCCAGAATTGGAAATTCATAAGACTTTCAAATTGCCGCCTGGAGCCGTAATGGATTCGGATTCCAAAATTTGGGATGGCCAAGAATCAAAATATCTGCAAAATCACGCGAAAGCGGCGTGTGACAAAAGGAAAAACATTCTATCATAGCAACGATGTAAATTGCTATGATTCAATAGTGTCAATTACGGTGACATATCACCCCATAAGAGTAAGACATCAATAAAATTGATAGTAGATAAATTATACCATAAAATGAAACAATAATCGAATTTGATTCCTCACAAATATATTTTCAGCATTTTGACGAAAGTTGTTGGATAAGAAAAAGATGTATTCAAGATACGTTTCCGCACAAGATATGCATAAACACAATTTTGAGATAATTAGGATAACAAAAAGATATCCGAACATGTCCTGAATATATCTCGTGTTTGCTGGGATGTCACTCTTACATATGAAATCTGCCCGCTGCGAACTGAGTTCGGTGTTATGCGATTTAACGATGAGACGAAACAGGTAACGGCAAATGCAACTAATAGATAATTCAGTGGGCTCAATGTGAAATTGTTTTCAAGTCGCGAGAAATGCCAGAATATTTCTAAGTTAATGAATGAATCAATTCTTCTAATAATTATGGTACATATTTTTTTTCTCGACCCACTTTATGGGATATTTTGGTAGACCTGACGGCGCTGCGGACTTAAGAAATTTGGGACTCGTAATTGTACAACCTCTTAAGCCCGTTTCATGCTACATGGTTAAGACTAGTCATGAGTTATGCACTGGTAGCTTCTAACGGGCCCATTAGTGTTATTCATTTTGGTGAAGCATGTTGGTATTTCCAAACACCGCTCACACGTATCAGAGCAAACTAACAGAAAACCTCTCGTGAGATATACACTATTCCAAAATCGCTTTTCTCATCGGCACTTTTTATTTCCTCTGGGATAACATTTGTGCTTTGCGACTCTCGGGACTGGCTATTTGGGCGACTGGACGTATAAATATCCAAAATTTCGGACAACGTGCGGAGGTCAGTTTGAGCCAAGGTTTCAATGCCGTTGATCTTTCTCTCAGTGCACTTCGCGGTATCTCATGTTGACCAAAGCTAATTATGTTTTGGTCTGTCATGGGGATGAGTTACCTTACGCCAAAATGTCGGTGCCTTATAGTCCACCACTAGCACGTTGCATCTATCCGAGCTTCTGAAAGGCCTAAAACGATACCACTCTGTTATACATACGGATACCGTTCGAGCGATTTCTATAAATTATTACTGTTCTATTTCTTATTATTCTTAATATTAAGAAAGATGTGGCGCACGTATATTAAAAAGAAATAAATCTATTGATGATGAATCTTGCGAGGCACGACGAGAACAAATTTTAATAACTCTGCCAAAATATTGTACTTTGCAGTGATTTGTGAAATAAACTTGAGTCCACTTCGAGATTTGACCACTCAAAGGGAACAAGGAAAAAAATACCTACCAATACTTGTTTTGGATATTGACAGAGATTTTGAATACCATCTCGACATCAGATAAGAGTTTGACACATTATTATTATTATCATTACAATACACTGGTCCACACATATTTTTATGCAGACAAAGTAAGAGTGATTTTTGGGATTCTGAAGGGCTCTGATCCGAATATGACTTTCTAGTTTCTTCAAGTTATTTCAAATTATGTTCAGGGGTATTAGCATTATCCTGTAGTAGGATTACCATATTTTGGAAATCTGAAAAGCGGACACTTTTCAAAATTTCCAGACTTGCAATACCGGAGGAAAATCCTGAACAAATGGTAAATTTATCCGGTTCAAACCCCGAAATTCAGTTTTTCATTAACACTAGCCCTTGGTTGACTGAAAAGAGGTCATCTTTCCGGCTCAGCTTCCGAAATAGTCGCGGGAGCGTTACTTCAGTGCTGATTTACTGTATCTCAGTCGAATTTGTCCCTATATTTAACCAAAATCTAAAAAAAGATAACATTTGAGTGTCCTCCCAGGACACTTTCAAAAAAGTCAAAAAAGAGGTCACTTACTCTTAAAAGAGGACGTATGGTAACCCTATAGTTAGTGAGGTTCAGGGATGAATACACCCCACTCCAATCATATATATAATTATCTACATGAAAACCCAAATAACATTGCAAATTCGAAATAATCATTTGAAATATTATATTAATAATTCATCCCAAATAAAAATAATTTCTTGTTAGATGTTCTCTAGCAAGCAATTTACTGTAATCTTCCGAAAAGTTATAGAAATAGTCTGCCATAACATGTTCATCTCATCTGCCATCAGTGGCGGCTCGTCCTATAGGGCAACTGGGGCATTGCCCCACCTGAAATTCTGTTCAATAACAATTCTTTACAATTTATAGACGCACACCAATCTATATATACCGAAATCACAGCGAAAATGGTATTCTTCTTGTCCTTTCGCTTGTAAATGCCCATATATAGCGAAGTCTCTGCGAAAATCGAATTCTCTTCTGTGTTTTCGCTTTGCGAATGCCTAGCCGGGGCATGCCCCGGTAGCGCTCATAACAAGCTTTCACTGTCTATTCTCTCAAAGCCGCGCACAATAAAGAAACGGTGATTTACTCTCTTCTATTCATAAATTACCGAGCAACCGGGGCACAATAGCTCTGTGCCCCTAAGGTGGGATGTAACAATCGTACCTATAGCTGAACTCGGTTACCGTCATATGCGTTTAGTCGACCTTTGAAGGTATAGGTCGATTTTGATGGTGTTTCACACCATGAAAACTCTTGAAATTTGGTATGTCATGTCGTGATTGTGGTATTTAACACTGCCCCAAGTTTCAGGGTTTCTGCTTAACGTTTAGGGTAGTAATTCCGTTTCCGAACTTGAGTGTGTGCTGATCCGTCATGTATCGCAAACAGATTTTACTCAAAAGCCAGTATTGGTATGCATTGATTTGGACGATGTACAATACTGAGACCGGTAATGACATTTGGCACGGTAAGTCTTAATGTTAGTATCGAACGCTGTACCAAGTTTTAAGTTTGTCACTGAACTGTGTTAGTGGTAATTTCGTTTCCTAATTCGAGTGAGAGCTGACTCGTCATTTATCGCTAACAGATTATACGCAAAGCCGGTATTGGTCTCTATTGATTTTAACGATGCTCCTTACCTAGATCCGTCATAAGCTTTCGCACGGTATGTCTTGATTTTAGTATCGAACGCTGTGCCAAGTCTCAAGGTTGACACTCAATGATTAGGGCAGTAATAACGTTTTCAAGGTCGAGTGTGGTAGAGATGTGCTCCGATCTGACACTTTAGCCTACAACGCATTGCGGATTTCACGGAAAAGCCGGTGTATCTGCGGTAAAGTTAACTGAGATGATGATATCATTCTCAGTTTGCATTCAAATATTTACTTTGATATTATATTCTCCAATGTCAATTTCACCGTGAAATTGTGGCGTTCAAGCCATTTGCTTACAACCCCCTGTCAAGCGCGATAGCTATTTCGTTTTCGATGGCGGCTAACAGCTGATCACTTGATCACCCTATTCCTCAGTAAATTTTACGCAAAATTCGGTGTTGGTCTGTTCGCATTAATTTTGACAGTGTACCATACCGAAAAGGGCCATGAGGCCACTTCTCGATGATGTCATGTAACAGTGTACTAAGTTTAAGGCTTTCATCCACGTATTTATTCGGTAATATATTTTCCAAAGGCGATTTCGCAGCAGACCTATAGACAGTAATAAAGCCGTATGTGTCGTGTTACAGTCTCCAGTTTCAAGGCCAAAATCTCCTATGCTGTACCGAGACCGAAGTTCCAAGGCTGCTATTTATAGTTCTTCAGAATGATGATTTGGATTCAATATGACAGGCCCAATCTATGAGATAACAATTGCGTATCTGTCCGAACTCGTTGACCTTTCCAATTAGGCTTACGCTATCTCTCGAGGAATAGTCATTTCCATTTCTGCAGATAATTAGTCAGGTCTAGTGCGAACATATGAACCGTGTTGAATCTTTGTTCCGTACGCCGTTTACGCAGTTACCACACTTCAAGTCACAGCTCACTGGCGGACCTTTCGTGGCACATACGTTAAAATCACTGTTGCCGGGAAATTCATGTTACCGTACCATCATTAAGTTACTTGTTTACGTTGGAAAACGCCATTGTGACGTCATCTTGATAAAAAGTCGCTTGCAGCCCTTGCCCCACCACCCGATATTGTCACGAGCCGCCACTGTCTGCCATGACATCTTTTTTTTTGTTTTGATGTCTTGGTGGAACCTTTCCCCTTACTCTTCGCTGTAATCATTAAGATGATCAGAAGATGACTGAACAATAAGTTTCCATACACATAAACGAATTTTCGGACCAACTGTTTATAGTTGGATGATTTGTGATCGTCGAATTTTTTTCTACTACATCCTTCAAGGAATTTCATGGAATGTTCCATTCGTATTCGAATCTGAGATCCATTGAAGATACCATGCTTTGAGCTTCTCCTTTGGTTGGGATACCAGGTATATCCACTTTGCTGGCTCAGCATAAAACGATCCATTCACAGGTCAACATAGATGACACGCATATACGAGTATTGTATATGAGAATTTCAAGGATATGTGTGATAGCTTTTATACTCCACTTTCATCTTGGTAGAATGACCTAGTGGTATAGGAGAAAATATATTTCCGTTGCAAAAGTACAATTTTTAGGCTTGAAATACTGTTTTTTTACTAACAAAGATGTCGCAAACAAACAAAGATCTCGTACCCTAACCCTAACCATAACTATAATCCTAACTGTTACCATAACCCTAACCATAACCGTAACTCTATTAATTGAATAACTTAGGACGGAGTTCGTGGGTTCTTTATAGTCAATATTATATATTTAGGCGCAGTATAAAGTTTTGGAAGATATTTTAGTGGTAAATACAGTAATTTGGTCTTTTTTAGGGGTATACGTATCTTCTAAACTAGAGTCAATAAAGAAAAACTAATGTGATATTCGTTATCAGCAACCTTGAAAACGCCAGAAACGACACATAGATGTGCTACCAATTTTTTGTCCTTTTGTTGACCCGTGTTATGAATCGAAGTTATAATTTGGACGGGCGCTATACCGAAATTAGGATTAATATGAAAATCCACATTTGCTACTTTCAACTGATTAGGTGTTATTTCATACCGTTTTTCAAAACGCTGAGGCGTCATAAATTCAACCCGTGCTGGAGTATCCCGAACTATTTATATCTTAGGTTGCGTATTTCAAGTTGAAAATGGGTAGTAAGCACATATTAAGTCCATATATCACAGGAAACGGGGTACAGTCGTAGTTCAAATCCGGCCCTGAAATCTATAGCGAATGGCGTAGGAATCACTTCATATTTTATTAAATAATTGCAGCGATCACGTCATACGCAAGACTTTGGCTTAAAGCTGTATTAAGAACAGGAGAGCACGACATATGACGATAAACAATGTAAAAGAACATCACGCAGTTTCCCAAATCTCCGTTGGCAAAATAAACGGAAAGGGAAATCCAGTCAAGAAGAACTACACAGCAGAGAACCATGCTGTTTGATTGGTAAACAGCTCTAGTCAGAAGGCGAAGAGATAATTATTTGGGTCTGGGATTTTGTCAAAATTTAACATTGGCAATTGGCATGACCACGACTATGACCATTGATCATGCTACGTAGTTCATTAGGATATTTATCGCCCATAGTACAGGTATACCTCGACTACAATTCTCTAGCGCAGTGATTCCCAAAGTGGGCGCCAGCACCCCCTGAGGGCGTTCGCGAGCATGAAGGGGGCGCTGGCGACGAAATGGGCGATATGGGGGTGCTGGCTATGAAACTGGGCGGTAAGGGGCATTCAGAGCAAATGGGGGTGGTGTAAGTTTAGAAAGCAACTGCTGCGTAGTGTCGAAACGATTGATAAATAAAGCAGCTAAATACGCAGTAAAAATACAAAATCGATACAGTCAGGGACATTTAGGGTCGTACGTCTACTTATTCAGCTGTCCCGGAAAAGTCAATTGCTACATGACAATGTTGATCCTGCCCATCAATGGACTAATTTAACAGTCGGCAGAATCCCTGGAAAGCTTGGTTTGTTGTGTGCTGTGAGAACTACGAACTATTTGCGCAGATATTGCTCACTGTGAGGGATGATGGCTTTTAGGAGAAACTGTCTTGTGTGATTTTATTCTCTGCTTCAACCGATCGTGGATTTTCGACAGTGCTGCGACCATGACCTTCGACACGGCGTTACGGTTGAGAGAAACGATATCGCTTCTAGGCCTACTTGAAGGGCGTATTTTGCAAAATTTATGAGTAGAATATATTCGTTCTTAGAGATGATGAAACATGATCAAGGTGAAAAAGACACTGTCCGGATTCAGTGATAAGCTCTTGATATCTCACCGAAATTTTGCGGCACGTGAACTGTTCAAATTCCAAGCTTGCATGAGCTACCGGTCCAGCTCGAATATCCAATTTTAATGGAGAAACACAAATCAAACATCTCAGAAAACTACACGAGGATATAGTGATTTGATTCCAGGATATCTTCGAATTATAAATTCCTTACCGGATCAACAATCTATTCTGTAAAGTTTCTGAGCATGAAATGATTGAGGAGCTGAATTTAGTGTCGTGTAAACAATTTTGAGTTCAACTCAAAGTCCAATATCTCCAATCCATCGTTCTGGATACCCCAATTATATCAAAAAGAAATGGAAATACTCTAACTGTAGTCAGGTCGACTTCTTCATCGCTGCCCTTCCCCGCTCATATTTGATAGAACGTGTTTCAGTGGCGTGACCAAGTTTCTGACTCACAGCAGAAATCGACTTGGCAGTACGGGGTGTGGAGACTAGATATCTTAGAATCAAAACTCAAACCTAATATGACGAGGATGATGATACTGATACACCGGCTTCACAAGCCGATAAAAATTTGTGAAACATTGCTAGCGTATGACCATAGAAATTAGGTCATATTGAAAATTTAGGTACAAAACAGCTCTTGTTATATGTGTTCTAAGTAACGCTTCTCAATAAATATACGCGCATCACTCGCTCGCTCGGCTGTGGTTCACTCACTCTGCGGTCTGCCCCGTGTTTATAGTGTAAACATACTTTACTGATTGCATTGCAGAATAGCGCATAGTAGACGTATAATGTCGACTCAAAATCCGCATGATCATTAATTCTCTGCCGATGCCGGTAATAAGATCCCATGACCACCAGATATCTGTATTACTATTTATAAAGAACACAATAAAGCCTTTAGGATTATCTTCAACGCTTTCTCGGCTTTCTCTTGATACAAGTGGTTAGACTCGACTCTCAACTCGGTTCGATTGGCGCAATCGGTTGCACTTTGAGGTTTTAAATCGGAAGATATCTTGATTGTGGTGTTCGGATCCCATTGAGGTATTGGCAGGCGGTGGTGCAAGACTTGGAAAGCATTACAAGGCTATTTCCGCACCTTCATTGTCCACTGACACATGCCCCCCATGCGTTCATGGTATGCATATGCATCGATCGCGTTCATGTACGTCAGGGTGTGCGAAGTAGGCTGCAAGATGAGAACGGAAAATGCACAACTGCAACGCGACAACTGCAAAACGGCTTCTCTCTCCACGGGTCACACGAGCTCTGCGTGCCGATATTCACGACCATCAAACAATACCATTCGAACTAATTAACGAGCTATCAATTAGTCGCACGCTCTATGATCAGCGTCCGAGGTAACAGTCATAAAATCTATAAAGGCACATAGGGTTGTTTAGAATTGGTCGACTTTAAGAAAGTCGTGATTTTCAGTCCGTTTCCCATGCTTTATGCATCGAAAACGTGTTCTAGCTAATTTCTTGTAGCTCATCTCTTGCATCAGTGTGCATGTTGAGCTGGAAGAAGATCTGCCGAAAATGGGAGATTCTCCTAAAATGTTATAGCCGCGATTTTACTCAGCCTACTAAAATGCCATATATGTCAAAGTTTTGGTTTGGGGTGATGCCAAATTTCACTATAGATATTTTCCTGGGTTCAAGACATCATTTTCATATTGCTCACTGCCTTGGAAATCATCAAAGCCATATAAAACTTAGCAATCAATTTGTGCTATTCACCATGTAAAAGAATATAACAGTAAATGCACGATCCAATTGCACAGGGACATCGTAAATATCTTATTATTCAATGAATCGTAAGAACATAACGTGGAAAGGATAACAAAGTGAAACCAAATAACAAAGAACTGCATTAATTTGACAAAAATGCAACACCAATCAGGTGGCTGAATGGGTTGATTTTTCGAAATTTTAAAATCTTTGCTGGAGATCTACCACGGCTTGTAACAGACTGGGTTGTGTTTCATATCGTCAGGTATGCGCATAGCCTGGTCGGTATTTAATTTCATCATACACGCTGCTGTATCGTTAAGTTCTTGAAATTCGTGAATAATGGTCAAGTACGTAAAGATCCAGCAAAATCTATGATAAAATAAAATACCGATCGCGCTATGTACATATACCAGACGGCCAAAAACAGCAAGCTTGCAAAGAGTTCAAATTTTCGAAAAATCAACCCATCGATCTTATTGGTGTTGGATTGTCATCAAAATATTCCATTTCTTTGTTATGTGGCTTGGTTATCTATTCCCCCGTTATGTTTTAATGTTTCCTTGAATAATAAGATAGGCCTATTTACAATGTCGCTGGGCGATTGGATGGTGCATTTACAGTTGCATTCTTTCAGATGGTGAATCGTGCGAAATGATGGTAAGTTTTAGGTAAGTTTGAGCATTTCCAAGGCAGTGTGCATTTTGGGCAATCTGAAAATGCTGTCTAGAACTCGGAAAAATATATACAGTGAGGTTTTGCATCACACCAAACAACACCTATACTGCTTAAACTCTGACATATATGCAGTAAAAAAAAAGTGAAATAGCAGTACTCGAATTTTAGGGAAATCCTCACATTTTATTTCAGCTCAACATGCACTCAGATGGCAGGGATGAGTTACATTTTGTTGTAAGGCATAAGGCATGTGAAACGGACTGAAAACCATGACTTATTGAAACTCGTTCAATTCTGAGCAACCCTAGTGTAAGCTGTATCATTAGTTTAGGTAATTGCCACAAAAAGAACAAAAATGTACAACCTATATGCCTATGTCAAACTTGGGCAAAGTGCGGCCGCGGAGCTATTCTGAGTGGTTCGGGTAAACTTTCTTGCTACTCAAAACAGAAAACCTACTTTTTAATATTACTACGTGGATTAAAGCCATAGGCTGTAAATTGAACAGCAAATTCGTTTACTTTCTAGCCTTTTCCTTATTATGCGTCGATTACGCAGCCTACGTAGCTTGCATGCGTAATACAGATTCAAAATGAAGTCAATGTGGGTAATTATCCCGTAACAATTTAGGTAAAAAGAAGTCTTTTTTGTTGCCATTGTCACATTACGCATTATACATAGTAAAATACTTATAACAATCAAGCAATGTTCGTGAGTACTATGAGTCATCATCACCCATAAATAATGAACGGGCGATGTCAGAAAAATGCGGACACAGCGGATAGAGATTAAAACAGTTCAAATGTATCATTTTCACCATTGTTCGGAATATGACGGAAATTAATACTATTTTTGGTACTTAACCACCACGTTCTCAATCCCTTTTATATCAACACATCCACTGAGCAGAATTCATAAACAGTGTAATTCACTGCTTTCAATACGGCCGTAAACCAAACTTTACGCTGATTGGTCGAGAGACAGTGGCCATGGATACGACGCAGCAACGGAGGACGCTGCATTTACCTAAGCCTAGTTGGCACTACGATGTATTCCTATAGCCGTGTAGACTGCATAAAAACGACAAGATTACAGTTAAATGTTTATTACTTCATCAATAATAAAATTAGGAAAGGATATTAAATATTTAGTAATGTATACTAAAATATAATCCCGAAATACTGCTGTGTTTATAAATGCTGTGTCACCAATGGCAATGAACTGGGGAAGAACAGATTTTTCCATTCATTTCCTTCCAACGCAAAGTTCAGGAAGGCTTGGGAATGCAGAGTAAGAAGGCAGGATTTCAAGCCTACTTCCACAAGCTTCATTTGCTCCTCATCGCCGACCTCACTGCAGTTGCAGTGACTTAAAAAGCCCAGAAATCACAGTGAGCCGAGCTACAAGTCAGCAGCTAAAGACCCGATGAATCGCGAGCCGATGCATGAAAGAGTGGAAAGAATATCAAAGACAAGAATAAATGCATTGATCAGTTCAAATACTGTCATGTCGTGGAGCACAAAGCCTTAAACAGGCTAAAAGCACCACTGTTGTGTACAATTATAATAATAATAATAATTTGCTACCACCACTTTTGCAAGGAAGATTTTGCTGCTAGTACATTATAGATACACCAATACAGTCACGTCTAAAGAGAGGTGCGATTCCCAGTCGCAATCTCCGTGGTGAAGCAGAAGATATGCACATTGCAAAGAGGCGGACCCTGAACTCACTGCCGTGTCAACTGTCTTCCTGCAATGTTGTGGATGCTGCACATGCGAATCTTACATTGTCATCTGGTGATCCTGATCTAGAATCGCCATCGACAAGCCTTGAAATGGAATCTTCAAATCCATCACCTGAATCTTAGGGTAAGAAGCCAACGAAGTCAGTCATATGCAGATTAGCTACCTATAAGCCCACAGGACATCAGAACAGAGATGATGTGCAGAATGGTGTAAATACATAGGGCTCTTCGACTCACAAGTAGCAATTTTGGTAGGGTTTTGGACTGCTTTGAGGGGAACAAGACAGCAAGTAATCCATATGCAACATCTCTTTTCAAATCACTTCAAGGACAGTACAGTATGAACAGGGATTCAATATTGTGGGGGTTATTATTGCACGAAGAAAGGGCCATTCAATACTACTAAGCATCACTCATGTGAATGTAGCAAAGATAGGTCTTGTTCTTTTTCCATGTGGATATCTGGGTGCTTCACATGATAGAGTGGTTCTAGCTGAGCAGACCTCATCTGCCTTGGTGTGCTTGAGGTATCGTAACAGCACATGCGATGAGTTCATGAAATTTGAACTTGGGCAGAAATCACAGAAAAAGAGTAAATCACTCTTATTGGCATCAAATTCAGGCCCAAATGTGAGCCACAAATAATCCTGCCTTCTTATACTCTGCCTTCCCAAGCCTTCCTGTCCTTTGCGTTGGAAGAAAATGAATGGAAAGATCTGTTCTTCCCCAGTTCATTGCCATTGGTGGCACTGCATTCATAAACACAGTAGTATTTCGGCATTATATTTCAGTATATGTTATTAAATATCTTATTTCCTTTCCGAATTTTAATATTGATGAAGTAATAAACATTTAACTGTAATCTTGTCGTTTTTATGCAGTCTACACGGCTATAGGAATACATCGTAGTGCCAACTAGGCTTAGGTAAATACAGCGTCCTCCGTTGCTGCGTCGTATCCATGGCCACTGTCTCTCGACCAATCAGCGTAAAGTTTGGTTTACGGCCGTATTAGGAAATAAAATTAATAGGCTGGATAATATAGCTACAATTGACCAACATATTTTCTCCTTCTCATTTGTCCGCGACGAAAAATCATTTCTCACCCTTGTCCTATATGCGTTGCTTAAGCGTTTAGCATCTGTTATCATGAATGCCCGAAGATTTGTAGTTCAACGAACTTATGAGCATTCTCCAGATGGTCTGTGGTTTGTGAGAGTAAAGTAATCATATTATTTAGTAACTTTTGTAGATAAATTGATGCTGATTCGCCAAATGATCATTGACTTTTTCAATGCTCGCTATGTGAGAGCAATTTACACTAGATTCCTCTGTCATCGACATTTGATTTTCGCAGATCACTGCTTGCAGTAGGGCCTACATTTATTATCACGTATGAGCCTGTGCGTGTGATCACTGTGGCAGATTTCTTTGTTCCTCAGTCTGTGTTGTTTCACTACGATTCCATGTTCCATCACGAAAAGTAGCTTCGTCAATAAACTTGAATGGTCATCGAGGTTTGATGAACTGAATAACATTGGGATAGATAAACGCATATTGATTTCGCTATTATTACATTTACAGCTCATACATGTCTGTCGTAGAAGCTTTGTTTATGACCACATAGATGATGGTTCGTTCGACTCTGCGGTCCCAATCTGGCTTCCATTTTGAACTATAAATCTACAAATTGTGTAAATTTTAGACCAGTGGTTACCAACCTGGGGTCCAAGGACCCTTTTGGGGTATGTGATTACCTTGATAAATTTTCGGGAAAAAGCAAAAAGCGACCTTTTTACTTTCATTTCTCTCTTAAATGGCACATGTGGTAACTCAAGCATGCGAGAAAAAAATGTACCGGTAAACATTAAAATAAATATATGCTGCTGCCTACAATGTGCACATGTCCAATGTACATTGATCTTATACGACAATACTACCTCTACCACAATGCACGTTGATATCCGCCAAATCAAGATTGCCTCTTCTAGGCAGGGGCCGCAAAATTATTAATTTGCCAAAAGGGGTCCGTGACAACAAAAAGGCGGGCAACCATTGTCGTGGACGACGGTTACTGCCGTGGATGGCGGTCCGTCGAAAGGAAGATAGCGCAGCGACCAGTAACCTTCCGGAGTCATATTACACAAGTTTAACAGCGTAAAGACATTCTCCCTGCGTTATATCGACTGAATAACAATGGACTACATTAACCGAGTCCGAATTTACATTAAAATCTCTTGTATACAAATCACAACGCATACGCTGCTTCAGGACTAAAATGTAGGAAGTGTATAAATATGGCCGTTTATATCGTCATGCTTTGTGATTCCCAAACTTCTTGTAGGTTGTGGCACGACGGAAACATTATAAAACGCTGGCGGTACACTCACAAGAAAGTCGCTTGAAAATCTATTCCCATGTTGATGCGATGACTATACTTGTTTAGACAAAGATATATTCGACTAAACGAATTTTAGTGGTTGGCAAACACTTTTTCCACGCAGTATCTCTTGGTCACGGCTTTACATTTGTCAAAACGGAAAACATATGTTCATGTGCACATTGAGGTGCGAATGGCAATAACAGTTCGATAACACTTATCATGGAATACGACTTCGAAGGAGATACCTACAACTTTTCATGAAAACAGTCCAAAATATCGGAGAGTTTCATAAATCAAAGAGCTGTTCTTCTGCAAAACGACAGCTTAATTTATGGCTTCCAAATAGATTGACTACCCACCTGCATATCTTGTTCACAGCAAAGCCTGAGAAGTATATTAGTTGAAGTGTAACGCAAATAGAGGACAATGAGTTTATGATTTCTTGTTTATGAGTTGATTTTAAACGAAGCCAAAATATTTTATGCAGACATAGCCGCCCAATTATGACGTGTGCAGTGTGCACTGGACTACATGCCTTATTTTCAATAATTTATATAGTGTATAGTGATTTTGCAAAATCCACGCCTGAGAATCTGTGGCGTCTCATACAGGAAATCACTGGTCATCATGTGATCAATAATTATAGTATTTATCGTCTTGATTATAGAGCAATCCACTGTACAACGAAGAGGTGGATAAAGTAATAACATCTTGGCATGATTTGAAATGTCCAAGCTTGCATATATTTTAATGGTCCACGCCATGGTACTCGCTTATTTATACTATCGCGACAACGTAACCGTGATTAATTGATGAGATATTTATAACGTTTAATATGTTGATGAAATTGTTCTGCAGTGATAGCATTACACTTGATCTCCTCATCGGTACGAATTCGATATTCTGCGGTGGCGTTTGAATGAAATGCAGATCAAGAGTATAATATTCGCAGCATGCTTATGGGCGATGACATCGGCCAATGACCAAGAGCAAATCATCTGCAAAGCACGACCAGGCTGTCAGTTGGCCAAATGCGATCCGGTACATCCATGGCAAACACTGAATACTAATGAATATCCCATTACTTGTGTTAAGACATCCCCGCTAGACAACTCAGTCAACATGAAATATGAAGATATGAAACGGCAACTTCAAAGCATGCAAGCAGGTATTGTGCAAATCTCTTATTTCATAGCATCTCCTTCTCTGTCGTTGCATCCCTCTATTTGCCCATTATACGGAACATGGTATTATTTCGTATTTTACCAAAAACCAAGCATAATATCATAAGTTATTGTAACTATGTGTAGAACGATTTTTTTCTGACACTATATTTTTTTTGTATGTGGTACATTGCATGTCTCAACTCTCTGTAACTTTTGCACAGGGCGCGAAGGTTCGGTATCAGCCCGTTTGGGTCCTAGACGAGTCGACTCGTGGTCGGAGTACACCCTATGGCCTATATACAGGGTTGCCATCGACATGGACCAAAAAATAAGGACAGTCGAAAATTAGATTAGCATTAAAAAGCGTTTTGTACATAGTTTGTAATTATACGAGCCGTGGCATAAGGCATTCCATACTTTTCGCCAGAAACAATCTGCTCCAGCAACTCCTTGTTATTAGAAAGTGCTTCATGAGTCTCACGACAGCTCAGGTCTAGATTTACCTTTACTCAGTGCCTAAACAGCACTTCGTCAGCACCCCCCACCCCCCACCCCCCAAAAAAAACGTTGGTCTTGGGCCACCGTAGGGTGATACACCAAACTTCTTCACCTCGTGATTAGAGGCGTCAACCAAGATGAGAAAGGCCGTACACCAAGTTTAGACAAAATCGCTTTTGAGCGTATGGAGCAAGAAGTCCAGTAACAATGCTTGTAGTCTTGGTCCTGGCCGAAGCAAAGTTCTTTGTGATGTTGGAATCGGGGAATATTGCTTTGAACAATTGCGATGTGCAATCGTTGGCGAGGAATGATTGCTTGTGTTTGATAGTATGGAATGCCCAGGTACCATCAGCAGCAGCTGCCTTGTAATCTGTGATCGTTGGTGCTGATCGACTTGTGAAAAATTCATCGACTGGCTCGAATTAATCGTTATGACACACTTCTTGTGTTTTGGGTATCAATATGAGTTGAAATCAGTGGCGGCTCGTCCTATAGGGCAACTGGGGCATTGCCCCACCTAAAATTCTGTTCAATAACAATTCTTTACCATTTATAGACGCACACCTATCTATATAAACCGAAATCACAGCGAAAATCGTATACTTCTTGTCCTTTCGCTTGTAAATGCCCATATATAGCGAAGTCTATGCGAAAATCGAATTCTCTTCTGTGTTTTCGCTTTGCGAATGCCTAGCCGGGGCTTGCCCCGGTAGCGCTCATAACAAGCTTCCACTGTCTATTCTCTCAAAAACGCGCACAATAAAGAAACGGTGATTTACTCTCTCCTATTCATAAAATTACCGAGCAGCCGGGGCACGATAGCTCTGTGTCCTTAAGGTGTGATGTAACAATCGTATCTATAGCTGAACTCTGTTACCGTCATATGCGTTTAGTCGACCTTTGCTGGTATAGGTTGATTTTAATGGGGTTTCACACCATGAAAACTCTTGAAACTTGTTATGTCATGTCGTGATGGTGGTATTTAACACTGCCCCAAGTTTCAGGGTTTCTACTTAGAGTTTAGGGTAGTAATTCCGTTTCCGAAGTTGAGTGTGTGCTGATCCGTCATGTATCGCAAACAGATTTTACTCAAAAGCCGGTATTGGTATCCATTGGTTTTGACGGTGTTCAATACTGAGATCGGTTATGACATTTGGCACGGTAAGTCTTAATGTTAGTATCGAACGCTGTACCAAGTTTTAAGTTTGTCACTGAACTGTGTTAGTGGTAATTTCGTTTCCTAATTCGAGTGAGAGCTGACTCGTCATTTATCGCTAACAGATTATACGCAAAGCCGGTATTGGTCTCTATTGATTTTAACGATGCTCCTTACCTAGATCCGTCATAAGCTTTTGCACGGTATGTCTTGATTTTAGTATCGAACGCTGTGCCAAGTCTCAAGGTTGACACTCAATGATTAGGGCAGTAATTTCGTTATCAAGGTCGAGTATGGTAAAGATGTGCTCCGATCTGACACTTTAGCCTACAACACATTGCGGATTTCACGCAAAAGCCGGTGTATCTGCGGTAACGTTAAGTGAGATGATGATATCATTCTCAGTTTGCATTCAAATATTTACTTTGATCGTATATTCTCAAATGTCGATTTCACCGTGAAATTGTGGCCTTCAAGCCATTTGCGTACAACCCCCCCCCCCCGTCACTTGATCAGCCTATTCCTCAGTAAATTTTACGCAAAATTCGGTGTTGGTCTGTTCGCATTAATTTTGACAGTGTACCATACCGAAAAGGGCCATGAGGCCACTTCTCGATAATGTCATGTAACAGTGTACCAAGTCTAGGGCTTTCATCCACGTATTTATTCGGTAATATATTTTTCAAAGGCGATTTCGCAGCAGACCTATAAGACAGTAATAAAAACGTATGTGTCGTGTTACAGTCTCCAGTTTCAAGGCCAAAATCTCTTATGCTGTACCGAGACCAAATTTCCGAGGCTGCTATTCTTAGTCCTTTACAATGATGTTTTGGATTCAATAGGACAGGCCCAATCTATGAGATAACAATTGCGTATCTGTCCGAATTCGTTGACCTTTCCAATTAGGCTTACGCTATCTCTCGAGTTATAGTCATTTCCATTTCTGCAGATAATTAGTCAGGTCTAATGCGAACATGAACCGTGTTGAATCTTTGTTCCGTACGCCGTTTACGCAGTTACCACACTTCAAGTCACAGCTCACCAGCGGACCTCTCGTGGCACATACGTTAAAATCACTGTTGCCGGGAAATTCATGTTACCGTACCATCATTAAGTTACTTGTTCACGTTGGAAAACGCCATTGTGACGTCATCTTGATAAAAAGTCGCTTGCAGCCCTTGCCCCACCACCCGATATTGTCACGAGCCGCCACTGGTTGAAATAGTGGTCTTTCCTATGGCCTCCAGGTTAATGTCACAATTGCAGATATTGCAATGTGCGAAACACTCACATTTGAATTTATTCTCTCTCATAATCGTCACGAAAAATGTTTTTGCGCCTGCTCATTTTGACTGATCAGATTTAGCCTTACTTGTAGATAAAACTATATGTGCAATATAATTTGAATAAATTTATCAATGATTTATGCATGGCTTTACCACTTTTTAACCCAAGTGTCGACTGCACTGCGCCTTTTTTTCACTGCGCAATAAATGTGGCCTTCCCCACAGCTTATTCTGCTGTAGACTAAACAGCAGGAACCTGCATGGTACTGCTGTTTACTGCTAAATCACGTCCGCTGCGGTAGCTTGGTACAGAGGAAACTGCTATACCACCACTCCCTGCCCTAGCTTCGCCACTTGAAAGTCAAATCTTATGTTGTGTACGTCACGAGAGTTCCTTTCATTTATGATGTCAGAAAATCTCGACGCAAAAGCATAATTTTAGAATATTATGCAACACAGATACCAGAGGAAAACGATCGAAGTTCTGTAGTGGTTGAAAATAAGACAAAATAAGGACGCAAGTCAAAAATAAGGACATTTCTTAGAAATAAGGACAGTTGAGTTTTCTAAGACGTGACCCTTCAAAATAAGGACAAATCTTAAAAATAAGGACGGTAGGGCAACCATGCCTATATACATGATGCGTAAGAGTGCGCAATATAATCTTCCAAACAAGTGAGACATATTGCAGAAATGATGTTTGAGTGGGTGCGATGGTGGAGATCAGGCATGGGGTAATCGTAATCGATTATGACGATTACAGCATTTTCAAGTAATCGTAATCGCAATCGATTACATTCGAAAAAATTCCGAAGTAATCGTAATCGTAATCGACTACTCGACTACTTCGCATATCTAATCGATTTTTCTGTGAAAGAACGATTATTTTTTATTTCTACAAGGACTATGACATAAACTAAACATTCGTGAACAAGAAAAATATATTATACCAGGTTCATGATAGCACAAACGTCTGATTTTCAATGCCACTGCTCATTATTGCGTAAGAAGCAGTCTATTAACTTTGCGCGTCATTGTGTAAGAAGTATCCACAGTAAATAGAAATTCGATATACGTACGTCGTACATTAGTGTGATTGTAAGAACACCCGTCGTGCTGTATATTAGGTTATAAACACGTTCCAAATGCCACTACCTCACAGCAGTATAATTTATCTCCGCTCTGCCTAGTTTAAAATAGTGACTTGTGTGTTGAAGTTGATATTTGGTTAAACGCTTAAACGCTTAAACGCAGTTTGACCATTGCTGCTTGGCGAGCAGTAGGCCGATCCAGTACGTACGTACACCAGTCAAAGATTTGAACTGGTCAATTAAAACATTGCCGTTTCCACAACGAAGCAGTAAAAATCAACAGCTGGTACTATATATATCATAACCGAGCCCTTTTTGCTGTTTCTCGTAACGGCAGCTTGCAGTACAATATCTGTATTAAGTTGAAGGCAGAATTTTATGTTCACTTCGTCTTATCACATGACTCTAACTTGAGACGGGCGCCTATCGTTATTTCATAATTTTTTATTCAACATTGGGACCTGCCGCCATGGGCTTATATATCATGTTAGCGTGGGTTGTAGATGGAACCAGGACCAATTCGTCCCCCAGCGGCCCAGCCCAAACGTTGGTCTTCGGCCCCCATAGGGTGGTAATCTCAAGTTGAAGACTGAGTTTCGTCAATAATTTTAGTAATTGCAATATATTACTAATAATTTTTAATCCTCTCTCAATACACGCTTGTGCATTGTGCAACGGTTTTAGGAGCGCTTGGAATGACATGATTTTGTGATGTAATAATGACAACAGTAATGTTGATCCGACATTCTATTGAGTCTAGACACGACGTCTTCGAGCAAAGTCTATCGTGTGACGCAATAATTGGTAATGTGGGCTACTCCAAATACCTCATTCTTTGAGTGACGACAGCTTACAAGCAATCATGCATGATGCAACGTACTACTAATTGCTCAATGTGATTGATAATTACATTTCTTATAAAATATTGTCCGCACATTTATACATAGCGAGATATCTTATAGGTCACATTCGAAACGATCTCACATTAGGATTATAGATCAGGGAGTGGGGTAAATATAGTTTGAAATTCTCGCCACGCTAACCTCAACCAAATACTGTACTAATATTCACGCAGATCGCTGCAGTATTGATCGCCTGTAGCTGGGATATTTTATGGGTGCGCCTATATTATAAATTATTTTGCGAGTATTTACTTCAAACTTGCATGTGCGTCATGCCAATGTACCGGAAATGCGATTATATTCTTATGGAGCAGGGGCGGCAACTTCTCCAGTCAGCGGGCCGGATTGCTGAATGGATACATTATTCGAGCATATATACAACGAATAAATCGTATTTAATGAATGTATTTTGTCGACAGCAATATGTCACTTCGGAGCCATTTCTCGCCGATAATGACAATACAATGTGGATTTGAGAACAGCATTGTCATACAGGCGCCGCCATGTCTGCTTCTCTCTGATCAACTAAATCACGGTGAAATCCTTCACTAAGATTTCAAAGCGTTTGATAAGCCCGGTACCCAAAATTTACCAAGATTTCAATTCATTGGGGTTGAGTACATCGTAAATGCCGATAATGCAAGTCTTCTCGCTTCGACGAACTTACGCGTAAGCTCCACTCTCGCACGCTGCGCAATGTGCGTACACCTATATAATAACATACAGTCACTAAAATTTGACGTTTTGGCAAGTAGTGGGGAATCGCGGCAGACTGGGGCCGCGGGCCACATTTTCATGTAAGGCGGGAAACTGTCCGCGAGCCGGACAGAATCTCGTCGCGGGCCGCAGGTTACCCGTCCCTTTTATGGACTGTCCTAGATAACAACCTGCTGACTATCTCATTTTGCTCGCGGAAGCTGCAAAGTAGACGTACACGGCCCCTCACCACCGTGAACTAAACCTCACCAAAACAAACTCTGTAAAACCAGGAATTAGATTCGCATCATGGCTAGTTTAAGCAAAAATTACATCCGTAATATCAATAATATTGGTGCTAGAAAAGGTACTATACTTATGATATTGAAGTATTTGAAAGTATATAGAATATGTATCAAGTATGGTATGGAACAATGTTGGTATGGTATGGAAAATTGCAAGTATGGTATCGAGAGAGTAAGGCAAGTATGGAGTATGGAAAATTGTCGTTCCATGCCATACCATGCCCTGCCTCCAACACTTAGTTAGGAAGACTGTAAACGACCTCGGTTCGACTCAGACCCGCAACCCAATGGTATTGCAGCAGCGGTTTATACCACTACGCTATCTCGACACACAGAACACAAGTTGGAAAGCGTATTATTAGGAAGCGAGCTCTAATGTGACTATACTCCAGTGTTGGGATGACTCGAGTCATGACTTGACTCGAGTCAGACTCGAGTCAACTTTTTCGTATGACTTGACTTGACTCGAGTCACTTTGCAAAAATGACTAGACTTGACTTGACTCGGAGCTTCAAAAATGTGCATTGACTCGTGACTCGAAGAAAAATTTACGAGTCAATTTCAAGTCATCAAGTAAACGTTGTCGATTAAATCACTGTATCTTGTGTATGCTAAGATTGTTCGAAATACGCCGGTGTCACTTGTGAGAGCAACCAGTCATTCACTGGTTCTCGTTACATGGATCCTCCATTGTTACGTCACAAATAAATTGACCGCAAACTCAACGATCACAGCTTACGTCGTCGAAGTAGTAATAGAAGATTAATCTAAATAGCAATGTGTCTCTGTTTCTTAGACGGCCAAATGCTTATGTTGCGCAATGCTCACATTCACCAACCCTCTTGTATGATTTAAATCGGTCGAATATAGTTTGTGCATTTATATTCTCAGGGATGTGTAGACGGGTAGGTAGATGTGTAGGCTATTGTATCATATCAATTTGTTTCAACTTCTCGAAGCTTCGCATTAGGTTCTATATTCTGGCTGATGATAACTGACAGTTCTATGTGTGCGTTGCGTGAGGGATACGTCTTTTCGCATCCATATTTAACTTGATATTCGTTATTTCATTCAAGATAAATGATCAAGTAATCTGTCTTTCACACAGCTAGCAAAATATACTGACTTTTGACTTTGAACCATCACTCGTACTTCAAAAATTCAATTTGACTTGAATTGTGACTTGACTCGTGACTTGACTTGACTTGACTCGACTTGACTCGAGTCACCTCCAAAAAACCAGTGACTTGACTTGACTCGAGTCACCTTTGAAAATCGATTGACTTCACTTGACTCGAGTCAAAATCTGCAATGACTCGAGATGACTCGTGACTCGAAGGTAGTGACTTGATCCCAACACTGCTATACTCTCTATGATCGTTTTGACCTTCTTTTCCAAGACATCTGACAAATGCCGGTTTCTATACATGCTACAGATATTACCGCAAAATTAAGTTATACAGTATCTAACACATCAATCGAGCGGATTTGGTTTTCATGCTACAATAAACAAATCAAATTAGGATATGATCTCGTACGCCTGAAGATTAGTTACATTAGACATGCATCCATTCTCTGTATCAACTTCGTTGATGTCAATCATTCATAGTTATTGCGGGTTAAGCCCATATCAGAGGGTTGTAAAATATTCATAAACGAAAGGCTGAATATTAGGAGCAAAATTTCCCAACAAAGAATAAAAATGTTTGGAAAGGGAAAGGTGCATGCTCGTTTATAGCTTAATTTCGTTTCGCGCTGCCAGCGCCATACACAAAGTGGTCGAACTTTAAATAGAAAGGATTTCAACGAAAGATATTATAATGGGGTAAAATATTGTGTCATATGAATAGGGTTCCCAGTGTAGAACCTACTACGATTCGTTTGTTAATGTGAGTCTCTGAATTTCTGAGGTTCACACACAGAACGCGGACGTGATCCTCACGTTCACACCATCACTACATATTCGCTCCAGGACTCACAAAGATGCATGAGGTTTTGGCGAACATGTGTCTCCGCGAAATGTTTTGCCAAAATATCTCACGAGTGTATTTTGTCATTTCGTTTATGAATTAAGGAGCGATAATGCTGTCCCGGGGACACGAAATGAGAACGTGCCTCAACAAAGTAATCAATAACAATGCACCCACTTGGAACTAACCCGGAGCTGAGTCATGATCTTCATCAGCACTACCCATGAATTTGATCACATGGGCTGAGACACGATAAAACTGATAGTAATGTTTGCGAACGTCACAATCATAACCTAGTGCGACTCCTTCATGAATCGTGTAGTAACGGACTTGATTCTCTACTAAAAGATGGTGTGTATGCTATTCGTATTTACAAGTGATAGTGATCAAAGTTCCCTTAAAAACAAACAGTGTGTCTGGGGACGATGTCGAACGTAGAAATTGCTGCAGCAGTAGTTCTCTTTGGCTCGGGCTAATTCGTTCTCCAACTTGATGGTGAATTATTCACAAATTTGTAAACACAAGTCCATGCCGTCAGTGAACATTTTACTGTTCTGTCCATCACAGCGCGTCAAATCATCTTGGTTGATTGCAGACTGATTTTGCAGCATGCAATAAGCTACCAGTGGTTCTCAAACTTTTTAAGCCACGCCCCCGTATGATGGTATGATGATTTCGCCCCCTCCCTCCCCCTTATTGCCATATCACAAAACGCAACCAGGATGTTAGCAAACCTAACGGATAGTTTGATAGCATGAAAAGTTACTGCTGTTGATGAGAGATTATTAAATAAGAAATTCAGAGTAAATAGAGAGAAATAACTATGAATTGGACGTAAATCGCGCGCAGAATGAAAAAGAATCAGTTGAGATCAGCTTCGCGCCCCGCTTCAGATGCTTTTACGCCCCCCTAGTTTGAGAATACCTGCCTTAGAATTATCATGGTGAAATATACTAAGAAAAAGTTTAATCATATCCTTGCATTAATTCGATTTTTAGTGCGAATTTTATCAATCTTGAAACGCTCGCGGGCCGCACAGAACGTAGTTGAGGGCCGCATGCGGCCCGCGAGCCGTAGTTTGCCCACCCCTGGTTTAGCCTAAGTGATCATTTCAACTAGAAATTTCAGAGTGGAATGCGATGCATCCAATGTTATCCGAGATGAAACAATTGGTAGCCGAGATGAAGCTATTGTTAGCCAGTGTTGGGATGACTCGAGTCATGACTTGACTCGAGTCAGACTCGAGTCACCTTTTTCGCATGACTTGACTTGACTCGAGTCACTTTGCTAAAATGACTTGACTTGACTTGACTCGGCGTATCAGAAATGTGGATTGACTCGTGACTCGGAGCAAAATTCACGAGTCAATTTCAAGTCATCAAGTAATCAGTGTCGATAAAAATCACAGTATCTTGCATATGTTCAAATTGTTCGCTAAACGCTTGTGTAACCCTTGAAAGCGACCAATCATTCAATGACCGTGCGTTTCACTGAGCCTCGATTGTTCTCTCACAAATAAATTGACCGCAAACGAAATGATAGAAGCTTACAGTATACGTTGTCGTAACTCAGGCAGTAAAGTAATAGAATAGAAAAATGTACATATCTGTTATCTGTTCTTACCATAACCAAACCTCTTGTTTTATTGAAATTCAAGTCGAATATAGTTTATGTAGTCCTCAACCATTGTCGCAGGCTCCAATAGTATCATATCTATTTGTAACTGGGTAGGCTACAATGTATTGCATCATTATCGTTCCGATTCTCTATTCTCTATTTTGGCTGGTAACTTTAAACTGAGACTATGCAATTACGTAGTTTACCAGTTCTACGCATATGTGACCGATACAGCACCTTCTTGCGCTTATATTTAACTCTATATTCGTTCATCGGTTCGGAATCAATGACCACTCGAACTGTAATTCAGACAGCTAGCAAATTGCAATGACGTATTCATGCCTCATACATACTTCGAAAGGGCAACTTGACTTGAAATGTGACTTGACTCGTGACTTGACTTGACTTGACTTGACTTGACTCGAGTCACCTCCAAAAATCGAGTGACTTGACTTGACTCGAGTCACCTTTGAAAATCGATTGACTTGACTTGACTCGAGTCAAAATGTGCAATGACTCGAAATGACTCGTGACTCGAAGGTAGTGACTTGATCCCAACACTGTTGTTAGCCGAGCTGAAAAGAAATGAAACTGTAGCAACAACAGCAACGACAGTTGCAGCGGCAGGTGAAATTTGAATTACAGCTTGATTTTGTATACGTCGAAACTTAATTTTGATACCGATGAACTCTTAGATTACTAAATTTATAATTTATGTACGATAATTTCGAGTTGAGTTTTCCAATCTTTATTTATTCATCTAACTTCATCATTCAACTTCATCAAACTCTTTCGAATTGCGGACCATTTTAAAAATGATATTAAATAAAGTGTACGCAACTAAACGGCAAAACACAGCAAACTATGTCTTAACACTTGCAAACATCATTTCACTCAGATGGATGTGCTCGATATCAAACGACGAGTAATTATGTTCTTAAAACTGTTTTGAAAAGGCGTATGCCTGAAATATGTTTGATGGAAAGTCTGACACGAAATCTGCACATGCCTGAAAGACCTTGCACACAAGGCACACTTGTGAGGGGGGAGCAAGAGACATGGAAATTTGCGAAAATGCGAATTTACCACACTAGACCAGTCCCCACAACTCTAGACTGCTTATCATTGAAGGCTACGTAGTACTGAAGACCATAATAACGCTAATCAATTATCCTCCATAGTAAGTAGAAGACAGTATACTTCTAGTAGAACTAATCCTTGAACTTCAACAGACTATGTAGTAACTCTCATCAGTTAAACTCGCGTAGCGGTTACGTCCACCATCATCGGCCTCATTTATATTCAGGAGTGCAGCATAATGGTTTCCAATAGAATTCGAGTGTGATGTTTCGAGTAGATTAGTGAATGACTAATTTTTCGATTGCTGGAATTATACGCCTATTCACAAACAGTTTCATTATAAACGAAAATTATGGTTTCCATACATATGCTTCCCGCCTTGAAACCTCGGATATATAGTTGTATCACGTCATCTGAAACATAGCATAAGGGTACGCACATTAGTGGAAACGAAATTTCCGTGAAGTCGCAACATTGCAATAAATTGCAATGATCGCGCTCAAAATTATATCACAATATATTCAGTGCGTGATGTATTCCTGGCCTAATTACTTTATGGTTGCAAAAAAGGGACATATTTGAAATTATCACGCCATTCATATTGTCATACGTAACAATGAATGATATACTCGAACACATACTCGACTTGAAACCTAATCCTCGTTTCGGAATCGAATCAACGAAGCCCTGGATTTACCCCAATATGAATGTTAACATTATCACAAGCTTTGTCTTGCTCTCATGGAAATGGATTCTATTTTCATTATTTTATTTATTAATGGTTTAGTCCAGAGGTCTCAAACTCAAATGTGCTCGCGGGCCAGTTTTCCCGTTTTGACGACGCCGCGGGCCGCAGCAATTATATGGGTATTTTATGTCTTTCCAAGTAGGCCTTATTTCGTGGGAATGATTTGTCCTGTTGAAAGTGAGCCGATCCAGCAGACTGACAGTAAACACACATCGTCAAAACGTGATTTACTCTTGTATCAATTTAGGCCTGGCACGAAGAAAATCATCACATTTATAACTATTTGAATAGAATTGTTGTTGTACTTGATATAGTATATATTAATTATAAGATATAGACACCATATGGGCGGACAAATGTATGATGCCATCATAAAAGCTATCGCGTTATATTCATAGCAGCTACTATGAATATTTTGAATTTAACAGATTGATAATAGAGACTGATCTGATATCAAAACATTTCAGGATGAGCATTGTTATTCCAATCCAGGATTCGGGTGTAGGGGAGATGTGGTACCGATGGATCACTGGGACCGAAAATACTTTGAAAATTTTCTATGATAATTCCATCATTACACTCCGTGAACTTGTCGACAATTGCATGCTTGCAAAATCTTTCCTCGCATACAAAAAAATTCGACGTGCGCGAGCTATGAGGTCTCTCACAGATATTTTTTGTTTTGGGGGTGAAAACTAAATTTAGATCGACATATACATTTTTCTTTGTATCCTTCAACATGAACAAACCAGCAATCATTTTTATTGTGAAGAGTAGGGCTTGTATCAGGCTATACAATGGCACCTAATATTATTGCAGTACCTTCCTTGAGTCGAATTTTTTTCGATTCATGTGTAAAATTCGTAGGGTGGGGACCGATGATACAATAGCACAATCATGCAAAATAATCGAGCATACTAATCACGAAACAGATGAAACATGTCTACGTACAGAAAATCTTTATGTAATAATTGCATATGATGTTTTATCGCTATAACGAGGTGTTTGGGAGTCACACTGTCGATTTTCGGGCAATATGTATGTACCCTCATATTTATAAGTTCGACCCTAAATCGAAACGTGATTTTATGACAACATTTGAGTTCATATTTATTCTATTTTTTGCCGGTTGCGACCAATCATTCTTCTTTGGCTTGCTGTAGCTTAGATTATAATACTGAGCAAAAGAAGTTGTCACATCTGAGTTTTTAGGGTATATGTGTCATAGGTACCCGGGTCGTGTGCCATTGGACCCACCGGGTGGGGACCGATGATACGTTCGAGCAACAAATTTTAAACTTCCATAAATATTTTTTTAAAGACGGATATTTATGTATATGTGCGCGATAGGTAGAGCTTGTATCGAAGTGCTGAGTCAGCAAAAGATCTGCTGTTTTTGGTTGAACATCATGGGGCCAGCGATCATTTTCCAATTTTTGATCCATCGGTACCACATCTAACCTACTTCTTATATGTAGGCTATTAATCTCATGGGCAAATATCTTCAAATACAGGAGAAGAAAAAAATACAAATATAATATAAATATATTAATGAATGTGTCTTAGTGATTGAAATGTCGGAACGCTGAACGGGCCATTGTTATTACATCGTCGGAGCGTACCACCATCGGTCGGTACCTTGAAGTGGGCTTGATAACCATGGTTTAGCGACCAAAGATGTAACTAACATATTGCCCATGGTTGCCATAACTAGGCTACTTGCTTAGTTGGCGATATACCAAGCTGCGACCTTCTGATCTATTACTATTCCCCTGATACGCGATTAGTTTGTTGGGTCCATGGTTCTATTAAATTTACGGCATTCCGAGTCACTCTGTGTCAACTCAAGTCATTTTAATTTTGCCATCGAGTTAGCCCGATTCTCAGTAATTCTAAGAAAGGTCGCGTCCAATTCTAACTCACAAATTTCAGTCACGAATCGTCTAAGGGTCAGGTTTTGTCATCATGTATTTGAAATGTGGCGAAATAGTGAATCTTCCCCTGCATGGTAGCGCTTGCAATAGATGTGATAGTGAAGTATGATGAATAGTTTCAGGCTTTCGGAGCAATTTAAGAGGGAATTTTGACTTTATAACCTGAAAAGATATATGTGACACTTATATAATTGTCAAATTATTAAAAATATAAAATGTCGTCGCGGGCCGCATGCGGGCCGCGGGCTGCGTGTTTGAGACCTCTGGTTTAGTCTGTGGTTCTCAACCTTTTTGTCTTTGCGTACCTCTTTTGGACCGTCATGAACCCCGCGGACCCCCGCAATTTTAGTTCAAATTTGGTTCAATCATCGTGCAATCGGCATCTGTCTTGTGCAAATAATATCTGTAGGCTAGTGATAATCAGCGGCGAAATGACTTTTCTTGAAAATAACATCATACTATTTATGTAAAGAAATTGGACAGACTTCTATTATTTCAAAGTGATTTTTGCAACTGCATTTCATGAAATACGTGGTCGTCTCTTGCCAATCCTCCCCTTCGATTAGATATGAACGAGTGCCGGAAATCCATTTCCACAAAGATAGGTGGTGGCGAATGTCATAATAACGCTTCCGACCACACATTTGGGCAGGGTTGGAAGCAAGTCACAAGGCGCCAAGTCACAAGTCAATCTCACTTTTATAGTTTTACTCAAGTCAAGTCAAGTAAGTTTCAATTCAGCACCGAGTCAAGTCCGAGTCCAAATGAGCGAGCAGAGGGTCGAATCCGAGTCATGGTATTATAACTCAAGTCCAAGTCATTGTGTTGACTGCTCAGCTTCCAGTTAAAGTATTTAAACCAACTTTTATAACTCTGTTTGCTGATATCGAACTGTTCGCATTTACAATATACTAATTTTCCTCACATTTAGCCGTTTCTGCTCGTATTTTCAAGTGCCAGTACCAATAGACGAAATCCCAATAGTGTGGTTACTTTACTATTCTCCGAAATTACAACGAACTGTCGGTCATGGCCGTCTGAGTCTCGAGTCATATGATTTGCTTTGAGTCATGCGCAATGACTGGAGTCAATGTCGAGACAATACGCAGAGGGAATCAGCAATTATATTGCGACTGCAAACTGGACACTGTAAATTAAACTCACACCTCCAACGCATGGGTTGTTACGGCAGTGGTCTCTGCGAAACGTGCAGCGTACCTGAAACTGTCGAACATTTTCTACTGACGTGTCCTCGATAAGAGCACCAGCGACAATATTTAAAAAAAAAACGTTGCCGAACGTAGCAGTGTGAGATTTCCCTTGGAATGTCTGTTGACTGATCCGCACATGGTTATTGCGGTCGTAGAATTTGTTGTTTTGTGTAGACATATCTGATCCAACTATGGCTCCCTCTCAGGCCTGTTGCACAAGACCCTAGTAGTCGAGCACCATAAAACCCCTTATACATACACATACAGATTGACTCGAGTCGAGTCATTTCCGTATTTTGAGAAAATGAGCCGAGTCAAGTCGAGTCATCAGAAAATCATGACTCGAGTCATAACAACCCTGCATTTAGGTATGATCGCAACAAATATGGCACCAAAATCACCAAACAAATTTTTGAATGAACATATAAGCCTGGTCATTTCGATCAAGCAGCTTATCTTGAAGTTATCATGGAAAATGGTTATGTATATCACAGGAGAAAATGGATTTTTCTAAACATTTTGAAGTCACCGTGATTGACGTTACTGATCCAACTTTTTATTTTATCCACAATCCCCAACAAAATATCTCAAAACAGCAAAATATGTGTAACAGTAGGCTATTGGTAATTAAAGGGGCACTGCGCTCAAAAAATGATATGGTCTCAAAGTGAACGGCAAAACGAAAAAAAATTGTTGACCGCATCCATTTTCTTCAGGACGCTAGCGTAATGGAGCTGCAATTTATTGAAATTTCCACGGGACCTTCACGCTCATCAGCTGCCGCGGATGCTTAACCCGTTACATGGCACGATGACTTCATCGTCGCACTTGCTCGACGCGATAAGGCAGTCACGCAGAGAGCGAACTTTAGATAGTTGCCAGCCGATGTCATGGAGGAAATATGTCTTAAGTTTGTTCTTTGCGTGACTGCCTTATCGCGTCGAGCAAATGCAGCGATGAAAACATCGTGCCAAAAATCATTTTTCGTTTTGCCCTTCAATTTGAGACCACATGATATTTTGAGCGCAGTGCCCCTTTAAGCAATTAAAATGTGTCTGCAGAGTAGAATATTTCCTTTCAGACGGCAATTCTGTCGATGTGAGTTCTGGAGTTTAACTAGTAATGAAGCGATACTGTCTCGCAAATTACCTAGTTTAAAAAAGTACAAATTAGGTTATCATCTATTTTCTGTTTTCATCTATTTCCTCTCAGACGGCCATTCTGTTGATGTGACTTCTGGAATTTTACAAGTAATGAAGCGGGACTGCCTCGCGATTTTCCTAGTTTAAAAAAGTACAACTTAGGTTGTCATCTATTTTCTGTTTTGTAAATTTAGAGAGGCTTCACGGACCCCCTGAAAATGCTTCACAGACCCCCGGTTGAGAACCACTGGGTTAAGTCAAACATTCTAATATGCTCATTTGCTCAATTCAAATCGCCTATACATAAATGTTTAATTTTATTGGATTCGTCACAGAAGCTGAATGCAGACGACACGGAGGTTGGATTCATTCTAGTACATGTTTCACTATTCCTTATATATCACGAATACCGGATATGTCTTACGAAGACGCAGTTGCAAAATGTGCGCAATCCGGATCTTCATTGGCTGAAATCCATGATCGACATCAACAAAACGATTTGTACGGCTTTGTTTTCGGGAATGTACACAATAGTTGGCTGATCGTGGACATATGGATTGGAATGGAATATAAACGCTCGGTACTTGCGTAAATTTATGTTGCCATGCACTCATATAGCCTTTACATTTCAATGATAAACTGCGGTTCATTTTACGACATTGTTGCTCGTTCCCTACTGTCTGCCAACCGATATCGTATGCAAATCGATAACTAATTAGCATAATGCTAAGGATGGTATTGCTAGGAATTTGCCATTTTCCGTTCGGCGTATCCAATATATTCAATTTTAAATTTCGATTGATTTCCCATGATTACTGTGCATTTCGCCAGAATCGTTGTTCTTCCAGTACTTCGCAGTCATTCAGTGCCTGCTTGGAGCAGTTGTATCCAACATGTTTTTAAGGCGACCCATTTAAAATACCAGGGGCGGCATTACATAACAATGCGGTAAATAGGAATTTCTGCCAGCGGTAATGAACTCTTTCGAACGCGATTACCACATGGTGTCAAAATTTCGCAAATAATTTTACATGAATTGTAATAAACTACTGCATTCATAGAAACATGCTTCAAACATTGCCGTCACGGCCCAAAATTATAACCTTCGGTTTGCGAACCATACTTTGAGAACCACTGACATAGGAAAACTATCACTTGCATCCTATTATGCGTTCTAATGCTTATGCTGTCGAAATGCTATACCTCCGGTGATGCATCAACATGAATCAAGTTCTTTGCAGCTTCTGCGTAGCTAAATTTACAGCTTTTGACAATCCATGTGAACTTTTTATGACTGTTAACACAATTACTAACTTACATACTTGAGTATATTTGATCAAGCCAATTCCTTTTTTACTTGAGTAGATTTTTTGACTACTTTGAGCACCTGTGAAAATAATTCACATCGGCAAAATTCTTATGGCCCAAATTTTGAATGAAACAGGGACTTGGATTCTGTGTTCAGAGCATGCAGGCTCTGGGGTCCAGTGACATTTTCGGCGTTGGCGTTCGCGGACTAGCAAAATATCTCTAAGCCAGTGGCTCCCAACTTTTCGTAATCAGGGGGCCGCATTTCAAGCTTCAGATTACGTATGTTGGAGTCGCATGAACAATTTAGGTATAACTTGAAAGCATGTACCAACAAGTAGCAACACTAACAAGAATGTCGAACGTGACATTGACTTATTCTCTAATTTAAAGGCACGGTCAATCGTCACAGATTTCTATGGATTCTATATCGGATATTTTAGCATTGATAAACGCAGCACTCGAGTAACGGTCTGACGGGCAGAAAGGTGACATTTATTTTAGTATACCAACGGAAAATTCACAGAAAGTGGGTATTTCTAGAGTCGCGTCGAGACTGGAAATTTTCAAAAAGTGTCCTCCTTTCAGATTTCCAACATATGGTAACCCTAATATTATAGGCCTATTTTTGTTGGATTATCCAGGTTCGATGAGAGCCATACAAGGCTAGTTTGAAGACGTATGCGGCCATAAAAGTCTAAGTTGGGAATCATCGCTCAAAGAGGTCAAAGGACCATGTTTAAAGCACAGCCATAAAACGACCCTGTCGTTTATAACATCATCGTCCTGATATTTGCCTGACGTCCATATTTATTCTTAAGCATCAGGTAGCCTCTTAGGCAACTTCCCGACCAAATGGCAGTAAGAGGTCGTGAGGGATGTGGTGACTATTTTAGTTATCAGCTTCATGATTTGGAAGGTTGGGGGTCCACGCATCCACCTGAGACTATTAGTGGCTCACGACAGAAGAAAAGGTTAGGAAGCACTTATTAGAATGTTATATTGGCCTCTTTATTATCCACAGTACATGGCTGGATAGCATATCGCGTGACCGACTGGCGAATAAGCATTTCGATTCATAAAAGCACTTTATGTTCTATTTCGTAGGTTTATTACTCGCTGTGAATTACAGTCCGTTCCTTGTTTTCAGAATGCTATATTGATCCAACTTTATTCCCCCATTAGCTGATATTCTATGCACTTCCCACTATTTTGACAAGATTCTGTAAGTCATGGTCTTCCTATCATTGAGTGTAAATAAATAAAGTCAGGATGGTGTATTTGGCGACACATATCCAGAGTGATAAATCATTTAACCTGGAAAGTGCATATTTAATAGTAATTGTATTATGCTCTATATATCAATATTTTCTTATTTTATCAGACTTCGACGCTGCTGTATAGATCGGGAAAGGAAGAAAATGAAGCGCATTTAAGTGGCAACTTGGTTACCCACGATATGTTTTACCATACAAGTACCTGGTATTGTCGGCCAGATGGGGCAGCACCACGCCGTTGGGTTTATCAAATGTCTCCAAAAACCGCTATAATGGAGTAATGTGTGAGATACCAATCTGACAATACTGCGGAGATGCGTGAAGCATGCGTTATGAAAATGTCGAACTAACAATATGCTATAGGCAACATAAGAACATAATTTCATTTTCACTGCATATTATTTTCGTGTCTACTAACGTTGATTAGAAAACAAATATTCAACACTATTTTCCACGTTCAATAACATTGTCTTAGCAACCGCATTGGACTGCGTCAGGAGCGCCTCGAGAAAATGAGGTAAATGAGGTTGCTGTCACTATCAAAGAACAATCAAAGAGGAACAGTGCTCTAAACCTGATGCATGTGGTCTCAAACTAAAGTTGGAAGTGTGCAAAACATTTTGACGCTGATCATTTTCCTCAAAAACTCGCTATATTCAAACAGCAGATAAAAGAATTTCACGAAATAGTAGGCATCGATCGTTCAATAACTGTGGTATTTAGATGACACTTCATTTACTGATGCTGCGTTGAAATTCCGAAACGTATTCTTTACTGTTGCGTTTTTTATACTTCGAAGAGACTTTAGGGGGTACAGAACTTCAATACACATTTTAATATTATATGCATATCATAAATATATTAAAACCCAAAGCTTTTCGAGCTGACACACTTCAGGGGCAATCGTCGGCAACTAGAGAATTTCAAAAACTTGCATTTACCTACATTGCATACATCCAATTGTGTTGATATTATGATGGAACTATAATGGCTGATGCTTAAATGCTGTTCATAGTTTCAACTTTAATTTGTTTTGATTTAGATTCAACTTGATATTCCGAGAGCGGGGCCACTGTGAGGACATCCAAATCCTTAGTAGCATTCGGGAGGTTGATGATGTTTATGTATAGGCCCACATGAACACTTTTGTCAACACCATCATAATTGTGGCTGAACAGTGATATGACGTAGAAAGATGAGCCTTTTTGGTCATCAGTAGAAAGATTGCGGTTTGGGTTGTCAAAAACAGTTATAAAAAATCAGAAAAGCAGTGGCGGCCCGTGACAATACTGGGTGGTAAGGCAAAGGGTTCACGCGATGCGCACGTGATCATACGCAATTTTTATGCGGTATAAACATTAGGCATGGTTAACTAAGCTTACGTATTTGAAATTTTTCCGAAGAAAATACGAAATGCAGTAGTCCACCTGCAAATGCACCATGCAATTGCACAGCGATATTGTAATTACCTTATTATTCAATGAAATATAAGAACATAACAAGGAACGGTTAACGAGACGAAACAACATGTTATGCTCTTGATCTTGTTTGAACAATAACTCATACGACGAGGTTGCAATATGAAATCAGTATATTATCAGCAGAGTAACTTCAAGGCAGCGACACGATCCAGAGTTCAGTTAAACGAAAGACCAGTAGACAACAGAAAACATGGTATAAATACTAAGCACGACACACGAGGAAATAATGATTGGCGGTAATTACTAATCCTAGACAAATAAGAGGCAAACGATACCAACGTAAAATGCATGAACATAACAATCCTCCCCTCTAAGTTAGGAGTACGAGGTAATTTACGTTGGCCGATAGAAATCAGTTTGGGTCCTACTTCTAAGCGGATAACGTCTGCCCGATCTTCGAGCAGGACTAGCTGCAGGGTGTTGTGCCCTATTCCTGACCAATGGCAGGTCGAGTCAATTCGAGTCATTTTCAATTCACCACCGAGCCAAGTCCGAGTCCAGGTTATCGATCAGAGGTTCGAGTCCGAGCCATGGTGTTATGTCTCGAGTCCAAGTCCTAGTCATTGTGTTGACGGCTAAGTTTCCAGTAAAGGTCTTGTTAAAACCACTTTCATAACTTTGTTTGGTGATATCGAATGCTTCGCATTCATAATATACTAATTTTCCTCACATGTAGCAGTTTCTGGTCGCATTTTGAAGTACCAGTACCAATAAACGAAATCCCGATAAGGTGGTTACTTCACTATTCCTAGAAATTACATCGTAATGTCGGTCTTTACCGTCTGAGTCTCGAGTCATATGACTTGGTCCGAGTCATGCGCAATGACTCGAGTCCAAGTCGAGTCGATACACAGATTGACTCGAGTGGAGTTGAGTAATTTCCGTATTTTAAGAAAAGGACTCGAGTCAAGTTGAGTCATCTAAAAATCGTGACTCGAGTCGGACTCGAGTCATTACTGCCCAGGATTGATGTGGCCTTTACGACCAGATTTATGACATATAGCATGTCGATATTGACAGTCTTTTCTCTGGTGATCGATGAAACAGCGACTGCAGGATTTCGGTCTTTCCGGGAAGTTGCCCTGGATGGATTTGGACGGTTTTCTCCCCTTCTGGTAACTTCCCGTCATTTCGTTGACGATGGAAGTGTCTTTAGCGTTACCGTTACTCTCGCCCTGGATAACCCATTCAGTTTCAAGCGTTCTCACGTGCGTTGCGGCTACTTTGAGAACGTCGTCGAGGGATGGATTGGTTTGTGTTAGACAATGCCGTCTCACATCCGCGTGCGGCGTTTCTCTAATAATGAGATCGCGCATTAGTTTGAGTTCTTTTAGGCAATTCAACAATTTTAAGAAGTAGCCTAAGTTTTGAGGTTTTGTTCTCTGTTATGAGAATTTTTGTTAAATGTAGGGCAAATTTGACGAAGATACAGTAAATCAACACTGAAGTAACGCTCCGGCGGCTATTTCGGGAGCTGAGCAGGAAAGTTGACCTTTTTTTAGTCAACCACCTGATAATGGAAAGAAAAACTGTACCCCCACATAAACATGCATCTGTTGATTCTTTATCAGCTGGTATCTAGACGTGAATTCGTTGGTTCTAAATCAGATAGTATATGTAGACGTGAATTCGTTGGTTCTCTATAATAAGCTATTTGTGAGCAGTCGTCGATGTGCTCGCAATAATAACTCAATGCTTGTATTTGTGATGTATCAGACTGAGAAGACAGATATTTGATGTAAAGCTCTAAAATTAGTAAAGTTTTTATATTGGCGGCCTGTCTCGTCTATCTGTAGCATCGGTAAATAAGGCCAGGAACTGTCCATTATCAGCCTAAATAAACATGTGCCAAGACTCTGATAGGGACAAAATAAGCATGTTTGGCAAGCAAGGAATTCAATATCACCCAAGCAGGATTGAAAACATAAGTTGAACATGACGTCAATACTGTGACTTGGACTCGAGTCATAACACTATGACTCGGACTTGACCCTTTAAACTGTGACTTGGACTCGGACTCGACTCGGTGATGAATTGAAAATGACTCGACTTGACTCGAGTCAAAACCACAAAAGTAAGATTGACTCGTGACTCGGAACCATGTGACTTGGTTACAACCCTGATGATAGGCTTACCATATTTTGGAAATCTAAAAAGAGGGTACTTTTTCAGCAATTTCTGACTTCCAAAACCGGAGAAGAATTTTCAAAAACCGGTGAATTTTTCCCACTTTGTGTTCGGTTGACTAAAAAAAAAGTCATCTGACCGCTCAGAGCTCAAAATACCGTTTTTCTCTCCACATTGCCAGGTGGATGACTAAAAAAAATAAAAATTTAAAAAAGAGGACAAATAGGCGTCCTCCGAGGGCACTTTCAAAAAAGTCAAAAAAGAGGACAAATCCTCTTAAAAGAGGACGTATGGTAAGCCTATGATATGAAGAATTGCTAGATTGCGAAACGGTAGTTTCAAGCGTTATGATGGGATATATTTACTGTGATAGAATCACCTCATCCGCGTCAGCGGTGTCTTACAAAAGCCTAGAGGTGGGCCGTGCTATAAGTCGGCAGTTACGGAAAATAAGAAGAATATCGGCCTGGTGTAAATGACCATAGCAGTCGACAAACACCATGAATACCCCAAAAAAACTGTGATAGAATATTTGATATGGGCGACAATACGGTGTGAGAGGAACCAAGTAATTCGGTACCTAAATTATATTCATTGATACTTTCGTGAAAACATATTGTCACTCCATCACTACTATGCGCGAAGCGCATCAAAGTTTCTGGACTTTAATTGACTTTTATGAATATTAAATATTGGTACTCCGTGAAAACAGCCCCGAAATTCCTCAGGCTATCTTTCGTATTGGGGACAAAACTACTTCTGCTTGACCAACATAAAATAGCGAAAAGTAATAAAGTAGATCACGAAATATTAAGAAGTAGAAACAGAAGTAGAGAAAATCAGATCTACTTGAGTAAGTACCAGAAGTAGAGGAAAACTACTTGAGTACTTCCAAAAAGTAGAATTACTTCGTTACTGACCACCTCTGCGAATTGGTACGTGCCAATTCGTACCATTGGTAAGCACCACTACGCCTGCATTGTGCAATCATCAAAGAGCCGCAATGAAAATCTCCAACAGCCGCATGAGGCTCACGAGCCGCAGTTTTCCTACCTCTGATCTCCATCTACTTGCTCTAACTGTCGAACCGTCGAGTCCGAGGTTTCCAACCATTTCATATCCTGTATGTCGACTATATCGGGTGCAAATTGTCCGTAGACTCATACTTCATGTTTTTACAAAATTATGCCATAATTATACACTGTTTGAAAACAATTCTTTAGGGTATTATTTAAAAACAGTATTCAAAACATGTTTCAAAGAAAGTGTTCTAAAACACCATTTGTGTAAAATACAACCCTAAATCTGACAATCAGTAGTAGGATTTTGTGGGCCATACCTTTTCTGGAATAACCGTAATGTAGGTATACTAGTATCTCTATAGTCATCATTCCATGAAGAACACAAATCGCTGCGTGCTACATATGGTGTCACATTATTGCGCTCTAATATTGATAACGCAACGTGTGATCAATGACGTCACTTCTTCTGTATCGCTCGAGTATAAAAAGCCGCGACGGACACAACTCGGGCTATAGACTCATCATAAGCCGCTACCTGAAAGCCTGAAATATGGTCATATGTTTCGAGTAATATCTGTGGATTCAATAATACCTCGGAAGCATACTGGTAGGGTTGCATTTAAAACAAATAGTTGTTTGAAACACTTTGTTTAAAACATGTTTTAAACAGTGTTTTGAAGAAATGCCTGTAAAAAAAAAATTATTTTGTTATTGTATAATTATGCCATAATTGTGTGAATACTTTCCACAAAACATGTCGTATGAGCCTACGGAAGACTACCACCTTTAATAGCCGATATATACGATATGGGATTGTTGGAAACCTCAAATAGTCGGCTCAACAGCTATAGCACGTAGATATTTCGTCAAAGGAGCTATATTTATTCTATATTTTCCATAATGAATGCGAATCAACTATGACGTCACAACTGAATATTCGTGACGTCATGGCCTGAAAAACAAACAAATAAAAACAACAATAAAAAACATGTTTTTAACAAGGGCCGGGTCTTAACATGTTTATTTCGAAATGATTTTTGTTTTAAATGCAACATTACATACAAGACCGGAGTCTTCAGTTAGATAGCCAAGCCAGTCAAACCTAATACTTATGGTTAGCTCAAATTCTGCTTCAGCAGTGATCAGTACTAATAACCTGCAGTATTCTAACAAGATCGGTATAACCGATAAACAGCAATTCCGTGCAAGAATTGAACGATTTAGTATAGATCGAAATCTAATCTGCAACTAGGAAATGTCACATAAACACACGCGCAATTTTCGTTGAGAACAAAGTGGGTTATTGCGCGAATCCCGACATGGACAGGCAACGTCTAGCAAATTTAATTATATAGTCTTACTACGCATACGTTTCCGGTCGACAAGCGTGGAAATATTTCAAACTTATTGAATGAATTTGGTCAATAATAATGGTAGGCTACTTGCAATAGGCAACGTTCGTAATTGGGTCGCTAATCTGATCTTTCTCACAGCGCACTTCACGGAGTCCTTGGTTGGCTGTTATATGTATTGGTCTGTTCTGGTAATCAATCTGCGCGCTCTCACGGGTGGTATATTTTATATTCGTGTATTTGACAACCCTAATTATGCTCCACCATATCTGAGCAAAAGCTCAGTTGCTGAGTTTCGGAGGGATCAGGTTTGGCGTGTCGCAGATATGGGTGTAGATGTTGTTCTTCTGTTATTCCTGGAGCTGTTTCGACTCACTGGCGTAGCAGCATGTGCTGCCGCCCCTGGCTCTCGCTTAAAATGCCGCCCCCCTCAGTAGACCGCAGCAAATTTCTACATAGATTCATGTTCAAGCAATCTTTTCAAAAAAATATATTACAAATAATATGCCGCGTCTCAGCCTCACCGTCTCAACGTTAATAACGCCAAAAATAATAAAGACGAGAAATAGCGAACGAATGTATTTCATTTTCGAGTCTTAATTAACACTTGTATAAATTTAGGCCCAATCTGTCAATCTGACAATTATAACCAACTTATACAGTTCCTATGACCGGTTTACCTTCACAGCTATCTCGGTCTGTTGTACCAAATCGTAACTAGGGCTGGGTACAATGATTCGAGTACTCCAATCTGATGATTCAAGTCCAGTGGTAAAAGACGATTTTTTTCGAGTACTGAAATTATACGCTCTTCGCCATTGATGTTAATTTATCAACAATAATTATAGTTTCGATACTATTTTCCACTGTGGAAGCCTTGAAACATTGATTGGCCGTATCGCAGCATACAAAACATGTAGTGCAAAGTTATTAAGTTTAGTGGAAATACCACATTTCAGAAGTCATGATCACCCCTCAACATTGTCACAAAATGTAATGAAATCAGTATGGTCGAAAAAATACCAAAGTATGTTTAATGTGATGTATGATGAATAACAGGCATTATATTCTTTGTGGTGGGATAAAAGGTACATATTTTAACTGTGACATATGGCATTCTGTTTTGACCTCATATATAGGGATACTGGAATACTCGACTCGACTCGACTCGACTCGACTCGACTCGAAGCATATTATTATTAATAAGTGATTCAGAATCGAATCACTCAGGTACTCGATTTTGCCAAACCCCAATCGTAATCCAAAGTATAGATCACTAACCTACGGCTCGGTGGGCAACTTAGTTGTCACACTTGAATACCCACTACCCAGACACTACTGATGTGACTGGTAAAAGCAGCATAATTGGTCATGGTCATCCTATAGTTGGCCAGGCCTTCCGTGCGGTCAAATTTAACAATACTGATCGTAATCGAAAGCTATCGTTGCCCTGATTCCGGAAATACAATTTAAATCCTGGTTTGAAAATCGGCAATTTTCCGAATAATCGCACGATATAATTTCCATTATCATGGTCCATTGGTCATTGTGTTCCGATTGTTAGGAGTGGTTCCATTGTCATGTTAACATATTCCAAATCAGCGCGACACTAGATTTCGATTGAGACCAGTCTGATTAAATTTTAGCTCCCGGGACGCCAGCTATATAGGACTACCAATTACGCTTCTTTTAGCCGGCTGTGTAGTGTACACTGTGCACTAGGGCTCTTCAAAAATGACTTTTTTTCTCAAATCGCACTGGCTACTTGATAAAATTGTTAGGTTGCTTCATTTAAGCCTACACACCAAATTTGGTTCAATTCCAACCAGTAGCCGCATTGCTACAGGAGAAGAAAGTTTCTATTCATTATATAAAAATAAATAACAAAAAATTTGAAAATTTTCTGTTCACCCCATGAAAGTGTTAGGTTGTCTATAGAAACGATGTTCACCAAATTTTGTTAAATTCCGAACAGTGGAAGCGGAGTTATTGCCGTCGAAAAATTTGGATTCGAGTAAAATAGTATTTACGGTGGGGACCACTATAATACATAATTAAAGAATTGGTGTGCACTGTGCACTGTGCAGCCTCATTTTGCCGCCCCCTTGGAGCCTGCCGCCCCTGGCGCAGAGCCAGAACCGCCAGGTGGCTGCTACGCCACTGCTGAAGTGGAATTCCAGCGTCGTTTGTTTGCTATAAGCCAGGAAATTAGAGTCGACGCTTCGCGCAATTTTGACAGGTAGTCTCACACACTTTGCTGCATCTGGGCTTCATACTAATACATGCATAATTTTGGCATGTCGAGAATACGGGTAATTATAATTAAATCATCAATAAACGCCGGAGGCGAGTCATTTAAACCTTGTTGGTAGATAATAGCGCTTTCGACTACAATAAAGTTGCCCTGCCACAAAAATAGAAGCCTTAATGATTATACAGAGGAAAGTTTAATTTTACATCGAATTATTCGAATCGACTACGTAAATTGTATAGGTATGAGGTGAAATAAAACGGATTTACGCAAAAGTTGCCGGCGGTGTCTTATAAAGTAATAATGTAAGCTGCGATGGATGCTGCTATATAATGCTAGTAGCGAATATAGTAGAAAGTCCGCGTCTGGATGAATGTAAGCAGGTGCGCATACTACCGTAGTAAAACGCATAACAGAATTCACGCAAAAGTCGATATTGCTTTGTGATGATTTTGATGTTGTTCCATACCGATTGGGAAGATAGGACTCCTAATTTCCTAACTAACTACATAATCCCTAGTAACGTAGTCAGACGCATAACGGAATTTACGCAAAATCGGTATTGCTCTGCAATAATTTTGATCACTATGTTTTGATAATAACTTTCTTCCGAGAAATAAATAACATTCATTATACGTTAGATTATACTTTTCCTTGATATTCTATTATGTGTATTTAGGGCTAATGCGACATCACTATGTTGGCGACAGGCCTGATTTGAACACACTAATTTTGCGAATTAAACTTATCGCCCAACACGGACACTCAATGAAGAGCACCCTGGAGACCCACATAAATGCTCCACAATTCTTGACATATAATTTACTGAGCATATAATAAGCTGACAAAACCTATACTTGAGTACTCCGAAATGTACAAGTACTTTACCTTTACACGACGTTTTTGTAAAATGAATACTAAATTTATTGAAAAATAAAAATTATGTACTCAAGTAGGTTTTAGTCTACACGCACCAACTACTCAAGTGTTTATGACACAGGAATGATTCATTAAGTATAGCGCAAGCAGGCCAAACGTATACTTGAGTACTCCAAAATGTACAAGTACTTCGCTATGTACTCCCTCCACGTAAAAAGTGACTAGGTTTTAGACTACTTTATCGATTTTCGATGTTGCGCAAATACCACAAACTTTGCTTGCTTTCAGGGCTGGCAACTAAATGCAAGACAGACTTTACGCAAAAGTCTCTATTCTAAAAATTTTATCAAGTTAATAGTTTAAAAACTTATACTTGAGCACTACGAAATGTACAAGTACTTTACCTTTACGCGACGTTTTTTGTAAAATGAATACCAATTTTATTGAAAAAATAAAATATAAAAAAGAGCGAAAAATTACATTTTATCCCGGAACGCAACAAGAAAAATCGTATGAATTTGTAAACTACTAATTCATGGCATATTATTAATTCTACTTGTATACTTTTTCATATTTTGTAACAATTTTAGTAGTACTTAAGTAAAATTCTGAATATAAACTAATCGAAAAATTCGGTAACCAATTTCGTATAGGCTTTGCATACAACTGAGGAAAGTTACATCAACGCGTGTTAACTAATTGTATTATGTAGCTTGTAATTCATGCAAGTTTCGAAACTTCTACACTGAGTCTTTTAAAGTAGATAGAATCGAAAAAACTAATCGAAAATATTTACGAAGTCTGGATGCGACATATTTGGGTTTTTTTAAAATTATTCATACCCATGATTCGAAATGCTTTTAACTAACTTATGTTTTCGACATAAGATAAGCGTGAAGTGTACGAATTTCGATGTTGCGCAAATACCACAAACTTTGCCTGCTTTCAGAGCCGGCAACTAAATGCAAGACAGACTTTACGCAAAAGTTGCTATTCTGAAAATTTTGTCAAAGTAATAGTTTGAAAACTTATACTTGAGCACTACGAAATATACAAGTACTTTATCTTTACACGACGTTTTTTGTAAAATGAATACTAATTTTATTGAAAAAATAAAAAATAAAAAAGAGCGAAAAATTACATTTTATCCCGGAACGCAACAAGAAAAATCGTATGAATTTGTAAACTACTTATTCATGACATAATAATAATTCTACTTGTACACTTTTTCACATTTTATAACACTTTAAGTAGTACTTAACAGTTTCAGTTTTAAATAAAATACGGAATATAAATATAATCGAAAAATTCGGTAACCAATTTCGCGTAGGCTATGCATACAAATGAGGAAAGTTACATCAACGCGTGTTAAATAGTTGTATCGAGTTACCAAATGATTTTTCCTTACATCAAAACAACTAGAACGTAAAACTACATTAAAAAACGTATCTAAATGAGCTCCAGGGCATTGTGATTATGCAACATACCAAATTTCATCACACATTTCATGATGGAACAACTGTAAAACTAACGCAGTTCTATAGCAACTTTCGCCTAAATCTGTTTTCGGTAGCGTGTACATATACATAGTCAGCTTTAATAACAGAATTACCATGCTGATATGTGACTCCTCACCTTGAAACTTGGTACGTAGCTGTAGGACATTGTGATTATGCAGCATACCAAATTTCCTCACGCATTTCATAATGGAACAACTTTAAAACTAACGCGGCTCTACATCGACTTGTTGCGTACATCTGTTTTGCGGGAGCGTATAGCACATACCTATACATAGTCAACTTTAATAACGGAATTACCATGCTTAACATTGAATCCCAACTCTAAACTTGATACGTACATGTAGGACATTATGGCAATGCACCATGCTAAATTTAATCACACATCTAATGATGGAACACCTTTAAAACTAACGCAGTCGAATACCGACTTTTACGCATATCTGTTTTGCGTGAACCTAGCATATACCTATAGTCAATTTTAATAGCAGAATTACCGTGTTAAACATTGAATTCCCACCTTGAAAGTTGGTACGCGGTTATAGGACATTATAAAAATGCACCATACAAAATCCCATCACACATTTCATGATGTAACAACTTTAAAACGAACGCGGCTCCACATCGACTTTTGGCGTACATCTGTTTTGCGTGAGCGTATAGCACGTACCCATACATAGCCAACTTTAATGACGGAATTACCATGCTTAACATTGAATCCCAACTCTAAACTTGATACGTAGTTGCAGGACATTATGGCAATGCACCATGCTAAATTTCATCACACATCTAATGATGGAACACCTTTGGAACTATCGCAGTCGAATACCGACTTTTACGCATATCTGTTTTTCGTGAACATAGCATGTACCCATACATAGTCAATTTTAATAACAGAATTAGCTTGCTAAACATTAAATTCTCACCTTGAACGTTGGTACGCAGTTGTAGGACATAATAACAATGCACCATACCAAATTTCGTCAGACATTTCATGATGTAACACCTTTAAAACCAACGCAGTTCTTCTTAATAACGGAATTACCATGTTAATAATCGACTCCCCACCTTGAAACTCGGTACGCAGTTGTAAGACATTATGACAATGCACCATGTCAAATTTTGTTACGCATTTCATGATTGAACAACTTTAAAACTAACGCAGTTCCATACCGACTTTTGCGGGAGCGTAGCACGTACCTATGCATACTCAACTTTAATAACGGAATTACCGAGCTAAACATTGAATGCTCAACTTGAAGACTCAACTTGAAGATTGGTTCACAGGTGTAGGACATTACGACAATGGAACATATCAAATTTCATCACACGTTTCATGATGGAACACCTTTAAAACTGACGCAGTTCTATACCAACTTCGCGTGAATCTGTTTGCGGGAGCGTAGCACGTACCTATGCGTGATCAACTTTAGTGATGGAATTACAGATGTAATTAAGCTTCAACACTTTTACAATGATTCGTCTTGCTTCCTATAACATCCCACTCGATGCCCTCGTTATTAGGCTGTAATCTCAGCCTGGGCTATGTCTTGAAGCCTACGGGACTCTGCAAATTGTTTCGATTTATTCTGTCCGTTTCAATTTAAGATAAGGAAGCCCATTTCACACAATGTATCGATGCCTACGGTACTCTACAAAATTTTCTGATTAATTCTCCCTATGCTTATTTATTATAAGAAAGATGATTTGACACCTAAAGTACGAAATACTTGTTCGCTTGAGCTAAGCCGCAGCGCTTGGAGTGGAATTTCACGGGGTATGTGGACTCATTTCGTAGGGCTCTATGCCATAGGAGCATACTTAACGCTCCAATTCGATTCCCGCACATTCCATATAATTACTAATAGAACCATTGAGTACCAGCCTTGACATTTTCCGTAGTACTAGATGGCATGTATACATTTTCATGACATCCGACAGTACGACGGAGACTATCAAAATATCGAAAATAGCCGTCTATTCTTTTCTGAAATAATCACGGTTTTATCAGGACTTCCCTTCATATAAACTCCAGCAGAATCACTAATAACCTCTCAAGTTTACTCAATTTACTTTAATTTGATACTCGTGTACCAAATCCCTATTTTCCGCAAGTATGATAGAGGCTATCGCTCGATACTCAACGATTCGTAATTTTGCTGGAATACAAGTACAATTAAGGATTGAAAAGTAACTGATATAGGTGGTTATGTTTGTAGGATATTTACACTTCTACTTACCGGTTTTTCAGAAGAAACTAACTACTTTTAGGACTTTACATTTTAAAGTAGTTTGAGGTTACGTTTGTATCACCTTGACATGTGCTATTATCAAAAACTGCTTTTGCTAAACTCTTACACTTTCACTAAACTTCTACACTGAATCTTGTAAAGTAGATAGAAAAGGAAAACTATTAACATAAGGTAAGTGAGAAGCACGCAAATTTCGATGGCATACAAATGCCACAAACTGCGCTAACTTTCGGAGTTGTTAAGTATAGTACTCGTACTTCTTGAGAATACCCAAGTAGGTGTTTTGCCTACATGCACCAAACACTCTCAAGTCCTTATGATATTGGACTACATCAACTTCATGATAGCTAGAATATTAAACAGAAATATACCTAGAGTAGCCTACTAACGTTTTACTTACTCGGAAATGACTACTTCTACCTTATTTTAAAGGATACCTCGTTCGAAGCGAAATTTTATGTTGTTTTGGATAATATCCAAGATGTAGGCTCACTTTGAAGGGTACTTCGTAAAACTCAAATATTGCGCAGTGAGATTTCGCAAATTCTCGAAGTATTTTTGTTATTTTTATTGCGATAAGTCATTCTGCAGCGCGAAAATGCGTCATAGGATATAGATGAAACTAGCACCACTCATCAAGACCGCTGAAAACAGTACATTTCAACATTTAGTAGCAGTAAATTTCTAGTAAAGTACAAGAAGTGATGATTTCCGAGTGAGTTAAAAAGTAAGTATTGCAGGTATAGTTTACCCGAAAACCGAATACTCTGAAATAGAAGTAGCTGCAGTGTAAATAGTTAATCACTTGATTAAGTTTAGTGCAAGCAGATAAAACCTATACTTGAGTACTACAAAATGCACGAGTACTTCGCTATCGCCTCCCTCCACGTAATAAGTGACTACGGTTTGAGACTGCTTTTACCGATACTCGTCGGTTTCAGTTTTAGATAGAATTCGGAAACCAAATAATTTCATAAACATAAGCTAATTAAATGAATTTACTCGAATGTACTATACCGCGCTGATAAGATTAATTGTAATATACTTATCATGTTACAGCGATATTTCTAGCGTAGAAAATCTTTAAAATGTAGTAAGCAGGCCAATATGAAGATATTCGTTGAGCTGAATAAACATAAAAAATACCCTGGACTACTTTATCGGTACTTTACAGTTTCAGTTTTAGATAAAATTTGTCCCATTCACCTATAATTACAACTCCTCGCTATCTAAACATGTTTAGAATATATTATTTGCGATGATACGAGCCCGTAAAGTACTCAAGTAGCTTTTCGTAGGATATAGATGAAACTGACACCACTCACCAAGACCACTGGTCCACTGAAAAAAGTACATTGTAGCAGTAAAGTTCTACTAAAGTACAAGAAGTAATGATTTCCGAGTAAGTATTGAAGGTATAGTTTGGTCGAAAAAGCAAAAAACTCTGAAATAGAAGTAGATGCAGTGTAAATAGTTAATCACTTCAATAAGTATAGCGCAAGCAGGCCAAACCTATACTTGAGTACTCCAAAATGTACAAGTATACTTCGCTATGTTCTCCCTCCACGTAAAAAGTGACTAGGTTTTAGACTACTTTATCGGTACTCGACAGTTTCAGTTTTAGATAAAATTTGGTAAGACTTTAAATTTTAAAGTAGTTTGAGCTTACGTTTGTATCATCTTGACAAGTAACATTATCAGACATGAAAATGGTACTATCGCCTAATATAGAAGTTAATACACGTCAATGTGCTTCGGAATTCACGAGAAATTGCTTACTAAGAGAAGTATATTCTTGTATACACAATAGTGGAGAGAATATTTAAAATGTAGTAAACAGGCCGATGGGTATTCGTTGAGTTGTATAAGCATAAAAAACATTCCCGCGCGCGTGTCTTAGTATTGGGTGGTATAGGGTTAGGAAGAGTTAGGTTAAGGAGGACTACCAATTACGCTTCTTTTAGCCGGCTGTGTAGTGTACACTGTGCACTAGGGCTCTTCAAAAATGACTTTTTTTCTCAAATCGCACTGGCTACTTGATAAAATTGTTAGGTTGCTTCATTTAAGCCTACACACCAAATTTGGTTCAATTCCAACCAGTAGCCGCATTGCTACAGGAGAAGAAAGTTTCTATTCATTATATAAAAATAAATAACAAAAAATTTGAAAATTTTCTGTTCACCCCATGAAAGTGTTAGGTTGTCTATAGAAACGATGTTCACCAAATTTTGTTAAATTCCGAACAGTGGAAGCGGAGTTATTGCCAGGGTTGTAACCAAGTCACAAGGCTCCGAGTCACAAGTCAATCTCACTTTTATAGTTTTGACTCGAGTCAAGTCGAGTCATTTCAATTCACCACCGAGTCAAGTCCGAGTCCAAGTCAGCGAGCAGAGGGTCGAGTCCGAGTCACGGAATTATGACTCGAGTCCGAGTCCAAGTCATTGTGTTCACTGCTCGGTTTCCAGTTAAAGTCTTGGTAAACGCACTTTTTATAACTCAGTTTGGTGATATCGAATGGTTCGCATTCAAAATATACCAATTTTCCTCACTCTTGGCAGTTTCTGGTCGCATTTTGAAGTACCAGTACCAACAGACAAAATCCCAATAGTGTGTTGGCTCTGGAATTACAATGAAATGTCGGTCTTGACCGTCTGAGTCTCGAGTCAATGACTTGGTTCGAGTCATGCGCAATGAATCGAGTCCAAGTCGAGTCAATACACAGATTGACTCGAGTCGAGTCGAGTCATTTCCGTATTTTGAAAAAATGACTCGAGTCAAGTCGAGTCATCAGAAAATCGTGACTCGAGTCGGACTCGAGTCGAGTCATGACTCGAGTCATTACAACCCTGGTTATTGCCGTCGAAAAATTTGGATTTGAGTAAAATAGTATTTACGGTGGGGACCACTATAATACATAATTAAAGAATTGGTGTGCACTGTGCACTGTGCAGCCTCATTTTGCCGCCCCCTCTGAGCCTGCCGCCCCTGGCGAAGAGCCAGAACCGCCAGATGGCTGCTACGCCACTGCTGAAGTGGAATTCCAGCGTCGTTGTTTGCTATAAGCCAGGAAATTAGAGTCGACGCTTCGCGCAATTTTGACAGGTAGTCTCACACACTTTGCTGCATCTGGGCTTCATACTAATACATGCATAATTTTGGCATGTCGAGAATACGGGTAATTATAATTAAATCATCAATAAACGCCGGAGGCGAGTCATTTAAACCTTGTTGGTAGATTATAGCGCTTTCGACTACAACAAAGTTGCCCTGCCACAAAAAATAGAAGCCTTAATGATTATACAGAGGAAAGTTCAATTTTACATCGAATTATTCGAATCGACTACGTAAATTGTATAGGTATGAGGTGAAATAAAACGGATTTACGCAAAAGTTGCCGGCGGTGTCTTATAAAGTAATAATGTAAGCTGCGATGGATGCTGCTATATAATGCTAGTAGCGAATATAGTAGAAAGTCCGCGTCTGGATGAATGTAAGCAGGTGCGCATACTACCGTAGTAAAACGCATAACAGAATTCACGCAAAAGTCGATATTGCTTTGTGATGATTTTGATGTTGTTCCATACCGATTGGGAAGATAGGACTCCTAATTTCCTAACTAACTACATAATCCCTAGTAACGTAGTCAGACGCATAACGGAATTTACGCAAAATCGGTATTGCTCTGCAATAATTTTGATCACTATGCTTTGATAATAACTTGCTTCCGAGAAATAAATAACATTCATTATACGTTAGATCAGTGGTTCCCAACCTTTTTCCACCCACGTACCATTTTGAGGTTTTATGCAGTGCTCGCGTACCACCTATATAAGTTACGCACGTTTCCACCATTTATGACGTCATTCTCACGTATTTAACCTATGCAAGGTGTATTAACAAATTCTAATAAACTAGGCAGGGATGTCAAACATAATGGCCCGTGGGCCGGTTCGGCCCGCAAGACGATTTTATTAGGCCCGCACAGCAATTCTGAGTACATTGAAAAAAGATTATATTATCCATCACATCCACAGTAATAAACCAAATTACAAAGTCCGCGTTGACAGTTAAATATCTTGTATTCATCACACCGCATACGCAGGGATAACGCCAGATTATCACTAAAGCAGGGGTGGCCAACCGTTTTGCCATTCACATTTCGACGACTCGTGTAGCCTACGGCCGCATTCCAAGGCATAGTCGTAATGAACGAGCTTGACGCCAAATACCCAGGTTAAGGTGTCTATGTCCATTTCTGGTAAACTCCGGACTAATCTATTTAATGGTAGGCTTACTATGCGCACCAAAATCGCGAGTGGTCACTGGTAATGTTAAGGATGGAAGTGCTCATAGTCGCGCGAAGCGCGAAAAAAAATCACATTCACCAAAGAATTTCGTCATTGATATTAATAGTTTTACATATTACTATAAAACATTCATCCTTTCTCATCCCGTGTGATCAGAGTCAATGGTAGAGTTGATGTAGGGGTGTTTTCGAAAAATTTAACACAAGTTATAAATTATGATGCATCTTCGGGTAGGCCAATTGGTATTAGTAACTTTGTAGCAAGCAGTTAATTCTTGACCTCCCATCAGGATTTTTAGCATAGTGAGGAGCAAACGATTCCGAGCTGATATTTCCATGTGAGGCGCATCATTTTCCATTGATGTTCGCATCTGTATTGTGGGGCTCTGATTGCAAAGGGTGCTACTATATTGAAATCGAAAAATGTAGTGGCATTGAATTGCGCCCAGCGCGAAGAAAATTTCAAGATTAATTAAAATCTTTCAAGAAATCGGGAGTCAATTCGTAAATCCGAATTGCATGTCTACGGCCGACCAAATTCCCTCTTACGGCCTTAGGTAGGCCACCCCTGGACTAAAGCAAAGGGAACACTGAAATATGTCTACTTGTATCGCCGGTAATGCCATTGTATTCAACCGGACAAACATCGTATTTTCGCCAATTTCATTGCTCGCAAATAATGGTGTTGCGATTCGCTAGAATGAAACCCCTACGATCCGTGTATTATCTGATAATAAAGTATTCCAGCGAGAAGCAATGGCACGAGGCAACATTTTGGGTTCTGTTGACTGGTTCGGCCCGCGAGCGATTTCATGACTTCGATCCGGCCCGCGATTCAATTTGAGTTTGACAGCCCTGAACTATAGGCATTATTACCCAGGGTTGATGGGATGCATGGAATTGTTTTTTCACCACCAGTCACAAGAAGAAGAACATAATGAAATAACAACACACATTAAAAGTCAATTTATTTAATGCGATGGCTGCATTTGTTTATTTTCCACTAGCTTGTCGATGCGTGGTATACGTTTGCTTACAGCGCATCGAAAGTCATGTATGGGCGCAACAAGTCGGTTTCGTTTCTTAAATTTGATAGTCATCAGGTATGAAAATCCTTGCTCGCATTCCCACGTATAAGGGAAAATTAGCAGCTGATGGGGAAAAGCGTGAGACGACGGCTTCAAAAAACTCAAAATCAACCTTACCGGAACTAGTAACTCCCTTAGGTCGAAAAAAACAGAATGTACTCGCGTACCACCTGGAATACCTTCGCGTACCACTAGTGGTACGCGTACCACAGGTTGGGAACCACTGCGTTAGATGATACTTTTCCTTGATATTCTATTATGTGTATTTAGGGCTAATGCGACATCACTATGTTGGAGACAGGCCTGATTTGAACACACTAATTTTGCGAATTAAACTTATCGCCCAACACGGACACTCAATGAAGAGCACCCTGGAGATCCACATAAATGCTCCACAATTCTTGACATATAATATACCAGTGGTTCCCAACCTTTTTGTCTTCATTCCCCACTACAGATTTATTCCGAGCCTTCATTCCCCACCAGGACCGTAACAGCACTCCGTCAGCCCCACCAAAAAAACGTTGATCTTGATCGCCCACAGGGTGATAAACCTAATTAACTGATAACCTAAACCTAACCCCCTCAGCCCCGCTGAGCCAGTACGCTTTTATCCCGCTACTTATCAGCACATTGGATATACTGTTTAGTGCGTCGCCTTATTAGGACTAAATGAGCGAAGCGCGACAAATTTATATAGTTCGTGTTTGAATAGGTAAATATGATCGGGAATTGCATACATGTTGTTATCAATTTTTATCCCCTCTCTGCTCACGTAATCAGATTTACAGGTAGAGCTGAGTGAGGTGTGTTGGAAAAGGTAGGACCCCTAAATAAGAACTAAATATTTTCAGGCGGACCCGTTGGTATATTGACTTCATTACATTATGCTATTTCGTGACCTCCTATATCTGCTATGTCAAAAGATATGGAAATCTCCCAAACTAAAAGGCACACACGATTTCAAATTGGTATTGCTTTACTGGCAAATAATTTTTCCCTGCGGGATGGCATTTGTCCTGTGGGGTCCAGTTCGCCAGGACAGGAACATTCGGCGCCAGCCATTTAGCCGCCTATGGACAATTTAACATATATGTATATTGTATGTTTTCGGTCACCACAAGGTCATTCCTTATCGGCCAAGGTCTTCTCGCCGCTGATCGTTCTGGTACACTTCTCGGAGTTGCATGCTACATGGCCTTGGTGTGTCCTGGCGCAGTAATGGCCGACGTCGAAGTCTCCATTTCTATAAATTCTACGTATTTTCTGGGGGAAGGGTACCGAATAATCAGATATTCGGCGATATTAAATCGCGCCCGAAGCGCGAAAATATTTTGATAAAGTGGCATGAATTTATAAAAAAAAATACTTTAATTTATGGTATTAATTCACAAAATAATTTTTGGCCTCTTCGAACTCGCCGTCCCCCCTAATTGGGGGGTTTGGGGTGTGGAAGTTACGGTCCTGTTCCCCACTACCCAGCACTTCTGTCATCACAGAGCAGCTATCTGCTGGTACACCAGTACGCGAGACAATCGCCTTTAACTGCAACATAAAACGTATTGTGAACCGATACCAGTAACGCTCAAAATTTCGCGAAAGTGTTATTTCACGTGAAACTAGTCGTGCTGGATGCGTTTGTGACGCCATCATTGGTCATCCAGAGTTAAAAATGAGGTTTTGTGAACAACACGCAATATAATTTTCGATACATACATTCCAGCGCAGTTAACTGGTAACGGTAATTGCGCATGTGACTCCGTGAATGTGTATACTGTCCTGTATGTAATTTTGAACAAATGCGTCTATTCCCCACCGGAAATCATTGAATTCCCCACCAGTGGGGAACCACTGTAATATACTGAGCATATAATAAGCTGACAAAACCTATACTTGAGTACTCCGAAATGTACAAGTACTTTACCTTTACACGACGTTTTTGTAAAATGAATACTAATTTTATTGAAAAATAAAAATTATGTACTCAAGTAGGTTTTTGTCTACACGCACCAACTACTCAAGTGTTTATGACACAGGAATGATTCATTAAGTATAGCGCAAGCAGGCCAAACGTATACTTGAGTACTCCAAACTGTACAAGTACTTCGCTATGTACTCCCTCCACGTAAAAAGTGACTAGGTTTTCGACTACTTTATCGATTTTCGATGTTGCGCAAATACCACAAACTTTGCTTGTCATTATTACGTCACAACGAAAAAATTATTTCTATATTTCGAACTTGGTTAACCCAAGCCCCCGAACTACTCCAATCTCCGGCTAAGCAAATTTGCGTGATCACCATCTTACATATGCATTGTGGGTAGTAGGCTGGACGACTTAGTACAGGCGCTTATGGAAAAACGTCCAGTGTTGAAATATATTTGATTCGTAAGTGGTTTGTAGTATTTTATACGAAGGGAGCTTTGAATGAATAATCATCGTAACATTCAGGATTTGTTTCAGCCCAATATCTCGTGTTTATATCTGTGTTATCTGTGTATTTCGACATGTCGAAGACATCTCGGTTTGGTGGTAGTGTTTGTTGCGCCTATGGGTGCAGTAAAAGGCAGAAAAAGATATCCACGGAGTCATATATGAGAAGTAATAGCGATGGTAGTAGCGACGAAGAGTCTTTGGTAAAGCGTCGGCATCCAAGAACATTTCACCGGTGAGTTGTTGTTGTTGTTTATTAAAAAGAAGGATTTGGCGCTTATCACCTGTTGGTCTTTTGCACCACGACCAAGAATTGCGTAATAAATGAAAATCAGTTCACGATGGAGTACGTATTGGATAGACATTTAAAAAAGAAAAAAGCATTTCATTGATACATATACGAAAGAATATCCAGGCGAGAAAAGGGAATTCACAGAGCAGTTAAAAAGGACACATTCACGGCTATTCACAAATTACGGTTGCAGGATAGCACAAATTCAATTGTAAAAGGGATGATTCGAACCTCCATGAGGATAATTTCAAGGCGGAAATCAACATTCAATTCAGCACATTTAGCAATGAGAAAAGTACGATGGAAATCATATTTTGAGCAGTGGATCAAAAAATGTTCAGTGGTTTCAGGATAGCGACAAAGAGAGCAAAGAGGAGATTCCACTGAACCTATCCTAAACAAATGGTTATTCAGACGACAGTGGCCGGACTGGAGACGAAACAGGATGCTTTCTTCTACGTGGTTTCTACGTGCCGGCGGTTTGTTCGCAATGGATGGATTAAAAATTTTATACTGATGTCCGTTTTCGGATGCTTGATATTCTTCGTCCCATAAGGCCAGACAATGCCGCTGGATGATCTTCCGCACCTCGAGTTTTGATAGTATCGGCAATTGCTGACCGATATTGGCTGAATAGTTGGATGCCGTTTTCGCTAGCCGGTCGGCTTCCTCGTTTCCGCTGATCCCGGCGTGCCCTGGAATCCACAAAAATGCCACATCGATATTTCGCTGTCGTAATTGGAGAAGAGATGAGAGAATTTTCTCAACCAGTCTGCAGTGGGGCTGTAAATTAGAGTTGCGAATGCAGAGTACAGCACTGGAGCAATCGGACATGATCAGGAACTTATCCGTCGTCAGGGAAATTCTGGAGATCCAGTTAACAGCCCGTTGGATTGCGATCAGTTCCGTGGAAAAAACAGATTGCTCGCTATGGCAATGATGAACTTCCGATACTGCGAGTGACGGAATATAAAAAGCGGCTCCTCCTCCAACGCTTGATTTAGACCCATCAGTGTAAATCAGAGTGTATCCGGCATAGTGATCGGTAACATGACTGGAACAAATCTGGTCGAAAGATCCGGAGACATCGCGGGACGATGACTCGTGCAAAAGTGAGAGGTCAACATGTGGCTGGGGCAGAAACCAGGGTGGAATAGATGGAAAGTGGTAATTGTCCAATATAACGCCGTCAAATAGCGACGATTTCGTGAGCGTATTGAACGTTCGAAAGTTCGGTCTCGTCATACTGTAGATCTCGTGCCAGCTGTCTTGAATGAGATGTTGAACGAATTGATTTCCAGGCTCTTGATTTAAAATGTGACATCGATAGTGCATCGAGATAAGAAGGTATCGAAGATGGAAAGGCATCTCGTGACATTCGGCCTGGATCACACATATCGGGGTACTAGTCATTGCATTGGTACAGATCCGAAGGGCCTTATACTGGATTGATCGAATCTTCTTGAGATGGGTGGCAGGCGCAGAGAAGTATGCGGGCAACCCATAGTCCATAATAGATCTTATGAGTGCACGGTAGACGCACAAGAGGGTGCCCTTGCTGGCTCCCCAGCTCGTGCCACTCAAAACTCGCAGTAAGTTGAGCCTTTTACAACACTTGGACGAGATATATTCTATGTGAGGTTTGTATGAGAGTCTTCGGTCAAAAACAATACCAAGGTATTTGAAAGTTTCCACAAATGGAATTTCCGACCCATCCAGATGTAGCGAGATGGGGGGGATGTTGCGCTTACGTGTAAAGTGCATCGCGACAGTTTTTTCCTTGGATAATATCAGGCCCCACTGATTACACCAATGCTGCAAGTCGTTCAATGAACTTTGTACTGTGTGGACAAGATTCGACACCGACAAAGAACTGTCCCAGATTAGAAGATCATCAGCAAATAGTGCGTGGGAGCAATCGGCCGTTGATGGAATATCAGAAACCATCACCGCAAAAAGGAGCGGGCTTATGACACTGCCTTGTGGAAGGCCATTTTCCAGATAGTGTACGTTAGACAAGTTATTACCAACACGAACTTGGAAAGAACGTGTTGACAAAAAGTTTTTGATCCAGTCTAGCATTTGACCCTTGACCCCATGCTTCGTCAATTTGAAGACGAGACCTTTTCTCCAGACCATATCGTAAGCGGACTGTATGTCCAAGAATACTGCAATTACAGAATACCGATTATTAATACCTTTATAGACATCGTCGTGTAAACGAAGAATATTGTCAAGCGTACTGCGCTCGTGACGGAAACCAGATTGTTCATCGTTGATGAGACCATTTGATTCGAGGTACCATCTTAAGCGCTTAGTTACCATGACCTCCATAATCTTGCAAACATGGCTAGTAAGGGAGATGGGCCGATAGGATTTTGCGAGGGAAGGATCTTTGTCCTTTTTTGGAATTGGTACGATGACTGAGCGCTTCCATTTTTCAGGAAGTAATCCATAACTCCAGGAGGTGTTTATCATGTAGAGAATATAGGTCAGACTCTTCTCTGATAAATGCTTCAGCATCGGATAACCTATCTCGTCCTGACCGGGACTAGAATTTTTCCGCGAAGATATAGCTGCCTTCAACTCAGCCATTGAAAAAGCGTGGTTAATGGCGTCGCAACTCGGTGGCGAGCTAGAGGTGCAAGAGTTTGCATTGTACTCGAATGCATTTTTCCTTGCTTGAAATTCGGCAGGGTAATTGCAATCACTACTGACCGACTGAAAGCGTGCAGCTAATGCATTGGCTTTTGCTTTGTCACCGCATATTGCATCGCCATTGACTATGATTGGTGGTATGGGCTGATATGTTCTAACTCCTGAGAATGAGCGAACAACTTTCCAGACTATTGAGTAATTGCTCTTATCGTTGAGACTAGAGCAGAACTCTTGCCAGCTCTCTTTTTTTGATACTAGGATAGTTTTGCGACATTCCGACCTTAGTCGTTTGAACTCGATGATGTCGGCCAAGATGAAACTTAACCACCAAGGCACTGATGGCTTACGATGATGTGCCGGACGTTTCCTCGGGATGTGCTTGTGAGCCGCACTGATAACGCATGCCGAAAGACGATCGTTAAGGGTATCGACATCAGTACAACCATGGGAGTCCAAGTTTCTCTCGACGACTTTGCTGAATGCCATCCAATCCGCTTTGCGGTAATTCCAAGAGAACTGTCTGGTATCTGACATCGGAACACGGTTGTTATAAGTAGTCGATATAATGAAATGGTCGCTTCCTAACAACGTATCCAAGACCTCTAAACAGCACCTCGACGATATGTCAGCAGATGCTATAGTGAGGTCGATGAGCGAATAACGATTAATTGCATTGGCTGCGATATTCAATCGGGTAGGAGTGTTGCTATTCAGCATCACCATGCGATTCCTATCGATAGCCCCTAAAAGGAGGTGCCCCCTTCTGTTGCTACTGCTTCCCCAAGATAGGTGGTGCGCATTAAAATCCCCAAATATGATCGACTGGGAGGACATTGAATCCAGGAAGACGAAGGCGTCCTCATCCAGGATAGCGTTTGGACTTGCATAAACATTGCATATACGAAGATGCCCGATAGATACACACATGACTTCAATGCAAGACGGCGATACGATATGAACATCCGCAGGAGAGTGTGTTTCTCGAACGAATATGGCAAGTCCACCCGAATGGAGGAGTGTTTTGTCCTTGCGGAAGGTCCTGAACCCGGGTATATGGGGGGTGTACTTTTCAATAAGATGGGTCTCCTGCAGTAGGATGACGTCAGGCGGAGAAGGGAGGTTGTTAATAAATTGTTTCAATTCGGGTAACTTTCGGTAAATTCCCCGGCAGTTCCACTGCAAAAAGTGAAGGGCGTTAGCGGCCATTGCGATTGGGTACTGGAGCACTGAGGCCAAGCTCTAGACATGCTTTTGATACTATTTCAAGGGCATTACTTTCACCAGATTTGAATGCCTCCATGGTGAATTGTACAATCTGCACGAGTAGACTCAATAACTGGGGAAGGTCAGAATGACTTGTGTTAGAAGGTAGCAAAGATGAAGACATCACATTATTTGAAGAAACTTCCTTCTCTTGCGTTTGGTTCAAGTGCCGCAAATCACCATCGTTTGGAGCAGGAGTGGAGATGTACTTTTGACTACGGGTGGAATGAATTGGAGCTTTCGAGGGACGATGTTTCGGAGTTTTCACAGATTCACGGGAACGTTCGTCAATTGATTCACGAAGCACTTGACTAAAAGACCTGCTGGGCTGTTCAGGAAGCAAGGTGGTGTTTATGAGACTAGAACTAAGAATTTGTTTCGCTTCTGTATAGCTGACTTTGGTTCGCTCTTTGATTATCTGAAGTTTTGCTTCGGTTTTGTACACTTTGCAGCCACCGTAGGCAGCACTATGTGGCTTTTTACAGTTTACACAGAATTTGTCTTTGGTGCAGGATGAGTGCTCATGCTCAGAGCTGCCACATAAACTACAACATGGTTTACCTCTGCAAGAATCTTTATGGTGGCCATACCTGTTACATCGATGGCATCTTAGCGGTGGTGGGTTATAGGGTTTTGTCCGGAACCGAAGGTAAGAGAAGGTGACACTTTCAGGGACTTTATCGCAGCGGAAGCACAGGAGAACTGATGAACACAATTCGTAGCCCTTAGCAGCTCTTTTCTTAAGGCGCTTGACGGAAGAGACACCAAATTCACCAAAGTTTTCGAGGAGTTCTGAGTCTGGAATGTCGAGTGGGACACCAGAAATAACCGCTCTGGCAGTGTAAGACCTATCATGATACAGAGAGGTTTTTATTTGAATTGACTTGCTCGAGACTTTATCGGTCAGGCAGTTGCACTGTAGAAGCGCTTTAACTTGCTTCTGAGTTTTGCAAGTTACGAGGAGGTCCCCCGATTTTAGAGGACGAGGCCCGTCGTATTCGCCAAGTATCGCAAAGAGGGCTCTATGGACTACAGTCGGGTGAAGACGTTTCATTGAAACATCCTCACCCGATACAACGACTTTCATTCCGCTGCTTATGCTATGTTCGGCCTTTCCATCATTGGGTAACTTCGTAGACTTGGATTGAAGAGTAGAAGGCTGCGTCGACGGCTGACTGGCAAAGTCCTTAGCTGACACTTTAGCATGAGTTGCACGTCCATCGCTGTCGCTATCACTGGCTAGTGAATCCGTAGCAACGTGCGCCAGTTTACGCTTACTGGACGACGATACTTCCACCAAACCCTAGCCCTCGATCACTAATCACTCTGGCAATTTACGATCTCGTAGTTTACGAATTGAGCGGCTGAAAAAGACGTGCGTACGCGACGACGTCTCAAACAGAATGGTCACCGGTGAGTGAATGCCAGAATAAGCAGGGCAGCAAGACTATCTTTGAAGAATCAGTTTCTATTTTTAATATCACCTGACCATCACAGTCTATCAATGTCCAGATAAGCCACAGCATTAATGAATACGCCATGTTAAAGTGTCGATATACCAGAACATTTTGTCACAAGTATATGGATGTTGGTGTGATGTCAGTTCATCAGTATACCTGTAATAGCATGACCAGCAGAGGTGGTCAAAGTAGGCAAGAAAGCTACTCAAGTAGAAGTAGAAGTAGCGACGCAAAAATCTACTCAAGTACAATTAGAAGTACTTCTTACATAAGCAACCTAAAACTACTTGAAGTAGAAGTAGAATTTGCTGACTTCAAATCTACTCAAGTAAGTAAGTAGTTTTGAAAACGGTCATAATACGTTTGCATGGACTTTCAAAAACTGCAAATTGAGCTTTGCGGAAGGTGCAGAGAGCTTACTGCACAATGCATATTGATGCATCTCAGAAGGTGTAAATTTCCGACAACATGACCAATTGAGCATTCGACTGCATCATGAGATGCAAATGACTGTTCCTATGGAAATGAGATACTAATCTTGTTTACTCGAACATCCCGTTTTAGAAAATGTCATGGCATGTTCCCTCACGAAAATTACGGCCTTTAGTTCAGTATAAGAGCAATACGGAAAAGTTGTATGGATACGATGTTAGCACTTTGCGCGATTCGTATACGATGATAAAAATATGGCGTAACGTAAAAACTCCATATAGTGTAATTGTATTTTACGAAAATAGACGGCGATGCTACACTTGCTTTCGAACTTAAACATATGTTGTCCAGACAAAAGAACTAAAACTAACTAGAACTCTAATGAAGTAATGATACTGAGAATTGAACGAGAAATACCAATAGGCCTACTACATCAGAATGACGGAAAATGGTGGTCTGGTAAAACAGATCTAACGCTCAAAAAGTCAGAGCCCGCTCCTCCAGATTAAAATGCGCCATGGGCTTCTATAGATTACGATATGATGGATAAATGCTAGATTGCAAAACGGTGCTTTTAAAAATGGGCCATGTTTACTGTGATGAAATATGTCATATGGGCGACAATGCGGTGCAATGCAACCTAAATAATTTTCACTTTCGTGAAAACATATTCGTAACTCTATATCTACTTGATGTGAAGCGCGACGGAAATTCTGGGTTTGACTTAAATTTTCTTAAAATGGAAAGTTAGAACTCCGTGAAAACAGCCCGAGAATTCCCCAGTTTTTCTTTCTAATTAGGGGTGACACTACTTCTACTTGACAAACTGAAAATAGCGAAAAGTAAGTAAGTAGATCACAAAATATTTTGAAGTAGAAGTAGAAGTAGCGAAGATTTTATCTACTTGAGTAAGTACCAGAAGTAGAGGAAAACTACTTGAGTACTTCGAAAAAGTAGAAGTACTTCGTTACTGACCACCTCTGTCAGAGGTGGTCAACGTAGTCAAGAAAGCTACTCAAGTAGAAGTAGAAGTAGCGACGAAAAAATCTACTCAAGTACGAGTAGAAGTACTTCTCCAACACGCCACCTAAAACTACTTGAAGTAGAAGTAGAATTGACTGACTTTAAATCTACTCAAGTAAGTAAGTAGTTTTGAAATCGCAGTCTTAATTCTTTCCCATTGGGCTCGAAAGTCACGTGACTTGTGGTTCGCTGGGGCCAAACAACTATCTTAGATAGCCGCTCCCTGTGTTAATTTGCGATATTGGTATGTTTTCAAACCGTATTTTCTATCTCAGTGAGGTTGTTTGAAGTACAGTTCTGGGTTTTATGTTATCTTCTATGACTTATTAGCTAGTTTCAGGACTTTTAGACACTAACTAGGTAGGTTTATGTTGTTTTGCAGCCGCGCAAAATGCCAGGGTATAACGTGCCAATTTGTTATAATGGATGAGAAAACAATTCGGAGTAGTCTTTCCATCGACTTCTGAATTGCCAGAAAACGACAGGAAAGTGACTGAAATTAATAAAGCTAGTGGGAATGATAAATATAAATAACATTTGATCTATGTTGACTTGTTTGTTTGGTGGTATCAAATGTCATACCGGTATTTTGTGTGCCCCAAAGACAGCGTAATCGAGTCAGCTTCAATAGCAAATGATTTAAGATAACCCACAATTATTAGATTTTTAATAAAGTATTTATATAGTGAAATTGGCCTAAGAATAGATACATCAACTGCCGGCATCGGTTAGCTATTAGATATCTGTGCCATTTATCGAAAAAGATAATCAAGAATTTCGGTCAGCCAAATTTAAGTTTAACCATGCCAATCAGAAGGAAGTTATTGATTGTTTCAAGGATAGTGCTGAGAAGACTGCTATTGCCAGACAAGGACAAGAGTACCGTACTTTCGACTTGGTTTTTGTGATGATGCAGCGATTTACAATTTGGTATCATTCTAACTGGAATGTAAATATTCTTTTGAAGGAAGACCAGGTCTTGCTGTTACTCATGACACTACTTCGTATAATTTAGTACTGGCACTGTTGCCAATGTTTTTTCTAAATTTTGGTCAAGTTTCTATACATCAGTGTTGTTCAAAAACAATTTTTTTTCCAAATTTCACTGTCTCATGAACAAAATTGTTAGGTTGGCTTGAAAAAAGGTTGCACGCTAGATTTGGTTCAATTCCAACATGCAGAAGTCAAGCTATCATATTTTACAAAAAAAATTTCATTTATTGAAAAAATAAAATATTTTATGAAATTTTACTGGCTATGCCATGAAATGGTTGAGTTTTCAAAAAAATGTATAGCAAATTTGGCTAGTTGAACCAAATTTAAAATTTTCTACCTTCAGTAGCTTTTGCATTGCCCTATACAAAATATACACAAATTTCTTGAACAAAAATCAGAGGGTAGACTAATTCATAACCATTTTATTCTCTTTATAGATACTTTTAGATGTTTAACAAATCAATGCAAACATTGATGCTAGCCTCACTCGTCTGTACCTGATTGCTGTGCTAGTGAAGTTGCACTGTGCGCTATACGTAAACCATATCCGAGGCATCTCTGATCCCGGCATCTTGTATAATGCAATTGGTATCTCTGCCACAAACTGCTCTCCAGAAGACACCATCTCCTTCATCGCAAGAACGAGAAGCACACGCACGCTATTTACCCCTTGAACCGTGAGAAAATGCAGCTCAACTGTCTATGGAATGACGTCACCGTAGGGAGGTGGAGCGAACACTTCAAGACGCTACCGGCCTAAAAGTCGAGACCACATATACTTCCTGCACTTGGTAGAAATCCACCCTGGGAAGGAACTGACATTGTTGCCGACATACGGTACATCAACGCCACCAGTAGGTCATTTGTGTGAGACCAGCCTCGTAACCATACGGACCCAACAACACTTGTATCCCTTACCGTCGTTCTCAGCGCCAGTGCCAGAGCACCCTAAATTTACACAGACGCCGTTCAGGTTCTTGGCTTGTCAATGGAAGATACTGACGTCGACCCGATGCAGCAACGCAATAACTACAGATTGCCATGGAGTACTCACAGTTACGCTGCTTGCTGTAATTCTCGTTTACGTCAATTTCGATATACCAACACAGTCCTCTCAATTGTATTGCTTATGCCTGCCCATTTTCAAGCCAACTCTGTGTGTTTAAGTGAGTCGTCAGTTTAAGACAACCTCCACAGTAGCAGTGTATAGCTTAAGTCAAAACTGCATCCGTTTATGGCACGCTGGCAACATTAATCAGGAATACCTAATCTGTGACCAATACCTACATTCTATTGTTTCATTCTAGGTACAAGATAATACATTCTCAAGTTGTGAATTTGTTGAATTTATTGGCCAGTTATTGATTTCGTCAGCACTCTTAGAATTTTGTAAAATCAAGCGAGAGTATGCAAGATTAAGAAAGTATTGTTGTGGAAATATTATTATATCAGAATTAGGTAGTTCTTCTATTCAGAATCTTAGGGTATCATCGGGTCCAAAACGAATAAATGGCATAAGTTTTGAGTATGCAATGCACAAGCTGCCCTGCACTTGTCAAAGTACTTATGATGCTGGGCAAGTACTATAGTATCACCGACTCATTTCAAAATGAAGACTTTCTTCTAAACGCTCAAGTCTATTAATGATCTTGATTTGGTAGAATAGGGACACTTGATATCTATCAATACACACATCACAAAAGTGCCGCAAACATGTCCTAAAACTACTTTCAAAAATATAACACTCTAGCAAGTATGCAATATTACATAGTACTCTGAAAAGGTGGAAATACTATCTTCTTTACTTTCATTCAGTGTGCAATGTGCATGCCTCCTCTTTACATCGCCTAGGCCAAGATGGGTGTCTGATTCCATAGACTAACGTACTCCAAGTCGCTTCGACATCTTCCTGTCTTTTCATTGTATCGCATTTTGCGGTGTATTGAACTGATAAAATTGCTAATAAAGCAATGATTATGATGATGATCGTCTGTTTGCACCACAACATAAATGCTTTAAAGTTCAAAGGTCTCTTTGCTTTTTGATAAGCTTTTTCTGAGTTCCTGTCACCCATTCGTTCACCATCTTTCTTCTCTTGCTTGCTTCCATACGTCCTCGTCAGTGGTGCCGATTTTCGAGCCTCATCGGCTTTACTTAGCCATCTGGGCTTGATTACATGACGCTGCTCATGTAGTTAGGTAAGCATTGGGGAGTCCAGATAAGCCTCCGACCCACTTGCGTCAAGTGGGATTCGAACTCAATTCCAACGCTTCCCCAATCTTTCAGGTAATTTTGCAGTTACCAACCTCTACGTCATAAACTTTCTTTCTACTCATGGCTGAACTAAATATTTCCCAATTCTCTGCCATCACCATCACCACCATACGTTGCTGATGTTGGATGGTCGTTGTCTAAATCATTTTGACTTCTTCTGACCAAATTCGGATTAATTTTGAAGAACTCGCAAATCGTAAAAGTAGCTTAACCAAATCCATCTGAAATCAAATTGAACACGGTACGGTAATGTTACAATATTACTAATCTCCGATGATGACTGATCACTGACTCCGTGTCGATAAGTATACACTTGAAGCATAATAATGCTGCAGCCATACGATGAATAGTTAGTAGGTCCAGATGAAGGTACTAAACCTTGGAATTACTTGTTTGACATAGGCTATCTTAAACTGCTCTACTCCATCATGTTAATTGAATGCTAAACATTGTCATCTATCTATCTGCACGAAAAAAAAATCAATCCTGTTTTAGCCACTTTCTTAACACAAACACATAATGTGACAGCAAAGACCAGCGCAGTAGCAGAAATTGCGACATACAAATGCATTACTGTCGCAGAGAAGATGATACCAGAAACGCGCTTGGCCCCAGACGGTGGTTGCTATGCTGAAAAGTCACGTGACTTTCGAGCCCAATGGACTGCCAAAAACTGCGAATTGAACTATGCAGCAGGTTCAGAGAGCTTGATTCGTATGGATGCAACCCTGGAGGTATCAATTTCCCACAGAACAAGCATTGTTTCGCATCATGGGATGCAAATTATAGTATTGATATGAAAATGCGATACTAACCCTTAGTTTACCGGAATACCTCGTTTTTAGAGAATATCATGGCATGGCGCCCTACCCCATATTATAAGGCCCCAAGTTTAGGCGAAGAGCAATATGTAAAAGTTGTATCGGATACGGTTTCCATCACTTTGCGCGATTAGTAAACGTTAATAACAAATATTGTGGATCGTAAGCGGTATATTTAGTGTAGCTTTATTTTCGGAAAATAGAGGCATAATTACTCCACTTGCTCCAGACATTGCTTCATTGATCATTTGCTACCATCGTTTAATTTTTATTTTATTTTCCTTTTTTACCTAAACATTTTTACAGCCAGACTGTTCAGAGTCAAGTGTACCTGTTTGATGCTGGTGTGATCAGACTAGATGACCTTCACGGTCTTATCGATCATTCCTATCTAATACCGAATACTGTGCATGCATATTTTCTGTACCACCATCACCGCCGTTTGTTATGTATTTTGGTTGGATGAAAATAAAGACTCTCTCTCTCTCTCTCTGTTGCTTTTATGCTTCAACATGTATGTACCGGAGACAAAAGAACTCAAAGTGATTAGAACTCAAGGTATGATAGGCCTACTCGCAGTTGAAAATGAAATACGAATGCCACTTCTAAAAAGCAGAAAATATATTTCATGTCTTTTGTCCATAAAGCTTCAAAGGTGATCTGCTAAAACAGGTGTAACGTTAAAAAAGCTGGATATTCCAGATTAGCACACGCATGGGCTGCTAGATTACGATATGATAGGTAATTGCTAGATTGCGAAACGGTAGTTTCAAACGTTATGGTGGGCCACATTTACTGTGATGAAATATTTGATATGGGCAACAATGCGCTGTGAGAGGAACCAAGCAATCCGGTACCTAAATTATATTCACTGATACTTTCATGAAAACCTATTAGTCACTCCATCACTGGGCTACTGTACGCGAAGCGCATCAAAATTTCTCGGCTTTAGTAGACTTTTATGAATATTAAATGTTGGTACTTTGTGAAAACAGCCCCGAAATTTCTCAGGCTATCTGTCGTATTGGGGGATTAAGCTACTTCTACTTGACAAACTGAAAATAGCGAAAAGTAAGTAAGTAGATCACAAAATATTACGAAGTAGAGAAAATCAAATCTACTTCAGTAAGTACCAGAAGTAGAGGAAAACTACTTGAGTACTTCGAAAAAGTAGAAGTACTTCGTTACTGACCACCTCTGCAAACTATCATTTCTGGATGTGCGCGGTTGTGCTCATAATAATTCGCGAACCAGATATTCGTGACAATCATGTTGATGGTATCGCGAAAATCAACCGTGTCTAATAATGTATGCTTACATGAGATTTGGAATTTAATCCTTTCTCCAAAGGCTTTGCGAACATTGATCATTGACGCACGATAGAGGCATGCTCGCCAAAGTCTTCGATATCGATATGTCCAAGTGCCGACTAATTCTTTCCTTGGCAAATGAACCCAGCGGTATACAGAGGAAACCAGGCCCGCAATATATGCCAGTAACAATATATTATTGAATGAATTGATTCAACAACTTCGAAAAATTTACGCGCTTGGCGCGGCTAGGTCATGGATGCACAGTTGCACACAGAGTTTTCTAGACATAATTTCGATTATGATGGGTATTAAGACAAGTCTTGTTGTTACCTAATCCTGTTCTCTCCTATCGAACGACTAAAAAAAGATCATCAACACTCAAATGACCCGCGCAATTGTTTGTAAATCTCATATAGCCCTTTGGCCGAAAAGGTTGGTCAACACTGGCCTTAAGGTAGGTTTACCATCGGAAAAGGAAGACACTTTTATCAAATCTTATCAGTTATTTCACCGAAATTAAAAACAGCTGACATATTTCGAAATATTTACTGGAAATTTTGTTGTGTTGACCTAAAAAAGTCATCAGTCTGATTAGACTCCCGAATGACCCACTCGAACGTCCGCAATACCTATTACGCGTCAATTATGTCGGTTTTCAGTTGACACTGCCCGTTAACCTAACCGTAACAGCTGTATAGGGGGGTGCATTGCCAAAAAAGAGGACATTTAGGCGTCCTCGGAGGACATTTTGAATTTCCGGAAAAGGGAGGACAAATCCTTCTAAAGGAGGACATAAGGTAATCCCAGTGGCGGCTCGTGACAATATCGGGTGGTGGGGCAAGGGCTGCGAGCGACTTTTATCAACATGACGTCACAATGGCGTTTTCCAACGTAAAAAAGCAACTTTATGATGGTCACATGAATTTCCCGACAACAGTGATTTTAACGTAGGTGCCGCGAGAGGTTTGCCGGTGAGCCGTGACTTGAAGTGTGGTAACAAATGTTTTATTCATTTATTTTTAATCAAAAGATTATTTTACAAAATGTACGTGAACTAAGAATCGTCCCTATGCCACGAATCAAGTATCAGGTCATCCTTAGTAGCATGCGTTTTGATTTCATGGTAGAGTTATAGATTACGCAAATCGATAGACCCTAAAATCCGACCGTCACCCCAAATTCGAAATCCGGATCCAGTCCGGCCAGGTAAAAAAACATTGAAATCCTGCTCCGGCTCCTGAACCGGACTGTGGCCATCTCTGGTTACGACCAGGTGATAATAGGCAACCAAAGCGGAGGCACCCGGCGTACGATTGGATCAATAGACTGGACAACTTCTAGACCTCTCATTTTTGCTCTAAAGGCAACTGCGTAAACTACGTACGGAATAAAGATTCAATACGATTCATGTTCGCACTTGACTTGACCTGACTAATTCCAATGACTAGAACTCGAGAGATTGCGTAAGCCTAACTGGAAAGGTCAACGAGTTCGGACACATACGCAATTGTTATCTCATAGATTGGGCCTGTTATATTGAATCCAGAACATCAATTTGAATGGTCTTTGAAGAACTAAGGACAGCAGCCTCGGAACTTCGGTCTCGGAACAACGTAGGACATTTTGGCCTTGAAACTGGAGACTGTGACACAACACATACGGCTTACTGTCTATAAGTCTGCTGCGAAATCGCCGTTGGAAAATATATTAATCAATAAATACATGAATAAAAGCCGTAACTTAGTATACTGTTACAAGAAATCATCGAGAAGTAGCATACGCAATCTCATAACCCATTCCGGTATGGTACACTGTCAAAATCAATGCAAACAGACGAACACCTAACTTTGAGTAAAATAGATCGAGGAATAGGCTGATCGAATGATCAGCTGTAAGCCGACATCGAAAATGAAATAGCTATAGCAATTGACAGGGGATTGTAAGCAAATGGTTTGAAGGCCACAATTTCACAGTGAAATGGACATTGGCGAACATAAAATTATGTGAATATTTGAATGCAAACCGAGAATCTTGGTTAGCTGTTTCATGCGATCATCGAGATATACCATTGGAAATATCATCACCGATCTCGTTATGGAACGCAGACTATATAGATTAGCACAGACCGACACCGGCTTTTGCGTGAGATCCACAATGACGTAGGTAGGCTAAGTATCAGATCAGCGCGCATCTCTACCATACTCGACCTCGAAAACGAAATAACTGCCTCAATCATTGAGTGTCAACTTTAGGACTTGGCACCGTGTTCGATACTAAAATCAAGACATACCGTGTGAAAGCTCATGACAGATCTAGGTATGGAACATCGTTAAAATCAATAGAGACCAATAACGGCTTTTGCGTAAATTTGTTGGCGATAAATGAAGAGTCAGCTCTTACTCGACTTTGGAAACGAAATTACCACCCACATAGTTCAGTGACAAACTTAAAACTTGTTACAGCGGTCGATACTAACACTTACCGTGCCAAATGTCATGACCGATCTCGGTATAGAACATCGTCAAAATCAATGGAGACCAATACCGGCTTTTGAGTAAAATCTGTTTGCTTTACTATGTACATGATAGATCAGCACACACTGAACTTCGGAAACGGAATTACTACCATTATCTTTAAGTAGCAAGCCTGAAACTTGGAGCAGTGTTAAATACTACCTTCACGACATATCATACCAAGTTTCAAGAAATATCATGGTGCGAAACACCGTCAAAATCGACCTATTCCAGCAAAGGTCGACTCAACGCATATTACGGTAACCGAGTTCAGATATAGATACGATTGTTACATCACACCTTCGGGGCGAGCAAGCATATTTGCCCCGGTTGCTCGGCCATTTTACGAATAGGAGAGAGTAAATCACCGTTTCTTTATTGTGCGCGGCTTTGAGAGAATAGATAGTGAAAGCTTGTTATGAGCGCTACCGGGGCAAGCCCCGGCTAGGCATTCACAAAGCGAAAACACAGAAGAGAATTCGATTTTCGCAGAGACTTCGCTATGTATGGGCGTTTGCAAGCGAAAGCACAAGAAGAACGCGGGTTTCGCTGTGATCTCGGTATATATTGATTGCTGTGCGTCTATAAATGGTTAAATTGTTATTGAACAGAATTTTAGGTGGGGCAATGCCCCAGTTGCCCTATAGGACGAGCCGCCACTGGGTAATCCTACTTAAGGTAGGCAATATGTAACAACAGAATCTCAACACATCGCATAGTGACATCGCTGCAATGAGATAATCACGCTGTCAAACTGCACATCGTATTTCGTTGAGCTAAATATTCTCTAACGACCCGAGTTAAAACTGTTGCATTGACCACCGCGAACATAGCTACCTTGAATACAGTTTAGTTAACAGATCGATAGCTTAGAGCACGCAATTTGAACAATATTTTAATCATTTCTATTGGTCGATCTGCCTTGGAAGGCACCATCATCCCGTGTGAAACAGCAAAGCAAAAGGCGAACACGTAAATACAGACACTGACTACATGCATTATTCCGATTTATCGGGCTTTAGTGAGCATTAGAGGTACCCAAAGGATGTTATGAAGAAACATTAACATACGTGTATGTAGGAGTCAAGCTGCTTAGTGCAGGAAATTGTTTAAAGCTGCGGTTGCCGAACTTAACAGCAGTTTGAGAGGTCCATATGGTGATACAACTCATTGTAAGTATGGTAATACACGACATCAGAGTTGAGTTGTACAGAACAACTCTAAACATCAATGACATGATTGCAGCAAGTAAGTGCACCCGTCCAAATGAATGCTTACCGCATTTTATAGGTTTTGCTTTTTCTGTCATTGATGTAGTTTTTCCCTACAGCATGGCCACCAATTACCAAAATGATTGCAAAGTATCAACGAGACAAGTATTTCAAGAGCTTTGCAACCCCTGATTTAACCTACAATCACTAATGCGGGGTCCTTGTTGCCATGAGAATTTTATTTTTATATTGAATAGAAAACTTGTATTTTCTGCATATTTTGATCATCCTAAATATGGCTATTTATGGGTTCAATGCTAATTTTATGTTATGTGGATCCAGCGGGGCTTGATGGTGATGCATATCCAGCAAAAGAATAAGCAATTGAGACAATTTTGATGCCACCTCCCCATTCGTGTAACACTACCTCGCCTTAGGGATATAGGGTGGTAGTGGTCGGTGAGGGGTTCGAAGAAATGAACGGTCGTCCGCATAACACTATAAAAATGTGATAAGAGAGCTCTATAACAAATTGAGCATGGAAATGCGCAGTTCTAACGGGGTCAAATTTACCCCACATCGCCATTCGTGTAAAGGTACTTTGCCTTAGTGATGGCGGGTGATATAGGAATACACTCGCTTTCATTGCAGTCACTAATCCAGCGGTCCCCAACATTTTTTACACCGTGGCCCCCTTTGAAAATTTTGAAAAATCAATGTCGACCCTAAAGCCTTTGAGAAATTTACCAAGGCTTATAAAACTGTTGTTTCAAAACCGGTAATGTTTAATTTAATAAAATGATATATATAAAACACAATAAATATGATAGGTAATTAATTACATATTACATTTTCAGTATAATCTGATGCTTGAGCTTTTTTGCTTTTAAGATGTCTCAACTGATGATTTGGTGATGGAAAGGGCCAGTCGTACGTCATAGTGAATATCAAAACACTGCACTGCTTTTTCCTCAGTAAAGACATTCAATTTCGTTTATTATAGTAAATTAGACTTAGAAATGATAATGGCCCAAAGTTTGGGAACCCCTGCACTTATTGAAACAGAAGATTGTTTTTTAGGATATCGTATCGACCGCAATGGGGTTTTGACTGTTTCAAGTTTCGAAAAAACATCTAATAAAACTTGCTTGAAGTGAACGTTGACCAATACTCAAATCTACAATCTAGTCTAGTATGAGCGCATTGAAAGATCCTTCATTCCTTTTTCGCTTTCAAACAGTTCATAGCCCAACTTTTTCAGCACGTCTCCGCATTCCGCCTGGATACTCTTCACAGCTTCAAACGGAAGGAGTCCTCTCCATTGCTCGACGATCTTGGATGGGTCGCGAACCGATCCAAACGGATTGTTGAAACTCTGAAGCACCTTTGCAGCCTTGGTATAAAAGATTTGCTAGGACATGCTTTCAGAGTTAGTCAGAGGAGACAGCTTAGTAGGGATGGTGTGAACGTGAGGTTCACGTTCGCGTTCTGTGTGTGAACCTCTGAAATTTTGAGGTTCGCGTTCACAACAGAACCTTGATAGGTTCTGCACTGTGAACCTTTTTCATATATTACAATTTTCACGTCATTATAACATCTTTGGTTCAAATTTATTTCATTTCAACTGCGGGGCACTTTATATGCATGGTGCTGGCAGCATAAACAATCAACACTGAACGAGCATGCACCTTGACAATCTCAAAAGTTTGCTCGAAATATCCAGCTTTCCGTTTGTGAATATCTATTAGTGACTCTCTGCTGTGAGCTTGACCCACAATCACACAACACGAAGAGCGAACTACACCACATGTAGTCAGCGAATGATGCTTGTTCAACCAATCAATGAGATTGATATCGTTTTCTGATGTAAAAATCTAGCAGGCGATGACATCATATGTTTACTTATCATAAAAGCCAAATCTGTGCGATTGCGGTGTTGGCTACACCTGTATAACTTGTTAATGGGGTAATATCGGTAGCAAGTATAGTAACCCGTTTTGCACTCTGCTCAATACCCAGATGCCGAATACACTGTCCGGTCTGGACTAGACAGTTAAGGCGTAAGCTTATGTTCCCTGGCAAGTCCTCGTCGAAATTGTAGGCAAAACGACGGAAGATATTGATTTTATGGGATCACTTGATTGTCTCAGTTGATACATTTAGCGACGTTTAAAACGTCAATATGTAGTTCAGCATGGTGGAATTGATGTGACCCGATTCGTCGCTAGGTATTGTGTACAAGTACATTAATATAGGCTGTCTCTTCATCGAAATATAGGGTTGAAATTATCAGTATGACGTCACGTGACGTCATGAGGTTCACGTTCGAGTTCACACAGAACCTTTCAAAAAGGTTCGCGTTCACACGAACCTGAACCTTTCAGAGGTTCACACCATCCCTACAGCATAGGTACTCAAGTAAAGCGAGAGTGGAGTGGAAGTGGAGATTTTGAAGGCGCGTTAAAACTACTTCAAGTATCAAATGAAGTTAATAATTGCAAAACGGAGGTCGATACTTTTGAAATCGTAAAATGCATCTTGGCCCAGATCAGAATATGAGTAAAATGAATAAAATAGATTCAGTTACCATGATCCAGGGTCCGTTTCGACCAGTTTTTATGAAAGTTATATTAATAAAAATTATGTTAACTAGAGTTACCATATTTTGAGATCCGAAGAAATTTTCAAAAATTCTGCGAAAACCTAGTATCGGAAAAAATGGTGATTTTGAAAATTTTGTAGTGTGTTGACTAAAAAAGGTTAGACTCGACTCCCGAATTACCCGCTTTATTACCTTACGTTTCTGATGTGAAGTAAGATACAGGAAATTTTCCTTATCTCTACTCCCGAAACCTGTCGCACTGCGCTTTTCGTTGATTGTCATGGCAACTCGGGGTTCGCTGCGTCGGAAGAGTGTTTTGTATCGCATTTTAATAATTCGTCTTAAAAAAAGGACCAATACCCAAAACAAGAGTACATCTAGGCGTCCTCCGCGGACAGTTTCAATTTATTGAAAAAGACGACAAATCCTCTTAGAAGAGGACTTATGGTAACCCTATGTAAACTCACTGCATAAATACTTTCTGCTTTACTCAATCCAACGTTTAAGCAAGTAGTTTTGTCGCAATCACTTGAGTAAGTAATTCAAGTAGGCAAAGTTACTTAATTACTTCAAAAAAGCAAAAGTACTTATTACTGACCACTCTGTATAAATAGAACAATATCACGTTCGCATATGAGCGACTTCAAACCAGCGTAAATGTTATTTCGCAATGACCAAATCGGACTACGCGGTTACGTGATTGTAGCCTCGCCCTCGTGTCGTGAATGAGAATTTTATACGAGTAATCAGTTCAACAATACACGCAACAATAACAACTGTTGTTGTGCGTGTATTATTTCGTGAGTGTGTAAACACTATGCAGCTGGGGTGTCTCAATTATTTTACAAATTTCACTGGCTAGTTGATAAAATTGTCATGTTACCCCAAAAATGCTGCACAGCTATAACAGTAATAAAGGTGAGAAGTTCAGAGTTTTCAAATGAAGAATTTACGTTGTCTACAGAAAACGATGCATTACTAACTTCACTCAATTCTGACCCGTAGAAGCGACATTATTATATGATAGAATTTCCAACTGCAAATACTATTTTTGTCAAATCCCAAATTTTCAACTCTAATATCTCCGCTTCAATGGGTTTGAATTGAGTCGAATCTGGTATGAATCACTTTCGTAAACCACGTAACAACTTAACCAGCAAAATTTGAAACAAAATGAAAAAATATAATTTTTTAATTAAATCTAAAATTATTTACTCTTATAGCTGTAAGTTGGAGGGGGGAATGCCATCTGAAGCGTATCAGGTAAATTACTAACTTTATCTCCTAGCCAGTAACATTAAAAAACATTGATTTTTTGGAAAACACATCGATGCATAGGTTGAAACCTATGTAGGTAGTAGAAATGGGTAATACCTGTTTGCTTCCTTCGCCACCTTTTTTGACACGTTCCTTCAAAAGTGTAATGTTTGGATGAAGATGGTTCCTAATATTGCGAGTCACCTCGGACGGCAATGGTAAGTTCATAATTCTAAAAAGGTAATAACGTGCGTTATAATCGCAAACCTGCATTTACTTTCATCCCCTTTGGTAGACACTTATGTCGACTATGACTTCACAAGTGGATCGACAGCATGTAGCCGACAACAAAACTACACGACCAACACTGCTATTTATTCTTATTATAGTTCTTGAAATTCCGTTATTTTAACAAGCGAATAATGATCAGAAATTGAGGATTTCTACTCGAAATTTAAATATTTAACTCCATAACTAAGAGCATATCGTCTTAATACCGTTTCATAGGATTTAGGGGTGTCGTTTTCCAGAATCAGAATGCATCCGCACAGTGACCGGATACCATTCGTATACATGACTCGAATTATTGAGGAACTCGATTACTTGGGCTACTGTTGTCGAATTTCTGATTCCATATTGCATGCACCTAGAAAACGGTTTTATTCCTATAAAAATCTTAAAAATATATTTTCAAACCCACTGGAAAACTTTGTTAGAGCTTGCGATCGTATTGATTGCGAAATCCTCATACCGTATTCTCATGTATCTTCCTTCAGCGACTATAGACGATAGTATTGTATTGCCTGTCAGTGAAATATACCGTGATAAAATGTCGTAAATGTATAGGACTGTATGTGATTTCGCGTGCTTTGTCAGGGGTGGCCAACATACGGCCGTAGTATAATAATTTTGCAGCCGCCCTTAATTTAATTAGCGTGTTTCTACGGCCGTCAACACGACATTTGAATTTACGAATTGGCTCTCAAGTTGTTGAGAGATTTTAATTTAGCTTCAAAAAATTTTTCCCGCTTTTCAGGGTGACATAATGCTGGCTTGTCTAGCAGCACCCTAACCGTTCTGATTGCCAATCAAATTAGGGTTTGTTTGCCGCGAGAAGTTAAGTTGGTGGTATAAAATGACACATGACGTCTGGTAACGACTTGAGTGCGTCCTCAGTAACCAAGCAGCCTCCGATAGAGATACAAGAATAACTCCGAATCTGATAAATCAAAGATTAGTGATATACAGTCACCCATATCTCAATATATTCAATTACAGTATACTCTAGCTCAGTGGTTCTCAACCTTTTTGTCTTCGCGGACCCCTTTTGGCCCATCACGGATCACGCGGACTGCCTTAAGTTTTAGTTCAAATTCAGCTCAACTATCAGGCAGCCGGCATCCGTCTTGTGCAAATATCAACTGTTGGCCAGTAATAAACAGCAACAAAATGACCTTTCTTGAAACTAACATCATAACTGTATGTAGAAATTTGGTGGACTTTTTCTCATTACAACGCGAATTCTGCATCTGCAATTCAAAAAATATGTGGTCGTGTTTTGAAAATCCCCGCCTTCGGTTCGATATGAACGAGAGTCGAAAATCTATTTCCTCAAAGGTAGGTAGCGGAGAATGTAATAGTAACGCGTGACGCATCCCACGACACCTCTCCGTATTATCGCAACATATATGGCTCCAAAATTGAGAAACAAATTTTTTTACTGGACCTATCACGTCCAGACTGGTCATTTTCATTTCGCAGCTCATCTTCAAAATATTTTTAAATAGCGGTTATCATAGAAAAAGCGGATTCCATGACGAGATTTCAGTCCCTTTTTTGAGATATATTGGGGGAAAACTATTTTCAACAAACCTTCACAAAACATCTTTGAACAGCAATATGTTTGTATCAGTATGCTATTGACAATTTCTCAATTGAACGAGTCTGGACAGTAGGATAATGCATCTCATACGGTCATTCTGTTGATGTGCGTCCTGAATCTTCAGCAGTTTTGAACCGAAACTGCCTCGTGATTTCCCTAATTTATAAAAGTTACAAATTGGGTTCTCAGTCATTTTGCAAAGTTGGGGCTTCGCGGATCTGCTGAAAATCCATCATGGGCGCCCGGTTGAGAACCAAGTGCTCTAGCCCGTTCGATATCCCATCGTTGAGCTGATACCGTTAAATTCGATAACTGGCACTTTGACCGATACCCACGGGCCACGATAGTTAATCCGATATCCAAAAGATAAGACATCTAGCTCAAGGCAGATTTTCAAATCTTCAGATCATTTATTTGAACATCTTTACAGCCATTGCTATATTTGGTAGGGGACGAAATAAATTAGAAAAGCTATGTCTGGACGACTGCAAGTTAAAAATATATTATAATATTTCCAGTATAGCATTCGCAGAATATAATTCTCTATACTGCCACGCTCTGACGTTACGAAAATCGCCGATATTTGTTTACCACTAATGACCTATGCCGATATTTCGTTAAAAGTGTGATATCGATCCGATTATTGACAAACCTATGATCGGTCGGGCTCTGCTGCATACCCAGACATAGGCGCCGACTTACGAGGTTACGAGGTGGCGGCCACCTCGTACAAATTGTGACCAGTAATTAGTAATCCGGCGAATCGATGCGACCTCGTTAAGGACGTCTTCGATTTTGATACGCGCGTGTGCGTAGGCGCGTATAGCCACGGGGGTTTCGGGGGTCGAACTTCCCTATTTGAAACGCGAAACCCCGTCATTTTGAAATGATCATTCTAACTCTAATATACAGTTACAATACAATAATTGTGTTATCAGTGCTCCGCGCGGCCGATTTGCGGGAAACGTGTTGTCAATTAGCGAGAAGAGTCTATGATGATCTCCCGCTTAGATGGTCGCGAAATAAGGTCATTCATTCCCATGCGCGTGGCAATCGTCGCTAGTCTGATTTATCGCGTCTCGAACAAGCCTGGTTCCGCAGGCTTGAACATGAACTTGAACAATCGCATCTGCAATAGGCCCAGCTCATACTATATCACAGTGGCGGCTCGTGACAATATCGGGTGGTGGGGCAAGGGCTGCAAGCGACTTTTTATCAAGATGACGTCACAATGGCGTTTTCCAACGTAAACAAGTAACTTGGTGGTACGGTAACACGAACGACAACAGTGATTTTAACGTATGTGTCGCGAGAGGTCTGCAGGTGAGCTGTGACTTGAAGTGTGGTAACTTCGTAAGCGGCGTGCGGAACAAAGATTCGACACAGTTCATGTTCGCACTACACCTGACTAATTATCTGCAGAAATGGAAGTGACCAGAGATGCCACTGAGATATTGTGGAAAAACCCAGATTTGGACGTTAAAAAAAACAGAAAAACCCAGATCCTCTATTTCACTCAAATTTCTATGATACAGCTGTAAAACAGTGACTGAGAGTCATCAATGACAGTTATACGGACATAGAAGTTTTAGCCCTTGATATTGAAATCCCAATGGTTATTTCCATAATATAATATGCATGTTGCTCAGTTAAATGAGCAAATCCATCGAAATATGATGTTTTCTTCTCGACACATTCCTACCATGGATTCGGTACGGACTGTTACGACGATTACCAAGCATACGCTTCGGCAATTGGCCAACATTTATGTGAGAACCCTTCTTGTGCTCAAAACTATAATGACCAAATGTTTACTGTCATTGCGCGAGGCAGATCCTTGTTTCATTTGAAAGCCCTAGAATCAACAATCATCCAATTGACCAAGCCTATTTTATGTAGACAAAAAGATTTTCTGTATAACTTACAAATTTCCCATTAGTGCGTTCTAATTCGTGTTTGTTATTGTTTGGTTTCAAATTGCTATGTTACTAGTACCGTAATCTTCAAGTTTGTTATTGTTGCCATCGTTACATTGCGGACTTCATGGTATGTAATTTATGATTGTTGCGTCATACTTCGCCTTTCTGGTTTTGCTTTTCATTCTGTTTAAATCCCTTTAGTGTGCCGTTAACTCTTGAAAAGAGGCACCCGAAAAGTCTTCGAGTTGAATAAATATTTTACTACAATGGATGTTGTATTGAAAGCTATCTTCAAGTTCTGTACCACAAACCAACTGTTCTAGTCAGTATTCAATGAAGCTCTATCGCATCACGCCAAGACCTCTCATTTTAATAGTAAATGGGTCTCCTTGGACTCTACCGTTTCAATCACAGTGGAATCCGTCGACATTAGATGATCTTACTAATCTAATAATCAATTTTGCGCCGTAAAATTGACCTGACAAACATGATGTTGAAAAAAACCAGATTTTAAGCACAAAAACCCCGAAACCCAGGTGATGCTCGAAAAACCCAGATCTGGGTGGAAAAACCCAGGAGTGGCATCTCTGGAAGTGACACTAACTCGAGAGATTGCGTAAGCCTAACTGGAAAGGTCAACGAGTTCGGACACATACGCAATTGTTATCTCATAGATTGGACAGGACATGTCATATTGAATACAAAACATCATTCCGAAGAACTACGGATAGCAGCCTCGGAAATTCGGTCCCGGTACAGCATAGGAGATTTTGGCCATGAGGCTGGAGACTGTCACACGGCACATACGGCTTACGGTCTATAGTGTCCATAGGCGCCGACTTTTATTTTTTTACGAGGTGGCGAAGTCTTGTGACGTCATAATTGTTCCATATCGATGACGTCATCGCCGCACGAAAACGCACTTTACCAGTGGCGGCTCGTCCTATAGGGCAACTGGGGCATTGCCCCACCTAAAATTCTGTTCAATAACAGTTCTTTACCATTTATTTACCATTTATAGACGCACAGCAATCTATATATACCGAAATCACAGCAAAAATCGTATTCTTCTTGTCCTTTCGCTTGTAAATGCCCATATATATAGCGAAGTCTCTGCGAAAATCGAATTCTCTTCGTGTTTTCGCTTTGCAAATGCCTAGCCGGGGCATGCCCCGGTAGCGCTCATAACAAGCTTTCACTGTCTATTCTCTCAAAGCTGCGCACAATAAAGAAACAGTGATTTACTCTCTCCTATTCATAAAATGACCGAGCAACCGGGGCAACATAGCCTACTCGCCCTTAAGGTGTGATGTAACAATCGTATCTACATCTGAACTCGGTTACCGTCATATGCGTTTAGTCGACCTTTGCTGGTATAGGTCGATTTTGATGGTGTTTCACACCATGATAATTCTTGAAACTTGGTATGTCATGTCGTGATGGTGGTATTTAACATTGTCCCAAGTTTCAGGGTTTCTACTTGTCCCAAGTTTCAGGGTTTCTACTTAAAGTTTAGGGTAGTAATTCCGTTTCCGAAGTTGAGTGTGTGCTGATTCGTTATGTATCGCAAACAGATTTTACTCAAAAGCCGGTATTGGTATCCATTGATTTTAACGATGCTCCTTACCTAGATCCGTCATGAGCTTTTGCATGGTATGTCTTGATTTTAGTATCGAACGCTGTGCCAAGTCTCACGGTTGGCACTCAATGATTAGGGCAGCAATTTCGTTATCAAGGTCGAGATGTTAAAGATGTGCGCTGATCTGACACTTAGCCTACCTAACGCATTGCGGATTTCACGCAAAAGTCGGCGTATCTGTGTTAACGCTAACTGTGTTCCATACTGAGATAAGTGATGAGATGATGATATCATGAAACAGTTTACTAGCATCCTCGGTTTGCATTCAAATATTTACTTTTATTTTATATTCTCCAATGTCAATTTTGACCGTGAAATTGCGGCCTTCAGGCCATTTGCTTACAATTACAACCCCTGTCAAGCGCGATAGCTGTTTCGTTTCCGATGGCGGCTAACAGCTGATCGCTTGATCAATGATCAGCCTATTCCTCAGTAAATTTTACGCAAAATTCGGTGTTGGTCTGTTTGTATTAATTTTGACAGTGTACCATACCGAAAACGGTCATGAGGCTACTTCTCGTTGATTTCATGTAACAGTGTACCAAATTTTCGGCTTTCATCCACGTATTTATTCGGTAATATATTTTCCAAAGGCGATTTTGCAGCAGACATATAGACCGTAAGCCGTATGTGTCGTGTGACAGTCTCCAGCACCAAGGCCAAAACATCTCCTATGCTGTATCGGGACCGAATTTCCGAGGCTGCTATCCGTAGTTCTTCAGAATTATGTTTTGGATTCAATATGACATTGTCCAATCTATGAGATAACAATTGCGTATGTGGCCGAACTCGTTGACCTTTCCAGCTAGGCTTACGCAATCTCTCGAGTTATAGTCATTTCCATTTCTGCAGATAATTAGTCAAGTCAGGTATAGTGCGAACATGAGCCGTGTGAAATCTTTGTTCCGTACGCCGTTTACGCAGTTACCACACTTCAAGTCACAGCTCACCGGCAGACCTCTCGCGGCACATACGTTAAATCACTGTTGTCGGGAAGTTCGTGTTACCGTAGTTCGTACCACTAAGTTACTTGTTTACGTTGGAAAACTCCATTGTGACGTCATCTTGATAAAAAGTCGCTTGCAGCCCTTGCCCCACCACCCGATATTGTCACGAGCCGCCACTGCACTTTACTACATGCCGCTGGTGTAAGTGCAGCGTTAAACCATTCGCGTGACATTTTAATACTGATCTTGCACTCATTAATATAAAACCATGCAGTCGAGATATTAAATGGAATGAATCTTAAAATGGTACGATCATTTGAAGTGTTGAAGTGCCTGCGCTACCAGTCCGTCCGACGGGATCTGCAGTTGCATCGATGTTATTCACGCGCAATGCCCAGTGTGACTAACGACTACGCCTGGCCTTGCAAGTAACACACGACAACTCTCGAATACTTCAAGCAGACAGTAATGATGATTACAAACGCGAAATCGCGTAGCCAATCAGTCATTGTCTCTTGCGGTTTCTTGCTTCGCGTTGACCAACTCGCATCGCGGCAATTGTTTGATGAATAAAACGTTGGTGCATTTCCCGATTTAAGTTCGCGAAGCATTTCGGGAGTACATCGGTCAATTCGTAAATTCAATCTGTATGTCGACGGCCGCCAACGCACACTAATTGAATTACGTGTTGACGGCCGCACAAATTTCGTTCAACGGCCGCAGGTTGGCCACCCTTAGACTAGAATTAATTCCACTTCCGGACGCATGCCGCGATCTTACCAATAGAAATCCACTGTCTATCTAATGCCTAATAGTATAGTATTCGATAATGTTGTTCTCGATACGAGTACATCCAGCAATCAAGTTTATCGGAATGTAGAAGGTTCAAACGAATCGAATAAAATCAGAATTTGTGCCACCCATAATATTGTGATGCATCACGTTAATAATAAAAGGAAGACTGAAAAATGGCTTTGTGCGACTATTTCGGAGTATCAAGTAGATAACAAGAAATATGGATGATGGCAAATTAGAAAGCGTGTAATCTAATCAGTATCGCCACGAATCGGTTTTGAGTGTGACACCATATTGAGTAGCTTTCGTCGCGACAATTGTTTTCTCGTTATATCGGTGTTTTCTCATTATATCGGTGTTTAAGCTGTATTGCTGCATTTCCCGATTAATGTCACTGGCAAAGCCTTGTTAGAGAAACAAATCTGCGCAGAAATGAATTCCAATTTGCAGGCATACACCAACACACCCTCCAATTTCGCGCTACGATTACCATCACGAAGCTAGCTAGCTCATGAATGGTTTTGTAAATGAATATGGGTGCACATAATTTAGATTTCAGAAAAGCAGAACGTATATTTGGGCGCCTGGTCGGCAGAGGAGATCTAGGATGGTGCTTCTCGGCACACGCTAGGCGCGTGGCCAGTCGAAAAATTAGGGGGATTTGGATTTTTTTTCAAATTTACCAATATAGCGTCAATTCAATTAAGGTCAAGTACATGTGTAAATGGCGATCATAAAATCTCTTCGTATCGGCGATGTTAGGCGTATGATAAGCTTGCCAAAGAGTCAGTAGTCACTATCTCTGGTGAACAATTGAATACGCGCGTGTATTACGCAGTCTCGGCGACAGTTTTCGCAAATCAAATGTCCCAACTTGATTGCACCGATTTCAAACTTTTGTCATATTTCAGAACTCGAGACATGATACACATCTTCTGGTCGTCACGTTCAAGTATTAGCGGGAATCAATTTCGCACGTTAAAGTCTGTTTGCAGCGATTTGATGTTATTCAGTTTCGCGATGTCGCTTTTTAATCAATATGACATAAAACAATCACTAATCAGCGTAAACTTGACCGCATTGTCTCGAAAGCAGCGAGAGATGGAGTCAAAGCATGCTAGGCCCGATACGCGATAGTTAGGCCATGGGCCAGCAATGATATCTTTATTCGTGGCTACGCGCCTGGCACACGCGCGTATCGAAATCGAAGACGTCTCAAACGGGGACGCATCGATTCACCTTATTACTAATCACTGGTCACAAATAATCACTTGTGCGTTTGAGCATTTTGTACGAGGTGGCCGCCACCTCGTAAATATGGTCACGAGGTGGCTGCGCCACCTCGTAACCTCGTAAGTCGGCGCCTATGATAGTGTCTATATGTCTGCTCAGTGGCGTATCCAGGGGGGGGGGTTTAGGGGGTCGGAACCCCCCCTTTTCAAAATCCTAAAAATTGATGTCAAATATAGCCACTAATATTTGCTAATTTATTAGTTTAACATATTCGTTTTTACGTATGAGAAGGCAAATATGGTGTCTTAATGTTATTTAAGGGGACTAACACCACTACAAAATATTGGACTTATGCGCCGAATTAGTCGAAAGGATAAAATAGGTCATTATAATTCGCTAATTCCATACGAATTCTGCGCTTGTCCAGCTACATTTCAGCTGTGGCAATTGCTGACGTTCTCAACTTTCTTCCCTCGATTTCTCTCTCGCCTTGCTAAAACGAGAGACGCATTTTAGGAAAATCTAATCTAATTGGCCGACGCGATACGTAATTGCAAAGACGAAGTTGTCGGCAATCAACATCGCTCGCGAATTCGCTGCACCTGCTCGCCTTGAAATCCTAATTAAGAATTGCACGGCGTGTTGATTGATCAGCGAGACGCAGACACGACGGCACCAGTACGACAATGCTGTTCTCAAATCCACATTGTATTCGCGATTATTGGCGAGAAATGGCCTAGGATTGACATTCACATTTCAAAATACAAGCCTAGCAATCCACGTTCCCGATTGTTAGGTGACTTGCTGTCGTCCAAATACAGGCCTATGTTGTCGCTGAACGGGAGAATTGAGTACGCCTAGTAGTAAAGTTAACCTAATTATATCGGCTGACAAGTTTCTCTGTCGATCAAGTTATTATTCCAGTGTGTACTCTGTATTAGTTGACTGACTTGCGTGCTTGCAATTAAGGTCTAATTATCTTCGCGCGTACTACACGCTCAGCCGTATGGCTAGTAAAGCCATCGAAAAGCACACATTCGTGTACGACGTACACTGTTCACACCACACCTCTCTGTGGCGATCGCGATCGCCCTCGTTTATGCTACCGCCCTATTCCGCGCTTGTTCGTCCGCTGCGATACTACCGACCGTGCGCATAATATCGTCAAAACCCAACAAAATTGCGCATCTCTGACCGGAACTAGGCGCTTGAAGACGGGCGGCGTTTGCCGGCTCATGACTAAATGTGAGCCTTTACGAATTTCTTTCAATCATACCGTAAAAGAAACGCGATTTTCAGGCAATGTCCGTATCGTATTCGTACATCTCCCACTCACCGCAAATCTCTGTTTATTATTAAACTATAATATATTAAATATTCGCCATGGCATTGAGACGAGTGATCGTAATGATGACGTCACAAAAGCCAATTTCGTAACGCAAACCCCCCCCCCCCTTTTCGCGCTCTGGATACGCGCCTGTGTCTGCTGCAAAATCGCCTTCGGAAAATATATTACCGAATAAATACGTGATTAAAAGCCGAAAACTTGGTACACTGTTACATGAAATCATCGAGAAATAGCCTCATGACCGTTTTCGGTATGGTATACTGTCAAAATTAATACGAACAGACCAACACCGAATTTTGCAAAAAAATTACTGAGGAATAGGCTGATCAAGCGATCAGCTGTTAGCCGCCATCGAAAACGAAACAGCTATCGCGCTTGACGGGGGCTGTAATTCTAAGCAAACGGCCTGAAGGCCACAATTTCACGGTGAAATTGACATTGAAGAATATAAAATAAAACTAAATATTTGAATGCAAACCGAGGAGGTTAGTAAACTTTTTCATGATATCATCATCTCATCAACTATCTCAGTATGGAACACAGTTAGCGTTAACACAGATACACCGGCTTTTGCGTGAAAGGTAGGCTAAGTGTCAGATCAGCGCACATCTCTACCATACTCGACCTTGATAACGAAATTGCTGCCCGAATCATTGAGTACCAACCTTGAGACTTGGCACAGTGTTCGATACTAAAATCAAGACATACCATGCAAAAGCTCATGACGGATCTAGCTAATGAGCATCGTTAAAATCAATGGAGACCAATACCGGCTTTGCGTAAAATATGTTTGCGATAAATGATGAGTCAGCTCTCACTCGACTTAGGAAACGAAATTACCACTAACATAGTTAAGTGACAAACTTGAAACTTGGTACAGCGTTCGATGCTAACATTAAGACTTACCGTACCAAATGTCATGACCGATCTCGGTATGGAACATCGTCAAAATCAATGGACAGCAATACCGGCTTTTGAGTAAAATCTGTATGCGATACATGACGGATCAGCACACACTCAACTTCGGAAACGGAATTACTGCCCTAAACTTTGAGTAGAAACCCTAAAACTTAGGACAGTGTTAAATACCACCATCACGACATGACATACCAAGTTTCAAGAATTATCATGGAGTGAAACACCATCAAAATCGACCTATACCGGCAAAGATCGACTCAACGCATATGACGGTAACCGAGTTCAGATATAGATACGATTGTTACATCACACCTTAAGGGCAACTAGGCTGTGTTGCCCCGGTTGCTCGGTAATTTTATGAATAGGAGAGAGTAAATCACCGTTTCTTTATTGTGCGCGGCTTTGAGAGAATAGACAGTGAAAGCTTGTTATGAGCGCTACCGGGGCATGCCCCGGCTAGGCATTCGCAAAGCGAAAACACGGAAGAGAATTCGATTTTCGCAGAGATTTCGCAATATATGGGCATTTACAAGCGAAAGGACAAGAAGAATACGATTTTCGCTGTGATTTCGGTATGTATAGATTGCTGTGCGTCTATAAATGGTAAAGAATTGTTATTGAACAGAATTTTAGGTGGGGCAATGCCCCAGTTGCCCTATAGGACGAGCCGCCACTGCTATATCATCATTTGCCTGTGCAATCGCATCTGCATTGGCGGCTTCGGCCTGGTGTACACGATATCATCGCTGGCCTAGACAATAGCCTCTGCAATAAGCCTGGTGCGAAAGATGTCATTGCTGGCCAACTATCGCGTCTCGGGCCTAGCATGCTTTGGCTCTATCTCTCGCTGGTTTAGAGACAATGCGGTCGAATTTACGCTAATTGGTTTTTGTTTTATGTCATTGATTAAAAAGCAATATCGCGAAACTGAATAACATCGAATCGCTGCAAACAGACTTTAACGTGCGTCATTGATTCCCGCTCATACTTCAACGTAACGATCAGAACATGTGTATCATGGCTGAGTTCTGAAAGACGACGTAGGTTTGAAATAGGTGCCATCAAGTTCGGACATTTTGATTTGCAAAAACTGTTGCCAAGACTGCGTAATACGCGGGCGTATTTAATTGTTCACCAGGGATCAGGGGCTCGCTAATTGACAGCCCTCCCGGACTCTATGACAAGCTTATCATACGCCCAAAACCGTCAATACGAAGTTATTATATGATCGCCATTTACACCTGTACTTAACCGGAATTGAATTGATGCTATATTGATAAATTTGAAAAAAAATCCAAATACCACTGATTTTTCGACTGGATACGCGCCTAGCGTGTGCTGATAAGCACCATCCTAGATCTCTCTCTCGACCAGGCGCCCAAATAGACGTTCTGCTTTTCTGAATTCTAAATTATGTGCGCCCATATTCGTTTACGATACCCTTCGTGATCTAGCTAGCTTCGTGATAGTCTCGGTAATAGGGGCGATAAATTGAAGGGCGTGTTGGTGTGTGCCTGCAAATTGGAATTCATTTATGCGCAGATTCGTTTCTCTAACAAGGCTCTCCCAGTGACATTTATTGGGAAATGCTGCAATACAGCTTAAACACCGATGGAGAAAACAATTGTCGCGACGAAAGCTACGCAATATGGTGTCAGACTCAAAACCCATTCGTGGCGATACTGATTAGAATACACGCTTTCTCATTTGCCATCATCCATATTTCTTATTATCTACTCGATGCATTCGTACTCCGAAATTGCCGCGCAAGGTCATTTTTCAGTGTCCCTTTCATTATTAACGTGCAGTAGGCCATGCCGTGCCATTGTCAAATATTGATATATCTCAAGATTCTGGGTGGCACAAATTCTCATTATATTCGATTCGTTTGAACAGGAAACCTTCTACATTCCGATAAACTTGATTGCTGGATGTACTCGTATCGAGAACAACGATGTCGAATATTAAACTATTAGGCATTAGGTAGACAGTGGATTTCTATTGATAAGATCGCGGCATGCGCCCGGAAGTGGAATTAATGCAAGCCCAGGGGTGGCCAACCTGCGGCCGTAGAAGGGAATTTGAGCGGTCGTCAACACGTAATTCAATTAGTATGTGTTGGCGGCCGTCGACATGCAAATTGAATTTACGAATTGACCGATGTACTCCCGAAATGCTTCGCGAACGTATCTCGGGGAATGCACCAATGCCGCCCAAATCGCTGTTTTAATCTGCAAACAATTGCCGCGATGAGAGTTGGTCAACGCGAAGCAAGAAACCGCAAGACACAATTACTGATTGGCGGCGCGATTTCGCGTTTGTAATCATCATTATGTCTGCTTGAAATATTCGAGAGTTGTGGTGTCACTTAACCAGGCTAGTGCATTTCGTTATTCACACGGCGCGTTGCGCGTAAATAACATTTATGCAACTCCAGATTCTCAGTGACGGAAAATATGATTTTTGTTCGATGCATTCCGTCGAACGGATTGGTAGCGTAGTTACTCTTTCGGATGATCGTACCGTCTTAAGATTCCATTTAATAATTCGACTGCACGGTTTGATATTAATGAGTGCAGGGCCGATATTAATGTGTCACGCGAATGGTTTAACACCAGCGGCATGTACATTGTACAGTCGTAAAGTGCGTTTTAGTGCGACGATGACGTCATCGATATGGAACAATTATGACGTCACAAGACTTCGCCACCTCGCAAAAAATTAAAAGTCAGCGCCTATGTACACAGAATAACGTTTTTATTCTGACCTTGGTCAACGCTGTCCAGATATTCGATATTCGCCTTTTGCCGGGGACAGTATTGATTTCTGATTTCTCCTAAGACTTTTTTAATCTCTGACTTGCCTTCAAGCTTCATACGAGAGGACGCAATCGACCTGAAAATTCAACAAGAAATATACCGGTGCTTCTATGCATTTAATATCGAATGCTGTTCTGTTACTAGGACGTGTCGAACATTAATATAAACAAGCATAAAATATATGTAGACAGCCATATTAGGTAGGTTTAAGTTCGTCGATTACAATTTCAACATATGACCTGAGATTAGGGTTGCATTCAAAGCAAAAATCAGTTTGAAACCAACGTGTATGAAACAAGGCCCTAGTTTGAAACATCTTTTTATTGTTTTTTTGTATGTTTATTTTTTTAGACATAACGTCACGAATCTTTAATTGTGACATGAGTGACGTCACAGTGGATTGACATCCACAATTGATAATATACGGTAAATACGGCTCCTTCGATGAAAAGGGTTTTCGACCACTGTCAAATACAGACCATAAATATCTTTTTCCGGGAGTACATCGTTATGCAGCATTTTTACTGCCGGCGGTCATCATTATCAGAACACTCTTTCAGTAACAAAAGCTATATCTTCTTGCTAAAAGTGATGAACCGACGACGATTTCGAGGGTTGCAGCCACGCTACAGCGTATACGTTGGCTATATTGGGTACACATCGTCCGTAAGCTCACACTACATCTTTTTTCGACAGTATTTATACAACTGTGCCTTAATTATACAATGTTTTGAAAAAAGAAACGATTATGTGTTTTACGAAAAGGCATTTGTTTAAAAACACCGTTTAAAACACTTTTTAAGCAAAGTGTTTTAAAACACCGTTTCTTTTAAATGCAGTCCTACCTGAGATCTCTAACCAGATGAAGAACGTACGTATTCTTTTCCATCCGCTTCAGATGCCGATATATATCCTCCAAGTCTTCCACAGAGCAGACTCGAGTAGTTTTGATGATGATCAGACTCGAATTTTGGCAAACGTTCCCCAGAATTTCATCGCGCATTGGATATCCGCAGTTCCCATTCGGTTTCAATCGCTTACATGACTTCCGGTAACTATCTTGTAGTCCGACACTTGCGCCTGTGAAGCAAAACCCGTCTTTCCTGCACGACGCCCCGTCTTTCCAACCAGATACGCTGAATCCGTACTTGTATTCTTCATCAAGATTCGTGAAGTTACAACTGAGAAGCTGTTTTAACAGTCTTAGTTTTCTATTATTAGAAATACCGGGAGTGCAGTCAAATCCGAATGGATATAACGGTTCGTACAAGTATGTACTGTTGTTGGTTGCGGCAAACACTTCGCCTGTGAAACTGCTACCGCATCGGGTTTGGGTCAAAATGATTAAAACCTTTTGGCGGTCCTTTTCGCTTGACAAACGACTGAAAAAGTTTGGAATGTCCTTGAAGTAACTTAGTGCGAACATGCTGGCGACAAATATCAACGTCGCAACGGACAGTTGTCTGCCGCGAGTAATCATCATTGAGTAATGGACAAAGCACACCAGGTCTATATTTTCGTTCAACAAGTATTCGCCCAACGACGAAGAAGCGACGATTCCTAAATACTTGCGTGAGGATTGCTAATAAATTGTCTTTCGGCGTGATGATTGCCTTGAGAATGCTGAGTCAGAAGGCGTTCATAGAGTTAGAATGCATAGTATTAGTTTGAGCCAGTCCTGATATAGGGGCTTCTCATATCTTACAGCCTAGATCAAAACAACCTATATTCTGTAAAGAGATCCAATAAATTATGTTGAATCAATAATATAGTGTGGAGTGCAATTCAATCATGCACGCCACTATAACGAAAATATATCCTTGACCAGTGGTTCCCAACCTTTTTGTCTTCATTCCCCACTTGAGATTTATTCAGATCAATCATTCCCCACTACCCAAAACTTTCGTCATTACGGAGCAGCTATTAGCTTGTTTAAGTACACAGACACACAACCACACCAGTACGGAAGACAATCGCCTACATAACTGCAACATAAAGCGTTTTGTGAACCGATACCGGTAGCCCTCAAAATTTAGCGAAAGCGTTATTTCACGTCATATTGGTCGTGATGGATGCGTTTGTGACGCCATCATTGGTTATCCAGGGTTAAAAAATGAGTTTTTGTGAACAACACGCAATATATTCCAGAGCAGTCAACTGGTAACGGTAATTGCGCATGTGTTTCCGTAATTATGTAGGCCAGTGCTTTTAAACCTTTTTTTTAAGCTCCATTCGCACTTCTTTTTTTAAATAAATTTCATATGCACTAACCGAAAATTGTTATACAAAAAGAAGATGACGATACTTAACAACATTTTAAGCTTAAGCTATCAAGTGTCCCATTAAAAAGGCAACTTTCTCGCTCGTTTTGATTTCAACTACTTCAGTAAAACCAAACAAGTTGTTGGGTTTTGTACAAGAACGTCTACTAGTGCTTGGATGGCCAGGTCTTAAAATCTGTTTTGCACTCCTATCCAAAATACAGCGTATTTTACGCGAGCGAAAAATGCTTGCTGGCAGAAATCGTTTTTTGAGAGCTAACAAATGTTCTGGAGGCTCCAGTTTGTTGGAAGGGTGAAAACCTACGTGTTTGTTTTGAGGCTTTTGCGTGATGTGGTGGACAATCAGGTCCAAAACGATCAAGGAGAACAGGCACATTAGATCTCGCTACCTTATGATACGTTGCTACAACTTGTGGTCTGTTTTTTGTTTTTCGATTTCCCATTTTCTGTCTCGCGAGTATATAAGAGCAAATAAATTCACGATACTCTGTCTGTGTGTTCGGCTCTTTAGCTCAGTCTAACTAGAGAATTCGTAACAGCTTATTAACCTCAAAGCAGCTTTTTAGACTGCCACCAAAATTTGAGTTTTGTGGCATCTGGCGACCCGAGTCTCGCACATGAAAAGGAATTCATTTTCAATATTACAGTAGTATGCAACGATTTTGCGGACATGTAATGTACGACATACAGAACGCGCGCACCACAATTCTACGCAACGCAGCCCTCAAAACATGTCTGACGCACGCGATTTCAAATTAGGGTGATTAACTTCCTTTGCGTGTCGCATTTGTACTAGTGTCTACTCAGATTCCAAGAACGGGACTATTCCGTGCCGACAGCGGAGCATATCCATATCGAAAGGTTTGGCCATACAGCATCGGTCATTTTTGGCCAAGGTTTTGTCGCCACTTATGTTTTTGGCACCGCATTTTATCAGCGGTATGATGCCCAAAACTTTACGTCTTCATATGCCACGACGCAGAGGGGTTGGCCTCGTATTGAATTAGTCTCATATGATTGAGCTCACTCGTTGCACACCCCTAGTAGGATGGATGAAATAGGTTGTAGATGCATGGATGAAATAGGTTGTAATCGCATATATATGTCACTATAAACTTTTCATTCTCTCAGCCCACGTAATCAGATTTACCAGTAGCGCTGAGTGAGCTGTTGCATTGGAAAATGAAGGCCACGTAATTAATAATTGAACATATTTGGGCGTGCCCGTTGGTATAATTAAATTGTTACATGTTATTTTGTTACCTCTTGTCCGCTATATAGTCAAAAGTTATTGAAACGCATAAACGTATTAAACTGAAGTAAGCGCGTGATTCAAAATTGGTATTTCGTCACTGGCAAATAATTTTCTCCGGTGGATGTTATTTCTGTGGGGAGCAGTTTACGACGACATGATAATTCGGCACGAGCGATTTAAGCACCTTTGGACAATTAGACTTATTTACATCGAAGGTTACGCTCAACATACGGGCAATCCTCTTCAGCTAAGGGTTTCTCGCTGACGATCTTTTGACACACTTCTCGGAGTCCCATATTCACCGGAACTTCATATGTCTTTGTGCATCTTTGTGCCGAAACCGAAATGCTTATTTCTATTTTCTCTAATTATGCGTATTCTTCCTTGGGAAAGTCGTAGAGACATGATGTTCAATTTATGTTCATTCACCGAAATAATTTAGGGCACACTTCGAGCCAACCGATTGGGGGTTTGGGTTGCAGCAGTTTCGGTCTTGGTAAGAGGTCAAAGTTCAGTCGGCATTTTTGGGACTTTGGTATTGGAAATAATTCGCGCTTCAATCGCGCTCGATCACCATTCGACTATAATAAACAATATAATATTTGTGTGTGGTATATTCAGGGTCAAATCGAGGTTGTTATATCAACAATGGGGCACAGTCTCATACCCTGTGGTTCGAACCCTCCCGAATTCACATCGGCGATTGGCAATACGGGGAAATTAATGGTATTGGATTTTGTCTTAGTGCTTTGTGTAACTATAAGTAAGTCAACGGATAATTGGATGCATATATCTGCTCACATTGAACTTAATACTGTACCCAGTTATTAATTTTAACATGAATGTATTCCAAACAAAGCAACTCATATTTATATAACGTTCATGTGAGGTTGTGAACCACAACACGAGATAGTATCATCCTTTATGATACGATGAAGAAATATTTTGACGATTTAATTGGCGAGCTAAAATTACGCGCAATTCGTTTCATATGAATTATAATAACTCGCTACATTCATGAAAACATATGTAGCAAACATCGTCACGCAGCGCGACCAAAAATTTCGGGATTTGACATGTTTTGTTGGATGTTAATTTGTTCTGAATTCTGATTAAGGATATTTCCTACTACCACATAATCTGCGGCGAAGCCATTTTTCTTCAGCGCCCCATATCGCCCCCCTGAGCCCAGCGCCCCCTGAGCGTTTCCGCCCCCTTCAAAATCGCCAGCGCCCCTTGGGGGGCGCTGGAGGCAAGGTTAAGAACCATTGGTCTAAAGGGAGATAGACATGCAATGTCATTTGTTATTAAAGAAGCTGAAGGGAAATTCGAAACCTTATAAGACTGTTATTTCTGTATGGGTGACATTCCAAGGTTCAGAATAACTAAAAAATGACTTGACATTGCATATCCTTCTGTGCCATCCACTCCTAAGCACCTGTTCCGTATTGCAGTAAGTTTTCACTGTCAAAACTATAATGCAACAAATGCTGCAGAATACTGGGCAGGGCCTAAAGATACAGAAAATGACTCCTATGACGACTTCAACATCTCCCATATAGATATAAATCCAAAACCCCACATTCGTAATCAACACGAACTTGATGATTTAGTCGGGAATAACTAACTTAAATGCAAAAATTCTGACTCCAAGGTTGAAACTAGGGAACGACGCCCTTCGTCGAGGAAAGGGCATGGTCGATTCTCACGGTATTCCGTAATACCAGCACATTCCTCAGTTTATAGACCCAAATCATGCAAACAAAATCACGTCGGAAAATTTTTGAAGTGTTTCCATCCTTTTATAATCCATGGTAGCCACTATTTGTGCATATTCCTTAGTTTTGTTAGTGGATTTGTACGTCCAATAGGTCCAATGCGTATCATTACAGGGCCATTTTGAGTAGTTCTCAAAGACTAGGGCCGTTGTCTTTTGTTGTATAATTTATGCCAACATGGTGCAAAGTAATTCATGATTTCTTAAAAACACTCTTAGTGGCTAGCTAGTTGAAATGAGATGTTTTGATTTAAAAGACTCTCCCAGAAGTCTTACCGCAATGTGATTCCTGCGCGCAATGTGATTCCTGCCCAATGCTATGAATATCAAAGCGGAGATTCTCTCTAGTACGGGTAAACAGCAGGAGTAAATGGTAGCCTGCCGCTTCAATCAGTACTCAAAAAGTAGCTCTTAGTTGCAAAAAGGTTGGTCACCCCTGATATACACAATACGAACAGTCCAAATCCGACAACGCCCAACACATTAAGCAAAAGACAACTGATCACGTACTATGAAAACTACATCCTTTGATTGTTCGTACTCAACGCGAATCAATTAAGTAATAATTGGAGACTAGATATAAGAAATAGCACATTCTCCCCCCGTAAAATGTTTCTGATACAAGTGTGTGATATTTTGTCAATAACAGGATACTGCGCCATATCGATCTACTGCCTTCCGCGAACGCGTTAAACGACGACGCGGTGGTCTTTCAGGCTCACTCTTTCGTTGTGGATTTTCGCTATTTTCATCGGCGGTGCTGGTGGTAATGGCGTCATCACGAACCGCGGCGTCTTCGATAGGAGTTGTCCACCTGAACAATCTTTGCTTGGGTCGTAATTGTTTCGAAGCGACACTCCGTTGTTAATGAGTGCCGATATAGCAGGCGTCGAATCCTGTCAGCTGCACTAAAATCTGCAACCGTGGACTAGGCAAACCTTATGCGTATCAGTCTTCTATTCTATTTAATCCAACCAAATGACCCCAGTCCAAGAGTAATGTAGACTTGAGATTCCGTTGTTAGAAATACAAAAATGCTAATGCAAGCGAGATTCGCAATAGTGCTTGCTCGTCCGTTGCTCGATGGAAAGGAGGAGGATGCAGCAGCAACAAGGAAAATATATAGGCAAGCGAATAGGAAATTGGAACAGTAATCAAATAATCAGGATTAAAATCAGACAATTAGAATGATAGAACAGTAATCAAATAATCAGGATTAAATGAGACAATGAGAATGATAAAACGAACTCGAAATAAGGACAGTTGAATTGAAAACTGATTCCTATAATAACATCAAATAGAGAACAACAAATAACATGCGCAATCGCAAACTGTAATTACTTAATGAATGACATTCACATCCATGGTCAAACCACTAGACGCGCGCAATTCCAGTCCTTCTTTCATCACTAAGGTATATGTTAACTGCTATCCTATCAATGGACGGTCTTACATTGTTGTTATCGCGTCCCTGCTGCGGTGAATACGTCTAATTCACCAAAATCACCGCAAAAATAGTCAACCATGAATTTAGTCAAGACGGCAACAGTCTTTTCGTAGATTAGCAGCCTTTTTCAACTTCTAAATGGCCTCTATACAGACTGTAAATGGCCCCATTTTAAAGTACCGGAATAGTTTTTAATTTTTCTCTTATCTGGCTTAGTTGGTTAATGCAAGGAAAACTACAATGCGAGTCTCGGCAGTAGCACTATTAGCGCGGTTTATTAACAATCAAATCAATACACCACGAGACTGCAGATAGGCATGTATCAAAACGACTGAGCAGAGAATCGCTACTGAGTGGAAAAATTGGCCTCGGCTCTTAGACTAGTCTTCGAAATTTATATAGCCGCAGTCCTATCATTGGTAGAATATTTTTTAGATGAGTCCACCGCAGTTTGCAGTCCGCAGGCCTTTCACCCAGCCTTTTTACTTGAAAATTAAGAGGCCAAAAGTCTACTTTCAAACCCTTACCAGCTATGCACTTAACTGGTCAGAAAATTCCACATTGCCATATTGCTCCCTGACTCCGGCCCTCTGCAAACACACAGAGGCAGAATGTTTGTAAAAATAGTTTATTGCAGTCATATATGACGAAAAAAGACATATACTGCATGACGAGTTGCACATTGAACTCCATAACTATAGTGCACATAACGGAAAAATGATATCAACAAAATATGTTGTGTAGAACTTTGCTAGTATAAACATCGAACTTCAAATGGTATGGTGCATATTAGGGTTGTAATTAAGCCGTTTCCATGTGCGGCCACTACTTGGCTTAGCCCGCATTGGCTGAGAATGATGGTCGCGTTTCCATGTACAGTAGGGGTGTTCAAAAATAACTTTTTGTTCTGGATTCCAGCCGTTCAGTAATTAAATTGTCAGGTTACCCTAAAAAACGCTGCACACCAAATTTGGTTCAATTCTAACAAGTGTAGGGCTCCGCAGACCCAATTAAATCTTTTAATTTAAACAGGAAAATTTTACAAAAAATTCTAATTTTTCTGTCAACTCCATGAAATTGTTGAGCTGTCTTCAGAGACCATGCAAAACAAATATGACTCAATTCCAACTAGTAGAAGCGGAGTTATTGGAGTATTTCGTTGATAATCCTCGGATTATCCACCAATCAAGGATAATCCGAGAAATTTCAACGAAAAACTCCAATAACTCCGCTTCTACTAGTTGGAATTGAGTCAAATTTGCGGACAGTAGATGGCGAGTGAACCAGGAGCGATCCTCGTATACGGTACAAATGAGCGTGAATTTGGATGGGAGTAAAACGCATTGGATGATTAAATTTGGATTTACGCTTATCCGTACCCGGATTTTTCGGTTTTACATGCTACTCGCGAAATAATTCCGATACGATGATGTCAGTCAGGGTTTTTCAGTGTTTAAAATACTCGTGTGGATTAATTACATATAAGTAATCCGTTTCTTTTGACTCGTGACTCTTGCACCGACGTGGTTCATGTATCGAGAACACGTTACGGCCTGTCACATTTTCAGTAGAATTCAACGGTGATCCATCGTTTGATTGACAATTCCGCAGAACATTGGCGTTTATTCAACTCCAACTTCGTGATGGGGTTACTAATAATAGGACGAGTCAGATTTGGATATGTGTTTTCGATGCGCCGCCCAAATTCGATACCTTTCATACGAAGTACGTATTTGCATTGCGGAAACCATTGAATTCGGAAACCATTTAGCATGTTCCGTCCAAACCTCGTCTGCCCGGTCCCACCGAAGTCCGCCATTACAGTAAAAACATTTAATCTTGTCCTAATCAATGTAATAAAACCCAGCATTCGCTAATTGCTCAACGCTAGCATTGATTTTAGCGGGATCCCAATCTTCGTCGAACGTTGCTATTCTTCGTGAGAAAGACGACATTGTAGGATTCACGGGGACAGGACAGGGGAATAGTTCAGCAATATAGTGTTTTTCATCCTCGGAGGACTAATCTGGTTATTGCATTTTTATAGTGAGCTGTTGTATCTTCTCGTGAAGCAAGTCATCTAAATTATCGCGGTCGGGCTTAGCTAGTGCAATGTTTACTGAATAGCTACCACGTGCGAAAGTACATTTTGAAAAAATGTGTAAAGTGTATTTCCGATACGTCGTCTATGGGTTTCCAATTGCGAAGAACAACGAAGCAGCTGAAGCACTGCGTTCTGTCTAGGTGGCCGAGATGGAAAAACCTTTGTTTCGCCAGTTCGCCAACTGCATGTGGTATTGGATAGCTAGGCCATTTCTAGAAGGTTTCGTGTCGCTTCGATTCCCTTGTTAAGTCGAAGTTCTTAGTCAAACAACCGTGTTCTTAGTCAATGATATTCGCAAGTTTTATGTCGCTGTTAATTTACCGTCAAATTGCCTTTGACCAAATGGAAAGCGTGACGTAGAACAATTTCACTGAGCGGTGAGATTTGCTTGTGTTAACACCAAACAAGACATTAAGCTTCATCACTTGAAATGGCCTCGTAAATTTAGCTCCGAGTCACGAGTCAATTCACATTTCTGAAACGTCGAGTCAAGTCAAGTCATACGAAAAAAGTGACACGAGTCAAGTCATGACTCGAGTCATCCCAACACTGCATCCTGCAACAATACAATGTTACAAATAACTGAAAATACTATTGTCATGTACACCGAAATAGATCAGGCAAAACAAAATAGTCGTCATTCCGATACTATTTGAAGAAAGTCAGTCAACTCCCGACCCCCCCCCCCCTATACCACATGCACTCACTTCGAAACACCAAGATGCCTCGCAAGCTATAAATAAGTATTTGCTGTTTAGTTCTACCCACTGCCCCTGTCGCTCACAATACTTGTCGGGTATTTACAACACAATACAGTGCGCAATTACGTACAAGAAGAGTCGCCTGTGATAACTGCCCGACAGCCCGAGTATCTCTTATCAGTCACACACGGATGATCTCATTTTTTAGAGTGAATCGTTTCAACTAAATTAGTATTTAACAGATATGGGCATAGGATTTGACAAAGCGGGATTTGTGAAATTTTGTCAGATTTGGATTTGACTAGGATTAGAAATTTTTTTCTGAACGGATTATGATTTGGATAGGGTTTGCCGATTTTCTGTGAGATCGATATGTCATGTGGCGAATGGCTACAAACTTTATTCAGAACAGTTATTAATGTACTTATGGTACACTCGGTGCCGATGAACATGAGAGAAGTGGCCCTATATTAAGTTATCCTAAATCAGGGGTCGCCAACTCAAAACGGGTCGCGGGCCACAGTTCAAAATTCGTAGAGGCCGCGGGCCGCATCACTGCAATATCGAGATAAAAATAGACAACGCAGTTTAGCGACCACGTTTTAATGACTTTACGTCAGTACAACGCTGTACTCTCTAACATGGGCGACGGACCACAAAAGAAATTATTTTTATTGAAGAAATACAAATACAACAAAAATATCATGGTCATCGCTATCATTATATATTAAAATATGAGATGCGCAAGGTTACTGACGACACTTTTCATCAAATAAAGCAGGGGTCGCCAACCGTTTTGCTTTTAACGGCCGCATTCTGATGCATATAGTCGTAACGAACTAACTGGAGGCCAAATACCCACGTTAAACTGTCCATGTCCTATTTTCCATTGTCAGTGAACTCCGGAATAATCCATTTACTCATATCGGCTTACTATTCGCACGGAAATCGTGAGTAGTAATGTTTTAAATATAGTCACAGAGATTCGTTTTCGAGTAGCGCCAAGGCGCGAAAATTCTTTCATATTCATGAGTGAATTTCGTCATTAATATATTAGAGAAGTTTCACTAATTACTATCAAATATTTATCCATTCCCAGCCCATGTGATCAGATTCACCGGTAGAGTTGAAAACTTGGGAAAGTTATTAATGCTGTGCTGCATCTATGGGTCGACGAATGGTTATTATATTCCCTTTGTTGCATGCTGTTATTTCTTGGACTCCCCTCGGGATTGTCGGTATAGAAGCAAGATATTGGATTCGCCTAAACGTAAGCGTACCAGGAACAAAGTTTCTTCGTGACGAGGAGAACGCGATCAGAAATTGGGATGATTTGTTTATGGGGCTCATCATTTTCCTCTGCTGTTCGCATCTCTACTGTGGGGATCAGATTACAAAGGACACCACTATAATAAAATCGAAAACGAACTAGCATTGAACCACGCGTAGCGAGAAGAAAATTTCTAGAATAATTCAAACCTCTGATTAATTAGGGAGGTAATTTGTAAATTCAATTTGCATATTGAAGTGCGCCAATACACCCTAATCGAGTAAAGTGTCGACGGCCGCATGATGTCCGTCCTACTGCCGTAGATAGGCAAGTTCCAGACTAAAGAATCGATATCGGGGTTAGCTATAGACAAGGTACTTTCTGGAAAACTATCTCCTCGTAAAGCTTGGTCTTTTGGAGAACCCGAAGTCGTTTTCTAAGCGTCTTGATCTTGGCAGGGGTGGGCCATTCCATTGCACGTCAAGACAATATGCCAAACGCCCATTCATATCAGGAAATTCTTCCTCTATGGAATCATATTACCATCGCCAAAGCCGTATCAGCTAGTGACGAATAGTGATATTAGGCACAGGAGAATAGCATACTTTGAACAACAACAATATGCTTAAACTGAAATCATTTTTTGCATTTCAAAATGCTTTAATAGATTTCTTCCTAAATTTCAAATCAGGTCGCGAGCCGCAAAATCAATCAATCAGTCAGGTTTAATAATATTTTAATCGTTTCAAAACATCACAAGACTGCGATACAATGAAAAGATAGGAAAGTGTCGAAACAACTTGAAGTAGCCTTGATCCGAAATTTATCAACGAAAAATTCAAATACCTCCGCTTCAACTAGTTGGAATTGACTCAAATTTGTTTTGCATAGTCTTTGAAGACAGCTCAACAATTTCATGGGGTTGACAAAAAAATTTGTATTTTCTTATTTTCCCTAATAAATAAAAAAATTTAATTGTATCTGCGGAGTCTTACACTAGTTGGAATTGAACCAAATTTGGTGTGCAGCGTTTTTTAGGGTGACCTGACAAGTTAACCAGTGAATGGATGGAATCCGGGAAAAATTATTTTTGAACAGCCCAAATGTAGGCCCAAGTTCCACAATGCATCTCGTACCCGCTAATGTTATGCTTCGTATCGCTAAAGGGTCCACGTACTCCTGGTTAAGGTCCCTTGGAATGAAAATGTTCAATCATCGAATAATCCATCGGTGTAACAGGTGTGAAGCGTACCGCCACCGGCGATAATAACATGGATTAAAAGCGGAGATTATAAAGTTCGATGATCGATAAAGTCGATTATCGCGTTCCCCAGGATTTAACAACCCAGGATTAAGAAAACCGTTTAATCGTAGCGCATAAACTTAGAAATTAATCTCATGATTTAGCAAACTTGATCAAACTACAGATAACTAGTTATCTACAAACAGACTGTACAGCAGTGGTCGGGAACCTATGGCTCGCGAACCATGTATGGCTCTTTTGGGTATAAGATATGGCTCTTTGCCAAATAGCAATTTTTTTACTGAATCGATTAATATTGCAGCAACTTGTCAGTAAATTTTTATCACGGCCCGAATAATTATTCTTGTGACAGTATTAACATGTCTTTGAGACGTAATGACAATGCCGTCTTCAGGTTTAGGGGCTCTGGCCCCCTTTTTTCAAAAATCATCAAATTTAAGTTACTGTCGCGATGGAGATCAATATCGCTCGCGAATTCGATGTACCCGACTCGAAATCTTGCATTGCACGATACGTTGATTGATAAAAGAGAATAGCAGACATGGCGATGACCATATGACAACACAGTTTTCAAATACAAATTGTATTCCTGATCTACGGAGCGAAATGAACTCCCGTGGATGTGACATTAACAATTACAAACTCGAATTACAAACAAAGTCATAGTTAATATATTCACGTTCTTGATTGGTTAAGTTGCTCTCTATTACCGGCGAGAAAATGTCGGGTGTAGGCGTGTATAGTGCAAAGTTATAAGTTACCGCCGTATACTTTCAGAATTGAGAAGTCGATCATTAGATTTTCGGAATCAGTGCGACAGTTAAGTTCGATTAATATCAGTTATAATAAATTGTGAGCTATTTAGGATGCATAGCGTTATCAATAGCGAGGCGTGGTCCGTCTGTGCCCTATCTCTCGTTTCGCACTTTATTTTCGAACATTAAATATGCAAATTATGTGATTTTAGGAGAAAAATCCCGACGAATCCCATGTAATGAGCAGACATGAGGTAATCGCAATTAGTAATCGTAATCGATTACGGCGATTACAGAATTTTCAAGTAATCGTAATCGCAATCGATTAAATTCGAAAAAAATCCAAAGTAATCGTAATCGTAATCGACTACTTCGCATATCTAATCGATTTCTTTGTGTAATAACGATTACTTTTTATTTGTACAAGGACTATGGCATGAACTGAACCTTTGTGAACAAGGAAGCAAATCAGGTTTATTGATAGCACCAACGTCTGATTTTAAAACGCCACGGCTCATTATTACGTCAGAAGTATTGCTGGCTTTACTCATCATTGCTCATCAAGAAGTATCCACACATAGTAAACAGATATAGATGTACATGTACCGTACAGCACATGTACATTGTAGTGCGATTGTAAAAACACCCGCCCGCGCTGTATATCAGGTTTTCAATGCAGTACAGACGTCACTCCCCGCAGCAGGATAATAATCACCACTCTGCCTAATTTCACATATTAACTTATTAATTGATGTTTGGGAATGCTTAATTAACGCAGTTCCACCGTTGTTGTTTGGCGAGCCGTATGCCTATGTAGGCCTATCTGCGTACGTACACCGGAAATCGATTGAAAATTTTGTACTAGTAAAGTGAGACAATACGATTTCCACAATGAAGCATTAAAAACTAACAGCTGCATATATATATCATAACCGAGCCTTTCTTTCTCGTAACGGCAGCTTGCAGCATATCTGTCATATCTGGCAGGCAGAATTCTATGTTCACTTCAAGTTTTTCTCATATGCCTCTACTTCAAACGGGCGCCAATCGTTATTTTGCAATTCTTTACTCAACATTTGGACCTGCGTTACAGCCATCCGCTTATACACCATGTTAGTGTGGGTTGTAGCTTAGGGTTGCCATACGTCCGAAATTTCCCGGACATGTCCGGAATTTCACTGTTCGAATTAACGTCTGGGAGGAATTTCTAAAATATGCCATATGTCCAGAATTTGGAAGACTTGAAGTAAGCTCATAACTTTTTCGTAAATCAGCATAAAAACAATCTTTTTGTGGAATATTTATGCTGATGCATGGTATTTTTCTTCGCGCTGCGCGCGATTTACTATCACATTTATTGATTTTGATATGGAGACTACCACCCTCGCAAAAACTGCAATAAAATATAAATAAAACAACCTTCATCTACTGGAATAAGCCTAATTGTAATTGCAATTGTAGGAGAATGGTATATTCCTAGAAATCGTTAGGGCCGTTTAAATGCTGTATTCAAAGATAGTGGTTACAAACGCGATGAGGGGGGTCGTTTGCCTTTATTCTAGGGTTTGCTAATATGTTGAACGTAATCAGCTTCCAAAATAGCCCGTGAGAAAGTCTGGGCAAAGGTGCTGCCTTCTTTTAGTAATCAGCTCGTCAAATTTTGATCTGGCCACGGAACATTTTCAAATTGGAGAGTCGCGACCACAAAAGGTTGGAAACCACTGGATTTTTTTTTATAAAGCTCCGTGGTGCCCAACGGCTAGTTGCATAGATTACCCTATAGCAGGGGTTCTCAACTTCTCATCTATAACGGGCCGCATTTTAACAGCAAAAGACGCCGCGGGCCGCAGAACATTATGACCATGTATTTGTGATCTACTGTTAAATTTAGGCTAGTGTAGCCTATATTTACCAGCCGTATGCGGGCTTTTAGTTCATTTTTATGGATTCTAAAGCATTAATGGACAACATTTGTAACTTTGCAATTGCTGTTTTTGTGAGAATATGTATCATCATCCGGCGCAAGTATAAATTCCTTCATGGAGCGTGCATTGCATCCATTGCCAAGTCGGTCTGTACCTTAAAACCTTTCCGCCAGAGAACGGAACTCTCTGTTTCAATGCGTGAGCGAGCAAATATAAATTGTGGTAACTTTTTCGTTACAGAGGCCATTCACTTTGAGCTCTCAGTGATATGAGAAGAAGACTGGCGTTTAGGGGTCATTGATGAGCAAACCAATTAACCCTTCTCCTTTCCGTCCATAGCTCGAGCCCTGCACCAAGAGTTACAGAAGTCAGCTTTGTCAAGTCGATGTTTTACGCTGGTTCCCTCCCCACGTTTGCCTTCCCAGCATTTCTTCTGCAAATATGTCCACTCTGATAAAATGTACCCAGTAAATTAGCTATGCAATGTCTGTGAAGTCGGTGGATTCGTCCAATGCTATGCTCAAGTAGTCTACGCCGCAACGTGTTTCAGAACATGCGATAAAAAGATCAACAGACATTACTGCTACTCTTCTGGTCACGGTTTAATCAGACAACTGTAGCTTCGAAATTTTTCAGGTGTTGTTGTCCTTGCTGCTAAGTTCCGGAAACAGCAAATATTCGCACAGTATGTTAAAATTTTATTGTAATCACACCTTCTCTAGCAGATTTCTTGGGTTTAGCGATATTCCGATGCGTCTGTAACGGCGGCGTAAATTTTAACAATGCCCCGAAATATGGATCGCTGGGCTTGGCAGTTAACTAGCAGTGTTTTTTTCTAAGAGCAGGCGATATGTAACTCCGGAAAAAAAGTTTTGTGTTATCATTTTAAGCTTCTACGCTTCGCCACGACAACTGCTCTCCTTCAAATACGCCAGATCGGTTTTCCATTTATATCTGAGAAAGCAATTTCATTGTTCCACGCGGAGTTATAAACCCAGTTTTCGCCGTTTAATTTCCCCTTCCCTGTTCTTGTTTCTGTTCAAACCATTTGCGGTGAGTGAAGCGGGATTCTCTTAAACCTGAGTCCTGACGAATACCGATTCAAAACAATGACAATCTGAACTCGAGCATATATCAAGAGACCAGAACACATCAAAGAACGAGCATTCAAACAAAACATAGATAAGAGAGCTAAGTATAACTAAATTAATAAGTAACAATGTGTCAGTAGTGATTGCGTTCATAATGGAAGATGTCGCGGGCCGCAAAACAAACGTCTGCGGGCCGCATGCGGCCCGCGGGCCGCGGGTTGAGAACCCCTGCCCTATAGTGTGGGTTGAAAATCATTGTTTATTTGGGTGGGAGGGGGCTGAAAACATGTGCTTTCGGTCCTGGTTACACAACACACAGCCACATACTCTTGAGCCGGATCGTGAGTCGTGACCACCTGTGGTCTATGAGCAAAGCTTTGCTAGTGTGACGTCACAACTCAGTTTGAAATCCACTAGTGGGCGCTAAAGAGTGTCCGGAATTTGGGTTGATGAAATATGGTAACCCTAGTAGCTAGAACCAGGACCAAAACAGCAATTCGTCCCCCACTCCAAACGTTGGTTTCGACCCCCACAGGGTAGTCTATTTTCAGGTTGATGACTGAATTTCGTTACTAATATTGGTGATTACATTATATTATTATTCGTTTTTAATCCTTTCCCAGCCTCCAATGTTCAGATTTACCGGTAGCGCTAGGAGCTCGTAATTCATATTTATAACATCTGATATGCTGTTATAATTACGTTATTGAATGTGATCAAATCATGACGTCTGTTATATAGTCAAAAGATATTGTAGTCGCCCAAACATATCCGACTAAAAATTTCGTGGGAAGCACATACAAATTGCCATTCATTCATTCCTTTGAGGGTGCCCAGGTGTCATCTGCATTTTGGGGTTCAGATTTGGAGGACATGACTATCCGTGACGCCCATCCATCGCGGCTATTGACAATGAACACATACCCAAAGTTTCGGCGCAAGACTTTTTTGGTAGCACACTTCGTGGAGTCGCATGTTGGCTGAAACTGCACCTGTCGTTTGGTCTGTCGTGGCGCGGTAATGACGTGCACCGAACTCCCTATTGCATAAATTATAGGCATGCTTTTTTGCTTAACGGGAAGCTTGACAAAAAAAAATTAAGTTGAATAAATTTCTTTCAAATTGTCTAGAATTAATGTTGATTACGAATTACAGTAGGCCTACTTTTGATTCCCTTCGACCTCGCTCCAGGACCATAACTACCGCAACCCAAACCCTCCAATTGGGGGCGGGAGCTCGAAGCAGGCTCAAAATAATTTCGTGAGTATTTTTCTGAAAATATATGCAACTTTATGCAACAACGATTCAATGGTGCCGAACCTCTTCGTTATTGGGTACCATTCTCCAAGATTAATACGCATGGTTTATAGAAATTGTCATTTCGGCGTCGACCATTACCGCGCCACGACGCATCGAATCATATGAAGTTTTAGGCCATGTAAGATGCAACTCCGATAACTGTGCAAGAACGATAAGCAGCGAAAAAAAATTGACCGACTGCCCTTATGCTGACCGAAAACTTTTATATATATATACAAATATGTTCAATTGTCTATAGTAGCATATAACTGGTTGGCGCCAAATGTTCCTGTCCTGACAATCTACAAGACAAGTGCCACCCTGCAGTGAAAAATTATTTGCCAGTGAGGAAATACCAATTTGAAACCGTGTGCGACTTCAAGTTTAGTATCATCTGACATAGCAGACAGGGGTACACGAAATAACAACGGGCCCACCCGAATATGTTCAAATATTATTTACGGGCCCGATATTTTCTCAGGCAACACCTCACTTAGCGCTACCGGTAAATCTTATTGCGTGGGCAGAGAGAGGATAAAAAAGTTTATAGCAATATAAATGCAATTGCCAATAGTATTGACCGAATAAATAATGAATTATATAAAATTATAAAAAAAAATATGATCTTATGGGCAAGCCGTGTTATTTTTGGCATCGTCCTCTAAATAGATAGTTTCAGCTTCGAATTAGTCACAAAAACGCTTTATTTGGGCTAGTTTGTCAAAAGACACCACAAAATGTGCAGCATCCACGTATAATCAGTGCCAACAAACAATAAGAAGAAAAAACCTAACGATTTCATAGATTAATAATATCAAACGAAACCACAAAATGTGCAGTATCCATCGGAATCGGTGCCAATAAGCAAAAAAAAGCCCAACAAACACGCTCAACAGCTGATTGTTACAGCTGTTGAATAGACTTAAATCGATTGCACTGTAACAGTGCTTACAAACTCAGGTCAGCTAAGTTTCTCCTAAATTCATTTCTCGCCCAGCGAATCTGGGAAATATCGGCTTCAACAGTAGCCGTTGAGGGAAAGAATGTTGCCAGTCATCCACAAAAGGTTTTCAGAGCTTCAAAATCTTTGGAGGACCGAACCGGCTTCTATGCATCATGAAAAGAGATCACTTCGCTAGTGCCATCGATCTCATCGCGGAAGGAATTTTCTTCCGATCCTTTTCCAGGAGTTTCCTGTGTTGTCTCTCAACACATTCTATTTAGTAGCCCGACTATCATTTCTCCTTCAGTGTACCGATATATTTTCGGAGGACTTTTGTCGCATCAGGTGGCTTTAATATTACCTACTCGCATGGAAGAGTCCTGGGAAGGTTAGCTTGTTTAAGAACATTGACGCAACAAGACTGTCTGGCAAAACGAGACTATGCAGCTCAGAAATAGCCAGACAGTTTGTTGCGTCACAATGTTCAACTCGATCACAATGCAAAAATCGTGGTTGATTTTGGGGGTTCCAGTTCCATGAGCAGAATATAATTTATATTTCAATAATCAGTACAGCGGTTGCTTCTCATTGATACCCGTTTTATCAAATTTAGCGCTCGACAAGCCGGTCAAAAATGGTCGTAAAATTGCCTTTGGACAAATGGAAAGTATGACGTAAACCAAATGCAGTCAGCCGTTCAATCTCGCTGTGCCCACACCATTTAGGACACCATGCTTTCACCCCTAATGGGTGGGCTGGACCCAGATTAAGAAACCTGCCTTTCACAAACGCTCTTCTCGCTTGTAACGCGGTCCTGTTAACACAACACCATGAACGAAATACACTATTTGGCAGGCCGAGTTATTTTTGGCATATGCCAAAAATTGCTTATTTTTGGCATTTTCCAATTTTTATTTTTGGCAGTTTTGGCATCTGGCTCCTGAAATGCCAAAAATAATACGGCCTGCCTATGGGTGCCCAAGACAAATGTTTTTTTTGGGGGGAGAGGGGCTGACTAAGTGATTTTGCGGCCCTTGCTCGCTCACTATCATATTAGGGATTTTGGGATTCGGTAGTTACGGATCTGACAAGGATGCAAATCGGTGGGTGCGATAAATGGCCCCCTATAAAGTTGCCAAACTTGGATAGAACCGAAAAAAAATGAAAATTTTTCAAAAACTTGACTTTTTTCAAGTTTTAAAAATGGACCTTGAAGATTTGAAAACTGGACATAAGTCACTTTGATTCCACTGCGACGATATATGTAGGGCAGTTTCTGTTGCTAAGTGATTAGTTGGTCCATCTATTTTGCTTGATTTGGCTATGGTACCATATAGGTCCCCCACCCCATAAATATTGTAATTGACTTGAGAATAGTCCACTCGAGGATGGTATTGATTCAAAAAATATGTGTCATTATATACCCTGATACAAGCCCTATACTTCACATCAAAAATTATGGCGTGTTTGTTAGTCCGAAAGGTGATATAGAAAAATGCAAATGACGATCCAAATTTACTTTACACCCCCTAAAACGTAAATCATTCGACACAGACCCCATAACTCACGCAGGTAGAATTTTTTTCGATGTGAGGAAAGATTCTGTCAGCATGTAATTGTAGACAAATTCCCGGAGTGTAATCATGGAATTATCACGGAGAATTTTGCAAGTATTTTCGGTCCAAGTGATCCATCGGTACGACATCTCCCCTATATAAGTATTTACCTAGATACTCAAATAACGTGGCATTAATTCCATCTGTTTTTCGTCAACCACCTATTATAAATTTGAAATAATCAGTTGGAATCCAATATTACTGATATATTTTAAATCGAAATTTTTCTTGTACGATTTTCGCCTGTAAGCTATTTAGTGCAGTTTCTCGAAAGGTTCCGGAAAAGGTCTGACATAATATGTGCAATGGTTCATCTCATCTGCCCTGGTATCTTTTGTTTGTTGTTCTGATGTCTTGGTAGAACCTCTTCCCTTGCTAATCAACAAGATGATAAGTAAATATATCAAGATGACTGAACAGGAAGTGAGCTTTTATGCTCATGTTTGTGCTCAAGTGTTCGATATGCAGATACGAATTTTCGGACCAACTGTTTGTAGTTGGGTGCTTTGCGATCATCTAAAAAGTTTTATTTACTACATCTTAGAAGAAATTACATGCTGTGAACTCCTTCCTAATGTGAAATTGGAATCTTTCATCGGTATTCGAACATACCAGATACCAGATTTAAGCTTCTCGTTTGATAGGGTTACTAGGTATACCCACTTTGTTAAATCAGTGGAAAATTATCCATTTACCAGTCAAAAGAAATGAGACACATATGAGTATTGTAGTCAAGCCTTTCAAGGACAAATTTTATAGTTTTATACTCCTCTTTAATCTTGGTAGAATGACCAATTGACACAGGAGAATATGAATTTCCGTTGTGCAAAAGTACATTTTTCAGGCTTGACAAATTGCTTTTTTGACAAACAAATATTTCGCATCATGCCATGTTGATATTGATAGAATGACTGAGAATGACATGAGGGTTCTTCATAGTCAATTAGCCATTTAGGCGCAGTATAAAATTAGAAAAAACTACGATTTTCTTCCTACCAAGTGAAATATTTAAGGGTAAATACAGTAATTTTGAGCATTTTTATGGGTATAAATATCTTCTGACAAAGAGCCAATCTGACAAAACTAATGTGATATTCGTAATCAGCAACCTCAAAAACCCCAGAAACGGCTCTCAGATATTCTGCCTAAAAATTTTTTTTTAATTTTGTTGACCAGTGTAATTTGTTGCATCCGTGGTCGTACCAAGTCACGGTGTTCCGAGCCACAAGTCCTTCTCTGATTTTAACGTTTAGACTGACTCAACTCTAGTCATTTTTATTCTATCACCCAGTCAGTCCGAATTCGAGTAATTTTACGAATGGTGTCGCCCATGTCCAATTCAAAATTTTAGTCACGAATCATCGACGACGCACGTGTTATCATCATGAGCAAGAAATGTGGCATAATCATATTAGCTGACTTCCAACTGTATGGCAGCTTTTAAAAGTGACCTGATAGTGAAGTTTGATGAAATTTCGGGTTTTTGGAGTAGTTTTAGAGTGAACCTCAAGTTCTCAAATAAATAAAATATGTGGCAGTTAAATATATTGTCGAATACTTCAAAATCCATAATGCCATCGCAGGCCGCGTGTTTGAGACCCCTGCTCTAAACCTACTTTTAAAACTAAACATTGACTGACCAGCTGGCACATTTTACTAATAAATCACCAAGCTACAATGCGTTTACAGAATCGTTGCCGTTAGCAAACTTCTTGGACAAATAAAAGTACATAATGAGCAAGCCGCTACGGTTGTGATCATTCAAGCATAAATGATTAACCAATCAATAGTCGTGATCAGGACCGTTACTGCCGCAGCCCAAACCCCGCAATTGGGGGGGGGGCGAGCTCGAAGGAGGCCCAAAATTATTCCGTGAATTAGCATAACTTGAAGAGTATTTTTTGAAAATTTATGCAACTATTTTAAAATATTTTCGAGCTACGCGCGATTTTCAGTTGCCGAATATCTTGATTATCGGGTACTCTTCTCCCAAGAAAAGACGCAACATTTATAGAAATAGACATATCGGCGTTGGCCATTACCGCGCCACGACGCACCAAGACATATAAAGTTTCAGGCCATGTAACATGCGACTCCAAGACAAAGTGTGCCAGTACGATCGGCATCGAGAAAACCTTGGCGAAAAAGGACTGCCCTTATGCTGACCGATAACTTCGTTGTATATAGGCTACAAAATACAAATAGGCTTATTTGTCCATAGGCACCTAAATGACTGGCGCCGAATGTTCCTGTCTTGGCAATCTGAACCTCACAAGGCAAATACTATCCCGCAGGGATTAATCATATACCAGTGAAGAAATACCAATTTGAAATCGTGTGATCTTTTAGTTTAGTGCGTTTGGGCGATTCTATATTTTTTGATGTAGCAGACAGGAGATAACGAAATAACATCATGTAACGAAGTCATACCAACGGGTCCGCCCGCCCGAAGATGTTCAATTATTATTTACGGGCCCTACAGCAGCGGTTCCGAACCTTTTTTGACACGCGCCCCCCTTGGCGATGGTCAAAAAAATCGCGCCCTCCTGACATTTATCGTCATGTCAAAAAGAGCACATCATCTAATACAGAGGTGGGCAACCTTCTTGCTAATCGTGGCCGCATTTCGATTACTTATGTAGCCCAAGGCCGCATTCCAGGGCATAGCCGCAATAAACGATATGGACGCAAAATACCTATGGTAAACTGTCCATATCCATTCCCGGTGAACTCCGGACTATTCTACCTTTCACAACAGCTTATCGTACGCACCGAAATCGCGAGTGGCAATGTTATGAATAGTTGCTGAGAGTGCATGTTGTCGCGCCGAGCGCGAAAATTTTTCAGAGCCGCGAATGAATTGTTATTTCTTGAGGATTCCCATTCCTGCTCCAAGTAACAACGGCGCTACTGCATTAAAATCGAAAAATGAAGTCTTGTTGAATTGCGCGGAGCGCGAAGAAAATTTCAAGATTAAATAAAATCTCTCGAAAATTCGGGAGTGAATTCGTAATTTCAATTTGCATGTTACGGCTGCCAACACATACTAATTGAATTAGGCGTCGACGGCCGCTCAAATTCTCTTCTACGGCCGCATGCGGCCGTACGGGCTGCCCACCCCTGATATAATAGTATACATGAGGTATATCTTACGCCAATTTTGAATCCGCATTCCAGTTGTTTAGTGTTTTACATTGCTGACAAACTTCCCCAAACTTGTTTGAAAATAACAAAAAAACATTGAAAAGGACATCAATTAATTTCAAGGTAGGTTGCACTGAGACCAATCCTGATGCTGGTAGTGAGTACAGAGAGCACGGCGTCGTTCTGTCCTGCCATGCTAAATTTGATCAGTTTTGGAAATGAATTAAATTGTGTTGATTTATAGCCAAATTGAGGGCGAAACCGGGCAACCTATCTTGCATCTAAGTCTGTCTTAGGCAGTGCAGTTCGCCTGCTATCAACAACAGCTACCTAGCGCACAGAGATTTAGACTACTGCCAAAGCTATAAAGTAATGAATGACTTGCACGTACGAATTTCTCTAAATCTTCAAATAATATCAAAAATTTGCTCAAATGAAGTTGAAGTCAGCCTATACTCCGTTGAGCGCGACTGCTGGAGTTTGAGTTTGGCAAGCTTTCTAGAATACGAATTAAGTTTAATATCCAATAATCGTCTCTTCAGAATGGTTGTGAAACACGTTTAGTCCCAGTTTATACAGACATTGACGAAATTGACAAAAATTTCTCGCACCCCCGCCCCTGAAAGCCTCCCGCGCCCCCAAGGGGGGCGCGCCCCCCAGGTTAAGAAACCCTGCCCTACAGTTTCCAAGACACCTCACGTAACTCTACCGGTAAATCTGATTACGTCAGCAGAGACGACAAGGTTAGGGTTTTCACATAAGCATTAGAAGGGGAAAGACTTTAGCGGATAAATATTCGATAAACTATTCGTAGTTTACTGATCCTGTTTAACGCTAAATGATGCATACGTCATTTATTCGGTCGAGTCCTCGACTCGGACACTTCGTGTCTGTCATATTGTTGAATGCGGTATGAACCGGCTATGTCGTCCTACAGCAGTTCCTTTTGCTCATTTTTCTTACTTGGTTGCTGTTCTGCTTTCAGCTAGAGGGGAAGGTACACCCAGATAATCTAAATTTTCCATATTTTTTTATTGTAGAATTACAGAGTATGAGACTGGCTCTTTCGAAAAATATAATCATCTTGTGTGATTTCAAGCTATAAGAAGGGTAAATTCCATTTAAAATCTCTCATTTCAGTAAAAATTCGAGAGAAAATTCGATATCTTTTTAACCAGCTCAAAACTGTCACTAAACACCCTGTCCTCATTATTTTGATAGTTATAAGAAAGAGCCATATCTGTAATCATTGGAGCATGAACAACATAACATTCTCTGGCTGCCAAGGAAGTTGCAAGTACTCACAAGAATTACCATAAGCTATCTTGTTGTCGGTTGATGATTTTCATAACCAAATCAATACCAGAGCAGTGTTTTTCGCACTACATAATCAGTTACACCCGAGCAAGCTAAATTCATTTACAGAAATGAGGTAATCGAGAAAGGCATTTCCAAAAAATCGTATGAAAATATTTCGGCTTTGATTTATGACAAAACAATAGCAACTCTAAAAAATTCGATGGACTCAGCACGACAGGCGGTAAAAGATATCTATGAGGGAAATGATCTGACAGACATCAGTGTGTCATATGATGGTACCTGGCAAAAAAAGAGGTCATGTAAGCAAGTATGGGGTTGGATTTGTCATAGAACCAAGCACAGGTATGGTTTTGGACTATGAAGTGAAAGTAAATATTGTCGTGCTTGCGAGATCAACGAGAAGATCCATACAGATGAAGAAGATTTGAGGAAATATATGGAGGGCCATGAGGCAGTTTGTCATAAAAATCACGAGGGGTCATCTGGGTCTATGGAACGAGACATAGGAAAAGTTCTGTGGCATCGCTCATAATCCATTGGATTCAGATATATAACTCTATTAGCTGACGGCGACTCCTCAGTTATGGCGACGCTGAGAGACTCAAAACCGTATGGGCCAACTATTGTAAAAAAAGAAGAGTGTATAAATCACGTGAACAAAAGAATGTTCACTAGACTAACCAAACTTGTCGAGACTTAAATACAGAAAAAATAACATGGGAGGGACCCGCAAATCGAGCCGACCCCGAATAAAAAAGTGGAGCTAATATTATCACAACGCCATCGTAAACGGTGCACCAGATGCGCATGAAGCATCAAAGAAAATGTGGGCAAAACTGTTGCACAATAGGTCCACTCCAGAACAACCGATTCACGATAATTGCGATGAAAAGTGGTGCTTCTATTTGAAGGCTAAACTTGAAGGTGCTGCCAATCCAATTGCACATCCGAGTGGCAAGTATCCGCTGACAGCTAAAATTTACGAAGCCGCCAAATCCGTCTTCAAGGGCCTTGCCAGTATTGAACTTATTTCAAAGTGCATGACCTTACAAACGTAGAATGCTAACGAGTGCCTCCATAGCACACTTTGGAAGCGATACTCAAAGGAGACTTTCGTTGGACGAGATTACTTGAAGTTCGCGGTTGCTCTTGCACTGATAAGATGGAATAACGGTGCAACAGGTCTTTTCGATGGCTCAGAATCAGTGGGAATTCCGATGAGCCCAGGGTCAGGGATGCAGCACTTAGAGACAACGCGATTCGAATTGAAAAATCCGACGCCCAAATTGAGACAACCCGTAATCGAAAACGAAGGAAATTAGAAAATATATGTAAGGAAAGAGAGTTTGGAAAGAAGGAAGGCACTACTTACAGTGCAGGGAAATTTTTATCATGTCAGTGCTGCATTCTCGGCTCTGGGATCTCCCTGTTGTACCGTTATTCCATCAGCTATTTTTATTCATGACTTGTTTGTGTTATAAATTTGGTGGTATAAAATTGTATCTTTGAAGAAATCCAGTGTAATGTCGCCATAATATGTTCTTTCTTAACAACTCCAGTGAATCTTGACAGTGTCACAGGGATCCAAATATGTCATTTCAACTGTTCTAAGTCCATCTCTGATCTTATGCTTGTCCAATTCACGATTTGAAAAAACTTCACATTTTGAATAGCAGTTTTTGAGTGAAAAACTGTGAAACCAGTCATACTTCATATTACTTATTATGCATTTACGGACGTTCAATTTCGGTCAAATTTGGCTATATCATGATTCAAGCATGTCTGATGACTGGAAAAGCATCGCATTTTGAATACCTGTTCTAATTTTTCATGATACAATTTTAAATTTTCAAAGTTGATTTTCTCGGAATTTTTAGTTTTTACTGATATGGTTTATCTACAGAAGGAAATTTTGATATCAAATGATCTCCAATCTTGATCAAACTCGGCTCAACACCAGAAGCAGGCGTGTTCTACATGGTAGAATGATAGAATTTTGAGTCAGAGTTTTAGTTATCTACTTATAATTTGTTTTCTGAAAAAAATTCGAAAACTCGGTACCGTATTTGTGTCAAATCCACTTCCGGGTGAATTTTTTCAGCATAATTGGAAATTTCAAGTATTCTACCATGTGCTTAGGGGTCCATAGACAGTAAATAAATCATTATGTGGAGTTGATGAGCATTCCTTGAAGAGACAGACTTTACAACATGACAAGAGTTCGATTTGAAAATCTTCCCCCCCCTCCAATTCGGGCCCAAGGAATAATTTTGAGAAACCGGAATTTACACAGAATATGGAGTATGGTACAAAGAACTCACATACCAAATTTCAAGAGGCTAGGCCGTATTGTTTAGAAAATATATAAATTTTAAATTTTCATTAACATATGTGTACCTTCCCCCCTATTCGTCCTCCCTTCACGATAGATTTTTAGCAGTTTCCTGCACACGATCATCTTTATAGCGAAATCGATGTAGCTCATCCTATCCTCATACTCGCAACTTGGAAAATGTCAACAGGAGTTATGCATGCGCATGAGTTGAGGAGAAATAGATGGGACCATAACGAACATCAGGACCCAAATTAATTATTTACGGTTGTACAGAACTCAATTCAGGAAATGATATTTTTATTATAATAAAGGGGTTTTCCGTTATTACGTAGCCATCAAACGGAAGGTTTATGTCCATCACGCGACTAGAATATGTCACTTATAATATTTATAAATGAGTTACACTAACACACAATCCACAATACTGAGCTCTAATAATTGCGATACCTGGGCGAAATATCAAGCAATTAATACGCACTCCTAGCCCTGGCGGTAACAGCACTTCGTCACCCCCCCCCCCCCCACCCAAAAAAAAAACACAAGTTGTCATCGGTAAGAGGTAACCGTGGCGAGATAATTAACCATACCAGTAATGTTTTCAAGCAGAAAGGAACGGCGTCCCTTATTTGGTAATGTTCATCTATTCCTGGTACGCCATAGCTTTGGCAGTGTCCAGTGTTGTGAATCCTTATAATTATGTAGATGCGAATTTAGTTTGAAATGAACTGATTTCTGACGAGATAGTACAGCGTGGGCTCGTCTTGGCAATGATGCGGGCTGGGGCAACGTGGCTCGGACCAAATTTGGGTAAAAGGATCTCTCAATATTTGAGGCGTGTTTGTGCTTGTGTTCGTGTGTAGGGGGTTGTAGGGATAACATATGTTCAGTCCAAGCACGCGCGACGCAGTGCACCCCTCTAGACGGAATGTATTTATATATTGGATATGTTTTATATTTTCAGATTCCGCAAATGGGTCATTCAGCACCGGGTGTGTTCATTGCTCATATATCAGGAAATCTTAGCTGAACCAGCGAAAGTCCCGGGTTCAAGTCCATCCGTGACCTCATTGGAAATCGGATTCCTGGACTGACGAGTAGAAATCCCAGGAAGATCAACGAAATGATTTACATAACCAGCTGGTCTAAGCTGCACTTGATTAGCGCTTTTGTATTCTTTTGCTTCATCTCGAAAGGCCACCAACACACCGCTGACGATTAAACAAGCTCCTGCTGTGTAAAACGTCGCGTCGTAGGATTGTGTCACATCGTACATAAGACCTGCAATATAATTCAAAATTATTGAGAACTTTGTAATGCTGCAATGATTTAGACCTCAAACGAGATGCGATTGGCCCAGTTGGTCCAGCAATACCGTCACGGCAAAGCTGGGCACTTAACATCTGTTAAGGTATTGTGCACCGCGGTGTGCAACGAAAACAAAGTGACTGAGACATTACCTGTCAAAGCCGGTCCAATTAATAGACCAACACCGTTCATAGTTATAATCCAACCGTAAGCCGTTGAAAACGTATCTGATCCCAAGTGCAACGCTGCGCTGGCACGGATGAGTGCGGTAGATGGGCCGAACAGTCCAAAAAATATGGCATAACAAAGTATGCCAACTTCAGTTGTAAGAAACGAACTGAGTGCTGTGAGTAGGCCGGCAACGACCTGCGAAATTTTACAGATATACAGTTTCGTGTTTCTGCAGCTCTTTCGAATTCATTACGTTTGTAAAACCATACGCATAAAATGGATCTATATTCCATGCGCTGCAAATGCCAGGAATGGCCAATCGACCAAGACCCATGGCTAAGCTTATTGATGACGCGATCCATGCTACGAGGGTCGTATTTACGCCCAGAAGTCTGCAAAATGAATCACACATATGAAGAAGCCATTTTTCACCATAATAGCGTGATTAATAGTCGCAGTAGCCAACGTGATGTATCATGCAGCCTACGTGTTTGTTTCCTGATCAGGCAATTACTCACTAGTTAGCTAAAGTCAAGTTTGATTGTGACACGGTGTCATTGCGCACATATTCGGGTTACCATATTTTGCGAATCTAAAAAGAGGACAGTTTTTTTTTTTTAATTTTAGACTTGCAATTCTGGGGTAAAATCTTGAAAAATGGTGAATTTTTCCCGACTTCGCGGTCGGTTGACTAACAAAAGGTTAACTTTCTGGCTACATGACGTATGGTAACCCTACCACATGTATCTTATATTAATTGTTATGACCAGGGTGCTACCGAACCCATTAGGTTCGACGAACTGAGGCTCGGCTCGAACGTTCTCTGGAACATCAAAACACCACATGGTGACTGTATGGTATATCAGCGAATACTTGTGGAAAGTCTTGTCCAGCCTAAACGTTATTGCGGCTTACGTGACGATAGATGAAGATATGTGTGTTTGGCCGGTGAAGTATGCGTAATGATGCAATTCACGTGCAGAATACAATGCAAAAATACTATTACCTAACATTCAAAACATTGCAACATTTTTTATTACTAAAAATAGGAATTTCCTCACGTTTTCTTTTTGCATGGAAAGTCAGAAGTACAGTTGATACCACGTTATATCTGCTTTTTCTTTTAAAATTTTGAGCATTGATTCTCAAACTTTCCTACGGGAATCTTCTTGGAATTTTACAGAATAACTGTGTAAAATTTTAAATAAGAGACGCCAACAACAGTCGTTGATTCATGTCTTACTCCTAATGAATAAACTCATCAAAAGGAATCGTTCCGGAAATCAAGATCACATTGCTTGAGCTTTAACCTGCACTGTAACATAGCATTACATAATTTATTGTGAAAAACTTCAGATTAGTAGTAAATTGACTTTGATGAAAAGCACTTTTATGTAGAAAAAAAACTGCTCATTGATTACCAAAGCGGCTTTTTTTAAACGCTTGCTCCACAACATAGGATGAATTTTGTTCCATATCGTATTAGTAAGGGAAACTTGTGAAAATCTGTGAACTATATTGTTACCAAACAATTTCTACACCAATATGTTTGTTAAGATGTGTAATAACATGTGTTAAAATGTTGAAGTTCAACTCTTGTGGGAAACCCCCCAAAAAAGCTGTTAAATTTGACGAATTAAAAAAAAAATTGAAAAAAATTAAAAATTATTTATCGCCCATAAGTAACTTAGGACGTGTTTAATAATGGTTTTCCATGATTCTCAATTGATTGCTAAAACTTATAATTCACTGCAGGCTCTGATTTGTGAATTTGACGAATTAAAAAATAAATAAATAAAATAAAAAATCTTTATAGCCCATAAGTAACTTAGGACGTGTTTAATAATGGTTTTCCATGATTCTCAATTGATTGTTAACACTTATAATTCACTACAGGCTCTGCTTTGTGAAAAACGCCACACCCACTTTTATATTCATGCACAAAATCGCCTTCATTTCGCATAGCTATGTTCACTGAAGAGGTAGCCTATTTCACATGCACAATATCAGACATTTCAACATGAATCACCTATGCCTTCTTCGGACTCAACATCATCGTAACTGCAATTATTGCATTATAGGGTCTTTACATACTCCACAGGCTGAAATGCACGTGACCTCATTCTTCTTGCAGCTGTATAATCGGTTGTTGCAATCTTTATGACAACTATAGCTTCTGAACTGCAATAGCTCATCAGGTTCATATCTATGCACGCCCTTTGTCCATCCGTAATCGCTGGGGTTCGGCGGCAAGTTCTGTAAACGAATCAAATCCCTGGTCTGCAGGTACTCGCGGAATGAACGTTTTGAAGCTGCACCCTCTGTTAGAGGTCGTGTCTCGGGTTTTATCACTCCTGTCGCTGTCTTCCTCCAGAACAGTGGTTCCCAACCTTTTTCGACCCATCGCCTCCTTTTCAAGCTCAACACCGATCATCGCCCCCCAAATTTTGTGTACCGAAAGTTGGGCATACAAACTGTAATCACTGTCGAAATGACTAAAAAAAGGTAAACTTCACGGCTCACAGCCTAATTTTACACACTTTTGTAACTAAATTTTCGTGGGTTGACTAAAGCGGCTATTTTGACGCTTCATCGCCCCCCTATCGCCCCCTTCGTCATTTTCGCTGTAACCATCAAAGACCACAATGACATGAAAGCAAACTTCAATGAGTCAATGTGAATGTTTTACTCGTAAACCTTAGGACATTTTCTTTGCGATGACAGGGCTTTTGCCCAGGGCTGTAACCAACTCATAAGGCTCCGAGTCATAAGTCAATCTCAATTTTATAGTTTTGACTCGAGTCAAGTCGATTCATTTTCAATTCACCACCCAGTCAAGTCCGAGTCCAAAGCAGCGAGCAGAGGGTTGAGTCCGAGTCATGGTATCATTGCTCGAGTCCGACTCCAAGTCATTGTGTTGATATTGCTCAGTTTCCAGTTAAAGCCTATTTTAAATCCGCTTTTTTTATTATTCTGTTCGGTGATATCGAATGGTTCGCATTTCTAATATACTAGTTTTCCTAACTTTTAGCATTTTCTGGTCGCATTTTCAAGTACAAGTACTATTAGACGAAATCCCAATAGTTTGGTTACTTCTTCGAAATTACCATAAAATGTTGGTCTTGGCCGTCTGAGTCTCGAGTCATATGACTTGGTTTGAGTCACGTGCAATGACTCGAAAAGTCGAGTCAATACACAGATCCGTATTTTTAGAAAATGACTCGAGTCAAGTCGAGTCATAAAAAATCGTGACTCGAGTCATTAAAACCCTGCTTTCACCTTTGACATGACAACCATGGTCGGTGTCACTGACTTTTCATCCAGGTTGATCTGCATGGCTAATGGCCATCCTAAATTCAGCTTCTCTCTCAGGTTTTCGACTACGTCATCAACCGTATACTTGCGAATCCAGTTGAGAAATACATGAGCATTGAGCAACCTCTTTTATCCATCGTTGACGAATGGCTTCATTTCTTCAAACCATTTTGGGACAAGTTCAATGGCCCCTGCATCTCGCTTAATCTGTGTCTTGGTAAGCTCTCTGTGAACGGGTACATGTCTGCTGACGTCCTCATCCATTCGCCGGTTGACAACTGACAGATGACTGAGAGTGGGCACCCAACATCTGTGGCCAGAAAAGCTGTTGCCCATTTTCCCTCTGCGGGTTCACCAATGTGGTTCCCGTGCGTGGCAGACGTTCTCAAACTGGGGGTGGGGGGGGGGATCGTGGAAGGCGCAAATGCGCGAAGGGATCGAGGCGCGAAGCCGCCTGAGAGAAATGATTTTCTTGAACTCGGAATGAGTTTATTTTGTGCTGAAACCTCCAGTTTCAACAATGGAAATAATCCTAATTAGGCCTGTCAATTTGAAATGTCATAATTCCGCCGTACCATCCACACACTGATGCTAGATTTTGAGGGATACCGAACCTTCCACTATTCAGAAGATGTCCCTGAATGAAGTGTAACTGGTAAATGCGTGTTGCTGCCATTGGATTTTGATTTAGGTTGTGGTCAGGTTCGTTCGAGCTAAGATCTAGTGGGGTAATGGAAGGGGTTAGGCACCAAAATCGCTAAAATATCTATGTGCTACATGTTATCATTGCACATGGTTATGTTTAATAAATTATTCAACTGCAACTACATACTTGAGAAGTGTCTCAACAGCCATAAATAGGCCTACCTCCCACGCCACCAAACAATGCATTGGGGTTGCAAACATTGGTTGCTCTTTTTAATACTTTCCGATATGACGATAAGAGGGGGGCGAGATTTTTTATCAAGGGGCGAGCCGAAAAAAGTTTGAGAACCGCTGATGATGGCCTGCAGGTGTGAAGCATCCTGGTAACAATGCAGGACAGATTCCCATTGTGGTCTGCGAGTTACTCGGTTCTGATGAAGACATTGGGCATATCTACCATGTATTGGTACTCCACCTAGAGTGCAGGTGTTCTTCCTCTTTTTGCGAATCGATTGAACGTTTCTTCAAACCTTCACTCAAATACTCGCAATACTGGCTCACAGTGTCTGACTCCCATTTCCCCACCAGTCACCTTTTCCATGAAGGACTTCATGTCACCACGCTTACCCTCAGTTAAGGCAATTTCTATGGTATGTTGATTAGGGCTCTTCAAAAATGACTTTTTTTCTCAAATCGTACTGGCTACTTGATAAAATTGTTAGGTTACCTAATTTAAGCCTACACACAAAATTTGGTTCAATTCCAGCCAGTAACCGCTTTGCTACAGGAGAAGAAAGTTTCTATTTACTATATAAAAATGAATAGCAAAAAATTTGAAAATTTTCTGTTCACCCCATGAAAGTGTTAGGCTGTCTATAGAAACGATCCTCACCAAATTTGGTTCAATTCCAACCAGTGGAAGCGGAGTTATTGCCGTCGAAAAATTTTGATTTGAATAAAATAGTATTTACGGTGACCGATTCTCTGTTTATTTATTATAGTTGTGCTCACCGTAAATACTATTTTATTCAAATCAAAATTTTTCGACGCAATAACTCCGCTTCCACTGGTTGGAATTGAACCAAATTTGGTGAGGATCGTTTCTATAGACAGCCTAACACTTTCATGGGGTGAACAGAAAATTTTCAAATTTTTTGCTATTCATTTTTATATAGTAAATAGAAACTTTCTACTCCTGTAGCAATGCGGCTACTGGTTGGAATTGAACCAAATTTGGTGTGTAGGCTTAAATTAGGTAACCTAACAATTTTATCAAGTAGCCAGTACGATTTGAGAAAAAAAGTCATTTTTGAAGAGCCCTAATGTTGATAGATTGCTGCATCGACGAGGAGGTGAGGAGGGACTGCCTGGTCAAAACATCCCCCATCCATGATCTGGATGGTTGTTGCGCTTCCAGCATAGATCAACTGGATCACATCTAGTAGCCCAGAATATTCCATGTTGTCACCAATCGGTCTAAGATAAGATTTCAATAGGTGAAAACCACTCAACCTTGGAATGACTGGTAAATTTGTCTGCATCATTATATATATAGCCTTCAGTCGAATCGGAAGATCGATGGTCACCATAGCTACCCCAACGCGCTGTGTGCACTCTTTAAGACTGGCCAAGAAGGTTTCGAGGTCATCAGGGTCTCCTTCAATAACTGGAAGGAACTCGATCTGTGCGCGCTGTTTTGCATCATTACCATTGATTCTCTTAATCCAGCCATTGCAGTTTGAATATTGAAACTCAGGATCGTTGGCTTTATTAACCCAAACCACCTGGATTACCTGGATAGATGAGCGTCTGATCCAATCTGATGCATATGCCAAGGCTCATAAATTATGGTGAAACAGCGACGAACCATTCAGTAACAATTGACAATGAACTCACACAAGGCCGTGCTGGATTCAGCGCCGTTTTTTTACTTCGGTACAATTGCGTCAATCTTTTAGAACGGAATGATACAGAAAATACCGTTTTAGACCTTGCTGCATGGCTTATAACAGTATTTGACGAATTACTGAACTGGTTTTAAGCATATATATGTGTGTGTGTTACCCATGTATTACAGTATGAAGAATTTGTTGAATCGTTCGGTATCGAATTACTGAACGGTGCACTTATGACTAGATAACTATGCCCTTAGTGCCATACTTTTACATATATTTCCACAAAACAGCCTGTAGTAAAATGTAAATTTTACCAATCAATTGAAAAACACGAAAAACCATTATTAAACCCATCCTTGGTTACTTATAGCCGATAAAAATATATTTTTTAATTTTTTAAATTTTATTTTTATTTTTTTCAAAGTTGTCAAATTTAACAGCTTTTTTTCTGGGTCTCCCACAAGAGTTGAACTTCAACATTTTAACACATGTTATAAGAGACCTTGACAGACATGTTGGTGAAGAAATTGTTTGGTAACAAAATACACTGTAAGCTAAAACGCGTGCATTTATGCACAAAAAAACACACAATAATCGATTTTTTTTTAGATGCCACATTGCGTGGTAGCGATGTATGTCATAATATTGTGTGGTCTGAAGTGGCATGTCAGTAGCTATCGCTGCAGAGCTTGAAATTATGTACCTGAAATACCTCCACACTGTGGATCCACAGGCTCTTCTCGAAACAATATTTTATTGTAAAAGAATCGGTTGTGGAATGTACAATAAAAGAAACAGTGTAAGTTGCCGTTAAATATGACAATACAAATTGAAAACATAACAATTTTTTGACACAGTAAGACAGGATTTTATACAGTAATAACAGAGATTCTTGCAGGTACAGAACTGCAATACACAACTGAATAGTATGTGCTGTGCATGTTGAAATGAACCCAATCATTTTCGGATGACACTCGTCAGAGGTAAACGTCAGCAACTAGTGGAGAATTGGAAATAACATTGTATATCAACAATCGTATCACAAAATAGGCCTTCACCAGCATGAAATTTCGCGAGAGTGAGCGTTTAATGCACTATTCCCATGCAGGTGGTGCACAAACTTCGGTTGACAGAGTTTCGAATGGTGTATTTTGATAAGATATAAAATACACCAGCCGAAACTCATAAAATACACCAGCCGAAACTCTGTCAACAGGAGTTCGTGTACCACCTGGGAATATTGGATTGAATGCTCTCTCGAAATTTCATGCTGCTGACATCATATTTTGTGATACGATTGTTGATATACAACGTTCTTTCCAATTCTCTACTAGATTTGCTGACGAGTGTCGACCGAAAATATTTGGGTTCATTCCGATAAGAATATACTATTTAACAGTAATAACAGTATAAAAGAACTGGATTCGGAACTAAAGCAAGGTGTATGTACAGTAATGTTGTCAATAAATATTGTTTCTCAAAAATTGTCTGGTTTCATGATCAAATGATTGATTGAATTGCCAAAATGCCATAGTAAACCAATTTTGGCTAAACAGTATGTTATTTTGGAACAGCCCTAATATACAGTGCCACTAAAAACGAAAAATTTACTAATAAAGGCATAGCAAAAGTCTAGCCACTAAAAAAAACGAATTATTGTGCAAATGCATAAAATAACGAAATCCACTATGTACAGGTACATTCCATACCAAAAGAAAGCACAGCACTACTCACAGTCCAAGTACTTGGAGCAAGGGAGATTAATTAGCCTACATTTTTTCAATCGATTGCTGGGCATTCTGATATTTTTTTCCAAAAATTGACGAACTTATTCGACTGGAATCCTGAATTTTTATCACCAACAAGGACACGTTGAATGAATGGCAATATTTGAAAGACCTTGGGATAACTAAGATCCCATGCGGAATAGCATGCTACGAGATCAATAATCATCTCAAACGGTCTTCTTTCGTTTTCGGATCTGCGCTTGATGGTGATGCGATTGGCCGCAATCCACGACTGTTCATCTCCATTCTCATGATGTGCAATCAAAAGATGTGGAGGTGTCAACTTTGAAGTCGTTAAATCGACTGTATGTGCCTGGAATTAAAACAATATGTTAGCTTTAAATGATATTGCTAAATGCTCATGTGCGAATCCAGAGCACACGACCAACTTCAGCTAGAAATGCTTATTTGAGACTTCTCATAATGTAATGACTTTCTCTTGACTCGACTTGACTCGAGTCATTAATTTCTCAAAACACAAAAACGACTCGAAACAATCTGTGTATTGACTCGACTTGAGTCATTGCGCATGACTCGAGACTCAGATGGCCAAGAAAGACATTTCCACCGTAATTTTGAATAATACTAAAATAACCACACTATTGGCATTTCTTCTATTCGTACTGGCACTAAAAAATGCTACCAGAAACTACTAAAAGGAAAATCAGTGTATTATAAATGCGAATAATTCGGTATCACCAAACAGTCATAAAAAATGGGTTCAACAGAACTGGAACTGGAAACTGAGCAGTCATCACAATGACTTGGACTCGGACTTGAGTCATAACACCATGAATCGGACTCGAACCTCTACTTGTTGACTTAGAATCGGACTCGACTCGGCGGTGAATTGAAAATGACTCGACTTGATTCGAGTCAATCCTCTAAAAGTGACATTGAGTTGTGACTCGGAGCCTTGTGACTTGGTTACGACCCTGCTTCTCATACTAAAGATATAAATGTAGTTGAATCGGCGAATAGTTTAAAGGGGCACTGTTCTCTAAAAATGATGTCGTCTCAAATTGAAGGGCGAAACGAGAAAAAGTTTTAGGCCACAGCCATATTCTTCACAATGCCACCGTAAAGGAGCTGCAATTTATTGAATATTTTACAGGGGAATCATGCTCCAGCAGTCACACAGAAATCGAACTTTATATCGTTGTCAGCCGATGTTATGAAGGAAATATGTCATACAAGCAAAGGTCGTTTAAACACCGCGTGCAACGGAAGATGTTCAGTCAACTACAGAAGACAACTATATGAAGTTCGATTTCTGCGTGACTGCTGGAGCATGATTCCCCTGTGGAAAATTCAATAAATTGCAGCTCCATTACGGTGGCGTTCTGAAGAAAATGGCTGTGGCCTAAAAATTTTTCTCGTTTCGCCCTTCACTTTGAGACCACATAGTTTTTAGAGTGCAGTGCACCGTTAACAAGCTTAGCTCCAAAGGGCAAATTTATAATAAGTTATTATATTATTCGATTATTAATTGAAGCATTAATTTATGCACCAATTGTGTTCAGATGCATAAATTTCTCTACATCATCAGAATCTTCAGGGGTACCAATGAACCTCGGACCTCGTTCGATCATAACTTGTCAGCTGCTTATTCTTAAAGGGGCTCTGCGCTATAAAAATTATGAGGTCCCAAATTCACTCGCAGGTTGAAAAAAAATTTGCCATAGACATCGTCTTCAGAAAGCCACTGTAATGGTGCTGCAATTCAATTATGGTTAACATACGAACTGCTTTAGGAGGATTTGTCCTCCTTTTTCAGGTTTTTCAAATTGTCGTTCTAGGACGCCTAAATGTCTTCCTTTTTGGCAACTCCAGTACTGTTAGTGTGAAAATCCTCTCCCGATTCCAAAATATGACAAACATATAAATTGAAAGAATTTTGCATAAGAACCCGTTACGCTCGAGCTTCCGCGTTTCTTAACCCATTGCGAAATTTATGGTGCGTTAACTTCACCATCGCTTTACTCGTTGTGACTTCTATATTTTCGCAAAGGGTTAAGAATTGATGACTCGCAGCCACGTCAGTTGGTCTTAGTACGAAATTCTGCAGCTCCATTACGTCGAGCGCAGTGTTTAGCATAGCATAATATACCTTCGTTTTAGGACGGCTCAAGAATTTCGATCATATTGAAAGATTTTATTAATAGAACTTTTATGTATATCTAAAACAGAGGTCTCAAACTCAAATATGCTAGCGGGCCAATTTCCTACTTTTTGATGGCGACGCGGGCCGCAGGCACCAATAATAGGGGAATTCAATGTATTTCCGAGTAGGCTTTATTTGACGGGACCTTGCAGACTGACATTCCACACACATCTTGGAAATGTGATTTACTATTGTGAATTCATGCCTGCCACGAAAAAAATCACATTTTAAAATATTCGAACACAATTGTTGCTGCACTTGGCATAGTTGCTTTATATTTAGTTGTAGTCACCATGCGACTGTACAAATGCATCGGGACATCGTAAAACTATCGTGTTATAGTTTTGCAGCTAGCGGACATTTGAACTGGCACAATTATAGGTAGAATACTTTAGAATTTTAAAAAGATCGATCTGATATCAGAGCATTGGAGCAGTGCCGCCTAATCCGGGTTTCGATCATACTCCTGATAACAACACTATTGATGATGTCATTACCCAAGTCAAATTGAATCAGCACTAGATTTACGCTCAAATGTTGGAACAGATCTATTATAACTTGAATATAATGATTACTGTGCCATAGCGTTAGAAATTTCCAATCGCCGAAGTATTCATCGACCTTCCATTGCGTGGTAACTTTTGAAATTGATGTAATAGTGAAGTTTGATGAGTAGTTTCAGGTTTCTGGAGTAGTTTTGGAGCAAATTTCCAGTTTTCAAAGTAAAAAGGGATATTTGGCAGTTAAAGATTGTCGAATACTGCGAAATCCTAAATACCGTCACGGGCTGCATAAAATGGCCGCGTGTTTGAGACCTCTGATCTAAACTGAAGCAGATCCATACTAGACAGGTAGCAAATCTTACCTGACAAAGACATATTGCACTCAAACCATGGTTCGACTTTATTTTCTTGTCTGTGAGAGCCTTCTGGAGTTCGAGCAGGATATGAATTTCATCGTCTTCATTTCCCTGCAAACAATTAGAGTCATAATAGGCACAGGTGAGGGACATTCCTGCAATTCAAAAGTTTCCATTCCATCCATCACATTCCATTTTAGATAAAGGCAAGTTTGGGCATTAGCACTGTACGCAAGTTGTGGAATTATTGATTAACTGCGCGCTATCTCGTTTGCTATCATCTGAAGACTACTAATTCTTGTCTGCTTTATACACTCGTATTCCGTCGGTGTCACTTGTCAGTGTTTGATTTGTTATTAGTACTGCGCATTGTGCAGTACACGGCGTTGAATTACGTTGTCAGAAATTGATGCAACACAAGATTCTCGATGGCGCAAATTCTGAATTTATTCGATTAGTTTGAGCAGCAACATTCTATGCTGATTTCACCAAACTTACGATCCTTATTTGATGTACAAATTCGACTTCATCGTTAGAAACGTAGATTTCATCGCGCGCTCCGAGAAAACCATCTCTTATTGCGATTTGACGAGCAAATATACCTTCTACAAATTAAAGTGCATTATTTGCATCGGTGAGGACCGCAAGCCGCGTTTAAAATATTTCAGCGGGAAATCGCATTGCGTAGCATTGTGCGATGCGATATGCGTGACCAGACGAATCTCGCTAAATGGTCGCGGCCCCGCGTAACACTGATAATACGACTTCTTGAATTACAACTGAATATTAGAGTCAGAATGGCCATTTTAAAAGATCGTGGTTTTGCGTTTCAAAAAGAGGGATTTCGACACCACTTGGTTACGCGCCTGCCGCCACCCCATGCAAAAATAAAAGTCAGTGCCTATGACTGTGGCACTGTTAATTATCAAGCATGATACCAACCTCTTGATCAGTCTGATTTCCAAAAACTTTATCAAGAGTGAGAAGCATTTCCACGAGTTCTCATGCATTTCTTCAACACTTCTATCAACAAGCATTTGAAACTCATGTCTGATCTATTGAAAATAACAATGCGTTACTCAGAGCTGTTAGTCATGAATATGCACATCACTTAAACAGGTTACCTGGAGTAAGTAAATTCATCCATATTATTCATTTTAAAACACATAGCCTAGTTATTCAGAATAACGCGAAACAATAACTTCATATTGTTTATTTATTCGCTAAAAGCTTTTCGACTGACCCTCATCAGTAGCGAACGTCAATGATAGGGTGGATCAAATTCGAAATGTAAGAATTATTTTGTGTCTAAGATGTAATAATGACAAAAACAAACAACTAGTAGATGGGCAACATACGGTAGTAACGATACAATACAAACGTTAACGAGTACATATTCGGTTATAAATAACCGAGAACACAGCACACATTAATGAAATATTCCAAGGGTTTAGAGGCGTTCATTCTGCCTAATTGACCATGTTGTTTCGTAGTGAGCTAACAAAAATATCCGCCTCGTGCAACAGCACGACCAACTTTTCAGCTATGGCGCTGCAATTTGGAAGAGCTAAAAATTTTTTAGTTGTCCAAGCCTGGTATAGTGTACACTGTAAGCATGTCATGTAATGGGAAAATAGGGTACGCTAATGCAATAGGAAGATAAATATGCAATATTATTGCTTATTTTGCCGAGGCACACAAACAATTTCAATTTACTGATTTTCGAAGTTATGACTGCAAATTGAAGTCATCTGTAAAGAATGAAAGACCTCACCACTCTAATATCTTGCAGCATTGGAAAGCTCTTCAAAATTTCAGCAACGCCACCAAATTCTAGGGTTGCCAGTGAACCCGGCCCTCGGTGAACCCGGCCCAGTGAACCCGGCCCTCGGTGAACCCGGCCCTCGGGAAATTTTGAAATTAAATATATTAACAAGTATTAATATGAATTATTAAACTAATAATGTCATTATCAACTGATTTGTCGATCTTGTAAGGAGGTCAGGGCATGCGTAGATCACGCAGTCACGGCGTGATCTGATCACGATTGCGTGGTCGGCTCAGTGTTGAATTGACTGCGCGAGGGGCGGACGTGCGAAGTTCAACATCCTCGTATCTGTTCATGACATCGCATTGGGTCTTATCGCGTTGTACATTGTGTGTGACTTATTCAGATGAAAAATATATATCAACGATTGTTATTGCTCACATATCAACCACGCGTGGTCTGCTTGTTATTGCAACTGTAGGTTGAGGTGGGGTGTTAGGGTTGGGTAGGGTATAGGGGGAAGGGGACATCGTGGTTCGTGGAGTGGGACATTAGGGTTGGGAGAAGGGTGTATATTAGGGTTGGTGGAGGTGGGATATTAGGGTTGCCGGAGGTGGGATATTAGGGTTGCCGGAGATGGGATATTAGGGTTAGTGGAGGTGGGATAATAGGGTTGCCGGATGTGGGATATTAGGGTTGGGGGAATATTAGGGTTGCCGGAGGTGGGATATTAGGGTTGCCGGATGTGGGATATTAGGGTTGGGGGAGGTGGGATATTAGGGTTAGCGGAGGTGGGATATTAGGGTTGCCGGAAGTGGGATATTAGGGTTGGGGGAGGTGGGATATTAGGGTTGCCGGAGGTGGGATATTAGGGTTGCCGGAGATGGGATATTAGGGTTGCCGGAGGTGGGATATTAGGGTTGGGGGAGGTGGGATATTAGGGTTAGCGGAGGTGGGATATTAGGGTTGCCGGAGGTGGGATATTAGGGTTGGGGGAGGTGGGATATTAGGATTACCGGAGGTGGGATATTAGGGCTGCTGGAGGTGGGATATTGATATGTGAGCGTCGCGTTATCTCCCCCGCTTACTCAATCCGTGAATACAAAATTTCCCGAGGGCCGGGTTCACCGAGGGCCGGGTTCACCAAGGGCCGGGTTCACTGGTAATCAATTCTAGCACCTTTAACTGATTGCGTCTGTCGTGATGAGTGAACTTCATGAGAGTGATGACATTCGGCCAATTGGCACCAGGTCTATTGAACTCTGTTTCCAACTGCACCCTGGCGTCTTCAATCGTTATATTAGGGTGACCTTTTGAATAAAATGAAACTTATAAATAATAAAAAAACGAATAACAATCATCCAATCACCTGATGAGCCTAGACACAAAGCATGCGCTCTCCATGAAGACGTACCAGATGCCTTTGTCTTTTGTCTGAGATTCCTCAACTTTTGCGACAGCTTTTTCGAGAAGTAAGACTGAAAAGCATTTGATCATGAATGCACTTCAATATATTGAATTCGGATAGGATTCGGGCAGTAGGTCATAGTCGAGAGAAGACGGTGCTTCATAGCAAAACAAGTCCAGTGTCTTCATATTTTTGTGTCTCTTTTTACAATGGCTACAGAGATCTTCATATTTTGAATACACTATGCCACAGATCCTGCATGACATGATAACACTCGGATGTTGTCTGTGACAATAAATGTGTAGACAGCAAATTGGTAGTTCCGATAAAAGGGCACAACCAACACTTTCCATTAGACATTCTACCAAACCATATTAAGTAATTGAAACAGGTCAAGTGCAAAGAAAGATGTACATAACTTCATCTGCAAATGAGGTTTCATCACTAGGTCTATTATGATATCTTCAGATGAAATTATTAAACAGCATTAGCTCCCATTTTCATGGTCTGCTCTTAAGGCGCATCAAGCTGCTAGATCGAAAATAGGTAATCTATATCTACTCATACCGCTGGGCGCTGTATTTGAAACTCGATAACATGAACATAACATTATTTACAGATGATGTTGAAAATTTACATAAACGAATTACCTTGCAGTAAATCAATGTGCTCCCTCTCCATTCCGTTTTGAACTAAAAACATCTCCATTCCCTCGCTCTATGCTATTTAGATTCACGTAACAAGACCGACAGATTCACGGTATATCTCACTCACTCTGGTCCTGCGTGGTAACGATCGATTATCTCAGGATTGCGTCATACAGTCACGTGACTCAGTAAGTCATGCGTAAAGAAGAGACAGTTCATCAATGATAAACTACAAAGGGTACTACTAATAACTGAATGATTGCTATACTGTTGGCAATGATGGTCATTTACACCAGGCCGATATTCTTTTCTATTTTCCGTAACTGCCGACTTATAGCACGGCCCACCTCTAGGCTTTTGTAAGACACCGCTGACGCGGATGAGGTGGCGAGGAGGAGCCTAGGTAAACCTCCTACTGTTGGCAATGATAGCGGTACCCGATACGAGTAAAATGTTCAACGTCGGGGTGTTTCATACATATTTGTATGACAAATTTCTTCAGTAAGTTCGGTAGGGAAATAATATGATCAACCTTTTATTTTATCGCAATCTCTTAGTATGTTGATCTGATAATTTGTTTATAATAAACTGAAATGAGTAACAAGCGATTAACTATAAGGATTAACGTGACTGTCGTAGGTATGTAAAGTCAGATCAGAGCAAACCTCAAGACAGCGAGTCGTCAGTCAGGTATTGGTACATCATGACCATAATATCTGATCACCAACCTATTTGCTTGAAGCCCGGTACCACTGTCGGTTACAATCTTGGTTATTTATAACTGTAATAATATTGGTAATTAAACACTGCAGCCTGAAGTAAAATTTATAACTTAGGACATACCGATCAAATCACATTTTGCGAGGCTTTTCGGCGTGTATCAATATTACCGCGCTTTAGGCTGCCTGGGATGATATATCACATCAATAGTAACCTCGTGAAGTTTCAGAGTGGAGATTAGCAAGCGACCTCTCAAACTCCCTCTCAATTGATATCCGGTATGAATGCTTGACACCACAGGAAATTTGTCCGTAATGACTATACTGATATGCATGTGAGCTCATAGACACATCATATGAGCATTAACCCACATCTTATGACATTCACTGATGATGTGTGGACGTGCACACAACATGGCGGATTCTCGATGTCAGATCTCAGCCGATAATATGTGTCAGCCAAATATTGTATATACCTATGCACAATGTTGTGTCTCATTCAACGCTGTGAATTTACAGTGTAGATGCAATATAGGTTGCTCGGTTTCGCCCTCAATTAAGCTACCCTATATCAACACAATTTAATTCAATTCAATTCCAAAACTGATCAAATTGGGCATGGCAGTACAGAACGACGCCTTGTTCTCTGTAGTCACTACCAGCATTAGGGTTATTCTCAGTGCAACCTACCTTGAAACAAATTGATGTCCTCGTCCTGTCCAATGCTTTTTTTGCTATTTTCAAACAAGTTTGGGGAAATTTGTCAAAATGTAAAAGACTGGAATACGGATTCAAACTTGGCGTAAGACATAAGATCAGCGATGGGCAACCTGCTGCCGTAGATGGGAATTTGTGCGGCCGCCAACACCTAATTCAATTAGTATGTGCTAGCATCCGTCGACATGCAAATTGAAATTCCCTCCCAATTTTTTTAGAGATTTTAATTATTCTTGAAATTTTCATCGCGCTCCACGCGATTCAACATAACCTAATTTCTCGATTTTAATATAGTAGCGCCATTCTAAATCTGACCAGAAATCAGAATCATGTGCTCCTCACGAAAGACTTTTTTTATGGTACATTTGGGCGATTTCAATTTATTTCCACTACCGATACGCTGGACAATCCTGATCGGGGGTCAAGAAATAACAGCATGCAATAAAGTGCATGACTAATAATAATTGGCCCACACGGAGATGCAATATTATTTATAACTTGCCCGCTGCATTTGATAAAGTAAGTCATGAATCTCTGCTAAATCATGTAAAAGGCGGAGCCGTCACCACACAATGTACCAGTACAGGTACTTCAAAAATTGTTATATTTTGTTACTCTATTTGTCTTGGTGTACTTTATAATGTCAAGTCTAGGTTCGGAACTTTGCTTAATATAGCGACTTACGCATGAATTCTTTTTAGTGAAACTGCAAGATACCAGCTACACAGAAGGAATGGGGACGAGAAAAAGAAACAATTGGAAGTTTGGCCGATGGTGGGAGACCACTCATGTTACTGCATGTCTCTTAAAGAAGAATTAGACCTCCAGCAGCAATACTTTTCCATCGATAATCTTCTCATCGTGAATCATGAATGAATATACACTATACCAGTGCTTTTCAACCTGTGTGACGGTTCGCACCTGTGCGAATGAAAAAAATTGCAGTGCGAATGACGAGCATGGTGCGAACGGTGCGAATGAAAATCACGGATGAGTGCGAACGACGAAGGTGGTGCGAACAGTGCGAATGAAAATCCCGTATGAGTGCGAATGAAAATCGCGAATAATAATTGTCAATTTTTCTGACCTGGAATAATTCAAATAAACCTTATAGGAAATTCAAGGGCAGTGTAACTTTTGTTGTTGCAACGCAATTGTAAAAACTTGTTTAATTTACGACGCACCACTAGTCGTAGCTCTCACAAGCCGTGGTGAATTAATATTTTCGCACTATAATTGTTACGTAACGAAACGCTTGGTTTGGAAGCTGGTGTAGTGGCAGACTTACAGTATATCAGCCCGTCTGAGCCTGCGACAGGCTGGGAAAATGCCGTTAAATTGACTTTCTGCTTACTTTCGCTAAACAATCATCATACTTCCGTAATACCTGTTCGATTAGTGCGAGGCACGAAGATAGTAGTAAATACTATCATCACAGACTCCCATTTGCGGGTTACTGTAACGCAAATCTTACCTCTTCAAGGGTTATTAAAATGTGGACTGCAAAATATATAATTTTGGGTCGACACGGTGCCAGAGCTATCTGTTAATATGTATGTAATATTTGTAGAATTTATTGCAAAAATTTATTACAAATCTAAGGTCACGGTGTTGGGTACTGGAGCTAATAAGCTTTATCATGAGAATTCCTGATAATATTTGCCCGACTGGTTTTTCTGGAAAACATGGTCGAAGACCGTCGGGATGAACTACTGTAGAAACTAGGGATGTGCAACGAGCGAGTTCACGTTTATGAGACTCATTCATTTCGAGGCCAACCCCTTCTGCGTCGGGTCACATGAAGACGGAAAGTTTTGGTCAACAAACGGCTGATAAAATGCGGTCCCAAAACATAAGCGTCGACAAAATCTTGGCCAAAAATGACCGATACTGGATGGCCAATTCATTCGATATGGATATGCTCCATTGTCAGCACGGAATAGGCTAGTCCCGTTCTTGCAACCTGAGTAGACCAGGGGTGTCAAACTCAACTGGCGTCACGGGCCGGATTCAACACTTCAGATCGCTCGCGGGCCGCACCTAAATTCCCCATTCCAAATATACCTCAAAATCCACGCTTTATTTTTCATTTGAATACTCCATTAACCAGCGTATATACACAATAGTGTGTTACATTATATTACGGATCATGGAGGTTCTATTCTAGCTGCACCTTTTATTCTTAAACATTGGAATTGGCAATAATACGAGGATTGGGCGGATGAGTAAAGTTATAAGTAGGGCAATTTTTTTTTGACATGTCAAAAAAAGTCAAAATTAGGTCAAAATTGTAGCGTTAGGTCAAAATTTGTCAAAATTGTTTACAAATTCAAACATTTTTTGGCCTCTGCATTTCGTTTGTATCGTAGATTTTGCGCTGTCGGTGAACTTATCATTTGATATTTTACAGCTTGTAGCCTACTTTATAGGCCTACCGTTGTAAACGGATCATCGTCTGCTCATTGTGAATCATAAATGGTCAAATGAAACAAATAGTGACATGGTTTTATGGTCAACGTACCGCAATATCCTAGCTGAAGCAAGACTGCTTGGCCATTGCATGGTTCTTATATCAAGAAGCGCAAGCTGAAAAATTGTGATATAGACAACATTGTCAGAATGAAGCAACACGGTTTGTCACCAGCAGTGTGCACACAACTTGAGTGTTGTCAGCCAACAAATGCTGCTGTTGAACGTTCTTTCTTCGTTCTTGGCAAGTTACGTAGTAAGGACAGACACTTTCTACCCGAGAATGTAGGAAAGGATCTTTCGTTGTACTACAACAAATTTTAATTATTTCCACCAGAATACGCAATGTAACTACTGGAATTCTTCATAGGGCCAGATTTCGTTAAAATACTAGTTTTTCATGTAAAAATCAGTCAGTTTTTGAGCCAAAAACGTTTTTTTCAGGCCAATCTACTTTGTAAGGACAGACAGTTCCAACCAGAAATGAAGATAAGTAGTACAATTTTAACATTATATGCGAAAACACCTAATTTGCATACGTGAGGTCAAAATTTGGTCAAATTTCAGTTTTTTTAGGTCAAAAAAAGTCAAAATTTAGATTTTTTAGGTCAAAATCTTCCGTTTTTTAGGTCAAAAAAAAATTGCCCTAGTTATAAGCCTATAAAGCAGTGGCTCTAACGATGGTTTAAGTTGGCATATTTCTATGCTCCCTTCGTTTTAGTGATATATTGGCATCAACCGAGCGAATGCGTTGTGAGGAATGGAAACACGGTCGTTGGAATTTGCTTCATAGTATTATATAGCGAATGAGTTTCTCTAGAGGCTGGAGACCTCTAATATATTTTCCATGTAACCTTCATATCAGGGTTCTTGGCGTTTTCCCTTCTGTGAATAACTAATCTTTCGTCCATGAAATGAGTTCTCACTTTCTTGCCTGCTCGCAATTGGGTCTCAAAGTCAGCGACCTGGTACTAATGGTGACTAGAAACCACAACGCTCTAGTCTGGTGGTTATAATGTTGCCCATAAACATGCTCGACATGTGCTATATTGAAGAACTAAATATTGGTTGTATTTCTTACTAAAAATCTCAACATCTTTTAGAAATGTTCTGGGTATGACAGGAATTTATCAATCTACTCAAAATGACGGGCCGGATGCGGTCCGCGGGCCGTATGTTTGACACCCCTGGAGTAGACAGTAGTACAACTGCGACATGCAAAGGAATTCATTTCACCATAATTTGAAATCGCGTGCGTCAGACATATTTTGTAGAGCTGAGTTGGATAGAATTGTTGTGTGCGCGTTCTGTATGTCATCCATGTCCGTCACATCATAGCATACTACTGTAATATTAAAAATGAATTCCTTTTTATGGGTGAGGCTCGGGTCGCGAGATGCCACAAAAACTCAGATTTTCGTGGTAGTCTAAAAACGGCTTTAACGTTATTAAACTGTCATGAATTGTCAAGTTAGATTGAGCTAGAGAGCAGAACACACAGTATCGTGAGTTTATTTGCTCTTACCACATACTCTCGAGGCGGAAAATGGGAAATCGAAAAAAAGTTGGAGCAACGTATAATAAGGTAGCGAGCTCTCATGTGCCTACTCTCCTTGATCATTTGGACCTAATATTCCAAGACATAAGGCAAAGCCTCAACACAAACAGGTGAGTTATTCACACTTCCGACATACTGCAGCCTCCTACACCTTTTTGTCAGCTCTCAAAATCTCAAAATTTTGTCCAGCAAGCATTTTTCACTCTTGAAAAATGCGCTGTATGTTGGATAGGAGTGCAGAAAAGACTTCAAGACCTGGTCATCCAAGCACTAGTAGAAGGGTTTTAGTGAAATGGCTGAAATCAAAACGAGCGAAAATAGTAGCCTATTTAATGAGACACTTAATAGCTTAAGATAGATAGTAGCCAATTTGTTGAACATCTGAGCAAATAAATGTTGTATTTTCATCTTCTTTTTGTATAACAATATTCGGTTAGTTTGTGCGAATGAAATTTATTTTACAAAAAAAGTGCGAATGAAGCTCAAAAAGGTTGAAAAGCACTGCACTATACAGTTTGTTCCAATGTCGTTTTGGGGGTGTGAAGAAGCTTTTGCGATATTTTAGCATCGGGTTGCTTTGCGCTAGGTATGGGATGTACGTGAATTTACAAGCTGGTATGTAATCCTGATTTACACAGACAGCGTGTATGTAGGTAGGCGGTAAGATTACAGTCTGAGTGGCAAATATACAGGATAAAATGTAGATTGGATATACTGGAAGTGACTGTAACATTACAGTCTGGCGTGTAAAGCGAGATTACCGGACGAGTGTAAGGTAAATTGACATTGTCTAACGGTAGTCTTCCATTACCACGAAATGTCTGGCTACCGTGCTTCCAAACATTTCGCGGTAAATCGAGGTTGTTGTTTTTACAGTGTAGTTAACTCTTATATACTCTATGTATCCTGCATATAACGGTTTCTTATTGGCGTTTTCGCTTCTGTGAATATCTAGTTTTCAGTCCATTTGTCCATAACACGCTGAACTCAGTGGGTGCACTTTAGTGCCTTCTCGGAATTGGGTTTCAATGTCGCCGACTATATAGCTCCTAATAGCGACTAGAGTGAAGCCGCAAATCCGCTGCCGGATGTTTATAATGTGGCATATCAACATGAACAACAATGATCATACTCGACATTTGCCGTCTTGAGAGATTATTTAATGGAAGTATTTCTAACTAAAAATCTTGGAAATATTCTGAATATTATATTTGAATCGACTCAGAATTGCTTCGCGGGCCAGATGAAATCACCTGGCGGGCCGTATGTTTGACGCCCCTGGTCTAGGTAGATGTATACATTGATATGTCAGATTATTATGATATCGATTGGCTTAGCCCGATTGTTGTGTAGGGCTCCTGAGACACGTTGCGCTGTTGATAGCTGGTGTCGATCAGAGTTGGATCAATCGTAATTTGTAATTGAGCTGAATGTAATTAATTACATTTTTTCATGTAATTGTAATTGTAATTTGATCAAAATTTAGCTCAATTACGATCTCAATTACATTTTCATGGAAAACTGACAATCTCAACATAAAATAATCATTTATTCAATTATTTATTCGTCGCACCAGTGAAAATCCGGTACGAACCAGGATGAAGACGAGGGGCCTTAAGACCTAAGTAAACAGTCACGACATGTAATAATTAGCCTATTTACATCGGTGTTCTATGCGTGCTGCGTTATAACTAGATAATTCAGTCACGCTAAACTGTTTCCCATACTTCAGTAGCAACAGAAAACTTTATGAATTACAATAAAGGCTAAACCAGTTGATCTCAAACTGAGGCGTGCCCTTGACGGCGTGAAAGCATCTGAACGGGGCACGAGGCTCCAGCGAGCCGAAATCTTTCCCGCGCTTTGTCCGATTCACCTCCGTTTTATGGTTATTGTGCGGTGTGTAGTCTGAATTTCGTATTGGAGAGTTGTCTCCTCTACAGTCATAACCTTCCATACCATCAAACTATATGTAAGGATTGCTAACTTTCTGGTTTCATTGTGTGCTATGACGATAAGGGGGGCACGAAATATTCACTGTCATAAAGGGAGGCGCGTCTAAAAAAGTTAGAGAACCAGTAGGCTAAACTAAATCCTAATGTTTCAAAAATGGATGAACAGCAAATAAACTCTTCTGAAACCTGTGTTGGACCATTTCCTACACCACGGTCAAAGTTTTTTTTTTTAATTGACCGGTTCCGAGGCTTGTTGCAACAATAGCAAAAAAAAATCAAGTTTCCAACCAAGGCTTCATCAAACTTGATCACGCATTTGTAGAGATGTTATCCCAATCTTACCTCCAATCTTGGCCAAATTTACTGGGGCCAGAAACTTTTCGCAACCTAATGTACATCAAATGCAATCTAACAGTTTCCGAGCGAGTGAAAATGTAAATGCGAACCAAAATATTGTAATTCTTAGTTATCAGGAGGTTCCTTCCTTTTGCATTTATTTTAATTTTACGCACCTTATCGGTATCATCCTTATCGTTGACGCCTTACCAATTACATTTAATTATCGTGACTCAGCTCTGAGTAGCCTAATCGTTTGAATACATTTCATTGACTGTCCTGTAGCCTATTCGCTGTTGGTCGCTCAAATCTTTGGGTCTTAACAGTCGCTTGAAACATTTTTCTGTGCTTGTAGTTTTCAGTGCTCATGATTAGGAATAGTTCGAATACGTTCGAGTTTTTTTTAATTAGAGGGTATTCTACATATCAGGAATGAAACATGAATAGCTTGAGATTGTTGCCAATTACGTCGCTACGGTTGTCAAAGAATACCACTTTACTGAATCAATTACCTGTTTAAAAGTAATTGTAATTGTAATTATAATTGTAAAGAATTACATGTTTAACAGTAATTGTAATTGTAATTGTAATTGGATATTTTTAGTATTGAGTAATTGTAATTGTAATGTAATTGAAACATGCAAGGAAGTAATTGTAATTGTAATTGTAATTGAATTAAAATATTGTAATTGATCCAACTCTGGTGTCGATACCTTCTATAGTCGCGTTAAGTGTGAGCACACATTACCATGCAGCCTCTCCTTTACCTGCACGGGTAGGGAGATGTGGTACCGATGGATCACTGGGACCGAAAATACTTTGAAAATTCTCTATGATAATTCCATGACTACACTCCGTGAACTTGTCCACAATTGCTTGCTGGCAAAATCTTTCCTCACATACAAAAAAATTCGACGTGCGCGAGCTATGGGGTCTCTCACAGATGTTTTTTTGTTTTGGGGGGTGTAAAGTAAATTTATATCGACGTATACATTTTACTTTGTAACCTTCAACACGAACAAACCAGCAATCATTTTTATTGTGAAGTGCAGGGCTTGTATCAGGCTATATAATGGCACCTATTATTTTTTTCAGTACTTTCCTTGAGTGGAATTTTGTTCGATTCATGTATAAAATTCCTGAGGTGGGGACCGATGATACAATAGGCAAATCAAGCAAAATAATCAAGCATACTAATCATAAAACAAATGAACCATGCCTACGTACAGAAAATCTTTATGTAATAATTGCATATGATGTTTTATCGCTATAACGAGGTTTTTGGAAGTCACACTGTCGATTTTCGGCCAATATGTATGTACTCTCAAATTTATAAGTCCGAGCCTAAATCGAAACCTGATTTTATGACAACATTTGAGTTAATATTTATTCTATTTCTTGACGGTTGCGATCAAACATTCTTCTTTGGCTTACTGTGGCTTAGATTATAATACTGAGCAAGAAAAGTTGTCACATCTGAGGTATTTCGGGTATATGTGTCATAGGTCCCCGGGTCGTGTGCCATTGGACCCACCGGGTGGGGACCGATGACACGTTCGAGCAAAAAATTTTGAACGTCCATAAATATGTTTTGAAAAGACGGATATTCATGTATATGTGCGCGATAGGTAGAGCTTGTATCAAAGTGCTGAGCCAGCAAAAGACCTGCTGTTTTCTGCTGAACATTTTGGGGCCAGCGATCATTTTCCAATTTTTGATCCATCGGTACCACATCTCCTCTACGACTTGGTCCGCGAATGCAGCAGGTAAAATGTTGATGAAAGGTTTGCAGCAGGAGCGTCGAATTAAAGTTGGGTTGCGGTCCGGATCCAAACCTTTATTAGATAGCTTGCGGGCCGGACCAGTCATATGATTCCAAAATGTCACCACCGAATCCTTACATAGGCTCCTCCTTGCCTAAGCGGTGTCTTACAAAAAGCCTAGAGGTAGGCCGTGGTATAAGTCGGCAGTTACGGGAAAAATGAACAATATCGGCCTGGTGTAAATGACCATAGTAGTCGACAAACACCATGAATACCACAAACAAACAAACCAAATCCTTACCTTCGTTTGTAATTGGAATGGTCTATTACCAAGCTTAGGCCTATCTAGCCCTTGTCAGGAATATAGGAGATTCAACTAAACGATGACGTTGGAATTTGGTTTATCATTTTCCAGTCACCTTTCGGATTTCTCTTAATGCCGGAGACCTTTTCCGTCAGAACTAATACAGAGGTATCATTGCCGCGACGCCAGCTGAGCACTCACTCTCGCCGCGCAGCCATCATTTGCTCATAAACTACGCAGTATTGTTGCGTCACTATGCCACTCTCCAAAATTCTAGGCTGATTGTGGGGTCTCCAGGGCCTAGAGCGAAATAAAATTTATATTTTCGAAATCAGTACAGCGGCAGCTTTCGATTGATACCCGTTTTATCAAATTTGATGCTCGGCAAGCCGGTCGAAAATCACCGTCAGATTGCCTTCAGTTGAATGGAAAGTGTGAGGTGGATCAATTTCACTGAGCCGTGAGATTTGCTTGTGTCGGCATCATATAGGACACTATGGTTGAACTGACGACAATATCGAGGGATGTAGTCATTCCATAGTGTACTATATGGTGTCGACACAAGCAAATCGCACGGTTCAATGAGATTGTATCACGTCACAGTTTCCATTTGGCTACAGGCAATTTGACGGTGATTTTTGACCGGCTTGCCGAGCATTAAATTTGATGAATTGGGTATCAATCGAAAGCTGACGCTGTACTGCTTGCGAAAATATAAATTTTATTCCACTCATGGCCCTGGAACCCCCACAATCAGCCCCAAATTATTCATTGTCGAGTAGATCGGCAGTGTGACCCAACAATGCTGTCTGGCGAAACGAGAGACTAGCTCAAGAGCAAGGATGCGGCCGAGCGGCGAGAGTGGGATCAGCTGACGTCGCGGCAATAGCAATGTGCAACCGCGCCACAGAGAAACGCTGCGCTGTTGATACTTTTTCTATGCGCTTCGGTACAAGCGAGCACACAACAGCCTTTCCTGGACTTGTAAGGGTAGAACTGGGTCCACAGAATGTATTAGGGCCCTACCAATTTTCGCGCAATATCCTTCAGCTGATAGAGATATGTAGGCTACGTCTAAGTAGTCTACATTGGATATGTCAGATTATTATGATATCGATTGCCTTAGCCCGCTTGTTGCGTAGGGCTCCAGAGACACGTCGCGCTGTTGATGGCGGGTGTTGATACTTTCTATAGTCGCTTTTATGGTTAAGTGTGAGCAAGGAGCATGAGCATACATTACAAGCTTTTATTTGATCCGTATGGGTAGGACTTGGTCCGCGAATGCAGCAGGTAAAATGTTGATTGTTGAATAAAGTTTAACAGCAGGAGTGTCGAATTTAACTGGTATCGCTGTCCGGATTCAATCCGTTACTAGAAAGTTTGCGGGCCATGCCTGCCAAATGATTCCAAAATGTTACCACCAAATTCATACCTTTGTTTTTCACTGGAATATATCTGATATCACTATAAACGTTGACGTTGGAATTTGGTTTAGCATTTTTCAGCCATCAAACAGTTTTTTTGAATGCCGGGGACCTTTTGCGTCAAAAGTAATACAGTGGTATCACAGATATTTGAATTATATTCATTCAGTAGCCTGTATATATATTCCTAATGTAACTTACGTAAAACGGATTTGCATTATTTTTTTCGCATCTGTGAATAACTGAATGTCCATTGTCCATTCGGCCCAACAGAGTTTGCACTTTTTCGCCTTCTCGGAATTTGGCAGGGTCACCGACGTGGTGCTTATGGGGACTAGAGTGAAAACTCAACACTGTAGTTGTATTACTACAATATGATGTATTTACATTATCTAAATTTGCTGTCTTGAGTGAATCTTATTACTTGAAAGTATATTTATCTTGCTAGAAATATCTCTATCAGCTGAAGGATAATGCGCGAAAATTGGTAGGGCCCTAATACATTCCGTGGACCCAGTTCTACCCTTACAAATCAAGGAAAGGCTGGTGTGTGCTCGCTTGTACCGAAGCGCTTAGAAAAAGTATCAACAGCGCAGCGTATTTCTCTGTGGCGCGGTTGCACATTGCTATTGCCGCGACGTCAGCTGATCCCACTCTCGCCGCTCGGCCGCATCCTTGCTCTTGAGCTAGTCTCTCGTTTCGCCAGACAGCATTGTTGCGTCACACTGCCAATCTACTCGACAATGAATAATTTGGTGCTGATTGTGGGGGTTCCAGGGTCATGAGTGGAATAAAATTTATATTTTCGCAAGCAGTACAGCGTCAGCTTTCGATTGATACCCGATTCATCAAATTTAATGCTCGGCAAGTCGGTCAAAAATCACCGTCAAATTGCCTGTAGCCAAATGGAAACTGTGACGTGATACAATCTCATTGAACCGTGCGATTTGCTTGTGTCGACACCATATAGGACACTATGGTCATTCCATATCGTATAAGTCGTAGTGCGAAGCATACAACGGAGCCGGATTGGATATCCGGCCGGATGTTTTCAATTTTGGTCGGACTGGATCGGAGCCGCATCAGTACATTTTTGATATGGCCAGAATCTTTAGGTATAAGTATGACTTTTCTAACTTCCAACCAACCACACGCTACTAACCGCCAAGCCAGTGCTGAAATAAACGAGCCATATTTATAAATTCACGGAACCACCGTAACGTGTAGAGCCATTTCCGGCCGAATTTTTTCATTTGTGGCCGGAGCCAGATCAGTACTTTTTCCTGATGAAAATGAAATACAATGGAAGACAGGAAGTTGTCGAAACGACTTGGAGTAGTCGTAGGAATCAGGCACCCACCTTGGCCTAGGCCATGTAAAGAGGAGGCATCCACACGTCATGAAAAGTTAATGAAGATAGTATCGAAAAAAGCAAGCGACAAAAAAATAGGGTGGCATGTCATTGAAGACAATATAAATAGGTCAGGTCGTGGTCCGGTAATTTTGAGGACGGACTAGCGTTTATTTAGTAGTAATTGCTTGCATTTCGACTGGAACGTGGACTACGACTATCGGATGGCCGGCGGGAAACCGTTCCACACGTCAGGTCCGGCATATTTGGAAGAGCGATGATCTTTTCAATCGATCATATTATATTCGGACCAATGACTATAGCTATCAAAATAAATAGGTAAGATTACGCTTCGTAACAAGTTGTTCATATCAGCGGTACGCAAATTGTAAATTACATTCCTCCTGTGATGTCATATACAGATCCTTCTCTGTCGGTTCCTTTTGTGGTTGAACAAAGTGGATTTAGCATGTGTTCAGCTTACGATATCTGTCTATATTGATTCTTTAGAAAGCAGTCGCGATAGCTCTGTTATTTTGAATTGGCACTTTCTGCGAGATGATTACAAATAGCGCACCCTATACGTAATTGCGCAGGCGCAGGCAGGGAGTATCAGGGGGGGTCGATTTGAGAGTCACTGTGTTAGATCTTGGTTCAGTAACCTCGATCTCCGATTAGTATTTAGCATTTCTTATTCGTTGCACTGTTGCAGCCATGCTCATCTTTATTTCGATTAGGCCAGGAGTTGCCAACCAGCGAACATGCGGCCGCAAATAGCTGTACAACAATAATTTTGCGACGGTGCACACTAGGGTTGTTCAGATTTGAAAAATTGTCAGGAAACTTCGATGCTTGTGACCCAAATGAAGGTTTAGTATATAAAATCACTTTTATGAGCAATTTTGGTCACCTTCGTCGTGATCTTCTATCCCCGAAAACCCCCTAAAGATCCACGGGGCAATTCTCCTTACTACTGGATATGCAATGCTGACCACGTCACCGGTTTATGGCTTTTGTGACGTTATCAGTTGGAAACGGCCGTGTAGAGCTGACATATTGCAATAAAATAGCCATGATTTCAAAATTATACTTAACTGCAGTCCCATAAAGGCCACATGCGTAACGATTTCACTCTGCACAACCTGTCTATCATGCTCATGGGAATCATGTATTGGTTGCACCATTGACATCGGCTTGTTTTGGATCGTACATTGAAGAAGCGCCGTTGGGTTGCAATTCGTGAACAAATACTGATATTCCCAGCTAGTTTTCATCCATAAGATATTATTCAAAGGTATGTAATGTCAGTAATACTTTTCTCAACTTCAAATCATCTGTAAAATACCGAATTATCTTACTTTATGGTAGACTGCAATATAGTTGAAGAAGACTGCCTGAAACAATGCATCAACACAATGTTCAGCGCTTGCCTTATAGTAGGCTTACTATATTTTGGAAATCAAAAAAGAGGACACTTTTTCAGAAATTTGCAACATGCAAAACCGGAGTGAAATTCTCAAATAGCGGTTCATTTTTCCCACTTTGTGATCGGTTAAAAAAAAAAAAAAAAAAAAAAAAGGTCATCACTTCTGCTCAGAGCTCAAAATAACGTTTTTTACTCCACATTGTCAGGTTGATGACTAAAAAAAAAAAAAGGTCTTCACTTCTGCTCAGAGCTGAAATCACCGTTTTTCACTCCGAAATACCCGCCGGAGCTTCACTTCTGTGCTAATATGCGGCATATCACTCGCAATTTGCTCTAAATCTGCCTAAATTTTCAAAAAAGGGGACAAAATCTCAAAAAAGAGGACAAAAGGGCGTCCTCCGAGGACACTTTCAAAAAAGTCAAAAAAGAGGACAAATCCTCTTAAAAGAGGACGTATGGTAAGCCTACTTATAGATATTCTTGTCATATTCCATACGTGGTCAACCTCTTCAACAGTTAGAAGGACACAGTCCTGCGTTGTGGTAGTTCCGGGACAATTTTCTTTCAGATATGGCGGGTGTAGTAGAACCTCATCTAAAGTCGGTTACTTGGAGTGACTAATACACTCAGATAAATATCCCTCCGAATAGTGACCAGAATATCAGACCAAATAGTGGGCAGACCTGAATCTTGTTCATGGTTGGTTCGCAAAACCCATATCCGCTTTGTTTCAGACTTTCTTCTGCAACTAAATTGCAGTCTACCATAAAATAAGATAACTCGGTATTTTACAGATGATTTGAAGTTGAGAAAAGTATTACTGACCTTACATACCTTGGAATAATATCTTATGGCTGAAAACTAGCTGGGAATATCAGTATTTGTTCACGAATTGCAACCCAACGGCGCTTCTTCAATGTACGATCCAAAACAAGCCGATGTCAATGGTGCAACCGATACATGATTCCCATGAGCATGATAGACAGTTTGTGCAGAGTGAAACCGTTATGCATGTGGCCTTTATGGGACTGCATTTAAGTACAATTTTGAAATCATGGCTATTTTATTGCAATATATCAACTCTACACAGCCGTTTTCAACTGATAACGTCACAAAAGTTATAAACCGGTGACGTGGTCAACACTGCATATCCAGTAGTAAGGAGAATTGCCCCGTGGATCTTTGGGGGTTTTCGGGGATAGAAGATCACGACGAAGATGACCAAAATGCTCATAAAAGTGTTTTTATGTACTAAACCTTCATTTGGGTCACAAGCATCGAAGTTTCCTGACAATTTTTCAAATATGAACAACCCTAGTGCACACATAATCAAATTATAGCGGCAGTCAATATGCAATTTGTTCCAACGAAGTGTTTAACAAATATTTGCGAAATTTTAATTCAATTTGAAAAATTTATTTATGCTTATCACGATTCAGGGTGACTGGGATTTCTTTTTTTTAATATAATAGGCTCCTTGTATTGTGAACCCACCGTACAAATGGGAGAGGATAAGGATTCGCCCCATAACGAAATACCAAGTTAGAATCTTGTTCGTCTCACGAATGAACGTTTTTCTCTTACGTTTGAGTGATTCCAATAAATTTTGACCACACCGGCAATACTGATGGTATTTCAAGAAATAACATCCTACAATATAGTGGTTAATAAAAAGTGGAAGTGCATCATCAATGATTTTGTGCCCAAAATAATCAAATACATCCCTCTATCAGCTCTGCAGGTTAATCACATGGGCTGAGAATGGGTTCAAATTTGACAGTAATGTATATGTGAAACTACTAATATTATCGTCGAAATTCGCGTAGAGATTGAAAAATAAATGCGCCCAGCGCGACTGGAAGGCGATCCCAATTGATTTTCCTAACATTTATACTTGGCCTGAGCGGTGATGAAGACTCGTCGCTGAGACGTGGCCCTATATGTTATCGTTATATGTCCGTAAATTGCAACGTTGAACAACTCCCATGAATTAGGCTTACTACGGAATCTGTGTCAACGGTGTGCGAGTTTTCCGTAAACGTTAAGAGGGAGTACCACAATGAAAAGGTTGGAAGAGGACCGTCCTACGCTATATTCATGTGCAGTAGTTGTTGCGAATGGGACCAAAGCAGAAATTCGACATTTTGGTGTTGTAGCTGTGAATTGTACCTTTACGATATCTCGCAACACAAAACGAACGATAAAAATTATGTGGGATGTACAAGTTACAACTGACCGCGAAATCATGAGCAACCTCCCAGATATGGTAATCAAACTAAAAAATAAAAGAGTATGCTTATTCGTTGAGCTGACCGTCCCATCTGATCACAACATACTACAAAAAGAATCAGAAAAACAATCGAAATACACACACCTCACAGTGGAATGTCAGAATATGTGGCGATGCAAAATAAATATTTAACCGGTCGTCATTGGCGCTTCATGGGTCGTTAGCAAAAACTCATGAGAAATATCCAACAGATTCCGGGAAACGTTCGATTAGACATCATCTAAACGATCGCGTTATTGCGCACTGTGCCTATTCTTCTTGAATGCACCAGTGGAGTAAAATTACATTTGTGCGCGTAAATCAAGGCGCAATTCCTGTAATTTCGATTCTTCATTTTCAATCATCTCTACCTCTGCTCGGCAACGCTTGCGAATTCTTCATCTACCGCAATTCCGTAATTCTGTATTACTGAAATTTCTAAAATTCACTCCAATCCCGCTATTCTCCTTTGCGGGCAGGTTGCTCCCCGGATTATATCTGTATTTAACAGTTTCACCGATAATAAAGAAAAATATTAACATAACAATATGTGCATATTCATTCAGATCAATTTTCTGCGTTCAACGGATCGTCGGTAGCATTTCTTCTGTAGTTACAACGAATGATCAGCTTGCTTTCTCGCATATAACTCCATAAATTGAGTTTGATTTTAGGGTATTCAATATACCGACATTTAAACGACCGTCCGTTCTTACTGCTATGGCCTTGTAATTGTATGTCGACGTATGATTTGGAATTCCTGGGTGTCATTTAAATTGGTTCGAATGCTTCTCCATTCCCGATCGGTACAGCAGAGTTGAAGTCTGATATGGTTTTTACATATACAAGGTCACCTCGTTGATGTTATTATTGAACTGCTACAAATTTTCAAGTTAGATAGTGATAAAGATCCGAATACATTGTATCGTGACTTTCTTTGCTCTTCTTATATTTACTCGCGACACGGAAAATGAGGAAAAGAATAGAACACAAATAGGAGCAGCGTATTATATGGTTGTGCTCTAATGTGCCTCCTCACTATCCAAGCCATCAGGTGGGAGTATTAAAACAAACATATGGATTTTGTACCCCTTCGTCCAACTAGAGCAGTGGTTCTCTACCTTTTTGTCATCGCAGACCTCGCGTACCCCTCAAAGTTGTGGTTCAAATTTAGCTCAATTATAGAGCAACCGCACTCTGCCTCGTGCATATCAGTGATAAAAAACAACGAAAGGTCTTTCCTGAAAATAACATCAGACTGGATATGTGGCAATCCGGTTTTCTTTTTGTATTTCGAATTCTGTAGCTACATTCCTTGAAATACGTGGTCGTGACTTGTACATCCGTCCTTCGATTATATATAAACGATCGCCACATATATGAGTAGTTCTAGTTGTGGTTCTAGTGGCACACTTGAAAAAATATTAGTTGCGGAACAACTATAAAACACGTTTCGTCGTTTTGCGAGAAATGAGATACCGGTGTTCTGTTGGATGATGACTGTGCACGTGCAGCCATAGCTCGCTCAGAGCAATCACAGGTAATAGTGGCATAGCCAGCGGGTGGGTGTTGGGGGTCGAAACCTCTCCTATATCAAACTCGAAACCTTTTTTAATGTCTATTCAGTGTCTGATGTTACCAATAAAATAAAAATTGATGTGTTCCCTGCCCAGGATAATGAAAGCCAGTCCTGTCCTGTCCCCAACCTTTGTTGACTTGGGAATCCCTAAGTCCTGCATGGGCAACTATTTTTCTGAGCACGACAAGCAAGAAATACATTGGTGAGCTAACTCAAAATTTTGCGCTATATTATGCGTTTTTTTTAATTTCTAGTAAGTTCTAAATGGAAACCACTGAATTGCGTTGTTAACACAGGCTCTTGGGTGGATGTGTTACTATTAGACAATTAGGAAGTTAGAATATTGTTTATCCAACATAATTTTTCAAATCAAAGGTAAACAAGAACATTGTTAATCACACCAACCCCTAGACAGGTCCTTCTATCGAGACACTAAAATCTATGGGACGTTACAGCTTGTTCACTATCCGGGGCGATGTGTAGATTGGTTTACCCTTCCTGTATATTCGTAGTTTTACTTACAGGTTTTCCGAATTCGTATTCACGCAGCGTCATAGCCGAGTTACTGTCTGCTTATGTCATAATCCCGACTTAAATTAATCCATGTTATATCGACCTTATTTTGATCATAGATTACGCATACGTCGAACAGGCTACGTGACCACGGCGTACAAACAAACACTAAACAGCCTTCACAGCAGCGTTGGGATCAAGTCACTACCTTCGAGTCACGAGTCATTTCGAGTCATTGCACATTTTGACTCGAGTCAAGTCAAGTCAATCGATTTTCGAAGGTGACTCGAGTCAAGTCAAGTCAATCGATTTTTGGAGGTGACTCGAGTCAAGTCGAGTCAAGTCAAGTCAAGTCACGAGTCAAGTCACAATTCAAGTCAAGTTGCCTGTTCGAAGTACAAGGCATGCTTACGTCATTGCATTTTGCTAGCTGTCAGAAATAAAGATTGTTGGTCATTGATTCTGGACTCATGAACGAATATAGAGTTAAATATAAACGCAAGAAGGCACTTTATTGCTCACATATACGTAGAAATGCTAAACTACATAAGTAATAGCATAGCCTCGGATTATAGTTACCAGCCAAAATAGAGAATAGAGAAACGAATTGATAAGATGCAATACACTAACCAGTTACAAATTGATACAATTCGGGCCTGCGCTAATGGCTGTGGACTATATAAACTATATTATAATTCAATTTCAATAAAACGAGTTTGGTTAAGTTGAGAACAGAGAACAGAAATAGACATTTTGCTATTAAATTACTTTACTATAGTAGTTTACGACAGCGTAAGCTGTAAGCTTCGATCACTTCGTTTCCGATCAATATATTTGAGTGAGAACAATGGAGGTTTAGGAAAAAGCACAATCATTGAATGATTTGTCGCTCTCACGGGTTACACCAGCGTTTCGCGTACAATCCGAACATATGCAAGACACAATGATTTTTATCGACATCGATTGCTTGATGACTCGAAATTGACTCGTGAATTTTGCTCCGAGTCACGAGTCAATCCGCATTTCTGATACGCCGAGTCAAGTCAAGTCAAGTCATTTTAGCAAGGTGACTCGAGTCAAGTCAAGTCATACGAAAAAGGTGACTCGAGTCTGACTCGAGTCAAGTCATGACTCGAGTCATCCCAACACTGCTTCACAGTGAACGCAATTCCGGTTCAATTTATATTCCGCTTATGTTTTAGTACACATTTAAATCTATAATTCAAAATCCTAAGCAACTTTTCGCAGTCCTACATTCCCCCGGACCGTAGAATACCCAGGTGGGCCCTACGCTTATCTACAAGATTTAGTGGAACCCCTAATTTTCAGTGAGTCACAAAAACTAAAGTCTTCCACATTGCACACTAACAACACATTTAATACATTACTTACATTGAGCTCCCGGACCACCGGTCAAGAAACACTTATTATTGATTATTGAAGGTCGATAGCTCTAGTTTTAGTTCTAGTTTTAGTTGCGGATTTAAAAAATTGAGTAGTTCTAGATCTAGTTCTAGTTGCGCTTCCAGTACAGTTTGTACAAGTCTGGCTGACGGCGCTCAAAAATGTTGAAACTCACTGATATGAAACCACAGTGCTATACTCAGAACAATTTGCTGGAACAGCTATATATTCCTCTACCAGCGGAGACCCGCAAAAATATATGGTGGTCTGGTATTTGGATATTTATTTAGTGACGATGTCTAATGTTTACAGGTGATCATGAGGTAACACGCTACAACATATATATTGCGTGGAGGCATAAACTCGGCTGCTGAACCGTTTTATCAGTCATCTCACAATAATCCGGGTACGCGTATAGAAACTGTTCATTCGAGTTTTGGTTTATAGGGGATTTTCAATCCTATACCCGCTAGATCACCACGAAATTTCGAACGAATAGATTTATGGTGCTGTTACATATCCTACATGACGATAGTGACTATTCCCCTACACTGTAGCGTTGTGCGATCATGGGAGAAAAGTGAGTCAGTGTCTGAAATGTCGTCAGGATTAGTGAAAGATAATTGTGAAAATTTTCTATCGATGTTCGAGAAAGACTAATTTTTAACGTCTTTCACGCAAAAGCACGCAAATACAGCGGGAAAGGACTTGTGAGGCTTAGACGAGCTTAGCCTCAGTTATGATAGCGTAAATTCATCAAAACCAGCTTGGAATTTATATTTACTGGCATTAATCTAATGCTATAATATTCCACTGATTCTGAAATCCGTATTTTATATATCCATATACCTACCTTCAATCGTTGATATGTAGTAACTTCGCTTGTGCATGCGGGTTTAAAGTGCAAATATGTCCATCAATCATGAAACTCATTGAACATTGTAGAGTCCACAGCATATTTTTGACGAGAATCCGGCTCTGCATGTAAAAACTCCTTACTCGATGTTATTGTGGTAGGGGGATGATGAACCCCTCCCTATGGATCTCAATGAAATTTGGTACTGATTGAGTTGTAGTGCTGTCACATACCTCGTGTAGTTCTGGGTGTTAAAAGTCTTCTACATAATCGTTTATTCAAATATTGCATGTCTACCTAATCCCGTTTAAAGACCCATCGACTACCGAGGACCTTTCATTTTGAATTAACTACCACAGCATATCTGAAAACGGTGGTATGCTTTGTATACTTGGATAGGACATTTCTGAAACTTTCAAATTTTATGCTACGTTGAACAAATCTCGGCCATTTCTGGATTTGGACTTGGATGTAGGCATGCTGCGACGAAATTAGTTATGGGGTCGGAAATGAACTTGGATTATCCAATCTGAAATCTTAATACCGATATTCTCAGGGTTATATCCACGCGGCTCGACTTAGATACTTCCCACTTTCCGTATATAGATCCAAGCAATGTCTGGCATATTTGCTCGTGTTTAATTATTAACTAGTACCTGTATCTGTATCAGTCTTCCCAATTCAAGGTTTGGTGAGTTGGCTAACAATATGACATTCGCAGCGCAGTTAAACATTGCGCCATCGCCTTTGCAAACCGTCGGTATCGTGGAGTTGCGACAATAAACAAGTAGTGTAGTGGGAAATATTTCACTTACTCATGTCATGCAATGTATTTCCATTCCCCTTCCCTTCATGTAAGGTATTTTCCCTACATACCTACTATGGCATCTGGATATGTTAAGTTGATTCTTACGTAGGCTGCGAACAAATAATGTTGATGAAATATGAAATAACAAGTTTAGGATACTGACATTCTCCTTTCTGATGGCGGGGAAGACCTGACTTCGATTCCCGATCGGTCAAGGATTTATACTATTTTGAGTAATTTTGTTCACCATGATCTCAGTCTGTGTAATCGTAAATAACAAGCTAATTAGGGAGAATTTATTTAAATAAAGTTAACACATCGATACGGAAAGAAACACCCCAGTACAAGCAAACGCGTAAAATATATGTTCAGTACGGGTTTATTGCTGCGATAGGTATATAGTGAATCCAGTCGGAAGCAGTGGATCGTAAAGCTACCTTCCAGGAGAAAAGGAAGAGAAGCTCAAATTATTTACGAAACCACCCTTTTTCACAAGATAATTGGATGTAATTTTATTTGATGCAACTTTTTTTCTCTCGTAAATATTTCATCATCTTTTCAATGCGCTCCAAGCTGACACAATCTGGGAACTAATCGTCTAACTAGATGGATGTAAAAATTACTTGACACATAATTACCCCTATGTTCATTAGATTCATTAGCTATATTAGACAAAATAAGGCACTCAAATCGTTCGTGCAGGCGGTTTGGATCGTGATCAATACTGCGTGACCTGTAATGGCTGGGATTGAAGGACTTCTCGATTGTCCGGTGTGTTTGGATCGTTTCAAGGAACCTAAATTATTACCTTGTCAGCACACCTACTGTTTAAGACCGTGCCTGCAAAATCTCGTCCGGAATAACAGGTTGCTTTTAATTTTATATGTACCCGCATTAGTGCCATACTCCGATTCTGAGATTCAACGATCATGGTTCTAAATTTCAAGTCGACCATTTTTATAGTGATCTAAGTCTAAGTATATCCGAGGGGGAATCCAATCCCTACACCCCCACTTCTGCCACAGGCCAAATCACAAAATGTGAAACTGCATTCCCATTATTGGAGCCGTATCGTTCCCGCACCGTACCGTTTCGTATCTTCGAATCCCATTATTTCGGATCATGCGGGTAATTGCGGTCGGCTAATACCAGTGAACGTGTTGTTATGATGGCAATTTGTTTAGACAGGGCCGGCCAACCCGTGGCCCGCGAGAAGGTTTTGAGTGGCCCGCGAGGTAATTTCCGAAATTTCTAATATCATCAAAAATGGATTGCACAGATTTTGAGCTTGCATGGTCAACCAACAATTTGATTAGTCAGGCCGCAATACTTGAGATGTGATGACTAAAATATCAGTAGTAACGCATTGACAGATCCATCAGCCATTCACATATTGGTATATCTTCGTACACTACAATAGAGCAGAATAATTTGCGATAGATTTATCAAAGGCAAAAATTTTCTACAAGCTAAGCGCAATATGTTGTCACTCGATTTCTTGTTTTAATATTGTTGCCTTTTTGCGAAAATGGAAGAACACCTAATGTATCAGATTGAGTCTAACTATATTCGCAATTACGAGACAAAGTGTCGTTCAACATTTGCGACCTTGGCACCTTGCGTTTGCGCTCGCAGTAAGACCGTCTACCATGAAACCTAGGCACGAAATGATTGGCGCATGTTGGTCACAGCTTTCGATATCGATATGATTATGTCCATGCGCCAAATAGCTCAGTCCTCGCAAACTTAGCCCAGTGATATACAGCAGGCCCGCAATATAGTCAAGTGACAATATTATTGACCTATGATAGTGGCCCGCGCAAAAGTTCGTCAATCGAATGTGGCCCTTTGACCGAAAAGGTTGGCCAGCCCTTGTTTAGAATTATCATACAATCTTTGGAAATTCAAATGGTGCAGTTATCCTTCGTATAAGGTGATTCACATTTTCACCATTTATGGTAGAATGCTAATCCCCCATATAATATCGTGATGATTTTCACCTTAACCTTTCAGCCCAGCAAACCCATACCGTCGCGATATGCAATGTTGGAGAATGCAAATCCCGATAAAATATAGAACTATTACACTTTTCAATGCATTTATTCAGTTTAGTTCATCATACGTACACGCTAAAGCTCCAGTGAAAGTCGGTGAACGATTACTAATTGTTGAATGAATATGCTTCAAGGAGGTTGAATTACGATTGTGATGGCAGTCCTACAGGAAATGATGCGAGTGATATCTAATGGGAACAAATAAATGTAAGCATTCATATGAAATCAGTCATCAATGTTTTAAAATCAGTAAAAAATGTATTGGCCAATAAAAAATTTCTAGCATATGTGCACCATGCACATTCACCATTTCCTTATCATTATCTAACCAGCAGTATTCGCATTGGCAATAAATTTGATATCTAAAATTAGCTGGAGTATCAGCATTAGAAGTTGAGCTGGCCTGGCATGCACGTTAACTTGTCAATGATCATTATTTATTGTAACATGTAGTTGTTTTAACCAGGGCGCCGTATGGTATGGTATGGATGTGTGGGATGGTATGGAACGAAATTTCGGTATGGAATATAGGAAAGTAAAACTATTGTATGGTATGGAAATTTCCCAAGAATGGTATTTCCATACTTTTATACTTTTTCAATACTTTGACAGTTTTGTCGGAATCATGACAATGATCCTACTTTCGATTTGTCTAATTGATTGCATACCTTAGCAAATCACTCACTGTCGGTGTCCAAATCTCAAATTAAGATTCATGACTTATGCCCACCGGGTCGACATTTATTTGAAGACAAAAAAGTTGCGCAGCGCGCATATGAAGGAAATAATATTATCAATGGTTATTCCAATCTAAATATTGATATTCGACCGCTGTCGCGTTACAACTTGTATTTCATGTATCATAACTTCGACTCCGTAAACTACCAAGGGAGTCTAAAAATCGATGACTCTGAAAATGTATAACTTACATGAATATTTTTATCAATTTGTTGAACTTGGAAATAATTATCTGCGCTTTGGTTGGATGATCATAACGCAATAGCAGTTTGATATAACTAGCATTGTCAAGACCGTAACTGCCGCACCCCAAACCTCTCAATTGGGGGAGGCGAGCCCGAAAGGGGCTCAAAATGATTTCGTGAATTAGCGTAAATTCGAGAATTTATTCATGCTAGGCGGGATTTAAAGTTTCCAAATATATTGATTATCGGGTACTCTTCCCCCAAGAAAAAATACGAATGATTTGGAAAAATGGACATTCCGGCGTCGTCCATTAGCGCGTCGCGACGCACCAAGTCATATAAAGTTTTATGCCATGCAACAGGCGACTCCAACAAGTGTGCCAGAACTATCCGCAGCGAGAAAACCTTGGCCGAACAGGACTGCCCTTGCGCTAACGGAAAACTTCTATATATATAGGCCTACATATATGTTTAATTGTCCATAGGCGCCTGAATGGCAGCGCCGAATGTTCTTGACCTGACAATCTGAACCCCACACGACAAATTCCATCCCGCGGGGAAATATTATTTCCAGTGAAGAAATACCAATTTTATATCGTGAGCGTCTTTTAGTTTAGTACGTTTGGGCGATCTCAATATCTTTTGACATAGCAGACTGGAGGTCACGAGATAAAATCATGTAACGAAGTCACTTTTGCAACGGGTTCGCCAGCCCGAAGATGGTGGCTTATATCTACCTTACTTAGCTTATAGCGGCTTATATCTACCATACGCAAGAATTGGTCAACAGCAGGAAGTATATCTGACCCATGGACTATTTGGCATTTACACATGTAAATTGACGCTACCTCGCTACAGTTGGAAATATTTCAAGCCTTTCCTATTTTTCTGTCGGCTTACACATACATTTTAAGGAGGCGTAAGATTGCGTTTACGGTTACAAGTTCACTGCTCATTAATTTTATTGCGTGCTATTCCATTCTGGGAGTCTTAACTTTCACCAATAGCAAATCTTTAAAAACAAAGTCTTATCAAATTTTATTGAAGGGAGCTATTTTAAAGGGTGGAAATATAGATTTCAGGTCGCGGGGAATAAAGAAAGTAAGGCTTGGAACCAATCTTCTAATTTCACAATACCTTTAGTTCATGTACTTTTGTCGATGTGCGTTACTACACTAGATTTACATGTCATTAGTTTCTGTTGTGATTTCCAAATAATCCCGTGGTAATATATTATGCGTTCCGTATTCGATGATTAGGCAACATGCATTGCTGACGACATATCACATAAAGAAACTGGGGATATCATTGGTGCATCAGGGCTGTTTAATTGGATAACTTCGTCCAAAATAATTACAATAAAAACGCCGGAACATCTCCACATATCAAAAATAGAATATCAATTAAGATGTTGGGCAAGCTGCGAAAGTATGGAAAAAGTATCAAATAAGGAATGGAAGAATGTTGCTATGGTATGGAAAATCCTTATATGGTATGGAACGATTGGGACGTGTATGGATTATGGAAAAGTGTCATTCCATTCCATACCATGCGCTGATTTCCACAAACGAATTTGTTAGCTATACTTCAGGAATCTAGACCAGATATGAGGAATGGAAGGTGGCACTGTCATTGATATTCTTTCAAACCATGTTGTTAAATATCCTTGTCGCAGCTCATATTAGAATAGCAGTCAATGTTTTTGTAGATTTTATGAGTCTATCCAAGTGCAGGCTCCGAGAATCGTATTCCAGAGTTAGATATTGGGGGAGGGGGGTGGAAGCCTCGAAGATTTAGTAGACCTACATGAGCTTATCAGACTTTAGATAATTATTACATCGACATCATTTTGTTACATCGGACACCAAAACAAAACAATAGAGTTATTTGTTTAAAACGATACTTGACAATTTTTATTCAACTGGACAAAATATATTTATAGTGACAACATCTGGTAAACATGACTATTTTCTTGATTGTTTTTCAACACTGGTTACACTGTGTGGTATACACGTCACACGATGAGAATTGTGCTTTATGAACTACCCACACGATTATATCCATTGATTGAAACTGAGCAGAAGTGGTCAGTAACAAAGTAGTTCTTCGTTTCCAAGTGCGTCAAGTAGATTATACCTACTTGCCCTACTTCTTAAAGAGGTTATGACTTTAGACTACTTCTACTTTTGCTTGACAGTTTTCGGTTTTTTGGTAAAATCATAGGCATCCAATGCATACATTTTACTTACTTGTAAATCGATTACGATGACTAATTTGACCACCTCTGAAACTGAAATACTTTGTCGCACACTTAATCTGAGCACCGCTATTGTCGGCTTGACCCTAATATCTGTATATCGATACATGGAGGGCTATCTGTAGCTATCGTGTTTTGTCACATTTAAGGTGACGTGAACATATCATAATGAGACACAATAGCATTGGACACTCGAGGATGGGGGTCAAATTTACGGTTAGGGTTGGGTTAGGTTTTGTACCTCACATAGCCTATACACCAGGGGCGGTCAACTTCTCTAATCGGCGGGCTTAACAACAGATAATTAGGTACCTGGCGGGTCGGATTCCTGAATCGATACATTGGTCGTGGATTTATAAACCAATACAAGGAATATATCGTACTTAATGTAAGCTTTAAGGTCCAAGCATAGAGACCAAAATCAGTATTCAAAGAATTTATTTTTGCAATATACTTCAATATTTCTTGAAGTGAATGAGACAGCTGTCAAAATTGTCCAACATATTCTTCTTCGTACTCTGGCTGCATGTTGGACGTAGAATTCCTTAGTAAATACTGCACTTGGGCATCAGTTAGACTGGATCGCGGCTTTGTCTTGTTAAAATTCTCATGGTCGCAAACGATGCATGTAGACCCGAATAGAACAATAGATTTCATGGCTAGCTCTCTCAAACTGACAAACTTGGATTCATTCAGTGACGCATAACCGAATAACACAAAGAATACAGGGAACTAAAGAATAACCTACAGTCACTATCATCTGACATAGTAAGCAATTAGTGTGGAAAGAATGATGTTAATTTTTGTCTTTGAACTTTTTGCGGCATATACACCGACTCAAGTTATACATACACACGATCTGTACATATGCATACCATGAGTGCATGATGTGCATATGCCGCTAGGCAAGGAAGGTGCAGATATAGCCTTGTAGGGCTTTCTAAGTCTTGCACCACCCCTCCATGCTATCCCAGTATCGCATGAGCGCCAAGCGGGGAAGACATTGGTACCAGTGTTACTAATCAGGTCTTTGGTCTGACCCGGCCGGGGATTGAACTCACGACCTACCGATCAAGAAGCCGGACGCTTCACCATTAAGCTATCTTGAACGGCATTGGGATTGCGGCAGAATGTGGCTGGTGGCCTCATTATCATGTAAGACAGAAAACTGACTTCGGGCCGCTCAAAATCTCATCACGGGCCGGATCAGGCCCACGGGCCGTATTTTGCCCGTCCCTGCCATAAACATAAGCTATATTCGTCGGTGGCAGCATACACCGACCGAAATTCGACGTCCCAAAGTCGTGCACAAATGGCCTGAAGTCGAAGGTGGCCAGGAAGTTGCTACTGGTAATAGATTTTCGCAGAAAATTACCGTTGCATGTACGCCGAAACCTTGGTTCTTGATTGGCCTGGGCGCTCAAACTTACTTCGCCGAAATCCATCTGACAATAAAACACCGTCATTCAGAGTCTGCTGTCCCGAATGTCGTGCTTGTCACAACCTCCCGCGTAATGGCGTCCAAGGCCTTCCATCAAATTTGATGGCAGTGAAACTGCTGGATTGTGCGGATCAACAGAAACCGAATCGAGAATGCAAGGTTGAAAAACTCGTGTAACATTGATGTATGGTGATCATAATGTATTTTCAAAATCAGGAATGTGAAATGGCAGCTGATGACGTGGACAAGTGCAACCACTGTGACGAGTTCCTGTGCAGAAGTTGCATTGAGCGCCATACACGCGTGTTGCAGCAAGAGTTGAGTCAATCTCTCAAGCAGGTGGGACCAAAAAATCCGCACCCCTCTGATCCAATGCCCAATGTCTGCGCCAATTTTAGGTCAAGCAACTCGACACCAAATTGGCAAAATCGTATTCTGATTTACGAAAGAGAGCCGAGAAGTTGGAAGACATTGGCTGGGATGTGAAACGTGAAATATCACAGGTGACTTCAAGGATATCATCCTTGTTTTCTTATTTCATCGATACATTTTCTGCAGTCGATAGAGCGCTCCATCTCGGAACTGCAGTCGCGAAGGGTATGTTTGTTTAAAGAAGTAGAGGCGATGGTTTCTATGGAAGCCGGGTATGTGCGAGTTCAGAGTATTCAGTTAGCGAATGCCGCAAGACAGGAAACAAAATGCGTTTGTAACGGCGTAGTTTAGAGTTTGTGTTTTGGATCTATTTGTACATATTCCAATCAACTAGAACAGTGTCTTCCACCTTCTTTGTGCGCCGTCCGCACTTATTTTTCAACTTCTGGCGCACAAACCATCCCAAAAGTTTTTTACAAAATGAAATAGGAAATACTTAGATAGGCTACTTCTTTCAGATATCCAACAAGTTTTGATTTCAACTAAAGCTCGCTAATACCCGTTTCGGCCAATCAAGGTTTTTGTTTTGTACAGGAAAGTCCAGTGGTTCCCAACCCTTTTTACTTCATTCCCCACTTCAGGTTTATTCCGAGCCTTCATTCCCTACTACCCAATACTTTTGTCATTGATTGTTTGAGTAGACTAAGTTAAAGCGGAGAAATTCAATAACGGTCGGGTAAACGGTGGGAGCAATGGGTAGGTATTCTCATGAATAAACACCTAAGAAACAACTCTTGGTCTCAAATAGATTATTGAAACCTGACATATTGTCTTCTGGGAGAGTGATCAATATATGCTGAGCTTAATAAGGTGTGTTCAGTCAAAAACGTATGGGAACCACCTGTCTGCCATATTCCAAACTTACGCATTTCCATGTGCAAATGTGGCGAACTCTTAAAACTGGAATTTTACCACTTTACAGTGAAAAAATCAAAATGAAACAGCTATAAAAAATTGTCCTTTAAGCCAACTTTTATTCGACATCCTACTCGCTTGAATATTTTGATAGGGTTTTGAACAATTCACATTCTAAATTGTGTAACGCTTGACCGATATCAGACCATTGATCAAGTTTCGCCTAAATTTAACTTTCAACTCTACACCGCATGACATTTATTGCCACATGGGAAGATAGATCATTAGACTAGATACTCAGAAAACCGAGTTTGTTTCAAATCTCAACTGTAGTCAAACATATGTTTACACCTTTTCGAATATTACATTAAAAAAACTGACTGCCGCAGACCTGACATCAGCAAAAAAATCGTCATTTTTCAAAATGACGTAACTCTTGACCCCGCAGTTCAATTTTCCTCTAATAACGTTTATTGTGTTCGAAATTAACTCATCTATGCATGTACTACAAATTTTAGAATATGGTGGTTCCAACTTTTGTTGTCCAGTTTGGAATGGCCCAATTCCGATCTCTTGCGATCGGATATTTGCTCCTTGGGTCAACTGGAAAATTTCCAGCCCTTGCGAGAATTAGAATTAGACTGAATACGTATTACCTAGGAAATTGAATAAATTTACGAATTCGGAAAAAGATGGAATGAAACTCCTTTCATATCAGCTCAGAGTCCATTCTCGTATGTATCACAATATCAGCCAAGCCTGGCTCGATTCAGAAGATACAGTTAACCAGTCGCATGTTCGGAAAACCAGAAATTAGATCATGGTCTTGAATCCTGATCCTACCGACGAAGGCAAACGGAATTGGATGATTGGTATGCTTTTATGTAACGAGGAATTTATTCGTTGAAACTATAGGTATAATTCAATTCAAGTAAGGTTCAGCTACGTATGTATGATGGCAAAAATAAGGAACATCATAATAATGATATACTAAGTACATGGCTCATGGAACTGTAACATCTCACGTCATCAGGGGTGGTAAAGGTGCGAATGCGGGGTAGTACTGAATTTATAGCAGATACCTTTCTATTGCAAGTACAAGTAACACCTACTATTCAGCGAGCGGTTATTTAGCGGAAAAAATTCCAAATTCCGTTAAGATCATCGCAACGCGAGCAGAGAGACCTTAAATTGAAAATGGCAGCCTTGAAGACTCACCGCCAGGTTGCAAGTGAGGTATGCCAACGACCCCTCACGATTAGCAATCAAGAAATCCAGCAATTCCAGAGCAAAATACTTTGTTTGACACAACAAGGTCGCTCATATCTCCAGAGCAACGGAATCGCGTCGGACAAAGTTTGTCAAACGATAAAAGTATGTGCATCCGTTGAATAAACCATCCGTAACGTGAGATGAATCAAACCATGTTCAGTTCACCAATAGCGACGAAATTTCTCTCCTGTCCGCAATATCTAATTTCGGCGCAGTTTCCGCTCATAAACAGACCATATTTGGCGGCGAATCGACGCAAGGCGGCCTGCTGCCATCAGGTTTGATCACTATTATATTTTGTCGCTTCCCAAAAACGATTCTGTTTAGATCGAACGCCTGTGGAATACTCTCGTACGATAGAAGTCTTCCGTAGATATCGGCAAAAAGGACAAGTGAAAAAGTGAATGGTTTCACCTTCGTCATGAAGCTTTAAGTCGAAGTCGTTGAAACGAAATCTATTTGTAGATATTTCGGGACAGAAGGCGGTCGCGTAGGGCAGATGAGTTCTCCACAAGGCATTTCTTCAACGATTGCGGATGATATCTTAGTCGCAGATACCTTCAACCATCGGATTCAGGTTGGTGGGTTTTGTTTCAACAACTCACGGCCGTGCTACAACATTCGTGCTCCAAGATTTTCGACGCAAACGGACAAGTGAAGGGAGCCTTCGGGAACTTCGGAGCAGCGGAAGGTCAATTTATTTACGTTGCAGACGTGTGTGTAACGTCTAGGGGATGGATTGTCGCCTCGGACGAGCGAAATCATCGAATTCAAATATTCGACGAGCACGGGAGGTTTATTCGGAAGTTCGGTAGCAAAGGCTCAGGTGATGCTGCGTGATGTCGCAGTGGTTCATGGAAATATCGTTCATTCTAATTCAGGAGATGGAGAACTGATTAATCCTTGTGGAGTTGCAACAGACGACAAGGGGCTGATTTACGTTTCTGACGTCAACAATCACCGAGTTCAAGTCTTCTCGGAGAACGGACGGTTCGTTCGGAAGTTCGGTTCGGAACGTTTGAATCATCCGCATTATCTTTCCGTGACTTCAAACGGCAGAGTAAGTTCAGAATGTTAGTTTCACATGCACTCGCTTGACGTTTAACATTTTAATAGGTCATTGTCAGTGACAGCAACCTCAGAGTTCAGGTTTTCGACGAGTACGGCCGCAGTCTATTCCAGTTTGGAACGGAAGGAACGAACGTGTCTCAGTTCAGGAATCCGAAAGGTGTCACCACAGATGATCTTGGTAACATTATCGTCGCCGACCACGGCAACCACCGGGTTCAGGTTTTCACGAGCGACGGAGTCTTTGTGACTTTCTTTGGAAGTTATGGTTCTGAGCCGAAACAGCTCAAGGGGCCGCAAGGAGTTAGCCTTTTATCAGGCGGGGACATAATGGTCTGTGATTTTCACAACCACAGAGTACAAATATTTTGAGCAACCAGATTTTGTTATTCGAACAGGAGATTTTCCCGCTTATATTTTCATGGAATGTTTACTTTTGCGCAGTATGCATGATAACTTTTTGCAAGGGTGGTGCTAATGTGCGAGAACACAGTACAGATTTCTAGTGCTGGAACAGTTCGAATCATGACTTGAATCGAGTATTAGTTGAGTCATTTTTCCAGATGACTCGACTTGACTCAATTCACATTGCGAAAACGACCTGACTTGGCGCCTAAAAATGTGGACTGACTTGCGACTCGAAGCAAAATTTCAAGTCATCAAGTAATAGGTGTCGCTGTTTTCGAAACGCTGAAATGACTCGAGTGAGCAACCAGTCATTATACCATAACGCAGTATGGTTTCACTGACCTTCCGTCAATATGTCTCAAATAAATTGATCGCAAACGAAGTGATAAGAGCTTAATTTGTGGACCAGTAGTATAGTTGTTGTTGTTGTGGTTGTTGTTGTGGTTATTGTATTATGCTACTCGGCAGCTATGAACTTGTGCACCAGGTTGATTGTATTTTCATGATTCCCTTACTTAATTGTCTCTTCCGGTTATAGCAAAACAAATTATATCGCTGGGAAAATTGTGGCGTGGTGGGTCAGGATGTTTTCTATAGAGAATGACTTGTCTCCTAGCTGGAAATTGCAGGTAATCCCGTGTGCCTAGATATCTGGAGCAATGGACGAATGAATGCTAAACTGTCTCTTGCTGCTGGCAAGTAGGGGAGATGTGGTACTGATGGATCACTGGGACCGAAAATACTTGAAGAATTCTCCATGATAATTCCATGATTGCACTCCGTGAATTTGTCTACAGTTAGATGCTGACAGAATCTTTCCTCAAATGCAAAAAAATTCGACCTGCGTGAGTTATGGAGTCTGTGACGAATGATTTACTATAGAAATTAAACATGGAACGGCAACGACCGATTTTGCAGCTTCGTTCCGCTTCGCAGAGGCTGGAGAGGAGAGTGGTTTTGCGTAAGCTACTGTAGGATTTCTGGCAATCCAAAAGCTATCTTCCCGAGCGCAGAAATTATTGAATCTGGTCTTGATCGAAAGCTACTATTGCACCGATTCCGAAAATATAAATTTAAATAATGATCAGGCACTGATCCACCTAGAATCTGTCCTCCAAGTCTGAAATATCGGCATTGTTCAGAACAATCGGGTAACTGCAACACAATGACCCGTTGCGACTCTCTGATTGTTCGAACAATGCCGATATTTCGACTTGGAGGACGGATTCTAGGTGGATCAGTGCCTGACCATTATTTTGATTTATATTTTCGGAATCGGTGCAACAGTGGCTTTCAATCAAGACCATATTCAATAATTTCTGTGCTCGGGAAGATAGCTTTTGGATTGCCAGAAATCCTACAGTCGCTTACGCAAAACCACTCTCCACTCCAGCCGCGGCGAAGCGGAACGAAGCAGCAAAATCGGTAGTTGCCGTTCCATGTTTAATTTATATAGATTTACGTTTTAGGGGGTGTAAAGTAAATTTGGATCGACATTTTAATTTTTCTATATCACCTTTCAGACTAACAAACTCGCCATAATTTTTGATGTGAAATATAGGGCTTGTATCAGGGTATATAATGGCACATATTTTTTGAATCAATACCATCCTCGAGTGGACTATTTTTAAGTCAATTAGAATATTTATGGGGTGGGGGACCTATGGTACCATAGCCAAATCAAGCAAAATAGATGGGCCAACTAATCACTTAACAACAGAAACTCGCCTTAATATATAGGCTGTAAATCATAGGTACCTGTGGTGTTTTATCGCTATTTCGAGTTATTTGAAAGTCAAAATGTCGATTAGCGGGTAATATGTATGCGGCATTAATTTTGTAAGTTTAGGCGTAAATCAAAACATGAGTTTATGCCAACATATCAGTTGATATAATCTATTTTATTCTTGAAGGTCGCGACGAAACATTCTTCATTGGCTTGCTGTAGCTTAGCTTATAGTACACAACAAAACAAGTTAACAAATTTGAGTTTATGAGCGTATGTCTCATAGGTTCCATGGTCGTGTGCCTTTGGACCCACCGGGTGGGGACCGATGACACGTTCGAGCAACAAATTCTAAACGTTTATAAATATTTTTTGAAAAGGTGTATATTCGTGTAAATGTCCACGATAGGTAGAGCTCGTATCGAAGTGTTGAGACAGCAAAAGATCTGCCATTCTCGGCTGAAGATTTGAGGGCCAGAGATCATTTTGCAATTTTTGATCCATCGGTACCACATCTCCCCTACGACATTGTCTTCATAGTTCCCTATTCGGATTTGGTGGTGTGAATATCGACAGCACCCGTCTCTACGTACATGGACGAGGATTAACGATTGGATTCGTGACTATAGGGTAAAACATGGATTTCGTTGCGCCGAGAGAAAATGCGATTTAATTCGGAATCTTCTGTTTGCTCACTGAACTTGCAAATTCATTTATCACGACAGTATTCGGAGCCTCGCACTTTGGCTTCCTTCAGCGACAAAGGAACAGACATGATCGCGGCGTCAGTGGAACTTGCAGCATACTTTTCCAATTTATTTGTCCTTTCATTTTATCAGATGTGATGGTACTCTGGTATCCAAACCAGATACGAGGAAATAATTCTTTGTCTCTCTGCAGATAATAATAATATCAGCGATAAGGCTGTTACCAAAACTTTTATTTTCGATGCGCTGTAAATGCACTTTCACTTTTGGTGAAGACTGGAGGGTAGCTGGTTTGGTACCCCCAAGTCAGACATTTGTGGATCGTGATTAGCTCTTTTGAGTAGATGGACAATAGATAAGTAAGACCTACACTAAATGAGAAAGTGTAGCCGTCAACATAAAACTCAGCATCACATCGTGCTGGTTTCCTAACGACCTTTCCCAGGGTGGCGAGATAGCGCAGTGGTGTAATCCGCGGCTGCAACACCAATGGGTGCGGGTTCGAGTCCGACCGAGGTCGACTTCAGAATTCCGATACCTAAGTGTTGGAGGTTTACCTAGGCTCCTCATTGCCACCTCATTCGCGTAGCGGTGTCTTACAAAAAGACGAGAGGTGGGCCGTGCTGTAAGTCGGCAGTTGCGGAAAATGATGAAGAATATCGGCCAGGTGTAAATGACCACAGTAGTCGACAAACACCACGAATACCACCAAACAAACAAACAAACGACCTTTTCCGTTCCTCGTCAGTCGGGCACGATTGTAGAACTCTTGCAACTGCTTTTACAATTCCCTGGAGCTGCCAAAACACTCAGTAAATGTTTTATTCATGATGCTTTAAGCTTTTTGGTGAAATTTTTTTTCATGCAACATTTCAATGCAACTTTCATCGGGTATTGTGCAAAATGTAAAGGAGATATTAGGAAAACATGATACATAACTATTTCCAGTATGGTTCTCCCTATGTGATGCACTATATCTACATCATCTCAATGCTAGCTATGACGCAGTGGTTCAACAACCCCAGCCAAGCACGACATTACCGGAACTATATGTAAATATATCGCTTGATTGATTCACTACCGTTTTAATTTGAGGGCCTTCGCCATTTCACGGACGTCCATGCAAGACCACCAAAATTACATTTTCATTGGGTCTCCTTTTCAAGCTATTGATTCTGTTAAAGTCTACAACAGTGAGTTTTCATGCAAGGTCTGTTTTGGGAATTGTCTTTGTCTTGTTTTATGGACTTGCTATCGCTTTGCTGTTTAGCTATTTGCGGAATATTATTCCCGCATTGCGTTATTGTCTTGCTGCATATGGGGAAAATGTAGTTATTATCGGCGGTTTCACCAGGCGGTCGGTGGAAAAGGGAAGTACTGAATTAGACAGCTCTGCAGGAGCTGACAGCGAAATGCTGTTATCTAGGCATATGTTTCAAACCCAATTAGCATAAAAGTCTAGGCTATTGATGATCGATCGAATAACGAATAAAGAAATGAAACAAGCAGATCTCCTGCAGATCTTGAACTGTTTGTTTTACATCGGAATCTATCAAGAATATCATACCCCAATAATTCTAAAAAAAAATACAATTGCGACTTTTTACTGCAAATTTTGGTAAAATTAAGTGCAACTTTCTTACGATTTTAGTGCGACAAAATCTTGCGATACTCCCTCTCAATCATATCAAGACGACCATTTGTTATAACAAGTAAGTGTTATTTTTGGCATATGCCAAAAATACCAAAAATAGCTTATTTGTGGAAATTTTTCAGATTTTATTTTTTGCAGTTTTGGCATCGTCAGGAATTCTTATTTGTATACTCGAATTAACGAAGACACTGTATAGTTTATTCTCTCATATCAAACGAAAGTCACAAAACGTGCAGATCCACTTTGTGTCATAAAACAGCGAGAGTAAAAACCACACTGACTGGAGAGTCAACTCACCAAATTTAGAACAGACCGACTGTTCCTACAATATCTAATCCGAATAGTCGATTCGGTATACGTGCACTTACCTGCATTCACACAGATCAAAATACCACTTATGATAATATTTCAAAATCGTTGCTGACACGTTTGAATCTTCACTCGCTAACCAATGGTTAGAAATCTCAATTGGCTTCAATATTCAAAATAATACGAAAATATTCAATGAGCCAACAAAAAACAGTAAGGGACTGAATGTTTGCAAGCCTGTGTAAGTGTGTATGGTATGCAATGCATTGAGGGGGGTCACTTCTTGGCGACAGAGGCATTTTGCACTGTGTACGTGTGTATGATCAATTTTTCATTGATAAAACTATATATCCCTCTTGTCCAACGAGACACAGTTTATCAATGATTGCGCCATATTCAGAAATTCACATTAACAAGTTGAAAGTAAATGGAATTATATATACGCATCAGCCTAAATGGAACATGCGTCGGGCGTGTCGGCTACATGAGGTAACAAAATGCACGAGCGGTGACAACAGGAAAATGCCTAGTCATCGAGCTACATCTCTAATTGCTGGAGATCATTTACTGCCCGGGTTGATCAATCCACAGAATATCGTAAATTCAGATTTAAGTTGTCAATTTTTTGGCCTCGACCCTAAGATTGTCCCTCGCATGGCATAGATCAGGGGTCGGCATTACAATGTTCTCTCTAATTTTTAACGCATACTCACCAACTTACTGCGCAGACCCTTGGACAACAGCGCGTAATGACTAAAAAAAGGTCGTCACTTCGGATTTTTGTGCACAACTTCTGTGCGCAGAGACCATGTCAGCACTGTGCATTTATGCACATGCGCAGCTTAGAGGGAACATTGGTAGGCAACCCTCGCATGATGCATGATGATGCGCGCAAGATATTATAACCATATTTTGCAAAAATGAAACACCAATTTTTTAAATGCATAATGCTCATAGGCGACCCAAAATCATTTCGTAAATCAACATAATATAGAGTGTTTTGTATAAGATTTTATTCATTTTGGAAAATTATCCGTGCTTGACCGATTTACTGGAGCCCTACTTCTTGATTATGATGTGGGTACCCCCAAGAAAATATATAGATATAAAGAAATGTGTCCACCCGTATTAGCAATTATGAGAGAACGGTAACCTAATGAAACCGCTCGAGCGCTTTAGTACAGCCTGCAAGAGCGCGACTACTACCTGAACAGGCACTTCGGCGCTGGGCATTTTCACGCTAGGAGACCCGACCAGTTCCGTGTTCCGTGCAACATGCGACCACGCGGCTCCGTGCGCTGTGTGCGCTGCCAAAACGATGGGCAGCGATATTGAATGAAATAACCACCGCGTGTTGGCCAACACGTTCGACATTGATGCAGACAGACGCCGACTAGTAAATGGGCCCCAGCTTGAGCCTGACGTATTTCAAATGAGACCAGCCAAGGACAATATTGAGCCCCGTGTCGAAATGCGAATTTGGAATCGTGTTCGTCTAACGAACGGACATATTATTTTAGTTTCGTCTGATACGTGTTTCAAAAGAAATTCCAGTATATATCAGTAGTAAGGGGATCCTTTTTATAGACCCGCCAATCAGAGAGCGCCACGTCATCCTAATTGCCACGCCCCTTTTCATGCCCAACCCTAATCACCACGCCTATATGACGCCCATTGCCACGCCTAGATATTCTAATGTTTTGTGAATTTCAATACCGATTTTCCATGTGTATTTAGCAATATGTATTGCATAACTTGCTTCCGAGAAATAAGTATCATTCATTATACGTTAGAATTCAGCGCTTTTCATATCTTCTAACACTTTACTCAGTCTCCTTGAAATAGCATTGTATAGTGTACGAGTTCATTTTATTTCGTAAAAAGAGCATATCAATGATATCGTTGATCGTTATTGCGTCGATTCACTAGCTGAAATCCTCCAGATCGGTTGATGTTTCGAGGTACACCGCTTTGCTGCCGTCCGACACTGCGATCCGAGTTCCTGCGTTCGATCTGACCGTTTTGTTTGATGTAGCGATCACTGGCTTGTAGTATATACGATACGAGCGGAATGTCGGGATTAGAAACAACTACGCTGGGCGAATAGATGACGAATTCATCAGCTCGCAGTATAACCGCTACCTGTATAATGTTTGCATGTCGAGTATAAGGGTATTTAACTCAGCACTAAAATGCCAACGGCTAGCCGCAGGGGTCCGGTTCTCGTTGCTATAAGTAAACGAACACCTTCACCGCAGGTACGCGATCACCAACGTTATAATGATAAGGACAAATTAGCCGCATGAAAGCGAGTCTAATGAATATAACGACAGACAACAAGTTAGTTGAAAAGTAAAACTAATCGTGACCGATGCAAGACGACGTGAAGCAGCTTTTTACAGGCAGTCTCACCCACTTTGCTGCGTCTGAAGTAGAATTTCAGCGTCGTTGTTTGCTATAAGCCGGGAAATTAGAGTCGCTGCTTCGTGCCATTTTACAGCCAGTCTCACACACTTTGCTGCATCTGAGCTTCATACTAATACATGCATAATTTTTGCATGACGAGAATACGGGTAATACGGTCAATAAACGCCGGAGGCGAGTCATTTAAACCTTGTTGCAAGATAATACCGCTTTTGGCTACAACAAAGTTGCCCTGCAACAAAAAATAGAAGCCCTAATGATCATGCAGAGGAAAGTTCAATTATACATCGAATTATTCGAATAGACTATCTACATTGTATAGGTATGAAGTGAAATAGAACGGATTTTACGCAAAAGTTGCTATTGATCATAGACCAAGCTTGCTTTCAGAGCTGGAAACTAAATGCACATGAAAATTTAACTAGGTTTTCCCCACACGGATCAAATGTAGGCCTACTCAAGTGTTTATGAGGTGGCGAATAGTTCGAAGGTTGTTGGCATGCAAGGACGTCACATAGAATTGTGGAGTTTTCTGTAAACTATAATCCAGTGATCTATTTTCAATCACTATACTTTTAATAATCTAAAGTAAGTAGCCTACTTGAATGTCATTAAAGAAAGCAGATTTGTATGAAAACTCGTTAAATAGAAGTAAAAGTAGCCTAGAAACATGACTACTTACTGAAAAATCGTTACGTAGAAGTGCGGTTAGTCTACGAACATAACCACTTACTTACTTTGAAATATCTACTTGTACTTGTATTCGTACTTTACCTTTACACGTCGTTTTTGTATAATGGATACTAATTTTATTAAAAATTAAAAAGTGCGAAAAATTACATTTCATCCCGGAACGTAGCAAGAAAAATCGTATAAATTTTGTAAAGTAGATGGAAAACTACACTATTCCGATGCAGTAAAGACTCTTACACTCTGGATTTTGTGCAATATATACTAATTTTACATTGCGGAGTATTCCATAAACGTTAATCCAGTGATCCTCCTTCTATTTTCAATCACGATCCGCTTATTATTCTAGGCTTCGAACCCCACACCCAGTACGTTTATGGGGATTAATATTTTCAGATTAAATATAGCGTATCGAGACTTCGTGAAACTTACTTGGAAATAGTTATTTCTACCCTAATTTAATAGATTTCTCAGATATCGTAGCAACGGAACTGGCTTGAGCGAGCGGTTAAGGCGTTGGACTTGAGTTTCAATGAACAAGTGTTATAAGTTACTCATGTTTAGTCCACAACCTAAACGCAAAGTGCACGAATTTCCATATTGATCAAATACCACAAACTTTGCTGGCTTTCAGAGTTAGTAACTAAGCGCGTAACAGAATTTACCTAAAAAAGTCAGTACTCCAAAATTTTTGTAAAGTATAGCTTTTTGGCGTTGGATTTAAGTTCCAATGAACAAGTGTTCACATATAGGTTCGAATCCCACACCCACTACGTTTTACGAGAATTATTATTTTTAGATTCAAATTTAGCGTATTGAGTACTTTTTCTGCCTTTTTCAGCGCATTAGAGACGTTTACACTATGGATTTCGTGAGCTTTACGTGAGTTTTATAAATTAACGTAAAAGTAGTCATTTCCGAGTAAGTAAAACGTTCGTATTGTAGGTTCATTTCTGCTTAATACTATAAATACCATGGAGTTGAAGCAGTCCAATAAAATACGGAATATAAACTAATCGAAAAATTCGGTAACCAATTGCGCGTAGGCTATGCATACAAATGAGGAAAGTTACATCAACGCGCGTTAACTAGTTGTATCGAGTTATCGAATGATTTTTTCCTTACATCAAAACAACTAGAACGTGAAACTACATTAAAAACGTATCTAAATGAGCTCCAGGGCATTGTGATTATGCAGCATACCAAATTTCATCAACCATTTCATGATGGAACAACTTTAAAACTAACGCGGCTCTACATCGACTTTTTGCGTACATCTGTTTTGCGGGAGCGTATAGAACATACCTATACATAGTCAACTTTAATAACGGAATTACCATGCTTAACATTGAATCCCAACTCTAAACTTGATACGTAGTTGTAGGGCATTATGGCAATGCACCATGCTAAATTTCATCATACATCTAATGATGGAACACCTTTGAAACTATCGCAGTCGAATATCGACTTTTATGCATATCTGTTTTTCGTGAACATAGCATATACCGATACATAGTCAATTTTAGTAACAGAATTAGCATGTTAAACATTAAATTATCACCTTGAACGTTGGTACGCAGTTGTAGGACATAATAACAATGCGCCATACCAAATTTTATCAGGCATTCCATGATGTAACACCTTTAAAACCAACGCAGTTCTATACAGACTTTTGGCTAAATCTGTTTTTCCGTAGCGTAGCACGTACCTATACATAGTCAACTTTAATAACGGAATTACCATATTAATAATCGACTCCCCACCTTGAAACTCGGTACGCAGTTGTAAGGCATTATGACAATGCACCGTGTCTAATTTTGTTACGCATTTCATGATTGAACAACTTTTAAACTAACGCAGTTCCATACCGACCTTTGCGGGAGCGTAGCACGTACCTATGCATACTCAACTTTAATAACGGTACCTCAAGATTGCCATACACGGAATCGCTGTTAACGATGTCTGACTGCGGCGTTTCGACGAGTAACGAATTCTCGTATTTAGTATTGATTGTGACACATAGTCAAAACAGCGACAGTTTTCACAACCCGGTACATACATTGAACCAACTGATGTAAGGTGAAACACTACGTTCACACCAAAAAAAGTTTGCAGGGTATGACCACCACCAACATATAGAGTAGTGAGTGAGTAATTAAACTACATACCCCGATTTTACTATATTCCGAGATCCGGATCACGATTCAAGTCTACCTGAGAATCCGAACTACCCTGTGAAGTTGATATATCAAGTTGTGAAGCGTGAAAGGGTTGTAATCTCGGTGAAATAGTGTGCGACACATTTTTCCACAAGTCGAATGCATGACGGTTCATACTAAGACCATGTTACGGTCAAATATGTGTGTTTTTCTGTCTCCAAGTCAGCTACCCCCCACATTGAATGTACAGAGTCGGTGCATGTATGAGACTTCAGAACATGAATTTGTAATCCATGATGCTTGTAGTGCCGGCCATGATGTTATCCATGATGTATGTAATGTCACACACCTCCTTTACGCGAATACTGGGTATCTATGAACAATCGTGAAGTATACTGGATGTGTAATGTCTTGTTATTTTCATGGAAACACGGGGGGTGTAACATGTTTGAATATTGTTCATTGGTTTGTCGATTCAGAGTTGATATCCGGATCCGGTTAATACTTTCTCGGGTTTCCGATTTCAAACTGAACGGTGGGATATGTATTGACCAATAAAGAGTGACACAATATAGTAAACATGTGTGAGAAAACTCACAAGTAACCCGGATTTGTTAGCGCGACGGGGACATAAATTCAACCATTATCCGTGTACCAAGCAGTTACCAAAGTCATGGAGGTTGCTAATTTCAACATATTGACTCTGTGGGAGGCTAAAGCACGAACCGGGACACACACAGACACACACACACCAGGACACACAATATCCGTCGATTTTTCATGATGTAACACCTTTAAAACTAACGCAGTTCTCTACAGACTTTTGCGTAAATCTGTTTTTCGGTAGCGTAGCACGTACCTATACATAGTAAGCTTCAATAACGGAAGTACCATGCTTATAATCAAATCCCCACCCTGAAACTTGGTACGCATGCAGTTGTAGGACATAATGAATATACACCATACCAAATTTCGTCAGACATTTCATGATGTAACACCTTTAAAACCAACGCAGTTCTATACCGACTTTTGACTAAATCTATTTGTCCGTAGCGTAGCACGTAGCTATACAGTATACATAGTCAACTTTAATAACGAAATTACCATGTTGATAATCGACTCCCCACCTTGAAACTCGGTACGCAGTTGTAACACAATGCACCATGTCAAATTCGGTTACGCATTTCATGATTGAACAACTTTAAAACTAGCGCAGTTCGACACCGACTTTTGCGGGAGAGTAGCATGTACCTATGCATAATCAACTTTAATAACGAAATGACCATGCTATACATTGAATGCGCAACTTGAAAATTGGTTCACAGGTGTAGGACATTATGACAATGGAACATATCAAATTTCATCACACATTTCATGATGGAACACCTTTAAAACTAACGCAGTTCTATACCGATTTCACGTGAATCTGTTTGCGGGAGCGTAGCACGTACCTATGCGTAGTCAACTTTAATGACGGAATTACAGATGTAATTAAGTTTCAACACTTTTACAATGATTCGTCTTGCTTCCTATAACATCCCATTCGAAGCCCTCGTTATTAGGCTATGATCTCAGCCTGAGCTATGTCTTGAAGCCGATTCTTAGTCAAAAGTCGGTATAGAACTGCGTTGGTTTTAAAGGTGTTACATCATGAAATGTCTGACGAAATTTGGTATGGTGTATATTCATTATGTCCTACAACTGCATGCGTACCAAGTTTCAGGGTGGGGATTTGATTATAAGCATGGTACTTCCGTTATTGAAGCTTACTATGTATAGGTACGTGCTACGCTACCGAAAAACAGATTTACGCAAAAGTCTGTAGAGAACTGCGTTAGTTTTAAAGGTGTTACATCATGAAAAATTGACGGATATTGTGTGTCCTGGTGTGTGTGTGTCTGTGTGTGTCCCGGTTCGTGCTTTAGCCTCCCACAGAGTCAATATGTTGAAATTAGCAACCTCCATGACTTTGGTAACTGCTTGGTACACGGATAATGGTTGAATTTATGTCCCCGTCGCGCTAACAAATCCGGGTTACTTGTGAGTTTTCTCACACATGTTTACTATATTGTGTCACTCTTTATTGGTCAATACATATCCCACCGTTCAGTTTGAAATCGGAAACCCGAGAAAGTATTAACCGGATCCGGATATCAACTCTGAATCGACAAACCAATGAACAATATTCAAACATGTTACACCCCCCGTGTTTCCATGAAAATAACAAGACATTACACATCCAGTATACTTCACGATTGTTCATAGATACCCAGTATTCGCGTAAAGGAGGTGTGTGACATTACATACATCATGGATAACATCATGGCCGGCACTACAAGCATCATGGATTACAAATTCATGTTCTGAAGTCTCATACATGCACCGACTCTGTACACTCTAAATTTAGAAGTGTTGCTCAACCCGGAAAATTGAACACGATTTGTGATCCAAAATTGAACACTTAGAAGTGTTGCGAAGTGTTTAAATTTAAAGTGTTTACCTAAACAAGTGTTCAGTCCCAAAGTGGCTGGTTGACCTGTCACCGGAACGCAGGGCTCAAAATGAAATCAGATTTTATTGATTCATTGATAAATGACACTTATAATACCCAAACTGGGTGAATAAATACGTGCAAACATTCAAATTTCAAATAGCTGCAGTGACAGAGTTTCATAAATTCAAATCAGCAGTTGAAACCGTTTCCGGAATAGTCCATGAAATCACGAACATCACAAATGACTCAGAGCAAACTCACTAAAAATATCATGCAACTCACTCAATCATGGGAATGAAAACGATGCATTGGGATATTGATAACAAAATATCATTTATTGTCCTAAATTTTCATGACAGGGGCATGGAATCAAATTCATTGGTTATGGTTACGTCCATTAGCAGAAAACATGATCACGCAACGAATTACAACTTATTGAAAACTTATCAAATTATGGTTTGTAAATTCCAAATTTCAGTATTAACAAACAAAACAAATCGATCAGTACCACCACCACTACCCTGAAAACCAACCACAAGTATTTGTTACCTCGGAATGAGATTGGGCCCGCTAACCAGGCATCAAAAATATTATAGTGCTTGCATTACAAGTATTTATATCAGGGTAATGCCAATCACTTTTAGTTTAAACAACTAAGAAATCGCTTCTTCGAGTCAATACAAATTTTTGTTGTCCTTTACCACAGCCTGCTGCCAAAAAAATTTGAAATCTCGAAGTCATTAGGGCAGTGGTTCTCAAACTTTTTTTAGAAACGCCCACTTTATGACAGCAAAAAATTTCACACACCCCTTATCGTAATATCATAAAATAAAAATCAACCAGAATGCTAGAAATCCCAACGGATAGTTTGATAGCATGGAAGTTAATGGTTTTTGAGGAGAGAATACTCGAATATGAAATTCTGACTATACAAAGATAAATTGCTACGAGTTGGAGGTAAATCGGGCCGCGCGCGAAAAAAATTTCAGTTGACTGCAGCTTCGCGCCGCTTCAAACGATTTCAGGCCCCCAGTTTGAGAAGTCCTCATTTAGGATATGAGAAATCCAATGCATAGCAGCAACAATCTTTCTGAATACTTCATCTTTGCTGAAGCATTTTTATATTCTTGCGGTAAGCTGCAACCCAGGCTTGATGAATCCCTGGTTCGTGGCGTGCCATGGCGGCTCCATCTTTTTACTGGTAGACTCCAAGTGGTGCTCCTTGAAAATATGATGAAATACCAAAGTTGTGAATATGCCAAGTAAAATTCTAAATTTTATGCAGAAATAAATATAAATATTTCAGAGAGGTAGGTTACAGAAGCGCAGGAAAGGCGGTCGGATACACGTGAAATCCTATCACTGAGCAGGACTAAAATTAGCAAAACGACTAATAAAAATATTTTTTATCAGGTCTGCGTTTTTTTCAATTCGGCCATTTTGACATTCAGACGCACAGGCAACAGTGAGAATGCAGACCTGTAACTCAGAATGAAATTTATAGCAGAACGTTGCAGGTCTATGTATATTTGTATGGTCCACAAAACAGAAAGATTACGGTACCTGTTTCAATAAGACATGCGCTACGGTCTTGGATTATATTCGTTTGTCTCTCAACTTGGCTTGGAGAAGACAGTTGACTTCATCAACCTCGTTTTGCTGAAAATGTAATTGATTTCAAACAAGATCCGACAATAAATATAGTAGAATCGTTGTTCCTATGGGTTCAAATTTCCATTATAATAATTGACATACGGTAGGCTTAACAAATAACTTTGATTCTAAGATTTTATAGTTGCTTTGAATTGAGATGAGAAAATATATCAGACAAAGGACACTTTGATTGTCTTTAGTACAAAAACTTTGTGACATCTCATCGAAGAAGTTGAATACTTTTCCTTCATTGCAGTAATTGTAACTGTTGTCAATCTTTCAAAATCCTTCCTTCTGATTAAATTTATTTAACGCAATTAATTGGAATTAGCAGGTTATGGGAAATGTCCTAGTATAGTTCAGTAAGCAATAGTTTAAATACAAGTTACACCAGCTCTTTACATACAACTACACCTCTGTTCAATGTACACAGATCAAGCCTTTGTTCAGCTCATATCGCTTATATAGATAGTTTTTGAGAAAATTAGGACTGCAAAAACCAGTACATTACATAATCAATGGTGATATATGAAATGAATAAATAGACTTACATAATCACATGTTTCCATGGGTTCTTGAGACAAAAGTGTGTATCGCAAAAGATGACTGCACCGGCACAAAATCCGTTCAGATGACTCCTCACGTCACTATCAACATTGTCTGTTAGCTCAGGCACGGTAGAACCAGGGGCTGTTTTCGAAGAGTCGACATCAGTTGGATGAACTTGAGCATCAATCCAAGACTGTTGAAAAGAAAATACTTGTTTCAAAAATTTGCAATACAATGGAACTATTCAATATTCGAACAGCTTCTTTGAGGTACAAAACTTCAATATATAATTGAATATATTGAAATGAGCCCGAATATTTTCGGCTGAGACTCGTCAGGGGTAATCGTCAGCAAGTAGTAGAGAATTCAAAAGAACGTTGTATATCAACAATCGTATCACAAAATATGACGTCACCAGCATTCAGTATTCACGCAGATATCAGACTGGATACAATTGTATGTGACAAAAGGGTGTCTTTCATAGAACAATTAATTATTGTAATGGAAAGCTGCATGTGACCTTACCACCAATTTTACTCCAGCACGGGTAGCATACTTTCCTGGATTGTTAATCGTTTTAGTGAAATTTTACCAGCAAACATTCATAAACATAACCGAATGCAGCAGAATCAAATTGTTTATCTAAGGATATACCAGTTTACTTATGAAACACTGCGATGCTTACCAGTATTTTAAACACCAGATGCATTTCAAAAGTTGCCAATTGCAATACATACTACCTGCACATTGGGGCATTTTTCATATTCTTTCCATCAGCCGCAACCCAGGCTTGATGAGTCACTGATTCGTGGCGTGCCATGGCGGCTTCATCTTTTTACTGGTCTTATCCAAATGCTGCTCCTAGAAAATACGATAAATACCAAAGGAAAATTGTAAATTTTATGCAGAAGTAAATATAAATATTTCACACTGGTAGGTTACAGAAACGCAGGAGAGGTGCTCAGCCCCCAGGTTGAGAACCACTGACCTAGCCCATTATAGTTCAGTAAGCAATAGTTGAAGTACAAGTTACACGAGCTCATTACGTTCAACTACATCTCTGTTCAGTGTTCAGTGTACAGTGTACACAGATGAAGCCTTTTTCAGCTCATATCGAATAGTCCGTAGGCTACTCTGCGAGAAAGTTCGTGAGAAAAGTAGGACTGCAAAAACCAGCAAATTACATAATCAATGGTGATATATAAAATGAATAAATAGGCTTACATAATCACATGTATCCATGGGTTCTTGAGACAAAGGTCTTTATCGCATAAGATGACTGCGCCGGCACAAAACCCGTTACGAACGACTCCTCACGTCACTGTCAACATTGTCTGATAGCGCAGGCTCGGTAGAACCAGGGGCTCTTTTCGAAGAGTCGACATCAGTTGGATGAATTTGAGGATCAATCCAAGACTATTGAAAAGAAAATAATTGTTTTAAAAAATTCGCAAAACAAATGAACTACTCAGTAATCACACAGATATCATACTGGATACAGTTTTTGTTTTCTGCAATAAGTTGAGCGTGACAGAAGGGTGTCTTTCACAGAATAATTAAGTAATGGAATGTTGCACATGACGTTACCACCAATTTTACTCTGGCACAGGCAGTATACTTCCTGGATTGTTAACAATTTTAGTGAAATTTTATCAGCAAACATTCATAAAAATCTTTATCACGAAGATAACCGAATGCAACAGAATCAAATTCAGTATCCAAGGATATACCAGTTCACTTACAAAACACCGTGATGCTTACCAGTATTCCATACAGCAAATGAATTTCAAAAAGGCGCCAATTCCAATACATACTGCCTGCAAAATAGAGTTTTGTTCAGTTACCGTATCATAATAAACTCAGGAAAGTCAAATTTGGGGATTGGGCAAAACAAATACTACCCCTTGTTATCCATGGTTTGTTGAAAAGATTGTTTGTTTGGCTGTGCTATTACTAGGGAAATTTTTTGAACCTAAAAAGGGAAGATTTTGACTAAAAAAATCCAAATTCACACATATTTTGACGATGAAAAACTTAATCTTGACCCCATGTACTTAAATTAGGTGTTTCTCACATAATGTTAGAATTGTACTACCGGTACTTATCTTTATTTTTGGCTGGAGCTGTTTGTTCTTCCGAAGTAGTTTTACCTGAAAAAATCTTTTGGCAAGAAAACTGGCAAATTTTTACATGAGAAAACCTTATTTTATCGAAATCTGGACCAATGACGCATTCCAGTATAAGTTACATCTCGTATTATGGTAGAAATAATTAAAACTTTGTTGTAGTACAACGAAAGATACATTCCTGCATTTTCGGGTAGAAAGTGTCTGTCCTTACTAAGTAGCTTGGCAAGAATGGAGAAAGAACTTCACCAGCGACAGTTATTGGCCGGCAACACTGAAGTTGTGCGTACACTGCAGGTGACACACCATGTTGCTTCATTATGACAAAGTTGTCTACTTCGCAATTTTTCATCATACGGTTTCTAATAGAATAACCAATGCCCACGCAGTCCTGCTTCAGTTAGGTTACTGCAGTAGGCTACGTTGAGCATTTGTTTCATTTGACAGTTTATGATTCACAATGAGCAGACGATGGTTCGTCTACAACGGTAGGACTACAAAGTAGGCTTCAAGATGTAAATTGTAAAATGATAAGTTCACCGACAGTGCAATAATCTATGATACAAACGAAATGCAAGTTGCCAAAAAAATTTTTGACTTTGTAAACAATTGTGGCAATTTTGACCTAACGGTACAATTTTGACAGAATTTTGACCTATTTTGACATGTCACAAAAATCGCCTTAGGTAACACCTTACCACTTGGAATAAACAGTATAGTGTAAAATGTGTTGCAGTTGAAAAACCATCAAAACCGTTGCATGACTGTCATACCAGTATTTAATTGCTGACATTGCAGTACTTGTCCACAATGGACCACAATATCGTCTACAGAGTGATCTTTCAGTGTGGATAGAGAGAACATCCCTTTTTCTATATATCAAAAAAGTTAGTTCGACAGCAGCTTCCCATCAGTACCGTAGTACTGGACCTGGTCGCAGCCTGGCATATCATCAGATTCGAAGCTCGATCATCCAGCAATAAGATCAGATGAATCATATACTACAAAACATCTTAAGAACATTCATATGAATAAGGGATATCAGTAGCCTATACTAAAACATCTAAACCAAACGACCTTACTGGAATGTCAAAAAGAGCTCATTTTATGACTATTCTCACATTACATATATTCAATAACATTTACCGCATTTCCATACCTTACAGTACATGGATGTTATGATCCTTTACGCCATCAGGTAGCAGAAACTGCTTCAATATATCCATTTCGCCAAGTCTTTTCGTGTACCCTACTCTCTGCCTGAAGCCTGACGAACCACCAATTCAAATTCCAAACTGAAATCGAGCGCGCTCTACCGTAACGAAGGTGGTGACCCCTCTGCGTCACAGGGAAATATGTATATTTTATTGAAATATTACCCTTAAACTTAGTGATTTGGTCAGTTGAATAATATTATTTTACATATACCATGATTTTATGTGTTCCCCAAACGTACCGATAGTTCATGAATGCGAAATTGATGATAAATTACCAAGTATAAATTTTCCTGAAAGTAAGCCGCAGGGGCGAAGTGTTACATATGAACGGAGAAATACGCAGAAGCGTTGCGACGATAATGGCCCAATGCGTTTATATGCCCAAAAAGTGTGTCCGTACACAGAAAAAAGTGTTATGAAGTGTTCAATACGACCTTGCGGATTTAGAGTGTACATTCAATGTGGGGGGTAGCTGACTTGGAGACAGAAAAACACACATATTTGACCGTAACATGGTCTTAGTATGAACCGTCATGCATTCGACTTGTGGAAAAATGTGTCGCACACTATTTCACCGAGATTACAACCCTTTCACGCTTCACAACTTGATATATCAACTTCACAGGGTAGTTCGGATTCTCAGGTAGACTTGAATCGTGATCCGGATCTCGGAATATAGTAAAATCGGGGTATGTAGTTTAATTACTCACTCACTACTCTATATGTTGGTGGTGGTCATACCCTGCAAACTTTTTTTGGTGTGAACGTAGTGTTTCACCTTACATCAGTTGGTTCAATGTATGTACCGGGTTGTGAAAACTGTCGCTGTTTTGACTATGTGTCACAATCAATACTAAATACGAGAATTCGTTACTCGTCGAAACGCCGCAGTCAGACATCGTTAACAGCGATTCCGTGTATGGCAATCTTGAGGTACCGTTATTAAAGTTGAGTATGCATAGGTACGTGCTACGCTCCCGCAAAGGTCGGTATGGAACTGCGTTAGTTTAAAAGTTGTTCAATCATGAAATGCGTAACAAAATTAGACACGGTGCATTGTCATAATGCCTTACAATTGCGTACCGAGTTTCAAGGTGGGGAGTCGATTATTAATATGGTAATTCCGTTATTAAAGTTGACTATGTATAGGTACGTGCTACGCTACGGAAAAACAGATTTAGCCAAAAGTCTGTATAGAACTGCGTTGGTTTTAAAGGTGTTACATCATGGAATGCCTGATAAAATTTGGTATGGCGCATTGTTATTATGTCCTACAACTGCGTACCAACGTTCAAGGTGATAATTTAATGTTTAACATGCTAATTCTGTTACTAAAATTGACTATGTATCGGTATATGCTATGTTCACGAAAAACAGATATGCATAAAAGTCGATATTCGACTGCGATAGTTTCAAAGGTGTTCCATCATTAGATGTATGATGAAATTTAGCATGGTGCATTGCCATAATGCCCTACAACTACGTATCAAGTTTAGAGTTGGGATTCAATGTTAAGCATGGTAATTCCGTTATTAAAGTTGACTATGTATAGGTATGTTCTAGACGCTCCCGCAAAACAGATGTACGCAAAAAGTCGATGTAGAGCCGCGTTAGTTTTAAAGTTGTTCCATTATGAAATGCGTGAGGAAATTTGGTATGCTACATAATCACAATGTCCTACAACTACGTACCAAGTTGCAAGGTGAGGAGTCACATATTAGCTTGGTAATTCTGTTATTAAAGCTGACTATGTATATGTATACGCTACCGAAAAACAGATTTAGGCAAAAGTTGCTATAGAACTGCGTTAGTTTTAAAGTTGTTCCATCATGAAATGGTTGATGAAATTTGGTATGCTGCATAATCACAATGCCCTGGAGCTCATTTAGATACGTTTTTAATGTAGTTTCACGTTCTAGTTGTTTTGATGTAAGGAAAAAATCATTCGATAACTCGATACAACTAGTTAACGCGCGTTGATGTAACTTTCCTCATTTGTATGCATAGCCTACGCGCAATTGGTTACCGAATTTTTCGATTAGTTTATATTCCGTATTTTATTGGACTGCTTCAACTCCATGGTATTTATAGTATTAAGCAGAAATGAACCTACAATACGAACGTTTTACTTACTCGGAAATGACTACTTTTACGTTAATTTATAAAACTCACGTAAAGCTCACGAAATCCATAGTGTAAACGTCTCTAATGCGCTGAAAAAGGCAGAAAAAGTACTCAATACGCTAAATTTGAATCTAAAAATAATAATTCTCGTAAAACGTAGTGGGTGTGGGATTCGAACCTATATGTGAACACTTGTTCATTGGAACTTAAATCCAACGCCAAAAAGCTATACTTTACAAAAATTTTGGAGTACTGACTTTTTTAGGTAAATTCTGTTACGCGCTTAGTTACTAACTCTGAAAGCCAGCAAAGTTTGTGGTATTTGATCAATATGGAAATTCGTGCACTTTGCGTTTAGGTTGTGGACTAAACATGAGTAACTTATAACACTTGTTCATTGAAACTCAAGTCCAACGCCTTAACCGCTCGCTCAAGCCAGTTCCGTTGCTACGATATCTGAGAAATCTATTAAATTAAGGTAGAAATAACTATTTCCAAGTAAGTTTCACGAAGTCTCGATACGCTATATTTAATCTGAAAATATTAATCCCCATAAACGTACTGGGTGTGGGGTTCGAAGCCTAGAATAATAAGCGGATCGTGATTGAAAATAGAAGGAGGATCACTGGATTAACGTTTATGGAATACTCCGCAATGTAAAATTAGTATATACTGCACAAAATCCAGAGTGTAAGAGTCTTTACTGCATCGGAATAGTGTAGTTTTCCATCTACTTTACAAAATTTATACGATTTTTCTTGCTACGTTCCGGGATGAAATGTAATTTTTCGCACTTTTTAATTTTTAATAAAATTAGTATCCATTATACAAAAACGACGTGTAAAGGTAAAGTACGAATACAAGTACAAGTAGATATTTCAAAGTAAGTAAGTGGTTATGTTCGTAGACTAACCGCACTTCTACGTAACGATTTTTCAGTAAGTAGTCATGTTTCTAGGCTACTTTTACTTCTATTTAACGAGTTTTCATACAAATCTGCTTTCTTTAATAACATTCAAGTAGGCTACTTACTTTAGATTATTAAAAGTATAGTGATTGAAAATAGATCACTGGATTATAGTTTACAGAAAACTCCACAATTCTATGTGACGTCCTTGCATGCCAACAACCTTCGAACTATTCGCCACCTCATAAACACTTGAGTAGGCCTACATTTGATCCGTGTGGGGAAAACCTAGTTAAATTTTCATGTGCATTTAGTTTCCAGCTCTGAAAGCAAGCTTGGTCTATGATCAATAGCAACTTTTGCGTAAAATCCGTTCTATTTCACTTCATACCTATACAATGTAGATAGTCTATTCGAATAATTCGATGTATAATTGAACTTTCCTCTGCATGATCATTAGGGCTTCTATTTTTTGTTGCAGGGCAACTTTGTTGTAGCCGAGAGCGGTATTATCTTGCAACAAGGTTTAAATGACTCGCCTCCGGCGTTTATTGACCGTATTACCCGTATTCTCGTCATGCAAAAATTATGCATGTATTAGTATGAAGCTCAGATGCAGCAAAGTGTGTGAGACTGGCTGTAAAATGGCACGAAGCAGCGACTCTAATTTCCCGGCTTATAGCAAACAACGACGCTGAAATTCTACTTCAGACGCAGCAAAGTGGGTGAGACTGCCTGTAAAAAGCTGCTTCACGTCGTCTTGCATCGGTCACGATTAGTTTTACTTTTCAACTAACTTGTTGTCTGTCGTTATATTCATTAGACTCGCTTTCATGCGGCTAATTTGTCCTTATCATTATAACGTTGGTGATCGCGTACCTGCGGTGAAGGTGTTCGTTTAATTATAGCAACGAGAACCGGACCCCTGCGGCTAGCCGTTGGCATTTTAGTGCTGAGTTAAATACCCTTATACTCGACATGCAAACATTATACAGGTAGCGGTTATACTGCGAGCTGATGAATTCGTCATCTATTCGCCCAGCGTAGTTGTTTCTAATCCCGACCTTCCGCTCGTATCGTATATACTACAAGCCAGTGATCGCTACATCAAACAAAACGGTCAGATCGAACGCAGGAACTCGGATCGCAGTGTCGGACGGCAGCAAAGCGGTGTACCTCGAAACATCAACCGATCTGGAGGATTTCAGCTAGTGAATCGACGCAATAACGATCAACGATATCATTGATATGCTCTTTTTACGAAATAAAATGAACTCGTACACTATACAATGCTATTTCAAGGAGACTGAGTAAAGTGTTAGAAGATATGAAAAGCGCTGAATTCTAACGTATAATGAATGATACTTATTTCTCGGAAGCAAGTTATTCAATACATATTGCTAAATACACATGGAAAATCGGTATTGAAATTCACAAAACATTAGAATATCTAGGCGTGGCAATGGGCGTCATATAGGCGTGGTGATTAGGGTTGGGCATGAAAAGGGGCGTGGCAATTAGGATGACGTGGCGCTCTCTGATTGGCGGGTCTATAAAAAGGATCCCCTTACTACTTATATCTGGAGCAATGATCATTACCGCGTTACCGCGACCTTTGCAGCTTTGCAGACAAATCTAGTGTCAGACCAACCCAATGATGTGTGAGGCGAGACGGCGTAGTTGTATAATCCACAGCTACAACACCAATGGTTTGTGGGTTCGAGTCCGACCGAGGTTGACTCCAGAATTCCTACCTAAGTGTTGGACGTTTATCTAGTGTCTAGTCTCCTCCTCGCCATCTCCTCAACGTAAGCGGTGTCTTACTAAAAGCCTAGAAGTGGGCCGTGTTACAAGTCGGGAGTTACGGAATCCAAAATAACGAATTCGGCCTGTCTAAATGACCATTGTAATAAAAAAACACCATGAATAATACGAACATCAAAAACAACCCCAATGTGTGACATCAAACCGACTTGTATGATACAGGGGTGGGCACATTTTACATCATCAGGCCATGTCATCGTAACAATATTGATGAGCCTGTCACATATTGACTATGGTACCGAACAGAGGTGGTCGGTAACGAAGTACTTCTACTTTTTCGAAGTACTCAAGTAGTTTTCCTCTTCTTCTGGTACTTACTCAAGTAGATCTGATTTTCGCTACTTCTACTTCTTAATATATATTTTTTTATCTTCTTACTTACTTGTCGCTATTTTCAGTTTGTCAAGTAGAAGTAGTTCGATCTTTCAATCCGGAAGATAGCCTGAGGAATTTCAGAGCTGTTTTCACGGAGTATTAACATTTAATTTTCATAAAAGTTTAGTAAAGCCCAGGATTTTCGTCGCGCTTCGCGCGCAGTGGATACGGGGTGACCAGTATAATTTCACGAAAGTTTCGGTGAATATAATTTAGGTGGAGGGTTGGCATGGTTCCGTTCACGCCACAGTGTCGCCCTTCGCCCATATGAAATAATTCATTACAGTATATATGGCTCATCATAACGTTTGAAACTGATGTTTCGCAATCTAGCATTTTCATGTCATATCGTAATTTAGCATGCCCATGGCGTGTCCTAATCTGGTAGAGTGGACTTTGACTTCTTTTATAGTTTTAGAGCTGCTTTAGCATACCACCTTTGAAACTTTCCGAACTAAAACATGAAATATATATTCTGCTTTTAGAAGTAGTATTAATATATCACTTTCAATTCCCAGTATCATATACTTTGAGTTACACTTAATATCAGTTCTTATGTCTGGATAACATACATGTTGAAGTATAAAAGCAAGTGCAGTAATGCCTTTAATTTCTGGAAATAAAGCTAAGCAATATGGCATTTTTACGGTCCACCATATTTTTATTGACGTTTAGTAATCGCGCAAAGTGTTTACACCATATCCTATACAACTTCTCCGTATTGCTCTTCGACTAAACTACGGGTCATATAATATGGGGGATGGCGACATACCATGCTATTTTTCAAAACGTGCTGTTCGAGAAAACAGAGGATTAGCATCGCATTTCCTTATCAATACTATCATTTTCATCCCATGATGTGGGCGAATGCTTATTAGGGCAGTTCAAAAATAACTTTTTTCTTCGGATTCCAGCCATTCACTGATTAAATTGTCAGGTTACCCTAAAAAACGCTGCACACCAAATTAGGTTCGATTCTAACAAGTATAGGACTCCGCAGATCCAATTAAAATATTTATTTTATTATGAAAAATTTAAAAAAAAATTCCCAATTTTCCTGCCAACCCCATGAAATTGTTGAGCTGTCTTCAAAGACGTTGCAAAACAAATTTGAGTCAATTCCGACCAGTAGAAGCGGAGTTATGTGAGTTTTTCGTTGATAAATCGCGGATTATCCACCAATCAAGGATAATCAGAGAAATTTCAACGAAAAACTCCAATAACTCCGCTTCTACTGGTCGGAATTGACTCAAATTTGTTTTGCAACGTCTTTGAAGACAGCTCAACAATTTCATGGGGTTGGCAGAAAAATTTGGAAATTTTTTTTTTTAATTTTCCATAATAAATTAAAAATTTTAATTGGATCTGCGGAGGCCTTTACTGGTTGGAATCGAGTGAAATTTGGTGAGCAAGGTTTTCTACTGCAACCTGACGATTTAGGAGGTGACCGGCTTGAATCGGGAAAAAAAAAGTTATTTTTGAACAGCCCTAATGCTTATGCTATCGAAAATTGGATACCTGCTGCTATGCATCAATATGAATCAAGCTCGTCACCTATCACATAGTTCAATTTGCACCTTCTTATAATCCCTCCAATCAGGATCGTTTTCACAACTACTTACTTACTTGAGTACTTTTAAAGTCAGACAATTCTACTTCTACTTCAAGTAGTTTCAGGTTGCTTATGAAAGAAGTACTTCTACTTGTACTTGAGTAGCTTTCTTGACTACTTTGACCACCACTGCAAATACAGCGGACTTGGAAAAGACCAAAGCATCAACCGCAGAATATCGATCATAGCCAAATTTGGTGAACATAGTTTCCATAGACAACCTAACACTTCCATGAGATGAACAGAAAATTTTCAAATTTCTTCTTATTTATTTATATATAATAAATAGAAACTTTCTTCCTCTGTAGCAATTCGGCTACTGGTTGGAATTGAACCAAATTTTGTGTGTAGACCTAAATTAGTTAACCTAATAATTTTATCAAGTAGCCAGTACGATTTGAAAAAAAAGTCATTTCTGAAGACCCCTAATATACACCGATTCATGAAGATATAGCCTACATACACACGATTCATGCATATTCATATGCATACCATGAATGCATGATGTGCATATGCCGCTGGACTAGGAGTGTGCAGACATAGCATTGTTCGGGCTTTCCAAGTCTTGCACCACCCACCAGCCTCCACGTACCACTTATCAGCGTTACTAATCAGGTCTAAACCGGCCGAGGATCGAACCCAAGACCTACCGATCAAGAAGCAAGACGCTTCATCATCAAATTTGGAATAGGTGGCGAGCGTAGTGGTATAATCCACAGCTTCAACACCAATGGGTTGTGGTTTCAAGTTAGGCAGAGGTCGACTCCACAATTTCTACCTAAGTGTTGGAGGTTTATCTATCTTCCTCGCTATTTCATCCGCATAAGCGGTGTATTACAAAAGCCTAGAAGTGTTCCGCGCTTACGAATAGGAAATATCGGTCTGGTGTAAATTAACATTGTAGTCGAGAAACACCATGATTACCACAAACAAAATTAGTGTTGAGTAAATCTTAATGCCGATGTTGTGAGTCTTCTCGCTTCGACGAATTTACGCGTAAGCAAGTAGTGGGACCTTTTCATTCATTAAGTCCAAGCAGCTGTGTTTAAATTATATTCTTGCTGAGAATCTAAAAAGAACCTCTGTGCAATATATTCTAGGCTTACCATACGTCCTCTTTTCAGAGGATTTGTCCTCTTTTTTGACTTTTTTAAAAGTGTCCTCGGAGGACGCCCTTTTGTCCTCTTTTTTGAGATTTTGTCCTCTTTTTTGAAAATTTAGGCATATTTATAGCAAATTACAAGTGATATGCCGCATATTAGCTCAGAAGTGAAGCTCCGGCGGGTATTTCGGAGTGAAAAACGGTGATTTCAGCTCTGAGCAGAAGTGAAGACCTTTTTTTTGTTAGTCATCAACCTGGCAATGTGGAGTAATAAAAAACGTTATTTTGAGCTCTGAGCAGAAGTGAAGACCTTTTTTTTTTTTTTTTAGTCAACCGATTACAAAGTGGGAAAAATTAACCGCTTTTTGAGAATTTCACTCCGGTTTTGCATGTTGCAAATTTCTGAAAAAGTGTCCTCTTTTTTGATTTCCAAAATATGGTAAGCCTAATATATTCAATGTACAAAAGATGAAAGGCCTGACTCATGGCACAGAATTTGAAAAACGCCACACCACAGCACCCATTGCAATAATGTTAAGTATTCGCAGGTATTAAATATTTAATATGATGCTTTCCTCAAGATGTGCGTTTGATAGTATACTAGTATCATAGATACCACAGGTGGCCAGTAACCATGTAATTCTACTCTAAGTGGGTTTTCCCTACTTGCACTACTGCCCACAGTCGTTATGTTGTTGGACTACCTACGTATATTTGCGATTTGAAGCTATCCAGGCAAAACTAGGCCTAGATTACTCACTTTCGTAACTGCAAACTGATTTCCTACGGTTGACCGAGCTATTTGAATCAATTAATATCCCTCACGAGTCACATTTGTAAAGTCATAGAAGTAATGGTAACCAATCACTTAAGATGGGATTTGGAGTCAAAAAATCTGATACATCCCTCACAGTCCGGCTTCCGGCATGGTCGAAGCACCCTGGACCACATACTGCGTCCCCACGACACGATTTACAAGAATATCCATCATCAGCGATCGGTGGTAACGGTCTTCTTAGATATATGTCGAGCCTACAATATGGCGTGGCGCCACGCACTTCTGTACAAACTATACCAACTCGGAATACGCGGACACATAGACCGATGGATTACAAATTTCTTTTCTGACAGAACTTTCCAGGTGACCGTAGCTAACACTCTTTCCGACAGTTACGTACTACAGAACGGTATAAATCAGGGAAACGTTCTCAGCCCTTTGCTGTTTGCGGTCATGATCAATGATTTACCGAGCTCGTTAGGTCATCGGCGTGAACATGCGGTGTTCGCAGATGACTGCGCTGTTTGGAATAGCGGTCTTCTTATCCAGCCCCTCTTGTCTTCCATTCAATCATCACTCGATGTAACAAGCGATTGGTGTTGCAGATTGGGGTTTACCATCAGTAAGGCCAAGATCGTAGGTTCACGAAGAAAAGGAAAATTCCTTCACTCATCTTGAAAACTGGTGACTATGAACTTGAATTTGTCGACACCTACAAATATTTGGGCATCACGTTTGACAAATTGCTCAACTATAAGCAACATATCGATACGATTTCCAAAAAGTGCTCCAACAGACTGAATCGAATCAGAGTCGTGACTGGTACCACATGGAGAGCGGAAAAAAACATTACTGCAGCTTTTCAGGGCACTGATACGCTCACTGATTGACTATGGGTTACCAGCATATTACTTCGCACCAGAAAAGTATCTGGACAAGTTACGCACCATACGAAATCAAGGACTCCGCCTCTGCTGCGGAGCAATGCGCAGCACTCCCATTTGTGCACTGGAAACATCATGTGACGAATTTCCTCTCCATCTACGCCACAAACCGCTTAGCCTTAACTATCGCTGTCACCTTATAGATCAGGGGTGGGCAAACTACGGCCCGCAACGCCGTCATGTGCGGCCTGCGAGTATCTAAAGAAACTTTTTAAAAATATAGATAAAATGCGTACTAAACATCGAATAAATGCAGCGACTTTATTAAACTTTTTCATAGTATATTTCACAATGATAATTATAAGACAGTGGTTCTCAAACTGGGCCGTGAGCCTCTTGCGGGCGTGAAAGCATTTGAAGGAGGCGCTAAGCTGAGCTCAACTGAACAATTTTTTCACGCTCCGCGCAATTTACATCCGCTTCATTATTATTGCTCTGTATTTAGTCTGAATTTCATATTTAAAAATCTCTCTCATCCACAGTCGTAATCTTCCATGCCATCAAACTATCCGTTAGGTTTGCTAGCATCCTGATTGCGTTTTGTGATATGACGATAAGGATTGCGAAATCTTTCACCATCATAACGGGGGCTTGTCGTAAAAAGTTTGTGAACCACTGTTCTAAGGTAAATACTTTCTATATCATTTTTTTATGTTTAATTTCCGGCGCGACAGCCCGAGCTCAATGCCTACGCAGTTTGAAAGATTTCAACTGCTAAACATCACATAAATCCTAAACAATATTGACATAATTCGGATCACGAGTGGGATTTCAGATTGGACACTCAGTTTTAATTATTTCAGTAATGTGCTTGAAAAAAACGATTCGCGCGTGTCTTGGTTAGATTCGTTCTCTGTATGCGTAGAAATGGGGTATTTATATGTTATATACACATAGTAGAAGCGTGTTGCTAACGTGGTTATGATGCTGTTAGCATTGTATGTCATGGAACTGAACCAAAGGTGGAATTAGTACATAAATGAACTGATCGCTGCTCACAGATTTAAATTCTAATCCTGTTTTAAGAATCGGGACAACCGACTTTCATATCTACAGTTTTGACCAATTGGTCATTGAGGTCGATACCAGCCTATGAAATCTTGCCACTATTTTTGTGACGCATCCACGATAACATCAAAGCCATGTTTGGTTTGTTTCAAGTATATTATCTCCATGGTCTCACTATATAATCATACACCAATATTGCGACTTGGTTTATAATCCCAATTTTATATAGTGCGGCCCGCGAATGAATTCAGGTGTTGAATGCGGCCCGCGAGCTCAAAAGTTTGCCCACCCCTGCCTTAGATGCTACCAGGCTCACGAACACCCAGCAATAGGAGTGCTTGAAGACTCTTGGCAAGAGATATATAGCCGCATGAACCCAAAATTCATTACCTTCAACATCGCCACCAATGTCGAATCTCTGAATAACCTTGTCCTGGAAAGAAAAATTCCTCCAGATTTGCCTCCATGGCTGATGCAATCACCTAACATTGATTTAGACCTTGCAAAAATCATTAAAAAAGATATCGCACCTCAGTCACATAAACCCATAGTCCTGTACTTCATATTCGAACGATATAACGATGCCACTGAAATATACACTGACGGCTCTAAATCAGCAGAGGAAGCCGGTTTTGCGTTTACCATCCCGTCGCTGATGATGAACTTTTCCCAACCGTGTTTCACCCTAAAGTCAATCTCCTCCATAGATGCACAAGCCATTCTTCACGCTCTAAAATGGATCTGCCAGAATGGCTCATACCGTCAAAGATATCTGATTCTCTCAGACAGCCTGAGCGTACTATCCGCTATGACCCACTTGCAGGCCCAGCAAACGCAGAATGTTATATTTGAATGTTGTCGCTGGCTGAATCAAGCGATTCAGAAAGGCGCCATCGTTGTCCTGGCCTGGGTACCGGGGCATGCTGATATGGGTGGTAATGAGTTAGCCGACAAATTGGCTTGGCAAGCTGCCAGGACCGAGATCAAAAATACCCTTTCTCAGATACTTTCAGACGAAATTAGCTACACTTAGGCGAAAGCCAAAGTAAGTCAATACTGTAGAGCGACCTGGAACGCCGAATATCAACGAAATGAGCGAGGAGGTCACTATCGAAATTTCCATAGATCATTGGTTGATGGCCACTTTCCATCCAAGCATCGACATAGGCTTTACGAACGATTAATATTCCGGCTTCGTTCAGGCCATTGCCGCCCGAAAGCGCATTTATATAAAATTGGATGTAGCGACACCGACCTATGCGACCATTGTACAGTACCTGAAACAGTCGAGCATATTTTGGCATGGCCTCACAGAGTCACAGGCGAAAAGCGTCACTCACCTTTTCATCAATAATAATAATAATAATAATTGGACACGCAGACGAGAAAACTGATGACAATGCACCACATGCACCACCCAAAATCTGATACACAAAGACTGTACATCCCCAGAAAAAAAGGAGGTCGAGGATTACAAGAAATTGAACAAACTTTCAAAACAGAAATCATCGGCTTGTCACAGTACATCAACAACAGCGATAACATTTACTGCAAACTCATTGCACAGGAAGACAAACAGCGCAAAACAAAATCTCTGAGCTATCGTCACGACAAGTACGTCAGAGAAGTCAACATGGAAACAGCTAACCTGTACACTGCAGAAAACACTGTTGCTAAACCCACAACAATAGCAAAAGCAGCACGAGTCCAATACAAAAATGCAACGCTCAAAATGAGAGAAACAATATGGGAGTCGATGCCTCTTCATGGACAGCACAAGAAGTTAACTTCACAGCCCCATGTAGACGAGCTTTCATGGACCTGGCTATCCAGCTCTGGCCTGAAACCGGCAAGCGAAGGATTCATTTTCGCAGCACAAGACCAATCGCTTCCTACAAAATACTATCGCAAAAGAATTCTGAAGCAAAACACGGACGGCAAATGCAGAATGTGCCACAACCAAAATGAAACTGTAGCACATCTCATGTCCGGCTGTGGTGCACTTGCAGCTACCGAATACACATGGAGACACAATAGGATTGGTCACTACATCCATCTTGAATTATGCAAACATTTTAACATCACCACTTCGACAAAAAATTGGTACGATTACAGCCCAGCACCAGTGACAGAAAACGAACAAGTAAAAATTCTGTGGGATGTACCAGTTATAACTGACCGCGAAATCAGGAGCAACCGCCAGGATATAATCGTCAAACTAAAAAAGAAAAGAGAATGCTTATTCATTGAACTGGCTGTCCCAGCTGATCACAACCTACTGCAAAAAGAATCAGAAAAACACTCCAAATACGCAGAGCTCAAAATGGAATGTGAGAAAATGTGGCGATGCAATATAAACATTGTACCGATCACTGAGCTATATAAACACTGGAGTGCGCTACTCGCGATATTTACGTTGTCACTAGAAACAGTTGCATTGTGGGGGATAGGCTGGACGATTTAGTGCAGGAGCTTATGGAAAAACGTCCAGTTCTAAAATATATTTGATTCGTATTGGGTTTGTAGTATTTTATACGAATGGAGCTTTGAATGAATAATCATCGTAACATTCAGGATTTGTTTCAGCCGAATATCTCGTGTTTATATCTGTGTTATCTGTGTATTTCGACATGTCGAAGATATAAGTGGTTTCGACTGTTCGTGGTAAAATAAGGTTGTCTATGTGTCATCTTATGTATTTTTTGTGGTTATTTTCCTGATGTAGATTGCTTTACTCGTTGTATCCAGCATATTTTACGTGTACAGAAATAACCAAGCTGTCAAAAGATGTATAATACCAGTTCAGTTATCTTTCAGATATATGTATCTATAGGAAGTAAAAGCATCTACGATTGTCAGCTTGAAGTTATTATCGGAGCGTGCCTCGGAATTACCTATCCTGGATTCAAAATCTTCATACTTCAATGGAGCTGATGTGAATGCTATAACTGCCAGCTGTGAATATTGCTGATGGAGAAAATTCAGCATCATGGGACATATCAAAAGGCACTGCTGAAATCAACTGAATGCCATTGTGGTTATTCTACGTATTTATTGGTTCAGCGTATTTAAATAAATCCAAAAAAGAGAAAGTAAAGATATGTCTGCTATGTGTGGCGATGGGGTAGTGATTTCTGTAGAAGTGACTGAATGAGTTCATTGAATGAGAGAAACAAGAAATGCATGGGTCCTTATTCAGATGTAGCTAGAATTGCCCAATTCACAGTGAAATTGGGGCTATGTTGGTTGTAACAGCAATCTGTGCACTTTGGGAGTTCATAATAAATATTAATTTTATCGAATCAAAACGGCACAAGATACAATCTAAATGGCGTACATGTATTTTATCATAATTACACCTATAGCTACCCATATACGTGTGTACATGAAGCTTGGCTCGTTTTGCACTTTCATGAAACCAGAAATTAGTTTAGATTCAAAACTAACTGGAGATGTGAACATTCCAACTCAGTTTTTCTGCCCACGATACTTGCCTACCCTACTAGATGAAGCACTCGAACCTGGCTTTAGATGAACCATTTCTGTGGTCACACGCAATAACGCGCTGTACTGCCTCGTCACACGAAATACCGCGCTGTACTGTCTCGTACCAAAATGCTGAACTCTCGTTTTCAGAAACACCAGCTTCGGTTATGAGAAACGAATTTTTCTATTAAAATAACAACATAAAGAATAAAAACAGAGATAAATTAATTGTTATCGACTTTACGTCGCCTTCGGCGTAATTAACGGTGATCTGAAAGTCAAATGTGGGATAAGTTAGGGCTTAATATCTGCGAACGAGGTATAATAAACGAACCGATTCTGATCTTAGTTCCAATTTAATGGAATTTCTTCTCTTCTTACGCGGCACAGGCACAGTCACATTGAAGGCCACCCCACTACGGGTCCTACGACGACGACGTCGTTTTGGGGCACTGTTGAATTGAACAATTGAATCACCTTGAGCCTCATTATTGAACATATGGCAAAGGTGTCAATCGCCGTAACAGAACCAGCTTAATGAAATAACATTAATGCCCAATCTGTGCTAGTAGAGAATATATTTTAATGGAAGCCTATAAAATACGCATGATCGAAAAAACACCTAAATACGTTCTATAGCCTAGATAGAACCAACTCTTGGAATTTTTTCAAACATAAAGATTTGAGCTTTCCACGTAATTTATATTATCATGACATTACGACTCTGGAGACACAACTATAAGCCCTAGCAATGACCAGAGGTGGTCAGTTAAGAAGTACTTCTCTTGCGATACTTCTTCAAGTTTTTAAACTACCTCTGCTTGAGTAGAATCAATAAATACGATGGCCATGGAGCGAACTCACCGGCTTCAGGAATCCTCACATCCAAGTTGCGCACAAAATTGTATGCCTTGGTGGAATAATACTGAAGCGTCATTGCAAATGATTGCAGTTCCTTAGAGTATTTGACTCCTCTTCCACCAGCTTGTAGCTTCATACGTTGCAAGAGCTCACTTGGTAGACCACTGAATTTTTGCGACATTACCTCCACACACGAATCGCTTATCAAATTGTTCTTCTTAAGAGATGCAATGACCTCATCCAGAGATTTCACTTTTTTTTGCAGACGGTATGTTTTCATTCTGGCTGCAACCAGCCTCTTTTTAATTTCTGCAACCCTACGGCGTTGCTGTTGAACGACTTTTCGAGATGTGTGCGCACAGTAGCTGTGGTCGTGAAGAACTACTTCAGGTTCAGCGGTTTGTGCTTCATAATGCCGTTTCTTATCTGGAACTGCAGAAGGTCTCACTCGTCGGTTGTTTGAAGCCTGAAATTTGTGAATTTTATGTTAACTAGGGCTAAAATAAAGGTATAGTAATTGGAACTCAAACTTCATAAATATATAGTCACTGTCTAGTGTCTATGGTGTTATGAACGATGATAAAAGTAGCAGGAACATATGTGAAATTATCTTGTTTGATTTAGATATATCTGTTACTTTCTACCCCAGAAGGATAAACTATTAGGTAACCTTTTAAATCTAAAGCCAAAGGTAAACCTAAAAAAAACATCTTACGAGACAAATCGAACGTCTCGCACGCACAAAGCTATAATGAACTCGACCACGGAATTAGCAATTTGAACTTTAGTGTGAGCATCTGGCACCAGAAATATAGAATTATTACTCAACTATGCTGGACAAAACCGGGTGGCCCTCAATTATACCTTTCCTTCTAGTCCTAACTCCAACCTTCACGACAATTTTAAGCAAGGATTGAGTACTACTACCGAGCGAGATAGTGTAATGGTTATGCGTCCGGCTTATCGAGCGGTAGGTCGTGGGTTCGATTCCCGGCCGGGTCATACCAGAGACTCGAAAAATGGTATCCGCAGCTATCCTGCTAGGCGCTCAGCAATCACGGATAGCATGGAGGAGAAAAAAAACGGGGGCGCAGACTAGATGACCTCATGGGGCCGTATCGCAACTCCGTCGCCAAAGCATCTCGATGGTGCAGGCGAGAAAGAATATCATATCTCTCTCTCTCTCTCTAAGCAGGTTATTGGCTGAACTGCCCATACAGAATACAAACAGTGACCTGGCTGGTCATGCTATTACAGGTATACTGATGAACTGACATGGTGCTGAGACTGCTGATATAGTTTGCTCTGATCATACCAACATCCATATACTTGTGACAAAATGTTCTGGTATAATGACACTTTAACATGGCCTAATCATTAATGCTGTGGCTTATCTGGACATTGATTAACTGTGATGGTCAGGAAATATTGAAAATAGAAACTGATTCTCCAAAGATAGTCTTGCTGCCCTGCATATTCTGCCATTCACTCACCGGTGAAATGTTCTTGGATGCCGACGCTTTACCAAAGACTCTTCATCGCTACTACCATCGCTATTACTTCTCATATATGACTCCGTGGATATCTTTTTCTGCCTTTTACTGCACCCATAGGCGCAACAAACGCTACCACCAAAACGAGATGTCTTCGACATGTCGAAATACACAGATAACACAGATATAAACACGAGATATTGGGCTGAAACAAATCCTGAATATTACGATGATTATTCATTCAAAGCTCCATTCGAATAAAATACTACAAAGCCAATACGAATCAAATATATTTTAAAACTGTACGTTTTTCCATAAGCGCCTGTACTAAGTCGTCCAGCCTATCCCCCACAATGCAACTGTAACATGGTGACAACGCAAATTTGCTTAGCCGGAGATGGCAGTAGTTCGGGGCTTGGTACCGATAGTCATTGGCGCTACAGGGGTCGTGAGCAAAAAACTCATGAGACATATCCAACAAATTCCGGGTAACGTTCGATTTGACATGATCCAAAAGATCACATTATTGGGCACTGTGCACATTCATCGGAAGGCCTTGAATGCACCACTGGACTAAAATTACACTTGTGAATCACAGCATGATTTCTGTAATTTCGATTCTTCAACTACAATCATCTCTACCTCTGCTCTGTAACCCTTGCCAATTCTTCATCTACTGCAATTCTGTAATCTGACTTCTCCATGTATTGCATAGGAATAACAATTTGAATGTATTACTGAAATTTTAAAAATTTACTCCAATCTCGCCATTTTCCTTTGGGGGCAGGTTGCTCCCCGGATTATGTGTGCATTTACCAGTTTTTCTGTGAATAAAGAATATAATAATATTTTCTTTTGGCTGCAAACTAAATGCAATGTCAGTTAATTGTACATGACCCTGCTGCATTTATAATAACACCGTATCAAATGATTGTGTTTTGCAACATAGCTACTATTGGCAGTGACTATCATACAAATTCTGCGTCTCGAAAACGCGCTTGGTAAAATTCATTAAATCATAATGACAATTTTCAGAAAATAACGTAGCTTTACTACAACTTGGCCCAACTATATTTCTGAATTTCGATGAATTCATGATCACTATTCGGGAAAGCTCATGTCGAAGCATCTGCCAAACACCAATTCAACTCTCATTGAAACCCTTGCGAAGAATCCAAGCGGATATATCTGGACGTATCTGCAGGATGTATGCAACTTTTGGAAACGGTTGGGAACTTTACTGTCTTGATCCCTGTTTCCTAGAAATACCTGGATAAATAAGCCGAATTAGTAAATATAACCAGCGGCATGAATATTTAAACTGTCGAAGTAGCATATGTATCGACATATTCGGTAACGAATATTGTGATATGAATGAAATGATATCAAATTCAAACTATACTGTTGCAGCAATGCACCAGTTAGAAGAAGACGGAGCATTTTATCGGTAATGCTTATCCGCGTTATTGCTGATGTCCGTAAACCTTTACGAAATTGTCGATGTCCAGTTATATGACATCATGCATAAATGAGATATATCGCTTGATAAAACGCGGCTCGCCATTGACTATGCACTTTGTTAGCAGTAAAGATTAGGCGAAAATAGCTATCAAAATAGATCAGATATAGCAGCAGGAAATCCGTTTTGATTTGAACATAGAAACGCGTTTGACCTCACGTCATCGACTGTAGTGTTTCGAAATGATAGCAGTTTATTCTGTTTTATGGTAAAGGATTAAGTTAGTGATTTCCAATCTCTGTACCGCGAATCTTCTAAGAATTTCGATTGAAGGTATTCGTATTGTAATTCAGGCAAGCATATGTAACGTGAGAGCGCTCTAACTGATTCTATAGCTGACAAATAAGCACATGCGACGAGGAAATAAATTATGGCTCGGGCTGGCAAAATCGAGTACCTGAGTGATTCGATTCTGAATCACGCATTATGCTTCGAGTCGAGTCGAGTATTCGAGCACCACTCATGACGTCATAGCAAAATCTAATATATCAAAGTTCAAATATGTACTTTTTATGTCATCACAAAGAATATGATGCCTGTTATCCACCACATTAAACGTTGGTATATTTTGCAACCATGCCGATGTCATTGCATTTTGTGACAATGTCGTGGGATGATCAAGACTTAGAGTAAATGTGCTATTGCTAGTAACGTTCTTAGCTTTTTACTATGTTTTGTACGCTACAATACGGACAACCAAGATTTCAAGGCTACCACAGAGTAAAATAGTATCGCAAATTTAATTCTCGATAATAAATTAACTTACAGTGGCGAAGAGCGTATATAATTTCAGTACTCGAGAAGATCGCTATTTACTACTCGACTCGAATCATTAAAATTCTTACTCGATTCAGATTCGAGTACTCGAAGCATTGTGCCAATCCCTAATTATGGCATTGCCGATGGATAAGCTAGGGTTACCATGTTTTGGAATCATTAAAGGAGGACGCTTTTACCAAATCAGAAAATTTGGTAGAATGACACTGAATTCAGCCGATTTTGCTATTTTTGGTGGAGAATATGTTGATTTGGCTGAAAAAGAAGGTCATCACTTTCGTTCGATACCCGATTTACCCAATTTATGCTTGAACTTGGTGGTGTTGACAAAAATTAAGAGGCCGTCACTTTACATCGACTCTCGAATGACCCACTCAAACATCCGTATTAGCTAATAGCGTCTTTTACGCTCATTTTAAGTCGTATATGTCCATTATCCTAGCTGTAGAACCTGCAAAGGAGGACGAATTTACAAAAATGAGGACATTTAGGTGTCATCGACGGATATTTTCAAAAAACCTGAAAAACGTGCACAAATCCTCCTAAAAGAGGACGTATATGGTAACCCTAGGATAAGCGAAAAATGCTACTACTGTAGTGTTGGGATGACTCAATTCATGACTTGACTCGAGTCAGAGTCGAGTCAACTTTTTCGTATGACTTGACTTGACTCGGCGCTTCGGCAATGCGGATTGACTCGTGGTTCGGAGCAAAATTTGGGAGTCAATTTCAAGTCATCAAGTACAAGCTGTGCCCATTAAACCCCCCTATTATATGCAATGTGTTATGTTCTTGATCTTGTTTGAACAATAACTCAATACGACGAGGTTGCAATACGAAATCAGTATATTTTACAGCAGTATGACTTTAAGGCAGCGACACGATCCAGAGTACAGATAAACGAAAAGACCACGAGAGAACAGAACACAAGGTATAAATACAAAGCACGACACACGGGGAAATAATGATTGGCGGTAATCACTAATCCTGGACAAGTAAGAAACAAACGATACCAACGTAAAATGCACGAACAAAACAGTCCTCCCCTGTAAGTAAAGAGTACAAGGTGATCTACGTTGGCCGATAGAAATCAGTTTGTTTTCTAATTCTATGCGGATAACGTCTGCCCCACGTTCGAGCAGGACTAGCTAGAGGACGTTGTGCCCTATTCCTGGCCAATGGTTGCTCAACTTGTGGTTGCTGAGGCTGAGCAACTTCCTGCGTGGCTGTATTATTACCAGCTGAAATCAAGCGTGGTTGGAGTTGGTTTTTGTGCCTTCTCCAATTCCCATGATCTGTTTTTATTATGTACACAACACGTCCCAGTATTTCCGTCACCACGCCAGCAACCCACTTTGGTCCGCTTCGGTAACTGCGAGCGTAAACCGAGGAACCAATCTCGAAATGAGTGACTGATTGTCCAGGCGTAACGGGTTTCGATTTATCGAAGGGCGAGCACAAACTTAACAAATTGCGCGGCTGCCGACCATGTAAAATCTCGGCAGGCGTTTTCCAGTCTATGCTCGGGTGCGGTGCACATCGGTACGTAGCGAGAAGTGTTTGGAGCGCGAAGTTGAGATCTTTTCCCCCGTCGCAATTTTTTATTAATCCAGCTTTCAAAGTCTGGACGAAACGCTCCGCTTCCCCGTTAGAGGCAGGGTGAAAAGACGGTGATACGATATGGCTGATTGCCAAATTCGAACAAAACGTATCGAATTCATTCGATGTGAATTGCGGCCCGCCATCCGTAACGATCGTTATGGGCAAGCCTTCGATAGAGAAGACTTCCCTCAAAGCGTTGATTACACACAAGGTTGTGGTAGAACCGACATTCATTACTTTACCGAAAGGATATTTCGAATGCGCATCGACGATGACAAGAAACATTTTATTGTTTATTGGACCTGCGAAATCCAAGTGAATTCGTTCAAAGCTTTCAGAAGTTTTGGGCCATTCGCGATACTGACAATCAGGCGCTTTCATTACCTTACGGCAAGCGTCGCAACTCTTCACGAGATTTTCAATGTCGCGATTAATGGAAGGCCATGCGATGTAACGTCGAGCCATCTGCTTCATTTTCGCGATACCCCAATGTCCTTCGTGCAACAATGATAAGACTCGCGAGCGAAGTGACTGCGGAATTACTACGCGCTGAAAACCATCAATATTGAGCATGACTATGTCTTCGTGCAGAGAAAGCGAATGTTTGCGAGTCGAAAACCAAGAAAAATCATCAATGTGCGTCTTTGGATTCCAATTACCATGACTGACAGATAATTTTACTAGTTTCATGGTTTTGTCCTTCAGCGTCGCGTCGCGAATTTCATTGCGAGTTAACGGTAAGCCATCGAATGCCATATTAATAGCGTGAACGATCTCTGCGTTTTCACGAATTTCCAGTTCGTCAAACTCAGGGTCTGGACCCTTTGGTAGACGAGATAAACCGCCGGCGTTTCCGTGCTGATTAGTCGGTTTCTAGCGAATATCGTATTGGTAAGCCATGAGCGTTAGTGCCCATCGCTGTAAGCGTTGCGCTGTAATCACGGGAATTTTCTTGTCTGGCGAGAAAATAGCTAAAAGCGGTTTGTGGTCCGTTACGAGCGTAAATTTTCTACCATACAAGAATTGACGAAATTTAGTGACTCCGTAAATGATTGACAGAGCTTCCTTCTCTATTTGAGAGTAGGATTTTTGCGAATCAGAAAGTGTTTTCGACGCGTGCGCGATCGGTCTCTCTTCGCCATTGTGCTCGATTGAGAGGACAGCGCCGATTCCGAATTGAGAAGCATCAGTTGACAAAATGAGCTGCTTGTTTACATCATAATGAGCTAACTGCGTAGCGTCGATTACGTCGTTTTTGAGAATGCGAAAAGCTGCGTCACAGTCCGTATTCCAAATGAATTCCGCGTCTTTTTGCAGAAGACGGTACAAGGCAGCGGCTTTATTCGTGAAATTAGGAATAAACGCGCGATAATAATTGACTTTGCCCAGGAATGCCTGTAGCTGGCGAACATCCTGAGGTTTAGGCAACTGTTTGATTGCTTCAACGGATTTGTGAGACGGGAGTTTGCCGTCCTTGTCGATTATATGACCAAGATACTCGATACTACTTTTGAAAAATTCACATTTAGCGAAGTTGACGGTGAAACCGTATTCGGTGAGGCGCTCAAAGAGTAGCGATAAGTTGCGAAAATGATCGCGTTCATCAATGCCAGTAACGACTATGTCATCGATAAAACTAGCAACACCGGGTAAGCCGGCGATCATGACATCAATACAGCGTTGAAAATTTGCGGGACTAGATGCGACTCCGAAACACATGCGTCTATAACAGAATAGACCGAATTGCGTGTTGATGACACACAAATTCTTCGCATCATCATCTAATTCTAGCTGAAAATAAGCATCGGCAAGATCAATTTTCGTAAAAATGCAACCACCCTGTAACTTGTGAAGAATTTCATCTAAAGAGGGCAGGGGATGTTGATCTATCTGAATCTGTTGATTCAATGCTTTGAAGTCACCACAAATGCGTACTGATCCATTTGATTTAGTGACGGCAACAATTGGTGCTGCCCAATCACTGTAATTGATTGGCTGCCCAATCACTGTAATTGATTGGTTCGAGGATACCTTGATTGACTAATCTATCCAATTCGGTTTGAACAGCGATTTGCCTTGCGAAAGTCAAAGGGCGTGGTTTGTTGAATACGGGCTTGGCATTAGGTTTCAAGTGAATTGTCACCTTTGTCTTGGTACATCGTCCTAATACATTAGAGAAAACGGACGGAAATTTGGACTGAAAAGATACCAATTTGTCGTTCGAATCACAAATGTCAATAGTATTACAAGATTGCGATTTGACCATCTGCGAGGAAATTGCATCCAAAGCAGACGTTCCCTTAGCGGTCATGGAGAAAGCATCGCTCCAATCGAGACCAAAAATGTTTTGCCCACGGTGTTCGTCGAGAACTACCAATTTTAAGCCAACTCGAACTTCAGAACCCACCTGCACGGTTACAGTGCAAATACTTTCTTCTCCATGTTGGAAATGCCGTAAATTGCAAGGTGATGGTTGAATCGTTGCAGATATTGGTCCCACTTCTCCTTTGATTTTATGAACGAATCAAACTTCGGAGCGGTAGCTTCAGATGTTGACGTACCGGGACTCGACCTCTGCGCTAATTGCGCCATTTCTTCTTTATGCTGTGCGCGTTGTTGGTCCAGATCTTCTCTGTGCCGAGCATTTTGCTGCTCCAGCTGATCTTTTTGATTTGCCATTGTTTCATGTAGACTCGCCATCATTGCCTGCTGCTTCTCGAGCAGCTTCAATATACCCGAATCCATGCTTAATATTCGTCGCAGAAATAACTTTGAATCCGACTTCTGACACCAATTGTTATGTTCTTGATCTTGTTTGAACAATAACTCAATACGACGAGGTTGCAATACGAAATCAGTATATTTTACAGCAGTATGACTTTAAGGCAGCGACACGATCTACAGTACAGATAAACGAAAAGACCACGAGAGAACAGAACACAAGGTATAAATACAAAGCACGACACACGGGGAAATCATGATTGGCGGTAATCACTAATCCTGGACAAATAAGAAACAAACGATACCAACGTAAAATGCACGAACATAACACAATGTTCCCTCTAAGCTGCGCACGTGCGCAAATGCGCAGTGCTGACACGGTATCTGCGCACAGAAAATATAAGTTGCGTACAAGAAATCAGAATGATGACTTCTTTTAGTCGTTACGCACTGTTGTCCGAGGGTCTGCGCAGTGAGTTGTTGAGTGTGCGCAGACTCGTCAAAAATTAGAAGGAACATTGATCATATGTATGTTCGAAGAGCTTCTTGGAGGTACAGAACTTCAATATACAATTAAATAGCATATTCATATTGAAATGAACCCGAATATTTTCGGCTGACACTCGTCAGGGGTAATCGTCAGCAACTAGTAGAGAATTGGAAAGAACATTGTATATCAACAATCGTATCACAAAATATGACGTCAACAGCATGAAAGAGAGAGCGTTCAATGTACTATTTTCAGGTGGTACACGAACTCCTTTTGTTGACAGAGTTTTGGTTGGTGTATTTTGATAAAATTTGATTCCAAGGCACACAAATGGAATTGTGAACGGCCTCGCCCTACGATTCCAAATCGGTCGTCTCGATAATTATTCGCACAAATCGGATTATCCAACAGATGTTTGCCGATGGCAGAATTAATAGCCTTTGATCGATCAGCATCAATCTTAAGTGGATGAGTTAAGGGTGAGCTTTTCACTGAGCGTGACGCACGTGGTCTGATAAATCTGGGGACATGTTGCTTTATGCGGTCCTGCAGACGTCTTGACGTTCTTCCCACGTAGCCACAATCACAGTGGCACCTATATTCGTACACTACATTACTTTGTTGAAGTGCAGGAAGCACGTCTTTGCGTGTTGAAGGGAGCAGTTGTGTTGTTGTAAAAATCACATTGGTTTTGACTGTATCGTAACATTTACTGACAGCAGAAATCAATTGTTTTTCAAAGCGGGTGGAAATGGGGCCAATCCAAGGTAGATGGATATAAACATCTTTTATTGTTCGTGCGGTGGGCTCTGTTCGTATGGGCTCTGTATGTTCGAATTATTCGCGATATGCCGGTGTCACTTGTAAGAGCAGCCATAATGCAGTTATTCACTGATTGCACCATTCACTGATCCTCCATTTTTACATCACAAATTAATTGACCGCAAACGAAACGATCACATCTTACGTTGTAGTAGTAGTAGTAGATTGATCTAATATCAATGTATCTTTGTTAAATAAACGGCGCAGTGCTCACATTCATCAACCCTCTTGTATAATTTAAATAGCACGAATATAGTTTATGCGTTTCTATTCTCATGGATGTGTGGATGGGCAGTGTATTGTACCATATCAATTTGTTGCAACTTTTGGAGGCTCCGAAACTTCGTTACAATGCAACATTGGATGCTGATTTTCGGCGGTTCCAGGACCACGAGCAGAATAAAATTTTTAGTTTCCCAATCAGGTCCACGGTAGCTTTAGACTGATACCGGTTTTATCAAATTTTGCGCTCGACAAGCCGGTCAAAACTTACAGTCCAATTGTCTTTAGCCAAATGCAAAGTGTGAAGTAGACCAATTTCACTGATCCGTGAGATTTGCTTGTGTCCACACCATACCTTACTACACTATAGCAGGGGCGGGTAACATACGGCCCGTGGGCCGGATCCAGCCCGCGAAGGGATTTTGTCCGGCCCGGGGACAGTTTTCCATCTTATATGATCATGTGGACCGCGGCTACAGTAGGCTACAGTGCCGAGATTACCCGCCACTTGCTTACGACGTCAAATTTTAATGACTGTATGTTATTTTATACATATATACGCGCATTGCGCAGCGTGCGAGTGGAGCTTGCGCGTAAGCTCGTCGAAACGAGAAGACTTGCATTATCGGCATTTACGATGTACTCAACCCTAATATCGTTTGTGGTAATCCTGGTGTTTGTAGACTACAATGGTCATTTACACCAGACCGATAGTTCTAATTTTGAATTCCGTAATGACCGACCTGTAGCGCGGCACACTTATAGGCTATTGTAAGACACCACTTATGCCAGGGTTCACCAACTCAAAACAGGTCGCGGGCCACTTTTAAAATTTCATAGATGCCGCGGTCCGTATGAATTCAATATCGAGATAAAATAGGCCACACGGATGAACAACGACGCTATCTCATCACCTACTCAGCCCTTGTGAATTGATATCTTGGTTAGTTTGGGGTACCGGGCTTATCGAGCGCCTCGAAATATTAATTAGGGGTTGCACCGTGTGTTGATTGATCAGACTATAGATAACTAACCTACGGATAGATGGGCAACACGTGCGTCACGGTCGAGTGATGCGACAACGGCAGATTTGTTGTAGCTTCATAGCATGAAACGGCAGTGTAATTGCTAATCCCATAGATGACGACCCGAGCGCTCAAATTAAATAACGTTGATCTTATTTGAAAGCTACAGTCGCACTGATTCTGATAATATACATTAAATTTTCATCCAGGCAATGGAACCACTCCGAAATAGCCTTCAAAATATGAAAATCGGCATTGTTCTAAACAATCGCAACCACGCACGGACCGTTGTTATGGTCATTGTGCTGCGCCGTTGCAATTGTTTAGAACAATGCCGGTTTTCAGACTTTGAAGGCTATTTCGAGGTGGTTTCACTGCCTTGATGAAAGCTTAATGTATATCATCAGAATCAGCGCAACTGTAGCTTTCAAATAAGATCAACTTTATTTAATTTGAGCGCTCGGGTCGTCATCTATGGGATTAGCAATTACGCTCCCGTTTCATGCTATGAAGTGACAACAAATCTGCCGTTGTCGCATCACTCGACCGTGACGCACGTGTTGCCCATCTATCCGTAGGTTAGTTATCTATAATCAGACCGTAGCGTCCTATATGGCTGCGTCACAATACCAAACTCCGTTACAATGCAACATTCGAGACTGATTTTGGGGGGTTTCCAGCAGAGTTGGATCAATTACAATATTTCAGTTCAATTACAATTACAATTACTTTCATGCATGTTTCAATTACATTACAATTACAATTACTCCATGCTACAAATATCAAATTACAATTACAATTACTCCTTGCATGCTTCAATTACATTACAATTACAATAGCTGCTGTTGAACATGTAATTGGAATCATAAATTCAACCGTGCTCCTTGACAACCGTAGCGTCGTATTTAACAACAATTCAAGTCTAGTTCAGATTGTGTAGTAATAAATGCGTTTATGTGCGTACATAGTATGCTATGTAAGATGTCATTGTGACGTAATATAAGCGTGTTTCGTATGCTCGGTAATTATTGCTCACGTAATTGGAAATGTAAAATGTTATTTACCTAATTTCCTATGGGTTAGGAGTAAGGATAGGGTGCGGTATGTCGTTGAAAAAGTATTATAATATATGCACGTGTCGGATTTGCGTATATAGTATATAATTAAAGAAATAATATTATTTTTATCGAGGGACGTAGGAATTAGGATGAGGAGTAAAAACAAAACCGTGCTTTGTCAGATAAGACGTTATATAATATTCAGTGGTCTGGTTAGTTAGCCAGACGAAGTAACGATGCAGCATCGTGATCTGAAATCGTATCGTAGATTGCCAACCCAAGGATAGATGCGCAAGATGTGAGTCACGGATGAATGCACCGACAAACGTATTGCAGAGCCGGCTAAAAGCAGCAAACTTTGTAGTCCTAGAGCTGGCGATCCATGCGTCCAAATTTGATGCATCTGTTCTTTATCGTAAGCTATTGATGTACTAATTCCGAAAATACAAAATAAAATCTCGTCAGGGCAATGTAACTGCTCCAAAATAGCCGTTTAAGGCCGACTGTTCTGAAAAGTGAGAGCGCTGCAGCAGCATGACCACAACAATTACCAATTACGCCCAGCGATTGTTCAGAACAATGCCGATTCCCAGACTTTCACGACTATTTTGGGATGGTACCATTGCCTGGAAATATACTTTTATTGCGGAATCAGTGCGACAGTAGCTTTCGATTAGGACCATACATATCAAATTTCGACGCTTGGATCGCCAGCTATGGGATTATCAATTCTGCTGCTTTTAGCCGGCTCAGCAGTTCGCTTCTCGGCGTATTCAATGGTGAGTCACGTGTTGCGAATCCATCCGTTGGTTAGTAATCTAAAAATTGTATACAATGGCAGCCGAGGCCAGCATAGCGGTAAAAATAAAAAAAACTTCGCCCGCAAGGGCACAGTCAAGGGCTTCCGCGAATGGATTCACCAAATTCCTTGTCGACATTTGAAGAGAATGCATTACAAGTCAATTATTTTATGTTGTGCTTGTCAGGTCTCAATAGCAATTTAATGTAATTGAAATTGTAATTGAGCAAAATTTTTGTCAAATTACAATTACAATTACACAAAATAAAAATGCTTCAATTACAATTACATTGAAAAATGTAATTAATTACATTCAATTACAATTACAAATTACAATTGATCCAACTCTGGTTTCCAGGACCACGAGCAGAATAAAATTTATATTCTCGCAACTAGCACCGCGGTAGCTTTCGATTGATACCCGTTTTATTAAATTTAATGCTCGGCAAGTCGGTCAAAAACTACCGTCAAGTTGCCTTTGACCAAATGGAAAGAGGGAGGTAGACCAATTTCACTGAGCCGTGGGATTTGCTTGTGTCCACACCAGAGGTTTCCAAAGTAGTCCCCGTCGCTACTCAAGTAGAAGTAGCGGAATTTCTACTAAAGTAAAAGAAGGAGTGGTGGTTCGCAAGTAAGTAAGTAGGTATTCTACGCTCATTTTTGCCTATAAAACTGAAAACTGTTAAGCTGAAATAGAAGTAGCTTAAAATCATAACTACTTAAAAAGTAGTGTGAGTAGGTTAAATCTACTTCAAGTACTTCAAAAAGTAGAAGTACTCCGTTATTGACCACCTCTGGTCTACACCATATAGGACAATATGATCAGAGAAAAGCAGACATGGCGGCGCCTGTATGATAATGCTGTTCTCAAATCCATGTTATATCCTCGTCATTATCGGCGGGAACTGGCTTTGAAGTGACAATGCTGTCGTTAAAATAAATTCATTAAATACGGTTTATTCCTTGCATATGTAGATAAATGGGCGAATAATGGTTCGATTCAGCAATTCGGCCCGTTAAGTACCTAATTTTCCTATATCCGGCCCGCCGACTGGAGAAGTTGCCAGCCCCTGCCATAGTTGATATGATATCATGTTCCATACTAGTTGCTGATGGTTACGCCTGACGAGTGTCTGCCGAAAATATCCGAGTTAATTTAAATATGGATGGATACACTATTCAATTCAAACAATAACGCACAGCACGCTCTCATAAGATTATTCACAAGTGATGATTTTAGAGAGGAAGAGCAACAGTATATCGTTATTTAATGTCACATAGGATTACCATATACGTCCTCTTTTACGAGGATTTGTCCTCTTTTTTGACTTTTTTGAAAGTGTCGGAGGAGGAAGGCCAAAAGTCCTCTTTTATTGGATTTTATCCCCTTTTTTGAGAATTTTGGGTCAATATAGGGCACAATTTGACGGAAATACATTAAATCAGCAATGAAGTAACGTTCCGGCGGTGAAAAACCGTAATTAGTGGTTCGAGACGGAAACAAAGAATTTTTCTTTCAGTCAACCGACCACGAAGTGGTTAAAGTTACCATTTTTTTCAGTATTTCTCTCCGTTATTGCAAGTCAGAAATTTTTTTAAAAGTTTCCTTTTTTCAGATTTCCAAAATATGGTTACCCTACTATCACATCTATGTATGCCGTCCACTTATCCACTAGCGAACTGAATGCTTCTGATCATGCACCGTACAAAAGGTGAATCAATCATTCATGTCCCTTACACCCGCGAGAAACACATGCAGTGTTACGCATGCTATTGCGTGCAATGTTTCCGAATGGCAAAAATTCACTTCTTAACTTACTCGTTTTCCTCTGTTCTCCCGTATAAGGCATCGACTATGTGGATCCACTGACCTGACGGACACGAAATATTCAGAACTCTATTTTCACAAGCTCTATCCACGATAACACCTAGAAAGACATGTTTAGATGCATTCATTCTTTCTGCTTTTTTAGAATGATAATAACTCATTCCGTTTGGGAATGAGTAGTAAGTGTTCCCGACTATATAATATAATACGGGATTGACATGACGATACTCTCAATAGTCTATTTCATTTATGCAATCGCTTCAGATTTGAAGAGGGCGATTCCTCTGCGGTATTCTATTCATCGAGTACCGTGAAATCAATCATGAAGTTGAAACAACAACTAAGAAACTTGAATGTGATTTATTTATACAGAAGATGCTATCACAGACCAATTTTTGATCCATACAGTTTTGATTGGTTTGAAAAGTAAGCGAGTTGAACGATACATGATATCACATATTGTCCAATGTGAAGTTCATAGCGGTGAGGGTTGGGGGACATTTCAACCTAACCTATAAGCCTATATAATGCGTTATAGCATTTAGCATCTACTCGCGAACACATCCGCCGTTATATCTTCCATGTTTCCTCTCGCAAGCACACTCTTCATTTTCGCAATCTTCGTTTTCTCCGCAGTCGCTGTTTCTACGACATTTATCCACTAAAATTTGATATCTTCTATAAATATAACTTGAACATTTTGATTCGATTGCTAGATTGTAAATTTCCATGACGTACGTACATAAATGTTCATTATTTTTGTAGTCGTCCTCTGAACAATGATATTGAATATTACATGTCAAGGAAATCTGTTTCAAAAATGGATCATATCACAAAGTTCACCAACGTCTGTGACGATGAATATGCTGATATTTGTTAGTATCGTATAGCCAATACGCCAATTAGTAAAAGAGGCCTAGTTGAGTGCATATGAAGTGTGAGGGGAAGCGGGTGGCGCAGTTGGTAAAACACTACAGTCACGACACCAATGGTTCTCGGCTCTGCCATGTGTCGGAGGTTTATCCGGGCTCCTCATCGCCGATCCCGCTGTAAATATAGCGCCTTCAAAAGCCCAGAGGAAGAGGGAGCCGAACTCTTGGAAGATGGCAGCTAAATATCACGTTGAAGGATCAAAAAAGAAATCTGACATTGATGAAAGTCATGTACTGGGCGCAAATGACTGTAATAGCGATATGTGTCAATAAAACAAACAATATGAAGCGTGACATTATGCATATGAATAGTGGCATTATTCACTAACACTAAGTATAGATAACTAACCTACGGATAGATGGGCAGCACGAGAGTCACGGTCGAGTGATGCGACAACGGCAGATTTGTTGTCGCTTCATAGCATGAAACGGGAGCGTAATTGCTAATCCCATAGATGACGACCCGAGCGCTCAAATTAAATAAAGTTGATCTTATTTGAAAGCTACTGTCGCGCTGATTCTGATAATATACATTAAATTTTCATCAAGGCAATGGAACCACCCCGAAATAGCCTTCAAAATATGAAAATCGGCATTGTTCTAAAACAATTGCAACGGCGCAGCACAATGACCATAACAACGGTCCGTGCGTGGTTGCGATTGTTTAGAACAATGCCGATTTTCATATTTTGAATGCTATTTCGGGGTGGTTCCATTGCCTTGATGAAAATTTAATGTATATTATCAGAATCAGCGCGACTGTAGCTTTCAAATAAGATCAACTTCATTTAATTTGAGCGCTCGGGTCGTCATCTATGGGATTAGCAATTACGCTTCAGGGATCGCCAGACAGGACGCCTATTGCCGAAAACCTAGCCTATAGCCGGAAACCTAGCCAATAGCCGAAAACCTATGCGATACAGACAGGTCGCGTACGAAGAAGCGTTCTCTCGTTTTTCGCGAGCCTGGCCGAAAGCGTACGGGCGCCTATCGAGTTAAAATATTTTTAACTTTATCGGCTATCGGCGCTCACGGCTGGTCGTTCACCGTGTGCTTCAGTCGCATTTGGCTTGCTGGGCTATGTTTTGTTGAGTGTTGTGAATCGCAGGGAGAAGAGATGCGGTGGCAGTGGCGTTGTTGTTTGAAGTAACAGTACTAATTTACTTCAATTGTAGTAGAGTACAGTGCCAATATTGTTTACCGCACTGTATACTTGATGAGAACAATATGAGATGGTCGGCAACCATGGCACCAGATATGTTGGTATTTTGAATCATAGATATACAATATACATGCAGATAGATAGATATAGATATAGATAGATAGATCGGTAGATATAATATGTTGGGGCTCAGTTCTTCTGATGGAATGGGCCCTGTTGTTTTTACTCATATTTTCTTGTATGCAGTGACAGGCCTATTTATGCTGTGCATTTGATATGAATTTTAATGAGGAACTGATCGAGAGCGTCCGGGACTACCCGGTGCTGTATGACTCTACACATACGAAATTTTTGGATACAATACGAAAAGATAATATTTGGATAAAGATCAGCGAAAAACTCGCTAAATACGATACAACAGGTAAGCATGACGAGTTTATGGTTATGAGTGTATGGTATGGTATAGCCCCAGTGGTTCTTAACCGGGGGTCTGCGAAGCAATTTTAGGGGGTCTGCGAGACGTGAGACCTCTAAATTTTTAAAATGATTGATATACGAATTTTAAATTAGGGAAACCACGAGGCAGTTTTGCTCCGCAACTACTAAATCCTCATGACTCACATCATCAGAATAATAGCCGGGCATGAAATATCGTACTGTGTAAATTCATTTTAATTGCCAAATTGCCAATAACCTACCGATACAATCATTTTGCTGTTTAGAGACATTTTGTTGAAGTTTGTGGAAAAATAAAAATACTGGTAAGGAGATTTATTGTTTGCGAAACCTTTTCAATTTAAAGATGTCAGTCGAACATAAAAATTCCTCAAGTATTTTCCCTAATTTGTCCCAATGTCATACTTTTCAGAGTTAAGTGCATGATTGCACCGCTAATATTGCACTCCACCCCAGCTCCAGTAATGTTGTTTTATAATATGAAATACTATGACAGTTATGCCCTTACAAACATGAATTCACACAACTTACACATACTATGAAAATAAAGTATTTGTCATTTTTCTGCCCAACCTCAAATCTGTTTGCTTTGTTAATATGGTAGGAGTGTAGAATGACATTGTGGGAACAACATAGTTGAAGGAATCTGTCCATCAGAAAATTGATCTGTGATAAAATTGCACGTCTCTTCTTGGCCTCCTCACCCCTACCATTTGTGTAAACAATGCCAAACGGAGGATGCAGTGGTATCACCCCGGGAAGTCTAGACTGATCCTATTGTCTATGCAATGTCCTATTTGTCGACCTACACACACTGCTCTTGATATGCATGTGCAATAGGGGTGCCAAAATACAAACTTTTTTTATTTAAATTTCATCGACTTAGTTGTCGAATCGTGAGTTTACCTAAAAAAAAGTACGTTGCACACCAAATTTTACTCAATTCCAACCAGAGAAATCGAGGTCAGTCGAATTGACATTTCGGCCATTTTTGAAGTAATAGTATTTACGGTGACCAATTTCGTCACACCGACATGACCAAAAATTGTCCAGTAGGGAGTTCTAAATAAATGTATTATGTCACAGTACAATCATTAATGTTTTTTTATTAATTTTCACATTGTTTACAGCGACGAACTGCAAAAAACGTTGGAAACAACTCCGAGACAGGTTCAGCAAATATGTTGGCAAATTGAAGAAAGCCAAAAGCAGTGGCTCTGCCGCAAGCACTATCAAGGAGTTTACTCATTATCAGTTGGTTGCAAAGATGCTGGAGAAATTGCCACCAGTCAAAGCTATTTCTACAATGAGCTGTATTATGCAATTCATGGGTGAGCAGATGTCTTCACTCGAGACACAAGTTATTGATACACAGGATACAGAATGATGTATGTTGTATGATGACTTGTACACACGACTGGATATGTGCAACTGGAACTATAACTACTCGCTTTTGAAAATCGGAAACTAGAACGATTCAATTTTCAAAATCTGCAATTAGAAGTAGGACTTACTCAGTTTTCGAAATCCGTAACTTAGTCACCACGTCAATTGACTAAATTGGCAGATTGCACAAGCCTGGCTGTATGTTTTTGACATTGTTGTTTACCTCTGTGTTGATACATGCTAAATTCTCTTCACTGCATTTTTCGCTTTTGACATTTTTCATGTCTCGCTGTGATTATACCTTTCTTATGTGGTAACTTGCCCCTAGTTCTCGTTATTGATCCGTGATATTCTGTACTTAGTTGTATGTGTTTCGTTAAAGCCTGATGTCAAACTAGTTCACACATGCAATTTCCATATCTTCTTCAGTAAAAACTGTTTCAATATGAATGCATTAACTTGCCCCTAGTACTCGTTCTTGATCTGTGATATACTGTACTTCGTTATACACTGCTTAACACTATGTTCACACAATTTTCAACAGCAATTTTCATATTTCCTTTAATAAAAACTGTTCCAACAATGTGAATGGAAGAATATTAATGTTTTGGAACAGTGGTTCGCAATGAAATGTACATCGGATAATGTCATTTCGTCTAGCAATATATTCAAAAGCAGATTGGGGGGCCCAGAATATCCAAAGCAGTTTTGTGGTCCACCAGAGTCGATGAGCTCACACGCGATTTACCACTGCTTCTTGCCATGCAACTCTGCCAATATTGCTCATAAAGTAATTGGTAAATTTCTCCCTCACCTCCTTTGCTTCGTTGCTGTACATATTGGACCCCAGTCTCCTAGTTCGAGAAGTGGTCCCAGTTTGAGAAGTGGTTGTAGGGCCTCCAAAATCACTGGAAGTGGCAGGTGCGATGCCAAGGTTTGAGAGTGTGCACGAGGATCTTAGCTGGAAGAAGTTGTGCAAACAACATGCAGCTTTGGTAATGTCAGTGGCAAGTTTCGGCTCGGCAGTAATGGTGCCCCGGAACACTCTCCACCGCGCTGCCATCACGCCAAATGCGTTTTCAATGACACGCCGTGCACGGGATAAACGGTAATTGAAAATAGATTTGTGCGATGGCAATTGTTTGCCGGGATAGGGTCTCATCAGATTCCTGCGTAATGGAAATGCCGCATCTCCAACCATGACGAAGGGAACACATACATCTGTCCCAGGTAGGCAGCCATCATCAGGCACATTTAGTTGACCATTGAAGAACTTACTTCCGAAGGTCGAATTCGCAAATACCCCACCATCACTATGTCTCCCTGAATCACCTATGTCTACCAGAGTGAAGCAAAGCTGTGAGTCGCATGCAGCAAGAAGCACAATACTAAAATTTCCCTTGTAGTTATAAAATTCTGATCCCGACTTGGCAGGCGCCTCAATGGTAATATGCTTTCCATCAATGGCACCAAGGCACATTGGAAAATCCCACTTCTCTTGGAATCCCTTTGATATTCTCTGCCACTCCTCTGGTGATGCTGGTGACTTTAAAACCTCAGGCATTAGTATGGTCCATATCGCCTCACATGTCTCCTCAATTATCACTCCAACTGTCGAATGTCCAACACGAAAACTCTTGGAAATTGACTTTCGAGAATCCCCAGTTGCTAAGTACCTAAAGCAAGATATACTAAGCCTGATGACGGCTTCTTGAAATATATTTCAAAATTTACCTCAGTGCAATTGCCAGTCTTATGTCAGCTGAAATAGCTTTCCTCCAATTGGTATCCTGCTTCGTTATTTCTGGCTTCAGTTTTTCCAGCAGCTCATAGAAGGTGTTAAAATCCATGCGAAAATATTCATGAAACATTTCCGGATCGTTGTGCATTTCTCTGACTAAGTTGTACTCCCCCATTTCGTCTCTGTTTCGAAAAATTGGGCGAACCCATCCCCTGTAATATAATACCATATGCTTGAACTGAACATGTATGGTACACGACTTTGCCGAATCCCCAAATCATACCTTTCAGACGAAACTAGCAGAGCCAATGCCGAGCAGATATTTTGCTGCACAAGCAACACTGCCAATAACGACTCAATGTCACCGTCCTCCAACTCCACGTCCATTTCCAATGCTCCTTCCGCGTCCATTTCCAGTCAGTTACAATGTTTTGATCGCAACCATATTTTGTTCGGCCCGCGAAAACGCGGTCCGATACACACCAATGAAGCGGAAAGCCGAAAGCCAGCCGAAAGCCTGCCGATAGCCGAAAACCGGTGCGCTTCGGCTATAGGTTAGGTTTTCGGCAATAGGCGTCCTGTCTGGCGAGCCCTTTCCGTTTCATGCTATGAAGCGACAACAAATCTGCCGTTGTCGCATCACTCGACCGTGACTCTCGTGCTGCCCATCTATCCGTAGGTTAGTTATCTATACACTAAGTGTTAGTGGCCAACACTGTATTGAGGAAAAGAATTGTGCACAACTAACTCGACACACCACCAGATGGAATACAAAGAAGGTACATCTCCTTTCATTTAGGGTTCTTAAAAATGGTGTTCCGAACTAGTTTGTGGGTTCCTACACGGGCAATGTTGAAATACATATTCCAGAAGCTACAAAACCAGATAATCCTTTGGCAATGATACCGTGAGTAAGACTGTGAACCTTGTCTAATCATTAGGTAACTGAATGTGGACCTCGGCTACTCCGACTAAAAGACAAGTTTAAAATGGTGGAAGTCTTTAGTCATCGCCAGTCAAAATGTGAGGGGTTACCATTCATCATGAAGGGACCCGCGATCAAAAACCATGGTCTACAGTACACCTTTGACATTTACATATAGATATACAACACTACATCGTCAACCTTACTAACGCATTGATCATTTCTATGGATGAACCCATGCCTACAAACACACCGGCGGACCTTGCACGCTGAATTGGATCCACACGAACTGCACGGGTCTATGAACATAATTGATCAACTCAAAACAAGTAGGATGACATAGCGAAGAATGATGATCATATATATGTGACTGGGTCACTTTATGTTCACCTCGACGACTGTGAATTAATGGAATGAAGTCCGACTTTTATTGTCAAACCATGATCGGCTATAATCTACTCCAGCGGTTCCCATGCAACCAGGGGTTAGCGATCGGCCTGTTCCGGGACGCATCGAGAAGAAAGAGGCTCATCAGATGCCGTCCACATAACATAAGTGTTGCGGAAGTCGAAGTATTTCTTAGCATTTAGGGTACTGTATTCAGTATGATCGTCGGTGTGGTATTCAAAACACCGTGATATGGAATGAACTGAAATGGTGACGCTGAAATTCTCGGCTCATTGACCTATGTGTGAATGTGGTCGATCTTCCATACGCGTACTCGTTTCATAGGGTCCTTGGATGGCGCATCAAAACCACAGGAAAGGGGCTAAAAAAGTAATGAGATCCCTTTATTAATCAATCGTTCGGGAAGTAGGATTTTCGATAGTAATCAGCAGATTTTCGAAGAGAGCCCAAATCTGCATAATGATAAGCAGGTCCCTGTCGTCAGCGACATAATTCCTGAATGTTTGTATTTTGTTAGTAAATAATTGCCCCCATGGACAAGGCTGTGAAATAAGTGTCAGCAGCATTTACGAATTGTTATTGCGTGTGTATACCGGTAAGGAGGGCTGTAATGGCGCAACAGACACTGCCAACTTATGTGCAATTTTTTCCGACATGCTATTACACTGGTTCTCAACCCTTCGACCTTATGGCACCCTCTGACATGGAATACGCTAGCACTTCGAGTAGTCCAAGCATAAGATACGATAATCTGTTGATCATTTTTATTCGTTCCTCACGTCTAATTTCTTTGAGCATCCATTCCCACAACCTAAAATCCCTCGATCCAATACTTCAAAAGGCTTTCTCAATTGAAATTTGGCTATACTTTGTCAATTAGTTTAGTAGTTTCTATTGGTACAAGTTTAGACGTCCCGGGATTGATAGTGACTCTGTTTTTTGTACTTCTAATAGGAATTAGAGATGACGTCATATTTGGGGTGATAGTGCCACATCGAGATTCATTTTATGTCGACGGCAACCTTTTTTACCTTCACTAAAATGCTCAGCAATCCAATCGACACCCGGGGGATGATACTGGAGAGTTCGTCATTTGGAAGAGATCTTTTAGGCCATTTTACCTCCCAAAGAGCCATAATCAACTGCTACGCCACAATCGAAAATTAGTGACGTCATGGTAGCACCAATTCGAACTCTCTACATGGGATTTGTCACCTCATTTTCTCTGTAAAAATGCGTACTAATCATAATGATTGCTGGTTATTTAAGCATGATCATATGCGGAGGTAGCCAAACATGGTCACCACAGCAGTAAATATGCCTACCCACTCTAAGCTGTGGTACATCAGTGACTTCGGTTCAGAGGAGGCAAGTGAGGCTGTACTACAGCTACTTAACAATGAAGAACGTGGATAGTTATGACATTGCTTGTTATTCTAATTTGCAATTGTGAATGTAACGTCCCTGGCAATTCATTTCGAGACGTATATCAGGAAGATAATGTGTATTTGAAAATTGTGTCGTCATGGGGCGTCTGCTAGTCTCTTTGATCAATCAACGTATCGTGCAAAACAAGATTTCGAGTCGGGTACATCGAATTCGCGAGTGATATTAGTCGCCGACTCGGTAGTAACTGGAATTTGAGGATTTTGAAATGAGGGCGTTCGAGCCCCTTAAACAGGAGACGACATTGTCTTTACTTCTCAGAGACATGTTTATCTGCCACCGTGAATAATTATACTGGCGGTGATGATAATTTATCAACAAGTTGTTTCAACATTGATCAATTCAGTACAGAAATAAATATTTGGCAAAGAGCCATATCATACACCCATAAGAGCCATATATGGCTCGCGAGCCATAGGTTCCCGACCACTGTTTTAGGCTCAATAATGAAAATTCGTCAGGGGCTGCACTCAATATTCGGACATAGATACCAAGCGTCCAATGAACTATCCTAAGACAAAGTGCAAATTGGATACAATGTGAGGAGAGTTGACCAAATTAAACCCTACAACCAACTAACGAATGCGACGGGACACAATAAATTACTGAAGGTAACTACTGTAACACGCTAAGTTTTCACAACGGTATCAGTCGCTATTGCTTGCGGGTAGTTGTGATATATACTTTCGGAAATACCTTGTTATCTGTAAATAAAACTACGTCAAAATTGTAAATATCCATTTGGTTCAAAATATATTTGCAGTTGTGATCTAACCTTGTATTGCTTCACCCATTCTTTTCAACTGAGCAAACGCAAGCTTCATTTGATCCAAATCTAAAATTGCATGTTGAGACTTTCTATGTTACCAAAACTTTGGAAGTAATGCGATTGCACCAGAAGTAACATACAGTAATATTTCGTAAATAAACGATAACACGGATCTACAATTTTCGAAAATAACTTTGCTCCGAAAATTTAATGATTGATTTGGGCTAATTTAAGGTTGCTGAATCCGATTCAGTGCTCATAAATTCTCCATATCGTCAAATTTTTCTCATTTTCATAAATTAATCAAATTTCTGCTTTCGTTAGTGACATCACGGTAAGCATACAACAGCTCAAATATTGTTATTTAAATCATACATCTTTATTGAAACCTGGGTTGTTGTCATACAGATTTTGTGGGTTTTCGATGAACCCGAATCCAGTAATTCTCTATCTTCGTTCAATCAGAAGCTCTTTCCGACCCATAGAATTACACTGGTCTGAAAATTTGTTGGTAACTAGGTTATAACCAATTATTTTAATACTCCCATTCCAACACTCTTGTTCTCCCCCGTCTCTCAAACCCCTAGTAGGAGTCGATATCACGAACATCTGTCAATCTTTAAACTGGTTGATGCGGTCCAGCGGGCGCAGGACTTTTAGCAAAGGCCTCTCGCGCCTGTCATTTACACGTTAGGATATACCTATATAAGATTTCGGCCAACATAACACTCCGCGAAGTGGGCAGACATGAAAGATCGGCGGCGATAAACCGTTGTTAAAAATCATCACCGCATGTTAGCCATAAAGCGTTGATACGCCTAGGCTCCAAGCAGTCGTGTTCCTGCAATCTGCCCTCCGCGGTATAAACAAGTTTTTATGTTCTTTAGGTAATTCATTTGTAATATTGCCGATAGTACCTGTTTTCAAGCCTCGGTATTGCCGTTTCAATTGTTTGTATTCCACTCTCGCCGAGTGGACAGGTAGGGACGTCTTTATGCAAGATAAGGCATGTTCGTTCGTGTTTAGTTGTAAATACTGAATACCCGGATCGCATCAGGCGAACTGGAAGCCGGGTCGTGCTTTACACAGAATTTCTTCCGGCTTAACGGCAGACATCATCGACAATTAGCATAAAGTCAAGATTGCGCGCGTCATCTTCATTTCATTTAAACGCAATCACCGAAGGACAGTTTCTACAATGCGAATAACCTCTGCAATAATTATGGAGCAACCAATAAATTGTTCGGTAAGGTAAATGTAGCTCCTGAAATGCATGATAATTTATACATTTAATAAAATTATAATGAATGAATGTGTGACAAGTTTCAGAACATAAAAGGCACATAAATTGATAACCGTCAACGTGAGCTCACATTCCGACTTGAAAATCACGTGGTCGTCAGCATACGAATGAACTGTACCAGCTGCTTGACGTGTGTGCACTGTGCAGCTGTGCATACATTGCAATATCCACAGAATCATCGACTTCCTTCCTTCAAAGATTTTATGGGCTTGGCGCTGTATATCTATCTGAACCTCCTCCCCATCTCTGTAGGCAGACCCTTTCACTTGATCAATCCTGCATGTTTCCACGACTTTTCGCCTTTATTAATCAACCACATCGAGATATAATTCTGTCACGAATTTACAGTTTTAAAGTATGTTCCTGCAATGGTCGCTGAAGTATATTTGACGATTTATAGGCGGTTAGCTAAATAATACGTTAGCTGTAACTCATCGCATCAATGTAGACTTCAGGAATAACAATCAAATGTACTTACACTCTCGCTGAGAAATGAACATAAAATATGCACTATACGCGTGCTTTCGAACAATATGGTTACATAAGATTATCCTAAAACGCTACCAATTTCCCGTGAGGCAATTTACAATAGTTCGGTAAACTCGAATGAACTGTTTGTTTCCCCTGGCGTTTGGCAGATGCATGCAATAGGTTTTCATCGTATCCATGTTAAAAGTTTACAACAGCAATAACGAAAACACCAACAACACCATTGCTGCTCAGACATATAAACTTTGTGCGACAGCGTAAAAGGTCTGCGTTCACTCGAATCTGAACCTTTAGTGGTTCGCACCGTCCATAGAATTGAGTAAAGTAGTGGTAGGCTCCATTGCTGCAACACCAATGGATTCTTCGGCGATTGGATCTTTCTATTACTATGGCACATGAATCATTTTATTCAAGTTGTAATCTGTTCCAATATTCGAATGTAACTGGAAAGCTGATTGATTTTGACTATGGTAACGAGGTGATCAATTGCCTATGAGAAGTATGTAGGACACCAAGATTAGTCTATACTGCTCCGATGCTGTGATATCACATCAATTTTTTTACATTCTGAAATATTCCACCTATAATTTTGGGACGTCAAATGTCCGCTAGCTGAAAAATTATAACGCGGCAATTTTACGATGTAATGATGCATTTTTACTCTCGAAAGGTGTATATAATTCACTATTTTGTCAAGCACAATTTTTACGTTCCAGACGTGAATTCACAATAGTAAAACACATTTCAGGATGTGTGTGTAATTCAAGTCATCAAGGTTCCGTCAAATAAGGCCTATGCTTGGAAATACATTGAACAGACATGGGGTGATTACTTCATGAATGTAATCGATTGCGATTACGATTACTTCTGAATGGCGCGATTACGATTACAGCAAAATCAGGAAGTAATCGATCACGATTACGATTACATTGAAAAGTAATCACGATTGCTCACGACTACATTTGTTTTGCATCTTAGAAGTTATGTTGGAAGACAATATATGGATTGCGCTGAAAAGGCCTAAAGAGATCACAAACTTCCTTCAAAATAGGTGCGTCATTTGCTTGTTACGTCATGATGTACCTATTGCACAATATTATATTTATATATTTTATTTTATATATTTTATATTTTTATCGCACCCAACGATTCACATTCTTGCCAAGTCCCTGACTGCCGCACCCCAAATTTCCCAACAGCGTGAGGAGCGAGCTCGACGGGGACTCAAAAGTATTTCGTAGACCAACATAAATTACAGAGTATTTTCGAAAGATTGAATTGACTTGAAAATTCTCACATAAGTCATGATAAGCTTGATTTTGAAATGCATACATCCTACCCTAAACTACAAATGCATACATAATTTATAGTAGGGCTGCATTTAAATAAAATGGTTGTTTAAAACGGTTCGTTTAAAACATGTTTTAAACCAGGGGTCGCCAACTCAAAGGGGGTCCCGCGCCACATTTTAAAATTCGTAGAGACTGCGGGCCGCATGACTTCCGAGAGAAAAATAGACAAACGCATTTCAACATCCACGTTTGATAACTCTACGTCAGTACAACGCTGTGCTTAACATGGGCGACGGGCATATAGCTACCGAAAAAGAAATATTTATTTGAAGGAATACAAATAAAACAAAAATATTATGATCATCAATTTCATTCTGCTTTGAACTATGAGCTGCTCACGGCACCTGACAACAACACTCTTCAGCAAATATAGTAGGGCTGGCAATCCTTCCGCTATTCACAACCGCATTTCCATTACTTATGTAGCCTATACGGCCGCATTTCAGCGCATAGTCCATATCCATTACCAGTGGTCTTCGGAATAATCTATTTACTCATAGCGGCTAACTATGCGTACCGAAATCGTAAGTAGACGTTATGAACAGGCACGTGGAACCGATTTACAGTCGCGAGAAGCGCTAAAAAAAATTCATTTTCAAGAGTAAATTTAGTCATTAATACTCGAATAGTTTCACATATTACTATCAAATATGTATCCTTTCTCAGCCAATGGGATCAGATTCACCCGTAGAGTTGATGCAGGGGGTTGTCTTCGAAAATGTAAGGAGTTATTATTGCTGTGCTGCATCTTTTCGTTGGCGTTTTGTTATTATTAGTCCAGTCCTCTTGAACGTAGGTGTACCCGGAACAATTTCCCTTCGTGATGAGGAGAACACGATTTCTAATTGATATTTCTTAATGAAGCGCTCCTTTTACTTTGCTTTTCGCATCTGTACAGATCATTAATGACAATACTATATTAAAAGCAAAACGCAACTCGCATTGAACCGCGCGTAGCGCGAAGAAAATACTCGAGAATAATTAAAAACAAATTAGGGAGTCAATTCGTAAATTCAATTTGTATATTGACGGCCGCTAACCCATCCTGATCGAATCAAGTGTCGATCGGCCGCATAATTTCTCTTCTACTGCCGCAGATTGGCCACCCCTGGACTAAAGATTCGATATTGCGGTTAGCTATAGACACAGTACTTGATGTAAAACGATCTCCTCGTAAAGCTTGGTCTGTTGAGGAGCCCGAAGTAGTTTCCTAAGTGTCTCGGTCTTGGCAGTGGCAACGCCGTTGCACATCAATGCTATATCCCTATTCATATTAGGGAATTCTCCCTCAATGGAATGATATTACCATCGCCGAAGTCGTGTCAGCTTGTGCGGAATAGTGATATTGGGCACCGGAGAGGACAACAACAATAATATGTTAAAACTGCAATCAATTCCAGCATTCCAAAATGCTTTACTAAGCGTTCTTCCGAAATCAGGTCGCGGGCCGCAAAATATGATCTCGCGGGCTGCGTGTTGGTGAATCCTGTTTTAGACAAGGACTTAAAAAAACTAAATTATGATTTTTCAAGTTGTAAAATTATGCCATAATTGTGTAAATACTTTCCTAAAAACATGTTGCATGAGCCTACGGACAATAACCACCCGATTTAGCCGACGTTCATCGATATGGGATGGTTTGAACCCTCAAAATAGTCGGTTCAATAGTTATAGTACAGATATTTCGTCAAAGGAGCTATATTTACCCTATATTTTCAATTGTCAATGTCAATCCACATTCGTGACGTCATGGCGCAAAAAAACCAAAAAAAACACCAAAAACATGTTTTTAACAAGGGCCTTGTTTTAAACTTGTTTGCTTTAAATTGATATTTGTTTTAAATGCAACCCTGATTTGTAGTTATAGGCATTTAGGTTCCACTCAATACCGTGTCACGACACACCAAAGACATATGTAGTTTCGACCGACTTCACGAAGGGTGCTACTAAAGAAAGACCTTGGCCGAAACTTTGGGTATGTGTCCATTGTCAATAGCCGCGCTGAGTGGACGTGACCAATAGTTCGGTCCTTCCAGTCCGAGCCCACAATGAAATGCCACCCGGGCACCCACAGAGCAGGGATATATAGAACTCCGGGATGGCTGACTTCATTTCAGCCTTTACCTAAGTAGGTCCAGAAAGTTACCTGCAATCTGCCTCAAAATATCCACTTTTATGCAAGCTAGCGATACAGCTGTTTCTAGAATAATGATCCTCAACCTTTTGCAGAATAGTTGGTGAGTAAGCTAGACATTCTTCAAGATCACAACCTTACTGCTATATGGCCAACCTAGTAAAGTATGACACTGCTGTGTAGCCAACCAAGTAAACTATGACAACTCTGAATTTCAGTAAATCAGGAATGTGTTCAATTTCTACACATATAATCTGCATCAGGCCATAAATAACAGAGTGAATAACGAATAATATCAGCGTCTTCTACCTATTTACAAGCCATTGTCGGAATCCTTGCAGCTGGGAGGGGGGGTTATAGGATTGATTAAATCAGCCGTTTCAATTCGCGTTAATCGACAATTACCATGGAGTATAGGGTTGCATTTAAAACAAACATGTTTAAAACCAGGACCTTGTACAAAACATACTTTTTTTAAGCCATGACGTCAAGAATATTCAATAGTGACGTCATATTGGATTGACATTGACAATTGAAAATATAGTGTAGATATAGCTCCTTTGACGAAATATCTGTGCTATTGCTGTTGAACCGACTATTTCGAGGGTTCCAGCCATCCCACATCGATATTAGTCGGCTATATCGGGTGGTAATCGTCCGTAGGCTCATACAACACGTATTTTGGAAAGTATTTACACAATTATGGCATAACTTTACAACATAAAAAGAATTTTTTTCAAAGGGCCTCTGTTTAAAACACTGTTTAAAGCATGTTTTAAACATGGTGTTTCAAACACCGCTTGTTATAAATGCACCCCTACCATGGAGCATTTACAATAACGAAAAGATAGCACGGCCTGTAAGGACTCGAAATTGTGATAGCAGCATTGTCATCTTCTATGTCACTCAATGAAAGTTGATCAAGAAATCAACACACCATTGATACTTCTCTTCAGGTTCAAATGCAGCCTCGGGGGGTAGAAGTTTGGTACATATCATTATCAATTTAAGAAGCATTCGGTAGACCCAGTTGTTGAATTCAGCTGATATTTTGTTCACCGAGAAATAGTTTCATGACCGCAGTGAAGAAATTACCACCATGGCTTAACGGTACATCACGAATGGGCCTCCTGAAGCCTTTCATGCCATTTATCAGTTAAGAAATATTCAGTATCATTGTCTTGCAGATTTTCCGATAGAGCGATAGATGATTCCATGTCAAAAAACATCTCGGTGAGGAGGCAGGAGATCCAAATATTCAGAATGTGGCCATCTTTGCCAAGATTTCAATGGGATGTGCCCAGTATAATATATCAGGATATCCACTGTTGACGTGATGCAAATGCTGGAACATTGCGTTTGTTTTTCTGGAATCTGCAACAAAAATGAACAAATGATGTATTTCGAGACACAAATTCACCTTAAGAATATATATAGAATATAGATGTATGCAGAGTTGGTCAGTAGTGAAGAACTTCTACTTCATTGCAGTACTCAAGTAGGTGTTGCCTATTTTCGAAGATACATCTTGTAATTTTGAAGCAGCCATCTCCAAACTTGAGTACCCTGCAGGCATTTCACTTTCTACAGCTACTTGAGGAAGTTTAAATACCAGTACGCCCGGGAATACGACTGTTACTTAAGTAGTAATGCAGACTACTTTAACCACATCAGGATTAATGTAAATAGCTCATTTAATAACGTATCACTAGAATCAGCCAAACTTACCTTGGGCCGACTGAGGAGAGCTCCATGCGTTATTGCGACGATTTGACGAAACCGTGCAAATTGATAGCAATCTTCAGAGTTTTCTCTTCCTTCGTCGTACAGGCCTATAGCCTATAGGCAATAAGTGTTTATATGGTAAAGACAGGCCGTATCTCAGGGTCGTATCGTGTCCTGACGATTGTGTTGGCTTATCCATTCAAGGGAGTGGGCATCTTCACGGCTTCAGTAAGAGCCAATGGTCAACAAATGTCATGGCCATATTCTGGGAGTCAGCTGTTGGCAGTTCACAACAGTGCACTTCTGTTGAAGTATAATTCCAGTACTGTAGCCTTAAGGTGCCGTTCATTAACAAACATATGCCTGCCTTGTTTTACCAGACACGTAACTGATGAATAGTATCTGTAACAAGAGATTGGATTCAACAGTTGTTATGGACACTTACAACTGCAACGACCTTGACGTGTTGTTTTTGTATTAGATTCAAATGGTTGGTTATCCTTAATTGAAATGCCTCTTGAATCTTGCACACCGGTAGTGTACTCAGTGGCTCCAATTCTTATACTAGGAATAATCCAGCAATGATCTGGAATACTGGTAAGCCTGCAATACCAGCACAACCTGCATATTCACATATTAGCACAAGATCTTAACAGACGAAGTCCCTCCTAACGGTCGCCTTCATAGTTGACACGGCACAGTGTAAATGTACACTTGTACTATTACAATGTACAACCTTGGATGGTGACATTATAGTGACATACATTCGCATAACATACCGGTAAATGAAGAACATACCGCAAGGCGTAATCGAAATCCTAATGCTGATATCAATGTCAACGTTGGAAATTATTGTACATTTTGTTATCTTCTCACGATTATTAACGCAGCAAAACATGTTACATAAGATACTACAGAAGCAGAGATATTCCGAAGGCGAGTATACCGGTAAATTGCTGCTGAAGGAATAAGGCCAATACCGCAAAGTTTCAGACTACCTGAACATCTCATAACCTGGTTAACCTCTAGCTTTATAAAAAAAAACACATAAACATGGATATTATATGCCTCTACCGCTCTCAAAGACTCCAAATTACAGATAGATGAAGCGGCTGACCAGAACGTGCATCAAAACTGAATGCGCGAATCGGGACCTACTTAGGTAATACGGCGATGACGCAATTGACGCAGTCAGCCATCCCGGAGTTCTATATATCCCTGCCACAGAGCATTAAAGACATGACAATTTGTGTGTGCGTCTCAGGAAAGTTTATCTTTTAGTCTGCTATACGTTTGGGATACAACAATATCTTTTGATTATATAACAGACCGGACGTCACGAATTAACAACATACACTAAAGTAAATATAACAGGATACCAGACGTTATAATTATATATTACGTGCCCCCAACTCTACAGGTAAATCTGAACATCAGGGGCCGACAGGGGAATAAAAATTAATATTAATTATAATAAAATGCGATTAACAATATTATTGACGAAATTAATTCAGTATTCAGCTTGAAAATATCACCCTATGGGGGCCAAAAACCAACGTTCGGACTGGGGGACGAATTGCTGTTTTGGTCCTGATTCTAGCTACAACCCACGCCAACATGATATATGTTAAGCCCATGGCTCTGGCGGCAGGTCCCAATGTTGAGTAAAGAATTGTGAAATTACGATTGGCGCCCGATTTAAGTGTGGTCATATGAGAATAATATGAAGAGAATATAAAATTCTGCCTTTCACTTAATACAGATAATGTACTGCAAGCTGCCGTTACGAGAAACGGCAAAAACGGCTCGGTTATGATAGGCTATATATCAGCAGCTGTTGATTTTCAATACTTCGTTGTGGAAACCTTTTGACGAGTGCAAAATTTCAAATCTTTGTCCGCTGTACGTACGTACTACATAGGCCTACTGCTCGCCAAGCAGCAACGGTCAAACTGCGTTTAACTAAGCATAAGCATAACCAAACATCATTACACAAGTTACTATTTCAAACTAGGCAGAGTGGTGATTAATTATCCTGCTGCGAGGTACTGGCGTTTGGAACGTTTTGATGACCTGATATACAGCACTGCGTGTGTTCTTACAATAAGACTAATGTACGTACGTCGAGTATCTATTTGCTGTGGATACTTCTTACGCAATGACTAGCAAAGCTGAGGCTACTTTTGACGTAATAATAAGCAATGGCATTTCAAAATCAGACGTTTGTGCTATCACGAGCCTGATATTATATCACTTCCTTGTTCACGAATGTTCAGTAATCAGAAATTTCAGAAAGAAATCGATCAGATATGGGAAGTAGTCGATTACGCTTACGATTAGTTCGGAATTTCTTCGAATGTAATCGATCGCGATTACGATTACTTGAAAATGCTGTAATCGTCGTAATCGATTACGATTACTAATCGCGATTACCCAATGTCTGACATTGAATACCCCTGTTATTGGTGCATCGGTAGCGAAGCCATGAAAAACTAGGGAATTGGCCCTCGATCACATTTGAGTTTGAGACCTCTAAACTACGTAAACAAAACATATATTTACAATCGTCAACAGAAATAGGAGGTAGATGACTAATCAGAGAAAAACATTCGACTTTTAAAACAGGAAATACCTGCTGGCTGCTGCCGAATGAAGGCGGGGAGAAATGTCAGCTAGCTTCAAGTGGATGGCCAACCTCGGGGGTTCCAGGACCACGAGCAAGAATATAATTTATATTTTCGCAATCAGTACCGCGGTAGCTTTCGATTGATACCAATTTTGTCAATTTTCACGCTCGGCAAGCCGGTCAAAAATTACCGTAAAACTGCCTTTGGCCAAATGGAAAGTGTGACGTAGACCAATCGCAGTGAGCCGAAAGATTTGGTAGTGTCCACACCATTGTAGTACACTTAGATTACACTGTTAACACACGGCAATGTAGGCTACTCCCCTTGTAGTTTTCCTGAAGGGAAAAATTATCCCCTTCGTAATTTTTATTTCGCTTCAGACACCAACCTCCAGTTGTACTCAGTTGAAATGATGCTTCGACTGATATGATACCTTGTTCACCGGGTTTGTATTCCTCGGGGGACATTTTTTTCTAGTTTGAAAAAGCTTGGTTGCCAGCGCTGGGATTCCGTATATACAGTTACGGATTCAAGGAAGTAAACGTTCACCAAGTCAAGTTCCTATGTTATCGGATAATGTAAAGTTTCTCGAAAGATCAACACATAATTGTGATTTTCAAGGCAGGATTTCTAGTAGTATACTCCAGAGATAATCAAAGTAGTCATGGTCGGTAGCGATTTACAAGCAAGTGAAAATGATGTATTCCGTGCACATTCTGTGGTCTAGAATCACTCGAATATGTATTGTGCAAATGGACGGATTATACTTCAAATATTCCGGAAAGTAGAAGTATCTCGTTATCAACGACCTCTGGTTTACAAGATAATTCTTTGCTCTTGATAGCATATTGGCCCAACTCCGCCCCAGTAAACACAGTACAGACCAAAGATGTAGAAAAGCTGAGTCGATATAGTAGATATTGGATCTCGGCAGGTAGTAGAAAGGGGGATTTTGTGTCGACTCAACTCAATGTCTTTTCCATGTATTTCAATAATGTAAATATTATGCAGATGCTACAGCCTTTAAACATGGTGAGTAGAATGTAGATCCTACATTAGAAGAAGATCCTGACATAATAACCTGTTTTCTACCACTGGGCATAACCTGATCACGGCTGCGTAAACACACACACACCACATTTTCTACTACATATTAATCACATTTGCGGTAATTTAATTCAAAACGAATTGGCAAGTAAATAATGCCGGTGTAAAAAAATGAAACGAACGAAATTACTTGTAGTACCAAGTAGCAATGAATGAAACTATGAGAACAGTCAGTAATCGGAAGGTTTCATCGTCTGATGATGATAATCCCTCTGGCGTCTTCTTTTCAACACCCTGTAGAAATAAAATGAAAATGACGGTTATTAGCTAAGACATTCGTACTGCGAAAATGGCAGAGGTAGTGAAGAGCGAATGACTCCTACATTTTTTTCGCCCATACTTACTAAAATGGATTTGATTCTGGACTATTTCCACTCAAGTTTTCAAGTTTTTTTTAATTATATTTTTTATTATCATATGACTAGAGAACTGACTTCAATCGCCACTTCTACTTGATTATCAAGATCAACGATGACTACTTCAGCAATCTTTGAAAACAGCCACTAACACAAAAAGAATTCTTGACTAAAATTTCTTCACATTCTGTCCAAAATGATCAATTCAACAATCCAAATGAATCAGTTATTTGGCAGCTAGTTGGAGAGATATATACTCAAGTCTAGAAAGTGGAATGATACTCTGCCTGGAAAGCTGAAGACCAAACAATATTGTGTACAGAGAACAAAACATTTGAGTGGCTGGCTGGCTGCACTGGTATAGACATTAACAAATTATTAGAATTGACAGCAAGATAACCAGCAAGACATTAAAATGAGAATTAGTGCAGTTTCTAAGCCTGTAGTGATACACAGCCAGGAAAGTAATTGACCTAGCAGAGAGCAAAACGTAAATAAAGCGAGCGAAACCTCCGACAAATGATACGATAAAACATTAGAATCGACAGTCTTACTAGAAGCAGAATAACAATCATGAGGGGTTAGAGAACAGAAGCCCGGGAAGTGACCATCAGAAATTACTGCATACTGGCCGAACAAATCCATGACCACTAACAAATGGTCTTTCAATAGTCAATATTGATACCAAATGACACCACCCCTATTTCACAGCAACATTTAGCAAATACAGCGCTGGAGTCAACCTTATATAAGCGCTAACCAAACGCCCATTAGTTTTCCCACCTACTACTTCGCGGATGGAAATACGTTAAAGCGAACGGACGCGACTTGTCACACTCTTGCTATTTCTGCTCCTTTTTTCTCTTCGTTCCTCTTCTCTGTCGCTTCCGCTTGAGGAGAGAAACAGTCGGCCGCGTTTACGGATCGTGAATTCCCGGCTTAAGGGTGATTCTTCCTCCAATGGTCAGCACCTTGAAAATTGAGAACAATGTTGTTGCAAAATGCATGACAATTTGAAAGTTACATCATTCTAATTATTCCAGTTATGGCCGTGAATCGTTACAAGTGCGGTAACCATAAGAATTATTACTATACTTCAACTACAAATACAATATATTGTATAAAATGATTACCAATTCTTTTACGTTGATCGAGTCCCAAATAGATGAAATATGTCAAAGAATTTGCTAAATTTTTGTATAATTTGACAGATTCCGAAATCTTCTCAAAGTGCACCTTTCAAAAATTTGATATCAAGACTCCCAACATTTTACAATTCGAAGTTGGATGGCTTTACCAATACAAGCAAACAGTTTGTATCGCAATTGACAATTATGTAGAGAACGCTGCGAGACATATGAGTAGGCCTACCCTAAAACGTTTCTCTGACATGGACATTAGGGCTCTTAAAACATGACTTTTTTTCTCAAATCGTTCTGGCTACTTGATAAAATTGTTAGGTTACCTAATTTAAGCCTAAACACAAAATTTGGTTCAATTCCAGCCAGTAACCGCTTTGCTACAGGAGAAGAAAGTTTCTATTTATTATATAAAAATAAATAGGTAATAAAAATTTGAAAATTTTCTGTTCACCCCATGAAAGTATTAGGCTGTCTATTAGGGCGGTTCAAAAATAACATTTTTTCCTTAATCTTGCGGGCTACATGATTAAATCGTCAGGTTACCTTAAAAAACGACGCACACCAAATTTGAATTCATTCCAACCAATATTCGCGGTTTACGTAGAGTTTGAAAATTTTGAATTTGCCCAGAAACGCAAAAAAAAATTTTTTTCAAATTTTTCTGCTAACCCCATGAAATTGTTGGGCTGTCTTCAAAGACTATGCAAAACAAATTTTACTCAATTCCAAGCCGTAAAAGCGGAGTTATTCCAGTTTTTCGATGAAAATTCTTGGATTATCCACCAATCAAGGATAATCCCAGAATTATCAAAGAAAAACTGATATAACTCCACTTCTACTGCTTAGAATTGAGTCAAATTTGTTTTGCATAGTCTTTGAAGACAGCCCAACAGTTTCATGGGGTTAGCAGAAAAATTTGAAAAAAAATTTTTTTGCGTTTCTGGGCAAATTCAAAATTTTCAAACTCTACGTAAACCGCGAATGTTGGTTGGAATGAATTCAAATTTGGTGTGCGTCGTTTTTTAAGGTAACCTGACGATTTAATCATGTAGCCCGCAAGATTAAGAAAAAAATGTTATTTTTGAACCGCCCTGTCTATAGAAACGATGCTCACCAAATTTGGTTCAATTCCAACCAGTGGAAGCGGAGATATTGCCGTCGAAAAATTTGGATTTGAATAAAATAGTATTTACGGTGACCGATTCTTTGTTTACTTATTAAAGTTGTACTCACCGTAAGTACTATTTTATTAAAATCCAAATTCTTCGACAGCAATAACTCCGCTTCCACTGGTTGGAATTGAACCAAATTTGGTGAGCATCGTTTCTATAGACAGCCTAACACTTTCATGGGGTTAACAGAAAATCTTCAAATTTTTTATTATTAATTTTTATATAATAAATAGGAACTTTCTTCTCTTGTAGCAAAGCGGATACTGGCTGGAATTGAACCAAATTTTGTTTGTAGGCTTAAATTAGGTAACCAAACAATTTTATCAAGTAGCCAGTACGATTTGAGAAAAAAAGTCATTTTTGAAGAGCCCTACTGTTCATGACCGTCCACGTTTAGAGTTGCATCTCAAAGATGCTAAAACAAGCCTAAATATAATCCAAGCAATACGATCGTCCACTTTGACTGACTGAATTTCTAAAAATAATAAACGTAACACCTTGATAGCTTCCACATCTTACGTTTATATATACCGTCTGCTATCGGCACCAGGGCATGGTATGGTATGGTATGGAACGCGAATTTTACATACTCCATACTTGCCTTACTCTCTCCATACCATACTTGCAATTTTCCATACCATACCAACATTGTTCCATACCATACTTTCCATACATTCCATACTTTCAAATACTTCAATATCATAAGTATAGTACCTTTTATAGCACCAATATTATTGATATTTCAGATGTCATTATTGCTTAAACTAGCGAATCTAATGCGAATCTAAGTACTGGTAATAGTTTTACAGAGTCTGTTTTGGTGAGGTTTAGTTCACGGTGGTGACGTGCCGTGTACCTCTACTCTACAGCTTCCGCGAGCAAAATGAGATTGTGAGTAGATTGTTATCTAGTACTGTCCATAAAAGGGACTGGCAACCTACGACCGGCGGGCCGGATGCGGCCCGAAACAAGATTTCTTCCGGCCCGCGGACAGTTTCCCGTCTTACATAATCACTTGCCTAAACGTCAAATTTTAGTGACTGTATGTTATTATATAGGTGTGCGCACTGTGCTGCGTGCGATAGTGGAGGTTAGGCGTAAGTTCGTCGAAGCGAGAAGACTTGCATTATCGGCATTTACGATGTGCTGAACCATAATGAATTTATTCTTGGTAAATTTTTGGTACCGGGCTTATCAAACGCTTTGAAATCTTAATTAAGGATTGCACCGTGAGTTATTTGATCAGAAAGAAGCAGACACGGCGGTGCCTGTATGACAATGCTATTCTCAAATCAACCTTGTAGTCATTATCGGCGAGAAATGGCTTTGAAGTGACATTGCTGTCGATAAAATACATTGATTAAATACGATTTATTCCTTGTATACATGGGCGAATAATTTATCCATTCAGCATTCCGACCCGCCAAGTACCTAATTTTCCTATTTCCTGCCCGCCGACTGGAGAAGTTGCCAGCCCCTGCTCCATGCATATCATCTCATTTCCGGTACATTGGCATGAGGCACATACAAGTTTGAAGTAAACTCGCAAAATAATTTATAGTATAGGCGCACCCATAAAATATCCCAGCTGCAGGCAATCTGCAGCGATCTGCATGATTGTTAGTACAGTATTTGGTCGGGGTTAGCGTGGCGAGAATTCCAAACTTACATCTACCCCACTCCCTGATCTATAATCCTAATGCGAGATCGAGCATTTAGTTCGTAGCGTCATGATTGCTTGTAAGCTGTCGTCACTCAAGGAATGAGGTAGTTGGAGTAGCCTACATTACCAATTATTGCGTCACATGACAGACTCTACTCGGAGACGTCGTGTCTCTCTCAACTCGAGAGATATCGGATCAACTATACTGCTGTCATTATTACATCACAAAATCATGTCATTCCAAGTGCTCCTAAAACCGTTGCACAAGCGTGTATGTATTTGTTCCTTTCCTACACAGCTTTCAATAGTTCACGTTCACACATAACAAAAGCGATCGACGATCGTATTCCGTGAACAACGAACAACGTACGCTTCATGAAGCTTGCACAGATCACGATAAAATGTATAAAGCACCAATGTATGGAAGTATGGAAATGTCGTTCCATACCATAGATTAAAATCTTTCATTCCATACCATACTTGCATTGTTCCATATTCCATACCAAAATATCGATCCATACCATACCATACTTCCATACCATACCATACCATACCATGCCCTGATCGGCACAACAAAGTAGGCCTATTTAAAAATAACAAAACAGATTCAACATACCACATCTCTTGCAAAGGCTTTTGCTTTCATTCAATTTGTCATCAAACTTCTTTAAATCCTCCTTTGTGGTGAGTGGCATTGGAATTCTTCTAGGATCAATTCCGATATCGTTTTATCATATACAATCTATGGCGGAATAAAAGTTTCGGATAAGTTCTAAAACAAACACAGTTTTCCACACGAAAGTCAATTGCCACACGAAATGCCAAATGCTACGGTCTCATTTTACAAGGTATGGCGAGGAAACGTAGTGGTACGTTCCATTATAGCTAAACACCAATGAATTGCGGGTTCGAGCGTGACACGTCGACTCCATAATTCCTACCGAAGTGTTGGCCATTTATCTAGGCTCCTCCTCGCCATCTGATCCGCATAGCCATGTCTTAAAAAGCCTAGGAGTGGGCCGTGCTATAAGTGGGCAGATGGTTGCCGATGAACTCGGCACTTGGTGAATTCGGCCCTCGGGAAATTTTGAAATGAAGTGTATTTACAGCTATTAATATGAATTATCAAACTAATAATAGTATTATCAAGTGATTCGTCAATCTTGTAAGGAGGTCAGGGCATCCGTAGATCACGCAGTCACGGCGTGATTAGATCACGGATTGCGTAGCCACGGGAAATAACGCAGCGCTCATATACCGACCACGCGCGGTCTGCTTGGAATCGATGGCGTGAGTCACGGGCCTGTGTCGTGTAAGTTTTGAGAAGATGGATCTTGGCGTTGTATGTGAGATCAAAACTGTGGAAGATCAAGCGGCGCTTCTTCGTTTCTCGATCACGACAAGCCAGTGTTCCTCATCAACAAATGTTTCGCATGATCACGTCAAAATAAATTATTTTTTGCCTTTGGAGAGACGATTCCACTCTGGGATTAGGGTGTCTCGATAACAGGGTTGAAGGATCCCAAGATTACGAGATCTACCGCGAGCCACGACACGTTTAAATTTCCTTTTTGATACTGTTCATTCATATTAAATGCATTTCTAATGCGAAGGTGTTCTAGTGCCAATTCCTCCAAGGGCCGAGTTCACCAAGTGAAGAGCGTCGCGGTATTTCCCGCGAATACGCAATCTGTGATCTAATCACGCCGTGACTGTGTGATCTACGCATGCCCTGACCCCCGTACATCATTGACAACCACTCAAACTGCCAAGTTCACCGGCAAACATTCCAGTAACCAATCATGGTGACCGGTACCGCTACGAGATCTACCACGGCCGAATTCACCAAGTGCCGAGTTTGTGCGGCCTAATTCACTAAGTGCCGAGTTCACTGGTAATCGGGCAGATACGGAATAATAATAATAAGAACCGGCCTGGTGTAAAATGACCAGTGTAGTCGAACCACCACCATGAACACCACAAAGAAACAAATAAACATCTAACATGGAAAAGAAATTACCTTTGCAGCCTTTGACAAACACAGTCACCACGAATCAGTGTTCTACAGGAATGTATCTATATGACTTATATACCTAGAAAATTCAAGCATAAATATTATGATATACCGTAGGTATAGGTACCGGTATTCAGATGTTTGAAGCGACTTGGACAACTAGATAATGATAGTGGTCTAATTTCACTAAATTAGAGCGAAATGCCAGCAATATAATTGCAATCTAATTCGGAAAAAACGGTTTAGCTCTAATTCTAACCTGGAAAAGCTGAAACTTTTCTATAGTTGTCTACACCTGTTTTGCAGAAAGTCAAACAGCTCTAGGCGTCATATGCTACAGGCAATTCGAAATACCCCATAAGCTATATGCTACTGCATATATACCTTTAACCCGCTACCTCAGTCAGTCACAATTCCTATATATTTACGGCATGTACCATACAGAAAGAGCGAACTATGCCTGGCTGCGACCTGTTGCGCGTCAAATCTTTGTATGGCGCGATGACGTAAAATTTGAATCGCCGAAATATTCTAGAAGTCACGCATCGATAATCATATTCCTAAACGTACAACATCTCACTTATTTAGTTATTCTCTGAATAAAAGTATTAGCCATACTCGTTGAACATGCGAGATTACCGAAAGAGCGAATATATATATAATGAAGATCATATATATCAGAAGAAAACAAAACTGTTCGACCTTAGAGCAACAACACGAATATACAACACCGGTGGCATCCTCACGCAATAAAACGAAGGGAGAACATTGTTTTCTTATAGATAGAACGAAGCTACCGCATGAGATCGAACAAAACCGGATAGAATTCATCGTGATTGAATGTACCGACAAAGTCATCCTTTCTACGTATTTTAGTCGTACCCGCGAGAGATAGAAAATTTGCATTATTAGGTTAACTACCGGATATAACGAAGCCTAATGCATGAGATGGAACAACACCGAGTATGAATTTATTCTGATTGAATATAACCACAAGACCATCCTACTACGTATTTTAGACATTCCCTCGACACTTAGAAAATCAGAACCTAATCGAGATGATCCCGGATGATCCTTTTACGGTTTTGTGTTTGCTGGGGCAAGACAAGTTGTACCCCAAAGGGGTTCAATGACCCCTGGTTACTAACCCATGCTCTAGAAATTTATGATCCTGTCCTGATCCGGATTCGGAAGTCGAGCAAAAGTGTGAATCCGGATCCGATCCTTTTGGAGGAAAACCTGCCGGATTCCTGTCCGGTTACAATCGAAAACCGTCATCCTGTACATGTCATTTATTACATGTCATTTATTCATATCGCATAATCTTCTTTCATGAATTTTTGCGGAATAAAATATTACAAACAAAAAATACCGAAGTACAACTGAATTCAGATGCTTGGATGTTTCTGTGTTATCTCATTGTCCTTCTTTACACCTTATTAAATTCCTCACGATGTATGCTTTGGGCGACCATCGCATCACTTGAAGAAACTGGAGTATTGCTGACAGCGGATATAACTGTTTCTATCAATCAACGTAATTTACCGATTCGATTGTTTTAATAAACGTATTTCGCGGATCGACAATCCACATTGTTATATGGTAGGCATATGCTTGAAATTCTACTATGAGGCAAAGCTACTGTAACGGAATCGCGCTTGCGACCGATATAGAGTTAGACGTGTTCGCTACATAGAATGTTTGGCCGAATAATAGCCTAGCAAATCCGTTCGATACCACGTTCAACGGTTACACAATGAGGACATTATTTTCGTATGTATCTAAATAACAAAGCGTTCAGCGTAAAACCACTTGACGGTAATTGGTTTCATAAGCTATGACGTACTGAATATAGCGCAGTGGTATAATCCGTGGCTGCAACACCAATAGGTGCGGGTTAGAGTCCGACCGACTTCGACTTCCGAATTCCGATACCTAAGTGTTGGGGGTTTACCTAGGCTCCTCCTCGCCACCTCATCCACGTCAGCGGTGTCTTACAAAAAGCCTAGAGATGGGCCGTGCTATAAGTCGGAGGTTGCGGAAATTAGAATAATATCGGCCTGGTGTAAATGACCATAGTTGTCGACAAACACCATGAATACCCCCAAAACGTACAAATGTCTCTTCCATCAGGACAATCATTCGCAGATGACATTATAGAAACCGCGAATAAATCAATAAGCTATGAACCATACCAAGTACAACGTATGGGCCACACGCAAGCGCTATTTTCGTAACTACAATATCATAAAGGATATCTCTTTCCAGGCGATGCGATGAAATTACAAAACAAAACCCAGACCCGCGATCGCAACAATAGATTTTTCAATGTAGTTTATGCGTGCCATAACGGAGTCGTATCAAGGGTAGTCTACAGGTCGAATTTAGTGCTGCGGGGTTTTCTTACAGACTGGAAATTAACGAATGTACGACTTATCCTTTATAGATACAGTTTAAATTGTCTAGTAGTGGTACTTGAACTGGGTTGAACGATCAGGTACTGTATTTTTCACGCCGCTATTTAAATGTGCATATAGCTTTATTTAAATCAATGTGTCTTCTCTTGTAAGTGTGCCGCGATGGTTTTACAGTGTACTGCAAGCTGAAAGGTATGGAAATCAGCACTGTTCCAAATTTAGTACGACATCGCTTATGCAGATTGCATGACAAGAAAGGCCCTATATAAACTCCAAACACGACTGTTCGCTCCAATGGCAACCTCAGTTCGACGGGAACTCGCAGTCCATTAGTAAATAGACTGGGTTATTATTGACAAATAGATGAGATTCCCTTAGAAATATCTATTGCGGCCAGTTGCACATCATCCTGAGAATAACACGACAGTGGACAGGGAGCTGGTGTATTGGTGATAGCCACTGCCAGCTAGTCTGACAATATGGCTGACAAATTGGAATTCTATTATCGTTTTGTTATAACCGTATAGCAACGGATCTGACATCCATTCAAGCGCAGCGGTGAAATATCCCATACAGTCAAACAAGATTGATTAAGAGAATAGGTGGCTTCAAATTTCCGTTATAAGATATCCACGAGACAGCTGCAGTATTGAATTCGTGTTTTCTTGGCTACTTTGGAACTATTACCCAGGCCTACATTCTTTATTATGGCTCTTGATCTGCCGACTTAGAACATGGCCCACTATTGTTCCACGAATTTTTAAGTCATCTCCGACCTTAAGAATGTCTTGACTTTTTAAGTCACGGACCCTCTCAGGTCCTGTTGGCGTTAGTGTGTACACCAAAAATGTCAAAAGTCAACCACAAAAAGATCGTCACATTATGTGACTTAAGTAGATTTAGGTCATATGATTTCTAAAATCTTGCGGACAACTAATAAAAAGGGTCTCCACTTCACGCGGTTCAATCTCGATTTAGGCATTTTCATCTAGTTACTCTAGTATAGGCTAACGCTAAGTAATAACTAGACGAATTGCCGTACCGATTAATATTAATACCGGTTTATGCGCGGAATAACAGGTGTCAGCAAGTCGTTATTCAAATTTAAACATCTCCGCAGATTATGTGTTATAAAGTTCAAGTGAGGACAGCTCTGTCTCGTCGGGATGTTTGAGGGACCTATATGATTGCATGTTTGAATTTATCAGGAGATGGAACATCTCTTATCATAAAAATAATTTTATTGAATTTTTCTTTATTTAGCGCACTTTTTTCTGGTTCAATTTAGGAAACTGGTCGATTGGTGTATAATTATGATGCAATTTGTTATTGACCACACTTTTGTAAAGAGTACAAGTAAGGGTATTCACAGCTCCTAAATCCAATATATCTATGAGATCACGGGTTCTCAAACCGTGAGCCATGGCCCACTGATGGGCAACAGGAGCATTTTGTGAAGGGGCACCGATCTATTTGTAAAATTTCAGATGTAGGTGAAGTTATGATATATTTGTTATGTTATCTGCTCAAAACAGATATTCATATTACGATTTTTTTGACACCCGGTTAGATCTATGATGACAGCCTACATACGGCTTATAGCAACGAAAATACATTCGATTATGTAATAATTGGATGTTGATGCCATAGTAACCAAGTATTCCAGCAGTCTCGCGAATCGTAAGGGATTGAGGATTTACCACAGCTCAATAATCTTTGCAGTCGGTGTAAAACAGGGATTCCCAACCTTTTTCGACCCATCGCCCTCTTATCAAGCTCGACGCACCTCCCCCACAGTTACGGATCCGAAAAAGAGGACATATACACGGGAAATCTATTCACCTAACCCTCATCGCTGGTGAACTGACTAAACAAAAAGTAATTCTTCCGAGTAGGTGCTCGAAAATTAGTTTCCGCGTCTACCGTCTTCCGTTTAGTTCACCTTTCGTTGCGTCATATGCATGCGTATGCATGTTTTTTGATCGTGTTAATTAAATATATCACACTGGACGCCTCCTAACGCTCCCGAAGTCGTCCACTTGGTATTTTTTGCCCCCTTGTTTATCAAAATCGCCCACTGGGGCCGATATCGCCTACGTTGGGAAGCACAGGACTAAAATGTCCGGTCTCGAAATCGTTAAGCTGCATTCATTGATTGTATTATTGGATTGAACGTTCTGACATCGTAACATAAATAGGCCTACGTTCCTATTCACCAGAATCACGTTAAGAATTACTTGAAGTAGGCCTGAAATCGTTTTGCGATCACAGTTATATTTATTCTCGCCATTGTGGAATAAAATTGTGGTTCTCTACATGCGTGGAATCGTTGACGACGATAAGGCACGTACAAGAGTTATACGGACTACCAGGACCGCACCTACCACTTCCCAAACCCCTGAATTGTTGGATCTCTAAGGGTCGAAAATTAGTCCGTTAGTCGTTTGTGGAGGAGATTTATTTAACTTTAAAATTTTCTTCGCGTTTTGCTGGATTTAATGTCAGTATGAATGGTACTAAAACATGCACAGATTTTAGAGAAATATGCATAGCGACGTCGGCGATTGCCACGCATTGAGCAGGACCAACAGCAGAAAATGGGCCACGGCCAAAAAAGAAAGGAATGAGAACCCATGTCTTAGATCGATCACATAGCTCGGAAATCATAGGTCATCATTAGAGTGATTTTTTCTCACACTTAATAAAAGTCAAAATTTTGTCTAAATTGTAGCGTTAGATCAAAATATTTTCAAAATTGGCTACAAAGTCAAAATTTTTATTGCAACCTGTATTTCTTTTGTATCGTAGATGTTTGCAAAGTCGGTGAACTTCTCATTTGAAATTTTGCAGATTGTAGCCTACGTTATAGGCCTAACGCTGCAGACGGCCAATTGTTCGCTCATAAACGGTCAAATGACATGGTTAACATGGTGTTTTGCTCGACGTACCGCAATATATTAACTGAGTCAAGACTTCGTCGGCATTGGTGAACGCATGATGAAAAATTGCGATGTAGACACCGTGTCAGAATAAAACGACAACATGGTGTGTCACAAGCAGTGTACGCACAACTTCAGTGTTGTCAACCAACAACTGCTGCTGTGGGAACGTTCTTTCTTCATTCTTGAAGAGCTTACTTAGTAAGGACAGACACGTCCTTCCCGAGAATGTAGGGAAGTATCTTACGTTGTACCACGACAAAGTTTAATTATTTCTACCATTATGCATGATGTAACTACTGGAATTCTTAGTAGGTCCAGACTTCGGTAAAATAATTTTTTTTCGTGTAAAATTTTGTTCAGTTTTCAGGTCAAAAATTTTTTGGGGCCAAATTACTTCGTTAGGACGGACAGTTCCAACCAGAAATGAAGATAAATAGTAGAATATTAACAATAAAACACTTTATTTACATACATGAGGGCAAAATTAATTTTTTAAGTGCCTAAAAATGGTAGGATTTCGATTTTTTTAGGTCAAAATCTTCCGTTTTAAATAACAAAAATCAACCTACTCATCATATTATCATCGTATACTGTAATTATAGAGTCTATTCTCAGTGTTGCCAGATACGTTAGCTATTCAATATCACGTGATATATACCATGGCAGAAGGAAGTGAAGATCCAAATTATGATGTCGGTAATATACCATCATTGCGCGGGATAAGCGGTAAGTAATGACACTAAAATATTTGAACTTGTCCGACTTGTTGTTACTATGAATAGTATCCATATAACATAGATGTCCAGTTTTATAAATACAGTATATTTCACTCATGGTGTAAAACTAGACCGTAATATTTAGAACACCTTAAGCCAGGGCCGGCCAACCCGTGGCCCACGAGAAGGTTTTGAGTGTCCCGCGAGGTAATTTCCGAAATTAGTAGTATTATCAAAAATGGATTGCACAGATTGTGAACTTGCAAGGCCAGCCGAAAAATTGATTAGTCAGGCCGCAACACTTGAGATGTGATGACTAAAATATCAGTTCTGACGCATTGGTAGATCCTTGATCCAGTCACATTTTGGCAGATCTTCGTTTCGTACACTACAATAAAGCAGAATAATTTGCGATTGATTTTTCATAAGTAAAATTTTTGTACAAGCTTCGCGTAACATGTTGTCACTCGATTTCTTGCTTTTGGTATTGTTACCCCTATATGAAAATGAAAGAACGCCTAATATATCAGATTGAGTCTAACTATATTCGCGACCTCACGTTTGCTGTCGATTGAAGACTGTAGATTATGCAACCAAGGCACAAAATGATTGACGCATGTTGGACGAAGCTTTCGATCTCGATATGTCCAGACGCCGAATAGTTCAGTCCTTGGCCCAGCGATATACAGCATGCCTGCAATATAGTCAAGTGACAATATTATTGACTTACAAACTTCAAAATATTTTCGCATTTTGCACGGCTAGTGGCCCAGGCAATAGTTTGTCAATCGAATGTTGCCATTTGGCTTAAAAGGTTGGCCATCTATGTCCTAAGCGATGTATCGAATGTCGTACGCAGCCAATATTCGAGTTTGTATTAGGGTCTGCAACGTTGGCTCAAGGAGAAGCTGTCAAGCAAACGTTCATAAACAGCACGGTTAACATCGTGGCCGGAGATCCAATGCAGGTCGACAAAAGTGAGTGTAAAGCTGTATCATTAAATAACACTATTTCTGTATCACCGCAGTGGGCCGTGAGTTCACATTGGGCATATTTTCATCGACGAGAAAATCACAACTTTTTTTATAGTGATGGCTAGTCATAACAATTTCAATAGTGTGGCGAGAAAACGGGATGTTGATACTTAAATAATGCACAATATAACCCATGAGTGTAGTCGGGATGATCATTAGGAGTAAGTAAACAATGGATATAAAACATGCGGCCTCCAGGCGACGTTATCGCCAGCGACTAAACTCTGAGTGATTTAACCAACACATTTCAGATGGAAAGTGCGATTCTTTATAAGATATGCTTTGATGTAATAAATTACAATATAGGGAACAAAATTTTTATTAATATTTATCCAACAATTGTTTTCGCCAAACTTTGCTGAATCCAAAGATTAAATCCATTTTCTCGATCAGGTTAAGTTTTTTAATTATACATTCACCACTTTGTCTCATACGTCATACCCACAATTCGTAGTATATCAGATGCACAAGCCATAATGTTTTGTATTAACACGCCGGGGAAGCCAAGTCGAGGCAACGGAAACAGTCGCTTTCAGTTGACAATATTTTAGGGAATTTCTTCATTTGGTCGAGCGTTATATGCTTAGGTGGCGAAATAAATGTGTCTCCACCAACAAGTACTCATGTTACAGGTAGAACGTGGGATGAATAAGTTAGATAAGGGGCGTGCAAACTACGGCCCGCCACACTGTTTTGTGCGGCCTGCAAAAGCCTCAAGAGAAGTTGCAAAATTGAGGAAAAACTGCGTATTGAAAATCAAATTACTCTTGGTACTTCATTAAACCTTTGTGGAAGACCTCCTGATATAGTCGATGTAAAGAGATTCACGATAGTTTTTAGACAGCTTTATTTCCGCGTCCTCACGGCAGCAAGTTCAGATGAGAAGTCCATGCATTGTCGTGGGCCCACCAAGTGTCCATTTCACCTAGTCGGAGCTAGACACTTGGCGGCCCTAGAAATAACAGTACCATCACAATAGTAACTATAACAATCATCACATACACCCCTAATGGGTGGGCTGTCACACTGCTCCCCCCAAAAGTAGAGCGAATTACATAATAAAAAATTCACTCTCACGTCTAACCAAAAACCAACGACAAATATCAAAATAAACAATCATGACTCATAATCCAACAAATACCTAGGACGCCTGACAAAACGTTTCGACCTTGTAGCGTATACAGTTTCAGGCGCGTCCTGATCATTCACAATATCAAAAATCTCATCACCACGATCAGAAACATCAGCTATTACTGGTTCAAAAACACCAACATCACTACTTTCCCCATCATCACGATCATAAGGCATCAGGTAATCAACATGAGACTTGCGAAAATTTTGAGTTCCAACTTTCTGTATGCGGTAAACACACTCTGAAATTTGCTCAACAATTACATAGGGTCCTGACCACCCAGAGGACAATTTTCTCTTTCTAGGAGGATAGAAATACCAACAATAGTCACCCACCGCAAAAGCCAGCGGTCTCACCGCACTATCAAAATCACGTTTTTGCCTCACTGCAGACTTAGATAGACGTTCCCGAGCAAAAGTAAAAGCATCTGAACAAGCATCACGAAACCAATTGACATAATCCACATAACATTTCGCACTGTCATTATTTTGGGGGCGTCCATACATGATATCAGTAGGAAGTGATATTTCACGACCCATAAACAGACGATTTGGGGTATAACCAGTCGAATGATGAACTGTTGAGCGATAAGCCATCAAAATATACGGCAAATGGTCAGCCCAATCAGACCGAGAATCATCAACAAAACTAGTAAGCATTTGCTGTAGCGTTCTGTTCATACGCTCACAGAGTCCATCCGAACGGGGATGATAGGGGGTGGTACGTGTCTTCCTAATATCAAAGAGCAAACACATGTGCTGAAAAAGTTCCCCCTCGAATTGTCCCCCTTGGTCAGTATGAATTATCCGTGGGCACCCATATTTGGTAAAAAATTGGGACACCAGAATTTCTGCAATATTTTGAGCAGATTTAACACGCATCGGATACACTTCAACCCATTTTGAAAAATAATCAGTAAGCACCAACATGTGCAAATATCCCTCGTCAGTCTCAGGCAATGGCCCAACAAAATCAAGCGACACTCTATCTAAAGGTTCAGCACAAAGCATCTTGCACAAAGCAGCTTGGTGAATACCATGAGGTGACTTTGTAGCCGTACAATTCTTGCAAAATTTTACCCAATGCTCCACCATGCGTTTCATACCAGGCCAGTAGTAGCGTTCTCTCATCTTCCAGTAAGTCTTGTCACGTCCAAGGTGACCTGCAGTCCGAAGAGTATGAAGGTGATTGAAGAGTTCCCTGCGCCATGATCTTGGCACTACCAGTTGATACGTTACGGGACATCCAGGCTTTGCCTTCGAATACTTTCTATACAGCACTCCATTACACAGCGACAACACAGACCACTGCATACACAGCTGACGCACTACATGCGGCTGAAACAACAATTCTTCAGATGTGGGACGGTCCGAACGATTCTCTTTATACTGTATGACCACATTAAGTTCCGGGTCTTCTGCTTGCGCTTGACGGATGTCAGATAACGTATAAGATCCCAACCAATTAGTAGTCTTATCGTCAGAAATACCAGCAACAATTGCAGATACAATTTTCCCACCTTCGGAAGGCAAAAATGGGGCACATGAGCCACACTCTACACGACTGCAACGTCGCCGAGGTCTGCGACTCAAGCCATCCGCATTGCCATGAAGCTTCCCAGGCCTATGTTCGACCGTGAAATCATACGTATTCAAGTAAGATATCCAACGTGCTACCAGGCCTTCTGGTTCACGAAAATTCATCAGCCATTTAAGCGCAGCATGATCAACCAGCAGAATGAATTTTCGACCCCAGAGATAAGTCTTGAAATGTTCAACTGCCCATCTACAGGCATACAGCTCTCGGAAAGTAGCGCACCAGTTGGACTGTTCCTTTGAAAGAGATTTACTTGCATATGCAATCACCTTTTCTTTGCCATCTTGAAGCTGTGACAACACTGCTCCTGCACCAAAACCAGAACAATCAGAATCCAATATAAAAGCACCACCATCCTCCAAAGGAAACGCCAATATAGGAGCCGAGGTCAGTTTTGTTTTCAATTGATCAAATGCCATCTGACACTGTTCATCCCATTTGAAGTTGACACCTTTCTTAGTGAGCCGCAGCAACGGTTTGGCCACCGATGCAAAGAACGGCACAAACTGTCGGTAATAATTTGCCGTGCCCAAAAATGCCTGCAAATCCTTCAATTTACAAGGCACTGGCCACTCCTTGATCGCATTCACTTTCTCTTCACAGCACAAAACACCGTTTGACGTGATAACATGGCCCAAATACTCCACCGACTTTCTGAACAATTTGCACTTGGACGGTTTAAATTTCAGTCCTGCAGAACGAATCCTGAGGAAAACATCCCTCAAATTTGCAATTTCCTCTTCGAAACTCCCGGCATATACCATGACATCATCGATGAATACCAGAACTTTCTTGTATAAAATCCCAGCAAGAACTTTTTCCATCAATCTTTGAAACAAAGGTGGTGAGTTGGCCAATCCAAAAGCCATAACCTTAAACTGGTAATGGTCTCTCCCAGGAAGGCTGAAAGCAGTTTTGTGGCGATCCTTCTCATCAATCTCCACCTGCCAGAAACCACTGGCTAAATCGAAAACAGAAAACCAAGTGGAATTACCGAGCGAGTCCAAAATGTCATCAATCCTTGGCAGGCTATAGGCGTCTTTCACTGTAACTTCGTTCAGTTTTCGAAAATCCAAAACAACACGAGATGACCCATCTTTCTTAGGTACCAACAACAACGGTGTATTGTATGGGGAGTCCGATTGCTCAATAACATCCTGATCCAGCATCTTATCAATCTCCGCGTCCAATATCTTTCGCTTGGCCCAGCCCAATCGTCGCGGAGGCACTTTGATTGGTTTAGACGAGGAAGTCACAATTTTGTGCTTATGATCACAGAAGTACGACCCAAGCGACCATCTGGGCCACAGAAAACATCCTGAAATTCAATCAGGAGGTTCCGCAATGATTCTTGATGGAAATCAGAGAGACCTTCCACACCGTCTACCAGACACTCCAGATGCTCAGGTAGGGATTCAGAATGATGAGGGACATCCTGAACAAACGTTGGACAGCAAAATTTTACAGGCTGACACTCTTGCGGACACAAAACTCCCAGTAACAAGGCAGCTGGCAAAATAATGTCCTCACCACCAGAATTAACCAACAGCAAGGGTATCCTATCCAATTCTGGGTCTACCAATCCAGGGACCAAATACAGACCCCTCGACTCATATTCACTCATGAAATTGCCCGAAGGTTCAAAAATAACTGCAATTCCCCCCAACTGGGGCCAAGTCTCATTAAGTTTACCAAATATTATCCTCTCACTGTACCCGGACATAGTTACATCACTATCCAAAAAGACTCTACAGCAGGGCACTGATGGAGCGGACGGTTTAAGATTGACCCTTTGACCCAACACTTCCATGCACTTGTCTTTCGCATACAACACACAATCATACTCTTTAAAATAATCATAACCCAAAATCCCAACAGCGGCGCCGAGCTCCGCAACAACCACTTCCTTGACGACACACACAGACTCAATGCACATTTGCACCTCACACCTACCTAACACGTTCAGCCAACCACCATTGGCAACTTTATACGACTTCTCATACGGAAACAGCTCGCCTTTGTTAGGCATATCACCCCACACAGAAATATCGATAACTGTAATCGCACTGCCCGTGTCAATAAGAAACTTGATCGCAAAACCATTCACACTCACCATCGCAAACCAATTAGTTGATAAAGCTAACGAAAAGACCAAAGAATCATGTTGTAACATCCTATCCAATGATTGGTCCATAGCACTGGTCTCATTCGCGGTATCACTGGACCAATGATCCGCTACTATTGGTTTAAAGCTTGATGGGTCGGTTGAGCAGGCATGTTTTGATTAAACACAGGGCCGTACATCTGGTTCGGAGCAGGATACTGGAATTGACATTGCTCGGCGACGTGACCAGCTCCACGGCACCTCGCGCAAACAGGAACCGGGCAATTACGTATCAAATGGGACGGATCACCGCACCGATAGCATTTCGGCATTACACGACCTTCTGGTTTTGAATACCTAACTGGGGCAGATTCCATCGATTTCACCAGTTTCCTAACCTCCAAAGACAAAGTTTCCAAGTCTTTGCGAAGATCAGAAACACCAGAACACACTCCACTACTAGAAGTACAATTTCCATCAGAGTCATAACCATCACCAGTTTTAATCAAAGACTTGGCCACCTTGCCCTGGTCTACTTTACTCGAAAAAGCGCCTTCGTAAACCTCTGCGACTTTAATCAGGTCGTCCAAATTGCTCGAATCCTGCAAGCTAAGTAAAGCACACACATGGGGGTCGGAGAAACCATGGCAAAACTGCTGAATTACCATCTGCTCACAAACTTGGTCAGACATTTGAGGATATGCCTTATGGGCTAGACTTCGCAGGGCCGCAGCAAAAGCTGTGGGTGACTCCCCTGGCAAGTTCTTCCTAGTGGTGAAGGAATTACGATAAACCAGTGAGCCATGAGAACTAGCTTTACACCTCTTTCTCAAATGTTCAACGAGGCGCCCATACTGCACGCGAACCTCAGCTGATAACTCACACGCAACAGACAAAGCTCGGCCACGCAAACTAGCACCCAAATAGCAACCTTTACGTTCATTGTTCCACTGGTTACACGAAGCAGTAAATTCAAAATGACAGAGGTATTCCTCCAGAGAAGTACCGCTAGCACCATCAAATGTGTCAGGGGCCATTTTAACATAATCAGACGCACCGTAAGGAAACGGTACAACATTCATCATTTTAGGACTACTTTGAGCACCATTAGAAGGAGGGACAAATGATGTCTCATCTCCACAAGAATCTATCACAAATCCAACCTTGGGCCTACTCACAGGATCACAATCTAATTCCCCATTGCTGTCGGCGTCAACCTTGAGCGAGTTCACCACAGTAGCCAACATACCTTTCATGTCACCCATGCTACTGCTCATCAACTGAAACTTATCGTCAAATCCTCTGTTCATCAGCTGAAACTTATCTTCAAATCCGCTGTTCATCAGCTGCAACTTTTCTTCAAATCCTCGAACTTGCGATTGGAGAGCAGCTACATCCCCAGTCACCGAAGTCATCAATACCACAGCCTGACGCTTCGCTTCGTATGCCATATTCTGCGGAATACCTTCAAGAATTGTGTTCAATCTCGCCAAGCTTTCTTTGACTTTTCCGTCCATACCGGTACTGGTAACAGCAGAGTCATCATCCGAATCCGAAATCGTGTCAAGCACTAGAAATCTGTTGCGTGCCTCCAGATAACTCTCCTTTGACGAGGATATAGTATTTACTTTGTTTTTCGGCGTGCTCGCCATTGTGGAAGACCTCCTGATATAGTCGATGTAAAGAGATTCACGATAGTTTTTAGACAGCTTTATTTCCGCGTCCTCACGGCAGCAAGTTCAGATGAGAAGTCCATGCATTGTCGTGGGCCCACCAAGTGTCCATTTCACCTAGTCGGAGCTAGACACTTGGCGGCCCTAGAAATAACAGTACCATCACAATAGTAACTATAACAATCATCACATACACCCCTAATGGGTGGGCTGTCACACCTTTTCCTAATATGTTGCACCAGGATAATGATAAGTTATATTCTTATCACAGTATATTTTATTTATTTTATTGGTAACCTGATAGCGCGACCTCGCGGCCTATGTATAGGGGACTAGCAAGTCAAAAACCTAACTCTCAGATTGCTACCCCCATCACCATGAAATTTTCACAGTCGCTAGATGTCGCTATGCTATATAAAAAAAGTTTGGTTCTACCCTGTAGATCAGGGGTTCTCAACTTCCCTTGGATAACGGGCCGCATTTTAACAGCAAAAGACGCTGCGGGCCGCAGAACATTATTGCCATGTATTTGTGGGCTACTATTAAATTTAGGCTAATGTAGCCTATTTACCAGTCGTATACGGGCTGGTATATGCACATTTTAAACCCTTCTACCAGAGACCGAACTCTCCTTCTCAAAGCGTGAGAGAGAAAGCATAAAATTACGGTAGCTTTTCGTTACAAAGGTCAATATCACATTGAGCTCTCAGTGATATGAGAAAAAGTCTGGCGTTCGGGATCATTTCTGAACAAACCAATCAACCCTTCTCCTTTCATTGCATGGCAGGGACCCTGCACCATTAGTTACGGAAGTTAGCTTTGTCAAGTTTATGTTTTTCGCTGGTCCCCCTCCCATGTTTGCCAAGCGAGCATTTCCTCTGGAAATATGTCCACTCTGATAAAATACACCCAGAAAATTAGTTATGCAATGCCTGTCGAGTCGGGGAATTCGTCCAATGGTAGGATAAATTAGTCTACGAGGCAACGTGTTTCAGAACATGCGATAAAAAAAAAATCGACTGACATTGCTGTTACTCTTTTGGTCACGGTTGAATCAGACAACTGTAGCTTCGAAATATGTCAGGTGATGTTGTCATTGCTGCTAAGTTCTGGAAACAGCAAATACTCCACACTTTTATTGAAATTACACCTCTCTAACAGATTTATTGGGTTTAGCGATATCCCCAGCAATTTTGAACGACGTGTCTGCAACGTAGTCGGCAATTTTACAATGCCTCGAAATATGGATTGCTGGGCTTGACACCTAGCTACTAGCTAGCAACGTTTTTTTCTAAGATCAGACGATGTCTATAACTCCAGACGAAACTGTCGTGGTATAATTTTAAGCTTCTACGCTCCGTTAGGACCTACTAAAACTGTTCTTCTACAAATATGAGATGTCGGTTTTCTATTTATATCACGCAGAGTTGCAAACCAAGTTTTCGCCGTTAAATTCCCATTCCTTGTTCTTGTTTCTGTTCAAAGCATTCGCGGTGAGTGAAACACTCTTTAAAAACGTGCTACGCAGCGGGATTCTCTTGAACCAGAGTCCAACCGAAAATAGATTCAAAACAATCTAAACATGAGCATATATCAAGACACGAAAACACATCAAAAATGAGTATTCAAACGAAACAGAGACGGTGCGATAAGAGAGCTAAGCAGCTAAATTTTTATGTAACAATACCGTGTCAGTATTCAGTAATAATTGCTTTCATAATGAAAGGTGTCGCGGGCCGCATGCGGCCCGCGGGTTGAGAACCCCTGCTGTAGATTGTGGATTTGAAGGAGGAAAATAGACCGACACGGGATATGCAAAATCTCAATATTGTGAAGCCCTTTTTTAATCTAACGCCCTTTATAGGAAGTATTAGGACAGTGCTGTGTTATGCTAAAATTTGAAGGAATGTGTGAAACCCCTCTAGGAGAAATCCCATTTTGAATTTTTGAAATTTCTAATTTCAGGTCATTTTTTCAAAACGTTTGCTGTGAAGCTCTGTAATTCAGAGCAAGGTAGACCTAGGCCAAATGTGTCTTAGCATAACACAGGTCTCTATGTTAGCTTTTCAAAAAACCCTTAGTGAATACTATACGACATATATGTCATACAAATTTTTGAAATACCATGAAGCTGTTCAACAAAATTTTACAATGGAGAAAAACGTTAATAAACATTTTACCAGTAATAAAAGATACTAAACCAGTTCCGATGAAAATCGAAATTATGAAGTTGTTAGATATGTTTCGGGTAAGATAAGGCCATGAGGTAAGAGTATAGGTACTATGTCGATATTTGAAGCCAATAAAAAACTTGAAAATTTTGATATTTTTAATAAATATTGACTTGCTAGTCCCCTTAATTCGATCCACGGGTGTGATTTTAGATTGGCAATACAAGCAATTCTCGTCAATGTTTCTGACGCGTGTACGTTAATATCGAATCAATGTTCGATTTGTTTTAAATATACAAATACGCATATATGATTTCCTTGTTTTCGATCACTATATAATCAAAAAAGGACATTGAATTTTGGCTTAGTATCCCAGTTTTATATAGTATGACCCACAAGCCAAAAGGTTGGCCGACCTCTTGGTTAGATATATAATCTCAGAGGCCAGTTCATCACCACCGCATCAATAGTGACCTGTGCTGTCTGGCATACACAAATAGCGGTGTTATGTGTGTATTAGGGGTACACGTGTATTGGTTTTGACTGAACATTAAGCAAAAACAATACTTCAAAGTAGACACATATGATCCAATTGTGCATTTGTTTTTGCAACAATTAATGTTTTTGCATTTTTCACCAAGACTAACTGGACGTGAAATTGCTATTGTACCTTAGAAATTGCTAATATGGAAGGATGGCGTGAACATGAGGTTCGCGTTCTGTATACGTGAACCTCCCAAACTTGTAGGTTGAATTTCACGAACGAACCTTGGTAGGTTCTGCAGTGTCAATCTTGGCAACATATTACAATTTTTCGTATCAATATAACATCATTCATTTCATGTCAACTTCGGACCAGTATCCACATGGCGATGGCTGCATGAAAAGAATAATTCAGCAATCGAATATGATGTATCTTGCTAATTTCAAAAATTTTTTTTTTTTGCTGATAGTCTGCTCGAAATATGCAGCTTTCCGTTTGTGAGTATTTAGTGACTCTGTTGTGAACTCTGCCTGCAATCACACGGTATAGCAAGAATGAAATAGACTGCACGCTGCAGTTTTAGTTTGTGGTATTCATGGTTTCTGTCGACTGCAATGATCATTTTCATCAGGCCAATATTCCTAATCATGATTTCGTACAGCTGCCAACTTCTAGCACGGCCGACTTCTAGGCTTTTTACGACATCGCTTACGCGAATCAGATGGTGAGGAGGAGCATATATAAACGTCTAACACTTGGAAAGGAATTCTGAAGTCGATCTCACTCGGACTATAACCCGTAACCTATTGGTGTTGCAACTTTAGATCATAACGCTACGCTATCTGCTGCAACTCAATGTTAACTATGACGCATTGATGCAATGTCTTGCAAGCGTGAAGCTCAACAACCCCTGCCAAGTGGCGAGATAGCTTAGTGGTAACCAATGGGCTGCGGGTTCGAGTCCGACCTAGGTCGACTCCAGAATTCCTAACTAAGTGTTGAAGGTTTATCTAGGCTTCTTCTCGCTCTCTCAACCGTGAAAGCGGTACCTTTAAAATCCTAGAAGTCTGTCGTGCTACAAGTAGGCAGTTACGGAATCAAAAATAAGGAATATCGGCCTGGTGTAAATGACAATTGTAGTAGACAAACACAAAGAATACCACACAATCAACAACAGTAATCCCAACCAAGAACAAAATGTGAATATATTGCTTGAATGATATACCGTCGTTAAAACTTGAGGTCCTTTCCCATTTCACGGACGCCCAGGCGAGACCGCCACAAATTAAATTTTCGCTTGGTAACCTTTTCTGGCTATGGATGTGGTCGAAGTCGCCAGCACATAGTTTGTCATGCCCAGGAAATGTTCCCGGTCTCACCGACTCACTGCGTGGTTTTCTGTGCACGCAGACTTTGCCAGTAGTGGGCGCTCGCCCGGAGCTTAGAGGGATCATTGGCCCCATGCCAAGTTTGCAGACCAAGTGGTTTTGTGGTGTGGTATTTGACTTTTGTAAGGACTATCGCTTTGCTCTCTGTTGTTTTGCGAAAAATTATTTCCTCATTGCGTTATTTTCTTGCTGCGTATAAAAATAAAGGAATTTTCGGCGTTATCGCCAGGCCGTTAGTGAAATGGAGAAGTAACGAATTTGACAGCTCTGCAGGTGACAGCGAAATGCTGTCACCTAGGTTTCAAACCAACCTAACATAAAATGTATGCATGGTCGATTGAATAGCGAATAAAGAAACGAAACAAGCAAATAGCATGCATATCTTAAACTGTTGGATTATATGAAGGAAGCTTTCGAGTAGCCTAGCTATCCAATATTTCTAAAAAATATATAAATGCAATGTACTGTCATTTTTGTTAAAATTATGTGCAACTTTCTAACGATTTTAGTGTAACCCAAACCTATTCACTACCGATCAACTGCAAAATATATCCGAATGCGTGACTGAATTACTTTTCGACACCGCTTACTTCATTACATTTGAGGTCTTTGAATTTTTATTTCAGCTTGAAGTATTTTTGCAATGTCTTGACTTTATACCTGCTGCCACATCCACGATTTGAATTATACTTCTGCTTCAGTAGAATCGTTAACTTCTTTGGCCAGCTCTTGATGTATTGAAGTAGATTAAGCACGGGCAGGTTAGCATGATAAGCACTTCGATCCTTTGGATAAGTAAACATAGACACCCCGTCAATTTTATTGTTTCATGAAAAGCTATATAAACTATAAAGTAATGAGTAGGGCAAGTTTTTGTTGCAGTTGAATCCGTGGAAAGTTGCATTTATCTTTCACAAAAGTTGCAGTATAAAGTTGCATTTATTTTGTCACAAAAGTTGCACTAAAAGACCACATTTTGGTCGGTTGAATAAAAAAAATGAAAAAATGTAAACTTCCCAGTTGCACTCCCGAAAAGTTTTCCATCCATATTCTCCATTGGTTGACTAAAAAAAATATTTAAAAAGGTCAACTGTCCCACTCCGCTCCCAAAATACCCGTTAGAGCGATACTTCACTGCTGATTTGCTGTATTTCGGTTTAATTTGGCCGTGTATTTCACCAAAATTCTCAAAAAACAGTGACATAATCAAGCGATCTATTTACATATACTGCCAAATATTTCCAGTAAAAAGTTGATTGCATGAAAAATCGAAAAAGAATTCATGCAAATCGAAAAAGTTGCACAATGTTGCATGAAAAAAAAATGGACAGAAGTTGCAAAAAGTTGCACTTTAAGAATCCTTCAAACAGCTTAAAACAGCATTCTACATAACTTCCGAGTATTTAGGAAGCTGCAGGAAGCTGTAAAAAAAGTTGCAAAAGTTGCAAAAACTTGCCCTAGTAATCAGCTACGCTAGAAAATTTGAATTTCTCCACCTACAAAGTAATGTTGAAATTCGAAAAGAGTTGGTAATGGAAAACCACCGAAGTTTGTTGAAACCCTGTGATTCAGAGCTACGACTGAAATTTCACGTCAAGTTTCACAACAGTCAAATTCAATGAAAATATTTGATGTGTTACTGTTGTGCTCGCCGACGGTCTACTCACTAAAACCAATATTTGATACATTTATGGATATTGGAAAATGCACAGCAAAATATCCTGACGTGGTAAAGCAATTATGTGCTCAGCATTGGATTCAGCCCCCAATGCTGCGCGTGTGAGTCGACCATTGAAGGAAAAACCACATTTTATCATTATTTGTAGTCCAGTGTCATCGGCTGTTTTGTTTATTACGTGAAGGAAAACCGGGTCGAAATATGTTTCGGAAACTTTATTGCATTCTTAGAGGGGAACTACACTCTAAAAATGATGTGGTCTCACATCAAAACAAATCAGGTCAAAACAGAATCAGAAATTTTGGCCGCAGCTCCAGCTGCCGCAAGTGCGCGTCATTCCTTAACCATTACATGGCACGATGTCTTCATCGTCGCACTTGTTCGACGCGATTAGGCAGTCACGCAGAGAACGAACTTTAGATAGTTGTTGACATATTTCCTTCACAACATCGGCTGATCACTATCTAAAGTTCGTGATCTGCGTGACTGCCAAATCGCGTCGAACAGAAAATGGCTGAAGCAAATTTTTTCTCGTTTTTTCCTTCAATTTGAGACATCATCATTTTTAGAGTGAAGTGCCCCTTTAAGGGCGCAAATAGTAGCCTATAATAATGTAAATTTGGAAACTTAGACTGTTATATAGACAAAAGGGCGGGCTGTGGTGTGAAGCAACAGTTGTCATGACACTCGATACTGACGACGTTTGGCTCCAACATCTGGCAAAAATACGCATGTTCGCTAACTAGACATCGTTTTTGCCAGGGCTTTGGAGCAGCCGTAAATTTGCATTGCTCCAGCTCCGGCGCTTTCTTCTATCATACAATAGCTCCGGCTCCAGCTCCGGAGCAGCATTATCACCACTGCTCCGTCTCCATCTCCGGCCCCGGCTCTGAAAACTATCGAAGGTGTTTGTCTATGTCAGGGGTGGGTAACCCGCGGCCTCCGGGCCATATGTGGCGGCCGTGAGAAGGTTTTGAGTAGCCCGCGAGCTAACTTCCCATTATATTATCTAAATCCTATTATATTATCGAAATTGAATTGCTCAGATTGTGAACTTGCAAGACCAACCAAAAATATGATCTGTCTGACCGCGACACTTGGGATGTTGATGTCTAAAATATCAGTTACGACGCATTGGCAGATCCAGGGTCCAGACACATTTTTAGTAAATCGTCTTACATTACAATAAACTAAAAGAGTTAGTAAAATTTTTCTTCACACTTCGCATGTTTAATAGTCGCGCGATTTCTTTCTTTGTAGCCTACCCCCTCCTGAAAATGAAAAAAAAAACACCTGATTAGGCCGATTGAGTCTAACTATATTCGCAATTACGAGAGAAAGTCTTCTCGCGTTCGCGCTCGCAGAAAGATCATCGACGATGAAATTTAGGCAAAAAATTATAGTCGTATATTAGCGGAAATCTTCAATATCGATATGTCCAGATGCCAAATAGTCCTGTCCTTGCAAACTGAGCCCAGCAAGCGGTATACAGTCGACCCACAATATAGCCAAGTAATAATAATATTACCTTTGAAAATTTTACGCGCCTGGCGCGGCTAGTGGGTAGCGCATTCGTTCTTCAATTTCATGTGGTCCTTTAACCGAAAAGGTTGCCCCCCTGGTCTATATATATTGCTAATTTACCGGTATGTTAGTTATCTATAGCAGTGCTCTTCAACCAGGGTTGTCGTACACCCTAGGGCAGTGGTTCTCAACCGGTGTGCCGCGGCACACTAGTGTGCCAATTGGACTGCTCAGGTGTGCCGCGAGTAAATGTGGTAAACTATGTCTAAGTTTAACAAGAATCCCAATTTTGAGTGTGTCATTGTTGGTGGTTTTTCTATTGAATTTACCCAATCAAGACATGTGATGCACAATCCGATGCAGTGAACAGATATAAGGATGTCGAGGCGACTGTAGTTATGGTATCTCAAACTAGTATTTCAATCTGGCATCCCCATTATGTCATGGATTGGGTCTTTCTCAGGGCTTTTTATGGTAAAGACGCTCTGAGCACAGCAACGTGTAGGGGCGGATAGTCTAATAAATCTGCAACGCTTTGTAACTTGCTACTGCACTGCCATGAATCAAATTGGGGCCTCCACCGTCAATGGGTGTGATATGCTAGTTTGCCTAGTAGCATTTAGGACGGTGATAACTAAACTCGGGTAATTGGATATTATAGATTATTAACCTACGACCACCTACGACGTAGGTTAGTAATATATAGGGATATTGAGGTGTGGCCGAAGTGACTCCCATCAGAACCGTAGGTAGAACAGGGACATGACGCAGGTTGATGGCCTTTTTATGTTTCTATTTGTAGTCGTATTCTTGCCACGTCTTCGTCATCGATTATCATTTTACACCATGCCGATATTACATATTTTGATTTCTGAGATGCCAACTTATAGCACGGCTCACTTTTTGTAAGACACTTTGTAGATCGGAGGACGAGTAGGAGCCTACATAAACCTCCAACACCTAGGAAGGCATTCTCACCATCGAGAAAGTAACTCATTTGAAAGTGATGTTCACGTTTAAAAATTAGAATTGCCAACATAGCCATTCACATTACGATTGTTAGGTAGCGTGTCAGCACTGCAGGTATAATGTAGGTTCAGTGCGCAATGTTATGTTACCGGCGACAAATTCGAGAATTGATAAGTAAAGTTGATCAAATTATATCAGTTACAAATTTCCCCGCCGCTGAGATTTATTATTCCGATTTGTTGGAACTACAGGTGAACTGCGGGTGGCTGCCAGTAAGATTATTGAGGTATACTATCCTCACATGTGCTATTACACGATCTGCGTGGAAATGCGTTTGGCATCCATGTATATTGTATAAACACCTCTGTATTTGTTAGTGGCGATCGTGATGGACTCTTCGATGCGATGGTTAATTACATCGACAATGCGGTAGTGGGCAGACTTTATTGTCAAGTCAATCTTATGAAATTAAGCTGAACCTGAAGTTTAAACGAGATCTCAGCAGGCCAGTTATGTGGTAACAGAGGTAATAGCTGCGTTAATTCAAAACCTCACACGTAAACGGAGAAAGCTCTTCTTCCGGCCCGCAATAAAATTGTAGAAAATGTTTGGGAAGAATTGAAAACGATTCCCATGTCAAATGATACCATTTGTAGATGCATTTGTGAGATGTCCGCAGAAATAAAAGAAAACTCACGCAGAGAAACGCCTACTTGAGTGCTCCGAAAAGGTAGCAGTACTTCGTCAAATGTCAGTGACCACCTCTGTAAAAGGATTGGTGCTGCTATACGGATTCTGGTAGTTTGCCTGTGCCATAAGCCAAAAGAGTTCGGAAACACTGTGCTAGTGTGCCGTGAACTATTTTTAATTTTCGAAGTGTGCCGCGAGGTCAAAAAGGTTGAGAACCACTGCCCTAGGGTGTACCAGAATTTGCAAAGGGTGTACCACTCGGATGGGGTGTACAGGGGTGTACCAGATCCGGATTACAATGAGCCGATGGCTAGCTATCACAAAGGCAGGTTTATGGGCCAGTACAGGTTGACGCACAGGTCAATGAGCAACATGGTACGATGCTATCTCAAGTACTGTACACGCTTGATTGTGATGTCATAAGCAAATATTTCTCCTATTCATTTAGCCGTCGGCAATAGACCAATGGTTCCGTTTGGTGTTGGAAAGTATGCAGTTAACAAACATGTGTTCAGCTAGTCATTTGTCTTTTAGTGATTTTTGAGGGAACCGCCGCGATAGCTCAGACTTCTTGAATCGGTACTTCCTACCCGACGTTAATAAATAACGCAATGCACATAAATGAAGTAACGTAGCCAGCCAGGGTCGAAACAGCTTCCATGTTGAAATCGAAAACCTTTTGTTTTAAAATGCCGATTTTATGTCCAATATTTCGCCATACATTTGCAATTTAGTATTTTGTTATTAGTGATGCAAATTAGCGACAATAGACTATGTATAGCGGCATACGATCTGAGGTTACTGACATCTCTTGCAGCCCAAGTGCTACTATCGACTGTTTGTGGTGTGGGGCACGCCTGATACGCAGTAGGCTGGTGCGCCTGCTATCATCGCTGATCTGAATTACCGCTTCTACAGCAGTAACTTTACCTACTCTCTTCCCTGTACTGTTATATTTAGGTTGATTATCGATCGTAATGTCATGCTGTTTTTGGGCTGACACGAAATAAATTCCAATTTGCGTGGCGGGCAGCTTAACTGGCTGCGAATAGACTCTGTGACCAAATACTATTTTATCCAAATCCAAATTTTTTGACGGCAATAACTCCGCTTCTACTGGTTGGAATTGAACCAAATTTGAAGAACATCGTTTTTATAGACAACCTAATACTTTCATGAGTGTACCGAAAAATTTCAAATTTTTCGTTATTTATTTTATATAATAAATAGAAACTTTCTTCTCCCGTAGCAATGCGGCTACTGGTTGGAATTGAACCAAATTTGGTGTGTAGGCTTAAGTTAGGTAACCTAACAATTTTATCAAGTAGCCAGTACGATTTGAGAAAAAGGTCATTTTTGAAGACCCCTAATGAACAGGGGTGTACGAGTTTTGAGCAGACGTTAAAAGGGTGTACCACGTCGAAAAAGGTTGAAGAGCACTGATCTATAGTAATCTAGAGTCTGTCAGCCGTCAGTAACATCGGAAGCAGCAACAAAGACATAGATGTCGTCGTGCTTGCTTGTGACGTCATATTGAATACTAGGCAATTGTCGATAACATCACAGTTGCACTAGAACGCACTTTACTCCATGCCAATCCTGTGTACAGCATGAAAATTCTTATGGGGCGTTTTAACACTCGCACTGCACTCTTTAACATTAAGCCATACAGCTCAATTCAATCTTTAAATGTGCGATTATATTATTCAACTTTAACTGTGGTAAGAGCAATATGGGCGGATATAACGATCATCAATAGAAATTCGATTTGTACCCAATTGCTCAAATGGCCAATGGTTTGACGTTCGGTACTGGTGCACTCGTTACCAGTCCATCCGGTGTCGATCAAGTTTATCGGAATATAATATTTTCCCGTTTAAACAAATCGGATAGTCGAATTAAACACTGCGCCATGCATATTGCGCCATGCCCATAACGAATTAAACTGTGCAGTAAGCACATTGCACAATGCACAATTACAAGTCACAGTGCGCGATAATCCGGGAATACTAAAGTATCAAGTAGACATCAAGAATGAAGTTACGAAACTGATGATTACAAATTGGAAATCGCGATTCAAATCAATAATTTGTCTCCAACATAAAATACCATGGGGTCCTAACATCGCATTGAGTAGCTCGCACCGCGACAATTGTTTGCTGAGTGTAACGGCGTTTTGGGCTACTCTTCTGCCATCCCCTATTTACGCTCGAAAATCCTCACTGTAGTGAATGACGATCATACGCAGTAATGAATTCCAATTCGCATGTATACTTGCATACATAATAACACTGTCCAATTTCGCGGCCCGATTAAAGAACTATCTCGAAAGAACGAGTATTTGCTCATCCGATTCATATCAACGATGAGATGGAATTTCTCGGCTCGTGCTCGCCATATCTACATGTGCAACGAAATCACGTTTTTATCCTCTCTCCCATTTCGCATATTACATAGTGATCATTATTTTCGAACCGTACAATTGGCCAACAAGGTTGTGCTGGTGATGAAATTGCGGGTATGCCGAATACCCACAATATTCACAGGCATATTTAGCATACCGAGGTTCGGCACTCATGTATGATGATTGAACATTGAACATATGACTGCTCTGCTGTTGAATCCCAAGAAACATGGTTAGTCGGAAAAGGTAGCGTCAAAGAGGAAAATATTCTTAATTTCGCGATGGCCTGCTGTTGAATTATCTGATGTCAGCAGATATCTTTGTTGCATATATAATAGCATCTTATGAAATACGTCGGAGCCGGAGCTACCCTTCAAATAACTGGCTCCAGCTCTGGCTGAATTTTATGTAGAGCTCCAGCTCCGGGCTCCGGCTCCAAAGGGCAAACCCTGTTACCTACAGAAACCGTCATGCTCGCTTTTCATTATGACAGAATCCGACTGGTGTTCAGAGTAATGGCATTTGACTTCTCATTTCTGCAGGAGTAACTTGCGGGAAAGGAATAACGATTGTAAACGAACGCACTCGACAAGTAACTGCGAGTGGTGTCTGTAAAGATTTCACGAATGAAAATCTTCTAGAACCAGACTTCGAAGTTTTTCCGCAGATGGAACAAGTCAACGTGAACGACTATTTCAAAGGACGCTATTATGAAGAGAATTCTCAAGATGTCCGAGCCCTTCCTAAATTAGGAAAAAATAGCTTCCGAAATCAGTTGACAGTGGAGCCAGGATTTTGCCATCAGCACGGTAATGACGTTAAATCGACCACAGTGGAACAGGTGATGGCATCGATATCCAATACGGAGATATTATCCCCAACTGATGTAGTTGATGTCACTGCTATCGTGGCATCTGCAGGTTCGGGCAAAACCACTCTCGCCCGTAGGATTGCTCGAAGAGCTTTGGACATTTCCTCTACTAATGAAAAAAGGGAAGGCGCACCACGCAGGGAGCCGAAACTAAAAATGATTCATTACATGGAATTGAAGGATATAAAAGAAAAGGACTCTATCAAACCATCACATTTTCTATTCGGTGGTCTTTTCGACTTTGAGTTAAAAGAAAATGAAATATATGAATGGTTAGTCGAGCATCAATCTGAGGCAATTATAATATTTGACGGGCTTGATCAAGCAAGGTGGGATTTCGGTGAGGATAGCAACCCAAAAATAGGTCCATATACGCAGGAAAGTACATCTACCATACTGTACAACATCTTGGCTCGCAACATCCTTCGTCACGTCAAAATAATTGTGACTTCACGTGAATTCAAAATCTCTGAGTTACCTGCATCCGCTCGTCCCAGTCGCATAATCGCACTCACCGGATTCACACTTCCAGACGCACGTAAATTGTTCACCCAGTTAATCAATGATAATCCTGTAATGGAAATTTGGAAAACATTGGAAACGATGTCACCGCGACTACTTGAGTTCGTATCGGTGCCGATTTTCCTAATTCTTGTAGCAGTTGTGATGGAAAGGGATCCAAGTCGACCTCCTCCATCTACAGTGACAGAACTGTATGACAGGGTCATATCAGCGCTCCAGAGTGTGGATAACATTCGAAATCGAAGCGAAATCTTGTCGATAATCAACAAATTAAAGGCATTATCATTCTATGGCCTGAAAAATGGCAGAGTTGTATTCAAAAAATCCGATTTAAATGAATTTAAACTTTCTGAGGCGGAAATTAAAGATTTGATGACCAAAGTCCCGGACAAAAATATGCTCAGTCGTCACTTGATGGAAGGCGCTTTCCAATTTTTCTTTTGTCATCAAAGCATGCAAGAATATCTGGCAGCTAGTTTTATCGCAGAAATGGATCTCCAAAGCTTCTCTCACTTCAACGACATCCATCTACAGGAGAAACGTTGGTCTGTTGTACGAAGATTCGTTACAGGTGTTGTTTACATGAGATCTCCTAGTGATCTTCACAATAGTAAGTAATGTGGCTTATCTAGGAGTATTATGAGTCAACACCGACTGGTCTTACAGTTATTCATGGTTTATAGTTGTCGAACGTGCAAATGGTTGAAATATAGGCTAAAAATAGCCTATACTATATTATACAGAAGTCAATCATCATTGAGAATGTAGTTTATGCGTGAGGTAATAATTACTCAACGTAATGTTTCTGGGTTGTAGACATTTTACTAGGCAGTTCCGAGAGCGTTACAAATCACGATGAAAATTATCATCAATAGGATAATTATATTTTCGATCGGTAATTGTTATTCTGCACTTTCGTTGCGAATCATTATTATAAAGACCTGTGATAATTATTGTGCAGATTCAACGAGACGCCTATTGATTCATTATGGCGAGGATGAACAAATCTCGTGATGGTACATTGCAAGTGTTACCAAGTGAACGCCGTTCCATTTAATTCGGCAAAATATTCAAAAGATGCATATTTTTCATGATAATAGCCAGAACCTCGTTTATTGCATCAAAATAGTGAAACTTTTCCAGTGGATAAAACGTGCGCAAATGAAATAGGAAAATGATGACGAATATGAGAGTATCGAATATAGATTTCGACTCTTCACCATTTTCGGACTGAATCATATTGTGTGCCATTGATTTAATGATATTTCTTTTTGCCTGAAAGTCTCATATCGAACAAAAAAACAACATCTGCTCGCTCGATCGCTTCGTTCGCAACTTGAGGCGAAGACTGAAAGAGACAACAAAAAACGCTTGGAGCTCTATACAGCAATTTATGAATCGAACGATATCGACTTGATGAAAGATCATTCCGTTATCAATGCATCTGAGATCACATTGAGTCGTGATGAAGCTCATATCGTTGGATCACTTGCAGCAAAGAATGAAAGACTCGATTCGCTTATTTTATCCAACTGCAGTATCGACGAAGAGCTCTTCATGATCATTGCACGATGTCTAAAAGAGCGAATTTATGTGAGTCTGAGTGTAAATCACCTCGTTAAAATGACTAATCGAATCACATTCGTAGTTCTACGTCAGTGGTTCTCGACCTTTTTGTCTCCGCGGACCCCGGTTGGACCCTCACGGACCGCCGTGGACCCCCAAGTCTTTGTACAAATTTGGCCTAATTATCGTTCAACCGTCATCTTTCTTGTGCAAATATTACCTGTAGGCTAGCTATACACAGCCAAAAATACATTTCCACAAATATAGGTGGAGGCGAATGTAATATTATCGGGCAACGCTTCCAATGAAACCTTTCGGTATGGCCGCAACATATATAGCAGTGCCACCAAAATAGGGAAACAGATTTTTTTAATGAACGTATAATGTCCAGCCTAGTAATCACTATCTAGCAGCTCATCGTGAAGGTATTCTGGAATAGGGTTGTGTATATCACAGGACAAAATTGATCTTTGAAAACATTTCGAAGTCACCTGTCACCCTGATTGACCTTATTACTCTAACATTAAAAAAAATCAATATACAGCAATATGTTTGTATCAGTAGGCTATTGGCAATGAAAATGAGGTTGCAAAGAAGAATATTTCATATGTTGAAGTTTTAGCCGTAATGAAGCACAAACTGCTTTGTGATGCCCCTAATATTGTAAAAAGGTTATCAACCATTTCGCAAATTTAGAGGTTTCGCGGACCCTCAGTTGAGAACCACTGGTCTACGTCAAAAGAGCTCGTGTTTGAAAGACATAATTATGAATGTAATAGGTTTGCAGGGAGGATATACTTGTAGCAATTATATTTTATTGCTTCAGGAATTTCGAAGGTCTAAGGTGCAATAGATATTATATTTACTTTTGATAAAGTACTATACAAATTTCAGTCCGTTTTGGGCTAGGAGCTTAAACTGATGTAGATAAATAGGCTATTGATTTTAGAATCTGAAATTGGAAGGACGTTCCTTTGAATATATCTGTTCATTCATTTACAATTAGCCAAGAACTCAGCAACTATGTAGGCTACGTAAGTGGGACATTCGATCGATACAGCAAAAACCTGATTTCACACTAGAATTGAGCACGGGAAAATAACTTATGGTACTTACGGTGTTTGGCATATGTCGCAAATTGAATAGAAAACTGCAACAATTGACAATTCTTCTCCACCCACCTGTTGGGAAGCACTGTGCTGATCTTCCTTATTGTAAAGGTGTAGCAAGTTGGGAACAACTATTCTAGTTGTATGTAGCCTATCTCACAGCAAAGACATATGAAGTTTTGTTGGAAGTGGGTTAATGATTACATCGGTTATTGCGCCAAGAATCAGCAAGAACGGAATGTGCAAACAGATATTCTGCCGAGTTATTACTTTCATCTGTTCGCATTTGCTGCAGGGGATTAGGTGCGATCAGTATAGACCAGGGGTCTCTTTGCTGCCTCTATGTGCGCCTTTGATTGCGGCTCTTTAATGATTGCACGTGCGTTTCTCTATTTTGATAGAGAGTTTTACCCGAAGATAAATTAATGCATTCTCCCACGTATAAACAATATGCGTATTGTTTTTCTGTTGTTTCCTTCCTTATGGTTTGCGTACCATCTGTAACATTTCGGAAAAGGGGGAACCGCATGGTTAGAACTTTGCATTTGAACTCACGAATCACGATTACATAAACATTTCACCCGCAACAATGGTGCATGTTCATATTGTTCATCAATCCATGATAAAAAGTTGTGTTCAACTTGATAATTAAACGCGGCAGCGCATATTACAATTATTTCCGGGCTGACACTGCTGTATACGGCTCTCCCATTTGCATTGTAAGGGAGCACAGTGCAAATACAATGCAAATACATGCAGAGTTTGGCCAAGAAAATCTCGTTGAGCGATATTTGCAAGAAAAAAGTATTATCATGAAAATACAACTGTTAAAACATAATGGCATGAAGAGTTTCCATTTAGTGGTAATAGAGGTAAGACATGGTCCTTATCTGTCAGGGTTCGTTCATTAATTACAAAGGTTGTAACGTGGAACGTCAGTAGAAACCAACACACAAAAATTATCCACGAATTTCCTAACGTATATACGAGAAACTATTATTTCAATGCTGGTCATAATTTCAAGGATCTGCTCCTCACAATTTGACGTCATATCAGTATGATTTCAAAGACCTTACAGGCCAAACGGAGGGACAGAGTATCACCACTAGGGCTGGGCAAAATCGAGTACCTAGCAATATCGGCATTGTTCAGAGCAATCGGGTAACCACAACACAATGGCCATAACAATGACCCGTTGCGACTCTCCGATTGTCCAAACAATGCCGATATTTCAGACTTGGAGGACGGATTTTAGGTGGATCAGTGCCTGATCATTATTTTAATTTATATTTTCGGAATTGGTGCAACAGTAGCTTTCGATCAAGACCAGATTCAATAATTTCTGCGCTCGGGAAGATAGCTTTTGGATTGCCAGAAATCCTACAGTCGCTTACGCAACACAATTCTGCACTCCAGCCTCGGCGAAGCGGAACGAAGCTGCAAAATCGGTCGTTGCCGTTCCATGTTTAATTTATATAGTGCAACTGTATATATTGCAGCCACGGTAACCAGGCTCACGCTCACAAAAACGGATTCCCACGTTCCCATTATTGCGTCATAATGGTAACGGATCAGTCAGAGACCGTGAACTAAGAAATGCTTTGAGGTGTATAACCTCATCTTTACATGGATATTAAATTATATTAATACCATACAGGAAGATTTCTGTGCTGACACTTAATATCGCTGACTGCGTAATGAAAAATTCAACCGATAGATAACGGAAATATTTTCTGTCGCAAGGGGGCGCACTTGCAAGTGACGTGTTTTGCCGGATTCGCTATAGCGTATCAGATGAGCGCTGTCATCATAGTGTCCTACATGGTGTCGACACAGGCAAATCTCACGCCTCAGTGAAATTGTATCACGTCACAGTTTCCATTTGGCTACAGGCAATTTGACGGCCCTTTTTGACCGGCTTGCCGAGCATTAAATTTGGTAAAACAGGTATTAATCGAAAGCTGACTCCGCACTAATTACGAAAATATAAATTTTATTCCGCTCGTGACCCTGAAACTTCCACAATCAGCCTCTAATTTTTCATTTGTTATGGAGATGGCATTAGGACGCAACAATGCTGTCTGGCGAAACGAGAGAGTAGCTCAAGAGAAAAAGCGCCAGTCAGCATTGTTCAGCATTGTTGCGTCCCAATGCCAATCTCCATACGGGCTGAAACCGGAAGTTTGTAAGGGCGCATTCTGATTGGACAATGCGTCTAGGCGTTAGCAACTGCCGATAGCAACGCAAGCGCCGCGAATGTTATTATGGTTTTCGCGTATGATAGTATGATACTACGAACATTTGCCATGAAACTGCAAAAGAGATGTTAGGATTACGGAGTGTCTGGTGCTTAAGTTTCGCTATAATAATAATACATACTATTTTGTCACGGTAATGTGTATTTCTGCGATTTTAGTTGAATTTGAAACGATCTCTTATTCCTACAAATAGGTATATTTTCAAGAGCCTATAATTTGTTGAAGAGAGCTTTACAGCACACTGTTGCTGTAATCACTATGGTGCATTGTGTTGTATTTGGATGTGCAGCTACGCAAAAAAGAAATCCGGGTCGATCGTTTCACCAATTTCCAAAAGATAAAAAGCTTGAAAAGATGTGGATTAATAGGATTAATAGAAAAAATTGGTCACCCTGCCCTACTTCTCTAGTGTGCTCGTATCATTTCAGAGTTGAAGATTACAGCCGTAAAAGATTGTCAGATGTACCAGATGAGTTTCAAAAAAAGAGATTGAAAAAGGATGCTGTGCCAAGCTGCAATCTTCGAGGTGAGGAAAGGGATACACGAATATACCAGCGTGGTAGTGGAACAGCGTACTCAGCGTGGTAGTGGAACAGTGACTGCTGATGAAAAGCCAAGTTGCAGCACAGTTAGGGTATCCAGCAACCCCAGTGGTAGTTCTGTAAATGACAGTACCATCACTATCTCATCAGAAGAACAGTGCATACCAAAGCAAGAGGAACTGGAAAAGATTCGACAGCAAGAGCAGTTGGAAAAGCTTAAAGGAGAAATAGTTGTTGCCCATAGTGTGATTGCTGCCCTTGCGGATAAAACCAGAAGCCAGGCGCAGCAACTTGATCAGCTCAAGATTGACACCGAGGCAACACTCCTCTCTATGGCTACACAGTCATCACGAATACTGTCAGCAACAAATATGACCAATGCTGAAGTTCATAATTTCACTGGACTAAGTAAAGATATTTTTGAACTTATTGTAAAGCAGATTGACCGATTCCAGCCTTTGACTTACTGGACCGGCAAAATTGTGCAATCTGTGAGCACTTTTGACCAGCTGCTCATAATGCTCCTGAAAATGAAATTCGACCTGCCAAGTGTTTATTTAGCAAAACTGTTCAATCTGAGCCATACCTCTATCAATAACATATTTTTAACGTACTTGCATGTCATGCATGAGCTATTTTTCAAATAGTTTTTGAACCAAGTTCCATCGGTTGCCAAGCATTTGTGCACAACTCCTCAGAAGTTTCATGGGATTTCAAATTGTTGCATGATTATAGACTACACAGAATTCTTCATAGAAACCCCAAGAAAAGATCTTGACGCATGCTTGCTCAAGTTTCAGTAACTACAAGAAACGACTGACAGCTAAATATCTAATTGGAGTAGCTCCCAATGGAGCAATAACTTTCATCAGTGATGGATACCCTGGAAGTACCAGTGAAAAAATGATCACCAAGCTTTCAGGAGTATTACAACATTTCCAGGTCTGTATCAGCATTCGAATCATAGACAGATTATTATAGACAGACACATATCGTCTATTTAAGATACTAAAGTTGGAAGATTTCAGCATGAATCAAATTATTGTTTCATGAAGTTTGAATTACTATTTGATGACAATAAGTCCAAGTCTGAAATAAGGTTAGCTCCAGGCGTTCCATTGACTATTATTTAGCTATTTAAACATTGTAATCCGTAAGATTATATGATGCTTCTTTATAACAGACCGGGGATTTAGTTCTGGCAGACAAAGGATTTGTCATTCATGAATAGATGCCAAGCGGAGTTTCGTTGAATCTGCCACCATTCCTAGCAGGAAAGAAGCAATTTACCGAGAATGAGGCAAAGTTCTGCAAAAAGATAGCTTCTTGTAGAATACATGTCGAGAGAGCTATAGAAAGAATCCGCAATTATAAAATTTTGAATTTGATTACTAGCACAAAGAGACCTTTCGTAGATAAGCTGGTGCAACTATGTGGAGTTCTAGTAAATTTGCAGTCTCCAACCATTCAAGGAGTATTTGAGCGATACCTTGAATCAAATAAACCAGTTTAGATTCAATGCAGAATTTCTCGTAATGTCTTGAATCAAAATAGTTGTAGTGCCTACAGCTTCAGCTAATATTTTGGACACCGTTTGGACACTGTTGCCCTACCTCGCCCAGACATTGCTTCATTGATCATTTGCTACCATTGTTTAATTTTTTTATATTTTCCTTTCCTAACTAAACATTTTTTTACAGCCAGACTGTTCTGAGTCAAGTGTACCTGTTTGATGCTGGTGTGATCAGACTAGATGACCTTCACGGTCTTATCGATCATTCCTATCTAATACCGAATACTGTGCACGCATATTTTCTGTACCACCATCACTGCCGTTTGTTATGTATTTTGGTTCGATGAAAATAAACTCTCTTTCTCTCTCTCTCACCGCAGATCTCTTTTGTTGATTGTGTCTTTCCTGAATGAACAAACAAAGATAGCTTATGAAATTGAGTATATTCAGTCAAAATTAATGATAGCCAGATCAGGAAGAAATTATTTTGAAGATGTGACGTGTGGCAAAAACGTATCCAGATAGAAATTGGTCAATTTTGGCAAGTTTTCTTCGCCCCAATGATTGTCCTTAGTTACTGTTATGATTCGCATATCTTTTGTTGTCCACAGTACAAAGTGACACAATAATGTCTTAGTAGCTACCATTTCCGCTTGAGTTTGATGCCAATATTCGTGGTTTTTCTTCAGTACACCGCACTGATCTAAGTATGTTTAAGTGTCTCTTTCTTGTTTCTCCGTCATGATTTGAATAAAAGTTTTGTTCCGGTGAGACCATGGACACTTAATTTCTAATACTCCTCTCATTCCTTCAGCAGTAAATATAATGCCATCGGGTGTGCACCCAAGATATCCACAAGGGAATAGAAATAACCAAGCCTTCTCAACAGTGTTGCCGGTGAAGTCTTGATAAGCTTTGACCGCTGCATCCTCGTGCATCTGGCCCCACATTATCGCACTTTTGCACGATAAATTGTATTCGCCACAGAGGGTTTTAAATAACGACTCGGGGTAAGAGCCAGAGCAACTATGCCTATCAAAGGCTTTGATGACCCTTCCAAAGTTACTTCCAGTCAGTCTGTGACTGCGCATCCCACCCCATGACTGTGATTTGGATTGCAGCTTAGTTTCTACAGCCACAATGGCAATTTGATCAGGATCTACCCGGCACTTATGCAAGAATTCGTTCCTGTCTGCTTGGAATAGTGGGAACTGATCGGAAATACTTTCTGTTATTCTAGCGGATGATGCCAAGTGTGATGGGGGCTCAGGGCCAGCAATCTATTTCATCGGGCACGTATAGTCTCAGTTTTGAGCAAATTCATTCGGAAGGATTTTCTATCCTCCATATCCAATTTTCTTGGCAAGGCACTGTATAATGATTTGGACGATGAAAATAACTCTTTCAGTGGTTGAATAGGCTATTTTCTTTATGCACTCCTCTTGGACGCTTAATCCATGAATTTGGGAGATCCGTTTTCGACATACCATTTTTGGTTGCGTATATGGCTACTGTTGCCATGTGACTGCAGATCCATTTGCCTCGAGGGCATTCACATGCCGCACTACTAATACCGCCTGTTCCATCTATATTGACAATAACATTGTACTCTTTGTCCTTCCATGATGCCCTGATCTTTGCATTAATTCGGAACTCGTCTATTTTCAATGAAACTACATGATTTGATTTAATCTTCAGTTCAGCCTTTCCAATAACGCCCAGATCTTCAGAAAAGAAGGATAATGCCCCTGCTAGGGTGATAATCTCCGTATCCATGAATTACTATAATATCCATCAATGTGACACTGCGATAAATGAGAAGTGATATATTGGGCATATCACGAGGAATAATCAGCAGATTCATCCTGACGGCAACTGCAACTTCATATTACTATAAAATAGCCTCAAAATGTTTTGTTTACATCCCTATTCCCTACTATCGCATAGCATTACGCATCCTACAGCTTACCTGACGACGCCGTAATCAGCAGTTACTAAGGACAACACTTATTGGCCAATCAGAAGCTAGGTAGCGTACTTCCGGTTTCAGCCCGTATAACAATGAAAAATTACAGGCGGATTGTGGGAGTTCCAGGGCCACGAGCGGAATAAGATTTATATTTTCGTAATCAGTGCAGAGTCAGCTTTCGATTGATACCCGTTTTAACAAATTTAATGCTCGGCAAGCCGGTCAAAAATGACCGTCAACTTGCCTGTAGCCAAATGGAAATTGTGACGTGATACAATTTCACTGAGGCGTGAGATTTGCCTGTGTCGACAGCATATAGGACACTATGCTGTCATGCCCCATGAACGATCGTGGTGCTGCCAGCGCAGTAATCATTCATTTCTGCATCTGACTTTACCTAGTGAGGAGCGCTAGTTTATGGTGTCGGCGCTAGTCGGGATATTGTTAATAAAAGCCTACCATACGTACATCGGTCTGGTTCATCACAATTCTATTAACAAGTCCCGACTGAGCGTATAGACGTAAGAAACGGATGGCGTCCGCCGAAGAGAGATTGTATCATGTTCCTACTCTCAAAGTTTTGCCGAGTGCTCCGGGAGCTGAACTGGTATTCAAGCATTGGAAAGATATGCTTGTTAGATTTATCAAAGCCGCGGACGATCGCCGCCGTCAGTCTTCTGCGTCAACCTCCTCTACGCCCGGCTCTGAGCAAGGTCCGCATCCACAGTTGGACAAGCGAGAAATATTGAATGGTTACCTATCCCCTTAAGTTTACTCGTATGTGTGCGACGCCGAAAATTTTAAAAAAGCGATCGAAGTCCTAGAGGGACTGTATTTGACGAAGAGGAATATCATATATGCGCGACATACGCTCTCCACGAGCACTCAGCAGCCAGGAGAAAACGTCATGGAGTTTTCACAAAGACTGTTGTCACTTGCGAAGAATTGCAGGTTCGAGACAGTGTCAGCTGAGGATCACAGTAAGCAATCAATCAGAGATGCGTTACTTGCTGGCTTGTCGTCCAATGCGATACGATTGCGTTTGCTGGAATTTGATCAGCTGGCTCTTGATAAAGCTGTTCAGGTTGCAGATTCAGTGGAGAGAGCACAGAAGTGTTCGGCGATATACATGAATCCCCAGGCGGCAGCTTCCATCGAAGCCGATGAAGGCCAGAAGGTTAGTCAGGCCACACCCTCCAAGTCGCAGTCACGATACGAAGAGGACTCTGATGGACATTCTTTAGCCGTCTCGCAGAGAAGTGGGAACCGCAACCCCGTGTCGAAGGCAAAGAAATGTTCTAGCTGTGGAAACCGACACGGGCGGGTCTGGAAATGACCAGCAAGGAATGCTGTCTGTTTCAACTGTGGCGTAAAAGGGCACTTTGACAAGATGTGCTTGAATTCTGTTCAATCCGACGAAGAGTCCGATGAGTTAGCAGCCATGATTGCTTCAATTCCTGTCTCACTTTCGAAAGCGGCAGTGATCATTGCTATTAAGCGAATTAAGTTTGATGGATTGTTGGATAGCGGAGCATCAGACAATTATTTGAATCTTGAGATAGCGCAGGAGCTGAAACTCAAATGGTTTGGTAAAAAGAAGAGCATCAAGTTAGCAGATAAAGGAAAGCGATCAACTGTTCACGGAATGCTGTCTGTCTATCTGTCGTTTGAGCTGAACGGGCGGAAGTATACTGATGTAATGTTCGGTGTTATCGAGTGCTTATGCGCTGATGTGGTCTTGGGCCAATCATTTATGAAAAAGCACCGTAAAGTTATATTTGAATTAGGTGGACCCTTTGAATCTCCTTGTTATTCCTGGACGAGACGAGGAACACACTTGCAACTTGACTGCAACAGAAGTGGGCACCCCGCCCAGAATATTTCAATTTCTCGATGGGTCGTGTAAACCTATCGCAACTCCATCTAGATCAGGGGTTCTCAACTTGGGGGGGCGTGAAACATCTTAAGGGGGCGCGAAGAAGCGGTCACCTGAAAATATTTTTCGCGCTCCGCGCGATTTACCTCCAATACATGCGTGTTTCTCTCTATATATACCCAATTTCATATATTTTTATTCTCTCATCAACATTCATAACCATCCATACCATCAAACAATCTGTTGGGGTTGCTAGCTTCCCAGTTGGATTTTGTGATATGAGGATAAGGGGGGCGCGAAATTTTTCAACATCAAAAAGGGGGGCGTGTCTGAAAAAAGGTTGACAACCACTGATCTAGATCGTATAGTGCTCCGGATCGGGAGTGAAATCAAGAAGGAGATATCTCCATTGAAAAATGAAACGATAATCGAGGATTCCAACTCCCCGTGGAGAGCACAGGTGCTAGTCACTGGTGGACGACGTCAAAAGCAACGCCTTTTCATTGATTATTCTCAAACGATTAATCAATTTACTTTTCTAGATGCGTACCCATTGCCGAAGATTGCAGATGTCGTGAACGAGGTCGCTAAAGGCAAAGTGTTAAGCTCTATCGACTTGAAGTCGGCGTACCATCAGGTTCCGTTAGAACGAGCGGACAGACCATTCACTGCATTCGAGGCCTGCGGGTCACTTTATCAGTTTCGTAGGTTGCCCTTTGGCGTCACTAACGCGGTTAGTGCTTTTCAGAGATTTATCGATTCGTTCATCGAAAAGAATGCGCTTGAAGGAGCAGTCGCATATTCGGACGACATTACCATCTACGGCAAGGATCAGAAGGAACACGAGGAACGTTTGAAGTCCTTCATGTCAGCAGGTAAGTCCGCCAATCTGACGATCAACTCTGAGAAATCGACATTTTCTGTAGAAGAGTTAAAGCTCCTTGGACATCGAATAAGAAGACGTGAGATCATGCCTGATCCTTAGCATTTGAAGCCGCTAATGGAACTGTCTCCTCCGAAGAGTGCCAAGGCTTTAAAGAGCTGCCTAGGCCTCTTTGCATACTATTCTAAATGGATTCCGAGATTTTAACCCCGCGAGAAAATGGGGTTATTTACTACACGGTAGACGATTCAAAATAATAACTGACCAACAAGCTCTTTCATTTATGTTTGACAAGCAGCACAAAAGTAAGATAAAAAACACCAAGTTGGCTTTGTGGCGATTGGAGTTGAGTGAATATACCTACGATATCGAACATAGACCAGGTTTGGAAAATGCAGCAGCTGATGCCTTCACCAGACTATGTTTGGCCACTAATGATTATGGCCCGAGTTTGGAAAAACTTCATGTCTCTCTGGGTCACCCTGGGATTCGCAGACTAATGCATATCGTACGTTTGAAAAATCTTCTTTTTTCAGTCGAAGAAGTGAAGAGACAATGCAACCGCTGTAAAGGGTGCGCTCAGATAAAGCCGAAATTCTACAAACCTCCGGCCACGCCGTTGATCAAAGCGACCAGACCTTGGGAAAGATTGAGCGTGGATTTCAAGGGACCTGTGGACGGGAAAAGGCAGTACCTTCTCATCATGGTTGATGAGTATAGTCGTTTTCCTTTTGTATTTCCTTGTTCTGACATGCGAGCGTCAACCGTGATTTCACTATTTGTGTCGCTGTTCAGCATAATGGGACTTCCCGAATACGTCCACAGTGACCGATCCCAGTCTTTCATTTGTGAAAACCCAGTATTTGACGTCTTGATATTTTCCGGTTGTAAAATTTTTGGTGAAACTTTCCGCGCGCTTTCCTTTGTTAGTCTGTCGACGGGATTGGTTTGGGCTGGAGTGAGCGCTGAGTACGGTAGTAAGTTGCTGCTTTTTAATTAAATGTTACTATAATGCGACTGGAGTCTGTGGCTGCATAAAGTGCAAATCAGCAGTATAGAAGGAATCGGACTCTTGATCCAGACCAGGAAAGGGACGCTACAAATTTGGCGAGCACGCCAGGAGATACTGTACTGATTTGTGCTATTGGAATAACGGCGACGCTACGGTACCGACAGGATGACAAAAACCAGAAGTAGAAAGACCAAGCGCGAATCTATTGAGAAGTATGAGGCCAACGATCAGGAAAGTGAAGAACAATATTCTGCATTCGTCAGTAGAGCAGTGGGGGAATTGAAGGAATATCTAAACAGAAAGATTGCACTACAACAGGGGTCGCCAACTCAAAATGGGTCGCGGGCCACTTTTCAAAATTCCTAGAGGCCGCGGGCCGCATGACTTCAATATCGAGATTAACATAGCCAACGCTGCTTAACAGCTACGAATGATGACTCTACGTAAGTACAATGCTGTGCTCTCTTACATGGGCGATGGGCATAGTCACCACAAAATGAATAATATTTTATTGAACAAACACAAATACAACAAAAAATATCATGCTCATCAATTTCATTATATTTTGAACTATGGGCTGCGCACGATACCAGACAACACTATGTAGCAACTAAAACAGGGGTGGGCAACATTTTTGCTATTCACGGCCGCATTTCGATTATTCATGTAGCCCGCGGTTGCATTCCGGTGCATAGTGGTCATAAACAAACTGCATGGGGCCAAATATCCACGTCAAACTCACCATGTCCATTGCTGGTACACTCCGGATAAATCTATTTATTAACTCATATCGACTTACTATGGGCACCGAGACCGTGAATATAGTCATGTTATGAAGAGCGACATGGATTTGAACTGTAGTCGCGCCAAGCGCGAAATTTTTTTCATGTTTATGAGTGAATTTCATCATTTAATATTAGTATAGTTTCACATATTGCTATCAAATAGTCATTCTTTCTCGGCCCATGTGATCAGATTCACCGGTAAAGTTTATGCAGGGGGTGTCAGCAAAAACTTGGAGAAGTTATTATAATGCTGGGGGGCATCTTTGGTTAGGCCAATACTCATTAGTCCCCTATGTTGCATGCAGTTATTTCTCGACCTCCCATTAGAATTGTCGTTATAGTGGAAATATATTGAATTCGCCCAAACGCAGACCTATCAGAAAAATAATAATTCGGGATGAGGAGAACACGAATAAAAATTGGTATTTCTTTATGGGTCGGATCATTTTTCTCCGCTGTTCGCATCTGTACTGTGAGACTCAGATTACAAAGGACACTGCTGTATTAAAATCCAAAATCAACTCGCGTTGAAGCGCGCGTAGCCCGAAGAAAATTTCAAGAATAATCAAACCTCACATTAATTAGGGAGTCAATTCGTAAATTCAATTTGCATAATATTGACAGCCACCAACACATCCTAATTGAATTGAGTGTCGACGGCCGCATAATTTTTCTTCTGATGCCGCAGATTGGCCGCCCAGGATTGAAGAATCGATATTGGGGTTAGTTATAGACACGGAACGATGGTAGCCTATTTGGTGGAAAACTAACTCCTCGTAAAGCATGATCTCTTGGAAAGTCCGAAATCGTTTATCAAGCCTCCCGGTCTTGGCAGTGGTGGGCCATTGCACGCCAAGGCAATATGCCCATTCATAACAGCAAATTATTCCTCCATATAATGATAATACCATGCAGAACCAAAGGAATAGTGATATTGGGCAAAGTCGAATGGCTTAATTTGAACAACAACAACAATATGTTTAAACTGAAATCAATTTCGGCATTTCGAAATGGTTTACTGGCCGTTCTTCCAAAATTTCCCCAAATCAGGCCGCGGGCCGCAAAATATGACCTTGCGGGCCGCATGCGGCCCGCGGGCCGCGTGTTGGTGACCCCTGCACTACAGGAAGAAAGGCTGTTAAAAACAGAGGCTCGACTGAGTAATAGAATTGATGGTCTTGAACAAGGACTAGCCGAGATTATGACTTTTATTCGGACGGTAACCGGCGCTACACTGCCAGCTCAACCTGCCGCTGCGACTACTGAACGTGAGTCGGTTGAGCAAGAACAGGAAATTGTGACCTCGTCAGAGCCAGTTGTTGAAAAATTCCCGGAACCAGTCAGTCCGTCATCAGGAGAGTCAGCCGTAAGTTATGCTATTTCTACTTCGAGAAATTTAGCCCCAGTCATGGAGCAACATTTGACCAATAATTCTGGTTGTTATAGACCTAAACGGCCTCAACCGTTTGACGGAACTAGCTCTTGGAATAGTTATATATGCCATTTTGAAGCGGTGGCCGAGTATAACAGATGGGGTGACTATGAAAAGGGCTACGAATTAGCAACTTGTATGCTAGGGCAAGCTCTTGACTTACTTTCTGAACTAGCACCGTCAGATCGGAACAACTATGCGATAGTCGTGGCACATATGCAGAATTTCTTCAATCCCACTGGGGGAGAAATGGCCTACCGAGCAATGTTTGACAATAGGGTACGAAACAATGCCGAAACTCCCATGGAGTATGGGGCCGCATTAAAGTTACTAGCAACAAAAGCATTTCCCTAGCTGGATTTGCCTGGGCGGGACGTGATGTTGAAGACGCAGTTTTTTAGGGGAATTGCTGACAGCGAAATGCGCAAGCTTGTTGCCATGCAGCAGCCGAAGTCATTAGAAGATGCAATAGCACTCGCCACTCAATACTATTACCTCGACGCTATGGACAATACTGTTAAAAGATAGGGAAAGCCGCGTGCTGGCATCGCTTCTGTGACTAGCAACGAATCTCATTCGTCGTCGGATGAGTCGATTCCCAAGATGGATGATACTCTGAGTGAGCTCAAGGATTTGCTGCTGAAGCTGGTATAACAGAATACGCCGACCAAACCTTGTCCGTTATGTAAACAACATGGTCATTGGGCCCGGCAATGCCCAAATGTACCGCCAGGAGCTCGCCGTTGCTTCAACTGTCATGAAGAAGGGCACATGAGGAGAGACTGTCCAACACTCGGCGTTATAATGCCGAACGACCCTGTATCAAAAAACGCGATGCAGCAGGCATGAGGTCCTCATCGCCTGCTACTGCGATTGTTGATGATGAAAAGAAAATGGACCTGTTTTTGAGACCATGGATTTCAGCTATCCAGTGGGAAGATAGCTGGTATGCTAAAATTGAGGTGAATACTCAATCGATGTGGTTTATGGTGGATAGTGGCGCTGGTACGACATTACTAGATAAATCACTTCTAGAATCGATTGGTAGTGTTCTGAATCCGTGTACGCGTTCGTTCGATGCGGTAGGAGGATACCCACTGGACATCTCTGGTACCGTGGAGGTGGAGCTCAACGTTGGCTTGGCGGCGGCTCGACAGACGGTGGTTGTAGCGGATTTGGGTGTGCCAATCGGACTTCTTGGAATGAACTTTTTGAAGAGTCACGAGTGTGCCATGCATCTCTCTTCCGGAATACTGGACGTCGCAGGAGAAGAAGTGAAACTCACCAGTCATGACAGGGTACCTTTCTGCCAGGTGACCATTGACGATGATGTTGAAATTCCACTGCTGTACGAGAAAAATACTCCGTTTGAAACAGAAAGAAGAGAAAGTTCTGATTCACAGCACAAAAGTAGGCCTACGGGACAGCCAGTAAAGGGAGCGTCGTCTGAAGGAGGGTCCCCGGTGCTGGGGAGGAGAGGCTCATTTCGACGGACACCGAAAACCGGCTCTAGCGAAGAAAAGAAAATTGTAGCTGCAAAGTTTGACAGCAAGGAAACTCCTATCGATACAAAGGCAGAGAACCCGTGTTGCACCCCACGTAGATCCGGGGCCAATTCTGCGATCGTGAGCATTCCGAGAGAGAGTCTGAAAAGGGTCCTGCTCTGGTCCGACGTCGTCAGGAAGAATACGAAGAAAAAGACAAAACCCGATAATGTAAATGTCCAGCGTCAGAAACCTGCCAAAATCGATCGTAGATTTGCTGGAACGACTCCGAAGCAGCAATCCTTGTCGCATCATGTGAACTCGCCTGTGAAGATGTACATTGGGAAACGAGCAAAATCCAGGAGATTGAAAGTGACCGTTGTCGATTGGCCAACCAATCAGCTCGATTCTGGAATGAGTTCGGGGACCATTACCTCGGGGGGTGAAATTGAGAAAACTGAAGACCAACCTACCCAGAGTGAGGTGGCAGTCAAACGAGAGACTCGAGGTAATAAGATTGTAGAAAAACGAGTTGCTGTCGAACCCCAGAAAGTGGGTGAGAAAAGACGAAGTAAGACGGAAACTGCAGTGGGAGAAGAACCCAAGAAAATGAGATCACAGAAAACTGCAGATGCAGAAATAGAAGAGAAGACCGATCAACCTCGTACGACGGAGAGCAAACTTCAGAAACGAAATTTCGTTGTCGGAGTAACGCCAGTAATAATAGAGAATACAGCCAAAGGTTGGTGGAACAAACCTGGTTTTACGTGTCGTCAACTTGCGACATTACTTGCGTGAGGCTGACCATGCACAACCTTGATGAAGAAATCCTATCCGGAGGTCGAAGGTTAGAATGTAGATGTTGAGACGCCTGATAATTCCCGCGGAGATGCAGACTTCGAATCTTGTCAGTGACGTCGTCCCGTTAACTTGAACGTATTCTATTTGATGCCCTAAGCATTTAGCTCTTGTTTAGTATGTTTCTTTCTTGCAAACTCCGTTCGCTCGACCATATTGATTTCGATTGCTATTAACAGAATCTCCATCAAAAATACGAGGGGGTAGTGTGAAAACCCAGTATTTGACGTCTTGATATTTTCCGGTTGTAAAATTTTTGGTGAAACTTTCCGCGCGCTTTCCTTTGTTAGTCTGTCGACGGGATTGGTTTGGGTTGGAGTGAGCGCTGAGTACGGTAGTAAGTTGCTGCTTTTTAATTAAATGTTACTATAATACGACTGGAGTCTGTGGCTGCATAAAGTGCAAATCAGCAGTATAGAAGGAATCGGACTTTTGATCCAGACCAGGAAAGGGACGCTACACATTGGAAACGAAGTGTCACAATTTCTGAAGGAGAAAGGGATCACGACGAGTCGAACCACGCCATAACTCCCAATGCGAGCGCGTAAACCAGACAATCTGGCGTAGAATCAAGCTCATGCTTGCTTCTCGCGGGCTGCCCGAAAGCAGTTGGGAGAAAGTACTTCCCGATGCATTACACTCAATTCGTTCGTTGTTATGTACCGCTACTAACGAGACTCCGCATTCCAGGTTATTCAAGTTTCCTCGTAAATCAAGCATGGGCACATCTATGCCTGATTGTCTCTTGGACGGTGGAACTCTGCTAATGCGACGTCATGTCCGACGAAAAGATGAACCTATCTGCGAGCCAGTTGAACTCATCGAAGCCAACTCTCTTTACTCGTAGATCCAATATCCAGATGGGCGACAAACAACCGTATCGAATAATGATTTGGCATCTGGCATCTGGACCCCCTGGGGTGCCGTTGAGACGCTCAACTCGTATCAGAAAGACGCCGGACAGATTTCATTACTGAGTTGAACAATTTTACAGTGCTATATTAAATTTCATTACTGAGTTGAACAATTTTGCAGTGCTATATTTAGTATTTCACGTTGCATTTCATAGTGATATGTAACCGTAATTTTAAGAGGGGGAGATTGACGTGTTTTGATGGATTCGCCATAGCGTATCAGGTGAGCGCTGTCATGCCCCATGAACGATCATGGTGCTGCCAGCGCAGTAATCATTCATTTCTGCATCTGACTTAACCTAGTGAGGATCGCTAGTTTATGGTGTCAGCGCTAGTCGGGATATTGTTAATAAAAGCCTACCATACGTTCATTGGTCTGGTTCATCACAGCAAGTACTCGAAAAAATCGTATTTTACTACCCGACTCGAATCATTAAAATATATACTCGATTCAGATTCGAGTACTCAAATCATTGTGCCCAGCTCTAATCACCACACAATGATATTCTTCATTTGATAGGTTACATTTCATTGTGACGGAATAAATTCGTAATTTGGAAATTTGCGTTGTGGTTCTTTCGAAACTGCGATTTTAGACATGACGCTAGCGCATGAAACAGATCTGCCCACCCCTGGTGTAAGCCCAGTAAAATTTTGACTGCTGTGGTTAGGTGTCCTATGCAGTGGCGTACGCAGGGCTGGTTAGCGTATGAAATGATATCAAATGTTAGGCATTCTGCCGGAAACCAGAGTACGGTTTGACTCATCCGGTCTATGACATATCGTTTTGTAAAGAGGACTATATTGAAGATCCTTTGACAGTAACATATACAGTTTCTCACACAGTGAATTACTAACTAGACGTCCATGATGCGATTTGTGAACGACTTTCTCATGCATAATTCCTATCTGCATGCCCAAAAAATATTTCCATATCTTAAGGTAAACAGAGTGGATTTACGTGGCAACAAGCTGTCAGCAATGGCACTTCGTTCAGTTCTCGGTCATGACCGGATTGCATCGCTATCAGGAAATTTGAATTGGAACGTGAGTCTATGACTTAGTTGTATGGTGAAATATATTATTTAGTCAATCTATACAATGAGTTGATCGCATTGTAATGACGGATGTTGATCCTACCGCAGCTCTGGCTTTTTACCAGTCCATGGAACATGCAGTGGTTCATATGGATGCTATTCGCCATTAGCTGTGTTTTGTGTAGGAATAAAAAAAAGCATTATTAGTATTTTACATTTTCTGGTTGATTAAGCCGCTGTCGAAAACAGAAAGATTTTATTTCTTCTATTCTGTTTTCAATACTTTTTTTATGAAGTCTTGTTTCTGAGACGGTATGCCTCGTTGTCTCATCGGTGATATAAAGCTTCTCGACTAAACAATATTCAGGTTGCCATGGTGGACGCAGACAGATATGATTGTGAATTAAGTAATGAAGAAGATGTAATCGGGATAAGATGCTCTTCTATGGAGGGCTATTTCAAGACAAAGGTTGGTTATCAAGGGTATTTAATTATGAAACATATTTTTGGCTGATATATATAAAGTTGGGTGTCGATATTTCTATCGCTCATTTTACCCTAACTGTTTTCGACTATCTCGAAACGTAGGCCAGTAGTGATTACATGGAAACTGCACGAATATCAGTTCTCGGTGGCCATCGGGAGTTCGCTCCGATAGTCAACGAAATAGCGTTATTGGTCGCATGCTCTGTACACTATCTCGAAGTGCCGCGATATTGTATTCTTTTTAGGAGGCTAAGCTACCCCTCGAATAGGAAAATCAGTCATGCACCTATAACTTTAATACTAGGAGAGCAATCTTTCTCCTCCTGCATCACCGAATTTTCTGCTGTTGATATCCCCCTCCATTCTCATATTTCTGAGTGAATCGATTTCTATTCTTTGAAATCCCTTCCCCCCATGATTTCTCATGATTTGAAGTAGTGGCTCAATAGTCGACAATATTACCGTGAATGGCTCGACCAAAATCCGATGCCGTGCTCAGTAGATGGGTTTCCAAATGCCATGACGCAGGGAATGACACTGTGATAAATTTGACACTCTAATCCAGGCAACACCGTTTTGTGCAGCCCGCGACAGCCTCAAGAAACGTTGTAAAAAGTGAGAAAATGCGTACAAAAATCAAATTACTGTGGATACTTGATTAAACCTTTTCTTAATATATTTCAACATGATAATGATCAGTAATATTCTTACCATCATTACCGTAACTGCCGCACCCGAACCCTCAATTGAGGGGGGGGGCAAGCTCGAGGGGGGTCCAAAATTATTTCGTGAATTAACATAAATTATAAAGTATTTTTTTAGAAATTAATGCAACTTTTTCAAAAATTTATCGCGATTTCATGTTGTCAAATTATTGATTATTTGGTACTCTTTCCCCAACAAAAAATACGCATGATTTATAGAAATGGACACTTCGGCGTCGGCCATTACCGCGCCACGACGCACCAAGACATATAAAGTTATAGGCCACGTAACAATGTAATATGCGACTCCGAGTAGTGTGCCAGAACGATCAGCAGCGAGAAGACCTTGGCCGAAAAAGACGGCCCTTATTCTGACCGAAAACCTCAAGATATATACAAATATCTTTAATTGTCCATAGGCGCCTGGCGCCGAATGTTCCTGGCCTGGCGATCTGAGCCCCACAAGACAGATGCCATATCGAGGGAACATTATTTGCCAGTAAAGAACTGGGAATTTGAAATTGTGTACGTCTTTTAGTTAAGTACGTTTGGGCGAGTGCAATATCTTTTGACATAGCGGATATAGAGGTCACGAAATAGCAGTAGCGAAGTCATTATACCAACGGATACGCCCGAAGATGTTTAATTATTAATTAGGGTTCGTTCCTACCTTTTCCAACACACCTCATACAGCTCTACCGGTGCATCTGATTACGTGGGCAGAGAGAGGATAAGTATGATAGCAATATATATGCATTTCCCGATCATATTGACCGATTCAATCATGAATTATAGAATTTTTTCGCGCTTCGCGCGTCAAGTACAGAAAGCACTTTAAGGCCACTTGGTGTAGATTATAATAGAAGCAATTAGTGCATAGCATGAGGGGGAGGGACGAAGCCCCCGTAAGTTCAGTTTATCACCTTGAGGGGATATCAGACCAACTTTTTTGGGGGGGCGGGGGCTAACGAATTGCTGTTACGATCCTGATTCTTACCATAGTCTTTTTTATTCCATTGATGGCGCGATATCCCGACCTCCCGACCTCGAGGCGCATGTATTTCGCAAGGTTTCAATTGCTCACAGAAAGTGAAAGTAAATGACTTAATTCGGACCGCGAGTGTGATAGATTGGCAACACGAGCAAGCAAGTTTATTATTTTTAGTGCTGTACTTAAAAAAACCGATTCGCGAGTGTGTTAGATAGATTCGTTCTTTGTATGTGGAGAAGTATTGTAGAAGAGCTTCTTGGAGGTACAGAACTTTTAAATAGTATATTCATATTGAAATGAACCCGAATATTTTCGGCTGACACTCGTCAGGGGTAATCGTCAGCAACTAGTAGAGAATTGGAAAGAACATTGTATATCAACAATCGTATCACAAAATATGACGTAACCAGCATGAAAGAGAGAGCGTTCAATGTACTATTTTCAGGTGGTACACGAACTCCTTTTGTTGACAGAGTTTTGGTTGGTGTATTTTGATAAAATTTGATTCCAAGGCACACAAATGGAATTGTGAACGGCCTCGCCCTACGATTCGAAATCGGTCGTCTCGATAATTATTCGCACAAATCGGATTATCCAACAGATGTTTGCCGATGGCAGAATTAATGGCCTTTGATCGATCAGCATCAATCTTAAGTGGATGAGTTAAGGGTGAGCTTTTCACTGAGCGTGACGCACGTGTTCTGATAAATCTGGGGACATGTTGGTTTATGCGGTCCTGCAGACGTTTTGACGTTCTTCCCACGTAGCCCACAATCACAGTGCCACCTATATTCGTACACTACATTACTTTGTTGAAGTGCAGGAAGCACGTCTTTGCGTGTTGAAGGGAGTAGTTTTGTTGTTGTAAAAATCACATTGGTTTTGAGTGTGTCGTAACATTTACTGACAGCAATGATACATTTGTCATCTTCAGGAATGAATCCGAGTGTGACCAATTTCTCATTCGCTTAAACTCGCTTCACCCGGTCTTGCAATTCACAATAGAAAAAGAACGCAATAACTCATTATCATTTCTGGACGTATTAGTTGAACAAATATCAACAATAACAGAAAATAATTGAGTTTTTTACTATTTCTGGTGTAGCTTAGCCACTTAATAGTTCCAATTCAGAATAACTGTATATACTACCTCTTCCGGATGTGTATCGATCAAACTCGTCGGCCTTACGATTTGAACGATGAAAATGGCTCTTACGGTTGTTTGATGCTAATCATATTTTATTTTCTGAATTCGGTACTTAATTTATCGTGACCAACGTTTTGTTTCGTAATGTTGAAAAGCATAGTCTGTGGTCAAATCGGTTATTATTCCATTTATTTTTAATTCAATCAAGTGTAATGGACGTGATGATATTGACGTTGCAGTCTAACTTCACGCACAAGAAGGCTTCACGTGCGGCCCTTTAAATATTTAAAACGCTCCCACCTATTGTCTCTCCTGTACGGTCTACATCTGGCCACCATCCAAAGTAAAATGAAACCATTGATAGTCTTTTTGGGGTGAAATTATTTTTCGTTGATGCAAGAAGAGATGATATTTCCATTTGTTCTGGGAATCAGGGCTAATGAGATGCACATGATATTTATTCGGATGGTAGCAGGTCTTTCATTGTAAATGGAACAAGATGCCAAGATATTTTCTAGTTACTTCTCTTTACTGCGCCAAAAATACGTTTTGTGGTTCTTTTGCTATGACATCTGTCGAACGACTAATGGGGAAGATTTTATGGTCAAAAGAACGACGCTATTCATCACTAGAAGGCCATCTCAACTGCAGAGCAAGTCGTCGAAAGTTCAGTTCAGCTTTACGGTTCTAAATACATTTTCTCTTTACCATTCGGACGGAACGGGCCTATTCGCAATTGCATTCAGGCAAAAAAGATGTGAAGTTAGTTTGTGCTGTTCATGGATTTTGGACCATGATTGGTCATTTACACCAGGCCGGTTTTCTTTTTGCTTCCATTCCGTATATGGCGAATTTTAGAGCTGCCCCCAACTTCTGCGCGTTTTGTAAGACACCGCTTACGTGTGGATGAGCCTAGATATCGCAGCAAAGCTTGGAAGTGAATCTGGAGTCTACCTCGGTCTGACTCGAACCCGCAACAAACGGGAGTTGAATCTGGGAATCATGCCACTATGCTATTTGCTGTGCAGGAAGTCGGGAAAGCTGAGTAACTACGACGCCACAATTTTATAGATGATTAGGATATGTGCAAAAAGAAATTTATTTTGTTATTTAATTACTGTATTAGGTGTCTCTTCGCTTGTGATAGATATCGTCCTCAATTTCTTCTCGCTCTCTATTATCGATCCTCGGACGAGCAATCCCAACGTAAATACTGCATAGGAATATTTATATTTCTACCAACTAAATCCCTTATTTCTGTTCAATTTTGATTGCTTTTCCGTATTGAGTGGAATAGAAGCTTGATATGCAACGTTCATCCAGTGCAAAACTATATTACATGCCCTAGTTTCGTTTCTTCATTGTAATGGATTATGGAACGTCGACGTCTTTAGAGTTAGCAGTAACCACGATAACACAACAAGAGTGAAGTGAGGAGAGTTTGTACCACGATTTATGTGGCTGTGGCTTGGCCAGATGTACCAATTGCTATGTTCAAGTGAAACAGTACAAGTTTTCAAGTGACACAACGCCCCTTCGAAACCACATCCGAAAGGCCAAGCACACTGCACAGTTGAACATGAGTTTCAAGCATCACATCAGCATGTTGCCAGTAAACAAGCTTTCATGCCTTCCAGCAGTTGTGAACAAATGCGGATTATCTGAATCGAATGTTGGTCCGCTCATAATTGCAAAATTCCATGGTACAATTAGCTTCTATTATTCCTTGATATTTATTGGATAATATGGTTCAATACTTTGTTGATTTGTATGTTATTACCTAATAAACTGTCCTTTTTTATTTGCTTTCAATCTGAGATGCAACTTTCATTCACACGCTTAAAATATACCAAGTCAGGAGTGAAATCGCCCAATGTACTGATAATCCTCCGGCTTCGAAAGCGATGCCCAGTTGTCTGAAGGTTCTTTAGAGAGTGCAGACAGACGAAATACCCAACTCCGTCGTTTTAACGACAACGTCACACACGCCCATATACGAAGTACACTATGGACAAATCCATCTCAAAAGTAAAGATGAAAACGCAATGATTCTAATCGACGGATATGTTAGGGTTACCATACGTCCTCTTTTAATATGATTTGTCCTCCTTTTTGACTTTTTTGAAAGTGTCTTCGGAGGACGCCCTTTTTCCTCTTTTTTGAGAATTTAGTCATATTTATAGCAAAATTCGACCGAGATGCCGTAAATCAGCACCGAAGTGACGCTCCGGCGGGTATTTCGGGAGCCGAGTGGAAAGTCGACCTTTTTTTGGTCAACCCCCTGACAATGAGCGAGAAAGTTGACCTTTTTTTTAGTCAACGAACCACAAAGTGGAAAAAAATACCATTTTTGGAGAATTCTTCTCCGGTTTTGCAAGTCTGAAAATTCTGAAAAAGTGTCCTCTTTTCAGATTTCCAAAATATGATAACCCTAGGATATGTTCCCCAACCAGAGCGCCCTTTTATTGTGTTACTTCAGTGAATACCATACATGCAATAGTTCCGCGCACAACACGGGCTATGCGAGACTAATCTACTTGAACAATATTAACTATATACAGCAATTATCTCTGCTGGTGATGTAGGCCTACCTCTCTTCATGTAATAGCGATAAAACACCGCAGGTAACTATGATTTACAGCCTATATATATGTAGGCGAGTTTTTGTTGTTAAGTGATTAGTTGGTCCATCTATTTTTCTTGATTTGGCTATGGTACCATAGGTCTCCCACCCCATAAATATTGTAATTGACTTGAAAATTGTCCACTCAAGGATGGTATTGATTCAAAAAATATGTGCAATTATATACCCTGATACAAGCCCTATACTCCACATCAAAAATTATGGCGGGTTTGTTAGTCTGAAAGGTGATATAGAAAAATGCAAATGTCGATCCAAATTTACTTTACACCCCCTAAAACGTAAATCATTCGTCACAGACCCGATAACCCACGCAGGTCGAATGTTTTTGCATATGAGGAAAGATTCTGTCAGCCTGTAATTGTAGACAAATTCACGGAGTGTAATCATGGAATTATCATGGAGAATTTTTCAAGTATTTTCGGTCCAAGTGATTCATCGGTACCACATCTCCCATACCAGTTATAACTGACCGCGAAATCAAGAGCAACTGCCAGGATATGATGATCAAACTAAAGAAGAATAGTGAGTGCTTATTCATTGAATTGGCTGTCCCAGCTGATCACAACATACTACAGAAAGAATCAGAAAAACAATTGAAATACGGAGAACTCCAAATGGAATGTGAGAAAATGTGGCGATGCAAAGTAAACATTGTACCGATATTCATTGGCGCTACAGGTGTCGTAAGCAACAAACTCACAAGAAATATCCAACAGATTCCGGGTAACGTTCGATTCGACATGATCAAAAAGATCACGTTATTGGGCACTGTGCTGTGCATATTCTTCGAGAGGCCTTGAATCAACCACTGGACTAAAATTACACTTGTGAATCGCAGCATAATTTCTGTAGTTTCGATTCTTCATTTTCAATCATCTCTACCTCTGCCCTCTAACCCTTTCCAATTCTTCATCTACTGCAATTCTGTGATCTGATTTCTCATTATATTGCATAGGAATAACTATTTGACTGTATTACTGAAATTTTAAAAATTTACTCCAATTTCGCGATTTTCCTTTGGGGGCAGGTTGCTCCGCGGAGTATGTTTGAATTTACCAGTTTTACTGTGAATAAATAACGATAATAATACCGTACTCTTAACTGTAGAGAGTGTTGGTTACCACTGGAGCGTGTTTATCGCACCATCAATGCCTGTCATTATACGTTCGACTTGAATAATTTTTAGTATTGTGAATGCAACTTCATTGCCAACTTGCAATCCAAACGAATACCTGTCGTGCTTTTCTATAGTTACATTTCTTTTATTTATATATTCGTCGGGTATATGCTTAAAGTCCGTTTGATTGACGTAATAACGACATTTTTTTAAGGAATCTACCGTTGTATTCAAACGTGTTGCTTTCATCACCCACCTCGCACCTGTGGAATTTTGTGGTAAACTATTCGATGCGCAATCCATCAAATTAATTGACTACTTATCGGTGAAACAATGTGAGTTGGATGGTTTGAAATTGCAAAAGGTATGTGAAAGATTTCATCTTTCTGGTTTGCTGCTTATTTGAGCGTTGGGCGTTGATTTCTATTTAAATTATACACTTCCTTGTTCATGCCAGAATTAAAATAGTCAGAATGAAGGTATTAATATGAAAATTTTGTGCAGGACCACCACATACCATTACTTGGAGCAAGGAGCAAATTTCACCAGTTTACACGCTCGGCAAAAACGATCAAACCGACGCAACTAAGTTATTTTAGTCAATAAGAGCAGTAGTTCTTATCCTTTTTTCATGCAGCGCCATTTTTCGAAAATTGCCTAGTTCTGGCACCCGCCTTCATATTTTAAGTACGATAGTAAAAAGGGTTTGTGTTCGAAGTCCGGTAGGTCTTTTAGGGTTGGGACTTCACTATTAGAAGTAGCTTGAATCGCAACCGAGGACCACTCGACTAATCAACGCCATAATAATTGCATGCGCTATATTCGGAATAATATCAAGTAGGGATGGTGTGAACCTCTGAAAGGTTCAGGTTCGTGTGAACCCGAACCTTTTTGAAAGGTTTTGTGTGAACGCGAACGTGAACCTCATGACGTCACGTGACGTCACATTGCTAATTCCAACCGTACGTTTCAGTGAAGTGATATATATTAATGTGCAGGTACCAGAGGTGGTCAGTAACGAAGTACTTCAACTTTTTGGAAGTACTCAAGTAGTTTTCCTCTACTTCTGGTACTTACTCAAGTAATTCTGATTTTCTCTACTTCTACTTCTACTTCAAAGAGACGCTTAGGAGTACAGAACTTCATGACACATTTGAATAAAATATTCATTTTATTCCCGAAGCTTTTCGGCTGACCCTCGTCAGGGGAATATCGTCAGCAATAAGGCGAGAATTCGAATAACTATGTTCACCAACAATATATATCGCTAATTATGACGTCACACAGAAAATATACAAAGTTAGGAAAACGAGAGAACTGAAGCGTTGGCATGGAGATAGCGAAGCAAAACAAGTTAGTGCGCGATTTTCAAATGATACACAAATTCTTTCTGTTGGCATAGACTAGGTTTGCTCATAGTGATGATGGTGGACTCAAGAACAGACAAATGAAATAAATTGCGACCCTTAGCCAATATAGAGAACATGTCCTCGTGATAGTTAGCAGCACACGTATGATTTTCTAGTAAATGTTTACCTATAGAAGATTTTTGACCCATGGCCTGGTTATGTTCAAGAACAAGCGGATTGTTAAGCTGCGAATTTGAGATATAAGATTTGACAGACGGTGGAATGTGTTCTTTGATACGGTCCTGCAACCGTTTGGAAGTTCTCCCTACGTACCGACAATCGCAGTGGCACTTGAATTCATAAATTACGTTGCTTTGTTTTATAGCCGGGAGAACGTCCTTTCGGGTTGCGGGAAACATTGGTATCGTGGTAAAAACAACATTGGTTTTCACCGCTGGATAACAGCGGTAGACTGCTGAAGTTATCTGTTTCTCAAATCGATAAGAAACCGGGCCAATCCAAGGAAGATGAATGCGCACATCCCTATTTTCACGAGAAATTACTTCGGGGGTTTCTTCTGGTTTGGTATCATTCCAATGACTTAACGTTTTACTTATTGTCCGCTTAATAACGTACTCTGGGTATCCGTTGTCAATGAAAATTTTACGGATGTAGTCAAGTTCATTATTCAATTTGACCTCGGAACAAATCATCAACGCCCGGTGAACCAAGGTGCCGATTAAATTGATTTTACGACTTTTTGGGCTGAAAGAGCTCCATCGAAGGTAATGACCCGAAAATGTGGGCTTTCTATAAACGGAGGTAAGGAATTTGCCATCCCGTTTCTCCACAAGAACGTCAAGGAATGCCAGGCGATTGTTAATTTCTTTTTCCGACGTGAATTGCAATGCTGGATGTAGTTTGTTTAAATTTTCCAGGAAGCTATCACAGTCAGATTCATTATCGAATATCACGAACGTGTCATCGACATAGCGATGGTATGATAAGGGCAGTTTAATACAAGAAGAGAAGAGCTTATCTTCATGAAATCCTACAAATATATTGGCTAGAATAGGACCCAATGGTGATCCCATTGCTACACCATCAGATTGACGGAACATGATATTGTTGAAACTAAATTCAACAGAACACAGAGCGTTTCTCATCAATTCAATGAAGGTAGCTCTCGAGAAAGGAGGGGGTATTAGCTTACCGGTATATAGAGCATCAGCGCAAATATTCAACGTCTCATTTAGTGGTACGTTGGTGAAAAGGCTCTTTATGTCGAATGAGCCTAGGAAATTATCGCGCGCGGATAGCTGTGAGCGACGCATCTCATCAGCGAAGGTAAAAGAATCGCGTACGCAATGCGACCCGTAAAGTTCGCGAACAGGTTCCAGTATGTTGATCAACCACTTTGCCAACTTCTGTTGCATTGACCAAGTCATGCTGAGTATCGGTCTGAGTGGCACATCGTCTTTATGCGTCTTCGGTAATCCATACATACGCGGTCTTTGGGAGCCAACAGGCCTGATGGAGTCATATTCTTCAGTGGATATTACGTCATCGTTTTTCAAGATTCGAAGGCGTCGTTGTAGTCGTCTTTCAGACTTTGCAGTATTGTCGTATTCCGAGACCGGGCCAAGTACAACGAATTTGGATTTATCCTCTAGAATAGTCATCATCTTTGAAACGTAATCTTTCTTGTTTAAAATTACCACGCCAGTACCTTTATCTGGTTTCGTTATGTGAATATCGGGGTTGCTTCGCAGAGATTTTATGGCACGGAAGCATTCCTTTGTCATCAAGAAATCCGCTTTGTCAACTGGACATCCACAATACGAATGTGCCGAGTCCGTAAGTCTTGCTTTGAGAGCTGGCACTTCATCGATTGATTTTGCTTTCATCAATTTATTTCATTTGTCTGTTCTTGAGTCCACCATCATCACTATGAGCAAACCTAGTCTATGCCAACAGAAACAATTTGTGTATCATTTGAAAATCGCGCATTAACTTGTTTTGCTTCGCTATCTCCATGCCAACGCTTCAGTTCTCTCGTTTTCCTAACTTTGTATATTTTCTGTGTGACGTCATAATTAGCGATATATATTGTTGCTGAACATAGTTATTCGAATTCTCGCATTATTGCTGACGATATTCCCCTGACGAGGGTCAGCCGAAAAGCTTCGGGAATAAAATGAATATTTTATTCAAATGTCTCATGTACTTCTACTTCGTAAAACTTTGTGATCTACTTACTTTTCGTAATTTTCAGTTGGTCAAGTACAAGTAGTTTAATCCCCCAATATTAAAGATAGCCTGAGGAATTTCGGGGCTGTTTTCACGGAGTATCAACATTCAATTTTCATAAAAGTCAAGTAAATCCCAGAAATTTTGTTGTGCTTCGCGCATAGTAGTGGTGGAGTGACAAATATGTTTTCATGAAAGTATCAGTAAATATAATTCAGGTACCGGATTGCTTGGTTCCTCTCACACCTCATTGTCGCCCATAGCAAATATTTCATCACAGTAAATATGGCCCATCATGACGTTTGAAACTACCGATTCGCTATCTAGCAGTTACCTATCGCATCGTAATCTAGCCGCACATTACGTGTCTTGCTAATCTGGAAAATCCAGCTTTTTTAACGTTACACCTGTTTCAGCAGATCACCTTTGAAGCTTTATGGACAAAATACAGGAAATATATTTTCTGCTTTTTAGAAGTGGTATTTGTATTTCACTTTCAATTGCGAGTATCATATTTTGAGTTCTAAATATTTTCAGTTCTTTTGTCTGCAGAACATACATGTTGAAGCTTAAAAGCAAGTGTAGTAATGCCTCTATTTTCCGAAAATAAAGGTACACTAAATATAACTTTGACGATCCACAATATTTGTTATTTACGTATACTAATCGCGAAAAGTGATGAAACCGTATCCGATACAACTTCTACGTATTGCTCTTCGCCTGAACTTGGGGCCTTATAATATGGGGTAGTGTGCCATATCTAACGGGGTCTTCTAGTAAACAAAGGGTTAGAATTGCATTCTCTTATCAATACCATAATTTTCATCCCATGGCGCGAAACAATGCTTATGCTATCGAAAATTGATACCTCCTCGAATGCATCAATATGAATCAAGCTCTTTGCACCTGCCGCATAGCTCAATTCGCAGCTTTTGACAGTCCATGCGAACGAGTTAAGACTGTTTTCAAAACTACTTACTTACTTAAAAGTAGATTTAAAGTCAGTCAATTTTACTTCTACTTCAAGTAGTTTTAGGAGGCTTATTGAAGAAGTACTTCTGCTCGTACTTGAGTAGATTTTTTTCGTCGCTACTTCTACTTCTACTTGAGTAGTTTTCTTGACTACTTTGACCACCTCTGGCAGGTACACGATACCTAGCGACGACTCGGGATAAACAAGACTGGTCAACACAATTCTTGTTGACCTTGATCAGACAATTGACTTTGACTAACTTTTGGGCGCTTTATTCAAAAATGACTTCCGTTTTTCTCCATCACGTCAAGTTTTGGGTTAGGCACCCACCACATTGTCCGATAAGGCAATAACCCAGATAATAGCACTACTTTTAATATTTTGTGCTTATTGAATAAAACGGTTCAAAAACCACAAACAGTCGAAAGTAAATCAATTGACTTCAAATAAACATTTGCACCGCTTTATTTGGTTGATTTAAACTAATATTGCTTCTACAGGACTAATAAAATACGAGTTTCAGGGTCCAAATTTACGCGAATATCCCATAATTCTCGATCAATAGTCAGCTAACATATGTAATCTTCAATTTACTCTGGTATCTTACCAGAGGTGGTCAAAGTAGTCACCGTCGCTACTCAAGTAGAAGTGGAAGTAACGCCGGAATTTCTACTCAAGTAGAAGTAGGAGTGGTGATTCACAAGTAAGTAAGTAAGTAGGTATTCTACGCTTATATTTGCCTACAAAACTGGAAACTGTCAAGTAGAAGTAGTCTAAAATCATAACTACTTAAAAAGTAATGTGAGTAGGAAAAATCTACTTCAAGTTCTTCAAAAAGTAGAAGTACTTCGCTACTGACCACCTCTGTATCTTACCCCCATCATCTTCAGATGTTAAGGACATTTTCTCCTTGCCCATCTCTGAATATGTCATGGTTTTCGAGAAATTATTTAGATATTTTAGCTTTTTTAAATGTCTGCTATCTGACTTGAACATATGGCAGTGACACATGTGTATGAGGGTTACATGTGTTATTGTGCATCCTTGCTGTCTGACCACTAAGAAAACATAATATTTCAAAGCTGACACATATGATCCAATGGTGCTCGTGATATTGCAACAATTCAATATTTCTGCACTATTTTCAATGTTTCTGCATTATTCACGAAGACTAACTGAGTGTGCAATTGTTGATGCACCTAAGACGTTGCCATTTTAGAGAATGCCACACTTTAATATTCTTTTTGAGCTATACTCATAGACATTTGTTGTAATTCACTTGAGATGTGAATCGGGTTCCTAATTCCTCCAGTAATCCATGGTAACAGTATCATGCCAATGCCAGTATCACGGCAATACACAGAGCTACCGAAAGTAGGCATACGAAGAAAAGTTTCTTATGATTGAAAGTGAGATAGCTTCCCAACCGTGCCACGTAACCTTTTCTCACTTGGTAAGGAAATTGAAAGTTCCGAAGATTTCTATTCCAAGTCCCAATGCTTATATCAAATCAATAACTCGTGTTGATGGACTACCCCACGTTCTGAATCATCTTCGATTTCAAAATATTCATCATTAGGCCTGCTATCCCTAAGATCTTCATCTTGATCCTAATCATCGAGCGTATAGGAGTTTCGAGTTACACTGGATAAGCTGAATTGGGTATTGGACCTATAGCTGATAGTAAATATACTGTTTATTTTTCTTGCCATATCCTGCAGTTTGCATCAAATATGTGTCTGAAATATCCTCGGATGATTGCATTCTCTAACCGAAAATGGGTGAAAGCATCAGACTAGATCAGAGGTCTCAAACACGCGGCCCGCGGGCCGCATGCGGCCCGCCAGAGCATTTTGTGCGGCCCGCGACGACATTTTAGATTTTTAATAATTTGAAAATATTTTAGTGTCACATATATATCTTTTCAGGTTATAAAGTCAAAATTCCCTCTTAAATTGCCCCGAAAGCCTGAAACTATTCATCAAACTTCACTATCACATCAATTGCAAGTGCTACTATGCAGTGGAAGATTCACTATTTCGCCACATTTCCAATTCATGATGACAAAAGCTGACCCTTAGACGATTCGTGACTGAAATTTGTGAGTTGGACTTGGACGCGGCATTTCTTAGAATTACTCCGACTCGGGCTAACTCGATGGCAAAATGAAAATGACTCGAGTGGACTCGGAGTGACTCGGAATGCCGTGAATTTGTTAGAACCATGGACGCAACAAACTATAATCGTGTATCAGGGGAATAGTAATAGATCAGAAGGTCGCAGCTTGGTATTTCGTTATTTAAGCAAGTAGATATGGAAACCATTGGCAATCTGACAGTTACATCTTCGGTCGCTAAACCATGCTATTAGGGCCACTTACAGGTACCGAGTACCGTAGTGGTACGCTCCAACGATGTAACAACAATGGACTGTTCGGCGTTCCGACATTTCAATCACTAGGACACATTCAATAATATATTTATATTATATTTATATTTGTTTCTACTCCTATATTTGAAGATATTTGGCCATGAGATTAATAGCCTACTTATCAGAAGTATACCCGAATACTGGATTGGAATTACAATGGTCAACTTGAAAATGTTTTGATATCAGATCAGTCTCTATTATCAATCTGTTAAATTCAAAATATTCATAGTAGCTGCAAAATTTTAACCCGAGAGCTTTTATGATGGCATCATACATTTGTCCGCCCATATGGTGTCTACATGTTATAATTAATGTATATCAAGTACAACAACAATTCCATTCAAATAGTTATAAATGTGATGATTCTTTTCTTGCCAGGCCTAAAGTTATACCAGAGTAAATCACATTTTGACGATGTGTGTTTACCGATAGTCTGCTGGATCGGATCACTTTCAATAGGATAATTCATTCCCGCCAAATAAGGCATACTCGGAAAGATATAGAATACCCCTATAAATGCTGCGGCCCGCGGCGTCGTCAAAACTGGAAAACTGGCCCGCGGGCACATTTGAGTTTGAGACCTACGGACTAGATCGATACCAGTACCAGTACCAGTACCTTTTTTCTTGATATTTCATTCGAGCCCTTGGCTATATAACTTATTATATGGTAAAAGTGTGGATTTTTAAGTGGTATTAAAAAGTAACGTGGTTAAATTCGTGAAAATTTGCATATTTTCGGCATTTGTCGTAGAGCAAAAACTTGACGTGATGGAAGAAACCAGCGGAATTTTTGGAATCAGCACGCCAAAATTAGCCCAAATCAAGGTCAAAATCAAAGTCAACAAATCTTTCATTCAAAATTGTTGCCCAGTGTAATCCACAATGCTGAAGTACATACTGACTTTTTAAACGTTGCCAAATGTATCAACTGAAGTAATCAAATTATATGATAATCTCATAAAATCAATATCATCCGTAGCTTCGCCAACTATTTCAACGAGGACTTGCAAGGGAACATAAGCTTACGCTTTAACGGTCAAGGCCAGACTGGACAATGTAGTCGGCGTCTGAGTCTTGCTACGCTGATGTTGAGCAGACTGTAAAACTGGTTTTACTCCATTAACAAGTTATACAACATTAGCCAACACCCCAATCGTACGGATTTGGTTTTTATAATACGATAAACATATAAAAGCAAGATGGACATCAGACAACGATATCAATTGCAATGATTGTTTGAATAAGCATCATTCGCTGACTCCCAACGAAGGGTATATCGCTCTTGAGGTGCTGCGATTGCGGGTCAACTTCACAGCAGAGAATCACTAGATAATCCGAAATAGAAAGCTAGTGTTGATTTTTTATGCTGCCAGCGCCATGCATAGAGTGACCCGAAGCTGAAATGCAATAAATTTCAACCAAAGCTGTTATAATTACGGGGAAATTGTAATATATCAAAAGGGTTCATAGCGCAGAACCTATCAAGGTTAGTTTATGAACGTGAACCTCTAAAATTCGGAGGTTAACACACAGAACGCGAACGTGAACCTCACGTTTACACCATCCCTAATATCAAGGTTGTTAACAACAGTCTTGTATACGGGCTCATCTCATCTCGTACGAGCCTGGTGTACACTAGGGTTGTCCAAAATTTGGAAAATCTTAAAAATACTCACTGATTGTGTCTCATTCTATAGATTATTGATAAAAACAACAGTAAAATTTTGGTCAGTAGAGATATCGGGCAAAGCGTTTGAAAGTAGCTGCCCAAGAATGGGCGTGCCAACGACCATAGAACGGCGAGAAGTCTAGTCATCAAATAACCACGGCTCTTGATTGGCTAATCAGCTATGCTTCAATGATCACGACAGCAGCAGCTTGCTGATTAGGTGTTCAAGGAGTCTGCTACCGGCGGGGACTCTGAAAGCGCGTTGTTGGTAGGTTGGCAGATGATGATTTAAGATTAATTCAGGACATGTTGAGGTACGAAATACATGATGAACAAACAACACCTGCTTCACAAAAACTTTCACAGCATGACTGCTTTAGTGTGAAGGAAACGGCTGTAGCCTACATGCCGTGTTTTAATCGAGGGAAAGCAAAGACGCTTATGCAACTGGTGAACGAATTCCCCGTTTCAGATGGGATCCATCATCAGTGAATACAAATATAAAGCTTGACTAGACACTATACTTTGTGTGATCTATAGAATGGGGGTATTTATATTTTATTTACACATAGTAGAAGCATGTTTGTAGCTAACATGGTTATGATGCTGTCAACATTGTGTGTCCAGGAACTGAGCCAAAAGGGGAATTACTAAATCTATGAACAGATCGCTGCTCAGAGATTTATATTTCAATCCTGTTCTAAGAATCGGGCCCACCGACTTCCATCTCTATATAGTTTTGACAAATTGGTTATTGAGGTCCGCCAGCCTATGAAATATCGCCACTATATGTTTCTGACGCGTGTACGATATCAAAGCAATATTTTTCTACAAGCCAAAGCACATATATTGTCTCCATGTTCGCACTATATAATCAAATATCAATGTTGCGTTTTGTTTTATAATCCCAATTTTATATAGTGCGGCCCGCGAATGAATTCAGATGTTGAATGCGGCCCGCGAGCTCAAAAGTTTGCCCACCCCTGCATTACAGTGACGAAGACGGATATGGATTTGGGGGTAGCACTTTGAAATCAGTTGATTGGTCCTGTTAACGCCGATAAAGAGGTTTGGGTCTCGACCGTGACAGAAGATCAATTTGACACCCCTGTTCTACGGTATAAATATGCAAATTGCATGACCTAGACCAGTGACGTGCAGTGAGGTTCATGGCTGGTGAGGCACTGAAACACACACACACACACACATATATACACACACAACACACACATACACACACAACACACACATACACACACACGGAAAATAACCGAGATATGTGCTTCATTTGTGACATCCGTTGTCTCGTCTACCTCTAATAGCAATAAGTTTGGCAGCATTTTCTGACCATTTATATCATTTCGAATTACATCACCGACCGCCTAAATTATATCGTTCTGTGTTCGATTTGACAAGCCAGAAAACACACTGGATATCTCCAAAGGCCTTGCCATCCTTTCATCTTGCTCCGCAAAACAGCATAAAGGCCATAAACAGCGACAATGCTGCAGGCTATGCAAGTAGCCATCACATACCACATTGTAACGTAGCTATGGACGGAACATACATAACAGCTACATCAGGAAGGGAATGTATTTGCTCCGCATTACGTATTGACCGTCGCTACTATACAATTCCCACAAGTCTGTTGTAATCTGTAATCAATCGTCCGTTTCACTGTGCTGCGATTGTCCGATTGTTAGCGAATAGAGCAAGAGGCAGATTCGTTTGTGCATCACCTGACCATTGTTTCTCAGCGATGGCATTGTCTGCAATAAAGCCGAATGTCACTTTCCTTTGCGACTTTGAGGGGGTTCTGGTGGTCTGAAACTGGTAATATTTGGATTTTCGTAATCAGTGCGACGATAGCATTTGATTGATACCAGTTATTATAAATTGCATTGTCGCAGGTGATGCACGACACACCCGTGCGTCACGTATGCCTCACGTCTTCTTTCGCGCTGTATTTGTGTATGATAATTATGCAAATTGATGAGTTTGGGTGTAAAAAACGTTCAAATTTAGTTATTTATGAACATCGATGGAAAATATCAATAACAACCGAAGGTTTTCACAATGTTCAATTACTCACCCTGACGACAGGTTAGGGACTGCCTCAGTTGCGTCGTTGGACCGCACGTCACTGATTTAGACCAAGTAATTCCTTGCGTACATTAAAACGTAATGTAAGAATATCACGAAGGCCTAGATTGCGAGATAGCGTAGTTGTGTAATCCAGAGCTGCAGCACCGATTGGTTGCGGGTTCGAGACCGACCGAGGTCGACTCCAGAATTGCTGGCTGGGTGTTCGAGATTTATCTATTGGCTCCTCCTCGCCACGTGATACGCGTAAGTGTGTCTTATAAAAAGCCTAAAAGTGAGCCATGCTACTAGTCCGTAAATACGGAATAAAAAATATGGAGTATCGTCCTGATGTGTAATGACCAATGTAGTCGAAATACCATGAACATAAAAAAGAAACATAGACCCAGTTACAACCCAAATCCAGAATAAAAAGTTTACCATAAGCACACCAGCATACAGAAATAATTTGCTAACCAGATGATCGTTACTTTGCGATTTTGAACCCAATATATTTTGAGAGTAGATATGTTTAGAAGTGGTTGCCGTATATGCTAATGTTTTCGATGAAATTCCGACCGAACCGTTGTGATAGTTTGGTCGAACCCTAGATGCTCGATCTAACCGAGCTTAGCAACCAATCTTCACCGACTCGTCAACAAATTTGGCTGTCAGTTCACTTTTTCAAAGACAACGCGGATTTTAATGCAATTGGCAATATGTTTTATTATTCGAGAAAGAATCAATGTACAGGAAAATATAAGCGTTTCCTTCGGTCTATATTCTTGCAGTGAGAATATTTATAGGAGAAAGCGATGATGCAACAGTTTCATAAGAATATGTTATCATGAAAACTTATAAAGGAATGCGAAGCAATCCTATAACCTACTGTGTATACATTGTGAAATAATGAAGATATATTTTTGATGAATAACTACTCTAAATATATGATGAATGATCTACTCACCTCTTCAACTTCACGATAACGTCATCATTCCCAATGAAATCGATATTGTATTCAGATAAGCAAGATATTGTGTGATTGCACAGAAGAAGAAATCATCGAATGGCAGTTGATTCAATCTTCCATGGAGAAGTATCAGGTCAGATTATTGTAATTCGATTGTTGAGGTAGGGGAGATAGGCTTTTAGATGTTGATAGCTTCAATATTGCAACTAACAATATGTTCGTATTGCAAAATTATTTCATTCGAAGCTTTTTCACGGACTCTCATCAGGAGCGAACACCAGTATATGCGTGTTCTGTTTGGTACGTGAACTCCGTTTTAAACAGGTTGACACGTTCGCATATCTCCTTTATTAACACACCTGAAACCACGACTCTATTTCTAGTAAGGAGCATAAAACGTCGATTGTCTAACAGCAGATAGCAACTAGATGAGGTAATCTCGATCTCGCAGTGACGGCAATCAAATTAACTGCATGATCAACGAATCACGTGAGCGGTACGCTATACATTCATTATTTCCAGTAAAGGTCAATTATAGTTTGAAATATATACCATCAAACATAATTTCCTTGGCTACCCAGAGCACATTTCCGAAGTAACTCTAACACGGAGCGAATGTTTATAAGATGATATTGGCAGGACCGTAACTGCCGCACCCCACATCCCCCAATTTGGGGGTGGGCCGAGCTGGAAGAGGGCCCAAACTTATTTCGTGAATTAGCACAAATTATATAGTATTTTTTGAACATTTACGCAACTTTTTCAAAAATTTTTCGCTCTGCGCGCGATTTTAAGTTATCAAATATCTTGATTTAGGGGTACTCTCTCCCGAAGAAAAAATATTCGCAAGATTTATAGAAATGGGAATATCGGCACTGGCCATTACCGCGCCACGATGCACCAAGACATATAAAGTTTTAGGTCATGCAACAAGCGACTCCAAGAAGTGTGCCAGAACGTGAAAACCTTGGCCAAAAAGGACTGCCCTTATGCTGACCGAAAACTTCGTTATATATACAAAATACATAGGTTTAATTGTCCATTGGTGCCTAAATGACTGGCGCCGAATGTTCCTGTCTTGGCAATCTGAACGTCACAAAACAAATGCCATCCAGTAGTAAAGTAGCCTACGTTTGGGCGATTCTATACTTTTTGATATAGCAGACACGAGGTCGCGAAATAGCATCATGTTAGGGAGTCATACCCACGTGCCCTACAGTTTCCAAGCAACCTCACTCAGCTCTACCGGTAAATCTGATTACGTAAGCATAGAGGACAAGAAATTGATAGCAATATATAAGCAATTCCCGATCTTATTGAATTATCGAAAATTTTCGCGCTTGGCGCTGGCTCACTAAACAGTACGACTAATTTCGTAGCAAAAGCGAACAACGTGATTGGGGTAGGTTTGTCACCCTATAGGAGCCTAAGACCATTTTTTGGGTCGGGGGAGGGGGGCTGGCGAAGTGCTGTTTCGTTCCTCCCAACGGGTATACGCTCGAAGATGCTCAATAATAATTGAGGGTTCCTACCTTTTTAAGCGCACCTAACTCAGCTCTACCTGTTAATCTCATTACGAGAGCAGCGATATATTAATATTTGATTGCAACATACATGAAATTCCCGATTATATTGACCGATTCAATCAGGAATTATACAAATTTTTCGCGCTTCGCGCGTTTAGCCGAGAAAAACTGACTCGGCAAACGGCCCCCGATGTAGATGATAAGTAGCGGTAAATAGCGCATAGCCGGGGGGGGGTCTGGGGGCGAAGCCCCCCAGACGTTCGGTGTATCATCATATGGGGGACCAAAACCAAAGTTTTTTGGGGGACTGACGAAGTGCTTTACGGCCGTGGGTATTGGCTCCAACGGATATAATCTTTATTGAACGATATATAAATTGGAATGCATCTCAATTGCACATATATTAATGAATTTCATAACACACGCCCATAATAATATTCAATGTAAAATGTGAGTATAACACCCTGGCAGTTATTAGCAAGATTTTGTCACGTGATGCATGAACATATCTCGTGTCTCTTGGGAATGTGTTTAATTTCGAGATAATGCATGCAGTGAGCTTTTGAGGAAAGCGTAGACGGAGACGAAGTTGCTTGATAGAGCTTTCTAGGTTTTTATTAACTGAAATTCGGCGACAATCTAAACGGAACTAAGACATGCACTTCCAAGCATACAGACATAAGCAACTGAGGTAAAACAGAATGAACAGAGCGAAGTAAACTAATTACAGTAACCAGTAAGCAACCAAGTGTCTTGAACAATCACCACAATGCATGGCGATTAGGGCTGGACACAATGATTCGAGTATTAATTTTGATGATTCGAGTCGAGTAGTAAAATACGATTTTTTCAGTACTGAAGTTATACGCCTCTCGCCACTGAAAGATAGTTTATCAACGAGAATTATAGTTTCAATACTAATTATCACTGTTGAAACCTTGAAACTTTGATTGGCGGTATCGTGACATACGAAACATTTGGTAAAACGCTGCGAGGGCTACTGGACGTATCACATTTTCGAAGTCATGATTATCCCATAACATTGTCACCAAGTGGAATGAATTCGATAGAGTCGCAAAAATACCGAAGTATCATTTATGACAGAGGTCTCAAACTGAAATGTGCTCGCGAGCCAATTTCCTAGTTTTTGATAACGCCGCGGGCCGCAGCACCAATAATAGGGGTATTCAATGTATAATTTTCAACCAAGCCTTATTTGACGAGACCTTGCAGACAGGCATTCCACGAACACAGTGAAATTGTAATTTACTATTGTATTATTCACGCTTGGCACGAGAAAGTCACATTTTCAAACATATGAATAAAAAATAGTTTTTGTGCCGGGCATAATTTTTTAAAATATGGAGTTATAGACATCATGCCAGAAAACGTAGGCATCATGAAATCGTAAAAGCTGTCTGGTTATAATTTTGCAGCTAGTGGACCTTTGTCATGCCACTGTTGTTTGTAGAATATTTTAGAATTTACTAATGATTGATCTGATATCAGAGCATGTAAGCGGTGTAGCCTATTCCGGGTTTCTGATATATTCTTGATAAGTATAGGCTCTTGTTAGTGTCATTGCCAAATTCAAATTTACTGCGTCAGATTTGCTTCGATTAATATTGGAACAGATCAATAACAACTAAAGTATAGTCATAATTGTGCCATAGTAATAGCATTGTTTAGTAATATTTTTGGTGATCGTACCGATTGTGCTTTCAATTAGATTCCCCGTGCCCCCTGTGCATTTTCTACACAATTTCTGATGGTACCTATATCAAAATCAGAAAGCCTATATTCACATAAAATCGCGCGTAGCGCAAAGAATATTTCCCAGTTGAATAAATTGGTCAAGAAAATATTCCACATAATATAGGCCTACTTCCGCAATGCATCTCGTACCCCTTGATGTGGTGCTTCGTACCCCGATGGCGTCTATGGACCCCTGATTAACAACCCCTGAAATAGAAATGTCCAATCTCCGAAGAATACATTGGTGTTACAGCTGTGGAGCGTAAGACCACTAAACATTTTTACAGCCAGACTGTTCAGAGTCAAGTGTACCTGTTTGATGCTGGTGTGATCAGACTAGATGACCTTCACGGTCTTATCGATCATTCCTATCTAATACCGAATACTGTTCATGCATATTTTCTGTATCACCATCACTGCTGTTTGTTATGTATTTTGGTTGGATGAACATAAAGACTCTCTTTCTCTCTCTCTCTCTACCTTTCTCGCCCCCGATAATGAAATGGATAAAGAGAACAAACAACTCCAAGGATGTAACCAATCTATTCGTCATGGGGGCCACAGAAGGCCAAATGGTTTCCATACTGACGTGAAATCCCGAAAAGCCTTCGCGGGCGGCACAAAATGTTCTCGCGAGCCGCATGTTTGAGACCTCTGATTTATGAAATGAATAACAGGCATTATATTCTTTGTGGTGACATAAACGGTACATATTTGAAGTTTGACGTATTTTATTATGTTATGACTACATAATGAGTGATAATCGATTATTCGACTCGAAGCATATTACGCGATTCAGAGTCGAATCACTTAGTTACTCGATTTTATCCCGCCCCAGTGGCGATATGCTTTACGTGTTTAATCATTTTTGTCAAACACCGTGCTACTGATTCACAACATAGCGTAATGTATATATATCCCGATAAACAGTTCCGCTTATTACTTGAAACTAGGGTTAACATATTTTATGATTCGGAAAGGAGTACACTTTTTAAACCACAAAATTTAGATGACCGGGCATGAAAGCAGCTGCTGCAAAAAAATTCACGGGGAATGTTGTTGTGTGCAATTTTTCGGGTCGACTCCCAAATGACCCACTTTACACTATCGTGTCTTGGTGTTGACAGAAAATAAACAGGTGATTACGGGTCCTGCTCCCAATTGACCCAAATGAACATCCGCATCGCAGATTTTTCGCCGTTTATGGCGTTTTTTTGTTGTGCATGTCCATTAGCCTTGCTGTCCAAGCTATAAAGGAGGACGAATTCCCCACAACTGCATTTGCTGAAGTTCAATCCTGATGAGAGTTAGTGGAAATTCATCTATCTATCCAACATCTATCTATCCTTTATCATTTTAGGTTGATCTCCTGGATATAGCTGTAAATGGCCAGACATCCCTCGATGATTACAATGAAATTTTGGAGCACAGAAATCAAATGTCCACTTTGGATCTCCACGTCAATATTCACGCGCTATTCTATTTTAAAGACGGGGAAGATTTCAAAAAGATTGTTGAATCTTGTCAGGAAAAAAAGGTAGCACTTATCATCTGCTAATATCTGCAAATTGTGAAAGTAGGCTACATCTTACACCGAACAATCGCACCATTCGCTTTGAATTCAACTTAACATAGCTCATTTCTTTCACATTATTGTCGATCAACCTCTTCACCCCAGTTTATTTCTAGTAATAAGTAGATCTAAAGTACTTCATAAGAAATCGTAGACAGGGGTGGAAAATTCAGCAATGGTGGTGAACATCATCATGATTCACAATAATAATAATAATATAATATTGCACTGCAGATCGAACATGTCAGATGTATATTTGATGCATCTTGTGCTTCAATCGATGAGATTTCGTCTCTCGTCAACAACTCCGATTCAAAGAAAATAACATTGATATATCGCCGACGAATTGATATGTTGAGAGGTGAAGAATTGAATAGAATCCAAGATATTGCAAATGATCACAATACAGAGTTGGAAATTATCGAATGTGAGTCATTGTTTAGTTCAGATTTAATTTGAGGTTGGAGCACTGGTATACCCCGTCAGGTTTCATAGAAATTACTCGTACCTAGTGACTACTATCACTATACATCACTTTTTAAAGCTCCCGCCAAACACTATTGTTTACCGAACTGATTAATAGACCTGATGGAGGAATGACTTCGAAAATTTCGGGCACGATATTGTACATCATAAGCCACGTTCAATTATATTCATGTCATGTGGTTGTGCATAATCGTGAGGTTACTTCGGGTTTGCTTCGCGCGGGCCGTTGTTATTAGCTACCTAGCGTGTTGATATTTGAACACCGGAAAATCTTGTTGCTTCTCAATTGATATTGGTATCGCTCACACATACCTGACCAAACTAAAAGAAAACTATATTTTAGTTAGACACACGCGATTCCAAATTCGTATTTCTTCACGGTAGCTTTATCTTGCTGTGAGCGTCACATTTGGACTATGGGCACATATTAAAGGGTAACGACTATTCTATCCCAGATATATAGGTACCTGGGATATCATTATCAATAGTTACGCCTAACGTGCATACCTTTTGTGTCTAACGTTCCGTCGCCGCCGAATATTGTCATGGTGTCAGAAATATGAAGTTGCTCGCGTACCCCATAATCTCTCTTGAACGCCACAGTTTGCAATGCCCTGTCTTATACAAAGATGAATTTTATACATTGCGCATTATCTCTTTCTCAAGTGTTGCTACGAATTGAAGAAGCCTGGCATCAACTCGACGAGGCATTTTGTTTCAAGTGGGTATATGAAGTAGAGCGTGAGTTTTCCTTTCAATTAATAGTCGATGATTTCTCATATTCACGCAGTTACAAACATGAGCTTAGAAAATCTTACAGCTATTCGTGTATTGATCGAATTAAAGAAACGGTTTGTAGTACATAAATCCAGAATTACACGAAACATGAACTTGATATCGTTAATTAATTGATTAAAAGATTTCAGATCGACTCTCATCAGTTGCGAACGTCAGTAGTACAGTGAATCGAATTCAAAATGTGGGAAATATTTTATCTTTGTGACGCGATAATACAAGGAAAAATAACTAGTAGACTGCATTCGTGATTTTGTTCACATTCGCAGCCAATATCCGTAATGTTACTCTCGATGTGTCCGAATCTCAATGTGCTCTTTCTGTGTAACTTTTCGTGTATCAACATCAACAAGCGTCGAAAGCAAATAAAATCATGAGTTAGCCATTGGTGACCACAACGCAAAATGATATGCTACCAGCGACAAAACGAAACGAAATATCATATCGATACACAGGCTGGTGTGATAGTCCATAGTCGGTATGGCTTATGATGACATTTCCATCCTGGCCTCGTTTGGTTGCAGGAAATTAGACCCAATCAGTATTCGAACCGTGACTGATGTGGTGGCACGTTGTGTGCAGTAAGAAGGGGACTAAGGAGTTCGAAATCGGAACCCAATCTTTCTCAAATTTCAATCTTATCTCCAATACATTATTAATTCAATTCCTATTAAGTAACTGCTATCGCGCTGTTGCTTTCCAGCCGAACACTTCGATGACACTTTCTAACGTGAAGCCTCAAATTCATAATAATATTGGAAAGAGAAAAGCAAGAATCACACTGATTTGCAATGGATGTTCATTACAATGATTTCTTTTTGCGGGAAAATCATATTGTATGGGGTTTCTTCTTGTAACCCTGTAACGCCAGTAACGTATAGCAATTTATAAATGTGTAGCTAGATATATATTGTATTGAGTATAGTTTATGACTAAGTGATACTTTGTGGTTCAAATAGGCTTTTGAATTAGTGTAAGTTGTCCCCAAGTTAGTAAAGGTTAACAACCGCTCTGCTATACATTACAATGTCCGTCGATTTTCTATATAGTTACTCATGGTCATTCTCTCTTTCACTTTGAAGGTCCCGGAATGCAAGATCGTCCAATCTGCGGTGGCAATAATGCTAAAGTTGATTTTCTGTCGTCTGAACGAACGTCTGGGAATATTCCACTAAAATTATGTGATGTTATTGTCGATTATTTTAACCTGCTATGTAGGGGAGATGTGGTACCGATGGATCACTGGGACCGAAAATACTTTAAAAATTATCCATGATAATTCCATGATTACACTCCGTGAATTTGTCTACAATTACATGCTGACAGAATCTTTCCTCACATGAAAAAATAATTCGACCTGCGTGAGTTATGGGGTCTGTGACGAATGATTTGCGTTTTAGGGGGTGTTAAGTAAATTTGGATCGACATTTGTATTTTTCTATATCACCTTTCAGACTAACAAACCCGCCATAATATTTGATATGAGGTATAGGGCTTGTATCAGGGTATATAATGGCACATATTTTTTGAATCAATACCATCCTCGAGTGGACTATTTTCAAGTCAATTACAATATTTATAGGATGTGGGGCCTATGGTACCATAGCCAAATCAAGCAATATAGATGGACCAACTAATCACTTAACAACAGAAACTCGCCTACATATATATAGGCTGTAAATCATAGTTAACTGTGGTGTTTTATCGCTATTACGAGGTGTTTGAAAATCAAAATGTCGATTTGCGGGGAATATGTATGTGGCATTAATTTTGTAAGTTTAGGCGTAAATCAAAACATGATTTTATGCCAGCATTTGAGTTGATATAATCTATTTTATTATCGAAGGTCGCGACGAAAGATTCTTCATTGGCTTGCTGTAGCTTGACTTATAGTACATAACAAAACAAGTTAACAAATTTGAGTTTTTGAGCCTATGTCTCATAGGTCTCATGGTCGTGTGCCTTTGGACCCACCGGGTGGGGACCGATGACACGTTCAAGCAACAAATTTTAAACGTTTATAAATATTTTTTGAAAAGGCAGATATTCATTTAAATGTCCGCGATAGGTAGAGCTTGTATCGAAGTGTTGAGACAGCAAAAGATCTGCTATTTTCGGCTGAAGATTTGAGAGCCAGAGATCATTTTGCAATTTTTGATCCATCGGTACCACATCACCCTACTCATTAAGTTATTTATATATATATCCATCCTTGCGTGTATCATCAGAGTGCTATTCTTTTTTTATAAAGTCACACAAATTATTACCTACCTTTCGAATTTGACTCACCGTATTATTGACGTTCGCTACTGATGAGATTCAATATAGAAGATTTTTAGTGAATAAAATTTTGCTTTGTATAACACAGGCCACGAATTTCTTTTTCTAACATCATGATATGATACATCAAATTAGGGGTATATCAGATGCGCTGAGTCCGCAAATGGCATTACTTTTGCCGAACTAGCTCTATGTATTGAGATATTGCTTCTTCCTACATACGTCATGAAAATGGTATGTTAGTGGGTACCATGGGGCGTCTCGCGTTTGGGTAGGTTGTTGTTATTGTTGTTTATTTAACAAAAAATTTGGCGCTTATCGCCTTACCGGCCCTTTGCACCACGGTCATTGAGCAAAGTACACAAGTAAAGGAGGTGACACGAAATAACGGTCAATAGCAAAATGGAGCAGTATCAATCAGCAGATATATGACGATTACAGAATAAAACAAATTGATGCACGTACGAACAGAACAGAATATAATAATAGAAAAAATACAGACCACGGTTATAAAGTGCGGTTGCACGATAACACAAATTCAATGACATACGGGATTATACGAGAATCCGTAAGCAAATCATCAATTCAGAAATTCACTTTTGAACACGTTTATCAATAGGAAATGAACGGTGAAAGTCATATTTAGGGCAACTTATTAAGAACTACACGCCACACACACACCATTCAAAGTTTACACAAATGCCCATTTGATCGACAATGACCCGATTGCAATCGGAGGATTATACTATCATAAAAGCGATTACTAGGGATGGTGTGAACGTGAGGTTCACGTTCGCGTTCTGTGTATGAACCTCAGAAATTTAAAGGTTCACGTTCACAAACGAACCTTGGTAGGTTCTGCACTGTGAACCTTTTTCATATATTACAATTTTTACTTCATTATAGCATCTTTGGTTGAAATTTATTGCATTTCAACTGCGGGCCACTCTATTCATGGCACTGGTAGCATAAGAAATCAACACTAAACGAGCATATGCACTTTGACAATCTCAAGATCTTTACTTGCTTTGTTACAAAAGTTTGATCGAAATATCCAGCTTTCCGTTTGTGAAAGCGACTCTCTGCTGTGAGCTTAACCGGCAATCACACAACATCAAGAGGGAAATACACTGCATGTAGTCAGCGAATGATGTTTATTCAACCAGTCCATGAGATTGATATCGTCGTCTGATGTAAAAAATCTAGAAGGCGTACGGGGTCAATCTTGACTTCTTGTGTTTTGTATATCATAAAAACCAAATCCGTGCGATTGGGGTGCTGGATACTGCCGCGTATAACTTGTTAATGGGGTAATATCGGTAGTATTATGAAGACCCGTTTTACACTCTGCTCAATATCAACGTAGCAATACTCAGACGTTGAATACATTGTCCGGTCTGGCATAGACCGTTAAGGCGTAAGCTTATATTCCCTTGCAAGTCCTCCTCGAAATTGTTGGCAAAGCGACGGAAGATATTGATTTTCTGGGATTGATATATGATTTAATTATCCCGGTTGATATATGTTGCATCGTTTAAAGCGTCAATATGTATTTCAGCATTGTGGCGTTATGTGACCCGAGTCGTCGCTAGATATCGTGTACAATAATATAGGCTATCACTTCACTGAAATATAGGGTTGGAATTAGCAATATGACTTCACGTGACGTCATGAGGTTCACGTTTGCGTTCACACAGAACCTTTCAAAAAGGTTCGCGTTCGCACGAACCTGAACCTTTCAGAGGTTCACACCATCCCCAGCGATTACCATATCCAGGGGAAGGATCAAATATAGAACTGTTCAAGGACTTGTAACGAAGACCGTTTTCGAATCTCTGGTATTCTTGGTCCCACAATGCCATGCAGTAGCCACGTATTTTGTTCCAGGCTTCTTGTTCGGAGAGCGCCGGCATGTCTTCGGAACTGTATGGGTAGGTGAATATGGCCTTAGACTAGTTTATATCATTTTTCAACCAGTGCTATCACAGGCGTTCAAATGAACGGATAATACAATAGTTGGTTTTATTCTGAAAATTGTCATTTTGAGGCTATGTTTCTGACGGACTATATGTTAGATTAGCCCTCCATCACCCATTTCAGCTACAGAAAGGGTTAAATGACAATTATCTCATCACCGACGATTGGTGAGCTCAAAGGTAACACGCTTTCAATATCAGACACTGTCCCTTGCTATCATTTTCAGAAATTTTAATTTATGTAACTTTGTGTATGCTATAAAAATGATTGATACGTGATGAGTGCCGAAATGACAGAAATTTGTTTCGTTACATCTGTGACGAGAACACGATGAACATGTTGCAATTCAATGTGTGAAATATGACCAAGAGAGCATACATTATAATTTGGATGGCGTAGGAAGTTCTGGATAACTGCTGGACACCTCAAACGGTCTACCAGCATTAGACTGAAATTTTGCACTTATGGACTTGAGGTAGTCTAATAGATGCCATTTGTAATCCCCGTGGTACGAGTTAAATAAATACCATAATGATTGATAATTTTACACGAATTACATGTGAGTTTGGAACCAACACCTATATATCCCATAAATGGAAGAGAGATATCGAGATAGCTGGGATACTCACATGATGGCAGAATATTGTCCCCATCAAAGCCGTATAAGAGGACTTTCCTGCAGATGACTTTAAGCTAATTTGAGTTAATAATGATAGTTGCATCTATGAACTCCACTAATGCACATCCTGAGATGCATATATTTCTCAGTGAAGCTTCGAATACTCATTGGTAAACAAAAATATTGCTTGCTTTTTCATTTTGTTTTTATCTACAAATTGTCGTCTTTTTGAGGCTCAGGCATACTTGGTCTATTATTACCGAATACCTGCTACTTATTGTTCACTTAAATCACATTTATATGTATATGAAGATTAATGTCAAATATTACAATATAATAGGAGAATCTGATTAACATACCAATAAGTGGGGCATTATTGTGTTGGATATATGAAAAAGAATAGATTTCTGCAGCACAGCTTCGTTTAGCTGATCTAATGGTGTCTTACCTTTCGCATAATCTTATGGTATCAGTGCAGACAGACTTTCTAAGCTATTTAATAAAGGCTGTACGTATAAAATGGAATCAAATGTAAGTTAATGGAAAAAAATCGGTGATATCTTGGGAAATAGAGGCAATTTGCAAAAACTAATGCCATTTTCGAGCTTAGCGCCTCACATATACCCTAAAACCGTCCTCACCTTCTATGAAGTTTTTTGTTGGCCAGTGTAATTTATTGAATTATTAGCGATAAAAATGTGAGTCGCGAAGGGTATATAGGTTAGGATTGCGGCCGAACAGAGCGAGAGTTTTATGTGCCTATACCGACGATCTAGTAAATAAATGTTCCTCGATCTCTTTGTTCATACAGTATACATTTTTTAGTCGGCCGTGTTTGGTAGTACCCATGTAATAGGCGCCGATAATGTGCTACGACATGATCAGAATAAGCCGGACCACACATGTAATACATAACACTAGTCCAGGGGTCGGTAACCTATGGTTCGCTAGCCATATATGACTCTTGCTAAATTTTAATTTTGGTACTGTATTGATGAATATAGCAGCATCTTGTTAGTAAATTTTCATTTCGGCCAGAATAATTATTATAGTGGTAGTATAATAATGTCTTTGAGAGTTGAAGACACTGCCGTATTTAGGTTAGGAGCTCGTACCTCGTACCCTCCTTTTCAAAATTCTAAAATTTAAATTGCTGTCGCCCCGGTGACCAATATCACTCGCGAAATCGATGTACCCGACTCGAAATCTTGGATTGGAAGATACATTGATTGATCAAAGGAAATAGTAGACATGATGACGCCTGTAGGACAAAACAGATTTCAAACACACATTTTTTCCTGATCGATGGTGAGAAATGAACTGCCTTGGAAGTGACGTTCACAATTACAAAGAAGTAGCTTTGTATTATCGGCGATAAAATGTAGGCGTGTAGCGCAGCGTTATATGTTTCCGCCGAATACTTTGAGCATTGAGATGTCGATCAATATTTAGATTATCAGAATCAGTGCAACAGTTACATCAGAATAATTTGCTCGTATAAACACTACTAAACGCCAACACTCTTGTTTGCCGCCATCGCTCAAAACCGCACACAGGTGGCGATGTCGTGAAGTCTCGGAACCACTGGACTGATTGATGCGGTCTAGGGTGTGCAGGACTTTCAAGCAAAGGCATCTCGCGCCTTCCATTGACACGCTAGGATCCACCAATATGAGATTTCGGCCACCATAAGAATCTGCAAAGTTGACAGAGAAGAAAGATCGGCGGCGAATAAACCTTCGCTAAAAATTACCGTCGCATCTCATGTTAGCCGAAAAACATTGATACGTCAAAACTCTTAATAGTCCTGTTTATGCACATGGAGATCCACAGTAAACAGTTTTTATGATCGTTAGGTAATTCGTTAGTAATGTAAATGCCCCTTTTTAATTGTTCATATTCTGCTTTCGCTGCGTTATCAGGTATAGCCATGCCTTCATGTAAGTAAACGGATTTTCGTTCGTGTTTAAACGTAACAAAGCAAAGCCCGGGTCGCATTTTGCCAGCTTGCAGCCTGATATTGCTTCATACAGAATTGCTTCCGGTGTAACGACAGACATCATTGACAGTAAGTATAACGTCAATATTCCAGGCGTGATCTTCATATCATTTACATGCACGCACCGAAGAACCTTTTCTACTATACATATAATCGGTACATTGATCATATTATAACCAACATGTAAGTTAAATGCTATATGTATCTCGTGAAATGCATGCTAATGTACACTTCACAGAAGATGAAAAGCTCCTAAATTTGGAACTGTGAGCATGCAGCCATATTTACACTTGAAACAATTGAAAAAGAACGAAATAACTCATTGCTATTTTTGGACGTTTTATTCTAAAAACATGATACCAATAAATTTGAAACATCCATATTCAGGAAACCGACATTCACTGGCCAATAACGTCGTTGGAATTCATTTAGTTGTATACCAGTGGTTCTCAACCTGGGGGAGCGTGAAAGCATCTGAAGGGGAGGCGAAGAAGCGGTCAACTGAAAACAAATTCCGCGCTTGGCGCGATTTATCACCAATTCACCCGTGTTTCTTTATATATATACCGAATTTCATAATTTTTAATTATCTCATCAACAGTCATAACCTTCCATGCCACCAAACAATCTGTTGGGGATCGTAGCATCACGGTTGGATTTTGTGATATGACGATTAGGGGGGCGCCAAATTGTTCACGATCATAAAGGGGAGCGTGTTTAAAAAAAAGGCTGAGAACCACTGTCCTAGACGCATTAAAATCAACCTCATAGGCAGCCTCGTGCATAGAGCGTTGATGATTTGTTCGGAAAATAAACTGAACTTGGAACTTGGAACTTGACAACATCTGCAAAATCTTAGTTGATAACGGTTACCCTGAACATGTCATCAACCGCGGCATAGAAAGGAAAGTAACGTAATTCAACGCAGAAAAGTCAACAGAGCCTACCGAACGAACACTACTTCAACGCAACTGCTTCAACAAAGCTATGTTGATGTAGTCTTCGAATTTAGGTGTCACTGTGGTTGTGGCTGCGTGGGAAGAACGTCAAAGCGCTTGCAGGAACGCATAAATCAGCATGTCCCTGGATTCATTAGAACACCCTCGGTGAAAAGCTCACCCTCTCATCAGCTCAAGAATGGTGCGGAACAATCAAAGGCCACAAATTTTGCAATTGGCAAACACTTGTTGGATAATCCCGCCTGTGGGAAAAATTATCGAGACGACAGATTTCGCATACTCGAAATGGGTCGTTCACACTTTCATTTGTGTGCCTTGGAGTCGACTTTTATCAAAATACACCAACCAAGGCTGTGTCAACAAAAAGATTTCGTGTACCACAGGGCCGGCCAACCTATGGCTCGCGGGCCAAATGAGAGGATTTTGAATAACCTGACTGCGAAATGTGGAATATTGATGACATAAATATTAGTTCCGACGCATTAGTGTAGACAGGGGCCAGCGAAATTTTTCATGGATATTCGTATATGACCAAAAAGTATAATATGCTGTGGCATATTAATTGATTCCATTCTTTTAGTATTGGTGTTCGCAAAATCGAGAAATAAAAATACACTAAATTTGCAGAACTGAATTCGCAATTATGAGAGAACGTTCATCCAACTTGTGAGTTCGTGTCTGCACTCACAGAAACATCGTCAGCGATGAACCCTTTGCACAAAAGATAACACATATTATTCGCCGAAATCTTCGATATAGATACGTCCAAGCGCCGATTAATCCTGTTCTTGCCAAATTAGCCCAGCGGTATATAGAGGCGACCTGACCAAATTCATTCATTACCTCTGAAAAAATTTAGTGCTTCGCGCGGCTACGACGTGGATGCACTCTGAGTTTCCATCGATTTCGATGCGTAGTAATATAGGTCTTGTTTTCACGGTTATCTAATCCGGTTCGCTCCTTTTGGACGACTAAAAGTGGTATCTAACATCCAAGTGGCCCGCCAAATGATTCGTAAATCTCATGTAGCCCTTTGGCCGAAAAAGTTGGCCACCCCTGGCGTACCATCTAAAAATAGTACACTGAACGCTCTTCTATTCGATATTTCATGCAGGTGACGTCATATTTTATGATACGATTGTTGATATACGATGTTTTTTAATTCTATACTAGTTGCTGACGATTACCCCTGACGAGTGTCTGCCGAAAATATGTGGGTTCAGTTCAATATGAATATGCTATTCAATTATACTTGAAAGCAAATCACGTGGTCATCAATATACGAAATAAATATGCTAGAGCTAGTTGGTTGACATGTGTGCAATATGCAGAGGTGGTCAATAAAGAAGTACTTCTACTTTTTCGAAGTACTCAAGTAGTTTTCCGCTACTTCTGGTACTTACTCAAGTAGATCTGATTTTCGCTACTTGTACTTCTACTTCTTAATATTTTGTGATCTACTTACTTACTTTTCGCTATTTTCAGTTTGTCATGTAGAAGTAGTTTAATCCCCCAATCGGGAAGATAGCCTGAGGAATTTCGGGGGTGTTTTCACGGAGCATCCACATTTAATTTTCATAAAATTTGAGTAAAGCCCAGAATTTTCGTCGCGTTTCGCTCGCAGTGGATACGGGGTAACCAGTATGATTTCACTATAGGCGTGGTTGCGTTCACACCGCATTGTCGCCCTTCGCCATTTCAAATATTTCATAACAGTACATAATATTATGGCTCATCAAAGGTTTGAAACTGATGTTTCGCAATCTAGCATTTACTCTTCATATCGTAATCTAGCAGTCCATGTCGTGTCCTAATCTAGAAAAGTGGACTCTGAATTTTTTAGTTTTAGAGCTGTTTTAGCATTCCAACCTTCGAAACTTTCTGGACTAAAGACATGAAATACATGTTCCGCTTTTAGAAGCAGTATTTATATTCTATTCCACTTTCAATTCCCATCATAGACTTTGAGTTCTAATTAATAGCAGTTCTATTGTCTGGATAACATAAATGTTGAAGTATAAAAGCAGGTGTGGTAATGCCTATAATTTCCGGAAATAAAGCTACACAGTATGGCATTTTTACGATCCATCATACTTTTTTACTAATGTTTACTTATCGCGCAAAGTGTTTACACCGTATCCTATACAACTTCTCCGTATTGCTCTTCGACTAATCTACAGACCTTATAATATGGGGTGGGCGCAATACCGTGATATTTTTTAAAACGTGCTGTTCGAGTAATCAGAGGATTAGTATCACATTTCCATATCAATACTATCATTTTCATGATGCGGACGAATGCTTATGCTGTCGAAAATTGGATACCTCCTGCTATGCATCAATAAGTATCAATCTCTGCACCTTTCGCATAGCTCAATTTGTACCTTTTGACAGTCCATGTGAACGAATTACGATCGTTTTCAAAACTACTTACTTACTTGAGTAGATTTAATATCAGTAAATTCTACTTCTACTTCAAGTAGTTTTAGGTTGTTCATGGAAAAAGTACTTCTGCTCGTACTTGAGTAGATTTTTTCGTCGCTACTTCTACTTCTACTTGAGTAGCTTTCTTGACTACTTTGACCACCTCTGGCAATATGTGCATAGATGAGATAACAATAGCGTTGAACTGAATCATCGTGTCCATTCATTATGAGATGGAGTAAGGCATGGAGCTGTATATCTATGAAAAACTCATCAGTTTCATCAAACTATATCTCATCAAAACTCTAGCCACCGTTGTGGGAATATATAGCCCATCTCAATTGACCAAGCCCGAATGTTTTTGCTTTTTTAATCGGCAGACTTCGGTGTTACCCCATCGATATATTCAGTGAAATGACAGTTTTAAAGTATATCTTCGTGAGATTATCAAACTAGACTTGATGATTTATTTGTTTCTAGGTTGATAATTATTTAGCCGTAACTCATCGCCTCAATGAACACCCGGAAATAACATACTCTCGCTGCTAAATAATCGTAAATTGGTACTATACGCGTGCTTCTACATAATTTAGTAAATATGAGATGTTCCTACATTGCTACCAAAATCCCTTGACGCCATTTTACATAGTTCTATAGATTCGGGCGAAATGTTTCGTTCCCGTAACGTTTAGCAGATGCTGGCATTGGTTTTCATCGTATCAATGTTACAAGTTTACGACAACAGTAATAACAATGTAAAAACAACACCACCATTGCGCCAGATACAGATAAATATTGTGAAACGCCGTAAATGAAAAATAAAGTCATGAAGGTATCGCGCTCACGTACTGTGGTCTTCCGGAACTTCTGGCATTTTTCACGAAGTTTGACACAAATTTGCAACTGTCACGAATATTACTACTATCGCCGGGAATAACTTTAAATACATATACTAGAAATCAACGGATGTGGTCAAAGAACTTAATTTCATTATGTAGCCACAAATATCTGCTCAGTTAAAAAATATAAGTAGTTTCAAAGACATTTCAAAATTATTCTTAGTGGAAGTAGAAAATGAAGATTTAAAAAGTAGCCTACTCAAGGAAGTAGGTTCAAAATTTGATTTTATCGAGGGGTCGCATTTCGTCGGCGTGATACCGTGATAACCATCCAAGTAATCGCCGCAATCAAAGTCATTACACAAATTCAAAGATGGAACTACACGCGGATCCGCTTATTTTTAGTTGCTGTGTTTTACAGGCCTACTGGTACATAAAATTAGCTAGTTGGTGTTGCTGCTTGCGGGTGCGATGGACGAGTGGCGTTGAACTGAAAATTCGATGGGATCTTACCGCGCAGGTCCGAGCCCTGATTACAGGCACGGTTGTAATGTCTCAAGTCATGATTTGATCCTAGTCCGACACGAGTTGCGATATTTCGGTGACTCGACTGGACTCGAGTCATTTTATTAAAATACGGAAAATGACACGACTTAACTTCAGTCGATTTGTGTATTGTCTCGACTTGTACACCAATCATTTCGCACAATTCGACCAAGTCATATGACTCGAGACTCGGTCGGCCAAGATAGGCATTTAATTGTTACTGGAAAGAATAGGGTAAAGTTACTTCATTATTCGTATTTCGTCTATCAGTACTGGTGCTTGAATAATAGGGCTAGAAACTGTAAAGAGCGAGGAAATTAGAACAGTACGAATGTGAGGTATTCGATGTCACCCAAGCAGGATTGTAAAAACGTGGGTTGAACAAGACCAGAAATAAAAAAATAATTAACGGTGAACAGGAAGGCTTGGACTCGGATTCGAGACGCAGCGATATGACTCAGACTCGAACCTCTGCTCCACGTCTTGGACCCGGATTTGACTCAGTGGTGATTTGATAATACTATATACTGTCTGGCTCTTTTTCTCTTGAGCTACTCTCTCGTTTCGCCAGACAGCATTGTTGCGTCTCAATGCCAATCTCCATAACAATGAAAAATTCGAGGCTGATTGTGGGAGTTCCAGGGCCACGAGCGAAATAAAATTTATGTTTTCGTAATCAGTGCAGAGTCAGCTTTCGATTGATACCCGTTTTACCAAATTTAATGCTCGGCAAGCCAGTCAAAAATGACCGTCAAATTGCCTGTAGCTAAATGGAAATTGTGACGTGATACAATTTCACTGAGGCGTGAGATTTGCCTGTGTCGACACCATACAGGACACTATGATGGAACAGTATCCCGCCGGCCATCCGACAGTCGACGAGCATGTCCAGGTCCACATTCAAGTTGAAATACAAGCAATTACTACTAAGTGAATATTAGTCCATCCTCAATATTACCGGACCACGACTGACCTATCGATCTCGCCTTCCATGACATGCCACCCCATTTCTTGCTACTTGCCTTTTTCCATAGGCCTACTATCTTCTTTACTTTTCATTCAGTGTGCATGCCTCCTCTTTAAATCGCCTAGGCCAAGGTGGGTGTCTGATTCAATAGACTGATCCAAGTCGCTTCGACACTTTCCTATCTTTTCATTCTATCGCATTTTGTGGTGTATTGAACCGATAAAATTGCTAATAAACCAATGATGATGATGATGATAATTTTTAATGTGACGTGTAGGGCTTGTATCAGGGTATATAAAGTCACATAGTTTTTAATTCAATTCCATCCTAGAGTGGACTATTTTCAATTCAATTACAATGTTTATAGGATGGAGAGCTTATGGTACCATAGCCAAATAAAGCAAAAATAGTTAGACCAACTAATCACTTAACAACAGAAACACGCCTACATATATAGAGACTACACATCATATTTCCCTGTGGTGTTTGATCGCTATTCTTCAATGGCTTGCTGTAGCTTGGATTTACACAACGAAGCAAGATTTTAAAAAGTTAATTTTTTGAGCGTATGTCTCATAGGTCCCATGGTCGTGTGTAGGGCTGTGCAAAATCGATTACCTGAGTGATTCGATTGTGATTCGATTTTGAATCACGTATTATGCTTCGAGTCGAGTCAAGCATTCGAGTACCACTCCATATGACGTCATGACATAATGTTATATGTAAAAGTTAAAATATGTACCTTTTTTGCCACCACAAAGAATAGAATGCCTGATATTCATCACATTATATATACTTAGGTATATTTTTCGACCCTACCGAGTTCGTTGCACTTTGTGACAATGTTGTTGGATCACCATGACTTCGTAAACGAGCTATTTCTAGTAACGTTCTTAGTTTTTTATTGTTTTCTCTGCTGTGATACTGACAATCAATGTTTCAAGGCTACCACAGTTGAAAATAGTATCGTAAATTCAATTCTCGTTGATAAATTAACTTTCAGTGGCGAAGAGCTTATAATTTCAGTACTTGAAAAAATCGTCTTTTACTACTCGACTCGAATCATCAAAATTAATACTCGATTCAGATTAGAGTATTCGAATAATTGTGCCCAGCCCTAGTCGTGTGCGTTTGGACCCATTGGGTGGGGACCGATGATACGTTTCAGCAACAAATTTTGAACGTTCATAACGATTTTTTTCGAAATAGCGGATATTCATGTAAATGTTCGCGTTAGGTAGAGCTTGGATCAAAGTGTTAAGCCAGCAAAATACCTGCTATTCTCGGCTGAAGATTTGAGGTCCAGAGATCATTTTGCAAATTTTGATCCATCGGTACCGCATCTGCGTATCTTTTGTGTCCAATCACACATAAAACAATATATTCCAAAGTCGGCCCATATGATCCAATCGAGTTTGTGAGATGTTTCTGTATTTCTCACGAAGACTATAACTGAGTGTGCAATTGGAACTGCGCTGTAGAGTTTGCCATTTTGGAGAATGCCACACTTTAGGATCCTTTATGAGCTGTCAATGGACATTGATCATTCACTTGAGTTTTAAGTCGAAATTTCACATACCTCCACTAACCCAGGTACCAGTATCATGTCAATGCCAGTATCACGGCAATGCACAGAGCCTCCGAAATTAGGCCTCTGCTGGAAAAAATGTTTATCCGTCTCTACTTTGCCAACTAATCTTTTTTTCACTTCGTAAGGATGTTAAAAGTTCCGAAGATTTCTATTCCAAGTCCAAAAGCCTATGTCAGATCATTAACTTAGGCTAAAATGGACTACTCTACTCTCTGAATCATCTTCAATTTCTAAATCTTCATCATTGGGCCTGCTATCTCTGAGATCGTCATCTTGATCGAAATCTTCGAGCGTATAGGAGTTAATGTACACTGGATCAGTTGAATAAGGCATTGGACGAAGAAGTTGGTCAGTAAAAAAATGTTTATTTTTCTTAACATATCCTGCCGTTTGCATCAAATCTGTGACTAAAAATTCCTTAGATGATTACATCCTTTAACTCAAATGGACTAAAGTATCGGCATAGATCGCTACCAGTAGCTTTTCGCCTAATAATTTAATGGACCCATTTGGTATAAAACTTAATATACGATTAAAGTGGGGATATCTATAACAGGGGTCACCAACCTTTTTGCAACCAAGGGCTACTTTTGGGTACTGATTGAAGCGACGGGCTACCATTTACTCCCGTCTTTTACCCGCACCAGACGGAATTTCCGCTTTAATATTCATAGCACTGGGCAGGAATCGCATAGCGGTAATACTTGAGAGTCTTTTAAATCAAAATATCTCATTTCAACTAGCTAGCCACTAACACTTTTTAAGAAATCACGAATTACTTCGCACCATGTTTATATAAATTATACAACTGTCAGTTCAAATTTTAAAATAAATCATGTCACACGTTATACTGGTCATCGTGTTATCTGTTTATATGCCAGTCAGTGGGAGGCCTGGCATTGTATGCTATCAACTAGTGCGCTGTACTCTTGTATGTAACTTGACAATGCAACTTTGAGTGAGTGTTCCAGATGTGCATTAATGAGGCGTGTTCTGCGTTTGTTTTTTAATGACGGTCGTGTCCGCAAAGGCTGATTCACAACGATAGGTTAAACCAAACACGCTTGCAACCTTCATAGCTGCCCCGCATTCACCACTGTACTTTTCCGTGTCAGCAAGGCACCAAAAGTTTGCTGCAATCTTGTGGGCTTTGAGGAGTAGGTGACTTTGCAGTGGTAAAAGTTCAATCTGTAACTGTTCAGCATATCCAGACATGAGAGATTTCATTATACCTGACATCAGCATCGATTATAGAAAGTTAAAAAAAAATGGTACTATAAACTGCGTTGAGTGTAAGAGAGACAAGCTGTGTCAAAAGATGCAATACGTAATGGGCATACTGCATCTGCTAGTACTTCACCGCTATCTGCAACCGGATAGTAATGTTGTTTACTACTTTGGTATTGTCCTGGACGTCGAGCTACCATAACGGAACACCCCACCATTTCAAGAAGACCGTGGATGGCATGCCGTCATATCGCTTGTATGGGCAGTACGCCGTATTTTATGTCTTCGATATCTTGTTATTCTATTACAGCACGACCGCTTTCGGAAAGAATGATTCGTGATCCAGTTTCTTCTAGCGTGCGGCGAGGTGACTCGAGCATGACCGACCATTGATACTCACAAAAAAACACCGTGACATAGCCGAACCCGTGTCGAATATTAAATGTGCGACATAGTTATCCATCAGACACAAATTGAAGGAACGGTGGTTCTATATTATGAAGACGATCGGGATGAAAACAAAACATGGAGGAAATAAAAAAAATATCGATGTACAGAAAACGTCCAATATGAGTAAGGAAAAGTTATACAATTCAAGGCAACACTATTTCGGATGCCACGACCAGTACCAGTTGGTGTACAAAACAGTAAGTTTACGAGTGGAAGTCTGGTCTCTCATGATCCAGAATATTCCTGAATTAGGGGCAGAACTTGCAATAGCAAGATAGTGACATTGTGCGGTAAAATCATGGGATTATTATGCTTCTCAAGTAAGCTGAGAACGATTCAAGTCGGGATAGAAAAGCAACACACAACAGAATAAAAATAAAACATGTCAGGTAGCGCGCGCGGAGCGATCCTGGTTCAAGGCGGTCGTTGACGGACGAAGGTGTTAAATCGAGCGGATGTCGTTCGAATGCTGCGGAGCATTGCGGTGTTTTCGGTACATTAGCGAGCGGAGTCGATATCGTAGTCAAATTCTTTTATAACGCTTGTAGCAAGTTTTGTGTCGGATACGTCTGCGGCGAGTTGCGCTCTGGGGCTGCTTAGCATCTTTCGTTGTCGGGTAGGGTTGAAAGCTCGTGCAGGCGAAGGCAGTAAATCCGGCGGCACGACTTGAGCGTACCACCGAGGTAGGTACTTGTTGATTTTTTCTTTGTACTTTCGAAAGAACTCGGGTTCTTTCCCGAATTTCAAGCGTTGGTTTTCGAGCGATTTCTTGGCAGCTTCTCCGTTGTAGGGTGATTTGACGGTTTCCGTTTTCTTGAGAGGAAACACTTCGTGACGCATGTTTGTGGTGTGCGGAGGTGCAGCGTCTTCTACGTTAGACAGATGTTGCGCGTTGGCGTCAGAGTCTTCAGAATCATCGAGTTCAGCTGGCGCGTCGGCATCAGAGTTTCCAGAAATGTCGGGTTTGCCATAATCAGGAACAGAGCAAGTAACAGGTATCAGGTCTCTCCGACCCTGCGGAGGGACATCGTGGTTTGCAGATAAGACAGGCCCAGTAGGGACATTCGTATTACTTGAAAGGGCCTTTCGGATTTTGACACTGCATGGGATCGGTATCCGAGAGTTCGACGGTGACAGCGTCGTTGCGAGTAGAGGAGTCGCATGGACTAGGTTCAGTGTTGGGATGACTTGTCAGTGTAGACGACTGACAAGAATATAACGCGGGATGAATGACCGCCGGCCCGTTAACGGGCCTCTGACCCACACCACAGTGTGGTGTATAAGACGCAGGCGCGGGGCTTTCGGAAATGGTGCGAGGATAACATGTGGGTTTGGTTTGAGCGCAGTGCTTATCGTTAGGATTTCCATTTACGAGCTCAAGAACGCAATCGGATTCGTAGATAAAACTAAAAGTAGGAGCGACTTTATCGCGAGCATGGTAATGGAAATTGTCGTGCGCAATAGGCACGGATTTGTCATGACGACTAGCACCGAGTTTATCACAAGAATGAGAATTGGGATCGGTGTGCTCATTTGGCACGTAACGAATATTGGCGGATTGACCGCGAGAACGAGAACTAAGATCATTGTGCGCATTTGGCACATTACGAATATTGTCGGATTGACCGCAAGAACGAGAAATCGGATCGGTGTGCGCATTCGGCACGTTACGAATATCAGCAGCTGATTGACCGCGAGAACGAGGAATAAGATCAGAACACGCGTTCGGCACATTACGAATATCAGCGGATTGACCGCGAGAACGAGGAATAAGATAAGTGTACGCTTTCGGCACTTTACGAATATCAGCGGATTGACCGCGAGAACGAGGAATAAGATCAGTGCACGCGTTCGGCACTTTACGAATATCAGCGGATTGACCGCGAGAACGAGGAATAAGATAAGTGTACGCTTTCGGCACTTTACGAATATCAGCGGATTGACCGCGAGAACGAGGAATAAGATCAGTGCACGCGTTCGGCACTTTACGAATATCAGCGGATTGACCGCGAGAACGAGGAATAAGATAAGTGTACGCTTTCGGCACTTTACGAATATCAGCGGATTGACCGCGAGAACGAGGAATAAGATCAGTGCACGCGTTCGGCACTTTACGAATATCAGCGGATTGACCGCGAGAACGAGGAATAAGATAAGTGTACGCTTTCGGCACTTTACGAATATCAGCGGATTGACCGCGAGAACGAGGAATAAGATCAGTGCACGCGTTCGGCACTTTACGAATATCAGCGGATTGACCGCGAGAACGAGGAATAAGATCAGTGCACGCGTTCGGCACTTTACGAATATCAGCGGATTGACCGCGAGAACGAGGAATAAGATCAGTGCACGCGTTCGGCACTTTACGAATATCAGCGGATTGACCGCGAGAACGAGGAATAAGATCAGTGCACGCGTTCGGCACTTTACGAATATCAGCGGATTGACCGCGAGAACGAGGAATAAGATCAGTGCACGCGTTCGGCACTTTACGAATATCAGCGGATTGACCGCGAGAACGAGGAATAAGATAAGTGTACGCTTTCGGCACTTCACGAATATCAGCGGATTGACCGCGAGAACGAGGAATAAGATCAGTGCACGCGTTCGGCACTTTACGAATATCAGCGGATTGACCGCGAGAACGAGGAATAAGATAAGTGTACGCTTTCGGCACTTTACGAATATCAGCGGATTGACCGCGAGAACGAGGAATAAGATCAGTGCACGCGTTCGGCACTTTACGAATATCAGCGGATTGACCGCGAGAACGAGGAATAAGATAAGTGTACGCTTTCGGCACTTCACGAATATCAGCGGATTGACCGCGAGAACGAGGAATAAGATCAGTGCACGCGTTCGGCACTTTACGAATATCAGCAGATTGACAGCGAGAACGAGGAATAAGATCAGTGTGCGCAATTGGCACAATACGAATATCGGCAGCTGCTTGACCGCGAGAACGAGGAATGAGATCGTTAGATCTAAGGCCACTCTGCCACGGCGGGGTGCTTTGAGAACAGAGGGAATGACCGGCCTCGTACCAACAGTAAAACTATGCGAATGGATGGACTGAGAATGACATGGGATTGCTGATGCGGTTGACCGACGAGTGGTCGGTAACGGCTGGGTTATCGACGGCTCAGAAAAGAGCCTCTGCCCAGTGCTGCTGACTGGTCCAGATGTAGACGTGCCCAAGGTATTCAAAGTAATTGTTGTAGTAGCGGGCAACGTCGAAGGTTCAGTACTCACAGTAGTATGTTTGCCAAATAGAGTCTTCGGCTTTGTGAACCGATAAAGCGTTGTCAGAATGCTTCTTCTTAGGCGATTTCCAAGTTCGAGGTAGCTTCGAGGAGCTCCCGATTATATTTAAATTCGGCTTCGATTCTAACTTTTCTTTCTTCTTGTTTCAGTTTAATTCTTTCCAGTGTCAGCCTAGCGTTTAGGACTGCGGCTAACTTTCTTGAGGGCGTGGCGGAATGAATACTCTGTGATTTATTGGAAGTTCGAGGTTTAACGCAGTCGTTAGTGATGATGGAAGAGGAGTTCATGTTCCCAGAACAGTAGGCTTTGAAAGCGCGCTCAGCTCTGTTGTGAGCGACGCTGGAAATTCGGATGACATCGTCGATTTGTTGCTTGACCTGTCGACCGGCATTGGCCATTACTGTGTCACGACAGTAGTAAGGGTACCTGTAATTGTTACGCACCAATCACAGAAGGCCACGTCACCTTAATTGCCACGCCTACATTGCCACATCATCCGCCCATTACCGCACCTATAGCACGCCCATTGCCACATCATCAGCATCCATTGCCACATCATCTGCTACGTCATCAGTGCCACATCATCAAGCGTCACATCTATATAACGCCCATTGCCACACCATCATGATTATGCTTACTGAGCTGCTTTTGAGAATATGAATTCTCGCGTAATACACTAAACGTTGAACTAGATTTCATAACGTCATCACAGAGGAATCAGTCAACTATCTTGCTCTAGGTTCTAGGTTCGATCCCTGTAGTCACCGCATTTCATACGATTCAGCGCTTTTCGTATCTTCTAACACTTTACTCAGTCTCATTGAAATAGCATTGTATAGTGTACGATTTTATTTCGATAAAAGAGCATATCAATGATATCGTTGATCGTTATTGCGTCGATTCGCGTGCTGAAATCCTCCAGATCGGTTGATGTTTCGAGGTACACCGCTTTGCTGCCATCCGACACTGCGATCCGAGTTCTTTCGTTCGATCTGACCGTTTTGTTTGATGTAGCGATCACTGGCTTGTAGTATATACGATACGAGCGGAAGGTCGGGATTAGGAACAACTACGCTGGGCGAATAGATGACAAATTCATCAGCCGGATTCAGACGTTGATAATGCTCGATCCCATCGCGGGTATACGTAACGACCAAACCTCCTTCATGCTTCAGAGTGGCTCGATATTTCTGAATGTTCCCGCTTGTGGAATGTACAAAGAGTTGATCCGAGGTCAATTCTGCTCCATTCGAGGCTTCCATACGTAATTTTGTGATGTCATTAAAAAGATACAAGTCTTTTCTATAGGGCCCCTGGGCCAGAATAGTATCTCCACGGATTGCTAGACTCATTCTTTGAAAAGAAATATCAAACATAAGTACAACAGTCATCGCGCAATTCCACCTCGCCATCAAATTTAGTCGAGCCTCTTCTTATATTAGGTGTCGCATAACAGACATTACGAATATATTGCGACCCCTTCCGCTTGATGAGAAAAGGACACGCAGGATAAAACTTTGCATGCTCGAACCAGGGATCATCGCACGGCAACCAATTTTAAAACAGCCCTCCGCACGAGAAACACTTTAAATGGTCCTTATAGCCCAAAAAGAACAATCCGCAGTCCGCGAGCTCGGCTCCGGAGGTATTGATATTATCCGGCCACCGCACGAATGTGCTTAGTCTACGAGCATAGCGTGTCATGTTATAGAAAACGGGATCATTCAACGGGGAGACAGTTACATCTCTATGCTTCGCATAGCATTCATAAATCTTTTCCCCTCTGTTATTTATCATAGATTGGTACTGTTCAATGGGACCCATCCGAGTTTCATCTTCTCCTATTTCTATGCTACTTGTGGTACCGATGCAAGCGCAGTTGAATGTAGCGTAATTTGTAGGGTCCACACTACGCTTAGGTAGCAAATCGCTTTCATCAATGTTCGACATCGCTATCCGAATTGATATACTCTCATGATCAGTATGCTTTATACAGATATTGAGCTATGCACCATTGAAATATGTGCTTGGTACCGATCGAATGATGGGCCCCCTAGGTCGTATCACGGAAAATTAGAACGTCGACTGCTCACAGAAAAAAGGCACGTAGCTCATATCCGTTCCTGGTACGTGTTATCAATGATTAGAATGTTAGTAAGAATGCCACGAGTACAATCACGCGGTGATGATTATTACCTAAAAAAAAATGATTTACTTAACGACATCTTGACTCATGCGGATTATTAATTTAAAAAAATTAAACTATAGTGTATCTGAAATTAGTTTTACTTTACTGAGATTAGTATTACTTTTCAACTAACTTGTCGATTCCCGTAATATAACGATTCAGTGCCAACCTTATGTCTTATACTTTAGCTGACACTTACTCAGTCTCATTGAAATAGCATTGTATAGTGTACGAGTTCATTTATTTCGAAAAAGAGCATAATATATCAAGGATATCATTGTGCGTCATTGCATCGATTCACTTGCTGAAATCCTCCAGATCGGTTGATGTTTCGATGTCGCTTCACGAGTTCCATTCTTGTATCCATATATATCAACAAGCAGCTATGCAAATCCACAGCTTAGATAACTAGGACTCTTGTATGTCATTAACATTATAGACAGCCATTCGACGATATTCAACTGGCATTGATGCTTTCGATACAGCGCAGTATATATAACGTCACGCTGATCAATTCAATTTCAACAATGGGACCCGCGTACAATTATATGGTCGGATTTTCGTTGAATATTGACGACACCCACAAATCGAAAGATCTCTTTTTCCTGCACATCTATGATGCAATTATCCTTCCAATGACTACGAATAACTTGAGATTCCGCAGGATTAATATCCGAATCAAATAATACGAGCATATTTCAAAACTTGCACTGACTCGTTCGGTCTATGCCGCAACACTACAATATGTGGCCATACAAAACGATGTATAGTTATTTTTTTGTAGTACCATCCCTACGACTTATTTCAGATCGCAGTTTACTGAGTAGAGCTTAATACTAATACCTGCATAATTTTTTGCATGTCTAGAATAAGGGTAATTAAATCGATAGTAAAACGCCAGCGGCGACTAATAACGTTATAATGTAAGCTGCGACGGTGCTACTATATTGCTAGGGGCTATTAAAGTCGAATACGCTGAAGTATAGCATAGATTTTGCATATAAAATGTATACACAAATTTCCTGTTAAGGGTACAGGCTCTGCGGAGCTGCTTATGCCTCGATGATCATAGTACTTATGAGCTATTGGATAGTGCATATACAATGTATCATATAGAACTTCGTCACTTTCGTATAGTACACATACCCCTGGGATAGAACTTAGACGCTATAAAGAGCGATGTTCGCCTACGAATTCTCGCTTTACTCATGTCGTATGGTCTATAAATTGTAAGTTGTGGCGAGCAACTCATTTTGAAAGTCCCGAAGACGCTATTGAAATGAACTCTGACTCGCTATTATCCTCAAACCATGGAATTATCACGAGCATCACCTTCGCTCACTGAAGAAAAGGATGAAATTATATCCGGAGCATATTCCTTGGCTAGGAATTATATCATGTACGAACTCGACGGCTCATGCGTTAAGGCAAATACGAAAGCAGAGAGAACCTTACGGCGAGTTGGGGATGAAATGTTTGAGCGACACCGAACTATCGTAAACGCGCTCTCCAAACGTCTTCGCTATAGTGATGTAGAAGTCAATGAAAAATATGAAGAATATTCACCCGACGAGCGAATGTTCCTGATGATAGCTGATGGAATTTTCAAAGATACCTAAGAAAATTGGGGTAGTCGCTAGCATTCTTGCTCGGAATAAGGAGGATGAACATCACGGTGATCATATAGAAGGTATCATACAGACAGTTGGGAGTTACATTGGTAGTAGAAGACGAAAGTGGATAGCGCAAAACGGAGGATGGGTAAGCGATTTTACAAGCCTTACTAAGGATTTAGAAATTATTATCTATAGCTCGAGGTACTACGATCTCCAGAACCCTTATCATCCCTCGAACCTTAGATTCCACCTTATAATTTTGTTCTCAACTTTCCAAGCGCAGCGAACTTCGAATTACCTTCTGTAGGATTTGGAAGGCTAACATTTTTATTATTGTTTCAGGACAGTTTTGTAGGATATTTCGATAACACAACATTCGGTAACAATAAAGTTTGGAAGAGCCTCATGTTTGTTGGAATTGGACTGACGTCTATTGCTATGGCATTAACACGACAGCGATAAGTACAGCTCGAAAGGGCTTCAAAAAACGGCCAACAAAACTTTCAAAGATTTCCATTCTTCAAAATAGATCGATCACGGGTGGTGTCAATAGCGGTTTCCGTTGCTATGGGAGCGATATGTTTACGTATAAGCAATATCGAAATGCATTGAGTTATGGTTATTATAAAAGGATTGTGCTTAATGATGGAATTCATACATTGCCTTTATCTCTGTAATAAATGGATCGAATACGTACATTGCATGCTCCGTTTCGGATGATCGTAGCTGGTCCGAGCAGTAGCGGGAAGAGTTATTTTACTTATGAGTTGGTGAAGAACGCAGAAAAGATGATTAGACCGGCTCCTGAAAAAATTGTATGGTTGTATAATAATTATCAGGCGTTGTACGATAAAATAAAAGGGGTAGAATTCTCGCAAGGGCTCTCCGAGCTCAAAAAGTTACAGAAAGGAAATAGGCACGTTCTCTTGGTGATCGACGACATGATGACGGAAGCGAAAGAGGCCAGAGATCTATTCACTCGATACAGTCATCACGCAAAGATCAGCGTGGTGTTCATATGTCAAAACCTCTTCTATAGGGGCCAAGGCTTTCGGGATATGACCTTGAGCGCGAGCTATATCGTGATATTTAAAAATCCCCGTGATGCGAGTCAAATCAGTTTTCTTTCACGTCAAATGTTCCCGGATAAAGCCGGATTCCTTACGGAGGCTTATAAAAAGGTAACTCGAAAACCGTTCTCGTACATACTGGTTGACGTGACGCAAGAGACAGACGAAAATTATCGTCTTCGCAGCAAAATATTCCCACATCAAAAGTTGACGGTATATCAAGAATAAATACAGCTCGCGCTGCAGATTTTAGGGCATTCAACATGTCGAAGAGGGGAAGTAACATATCTCGAAAACGATTGAGCGACTATCACGTTAAATTAAAACTTTTGAAAAACGCTAAAGGGAAACAGCGAAAAGAACTTTTATCGAACAATCAATTTTTAAGTTGCGTCTGCCAGTGCGTTCATAACTTGGCTTCGGGGACAGTACGTATCTCCCCATCTAGAAAGTTGAGGCTTGGAAAACACAAATCCGATATCAGACAATTGCTGGCGCAAAAAACTCGCAGAGGTCAACGGAGGGTGCTACAAAAGGGTGGATTCCTCTCAGGTATAAAAATTATGATAAAATAGAAACTTTTTTCTAACTAGTCTGTTTTAGCTATATTAGGCGCTGCAATCCCTGCCATCGGGAGTCTGTTGGGTAAACTTTTCGGGAAGAATGCGTGAACTACAATTCCCCGCATTTCGGAACAAGGACGAATGGGAAAAGAAATTTGATAAACATATATCGAAAATTAAAAGCTCTCCATTAAATGCTTCCGAGAAACTAGCTCTGTATAGGCATGGTATTGCTCAACTGAGAAACTTGAGAAAAGACGTAGACGCAGCGACCGCCCGCCCTCCCGCCGCACACACGGGGCTCGCGAGCCCCGTAGCGAAAGAAAAGCGCCCGCAAAAGAAACGCCCGCGCCGGATTCCACAACCTTCGTTTCCCTGGCTTTATAAGAGACAGCGTAAGCCTAATCCCCGAATATACGGGAAAGAATGGGAGACGTAGACTATTTTGATCCGAAACAACCCAAATCGTATAGGGGTGCTTATTTGCAAAAGGAAAAGGAATGGCTTAAAGGACAAGATACTTATACTTTTCATTTTCCGTTACGTAAGAAATTTAGGCGTGAACGTGTAGTGGTCTCTGGTATCAATGCTCAGTTTCAGAGCGATTTGATGGATCTGCAATCTATTTCAAAGTACAATAGCGGTTTTCGTTTTGTGGTGGTCGTGATTGATATTTTTAGCAAATACCTTTGGATGATAGCGATTAAAAATAAAACTGCTTCAAGTATGATTTCTGCTTTCAAACGAGTGTTTCGTGAACGCGTACCCCTAGTGTTACAAACCGCGTTTCCCTGGCTTTATAAGAGACAGCGTAAGCCTAATCCCCGTATATACGGGAAAGAATGGGAGACGTAGACTATTTTGATCCGAAACAGCCCAAATCGTATAGGGGCGCTTATTTGCAAAAGGAAAAAGAATGGCTTAAAGGACAAGATACTTATACTTTTCATTTTCCGTTACGTAAGAAATTTAGGCGTGAACGTGTAGTGGTCTCCGGTATCAATGCTCAGTTTCAGAGCGATTTGATGGATCTGCAATCTATTTCAAAGTACAATAGCGGTTTTCGTTTTGTGGTGGTGGTGATTGATATTTTTAGCAAATACCTTTGGATGATAGCGATTAAAAATAAAACTGCTTCAAGTATGATTTCTGCTTTCAAACGTGTGTTTCGTGAACGCGTACCGTTAGTGTTACAAACCGATCAAGGTAGCGAATATACCAATCGCGCTTTCCAGAACTATCTAAAGGAGAACAAAGTGAGATATTTCTATACGAGGAGCGAATTAAAATCGTCTGTCGTCGAAAGGGTGATTCGTACTATGAAAGCGTTAATGTATCGATTTTTCACAAAAAATAACACGAGGAATTACGTGAGCGCTCTCGATGACTTTACTTACTCCTACAACAGGACGTACCATCGTAGCATTGCCATTGCCCCAAACCAAGTGAATTCGTCTAATCAGGAATCGGTTTGGAGAAGACTTTACGGATTTCAAGAAGCTAAACAACCAGACCTCGCTGTAGGAGTACCCGTCCGTATATCAAAAATTCGAAATCTTTTTGAGAAAAGCAGCCTACCCAACTGGCAACGGGAAATTTTCTATATCGCAGACGCCCAAAAGGGGGATCCTCCAATGTATCGCTTACGTGATTACGGTGGTGAAGTCATCCACGGTCGATTTTATAGAGAGGAGCTCCAACGCGTAAAAGAACCGCAAGCTTGGCGTATCGAAAAGATTATAAGAAGGCGTAAACGCGCGGGACGAGAACAGTATTTAGTGCGCTGGTTGGGATATGGAAGTGGATTCGACAGCTGGGTCGATAAGAAGGATATCGTCTAGTCGGAACCTTTATCAGTTTTTGGCGCAACTAGTAATCATACTGGTCATCGTATCGTTCTCTCTCTATAATCTTACCATTTCGAATGGGAACAAAGAGCTTTGGATATCTCTCCTCTCCTCTTGCGTTGGTTATATGCTTCCGAATCCCAAGCTCAAAATATGAGCTACGTCACGCTATTTTCGAACGCTTCCATGGATAAATTTCCTGATAATACAACAGCGAGTTATTGCGTTGAATTGGACGTCCCGAAAAACGTGGAAGATACAGAAGTTTCTCTGGCTGAGATCTCCTTCCCCACGGATTATCAAAAACAGTATAGGATCACGAAGAATAGGTATGGGATCAGAACGCAAAAGAGAGCAAGAAACTTTAATTTTAAATTGGGAGAATACGACTCGTTATATGACCTGTATAGATCGTTGGAAAGAGACAATCCTGATGCAAAAGTAACATGTTTCCCTGAAAATCATAGTATGTCTATCTCTGTACCTCATAACGAGGTAACCGACAAATTGCGACCAGAGACGGACATAGGGCATAGTAGCTTGCTACGACACGGAGAATTGTTCGGTGCTCTTATGCGTAAGGAAACGAAGGAGGAGTTATTGGCGTTTCATTTCCCGAATGCTAATTGTACATTGTGGAATTATTTTTTCACTGAGGGTATCATTCATTTGAACTTTCGCATGCGACATGATCCGACTATCGATTTCGTTTATGTTCATTGTAATATCATTGAGCCACAAGAAGATAGCGGTAGGCTCTTACCGTTGTTACGTGTCGTACAGGTGAACAATCGTAAATCATTTTCGAAATATTACACGAAGCCTTTTTATTTCCCTGTTAATATAAATAGGCTAGAACGCATCGAAATATCGCTACTTGATGAGAAGGGTGAGAAAATACCCTTTCGAAGTTCTCCTTCGAGTGTTGTATTGCATTTTCGTAGACGGGGAGTTGCATTATGAAATATATTCATATTACGTCACACGAGTCAGATTTTACTATCGATCTCGCGAAACCGATAGATTCTGGTGAATGGGAGATAGGGCTTGCCGAGTTGTCTTTTAAAAATAATTTTCAGCCCACGTTCGAGCCTTACGACGGCTTATTATGGTACGTGAATGATGCGGAAGGCGATAATAATTTTTATTATTTCCCGGCTGGTGATTATCATGATAAAATTAGTTTGATGAAGCGTATCAATCACGATCAGAAAAAAGCACGATTTATTTGGGTAGATGGTTCTGGTCCGGTCTTGATAGCGGGACCTTACAAGAGTTTCAGCGGTCCGAGACTTTTCATGGATAATAGAAACCCCGTTCTCAGAAGAGGCGCTCGTTCGGAGGTAGAGCTAGATGGTGGATTACATAGACGAAGAAAAATTCACTTTCAAGGGGAACCTGTGTCCGTGACCAACGTTTTAGTTTATACGGATGTCATCACCCCTCAAATTGTAGGTGATACGAGTGCGCCTCTACTACGCAATATCCGCGTTACAACGGGAATAGATGAATATCAGCATATGCTATTCAAAAAAATATATTTCTTTCCTCTGAATACGGAGCGAGTAAGCGAGATACGCGTTATGCTTCGTGATGATAAAGGCGAAGCTATAAAGTTTGAGAACGCGCCTCTTCATCTCACACTTGCTTTGAGACATCATGAGGAGTCATTATTGCTGTGATCGGGAGGCGTTCAGAAACTATTATCACCAACAGAGCGGTGGTGATATCAATTTTTTTCGGGGTAAAGTGCAGAGAGGTCATGGACTTGGAAACTTATTTCGTTCGTTCGGAAGAAGCGTTATGTTCCTAATTTCGAAAGGTGCAAAATCACTCGGGAAGCGTCTACTACATACCGGTGCGCAAGTAGCCTCTGATGTTCTTAATGGAGAGAATGTCGGCGATAGTCTTAAAATACGCGGAAAAGAAGCCGCTGGGATTGCTCTCGATTCTTTACTGAGAAAAAGAAAAATGCCAAGACGGGGTCGTAAGATCACGAAAAAGAGACGTCGCAAAGATATTTTCGATTAAATATATATTACACGACGATAAGCATCATCTGTTACTTGAGACTTGATAGATGGCGGAGTTAATTCATGTACAGTCCCCAGAGGGGGTACATCCCTCATAGGATTTATTTCACATTCCCGCGACACAGACTAGCGTTGAAAAGAACAGAATCATTAAGATAGCACCGATTTCGAACAACTCTAGCGTGATAACATTCCGCTTTGAGGGCTCAGAAGACTTTATCGATTTGAGCGAGAGCTATTTCTTATTTCATTTACAATTAAAGAAAGATGGCGAAGCAATTGGTCCAGATGATGATGTTGGCGTTGTAAATAATATCTTGGATTCCTTGATTTCTCAACTACAAATTAAAGTCGCTAACGAAACTTTGAAACAAGATATAAAAGTACAGTGTTATTCGTCCTATCTGCACAATTTATTCACTCCGCTTGACGTGCAAAATACCACACTGAGGGCCTCAGGATGGAGAAAAGATACTTTGGGGAAAATGGATACGATCGGTGGTACTAACGCCTCAGCTAACAAAGGATATTACAACAGGAGTAAAGCCTATAAGGATGATAACGTGGTGGAAATACGTGCGAAAATCCATCACGGACTATGTCTGCAAGACCGCTACATCCTACATGACGTGCCTCTCGAGTTTGAGCTTACCTTGAATCCGAAAAGCTTTTTCATGATGGGAGATGCTGCCGGTCAATTCACCTTAACGAAAAAAGAATTACAGTTATGTAGCGTACGAGTCAGCGACGATGTGAAGACAGCGATGATGGTTAATGCTCAGGCGAAATATCCGTATGTCGACATGAAGTTGATCACCCGAACATTTGCGGCTGCTACGACGCAGATAGATATCGGGAATCTATATAGCGGGACTCTACCTTCTCGCCTATCATCGGAATGGTAGCTACGAAAGCCTTTCAAGGCGATGTTACGAAAAATCCTTATAATTTCATACACAATAATATGCAACGACTCGAACTGAAACTGAACGGATTTCTGATTCCGGAGGGAGGTTATGAGCTAGATTTCGATAAGGGTCATTACACGGAGCTTTACCATAACCTGATTGAAGGTACGGGCGCAATGGAGAAAAACAGAGGGCTCCTAACGCCTGAAGAGTTCGCTAGTGGTTTCTGTCTACTGGTTTATAATTTGCGCCCTGATGATTTGGATCATTGCTTTGACTTACAAAAGAGTGGTACCTTAAGTTTACGGATCCAGCTGGCGGGCTAACAGCGGAAACTACTTTGCTCTGTTTCATGGAATTCCAGAAGCTATTGCAAATCAGTAGCAGTCGTAAAGTGACCGTGCTATGAACGGGGATGAAATAGACCAAATATTGTGGTGCTGCGAGTCAACAAAACATATTTTCCTTGGCACATTTCCTATCGATCGACTGCCGAGGCGATCCCCTCCTCCTTATGCTATCGTGATCAATTATGACGAAGCTCGAAAAATCGGAAGTCACTGGATATGCATTTACGCGGATGAGGATGAGACACATTTTCACGATAGCTTTGGCTTAATGACGCTGAAATACGAGATTGCCTGCTTTATAGAACCAGAAAATTATACCTGCTCTATAAAGCGTCTGCGGCACAAACGTTCCAGAGCTTGCGGTCATCATTGTCTAAGCTTCATCGTCCATAAGGCGCGCGGATGGAGTACGGAACGTTATTTAAATTCCTTTGGCGAAGATCACCGCAAGAATGATTCGATCGTACGACGCTTCGTCAAGGAGCTGAAGCAAGAAAATGAAATTGTATAAATGTATATGCGAATAAAATCAATAGTTTCAAAGTTTGCTTAGTACGTTTAAGGGTGATATTCGCTACGTTCATTATAGCAATCATCTCAAAGTAGTAGACTCTAAATCAGCAGTAGCGACTTGCTTTCGGTTTATACAGGTGATAGTGGCTACATATTACCGTCATCTAGCAAGAATCAGGAATTTGTATTGAGTGACTTCGCTCCTGCAGCAAACGCAGCTTACATTACGGCGGTACTGAACATCGAGTTTATTACGCTATGGGATCCCAAGACTCAACTTTATTGGGGGTCTGACGAAGTGCTGTTTCGTTCCTGCCGACGGGTATACACCAGGAGATGTTTAATTATTATTGAGGGGTCCTACCTTTTCAAACACACCTCACTCTACCGACAAATCGAATTACGTAAGCAGAGAGAGGATAAAAATTAATAGCAATATATATGCAATTCCCGATCATATCGACCGATTCAGTCATGAATTTTCGAAATTTCTCACGCTTCGCGCGTCTAGGCGAGAAGAGCTGACTAACTAAATGGGACACCCAATGAAGATGATAATTAGCGGTAAGCAGCCCATAGCCTGAGCGGGGTTTGGGGTGGCCGAAGCCCTCCAGATGTTCGGTTTATCACCCTATGGGGGCCCAAGACCCACGTTTTGGGGGGCTGACGAAGTGCTGTAGGTCACAAAAACCCATTTTTAACTCTGGACAACCAATGATGGCGTCATAAACGCATCCATCACGACCAGTATGACGTGAATATCGCTTTCGTTAAATTTTGAGGGTTACCAGTATCGGTTCACCATACGTTTTATGTTGCACTTATAGTCGATTGTCTTGCGTGCTGGGGATATGCGTCTTGTGTACTCAAATAAGCAAATAGCTGCTCCGTAATGACAAAAGTTTGGGATAGTTGGGAATGAAGACTCGTAATAAATCTTAAGTGGGGAATGAAGACAAAAAGGTTGGGAACCACTGCCGTAAATACTAAAAATTCGAAAATGGTCGAAATTCCAATTAAGATTGCACGGCCGCAACTGATAGGAATTGATCCAAATTTGATGAGTAGCGTTTTTTTAAGCAACCTGACAATTTTAACGTTAAGCGAGTGAAATTTGGAAAAAAGTTATTTTTAAACAACTCTATTGAATACCCGTCAGACAATGATATATCTTGAGTTCTGCTGGTCATAGACCTCTATGGTTCGTCTCCGTGAAGAGTAAATTTAACATAATTTTACTGACATCGAAGTGACGGCGCATTGTCTAGTATAAATTACAATATTACCAATATTACTTGGCGTATAATCCCCTCAAACTTGTGCATTAAGTGCTGGAATGTGTGAAGACATATCACATAACGACATATATAGCGTGTTGTAGTAATGATATGCAATTTCAGTTCATTTCAATGTATAGCTCTCGCAAATCTGAATCTATCAATGCTAAAATAACCAATATAGAATCTATAAATGTATATGTGTATCCTTTTGAATTAGCGGGAGGGTGAGCTCCAGAGGTAGTCTAGCTACCTTTAAATTTTCGTTACAAGTAGTCTAGTCGACTGTTTGAATGCGGTTCCATACGTACTTTGAAGTTTGAAATGCAGCTCCAACATCCAAAAAGGTTGGGAACCACTGCTCTGAAGTATTACAGTACGTTGCGTTAAAGCATGTCACCAATCAAACCTAGACGTGATCTGTTAATATTAACTTTTCCATTAGTAGTAAATGGCATTCGTATGAAATTGACCGTCTCTTTTCACATTAGTTTGTATTTCATTCGTTTGGTCATATCTCCCACAGCGGGTCGCAAAATAAAATGTTCTTCAAACTAAACTTGGCTGGGAACCACTGCTTTAAGTTCCAACAATGCATATTTTTGTGTGATCCTAAAAATTCGCCATATCTGGACCATGACTATTTCATTGCGATTTGTCCGCATTGTTAGGCTTGGCCACTACCCAGCAGAAATGTCGTTCAGTGAATATTCGTCGCCTCATGCAGCGTGATTGTCAATGCTGAAATACGGTTTACTGGGGATTTGAGACTACAGTTGTGAGCATAAGTAGAAGTTATATTTTACCTTGAAAACAGTACCCTAGATTATATTAGAAAATATCGGCTCTCATTACTTGTCTCAAATCAATGCAATTGTTACTCGACTTGGATTCGAGTCCTCGAATCGTTTTGCACAAGCCTATTATTCATATCTGAATCACGTTTCGAATACTAGTCCAGGTCGTTTCGGCACCCACCTATCTTTTCATTATATCGCAATCTTATGGTGTATTCATTTGTTAAAAATTTTATTAAAATGATGAAAATGATGGTGTTGATGACATGACATGAGTAAGAAGTACACTGTCGCGACTCGTGAGTAATTATAAAATATGCAGTCTTCGCCCCTACGTAGGTGTGTAAAGCTCATATGGCCCGCACTCGGCGTCATAATTAAGTACTATTTGAAGGTTGTTGCTGTTGCTGCTGGAATTCCCACGAGTACAGACATGTATAGCATAATTAATATTCTTATTGTTCGGAATAAACATATATTCCGTTTCGGTGACGTTTCCAAATTGATGAGTCTCGTTTAATATTTCAGGTTTGAGCTGCAGTGCAGCATGTGAAGATAAATGCTTTGGCGTCAAACTTATTCCTCAGCCAGCAGAATGCGTATATTTTCGTCATTTTTAGGCGATACATATTTTTTCAATCAGTCTGTGTCATCCGTGAAAATATTTTCAGCAGTTTCGACATTTTTGATATTAAGCTATATAAGGAGTCCCAGTCAAAAATACACTGTAAAAAATAATCATGGGTGTACCCATAGTCCAGACCTGGTCCCACCTGAGTCATGTTGACATGGACAAGGCCCATGATAACTTGTCGACATCCATGTAGACCTGTTGACATCCATGTTCCTACCCATGTCCTAATAATGCTTCAAATTGACCTTTCACCTCTACTAATGTACACATACCCTGTGGTTAGATGTATTTAGCTGTATTTGACATCTGGAATGTTTGCAAGAAAATCTGCGAAAAGTTCAAGGAACTCGCTGACGCTGGCGCAAACTTGATGTTGAAAACGCAATATGTCACCAATGTATGATGGAAACTCATTAGTCCATCGACAGATTCCCCAACGAAATGGATTGTCCACTTTTTCTGAAGAGTATCGCACTTCATCGTCGGGTAGACATTCTTCGGATCCTATAATGAATATAAATTTCATTACCATCCATGCACTGTTCAAGGCACACGGGTTGATAGAATACAGATGAATAGTTTCCAAGGTGGTTTAAAGTTGTATCAATCACAGCCAGTTAAGATGATTAAAATCTATTAGCACCTCATTACAATGACCTTGTCTATGAATTGTCTCGGTATGTACAAAATCTACTTTTCACTTGACAATATCAAGTATGCACACATGCACAGTATTCCATTCCTTTACCTCTGCACCACTATACTATTTGATGCTACGGCCTACGATTATCCAATTATTAATAAATGGATGGATTAATGCACGGATGGGCGGTAAATCCAGGATTTGAAAACTTGTATTTTGGTGACGGAGTTCAACTTTGGTGATTGCGACCCGGCCAAAGGTTGTTTGTGTCTTTTCTGAGAATTCCGAAAACAGAACTACTCGCTTTTTCAAATCCGCAAGTAAAACTAAAACTAGGAATAATCAATCACCTTATAAAATTCAAAACTAGAATTGTAACTAAAATTACTCAATTTTCAAAATCCACAAATATAGCTTTCAACACAACATCCATTGTAGCAGTATATTTATTAAACTCGAAGACTTTTCGGGGGCCTCTTTACAAGAGTTATCGGCACACTGAAGGGATTTAAACAGGTTTAAAAGCAAAACCAAAAAGGCAAAGTATGACGCAACGCAACAATCAAAATCACAGACCATGAAATTCGCATTGTATTGTAGCGTACCGCTCCATTATTACCGCAATTAGCCTCGCTGATCACTGATTATGTTGGGTATTTCTTGATGCTACGAACCTATGCGAAGCAGTCGCTTTTAGTCACCGTCCGAGCCAGTCGATCTCTAGTCTTCGTCAGACGAGCATCGTCACGTTTTAGTTGTTTTATTAAAAGAGCAATGCTGACTTGTATACTTTGACTTATCGAGCCGCGGACCAAGAAGAACGCGCGCCCACGACAGAGCACGCTATATTTTGGTGACCCCGACGTGATTCGCTAGCCATCCTAGCCGACGTGATTCGCCAGCCGACTCGAACCCAACGTGCACTAGCCGACTCGAATCCCTTGCTCACTCTCTGCTGTATTTGAAATGTCTTCTCGACGACGACGACGACAACAATCGGTGGAAGATATTGCCAGCTCGGCCAATTTCACTTGTGCCCCGAAGATGCCGCCACCGGTGGTCAATTTCTGGTCCCATTCGCCGGAGTCGTGGTTTGTTTCGGTGGAAGCCGGATTTGTCAGTTATGGTGTTACCGACTCTGCGGCGAAGTATTTTCACGTTCTGAGATGTCTGGACGGCAAGCAGCTCGAATCGATTCGATTGAAGTTACCTGGCCCAGAAGACGACGACTGCTACGAAGTATTGCGAGATCTTCTGATGCGTGAGTACGCTGTTCCCTTACGAGACCGTGTTAAGGAACTTTATAGTGATCGTTGTAGGGATTTAAAACCCTCTGAACTTCTGAAAAAATTGCGAAATGCGATGGAGGATCTGTCAAACACACCAGGTTCTGACTGTTATTTAAAGGAAACGTTCCTTCACCATTTGCCAGATCATATTGCTGGGATATTGTCGTCACATGTAGACGATACCGTGGAACAGCTTGCCCTACGAGCTGATAGTATATACACTCGCGCTTCTCCTCGTGTACTTTCAAATCATTACAGTTATCATCAAACTAATCAATTAGATGAATTGCAACGAACTGTTCAATCGATAGCTCGTGAGGTCAGAGAACTGAAAGCGATACCTTCGGCACGACAAGTAGCTGTATCTGACGGACAACGATCACATGATTTCAATCGTAGTTCCGTTCCTCGCCATGAACCCTTCAGAGACGATCGACCAGCTTTTCGAACGCTGTCAAACCGTTCAGAGACACGTGGTGAGGTAACTCGATTTGCTCATCTGCGTGGTACGAATCAGTTGTGCTTTTATCATGATAAATTCGGTGATCGAGCTCGAAATTGCCGTCCACCCTGTTCCTACTCCTCAAATCGCCCTTTTTTAGACGGAGGCCTCGTGAGGGATCGCAACAATTTTCAACAGTGAACTCCGAACGTGAAAACCCTTTATTGCATGTACGAGATTCGATTTCAGGGCAGATTTTCCTCGTCGATACAGGAGCATCCGTTTCTGTTCTACCGACTTCAAGTAACGTTTTCAAGAATAAACCAGGACCAAATCTGTACGCTACAAATGGATCGAAAATTGCGACGTTTGGAACGAGATATTTGCGGATCGAGTTCTCCGATAGATACAAGTACGGATTTCGATTCTATATAGCCGATACACACATTGCCATATTGGGGGCTGATTTTATTAAGCGATTTTCCCTCGTCGTTGATTTGAGGAGCAATTGTCTGATTGATACTGTTTCAGGAGGTTTCATTCCTGGCTGGAAGTGTAATCCAGTAGTTCGCGGTTTGAACTTTATAGCGCCTGATCACAATACGACATATGTAGATCTTTTGTCGAGCTTCAGCGACATTACCATCCCACGGAATGCAGCAGGACGAGCTAATCACGGTACTGTACATCGAATTATTACTAATGGATGTCCCACTCGATCTCGCTGTCGCCCATTGCCGCCCCATTTAAAACAGAAGGTGAAGAATCGATTGCAAGAGATGTTGAAGTCCGGTGTAATCATTCGCTCAAAATCGCCTTTCGCCTCTCCCATTACTGTCGTACCGAAGGGGTTGGACGATATTAGAATCTGTGTCGACTATAGGAAATTAAATAATCAAACGGTCAAGGATCGCTGGCCTGTCCCATTTTTGCGTGATTTCACCAATGAACTGTCGAACTGTAATGTTTTTAGCAAAGTTGACTTAGCGAAGGCGTACCATCAAATCCCTCTTCATCCGGACGATCAAGAGAAGGCTGCTTTTATTTGTCCCGAAGGACTATTCCAACCAACGACGATGATGTTCGGCTTGACCAACGCTTGTAGTACTTTTAACCGTTTTATATCCGAAGTAACCGAAGGACTGGACAATATTTTTGCGTTTTTAGACGACATTTTAATTGCGACTCGGACTGAAGAAGAGCACATGGCAACATTGACGAAATTGTTTTCAAGGTTTCGTAAGTTCGGACTGGTCATAAATGTTGATAAGTGCAGTTTCGGTAAGGAAGAAATCGAATTTTTAGGTCACCTTGTTAATGCAAGGGGAATTAGTCCCTTGCCGTCTAAGGTTGAAGTAATCTCTAACTATCCTCGTCCCGAAAATGTAAAACAATTACGTTCATTCCTTGGACTAGTCTGCTATTACCACCGTTTTGTCAAAAAGTGTGCCGAGATTTTGAAGCCACTGTATGACGTGGCCAATGCAGCATCGAATAAGCGTGATCTTGTAAAATGGACAGATAGTGCTAACACAGCTTTCGAACGCATCAAGACCGAACTGTCCGGTAATGTCATATTATCCCACCCGATTCACGATGCTGAACTGTCACTCGTGGTTGACGCTAGTCAAGTCGGAATTGGAGCTGTTTTGCAACAGAAACGTGATGATTCGTGGTTACCCTTAGCATTCTACTCGAAAACCTTGAATACGACACAGCGCAAGTACTCCGCATTTGATCGCGAGCTTTTAGCGGCTTATTCAGCAATAAAGCATTTTCATGTCCAGCTAAAGGGTAGGAAATTTCAACTGATTACCGATAATGACGGGCTTGTAAAATCGTTAAGGAATCCAACCGACTGACTTCTGGATCGTCAAGCAAGACAGTTGGAATTCATCACGGAATACACCGACGACGTTAGACACATCAAAGGGACTCTGAACACGGCTGCGGATACTCTCTCCAGACTCGAGGTGAACGCAATTTTTCCGAACACTGTTCCCATCACAGCCAAAGCATTACTAGAAGCCCAGAAAGACGATGATGAGCTCAAAGAACTCCTCGCTAACGCTGGTGACCATTCGTTGCATCTCGCGGAAGTACATTTCGAAGAGTTGAACGATCCTATCATCTTCGACAAATCGTTACCAGGTAGAGAACGTCCCTACGTTCCTGCAGCGCTTCGAGAGACTGTAATGCACAGTGTGCATGATATTTCGCACCCCGGTATACGCGCGACCACTAAATTGATAGCTGAACGTTATGTATGGCCTGGTATGAAACGTCATGTGAACGATTTCGTCCGTCATTGTCAGCAGTGTCAACGATCGAAGATTCATAGGCATACTCGAACTGCAATTAATAATCTTCCCGTCCCTTCCGAGCGCTTTCATACGGTTAACGTGGACATTTTGTCACTCCCGAATAGTTGCGGTTACTCGTATATTTTGATGTGTGTTGATCGCTATACTCGCTGGCCTGTATGTGTTCCAATGATGGACATTCGTGCCCAAACTGTTATTGATGCGTTTAGTTTTGGCTGGGTGTCGAATTTCGGCTCACCCCGTAAAGTCATAACCGACCGAGGAAGTCAGTTTACCTCGCTGGAATGGACTCAGTATATGCAATTCTTGGGTATTTTCCACATCAAAACCTTGGCGTATAAGCCGGAGCAAAATTCTCTTGTCGAACGCTATAACAGAACTTTGAAAGCCTCCCTCCGCGCATTAGAAAGTCCTCATAATTGGTATCATCACTTAGGCTTAATTGTTTTAGGGCTGCGATGTTCTGTCAAGGAAGATCTCGGTTATTCACCAGCAGAGCTTGTGTATGGCACTTCCCTTCGATTACCCGGTCAATTAGTCAATCCTTCTTCCAGTGGTAATAACGCTAATGATTTCAACTACGTTGGTGAATTGAAACGCTTTTTCTCAGCCGTGGGTGAGATGCCGACTAGGTTTCATTCGAATCAAAAATCCTATGTCCCGAACGATTTGAATAATTGCACGCACGTTTTCTTGCGGATAGATGGTCATCGTAGATCACTCGATCCGGTTTATTCTGGTCCGCATCAAGTTTTAAAACGCACTCATAAATGTTTCACAATTCTAACGAATAAGGGTCCGTATAACGCCTCAACCGACAGGCTTATACCTGGCAGACTTCCCATCGAGCGTCTCGACGAATTGACGCCACCGCAAGTTGACACTCCGCGAACAAATACTGTGTCGGCCAGCGGCCGTAATATTCGTACTCCACATCACTTGAATGATTTTGTGTTGTCACCAGTATTTAAAATGGATATTTAGTGTGTTATTCATTCACTTTTCCGCCATCACTTGTATTATTTCGCTGCAGGCTCCTTTTCTTCATCTCATGTATGTTCTATAAATCGTTTCTTGAGCCTTTCACATTGTTAAGTGCATCATTATCGCTAAACGAATAATTGTGTCGTTTGTAGCTTCACCACCACGCCCATCCCACTTTCATTAGCCGTTATAACATTTAGAATTGAACTCTTATTCGAATCGCAATCTGTAATCATTGCCGTGTCATGCTGGTAGCGCCGTTCCTTCGTATATAGTTAAATCGTTGACTGGTGTAGTGTCCATTATACCCTAAAGCTTTTTACCAACCAGGGGGGCCCTTGTAGCGTACCGCTCCATTATTACCGCAATTAGCCTCGCTGATCACTGATTATGTTGGGTATTTCTTGATGCTACGAACCTATGCGAAGCAGTCGCTTTTAGTCACCGTCCGAGCCAGTCGATCTCTAGTCTTCGTCAGACGAGCATCGTCACGTTTTAGTTGTTTTATTAAAAGAGCAATGCTGACTTGTATACTTTGACTTATCGAGCCGCGGACCAAGAAGAACGCGCGCCCACGACAGAGCACGCTATAGTATCAATGGCAACAATAACCAACTACGAAGTATACGGACATACGTTACTACAGTAGCAGCACAATTTGTAAATAAACAATTACACGCACGGAATAACACGCACTAATGAGAAATTTGTAGGTTAGCCTATAGAGGAAATCTTTCTGTCTACATAAAATAGGTTTGCTCAACTGAATAATAGTAGACTCCAACACTTTTAAATGAAACACAGACCTACCCCGCGCAATGACAGTGAACATATTGTCATCATAGTGCTGTGCACAGGCAAGGTTTTCGCTCAGATGCTGACCGATTGACGAAGCATATGCTTGGTAATCATCATAGCAGTCTGTTTTTGCAGCGAATTTGCACTGACGTGCGAGCTCCGTGCTATCATTTGCGCATGTTTTTGACCGTATCAATTTTGGGATATGCTGCTTAATACGCTCAAACAATCTTTGAGATGTACGTCCTACATACCTACTATCAACAGTGGCACTTGTATTGGTAAACAACATTACTTGCATCAAAGGCCGGAAGTACATCTTTTCCAGAGTTGGGTAACAAGGGTTTCGTCGTGTACACTACATGCGTGTTAACGCTGTAATAGCAACGGTGAACAGCCAATTTAATAAGCTTTTCAAATCGGCTAGACACGTTATCTAGCCAAGGTAGGTGTAAAAATGCCGGGCATTTTTCTGGGCCATATTTTGGAGCTGTATCCGATTTTTTCAGTACCCTAGAGATGGAGCATTTTAATATGTGGTCCGGATAGCCAATAGTCAATAGCCAATAGTCAATCGGTCAGCATCTGAGCGAAAACCTTGCCTGTGCATAGCACTATGATGAGAATATGTTCACCGTCATTGCGCGTGATAGGTCTGTGTTTCATTTAAAAGTGTTGGAGTCTACTAGTATTCAGTTGAGCAAACCTATTTTATGTAGACAGAAAGATTTCCTCTATAACCTACAAATTTCTCATTAGTGCGTGTTGTTCCGTGCGTGTAATTGTTTATTTACAAATTGTGCTACTACTATAGTACCGTATGTCCGTATACTTCGTAGTTTGTTATTGTTGCCATTGATACAATGCGAATTTCATGGTCTGTGATTTTGATTGTTGCGTCATACTTTGCCTTTTTGGTTTTGCTTTTAAACCTGTTTAAATTAGAGGTCGACCGATTATCGGCTTGGCCGATAATCGGCGCCGATATTTGGAACTTTCTCGAATATCGGTATCGGCCAATCTAGGCCGATATCGCGACCGATATTTATACCTAACTACAATCTACCTTTTCTGAACTGATCTGCAATTCTGTATCATGTTTTGATTTTCGGGTTATCCCAAATTTCAACGAATGTTCACAATTAAGCAATAAGTCTTTTCGATTTCAGTTTTCTCGTTTGTTGTTCACCTTTCTGTGGCATGAACAAGTGCCACCTTGCCTAATATATAATATTTTTGGCGAAATAGTTCTCTGCTCCTTCCATATCAATATCGGCCTATGATATCGGTTATCGGCCTTGTGAGCGTCGAAATATCGGTATCGGTATCGGCCTGTAAAAATCAATATCGGTCGACCTCTAGTTTAAATCCCTTCAGTGTGCCGATAACTCTTGAAAAGAGGCACCCGAAAAGTCTTCGAGTTCAATAAATATACTGCTACAATGGATGTTGTATTGAAAGCTATATTCAAGTTCTGTACCACGAACCAGCTATTTAAATCCACAAATATACCTATAACTTACAACTATACCTAGAACTTTTTAAAATTTGATACTAGAACTAGTACTAGCAACCTTTTAAAATCAGGAGCTTACGAACTAAATCACAACCAACAATATCAGTGGTTTTTGACTGGTTTTCCGCGAGTCAATGGCGCACACCAAACTCACATTGTTTGTAGGGCGGGGCATAATGATTCGAGCACTTGAATCTGAATTAAGGATTATTATTATTATTGTAGTATTGTCTTGTAGTATTATTGAGCAAACCAGTTTTGGCGATTATCAACAACTCACCTTATCCACAATCAGGAAGCTGTCGAAGCGTTCATTGAAAATGGTGGGGATGCCGACCACCCAGTCCAATTTCTGATTACCTGAATGAGAAGTGAGAGATCAGCTCAAGTGAAACATTCGAGAAAAAAAAAACGGTTTAAAAATTAAATAAATGCAGTTACAAAAATTAAATGAATGCAGTTACTGTTTGTGTAGTGTGAACTGCAAATATGGGCGTGGCAAAAAATATGCAAATTTTAACATTGCCTTAGGAACCAGACAGTTTTTAAAATCGGCAACTTGAAATACCCTATTTCTATAATATCCTACCAAGTAATGACCTTTATAAATTCGCAACTAACGAACTATAATACATCGAACTCAGCCATGGGCAAAGTGAGCCCCGCTATTTTGAGAAGCATGTGAGGCCATTTTTTGGAATTAAAAACATAAAACCTACTTTTGAATATTGCTGAATAAAACCATAAGCTGGATAAACTGAGCTGGAACGGAAATTGATTTACTTTGAAACCTGCTCAACAATATATCGTGATTACATAGCGTACGTCCCTCCCAAGCTTGTATGCGTAATCCAGATTTAAAATCAAGTCAATGTAGCAAAGTCGTAACAATAAGTCACAATAAGTTACTCCTTCCGTATAGTTTGGTTCAAACCTTCTTTGTTGCCATTGTCAGTGCGCGTTTTGACTGAGACTTCATCATACATAAAGGGTGAATGGACATATCATAAAAAGAATGTCGAAAGCTGAAATGCAAAGAAGGTATGGAGCACTAAACACAGGGCCGCAACTGCCGCATCCCAGACCCCTCAAAATGGAGAGGGCCCGAGCTCGAAGCACCAAAAATTACTTCGTAAATGGACATAAATCCTATAATTTATGAAATTTAATTCAAATTTTCTTCGCGCGATATATAGTGACTAGATGTTTTGATAATAATATGGGTACCACTCTACCCGCAAGAACAGCTAATTTATAGAGATCAGCATTTCGGCGTCGGCAGTTAGCGCGTCAGGACACACCAAGACGTTGACAATGACGTTTCGGCTAACATGTGACTCTGCGAAGTGTGCTGCAAAAAAGCTCAACGGCGAGGAAATCTTGACCAAAAGTACCGCCACATGTCGGCCGAAACCGATATATATATATGTCAATTTCATCAAGTCGCACTGTTAAGATATAGCCTACCTTTTTTTGTATTGATATAAAAACCCGGATTACAGAGAATTCAAAATGTATCATGTTTAACATTATCTTGAATTAGGAGGGAAAATAAATATAAATTTTCATTTCGTTAATTAACCGTACTTTTCTCATTCGGCTATCTAATATCAACACATCCACGGAGACGTATTTATTAAAACTGTAATTCGCTGCTTTCCATTTAGAAATAAAATCAATACACTGGAGAATATAGCTGAACATGTTGGCTCGGCACGCCAACTTACTTTCTATTACTGAAGTGGCCTGCAGAGAAAAATAATTGCCCATCCCTGAACTAACTAGATCTGTGGAATCACTCAGGTAGGCTATTCAATTTCAACCCACCCTCGCGATGACATGTGTTTTTCAGTTATTGAGCACCTACACAACTGCGAAGCTGGAACAAGAATTACTCACTTCCCGAAACCCGCAACTAAAATTTGAACTAATCATTTTTCACAATCCGCGACTAGAACTACTCGACAGATATTGACCGCCAACTAACTAAATTTGCGAAAGTATCTTACTTACCATAACTTTTTGAATTTCTATCGGAATTTCTTGCGGTTGCAGGAGACTGAGTGCAGAGCTCCAAGTCTTTTCCAAAATCTTTGAGGTCAAGTCAACATCCAAACAGGCTTGATTCAGGCAACATATTTTCACTTCTTCCAAAATCTGAACATTGTGACAGATTTACATCATAGCTAATTAATTAAGTTTGTCTGCAGGAGCCTTTAGTACTATCAGTAGTCTCAATTTAAGCACAGGTCGGGCTTGTGGTCGAGGATATGTCACAACTATCGTAAATTATTTCAGGAATATATATATGTAGTTTGTTTTGTACTATCATAGCATTCTGTAAAACGAACTCTTTGTGAGTTTGTTGCAAAGTCGCAGGTTGACTCGATCATGGCAATGTTGTGTTTGAAACCACTGCGTTAGATTGTACCTACCAAGGGAGCATGGGTCCAAACTGATCTTCATTCTCCATCAGTATTCTTGCTGATGTTCCATTTACGACACTGTCGCGGCCTGATTTAAAAGTTTTTCTCATTCCATCTTGCAGCATCTCTTCATCTGGCACCCTCTATTTCCACTCTGACTTATTTCCTTTTGATGCTCGTCGACGCTAAGTTCGTCTTCGGAAGGGTAGATGTGTTGACTTCGCAAACAGCTTTCTCTGCACAAGTATAGAAGAGTCACGATAATACTTGGCTTAGCCATGGAAATATCTCTTCAGCGCAAAAATAGCAACGTGCTTGTAAGAAATCGATTGCAAGATTGAAATTAAAGGGGCACCACTCTAAATATGATGTGGTCTCTCAAGAAATAATCTATAAAAAACTCCAATTATGATACCCAATTACTCCAATTATGATACCCGTAATTTTCCATGTATAATGCGCAAAATTTTCACGATTTTTTGCCCTAAAATCGGGGGGTGCGTATTATACATGGGAACAACACGCTTGAAAAAAATCTCCCTCGATAAAAAACTTGAAATCACACCTATCTTCATTCTTCATGTTTGTTTCCAATCGCGCATCACTTTCAGTCATCGCGCGTAGTAATTAGTGGGAAGCGACGCGTGTATCCAATTAACGAGAGTCGTGTGCAAAAGCACGCGATCTCCTGCTGAGTTGGTTTGCCGTTTGTACGCGAGCAAAATTAGGTCACTAATAGACACTCGTGCGTGGCAATTCTCGCCAATTCATCGCGTCAACGACCGGCCCGAACAATCGCATACGCAATTTATACATACACAGGAGGCCATGTGCGCAAGATATAATCGCTTGCGTAATCAGTCGCATCTCCAACAGACCTGTCGCGCATGACATAACCGTTAGCCTAGGCGCAATCGCATTTATAATAGGCATCGTGCGCAAGATGTCGGTTCGTTGGCCTAAACTAACTCGCCGCCGGCGTCGCAGGCTTTGGCTGCTATCTACTATCGTTTAGAGACAATACCGTTAATTGTATAATGATTAGCAATCGCATCTGTAAAAGGTCTTCTCGTGCTCAAGATGCTGTGTCGCTAGCCTGAACTATCGCGCCGCCCGCCTCGCAGGCTTTGGCTGCTATCTACTATCGTTTAAAGACAATCCCGCTAATTGTATAATGATTAGCGATCGCTGTGTAATGATTGTTCAAGAGTGACATCGCAAAACAGAATGAAATCGTATACGAAATCGGAACTATTCATGTACTGAAATGCAGGGTGCGTACTATACATGGGTACAGGCTTTTTCCCAGAATTTACATGCCATTTTAGTGGTGCGTATTATACATGGGGGCGTACTATACTTGGAAAATTACGGTAAATCCAATTACCCTAAATATAATTATTTTACTGCATTTTGATTTAATACAGTGTTCAGTATAACAAGTAGATTTAATTTCTTAGCCGTTTTTTTTATCTGGACCATACAGTGAAAATGTGACGTTCGTCAAAATAACCCCATGGGATATCACCAAAACCAGAGACAATTTGAAAACACCAAGGTCATATTTGGAATCAGTGTCGTTCGGAACCCCGAAACAACTCTTCGAGTATGCGTTAAGAGTGTAATCCTAATATAGTAGCCTACCAATTTATGTGTGGTAATAATTACTTACTTTCATCGTCTGTCAAGATTAGTCGTATTACTCCTTTATCTTGAATTGTCGAGAGATCATACGAGGCAAATGCCTCGTCGTAATATAGAAGTTGAATATACTGTCCCCGATATTACTCCGAAATACATTTCTCACAGTTTCAGCTATCTCAGATCTGTGATCCACTGTAATCACTCGTTCATGATCTCCAGCAGCCTCATTTTCAATGTCACAAATATCACAGGAGTAACATTACAAACAACTGCAGTATGCATATCTGTAAAATGCAAATTTACATCAGTTCCTTACCGTTTCTAGGGTTTTCAAATCTTGAATCAAAGGCTCGAGTATAGCATGATATCCCATATTTTTTTAAGCTGAAGTTTTTTCAATCACCTCAGGATGAATATTCCTTCAGTTGGATAAATACTTCACTTTAACATTGTACAGTACGGTACAAAATAAAAGCAAGGAAGCTTGTGAAACGTCTAGGACTACTAACGCATTACCAACTACCGCATGATCTACAACTACATACAAATGGATACGCAGTAAACTTTGATCACTATTTGCAGCCGTTTGGCAGTTCCCGCTATATGCCGGTATCTGACTGAATACGACTAAGTTGCCTCAGGTTCGACTATACCCAGTGACGCATTGCAGAGAGAGAGAGAGAGATTAGATTTATTTTCGCCGGCACCATCGAGATGCTTTGACGATGGAGATGCGATACGACCTTTAAGCAAGGTCATCTAGTCTGCACCACCGTATTTTTCTCCTCCACGCTATCCATGGATGCTGAGCGCCTAGCTGGATAGCCGCGGATACCAGTTTGAGAGTCTTTGGTCTGACCCGGCCGGGGATTGAACCCACGACCTACCGATCGAGAAGCTGGACGCATAACCATTACACTATCTCGCTCGGCAGCAGATTCGGCGGATATATTACAACGAAGACAGGAACAATAGATACATCAATACTTACCATCCAATCCACGGCTTAATACAGCAACAAGCCATAAACTTTGCAACTTTGACAAAGACAACCAATGAAATGACCAACTCCATCAAACTTCCTCTTTTTTGCAATGCTTTTGAATTGAACGCTACGGCTATACTGTACGCATGACTGGTTTTGTAACCAGATAATCCGGAGTCATTATGGCTCCGTAACCGAACGGCTATGTTTGCGTTCGATGATGTAGCTATGTACGAATCACGATGTTTGTGTATTGCAATATATCCTGTGAGGATGTAACGATGTTTACTTGTCACTCAGCTGAAATAGCGATATAGTGAAATGGTAAAGCGTCCTGCTTCTTGATCGGTAGGCCATATGATCAATTCCCGGCCATGTCAGACCAAAGACTAAAAATCTGGTATCCGTGGCTATCCGGCTCAACGTTCAGCATTCAGGGATAGCATGGTTATCGCATCTCAATCTTCAAAGCATCTCAATGGTGAAAACGAGAATAAGTCTGATATCTCTCTCCCCACTCTCTCTCCCCTATCTCTCTCCTCCCCTCTCCCTCCCCCTCTCTCTCTCGCTCTCCTTTCTCTATGCTCCCTTTCCCTTCTTTCTCCCCCTCTCTTCTTTCTGCTCTATTCTCTATCTCTCCCCCACTCTCTCTCCCCTATCTCTATCCTCCCCTCCCCTCCCCCTCCCCTCTCTCTTTCTCTCTCTCCTTTCTATATGCTCTCATTCCCTTCTTTCTCTCCCCCACTATTCTTTCTGCTCTATTCTCTATCTCTCTCTCCTCTCTCCTTCTCTCCCTCCTCTCTTCCTCTCTCCCTCTCTCGCTCCTCTCTCTCTCTCTCTTCCTCTCTCTCAGTGACGATGATGATGATAATTATGATGATATCACTAAAGCTCAACGTGATACTCCTACTTGATAACCATAGACATGGCTCCCATCATGTCCCATCATGGAAGTTTTTGTCATGTCAACATGAGATTTTAAAACCATGTCGGTGTTTTCATGGAATTAACATGAGAAAGAGGAAGTCATGTCATTTCCATGATAAAATCCATGTTTAGTTTTACAGTGTAGTGTGTATATTTAATGCTGAATCAGGCGATGATGGTGAAGGAGATAAAGGATCGCAGTCGTTTTCTCACTACAGTGAGGCGGCACCTTTGATGTACGAAAACTGTTCGCTATTGAATTCAAAAGATCGATTGTTCTTCTTTCCATCGGCGGCTGGACAGATTTGTGCTAGCGTTATTAACCATTTCGCAAATTAACACATGACTTCACCCTTTCTTCTGTACTGTCTAACTTTGTCAGGTAGGCGAGCATTCGGCTTGTCCATAGCTTAATTTGGAAAATCTCAGAAACGATGCGTATCCATATCTCATTCTATTAAACTAAAGATGAAAAGAGAATGCTTATTCAATTATTCATTGAACTGGCCGTCACAGCTGATCAAAACATTCTGCTAAAATAATCAGAAAAACAAGCAAAATACGCAGAACTCAAAATGGAATGTGAGAAAATGTGGCGATGCAGAATAAACATTGTACCGATAGTCATTGGAGCTACAGGGATCGTAAGCAAAAACTCACGAGACATATCCAACAGATTTCGGGTCACGTTCGATTCGACATGATCCAAAAGATCAGGTTATTGGGCACTGCGCATATTATTCGGAAGGTCTTTAATTCACCACTGGGCTAAAATTACACTTGTGCGCGTGAATCACAGCATAATTTCTGCAATTTCGATTCCTAATTTTCAATCATCTCTACCTCTGCTGTGTAATCCTTGCCCATTCTTCATCTACCGCAATTCTGTAATTTGACTTCTTCATGCATTGCATAGGAATAGCAATTTGACTATTACTGAAATTTTAAAAATTTACTCCAATCTCGTCATTTTCCTTTGTGGGGAGGTTGCTCCCAAGATTATGTGTGTTTTTACCAGTTTTACTCTGAATAAAGAATATAATATTAATATTGAAATCGCCCAAACGTACACTATTTCAAATTGTTATTTCGTCACTGGCAAATAATTTTTCTCTGCGTGATGTCATTTACCTTGTGTGGTTCAGATTGCCAGGACAGAAACAATCATCGCCAGCCATTTAGGTGCCTATGGACAATTAAACATATGTGTATATCTATCGAGGTTTTCGTTCAGCATAAGGGCAGTCCTTTTCTGCCAAGTTTTTGTCGCTGCTGATGGTTCTGGCACAATTCCCGGGGTCGCATGTTATATGGCCTAAAACTTGATATGTCTTGGTGCGTCGTGGCGCGTTATTGGCCGACGACGAAATGTCCATTTTTATAAATCATGCGCATTTTTTCCTGGGGGATGGGAACCCAGCAATCAAAATATTAGGCAACATTAAATGACACATTCGGCTCTGGTTTGTAAACAATCACGACAACGATATCGTGAGAATTCGCGCACAACAACACTCTTCAAATTCCGTGTGATCGCATATTTTCTTTCATGATAGGGCATCGACCACGAGATCTATAGGGGGTCATTGTTTTTTGCACTTAGCTATGTAATAATATTCGTGCGAAGCTGGGATGCTAATTCAAAGATCAATGAGGCAACCCGATATTCACAATAAATTTTTGTGAGATTAGTAATGGAACTAAAGTATTCCTGTTTATTCTCCATAAATTCCCACAAATATATGGTTGCTGAGAACATGCTTGCTCACAGAGGCGCCATAGATAATCGTCATGCGATACATTCGTTGTCTAGCTATATTAGGCACTGCAGTTGGATTATTTGTCACATGACAGAGTAGCGATCTCGTAGTTATAGTATGAGTCTATTGTTGCAAGGATTGAGGCATTCGAGTGATTTAATTGCCTTTTAGTTGGATGCTCATCTGCCGCCTATGGCAGGGGAATTGCGCATCTTTCAAGTAAGATATATACCTACTCATGTCCTGGTGTCATGAAATGACAACTTTCATTGTAACGTTTAATTATTGTTGCATTTAACACAAAAATCAATTTCAAACAAAAAATTTTAAAACATGCATGCGTCGTCATGCAGTCATAAATATCGCAACTTTTTGTTGCTCTAAAATCGTAAGAAAGTTGCAGAAAAAGTTGATTTATGCACAATCAACGCTGCACTAATAAATCAAGTGCCATGTCCGTATCACTCTATCCTCATTCAATGAGTTTGGAAGCCGTATTGTGCAACGTTCTCTCTTCACTCACGCGCGAGAAATAAAAAGGTGAACCTGGAGAGTCACTATTACTAAAAGCTGACCAGTAGATTTTAATCAGGTTAAGATTTAAAGTAACAATGAAGTGACAATAAGTAGCGTCCCGCACAAAAATTTCAGGTGGGCCGCAGGTTCGACTTCCTTGCCTAAGATGACCATCTCAGCAGATATCAAGGTTTTCGCTTCTAACTTACAAAATAGCGAAGACTCTTTTATAAACACACGGTTTAACTAAGCTATCTCAACAAAACTTGACCTCGAAAGACCAGACACCACCTGTTCCTATTTGTCTTTGTGGTGTTGGCCAGCTTTTAATATGGTTCAGGTGCTGTCGTGCTTGGCTGGTGTTCTTGAACTTCCAGCGGGCAAATCATTTCGTCATAGATACCATTGATTTGTAAGGTTGTTGTGCAAATCAAAAAGAATAGAATCACACTAAAAATAGTTCCTTAGCATGTTTTCAAATCATTCCTCCACATTTTGCGCAATACTTGATAATGGTTGCAGTAAAGGTTGCATGTAAAATAGAAAAAAGTTTCAATAATTCCTACAAACAGATGAAAACCAATTGCCTTTGGCGTGGGTATTTTTACCCACACCTGTATACGAGGGAAGCGTACTGTTTTATCCAGGGCTGTGGAGTCGGAGTCGGAGTTTGACTAATTTTTGCTTGATGGTGTCGGAGTCGGGGTCAGAGTCGTGAAAACTGTAGTAGCTGGAGTCGGAGTCATGGAAAAATACTGACTGGAGTCGAAGTTTGTGAAATGACTCTGACTTCGACTCCGACTCCAACTTCTTTATCATGAAAACAATTGCTTTCAAAGGTATCTTTAAATTACTAATATTAACTATCAAAGAATTTTTATGTACCATCAATAACTGTTAATAGTAACGATACAGATCAGGGACGACCGTGACCCGCAGGCCAAATGTGGCTCGCGACAAGGTTTTGTGTGGCCTGCGAGGTAATTCTCGAAATTAGATATAACATCAGGTAAATTGCAGGACCAACCAAAATTTGATTAGCCTGACCGCGAAATTTGATAATGATTAAAACATCAGTATCGACGCATTGGCGTAACCAGAGGCCAGCCTCATTCATCGCAGATCTTCGTATATGACCATAAAGTAGATATTCGGTAGCAGATTTATTTGACTTCAAATTTTTCTTTGCACTTCGCATGATTTATTGTCACATTTCTTGCATTTAATATTGGAACCCCACCTGAAATTTATAAATACGTGTAATTTACAGAATTGAGTCCAACTGCATTCGGAATTAGGAGATAACGTGTCGTCCAACATGCGACATCGCTTGTGCGCTCGAAGCGAGATCTTCGGCAAAGAAATATTTGCACAGAATGATAGAGGCATGTTCACCGAAACCGTCGATATTGCTATGTTTAAAAGGTCAAATAATCCTGTCTTTGCCAAATGAGCCCATCGCTATACAGAGACGACCCCCAATATATACAAGTAATATATTTATTGATCGAATTCAATAATTACCTTTGAACAATTTTCGTGCCTCGTGCGACCAGGGCATGACTGCGCACTGAACAGTTGCACACGGAGATTTCATGATATAATTGTTATCAATTTCAAAGCGTAGTCATATAAGTCTTGTTTTCAATGTTACCTAATTCGGTTCGTTTCTATCGGACGACTAAAATAAAAGGTTGTAAACATTCAAGTTGCCCGTGCAATGGTTCGTAAATCTCATGTGGCCCTTTGGCCGAAAAGTTTGGCAATCTCTGACATAGATAGAATTGGACATTACTTGCAAATTCAATTGCATAGCGAAAAAAGAAGCAATATGCATCTTCGCGATGCAGTCACAAATTAATGCAATTTTTCGAATTATACCATGATAGTGTGACAGAGCAAATATATCGTCTGATATTGAAATTGATGTAAATATAACCAAACGCTCCTTCCAACTTGACAAAATTAAAAAATATTTGTAGTGTAGCTTAGCTGCTTGGGTCGAAAAAATGATTAAGAAAGACTGCAAGTCCTAGTCCTTGAATACTTGACTAAGTGCATGTAGACTATACATATACTATTTGACTATACTTCCTAAATTTCGTTTATGACCAATGTCTGTTAGTAGTGAGAGTGTCTGTGCGTGTAATCAGTACAGTGTGTAAAAAAAAAAGTAAGATGCTTCATATTATGTTATTAGAGAGTCCAGCATGTTATAAAAACTGATAAAATATGAAGAAAGGAAGGATATTTATAAAAGCAATCTTTCAGGCATAGTGAATGATTCGAGCTGCGCCACAATGAAACAATTTTGCATGCCGTCGTTAATCATACGTTTGCATATGTTTAATGGTTATATGATAGTCATTTAACCGTCACTGTGGCATAGGCCTACAATTTTCGAAGTAAATTGGTAATACTGTTGAAGTCGGGGTTGGAGTCGGAGTCGGAGTCGGTAGGTTTAAAGACTCAGGAGTTGGAGTCGGGGCCGAAGTCGGAGTCGATACGTTTAAAGACTCGGAAGTTGGAGCCGGAGTCGGTCCATTGAAAATGTGTGGAGTCGGAGTTCGAGTCGGTGGTAAAATTTATCGACTCCACAGTCCTGATTATAACCACAAAATATGTCATTATAATCGTGCTAGGTCGTTGCTGTTCATTTCTGCGAATAGATATTGATTGTGCAAGTTCATTGATACCTTAGTATTTGATATATATTATATCTATAAGACGTCGAAAGCGAATATCAAGCGCCGTAGATGAATATGTTGCAAAATACACCGCCTCGCTGACGCTCGCCTCATTGATCATTCTCACATAACGTACTGTAGACTTATGTGTCGTTCTTGCCGTCCTCGCCATAGTTGGTTCTTTCTGTGAAAAGCTAGTGTCCATACAAGTCGACACATATTTTCATATCTGATATTTGTTACATAGCAGGTATTCAAAAAGTATTGAAATGCCGCGTGACAAAAAATACCCCTGACTACATCATTTTACGGACACTCGCGTTCCCGATACCCGTCATATGTTGGGTTTTATTCTTTATTGACGGTTGTTGTTTGTTTCTATGAATAGTGCTTGTCGATTTGTGTTTGTTTATGCGAAAACAACGGATACTAGTTATATCTACGACGCTCAAGTTTGCGTTTGAAAATCCGGAAGAGAATTATTGCAGACTATCGTACTAGCAACAAACACGTTGATGAATAGGCCTACTCGTTACATAACGGGATAAATCTGGAGCTCTAACAGGGATATACCTTCATAGATTTTTTCTGTGAATTGTTGTTGCCTAAACGATTCTACTGATATCCAAGTAACGTCTAATAGTCAAGTATAAATCCCTTTTATGCCTCGTGGGACAACGCAATCAATCCTCACAAGAACTGATACAACTAGGCGGCGAGTTGGACTTGAGTATTCGCTGCGACAGTGGCGCCTCGTAATAATATCGGGTGGTGGGGCAAGGGGTACACGCGATTTTAATAATCTAAATGACGTCACAATAGTGTATTCCGACGTGAAAATATGACTTCGTGGTGGTCACACACAGTTTGTATGGGGTATAGACATTAGGCATGGTAAACAAGACTTATGTATTTCAAATAATTCGAAAGAAAATATGAAGTACAGTAGATCATACCTGCATATTTTAACGTTTGTGTCAATAGGCCTATTGTGCGCGGCGTGATTTCATAGTTGCAAAATGATCAATGACGAGTTCATTGAAATCTGGAATACCCAGAATGAGAGCGTTGAGAATCGTGAGCACATCTAACGCATTGAGCTTAATTACTGCAGCAAAGTTGATAGAAAGCGATTTTCCAACTATAGGGATTATAAAAGTTCACTAGTGGTTACTACTTCGGAAAATATGCATTGGAATATAAACATTAAACAAGTTAACTCGAGCCGAGCAATGTCGACCATCGGGTAATATCGAGACACCGTTTGCAGTAGACCACATGCTTCAGATCACGATACCCAATTTCGTACGAATTATAGAGACACTGTCCCATGGCACCAGCAGTCTAAAAGTGTATAACAAGGCGTCCTTATCCTCGCTTATACGTCAGCCTTTCATTTTTTATCGCAATACGTTGGGAAGAGGTAGGAGTGCACTTTCCTCCCGTGTACGATTAGATTAATGGACAATTTCCAGGCTGATAAGGGTCGAGTCATGCGTAAAAACACTGAATTTTGCGTAAAATATACTGAGGAATAGGCTGATCAATTGATCAGCTGTTAGCCGTCATCGACAACGAACTAGCTAATGCGCTTAACATGGGGTTGTCAGCAAATAGCTTGAAGGCCACAATTTCACGGTGAAATTGACATTGGAGAATATAAAATAGGCTTACCATACGTCCTCTTTTAAGAGGATTTGTCCTCTTTTTTGACTTTTTTGAAAGTGTCCTCGGAGGACGCCCTTTTGTCCTCTTTTTTGAGATTTTGTCCTCTTTTTTGAAAATTTAGGCAGATTTAGAGCAAATTGCGAGTGATATGCCGCATATTAGCACAGAAGTGAAAGTCCGGCGGGTATTTCGGAGTGAAAAACGGTGATTTCAGCTCTGAGCAGAAGTGAAGACTTTTTTTTTTTTTTTTTTTTAGTCATCAACCTGGCAATGTGGAGTAAAAACGTTATTTTGAGCTCTGAGCAGAAGTGATGACCTTTTTTTTTTTTTGTTTAGTCAACCGATCACAAAGTGGGAAAAATTAACCGCTTTTTGAGAATTTCACTACGGTTTTGCATGTTGCAAATTTCTGAAAAAGTGTCCTCTTTTTTGATTTCCAAAACACGGTAAGCCTAATATAAAATAAAGTAAATATTTGAATGCAAACCAAGAATCTAAGTAAACTGTTTCATGAGATCATCATCTCATCACTAGGGCAATTTTTTTTTTTGACCTAAAAAACGGAAGATTTTGACCTAAAAAATCTAAATTTTGACTTTTTTTGACCTAAAAAAACTGAAATTTGACCAAATTTTGACCTCACGTATGCAAATTAGGTGTTTTCGCACATAATGTTGAAATTGTACTGCTTATCTTCATTTCTGGTTGGAACTGTCTGTCTTTACAAAGTAGATTGGCCTGAAAGAACGTTTCTGGCTCAAAAACTGACAAATTTTTACATGAAAAAACTAATATTTTAACGAAATCTGGCCATATGGAGAATTGCAGTAGTTACATTACGTATTATCGTGGAATAATTAAAATTTGTAGTACAACGAAAGATACTTTCCTACATTCTTGGGCAGAAAGTGTTTGTTTTGTGGTATTCATGGTGTTTATCGACTACTGTGGTCATTTACACCAGGCTGATATTCTTCATTATTTTCCGTAACTGCCAACATATAGCACGACCCACCTCTAGGCTTTTTTGTAAGACACCGCTTACGTGGATGAGGTGGCGAGGAGGTGCCTAGGCAAACCTCCAACACTTAGCTATCGGAATTATGAAGTCGACATCAGTCGGAATCGAACCCACACCCATTGGTGTTGCAGCCGCGGATTATACCACTGCGCTATGTCGGGTAGAAAGTGTCTGTTCTTACTAAGTAGCTTGCCAAGAATGGAGAAAGAACGTTCAACAGCAGCAGTTGTTAGCTGACAACACTGAAGTTGTGTGCACACTGCTTGCTGGTGATGCACCCTGTTGCCTCATTCTGACAATGTTGTGTATATCACAATTTTTCAGCTTGCGCTTCTGGATGTAAGAACCATGCAATGCCCAAGCAGTCTTGCTTCAGTTAGGATATTGCGGTACGTTTACCATAAAACCATGTCACTATTTGTTTCATCTGACCGTTTATGATTCACAATGAGCAGACGATGGGCCGTTTACAACGGTAGGCCTATAAAGTAGGCTACAAGCTGTAAATTATCAAATGATAAGTTCACAGACAGCGCAAAATCTACGATACAAACGAAATGTAGAGGTCAAAAAATGTTTGATTTTGTAAACAATTTTGACAAATTTTGACCTAACGCTACAATTTTGACCTAATTTTGACTTTTTTTGACATGTCAAAAAAAAATTGCCCTACTCATCACCTATCTCAGTATGAAACACAGTTAAAATTAGCACAGACCAACACCGGCTTTTGCGTGAAATCCGCAATGCGGTGGTCAGCGTTAGGCCTACCATACTCGAACTCGATAATGAAATTACTACCCTAATCCTTGAGTGTCAACCTCGGGACTTGGCACAGCGTTCGATGCTGAAATCAAGATATACCGTCCAAAAGCTCAAGACCGATATAGGTATGGGGCATCGTTAAAATCGATGGAGACCAATACCGCCGCTATTGCGTTAAGCCTGTTGGTGATAAATGGCGAGTCAGCTCTCACTCGACTTAAGGAAACGAAATTACCACCAACATACTTCAGTGATAAACTTAAATGTTGGTACGGTGCTCGATACTAACACGAAGAATAACTATGCCCAATATTATGACCGATCTCGGTATGGAACATCGTCAAAATCAATGGAGACCAATACCCGCTTTTGAGTAAAATCTGTTTGCGATACATGACGGATCAGCACACAGTCAACTTTAGAAACGAAATTACTACCCTACACTTTAAGTACCAACCCTGAAACTTTGAGCAGTGTTAAATACGACCGTCACGACATAACAAACCAAGTTTCAAGAATTATCATGGTGCGAAACATCGTCAAAATCGACCTATACCAGCAAAGGTCGACACAACGCATATGACGGTAACCGAGCTCAGATATAGATAGGATTGTTACATCACACCTTAGGGGCAACCAGGCATGGTTGCCCCAATTCCTCAGTAATTTCATGAATAGGAGAGAGTAAATCACCGTTTCTTTATTGTGCGCGGCTTTGCGAGAACAGACAGTGAAAGTTTGTTATGAGCGCTACCGGGGCAAGCCCCGGCTACACTGTAAAAAATCTGGTAGATTTACTGGGAAATCTCCGTAAATTTTGCAACGAATTACCGGTAGCTGCCAATAACTGTGCGTAGCTTGTAATTTTACATTTTGATATGTAATATTACCTCAATTTAGCTCTAAAGTCAAGTTACCAGAATTTCTTCGCAAAATTACTGACAGTTACTCGTTTCTGAAGTTTACCAGGCTATTGGCAAAATTGATTAGCTTGAAAATCTCTGCAGCCAATGTATACGTGGAACTGAATGTTACTGATATCATTCTCGTGGTGATTTGACCTGATTCAACCTCGTTCGCGAGACTGGGGTCTGTCACACGGAAATTGTTGGCCCCAGTACCAATTTCAGTATAGTACATAGTAGGGTAAAAGAAACAACTGACAATCGTAGATATAGCCACTATATTGTATTATAAGGCTGTGGCTATCGGCCGGTCTCGCTGGTTACATTCGTTGTCACGGATAGGACTGATGAGTTGGAATATCAGTTTAGGATGTATAATATTGTTCGGGAAACTAGAAATATCAGCGCCGCATGCTAAGTTGACCAGTTGTTAATGGCGAACAAGGCGACCTGTAATAGCTTACATTAGGTTACCGTTACGCGTTACTGATTTTTCTGAGATTCGTAGTAAACAACCAACGCACCACTGTGACATCACAAGCAGCGTCTGGTTACGTAAGTACGTTAAGTAGTGACATCACATGGAATAAATATCAATTTATACGCAATTAGATGGGAAAGAAAGGGACTAGATGTAATGATAAATGTTTCTGTAAAAAAAAACGACCGAAATCAAACATTATAACGCAGTGGCCAGTAAATATTATTGGTGGCATGTCAGCGGATGAACACCACTTATTTTGAAATCGTTAGAGTGGCGTATCGTCCAGAGATGCCACTCCTGGGTTTTTCCACCCAGATCTGGGTTTTTCGAGCATCACCTGGGTTTCTGGGTTTTTGTGCTTGAAATCTGGTTTTTTTTCAACATCATGTTTGTCAGGTCAATTTTACGGCGCAAAATTGATTATTAGCTTAGTAAGATCTTATAATATCGACGGATTCTACTGTGATTGAGTCTAAAGAGACCCATTTACTATTAAAATGAGAGGTCTTGGCGTGATGAGAGAGCTTAATTGAATACTGACTACTAGGTCGCAGAAAGTCATTTTCACAAGGCAACTCTGGAGTATTTGTTTTGCAATTCAAAACGATTTAGGACTTGAATGCTAGCGCTGCAACAAATTCGTTTTGTGTCAGTAAATAGTGTGTAACCAGCCAGTCTTCAGGATTACCGGACCACGACCTAACATCGACCTCGCCCTCCGCCACATGCCACTCCATTTTGTCGCTTGCGTCTTGGAGTCTCTGCATTACTTTTCATTCAGTGTGCATGCCTCTTATTTACTTCGCCTAGGCTAAGGTAGGTGTCTGATCTTAATGGCTACTCCAAGTTGTTTCGACACCTTCCTATCTTTTCATTGTATCGCAGTCTTGTGATGTTTTGAAACGATGAAAATATTAATAAACCTGATTGATTGATTGCTGTAAAGTATGCAATTAATGCGTATGGTAAGACCAAATGTTGATCTAACTAATTTACCATGTTGACATCAGAGTATATTCACTTTCAACAGGGACACTCAAAGAGACAGTTTGGGCACCCGGGCAAGGTATTCAGAGGGAGAGGGGTTTGTCAAATTCAAATGTACCCTTAATTTCATGATCTGGCAGTTTCTTTTTCGACTAAACATCCCAGATAAAAGTGCTTTTCCCAGGTTTAATGAATCGAAAGCTATTTTTAATCTATCTGGTCAGCTCACAGTCACTGGAACTACCCTAAAATCATCCTCATCATAGATGGGATTAGCATTGTGACAAATATTACGAATGCCCGTAGCAATGTGTCGAGAGGAAAGCATCATATTTCGATAGATTTGCTCATTTAAACTGAGCAAAATGTATAGTATGAAAATAAACAGTAGGGATTTCAATATCAAGGGCTAAAACTTCTTCTATGTCCGTATAACTGTCATTGATGACTCTCAGTCACTGTTTTGCAGCTATATCATATAAATTTGAGTGAAATATATGATCTGGGTTTTTCTGGGTTTTTTTCAACGTCCAATCTGGGTTTTTCCAAAATATCTCAGTGGCATCTCTGGTATCGTCGTCTGGCCATTATAGAGATTTGAGCAAAGGGTGGAGCGAAGCTTGTGCTTGAAGAAAGTGGACACGATCGTTGAAGATTCCTAGGAATGCTGATTGGGATATGCATCGTAAAAGGTACAGTACTACATAGTATTCGTTACCTTGAATATCTACGACTGTGCACACCACCGGGATGACTTTGATTTCATGATTGAAATATTTCATTCGCCTCATTCTCTGCTCTATTTTGAGATGTTAGTCGACCTATATACTGACCTGTGGCACCACATACTCTGCCGCGGAGTAGTTGAAACTGTTGGTATGTTAATGTCATTTTGGGCCATAGCATAGACATGTTTCCATCCACTGCTAGATTTGTTTGGTACACATGCCACCTCAAATGAGGAACCTTTTGCTTCAATACATAAGATCAGTGGTTCTCAACCTGGGGAACGCGAGAAATTGACAAAGTCTGTATGAATTCTGACTAAACATGTGTTTCACAACCATTTTCAGAAGACGATTGTTGAAGATGAAACTTATTTCCTATTCAAGAAAGCTCGCCGAATTCAAACTCCAGCAGTCGCGCTCAACTTCATTTAAGCAAATTTGTGATATTCTTTGAAGATTTAGAGGAATTCCCACGTGTAAGTCATTCATTACTTCATAGCTTTGGCAGTAGCCTAAAGCTCGTTGCGCTGGATAGCTGTTGTTAATAGCTGGCGAACTGCACTGCGTAAGACAGACTTCGATGCAATATAGGTCGCTCGGTTTCGCCCTCAATTAAGCTGCCCTATATCAACACAATTTAATTCAATTCAATTCCAAAACTGATCAAATTGGGCATGGCAGTACAGAACGGCGCCTTGTTCCTGTAGACACTACCAGCAGTAGGGTTATTCTCAGTGCAACCTACCTTGAAACAAATTGATGTCCTGTCCAATGTTTTTTTTGCTATTGTATTTTTGCTATTTTCAAACAAGTTTGGGGAAATTTGTCAAAAATGTTAAAGACTGGAATACGGATTCAACGGCGTAAGACATAAGATCAGGGATGGGCAACCTGCTGCCGTAGATGGGAATTTGTGCGGCCGCCAACACCCAATTCAATTAGTATGTGTTAGCATCCGTCGACATGCAAATTTAAATTACTAATTCACTCCCAATTTTTTTAGAGATTTGGATTATTCTTGAAATTTTCTTCACGCTCCACGCAATTCAACATAACTTAATTTTTCGATTTTAATATAGTAGCGCCCTTCTAAATCTGACCAGGAATCAGAATCGTGTGCTCCTCACGAAAGAATTTTTTTATGGTACATTTGGGCGATTTCAATATATTTCCACTACCGATACGCTGGACAATCCTGATCGGGGGTCAAGAAATAACAGCATGCAATAAAGTGCATGGTGAAGTAGGTCATGAATCTCTGCTATATCATGTAAAAGGCGGAGCAGTCACCACACAATGTATCAGTACCGGTACTTCAAAAATTGTTATATTTTTGTTACCCTCTTTGTCTTAGTAGTCTTTATAATGTCATGTCTAGGTTAGGAACTTTGCTTATTATAGCGACTTACGCATGAATTCTTTTTAGTGGAGCTGCAAGATACTAGCTACACAGAAGGAATGAGGACGAGAAAGAGAAACAATTGGAAGTTTGGCCGATGGAGGGAGACCACTCGTGTTACTGCATGTCTCCTAAAGAAGAATTAGACCTCCAGCAGCAATACTTTTCCATCGATAATCTTATCGTGAATCATGAATGAATATACAGTTTGTCCCAATCTCGTTTTGGGGCTGTGAAGAAGCTTTTGCGATATTTTAGCATCAGGTTGTTTTGCGATAGGTATGGGATGTACGTGAATTTACAAGCTGGTATGTAATCCTGATTTACACAGACAGCATGTATTTAGGGTTGTAGGTAGGCGGTAAAATTACAGTCTGAGTGGCAAATGTACAGGATAAAATGTAGATTGGATATACCGGAGGTGACTGTAACATTACAGTCTGTCGTGTAAAGTGAGATTACCAGACGAATGTAAGTTCAATTTACATTGACTAACGGTAATGTTAAATTACCACGAAATGTCTGGCTACCGTGCTTCCAAACATTTTGCGGTAAATCGAGGTTTTTATTTTTCACAGTGTAGGCATTCACAAAGAGAAAACACGGAAGAGAAATCGATTTTCGCAGAGACTTCGCTAGGTATGGGCATTTACAAGCGAAAGCACAAGAATAATGCGGGTTCCGCTGTGATTTCGGTATATATTGACTGCTGTGCGTCTATATATGGTATATAAGTGCTATTGAACAGAATGTTAGGAGGGGCAATGCCCCAGTTGCCCTATAGGACGAGCCGCCACTGTGATGCGAGTATGACTTACTTCGGAGTATTAATAAGTGACTACTAAGTCCAGACACAGTAAATCCCCGTTGTGTGTATTACAGAACGACGATCAACCAATCCAGACTATAACATGAGTACAATATCATTCCGCGTAAATATCCCCGCAAACGTGCACATTTCTATGTATGAATAACTGAATAGCTGTCATAAAACGATATATTTCTTACGCAGTGGCGTAGGAGCATATGATGTCGCCCATGGCTTTCGTTGAAAATGCCGCCCAAATTTTGACACAGTTTGAAACTATTCAATTATAGTTACTGGAAATCTTGTTGTGTTTACTAAAAAAAATGTCATCACAATGCCTCGAATAACGAATTGCCCACCTTTTTCAGTACCTCTGTAGTGTTGACTAAAATAAATAGTCATCACCTCAGATTTTGCCACCCTTGGCGCAGAGCCATTTTCGCCAAGTGGCTACTACGCTACTGATATTTCGTTATAGTAATGATAAGCATTGGTGGTGTGTCTTCTTCAACAGTACTAGTTAATCTCCGTCTATGTTGCCGAAATAAACTATATTAGTTATGTCTAATTCCACCCCAGGCCGCTTCCGTAAACCGCGAAGAGAGAGAGAGAGAGTCTTTATTTTCATCGAACCAAAATACATAACAAACGGCAGTGATGGTGGTACAGAAAATATGCGTGCAAAGTATTCGGTATTAGATAGGAATGATCGATAAGACCGTGGAGGTCATCTAGTCTGATCACACCAGCATCAAACAGGTACACTTGACTCAGAACAGTCTGGCTGTAAAAAAATGTTTAGTTAGGAAAGGAAAATAGAAAAAAAAATTAAACCATGGTAGCAAATGATCAATGAAGCAATGTCTGGGCGAGGTAGGGCAACAGTGTTAGTGTAACGACAGGAGGTGATCAAGTAGGGCTTTTTTGAATCTATTATAAGGCAATTCACGGATATGTGATGGTAATGAATTCCAGATGATAGGTCCCGAGTAGTCGATAGATCTCTTAGTTAGGTTGCTATTGGGTTGGGGTAAGTAGACGTTTCCTTTAGACGAAGATCTCGTGTAATGGGAATGGACATGTTTAGCAGGCATGAAAAAGTCATCAAACACAGGAGGGAGACTATTGGAAAAATATTTGTGAACAACTTTTGATACTTCGAAGCGATACAGTTCATCAACTCGCAAAATTCGATGCTTACGATAGTAAGGCGATAAATTAGTACGTAAAGGTACAGATGAGATCAGCCGAATCGCACGGTTTTGCAGGGTTCGAATTCTGCACAAAAATGTTGTACATGCAATTCCCCATACTACGATTCCATATTGCAGATGCGAGTGAAAAAGAGAGAAGTAGATGGTTCGTAGTACTGATCTGGAAACCAAAGATTGCAGACGGGTCATTATTCCCACACACCGAGCTAGTTTTGATATTGTGCATTCAATATGCTGCTTCCAAGACAATTTGGAATCAATGGTGACGCCGAGATATTTTGCTGAGTCACATATTGAGATTTGTTTATGATTGATGTTCACAGTGAAATTATGACTGGCATTATTTAAAACGAGCATCTCGGTCTTATCTGCATTCAAACTTAGTTTGTTTGCTTGCAGCCATCTCGACACTTTTGGGAGTTCCCTATTCACAGATGCATGCAAATCATCGACAGTGTTGGAGGTTATGAAGAGGTGAGTATCATCAGCAAATAGCGTTGTGCGGAATAAAGATGCATTAACAATATCGTTAATATAAATGAGGAAAAAAGTCGGTCCAAGGACTGAGCCTTGTGGCACTCCACAAGTTATATCTCTGGTAGTCGTTCTTAATGTCCCCAGTTTAACAAATTGTTTGCGGTTTGCCAGGTAGCTTTCAAGTAGAGTTGCTGCAATGCCCCTGATTCCATAGTGTTCTAGCTTGTATCTTATGATTCTGTGGTTAACTGTGTCGAAAGCTTTGCGGAGATCGATAAAAATGCTGCAGCCACTTTCTTTTTGCTTGATGGTTTTGTAATAGTTCGTTACAATTGATAGTATTGCATGGTTGGTGTTGTGGTTGGATCTGAATCCATGCTGGGTCGGAGACAATACTGCATTCAATTCAAAAAGGTTCTTCAGTCGGCAGTCAATCAGTTTCTCAAAAACCGTGGCAAGATTTGGCAAAACAGATATTGGTCGGTGGTTAGAAATTAGCTTTTTACAGCCTTTCTTAAAAAATAAATTAAAAATTTTAATTGGATCTATGGAGTCCTATACTTGTTAGAATTGAATCAAATTTGGTGTGCAGCGCTTTTTAGGGTAACCTGACAATTTAATCAGTGAATGGCTGGAATCCGGGAAAATAGTTATTTTTGAACAGCCCTAACGAATACCCGTAACATAATGTCATATATCTTGAGTTCTATTGGTAATACACATTCATAGATTGTTTCTGTGAAGAGTAGGCCTATGTGCCCATAAAGAGTGTACTTATATCAAAATAACAGCTAATAGTCATGTATATACTACTCGGTGTGCATTACCGGCACACGTGTGTATATTTTTGCTACCAAATAACCGCCATAAACTTTACGTTGCAGTAACGATAAGCATTTGCAGTTTATTATTATGGTTAGGACATCGCATATGTGTTTTGTATATCACATTGTACATTGTGTGTGTGTCTTGGGCAGGTGAGAATATAATATGTTGATTGATTGATTGATTGATTAATTGATTGACCGTATAATCTCCGTCTAGGAATACTAAAATGACTGATTTAGGTTCACCACCATTTCTGTCATAAGCCTTCGAAGTAACCATACGCGCGCACCACTTGCTATCACTCACTCTCTCGGCGGCCTGTCGCGAGTTGACTAAAACGGTCGGTATTGTTTTGATTAGAAATTATCGCCTGCTAAGTTTAGTTTTACGTCTATAATGCAGTAACAATATCATAGAAACATAGTTGCTGGTATTGAAAAGTGTAGTGGTCTAGTCTAGTCCGTAGAATTAAGTCTGACATCATCAGAACGCCTTCTAAGAAACGCCGTGAAGATATGGCGCCCTTTGGGTTCGCCTTCAAAATGAATAACCAATCAATGTCATTATGGCATTGAACTTTATGATTGAATTTCCTTCAACTTATTGCTGTGTAGTAGAATTTTCTGCAATTGTAGCTATCATAACGAAATATTGAAATAAATTTGCGATTTACAATTGCATGAGATGCTGTCTTTGCCTAGACTTGACAACTGGATAACAAGAAATCAGCATCAGCCTTCTCATTGACTTGATATGTTTACCAGGTATTTCAGTTTACATTATGTCATTTTTGTGTTGTCTTACAATAAACTGACTGCAAGCTGTAATTTGGTATTTTTTGAAAAAGGGTAATTGCATCCCATCATTTTCTTCTTGTGGTTAACGATATGAAAAATGTTAAGAACCACTGATTTACAATATATTAGTCTAACAATACTGCTTCCTATTAAATGAATAGAGAACCTACTAGACATGATTCAAATTGAACCAAGAGATCGGTAGTACTGATACTGAGTACTGGTGTTGCTGACAACTTTATATCACAACAGTTGGAGTAAATATGGCGCAGTTACGATTGTAATTTATACTGCTATTGCCGGCACACTATAATATCAACGACTGATCTTCTATTACCTACAATATATTAGTCTACCTTCATACTTGAAATTTATCTAAATCTAGGCCAAATAACACACCTGTGACACTCCTAACTGGGGCTCAGCACAATGATTCGAGTACTCGAATCTGAATCGAGTAGCAATTTTAATGATTCTTGTCGAGTAGTAAAAGATGAGTTTTTCGAGCATTGAAATAATACTATTCTCACCACTGAAAGTTAATTAATCAACGAGAATTATAGTTTCGATACTAATTTTTCCTGTTGAAGCCTTGAGACCTTGATTGGCGGTATCGTAACATACGAACATATAGTACAAAAGCTACCAAGGTTACTGGATGTAGCCAGGACCGTAACAGCACTTCGTCAGTCCCCCCAAAAAACATTGGCCTTGAGCCCCCCATAGGGTTATAAACCGGAATTCTGGGGACTCGCACCCTCCCCCCAGACCCCCCTCAGGCCATGCGCTTTTGGCCGCTACTTATCATCTACATTGGGTGTCCGTTTAGTGAGAGAGCTGTTTCGCCTAAACGAGCGAAACGCGGAAAATTTGTAATATTAATGATCGAATTTGTCAATGTGATCGAAAATTGCATATATATGTTGCTATCAATTTTTATCTTCTGTTAACGTAATCAGATTCACCGGTAGAGCTGAGTGAGGTGTGTTGGAAAAGGTAGGACCGCATCTTCGGGCGCATCCGTTGGTACACTGACTTCGGTACATGATGCTATTTCGTAGGGTTACCATACGTCCTCCTTTAGGAGGATCAATCAATCAGGTTTATTATTATTTTCATCGTTTCAAAACATCACAAGACTGCGATACAATGAAAAGATAGGAAGGTGTCGAAACAACTTAGAGAAGCCATTAAGATCGGACACCCGCCTTAGCCTAGGCGAAGTTTCAGGTTTTTGAAGATGTCAGCCGAGGACGCCTATATGTTCTCCTTTTTGACAATTCGTCCTTCTTAACATCTTTTACAGCTAAGATAGTGGACATATTCGAGTGAAAATGGGCATAAATGATGCTAAATAGCAAATACGGTCGTTCGAGCGGGAAATTCGTGATTCGATCAAAAGTGACCTTTTTTTAGTAAACACCACTAAATTAAAGTAAAAGTGTGTAAATAGGGAGTCGATCGAAAGCGATGACCTCTATTTAGTTCACTCCGCAAATTTTCCAGCAATAATAGCAAAATCCGCTGATCTCAGTCTTGAGCACCTAGCTTTTCTTAACTTGGCTGATTTGGTCAAATAGTTCTCCTTTCCCGATTCCAAAATATGGTAACCCTACTATTTCGTGACTTCATATCTGCCATTTCAACACATATTGTAATCGTCCAAACGTAATAAAATAAAAGACGTATACGATTTCAAATTAGTATTTCTTTACTGGCAAACAATGTTCTATGCGCGATAGCATTTGCCTTGTGGGGCTCCGATCGTCAGGACAGGAGCATCCGCCTAGTCAACAGAATGGGAAGCGATCGCCCGGCGTATAATAGGCATTCGATGTCAAAATGATGCTTCAAAAGAAACTATTTTCGCACTTCTGCCGCAGACTCATTAACCCGTTGTTGCCGTCCATTAACCCTCTCGCTACTGCAGCTTACAACCGCTATTAGCCCTATCGCTACCTGAATCATTGTTTCTTTCTGGCATACATTACATACTGATACTTATGTTGTAAGACATCACAATTTGACAATACGTTTTCATCATAGTTTTAGTTATAATAAAATCCACCACGAGCATATACAATACATACAAAATATCGGTCAAATACAGACAGACAGCCATTTAAAATGCACAAAACGACATACTGATTTCAGTCGAGATACAGAGATATTCTTTCCGGTACAACTATTCCTGCTCTTGAATTGAAATACAGACAAAATCTGGTTTATCAAATAAGTATGTGCCTTGGCGGGAAGAATAGGATCAAGCAACGCGGAGCTACCATAAGCAGCCTACTCACTGTGTGGCACGCTAACTTCATTCAAGGCCAATTAGCAATGATTTTTCCCACGTTTAGGCTTAGCGTAGTCTCTGATATCTGGGTAATTCCACTGGTCTCATATTCGTGCGATGTAGGCTACTGTCAGCCAGATATCCTTAGCACTGATAATCGGCTGATCATGGCCAATGTCGATGTTGGTTGAACAGATGCTTAGAGGACGATATGTTATGAACTGCTGCCTTCGCCATCGCTGCAGTCTTTTCAATTCACCATCAGACTTATACTGATGTTTGGGCATATGGCATTCACTTCGTGGCTTCAGTCTTCATCGTAAAATAAAGGCTAAATATAGCAACAAAATACCTCGTAGATCAACTGAAAAGAGCATCACAAATTTCTATCAGAAATTATTACAAGATATAGTATTTGGCTGAACATTTGAAATGCCAACCGTTGTAACGAACATCAATGATTGTAAATTCAGTCACAGATATTGCAGACAGAGAAAATAGATGGGGTGAGCATATCCCATGTTTCGTTAATGTACATACATTAATGAATGCACTAAGAAATGATGTCAAAGCCATAACCAGACCACAACACGCCAATGTCCGGTGAGGGGTTAATGACACTCTTCCGCGGTTTAGCATTAAAATATCAACGGACCGGTAGTACGAATTACGTTCAGAGCACTAATAACTTGACAAGTATCACGCTGTTCGCTGCTGCCAATCTGACATTTCAGCCCACGGAAAACTATAAGCATTTATACCAAGTTCTATTATAGCAGCCTAACGCAAACAAGCAGTTAATCTGACTGAACTGCTATTCGAAACACCATTTGACTATCAATACACATCTAAGCAAGCATGTAAAAAATTTCATTAAACCCGAAATATCCCTTGCTCAACTTATCTCAACGAAGAACTTCATTCATATTGCCTTTCAACGCTGTAATCTCGGAAATACAATTCGCCGGTATAGACGGAGTATAATTCAAACTAATTGTGCAGCGGTAAACAACCTCCAATGACTAATGACATCACAATCACTCCACGATCAAGTGCTCACGAACCTGGCAAAGCTAGGCAGAAGAAAGGTCACGATGAAACCGCGTCATAATCAAGCGCAATTAGATTGGTTACACACCAATCTCTTTGTCCGACCGATGGAAAGGAGAACAATCGATCTTTTTAATTCGAGAGCGATCAGTTTTTGGACATCAGAGGTGCCGCCCCGCTGCAGTGTTAAAACGGTTGCGTTCACTTCTCTCCTGCACTTTCTTCGCCTGTTTCGGCATTGAATGTACACACTTTTGTTGACTGGGCGGCGGCAGCCATTTAGGCGCGTATGGGTATGGACAAATAATAATAACAATATTGTATATATCGAAGTTTTCGGTCAGCACAAGGGCAGACCTTTTCGGCCAAGGTCTTCTCGCTGTTCCTCATTCCTGCACACTTCTCGGAGTCGCATGTTACGTGGCCTATAACTTCATATGTCTTGGTGCGTCGTGGCGCGGTGAAGGCCGACGCCGAAGTGACCATTTCTATAAATCATGCGTAGTTTTTGTTGGGAGAAGGTTACACCATAATCAATATATTTGACCACATTAAATCGCACGCAATGCCAAAAATACATTTTGAAAAAGTTGCATAAATTTTGCAAATACCTGAGTAGAATTTTCCGTTTCAACTTACACTTCTACTCGAATCGCTTTCTCAACTACTTCGACCACCTATTGCTCACTGCTAATTCATACATTGTATCAGTATCAAGAGACCTAATGCTAAGTTTGCAAAAACTGCGCGCTATTGCCACACAGAGAATGAAACTATTCGAATATTCTTTCTGGGTTGGTCAGTCGGCCAGGTTTCTTTTTTGTCCAAACCTTGTGCAAAGACTGGTAAAAAAACTGTTACACCAAATATTATTGATTATGTCGACGTGACAGTTAACGTATAGACCAGCAGTTCCCAACCGTTTTCGACTCACCACCCCTTATCAATCTCAACAAAAATTTTCGCCACCCATATTTACGGATTTGAAAAAGAGGACATATAAACAAGATAGTTATTTCACCTAACTCTGATCACTGGTGAATTCACGGAAAAAGGCCAATTTCCCGAGGTGATAGGTGCTTGGAAAACCGATTTACGCGACTACTTTCCGTTGAGTTGACCTTTTTTTCGCTTCATATTCAGAATAAGACGTTTTCACGTGCATTTTTGGTCATAATAATTAAATAAATCTCACTGGAAATTCTAACATTTTGCACCCTATCGCCCTCTTCGGTACCCCCATAATGTTCTCAAAATAGCCCACTGCGGTCGATGTCGCCGACGTTAGGAACCACCCGTATCGACCACATTCACTCCCCGGTAACAAGTTTTTCGCAGGGTCTTCATTGTGGATCCGTGATTTGAACCAATTTTGTTTTTCAGATCATTTTTAGACTTCCTTGCATCATGTCGAAATCTATCTCAATGTTTATTCCTATTCTCGCATTGTTGTGGTGCGTGATGTCGAGTAGCCAACAACATTTGGTTTGCAAGAACATCGAAGATGTTTTTACTGATGACGGACTAGCTGAAACCCGACCACGTCACAGAAGATTCCAAGGCCCTCCAGGCAAAATGGGTTCAAAAGGCGAGCGTGGAATAAGAGGATTGCCTGGGACTGAAGGTAGTCCCGGTAGGGTGGATTACGACCGAGTTGATGACGTCATAGACGAGAAAATCACGAATTGTAAGTCGTTCGTTAAAATATTCCGAGCCCGCATACGACCAATTTGGTTCTAATATTTTCTTTACAGCCTTCAGCGTAATGAATTCAACAATACCTGAACTGAAGAGAAATCTATCAACTCTGTTATCAGGTATATATACTATGTATTGCAATTCATATAGCAGTAAGATATATGGACGGATCTGTAATATTTAAAACAGTTTCAATATTATAGTAATAGTATATAAGGCAAAGGGTGTCGGTTGTTGCCATCGTTGTTGGTGGACTGACTCTGTCTAACGTCATATCTTCCCAGCCAGTGTTTCTTAATGGTGTTCTATGGAACACTAAGTGTCCCATGTGCCAGTTCAGGGGTTACTTCGAAGTCAAAATACATACACCCAACTCATTGATGTGATTTCTGATGACACGCTCGCCCGACCATAATTGGTTACAGGCAATTGTAGGCCCAATCAATACTTAATTGTGACTGCTGCGGTGGTACGTCATGTGCAGCAGCATTCAAGCTCGAAATCGAAACCCCGTCCATCTGAAGTTCCATTTCCATCTCCAATATTTATAGGTACATTTGTATTTAGGCTTTTGGTACTTCGTGCACTTGCAATCTATAGTAATGTATTAGTTGTGTATTGTGGTGCATTTTTGTTTTTATTATTCGGCGAATATTCGGGATTCCCAAGATTAGCGTAAATGTTACACACGTTATTAACGGTTAAGAATCATTGTTGTAAACCCTCGGTATTTAATTTGTGGATACACGATTTCGTGTGATGAACCCAATATAAGTACAGACTTTACAAATGCTTATGTAGTTTCGTTGAAATTGATATTGCCACAAGTGTCCAATTCAAAAGCGCCGAAAAACATACAAAGTTCATGAAAATAAAATTCAACTTCATGCGCATTTCTCACTAGTTGTACGGCGAAGAAAAGTATTCCTTCCAACGATATATGCCGACGAGTATGCTTCATTGGAAAAATGTGTTCATATGTAGAAGATTGGACTTTTAGATTTAGGCCTAGTTTAGCGACATAGTTATCGTTGTGGCACGGTTCCCGGATTTTATAAAATCTAATTCTATATTTACTATGGTATCTCGTTGCAGGTATCACCGTAATCACACCACAATGAATGGACTGAATTCGATAAAGTAGTAGATATTTGAGGATTCTGTGTTGATCTTGATACTGTATTCATCCAATTCCCTATCCTACTTATCGCGGATCTTGCATTGCGTGCAAGACTTCGTCCTTATTTATACATCTGGGAAGTCGATTTCGAACATAATTTCAAGAAGGGGCTATTTTACTTCACGTAATCCGATCTGCTCATGATTGGTGCCTCAATGATGTTTTCTTGAAACACCTGAATGTATCTGTCTTGAGCGGGAATGGTATAACTGCGATAAAATCAGGGTTTATCTAATGAGCAGGCACACAATATCAATTGTACAATTTGAATTTTAGAATGGGAAGAAATGAAGCCAACGATCGTCGAATTGGAGAGAGAAAAAGCAGCAGCAGGTCAAAATTTGAACGACTCTTTCGCTATTGGCTGCTTTATTAAAATTTATGTGGACAATTCGTAACAATGATTAGAATCAAGCTCTCTGTCTGGCAATCATAGCAAGTCTTGTACATAAAATGCGTTGGCGCTATTGGAAACCTAAATACGTAGATGATTTGCGTACTGTTGTACACCGATTCACTTTCCAGACTGATTATTTCACTCCCATATGCCACCATTTCCCACATGATTCAAGCAAGTTGCTGAAGAAGATTAGCTGTGTTATAAGACCATAGAATCGAATATTAACCGTTTTCTAATCGATCAAAATCTACCAGTGAATGAAACAAGTCGATTTGACAAAAATCATCTTTCAACTCAGTGGAGGTCACGAAATGAAGATGATATCAAATACTTACATCGCCACCTCGTGTTCTTCGAGTCGTAAGAACCAAATGAATCACATGCGCAGAGATATAAAACTACATTTACAATAATTTGCCTCGCTGCACAGTATAAAATCGAATTGAAATACGCAATCTCTCATCATTGCTCATCACTGTGCTTGTACAGGATGATTTATTCCTACCCTTTACAGTTTGTAAATCATATTCACAGCAGTGTTGGGATGACTCGAGTCATGACTTGACTCGAGTCAGACTCGAGTCACCTTTTTCGTATGACTTGACTTGACTCGAGTCACTTTGCAAAAATGACTTGACTTGACTCGGCGCATCAAAAATGTGGATTGACTCGTGACTCGGAGCAAAATTCACGAGTCAATTTCAAGTTATCAAGTAATCGGTGTCGATAAAAATCACTGTATCTTCCATATGTTCGAATTGTTCGCGAAATGCTGGTGTAACCCGTGAGAGCGACAAATCACTCAATGATCGTGTGTTTCACTGAGCCACCATTGTCTCACATAAATAAAATGACCACACACGTAGTAATTGAAGCGTACAGCTTAGGTTGTAAACTGAGGTATTTCAATAGCATAATATTCATTTCTGTTTTCTGTTCTTATACCTTAACCAAACCACTCGTTTTAATGAAATTGAATTATAATATAGTTTATATACTTCTCAACTATTGGTGTCGGCTCGAATGGTATCATATCAACATGTAAATGAGTAGTGTATTGCATCTTATCAATTCGTTTTTCAAGTTTGGCTGTTAACTATAAACTGAGGCTATGCAATTACTTACGTAGTTGAACAGATCAACGTAAATGCCTATGTGAGCGATACAGTGCCTTCTTGCGTGTATATTTAACTTTATATCCGTTCATCGGTTCAGCATCAATGACCACATCAATCTGTTAATCAGACAGCTAGTAAAATTCAATGACGTAATCATGCCTTATACTCCGAAAAGGCAATTTGACTTGAATTGTGACTTGACTCGTGACTTGACTTGACTCGTGACTTGACTTGACTTGACTCGACTTGACTCGAGTCACCTTCAAAAATCGAGTGACTTGACTTGACTCGAGTCACTTTCGAAAATCGATTGACTTGACTTGACTCGAGTCAAAATGTGCAATGACTCGAAATGACTCGTGACTCGAAGGTAGTGACTTGATCCCAACACTGATTCACAGATACACATCATTTCAGCATAAATATGTTCGTCGAGAGCAGTTTTTCCCGTCTCTTGCAAGCTTCCTTAACACTACTTTTTCAGTTCTTCGGATTTGACCGAAATTTGGATCAAGTTATTTTGAAATAAATTCGAGTAGCTTGATCACAATTTCGAGTTTTTAAATTCAATTTTCAGCTTTTCAAGTTGATGCATGATAAAAACAAGCTTTTCTGATAAAAAGTTTGGTGGGTCTGTATTTGAGCTATGTTGTAGATGTAGAAGTTGCTATAATATATCATTCGAGCTATAATTTAGCTTTCTCGTGTACGGCACTCAAGTTTCAGGTCATTGCTAATGGAAATCATCGGAGTGTCCCTCTCATTTCAGTCAACTGAATATTTTCACCATGAGTCATCATATGAAAGCTCTCACAGAGGTGGTCAAAGTAGTCAAGAAAGCTACTCAAGTAGAAGTAGAAGTAGCGACGGAAAAAAATCTACTCAAGTACGAGTAGAAGTACTTCTTCCATAAGCAACTTAAAACTACTTGAAGTAGAAGTAGAATTGACTGGCTTTAACTCTACTCAAGTAAGTAAGTAGTTCTGAAAACGATTCTATATAATTCGTTCACATGGATTGTCAAAAGCTGCAAATTGAGCTAAGCGAAAGGTGCCGAATTTGATTCATATTGATGCGTACCAGGAGGTATCCAATTTTCGACAGCATAAGCATAAGCAACCGCATCATGGGATGAAAATGATAGTATTGATATGGAAATGCGAAACTAGTCCTCTGTTTTCTAGAACAGCACGCTTTAGAGAATATCATGGCATGGTGCCCTCCCCATATTATAAGGCCCGTAGTTTAGTCGAAGAGCAATACGAGGAAGTTGTATAGGATACGGTGTAAACACTTTGCGCGATTAGTAAACGTTAATCAAAAATGGGGTGGACCGTCAAAATGACATATTGTGTATCTTTATTTCCGGAAATCAAAGGCATTACTACACTTGCTTTTATACTTCAACATGTAGGCTATGTTATCCAGACAAAAGAACTGATATTAATTAGAACTCAAAGTATATGATACTGAGAATGGACGATTTTCATTTTTGCTCACGAGCGCCGCCGTTATGGTCAAGGGATGGCGGTCGGAGAATCTTGCTTCGTGCGCGCAGATGGCAGTTTTGGAGTTGGCTTCGCTATTTATCTCTGTGGGTTGTCGATATGATGCAGTTAAGGGTATCGATGCTAAATTAAGATAAATAGCATGTTTGTTATTAGCATGGAATCTTTTTTTAGCGAAAAACAGCCGATTTCAGCCGTTTTACGAAGTTTTTCGGTACTGGTTTGTGACAACTCACCTGAAGTCAAGAACATCATGGCATATCAGCTTGACTTCTAAGATTTATTCTATGTGTAAAATGGCTGGTCATAACGGATATATTTACGTAATTTATATTAGTGATTTTATTCCTGTAATACAGTTTTATGTTTAATATGGACAGGTTGATTTCTTGCAAAGAACTTTTACGATAAACAATCTATTATTATACGGTATTGCCTGTGAGATAACAGACATGAAGGTGTGTAAACCACGAAATCACACCATGCCTGTCCTGTAACAGCTAGTTGGCCCATGACCTGATAAAAGTAATTGTCATTCTCTTTGAGAAAATAGTGGCCATGTGCTCTCTGCATGTAAGATAAATTACTAATTTCCTTCGTTGGGCATTTAATTTCAACCAAGCCATACTTATCATCTGCCTCCGCCTGCCTCCAAAAATTTAGACTAACGGCGTCCAACTTTGGACGCATATGCTGCGGTCAATGCTTGATATTGTCAAAACACAAATTTGTGCTGCAGCATTTTATGTTCCAGGTGCAGATGTGCGTCATCAACCAACCAACCACAACGCCACGGACCTTCAATGATGGACGGGGATATTTCAAAATCTGATGGTCTCAAAAGCTAGATATGTCACTGACACCTAGCCCATTTGCTGGATATCAAAGGGTCATGGCGACCCCGGAGATCTTTCATTTTCACCGGGTTCTAACATCCATCAAGCCGCTCACTCCCAGTTGTGTCCCGGATAGCTTTGCATAACTGGCTAGTTCCTAGCAAATGGCGGACAAATTGTCAATATATCTGATAATTTGTCAATATACAATACCGCACACGACTGTTGAATGCTATTTGTTGTTTATTGAACAGATAGGAAATGAGAGGATTATCGATCTAAAGCAGTGAATGAGACTCGTGTATACGTAGCCACTACGTAGTATTGTATCCTCCCTTTGCTGTAGACAAGGTAGAGGATTTGTTACTGTACGCGTCGTCATTGAACCGTCATACATGTAATGACGTTTCTTATAGACCCTGCGATCAAATTTGCAATTAATGAGTTCCAATAGTTCTATAAAACATGCAAGGAAAATTTCAAAACAAAGGGCCCCTAAAGTTGGTGAGAAGACATGCCACACACCACAACTGATTCGCAGTACCAAAAAGAGTGAGTGGAAGGGGACGGCTGAAAAGCTGATTTTCTTTAACTCTCCGAATAGCACGTTCTACGTGGACTCTCAGCGAGGCAATTTCCTGCGTTCGATGAACCTGTCCTTCTGAAAACCGTCCTTCGGTATTTATAGGTGGCATGTTCAATCCAATGTTTCGGTCCTGCAAAAGTTTTTCAATATTAAATCCTTTGTCAGCCATCACCGAATCACCGGGTTCAAGTAGATCAAATAGGCCAGACCGTTTACATATCTCCTTGTCTGAAATGCTTCCAGAATAAAGCGAACTAACAAAAATGACAGGGCCATGTGGCGCAATACCAATCAAGCATTTACAAGTTACATAGTTCTTATAGTAAGAAAAAAGTTCACTCTGAAGAAGCAAGGATGATGGTACCTGCACTCGTACTTCACAGCAGTCTATTATAACACGTGTGTTACCATAATTTCCGAATCTGGAGGACTGGGGCATATGTTCTCTAATTTTCTCTCTACTCGCCCAAATTGGCAAGCTGTCAAGAGTAAAATATAAAAAATTTGCCCAAGTTATCGATAACCTGCTAACAGATGCAGTGGACAAGTTGAATCGAACACCAAGGTCTTTCACTCCAAAGCCTTGGCGAATCCGACAAAGAAATAAAAACAGTTCGTCTTGCAATGGCAGAGTTCTTGAATTTGCCTTTGCATTGAAATTCATCAGCTTACCACTTCTGACATCATCTTTAACAGCTGACCAAAGTGGAACAGTTGCAGCTGTTGATGAGATTATGTCAAAAAACTTCAAACACACACCATAACTTGAAAATCCAGAATAATAACGAAACATATCATCGGATGCCTTGAATCGTTCAATACCAAATGTGCACAAACTTAGCTTTTCAAGTTCTTCACTTAAATCCTGAATTCTTTCCTTTGCTTTAGATAACTTTTCGAAGAGGGGCAATTCTTCTTCACAGTACGTGTGATCCAGCAATGGCTGTTGTAGATATGGAATCTGATGGTCGATGGTACTTGGACCAGGACTTTCTTCTGGAGTGTGATGTCCACTACAAATACATTTGGATGCATTAATAACATGCATGTGACAGAAATGAAAACATTCATAGTTACGGTATCTATACGATGAACTAAAAATGGCAGTTATTGAGCTCGGGATTTTGCTGCACTTATCATAATAACCAGAAATACTTTTACGCGATTCCAGAATGGCCAAGCACTCATTGCATCTTTTTTCTGATAATGAGTTGTTCAAGTAATATTTTTGGCTGCACTAAACTCTACATATTGTTAGCAAGGCAGTATTATGTAGTGATAGGTTACTCTCCCTTCCACCCCATTGATATATTTGCCGAGTTCATGAAATAGTTTTGAATAATATTGGAATCTCTCTCACATAAAAGACCTATCTACTGTGTAACGGTCATTGTTAAGAAATAAAAGTAATTTGTAGCACCATATCATGTCAGTATACATTGACCTCACATCTGATGCCTGTGCAACACCCTTCTTGATGGTGGTGTTGACTTCGTCCAATTGAATATCCCAGGAACAGCTCCAATCTTCAAATAGTGACGTCCGCCAGACTTTAGTCTATAATCCTCGTCATTAAAATGCTGCCCACAAACACGTGTATTTCCAGTTATCTAGAGAAAAGTCAATAGCAACATTATCACGATAGAACAGGAGAGAGTATAATCGGATTGAAACACTTCAGGTAATTTACTCACTTTGAAATTCGGCCCGATTTCACGTCTAATTCTTTGTATCCATTTCTTCCTAATTTCTTCTTTCACGGGAAACCTATGAAAAGATAAATTTATGGTCTTTCTCGAGTCATTGTTGCATTTTGGAACACAACAATGATAATGTGATCTTCCTGTCACAGTCCACGATCCCGCATCTGCATTCATGTCTGTTTATCTCACAGGCAATACCGTATAATAATAGATTGTTTATCGTAAAATTTCATTGCAAGAAATCAATCTGTCAATATTAAACATAAAACTGTATTACAGGAATAAAATCACTAATATAAATTAGGTAAATATATCCGTTATGACCAGCCATTTTACACATAGATTAAATCTTAGAAGTCAAGCTGATATGCCATGATGTTCTTGACTTCAGGTGAGTTGTCACAAACCAGTACCGAAAAACTTCGTAAAAAGGCTGAAATCGGCTGTATTTCGCTAAAAAAAGATTCCATGCGAATAATAAACATGCTATTTATCTTAATTTAGCATCGATACCCTGAACTGCATCATATCGACAACCCACGGCGATAAATAACGAAACCAATACCAAAACTGCCATCTGCGCGCACGAAGCAAGATTCTCCGACCGCCATCCCTTGACCATAACGGCGGCGCTCGTGAGCAAAAATGAAAATCGTCCATTGGTAGTGAAATATAAATGCTACTTTTAAAAGTCCAGAAAGTTTCAAAGGTGGTATGTTAAAATAGCTTTAAAACTTATAAAAAGGTCAGAGTCCAATTTCGAGAATAGGACACGCCATGGACATGCTAGATTACGATATCCTAAGTCAAGGGTCGGCAACCTACGGCCCGCGGGCCGGATCCGGCCCGCCAAGCGAAATCGTCCGGCCCGCGACATAATAATTAGTTATCACAAGAATACGGCCCGCCGCTTCATAATGAGTTTCAATCTGCAGTGCATGAAAAAAATGCGGCATTGCTACGATATAATAGTAGCCTATACATCGTATTAGTCTATTGTTACGCCATGAAACGAAGGTGGTTGAAGTAGGAGATGGAATGGAGATAGACTAGACTGGATCAGTGCTTATCAATCGGGTGTATCTCGCAACCGAAGGTGTGACAATAAACGTGTTCTTCCTTTGCTTTAAAACACGCTTGGAGCGTCTCAGACGCAATGACGGAATTTCAAACTATTCAATTATAGATAACTGGCCTCCGTATGTTAGTTAGCCTGTCTATAGTTTGCTTTTCCAGAAGGCATTGTGTGCCCAGACAAAAAACCTGAATAGTGTTTTGGCCACAATGGTGAAAACTGTTAATATGATTTTTGTCTCATCAACTGAATCAGTTACGCCAGATATTACGAGAAGCAGAGAACCAATATGGCGATGTCATGTAGGCCTATACCTGTCATGTTCGCTCATTGAGTAGAGCAGCTGTACTTACACGAGTGTATGAACTGAGAAATGAAATAGCAACTTTCCTCGAAAATACAAATATCGCCGACTCATAATCTTGTAATCCAAAATGGGTATATCTCAACGTCACATCTGAACAAATTGAACTTGCAACTTCAGGGGGAAAACAACTACATACATGAGATCTTGAGGCGCATTCAAAACAAATCTGTGACTCTGGAAATGTCAACAGTACAAAGAAAATTACGCCCACTTTCCTATACTGGAGGAGAGAAAACCTAGCACCAACACTACATTTGTAACTGTGATACGAAATTTAACTACTGAATATTCACCCTCTTTTCCGACATTCCTTCTCTACAAAATGAATTCTGACTATTCAGTACTCTGTTTAATCTCGACGCCAATACCATTGCCTGAAAATTTGAAATTGGCCTTTTTGAAATGCGATGCAGTTGAATTGAATGACAAATTTTACAGAAAGAGCATATCGCTGCATGACTTTGACAAAGAGTACGTTCTTGAAATTGGTCTTTATCCCAGCTTGACCAGCAATGCAAAAGAAATTGCATCGATTTTTGGAAGCACGTGCGCACGTGAACAATAGTTTTGAACAATGAAATTCACGAAGAGCAAGCTAAGATCACGTATTTCGGACGTCCATTTTGAATAGGCTCTGATTCTTGTTTCATCTGACTTGTTACCAGAAGTTGAAAACCTTTCACAAAGCAAGCTGCGTCAATTGTCACAATTATTCTGTGTCGTTGAAGTGTAAATACGTGTGACTTCGGATTGGTATGATTGAGATTGCAGCAATTTAGGTTAATATACCGAAGTGAGCGAAAAATATAGTACTAAGAAACAATCCGGCCCGCCAAAGATTGTACACCCGAAATTTGGCCCGCGACTAGCAAAAGGTTGCCGACCCCTGTCCTAAGTAAATGCTAGATTGCGAAACATCGGTTTCAAAGGTTATGATGAGCCATATGTAATGTGATGAACTATTTCATAGGGCGATGGGCGACAATGTGGTGTGAACGGAACCACGCCAACCCGCTACCTAAATTATATTCACCGATACTATCGTGAAATTATACTGGTTACTCCGTATCCGCTACGCGCGACGAAAATTCTGGGCTCTACTCAACTTACTTCAACTTTTATGAAAATTAAATGTTGATACTCCGTGAAAACAGCCCCGAAATTCCTCAGGCTATCTTCCTGATTGGAGGATTGAACTACCTCTACTTGACAAACTGAAAATAGCGAAAAGTAAGTAGGTAGATCACAAAATGTTACGAAGTAGAAAAGCTATGTCTTGGTTAGGGGACTTCAGGGACAAATGATCCGGTATTTGGTCTTTTCTGTAGGTACTGTTGTTGCGTTAGCTGTTAGAAATAAATCATTTTTCTTTCGCTGGTGCCGTAGAAATATAATTCATGGTTTATTTATCTTGTTAAAGAAGGGAGTTATTATTGTTTGTCACAATTAAGTTTCCGAGACAAAAGTCAATCCTACTTTTATATTTTGACCTCAGTCAAATCGAGTCACCAAAATACCACAACTCGAGTCATTGCAATCCTGTCATCGTTTCCTTCAAAAAGTAGAAACTTTTGCGTCATGAGTTTCCGTTGCCCATGTATTTGTGTTACTTTCACGCATGAAATCAGATTTTGAACTTGAATGACGCAGTTGACTGTTATAAGAGGACTTTGAGCTCGATTTTTATTGTAAATAATAACATACACATTTATCGAGTATCTCGGAGTCTGTTGACATGCCATATATAATAGTTGTAGTGACAGGGTCTGGGGGTCTGGGGGCAGAGCCCCACAAAAGCTGCGTTTGTATAAATAAGGGGCTTGAAGTTTCGCCTAGCCCCCTCCCCCAATCCTAGGGCCACCACTGCATATTAGCTACATTTGCCAACACCAGAGACATCTATTCTTCAATCAGAGAGAACCATAATTCTTTTTATATTGTATGAATGCTATATTTAATATTATTTTCATTCGTATATGACTTGCACAACTTTCTTGTCTTCGGTAGTATAGGGTTAACATATGTTGGGATCCGGATCACACATTTGACAAATTATAAAAGTTAGATAACCGAATAAGAAAACGAGTGATTTGAAAAAAATTTCAAGAAATACTCTCGTTTTAACTAAAAGAAAAAATGTCATTCTCCAACTCGACTTCCTAAAGACTAGGGATGGTGCGAACCTCTGAAAGGTTCAGGTTCGTGTGAACGCGAACCTTTTTGAAAGGTTCTGTGTGAACACGAACGTGAACCTCATGACGTCACGTGACGTCATATTGCTAATTCCAATCCTATCTTTCAGTGAAGTGATAGCCTATATCGTACAGTGTACAGCTGTACACAATACCTAGCGACGACTCGGGCCACATAATGCCACAATGCTGAGGTACATATTGGCGTTTTAAACGTCGCTAAATGTATCAACTGAGGCAATCAAGTGATATGATTATCCCATAAAATCAATATTTTCCGTCGTCTAGCCAACAATTTCGACGACGACTTACCAGGGAATAAAAGCTTACGCCTTAACGGTCTAGTCCAGACCGGACAATGTATTCGGCCTCTGAGTATTGCTACATTGATATCGAGCAGAGTGTAAAACAGGTTTCTATACTTGCTACCGATTTTGCTCCATTAACAAGTTATACAGCAGTAGCCAACACCTCAACCGTACGGATTTGGATTTAATGATACAGTGAACCTATGCAGTCAAGATTGACCCTGAACTCCTGCTAGGTTTTTTACATCAGAAAACGATATTAATGTCATTGATTGGTGGAGTAAGCATCATTGCTGACTACGCATTTCGCTCGTGATGTTGTGTGATTGCGGGTCAAGCTCACAGCAGAGAGTCACTAAATGTTCACAAAGGATAATAAAGCTGGATATTTCGAGTAAACAATTGTAACAAAGCAAGTAAAACCTTTGAGATTGTCAAGGTGCATGGTCGTTTGGTCGTTTACTGTTGATTTTTATACTGCCAGCGCCATGCATTGAGTGGCCCGCAGTTGCAATGCAATAAATTTGAACGAAAACTGTCATAATGAAGTGAAAATTGTAATATACGCGAAAGGTTCACAGTGCAGAACCTACCAAGGTTCTCTTGTGAACGTGAACCTCTAAATTTCCGAGGTTCACACACAGAACGCGAACGTGAACCTCGCGTTCACACCATCCCTACTAAAGACCCGATTGAACTTCCAAATGCCTGATTTTGCGTCATTTGTGGCGTATTTTAGTTGTTCTGTCCAATGGCCTGGATCTCAAAGCTATAACGGAGGACTAAATGCTATGAAAAAGGATATTTTGACGTCCTGGGAAAACATTTTAAATCCCTGAAGAAGGTGGAAAAATCCTTCCAAATGAGGACGTTATATCTCTGAGTTATATCTCGACTGGGATGAGTGAGTCTCAGTCGCAATTAAGATTTGAACAAAGAACTGTCAGTAAACGAGGTTTTGATGTGTGTAATCAATTTGATCAATTCAATAAGGGCTCTTTGACGCTTTTCTGGAAAAACTGCTAAAGTATTGACGTCTGAAACATAAAGTCCATACCTTAATAGGAGATTTCCATATCATAAAACACTTACAAAATTCTTACCATATCTTACTTGCACATTTTCATATTCCATATCATATTACGTTCCATACATTACCATACTTCCATAACATACCATACAATACTATGCCCTCCCAATGATATTTGTGACGATATTTCTAAAAACAGCTATACTATGTCTTCATTGCAGAAGATTACTGCCGGAGACGAGAAGGGCTACATGTTTCTGAAAAATGTTTCACTACTCATATTATGTCATCATCATATGATATCAATTATGACAAAGCAGTTGCAGAATGCGCAAAACACGGAGCTCTAATGGCTGAGATTCATGATAGAGCTCAACAAACCGTTTTGTACGATTGGGTTGTCACGAAGATGCCAGCTGGTACATCGGTGACCTACTTATGGTTGGGAATGGAATATAAGCACTCGGTAATTGCATAAGTTTGTAACTATTACACATATGCAGTGTTAGGACTAAATCGCTGCCTTCAAGTCAAGATACAGTTCAGGTCACTGCAGTTTTTAATTTGCATATAATGAAGTCATTACAAATATTCTGCTTTCGAGTAACTTCTAGTCAGCAAATATTTTGACTACCACCTTACTTGTCGTTTATGTCAATGCGTACATGACAACTTCACTCTATTCATATGGAGGTGAGTTGATCCTGTTAACAGCGAAGTAGGTGGTGTGTTTGTAACATGGGGCTGTTTTAACAGTTAGCCAGGGGTGACAAATCTTTTCGACCGGAGGGTCACATGCAATTGACGAACTATCACGCGGGCCACTTGCCGCGCCAAGCGCGAAAAATCTTCAAAGTCCATATAGGTAACTAATAAGTCATTATTATTGTCACTTGAGTATATTGCGGGTCTGCTGTGTATCGATGGGCTCAGTTTGCAAGGACTGCACTATTCGATGCCTGGACATATCGATATCGAAAGCTTCGGCCAACATGCGACAATCATTTTGTGCCTGGGTTTGTATCGTCGACGGTCTTTCTGCGAGCGCAAACGCAAGGTCGCAGGTTGGATGACACTTTCTCTCGAACATAGTTGGTTCGTGCGAATATAGTTAGACTCAATCTAGTACATCAGGCGTTCTTTCATTTTTAGAAGGGGTAACAATATTAAAAGCAAGAAATCGAGTGACAACATCATTCGAGAAGCCTGAAGAAATTTTTTACTTTAAATTAATCTACCGCGGAATATTCTGCTTTATTGTAATGTACGAAGATACAAACATACCAAACATACGAATGGCCCATATATCTGCCATTGCGTCGGAAATGATATTTTAGTCGTGACATCCCGAGTGTTGCGGCCAGATCAATCAAATTTTGGGTTTGCCTTGCAAGTTCACCATCTGGGCAATCCGTTTTTGATAATATTACTAAGTTCGGAAATTACCTCGCGAGCCACGGGTTGGCCGCCCCTGAGTTAGGCTATGGTCAGCAATCGAGAGGGGGTGCTCACGTTTACAGAAGTATTTACTATCAAGACGCTGTGAAACTTTCAAGTATCTACTACCAATTTTGTGTAAAGGATACATTGCTTGTTGCATTATTTCGCAGTATTAAAAGGAATTCAATGTGACAGCGACCCGATTCCACCATGTTCACTGTGTTGAGCATTTTCGATCAACATTTTCAGCGTATAGAATATAGGTAAATATAAGAATGTGCAATTGTGCATATTGTGATGAATAACGGTAAACATCAACGCATCGACTGTGCAAGTATTTACCGAGAAGCCTCTTATCGCATAGTTGACGGCTTTCGTTAGCCTCCATAACTCACTGTGACACTTTTCGCGCATCATTCTATATATTTTCAATCTGCTAAAATATTTCTTTGCTAAATTGCAAGTAACAATTTACCATTGAATTGATTCAATGATCTATATCTCCTTGAGCGTGTCTTTACCAAGAGGTAATAATATACTTTCGCGTTAGTTATGAAATCTGCCATCAATCTTTTCGAATATCGCCATAAAACCAGCACCCGAATAAAGTTTGATAGACTCGCTACACAACAAACCATTAAACGTGAAAGGCTTATGAATTAGATCTATGGAATGGCTTAATCGTCCTAAAAGTAAAATATTAGGGCGACCTGTCGCGAATAGGGTAATTGGTCACGTGACTGATTGCATCTAACAACGAGCAAGCGTGTGTTCTCTGGTACTGTTTTCGACAAAAACCTCTGTAATAACACCATGTAACAAAAAAAAAATGTCCTAGGGAAATAATGCTATTGATGTAAGCTTATGTCATAAAAACATGAAAAATCTCAGTTACACAACCATGCCATCGGGTACGTCGTAGTGAGCCTACTCTAAATATATAGGTGGATTTCATGTCTAGTTACCGAAATAAAATTTGGTCTCCGTCAAGTTTCAGATCTGGCCGAAGATAGTTTCAAAACATTGAAGTCTTTCTGAGCGAATATCCATTGATGATAAGCCTTTCAGTTTTAAGGGAATATTGACTATGGCGTAAGCGGAGGAATGTATCATAATTAGGGCGTTTTTTACCTAAAAACGGATAATTTTGACCTTAAAAATCAACGATATCGTTACGGGTTCAGACTGGGCATTACAAGCTGAACAGATGCTTCCATAGAATCGGCTGTCACGACGATGGCCTTTGTGCAACATGTAGCGTTATAGAGACGGTTGAGCATTTCTTGTTGCAATGTTCTCGATATAGCTCGCAGCGAAACTATTTGAAGGACATAGCATTACGAAACCATAAGCCCATAGATATTGAATCATTTCTCGGCCTCCCTGGCACCAGTGACCTGGAACCTATGGCTTGTGAGCCATATATGGCTCTTTTGGTTATAAGATATGGCTATTTGCCTAATATATATTTTTGTATTGAATCGATCAATATTACAGCAGCTTGTTAGTAAATTTTCATCAGTGTCATATTAATTATTTTCGTGGCAGTATAAGCATGTATTTGAGAGGTAAAGACTATGCCGCTTCACGTTTAGGGGCTAGGACCCCCTCTTTTCAAAATTTTCAAAGTTAAGTTACTATCCCGTTTGCGACGAATCTCACTCCCAAATATGAAAAGAGAATAGCAGACATCGCGACGCCCATATGACAACGCAGTTTTGGAATACACATTATCTTTCTGATCTGACGCTTTATTTCCGAACAATAAATATGCAAATTGTGTGATTTTGGGAGAAAAATGTCATTGTCATTCAGGAACATCGATGGAAAATACCGATAGTAATTGAAGGTTTCACAATTTTAGTTCACTCATCCTGATGATAGGTGAGGTGCTGCCTCACTTGCCTCCCCTGACCCGACGTCACTGATGCATCACTGCTAAGAGTGGGTAGGCATATATACTGCTGTACTGACCATGTTTGGCCAAACGTATGTATGTGATAATGGATTCTCACATTTAAAAGGAGCGTCTCGACGAACCTACGTTCTCGGGACTCAAGTTTTACATGCCTAAATAAGACAACCATCATGATTAGTAGGAGTTTTTACATAAAATATGTAGCGTACACGACGAATCACCCATGTAATGAGTTCGAATCAGAGATACCAGGACATCGCTAAATTTGCAATTGTGACGTAACATTTGATGGAAATCTATGGCTCTTTGGGAGCTGAAATCGAAAAAAATACGGCCAAAATGACTATTTGGACAAAAATGATTCCCGACCCCTGCCCTGCACGGTTTTACCTGTGCTTGATTATGTGTTCCTCACTTAGCGGCATCTATAATGCTATAGGAAAATCGAGTGCACATGCTTACAACACTTTGGTCGGGTGGACAAGACCGTAGCTGCTAAGCACCATCATTCCCAATATATACCCACATACATACATAATTAGGGCGCTTTTTTACCTGAAAACGGAAGATTTTGACCTAAAAAAAATAATTTTGACATTTTATGTGCCTAAAAACATAATTATGACAAACTTTCGCCTTCATGTACGTAAATTATGTGCTTTTGTACATATAATGGTAGAATTGTACTACTTATCTTCATTTCTGGTTGGAACTGTATGACCTTAACAAGTAGTTTGTCCTGAAAAAACTATTTTGACATAAAAACTGATAAATTTTTGCATCAAAACACTTAATTTTACCGAAATCTGGACCTATCAATAATTCCAGTAGTTACATCACGCATTATGTTGGAAATAATTTAAATTTGTTGTAGTACAACGAAATATACTTTCGTACATTCTCGGGTTGAAAGTGTCTGTCCTTACTAAGTAGCTTGCCGAAAATTGAGAAAGAACGTTCAACAGCAGCAGTTGTTGACTGACAGCAGTGAAGTTGTGCGTACACTACTGGCGAAACAACGTATTGCTTCATTCAGACAATCGTGTCTACTTCACAATTTGTCATCATGCGCTTTTTGATATAAAAACCATTGCAGTCGTGCTTCAGTTACGATATTGCAGTACGTTGAGCATAACACAATGTCAGTCTTTTTTGTTTCATTTGATTTGACATTTTTTTGACATTTGATTCGCAATGAGCAGACAACGGGCACTTGGGCAGTCTACATCGGTAAGCCACAAGCTGTAAAATGTCAAATGATAAGTTCACCGACAGTGCAAATATCTACGATACAAACGAAATGCAGGTTGCAAAATAATTTTGACTTTTTGAACAATTGTGACAATTTTTTGACATAGCGCTACAAATTTGACGAAATTTTAACTCTTTTTGAGATATCAAAAAAATCGCACTATATCAAAAAATCGCACTAATCATAATCATATTGACAGAAGAAATGTCGGATGGAGCTCACTGGCAAATATTACATCATGAGTATTAGCAATCTCAATTTATATCTTCTTAACAATTGCTATACACCTTAGGTCAAGTAGTTCGTACTCGGTAGATATTCGAAGCTCGTAGAAGGAAATGACAATCAGCACCCTGCTTGAATTTCGACTTTTCCGAATCGTACATTTCGAAACTGTGGCAATTAGTGCAACTTAAGTTTGGTTCTACTCACAAGGTAAACTTAGATTGCATACTTCTTCTAGGCATCGAGTATGGATAAATGCTTCGCTTAGTCGGTCACATAATTGAAAGTTTTACACTTTTGGAATAAATGATATCAAATCAAATCTTACAACTCAACGGTAGATCAGCGATCCTTAATCTTTTTCACCTCGCGGACCGGTAAAATGTCAAAAACTAATTGGGGGACCTGTGGATCTCCAAAAATGAAGTCAACCGATAAATGTATGCATTCGTTTTTTTACAAGTATGGCAGTACAGCAGATGTTATCAGTCTTTTTATGGTCGCGGCTTATTTTCCGGTTTGAAATTGTTCTTTTGCGCACCATTTAGCCTAAAGTTATAGTCCTGGTCAATGCACGGTAATCGCCGTCGTCAATATGCATATTTCAATAAAATATGCGCATTTTATTTAACTATTCGTATCAAAACCAAGATCACTAGCGACATGAAATCGCGCAAAGCACGAAGAAAATTTTACAGCTGAATAAATATGCTTCACAAATCGACTAGTAAAATAATTTTGCTCTCCTCAATTGGGAGAGGGAGTTGCGGCAACCACGGTCCTGGTAGCTCATATTACATCACGGCTGTCCGCTGATCTGATCCCCGCATGTACGGGCTCAGTTTGCGTGAAGGAGTATAGCTCCACTCTAATGAGGAATAAATATAATTGTCATTGCTAAACGATTCTGGGCAAATGTTCCCTCTAAGCTGCGCACTTGCGATGTCAGAACATCCAACCTAATGATGCAAACAATTCATGTGACTCGTTCATTATGTACATTGTACAATGATTTCAAGGCCAGAAATTTTCAGAAAAAATATGCTAAATCCTTAATCCATTACGATTCGTTGTCGTGGTGACGTATACTATACGCGTGGCGAGATAGCGTCGTGATGTAATCCAAGCAAATCTAAGGGCTCAGTGAGATTGGTCTACGTAAGGGGTGGGCAAACTACGGCCCGCGGGCCGCATGCGGCCCGCAACACCGTTTTGTGCGGCCCGCGAGAGTCTCAAGAAACTTATTAAAAATATTGATATAATGCGGACTAAAAATCTACAGGGACATAATTAAACTTTTTCCTAATATATTTTACCATGTTAATTCTAAGGTAAATACTTCCTGTATTATTTTTTTATGTATAATTTCTGGCGCGACAGCCCGACCTCAACTCAAGGCCCACGCATTTTGAAAGGTTTGAACTGCTAAACATCACAGAAATCCTAAACGGAATTGATATAATTCGGATCACGAGTGTGATTTCAGATTGGCCACTCCAGCAACGTTTATACATTCGTTCTCTGTATGAGTAAATCAGGGGTGGCCAACCTGCGGCCATAGAAGGAAATTTGTGCGGCCGTAGACGCGCACGTCAATTAGTATGTGTTGGCGGCCATCGATATGCAATTTGAATTTACGAATTGACTCCCAATTTCTTGAAAGATTTTAATTAGTCTTGAAATTTCTTTCAATTTCACTTCCTTTTTCGATTTTAATATAGTAGCGATCTTTGCCATCAGAGCCCCACAGTACAGATGCGAAAAGCAGAGGAAATGATGCGCCTGATATCGAAATACCAACTCGAAATCGTGTGCACCTCTCTATACCGACAATCTGATAGGAGGTTAAGAAATAAAAGCTTGCAACAAAGTGACTAACAGCAATTGGCCCACATGGAGATGCATCATCATTTATAACTTGCCTTAAATTCCCGAAAACACCCCGTCCATCAACTCTACCGGTGAATCTGATCACATGGGCTGAGAGTTTGATAGTAATATGTAAAACTACTAATATTAATGACGAAATTCATTAGTGAATCTGAAAAAATTCACGCGCTTCGCACGAATATAAACAGTTCCTTACCATTTCCAGTGCCCACTCGTGATTTCGGTTCGTATAGTAAGCCTATATCATTTAATAGACGAGTCCGGAGTTCACCGGAGACATAGACACTTTAATGTGGTTATTTGGCGCCCAGCTCGCTCGTTAGGAATATGCCCAGGAATGCGCCCGTAGGCTACATGAGTAGTCGAAATCCGGCCGTGAATGGCCAAAATGTTGGCCACCCCTGGCGTAAAAGTAGGCTATTTATATTTATCTACACATAAGCGTGTTTGAAGGTAATATGGTTATGTCAGCATTGTGTCAGCGTGTGTGTCCTGGAACTGACCCAAAAGTGGAATTAGCAAATCTATGAACAGATAGCTGTTCACCGATTTCAATTTCAATCCCTTTTCCAGGAATCAGGACAACCGACTTTCATCCCTATAGTTTTGACAAATTGGTTTTTGAAGTCGACCAGCCTATAAAGTCTCGTCACTGTTTCTGACGCGTGTACGATTTCGTCAAAGCAATGTTTGGTTGGTTTTGAATAAGCATATAGATTATCTCCATGTCCTCGCTATATAATCAAATAGCCTACCAAAATTGTGTTTTGGTTTATAATCCCAATTTTATATAGTGCGGCCGCGAATGGATCCAGATGCTGAATGCGGCCCGCGAGCTCAAAAGTTTGCCCACCCCTGGTCTACGTCATACTTTCTATTTGGTCAAAGGCAATTTGACGGTAATTTTTGAACGGCTTGCCGAGCATTGGCAACCCCCGAAACGGGGCACGATTGTTGCATTGTAACAGAGGTTGGTATGTGACGCAACGATGTCATCTGAGCAGCTTATGAGCAAGTACTCACGAGAGGGAGAGTGTGAATGCTCACTCGTTTGCGCAACAATGACCAATACGCTTGCGGGTTGCGCTGCTCCTCATCTGTTCCCAGACGGAATGGCTGCATCACAAAACCAAACCCCGTTGCAATGCAACATTCTATCCTGATTTTTGAGGGTTCCAGGACTACGAGCGGAATGAAATTTATATTTTTGCAATCAGTACCGCGGTAGCTTTCAATTGATACCCGTTTTAGCAAATGTAATGCTCGGCAAGCCGGTCAAAAATGACCGTCGAATTGCCTTTGACCAAATGGAAGGTGTGACGTAGATCATTCCAATTAGCCGAGAGATTTGCTTGTGTCCACGCCATACTCGTGTATTTTATTATCTGCTCTAGGTGTGCGTGAGCGGTGCAACGCCTTTTTGCATGCATATTTAACTGGCCAACTAATCTGTTCAAAATATAATTACTTTGAATCATCACTCACACTTGAACTGTGACTTGACTCGTGACTTGACTTGACTTGACTTAACCCGAGTCACCTCCAAAAACGAGTGACTTGAATTGACTCGGGTCACCTTCGAAAATGGATTGGATTGACTTGACATAACTCGAGTCAAAATGTGCAATGACTCGAGATGACTCGCGACTCGAAAGTAGTGACTGGATCCCAACACTGAAATATACATGCAAAAAGGCGCTGTATCGCTCAAGAACACGTAGAGCTAAGAAAATACGTGAGTAACTGTATAGCTACATGCTACAGTCTGTTGTTATCAGCCAATATGTAGGGTAGAATACGAAGCCCCGAGAAGTTGAACAAATAGATGTAGTACAATACACTACCAATCTATACACCTCCGGGAGAATATCAACGCACAAATTATATTTGTTGGATTCAAATCATACAAGAGTGTTGGTAAAGGGTGAGCACTTCGTGATGTATGCACTGAGCCGTCTGAGAAACGAAGATACGTTGCTATCAGATTAATCTACTACTTCTACGACAACGTAAGCTTTGATCGTTTTGTTTGCGGTCAATGTATTTGTGATGTAATAATGGAGGATTAGCGAAACGTACAATCAGTGAATGACTGGTATCGCGAATAGCCCTAGCAATGTTCCCTCTATATTTTCACGAATCTGTGCGCACTCACCAACTCACTGCGCGGTCCCTGGGACAACAGCGCGTAACGTCTAAAAAAGGCCATCACTTTGGATTTTTTGTGCGCAGCTTAGATTTTCTGTGCGCAGAGACCGTTTCAGCACTGCGCAATTGCGCACGCGCGCGGCTTAGAGGGAACATTGAACCCGAGCATACATAAGATGGGGTGGTTTCACCGATACAATTTACTTGATAACTTGAAATTGACTCGTTGATTTTGCGCCGAGTCACGAGTCAACCCACATTTCTGAAGCGCGGAGTCAGACAAGTAAAGTCATTTTTGCAAAGTGACTCGAGTCAAGTCAAGTCATACGAAAAGGATAATTCGAGTCATCTCAACACTGCTCTCCGCTGGTACCATGTGAATAGGGCATCAATTGGTATTTCATCATTTTCTGCTCAAGATCCGAAACCTCCATCACATTACATATACATCGAAAGGGTACTCAGTTAAATAGGTTCAAAAACCCTTGAACTTATTTACCTGCATGTGATATTTGCAGCTATCTTTCTATTGAGGCTTCCTCATTAGGCCTCATAGAATTCGTCATTCACCGAAACTCTGTCTTTAATTTTGTGTAATGACGCTGTAAGAACAGTAGGTCAGGGAAGTAGGGGCCCCTATAAACGTCCGACACGTCGACATTCCGAATTGTGCTACTGGCGAGAATCGAACTTGGTTCAGCTCCGCCAACTGCGCCAACGAGCTAGTAGGGAGCACAAGTGAGGATCCAGTGAAACAGGAAAAATTTGACACGTTCATAATGAACATTGACTAGATGACCTTGCTTAAAGGTCGTATCGCATCTCCATCGTCAAAGCATCTCGATGGTGCAGGCGAAAATAAATCTGATCTCTCTCTCTCTCTCTATCTCTCTTGATCAAGGGTGTTACTGGAAGACCGATTTGTTGTGGGGAGAATATCGAAAAAGCGCCTAAGATTCGTTTCCCCTTTCATTTCCTCGCCAATCATTATTTTCCCGCTATTCGGTATTGAGTGCTTGATTGTTCTTATAGACTTCAACCTTGCTGTACCGATCAGGAATGGAAAAAAATTCGAACCAGTTTCAATGGAAACCAGGATCGCCAACCTCTCCATCGTCACACAAGTACATAGTCATGAAAGTGAGAAATGACGGTAGTTCCAGCTTCGGGATATATAATATCCAAAAATCACTCGGGCGGAATGGAGTGCTGTGCGAGAAAGATACCTGATCATTCATAGCAACTACAGAAAAAATGCCTGCCACGAAATGTTGAACTAAGAAAGTTGATCCTAATATGTACATATTGTTATATTATCAATACTGTCTCGATGTAGGAATTAACATGAATCGTCGTAAAATCATTGTAAATAGTTTGATGGTTATTGCATGACACGATCTATATTGTTTCACAAGATTATCTAATACTAGGCAGTGATGATCATCGGACGGACTCGGATAGCATTAGGACAGAATATTGGACAATATCGGACAGGGTTCGAATATTGTCACATATATTTTTCCGGATATTGTCGGATAGTTGTAACTTTTGATACGGATATTTCCGGATAGTTGCCAGCAGAAGTGAGTTTTCATTACAAGCCGACAGAAAGAAGTCATTAATTCGATAACCAAACACAGTCAGTCAACACCTTGCGATATGACTGGTATGACTCTAAAATGATTGCCAACGGTCCAAGCAAAGAGAAATCAACTAACACCACTACTATTCTAGAGTAGACAATACTATACGACCAATCATATTATCACATTTATTTGGTAAAAATTACCACGTGTAACATATTTGCCACTCTAAAGATATATGACACGAAAATTGATAAAAAAAATGGTATGATTGAGATTCGATATGAGCTCTCTTGACCTAGTTATCAGCACCAACGAATTCTCGCAGAGCAGTTTGTGTGTGTCCTTCACAAAATTGAAAACTTCGAAGGCAGAAGGTGTTCTTTCAATCAGGGCTTTGGAGCCGGAACCGGAGCGCGGAGCCGGAGCCCCGGAGCTGTGCATTTTTACCGGAGCTGGAGACGGAGCCGGAGCTCTACATAGAATTCAGCCGGAGTCGGAGCTGGAGCCAGTTATTTGAGGGGTAGCTCCGGCTCCGACGTATTTCATAAGATGCTATTAAATATGCAACAGCCATATCTGCTGAGCTCGCATAATTCAACAGCAGGCCTTCGCTAAATTAAGAATATTTTCCTCTTTGGCGCTACCTTCTCCAACTAACCATGTTCCTTGGGATTTAACAGCAGAACAGTCATATGCTCAATGTTCAATTTTCATATATGAGTGCCGAACCTCGGTATGGTAAATATGCCTGTGAGTATTGTGGGTATTCGGCATACCCGCAATTTCATCATCAGCACAACCTTGTTGGCCAATTGTATGGTTCGAAAATAATGATCACTATGTACTACGCGAAATGGGAGAGAGGATAAAAACGTGATATCGTTGCACATGTCAATATGACGAGCACGGGCCAAGAAATTTCATCTCATCGTTGATATGAATCGGCTGAGCAGATACTCGTTCTTTAGTGATAGTTCTTTAATCGGGTCGCGAAATTGGACAGTGTTATTGTGTATGCAAATATGCACGTGAATTGGAATTCAATAATGCGCACGATCGTCATTCACTCCAGTGAGGATTTTCGAGCGTAAATAGGGGATGGCAGAAGAGAAGGCTAGCTCAAAACGTCGTTACACTCAATAAACAATTGTCACCGTGCGAGATACTCAATGCGAGGTCAGGATTCCATGGTGTTTGATGTTGGAAACAAATTACTGATTTGAGACGCGATTTCCAATTTGTAATCATCTCTTTCGTAAATTCATTCTTGATGTGTGCTTGATACTCTAGTATTCCCGGATTATGGCGCACTGTGACTTGTAAATGTCCAATGTGCATACTGCATAGTTTAATTCGTTATGGGCATGGCGCAATGTGCATTGCTCAGTGTTCAATTCGATTATTCGATTTGTTTAAACGGGAAAATATTATATTCCGATAAACTTGATCGACACCGGATGGACTGGCAACGATTGCACCAATACCGAACGTCAAACCATTGGCGATTTGGTACAAATCGAATTTCTATTGATCAGGTCGTGATATCCTCCCATATTGCTCTTACTACAGTTACAGTTGAATAATAATCGCACATTTAAAGATTGAATTGAGCTGTATGGCTTAATGTTAACGAGTACAGTGCCAGTGTTAAAACGCCGCATAAGAATTTCAATGCTGTACACAGAAATTGCATAGAGTAAAGTGCGTTCTAGTGCAACTATGATGTTATCGACAATTGACAAGTATTCATTATAACGTCACAAGTCGGCACGGCGGTACCTATGGCCTTTTTCATACCGGGGTTCCGGGAATAACATTTCTCGAAAATGTTTACCGGAACCCCTCTATGTGAACATAACACTGGTGTTTCGGGGCGGTATGAACGCACTTATTTTCGGAGATTTTTACGGGACCGACTGAGTATGAACACGAATGGCGCAGCTGGGTTCCCGGAACGCTGTCAATCAAACTTTTAGTTACGGTAACGCGCTGTTCATTCCGACTGCTTGTATTTCGAGGTCAGCTACCTGCGGCATTTTGTAATGGTATTGGGAATGTATTATTCTTGGATTTCTATTCTGTATGCTCACAATACGTAGTCACTGACTACTAGTCAGCTTCTTTTTGCTGTGGTTTTGTAAACAGAGCACGGCTAAAAAGGTAGAACACCATCTCCAACTGATGCAGCATTGGGTGAGTTGCCTGAAAACTTTAGGACTTCAACACTAATTTGGTAGGTGATCTTGACCCTAACCAAATTTGTTACATCATAGGCAAGTTTCTAACCACGGATATGCTGTGCGTAGGTTAGTCACCGTCATATACGCCTACTGGAAAGGGGATTTAGTAACATCTGCTTTGATAGTGGCAGCACAGCAGAGAATGATGTCCTTAGCTCTGACTCACTAACCAAAATTCAAATTGTACCAACGGTCGTACATCATCCAAGCCATAATTTGGTTTTCACCTATGCCTTCATTTTCTTGTTGCAACCAAGTCATTCCTTTGTTATGCAATGCTAGGCAAGTGTAACTTGATCTGATCTTTCTGCAGGTCTAGATGGAGGATACTGATGAAAAAGGTGGAACTGTGCAAGTGTGCATTAAAATTTCTCTCATGAATAAAATGAAACAGCACAAACACATCTGGTTCAGCAAGAGCATTGTTTATTGAGAAAGTCACACAGGGCATTTCCAACGTCTGGGCCAGCGATACTTATATCACCACCAGGACTTCATTGCGTTAACCATACTCTGTATCATTCTGGCCTTAGCGGATTGCAGTTTCTGAGAAATGCCGGACACCGCGCCTTCAGTCGACCAAAATCTTTCAACCTTCATGTGTGCTTTGCTAAGTTTCTGAAAAAGCAATTGTGAATTTTAAGGGCAGCAGAACGGAAATTTATATTACATATTTGAAATTAGCTTCAGCTTATGCTGTTTCAGGGAAAAGGCTTCATGAGCCAAGGCTGAAAGGGATAGGCTGCGTCATCAGTTATGTAGGCTAGTACGGAAACCTCCGGCTTCCAATCATGAAGTCATCCTGACAAACTTGAATGCAGCTAATGCATGTTTGGTACAAATGTTGCTGTGGTAATTTTTTACCCACCCACAACACTCAGACTTGTACAAAGTACTGGAATTTTAAAATGCGGAACTTTAACTAGAACTACCCAATTTTTCAAACTAGCAACTAGAACAGGGGTGGTCAACCTTTTCAGCCAAAGGGCCACATTCGATGACGAACTATTCTGCGGGCCACTAGGCGCGAAAATTTTTTAAGTAGATAAATTAATGATATTGTCACTTGACTATATTGCAAGCCTGCTGTATATTGCTGGGCTCAGTTTGCAAGGACTGGACATATCGATATCGGAAGCTTCGTCCAACATGCGTCAATCATTTTTTGCCTAGGTTTCATAGTCGACGGTATTTCTGCGAGCGTAATCGGGAGGTCGCAAGGTCGCGAATATATATAGTTAGACTCAATCTGATACATTAGGCGTTCTTTCATTTTCACAAGCGTTCTTTCATTTTCACAAAGGGGTAACAATATTAAAAGCAAGAAATCGAGTTACAAGATGTTGCGCTAAGCGTGTAGAAAATTTTTACTTTTGATAAATCTATCGCAAAGTATTCTGCTTTATTGTAGTGTACGAAGATCTACCAAAATGTGACTGGCTCATGGATCTACCAATGCGTCGGAACTAATATTTCAGTCATCATATCTCAAGTGTTGCGGCCAGACTAATCAAATTTTTGATTGGCCTTGCAAGTTCACAATCTGTGCAATCCATTTTTGATAATACTACTTATTTCGGAAATTAACTCGCGGGCCACGGGTAGGCCGGCCCTGAACTAGAACTATCAACTTTTCGAAATTTGCAATTAGAACTAGAACTACTCTCAAATATCCACAACTAAAACCAGAAAGTATTCACTTTTTCAAATCCACAACTAGAACTACTTAGTTTTAGTAACTAAAACCAACTTAACGAGTGAGCAGGGTCCCAAGTCAAAAGTCTTTAATAGTTTTGACTAGATCAGTGGTTCCCAACGTGGGCGATATCGCCCCCCAGGGGGCGATTTGGCGATCTAGGGGGGCGAAAATGACGAAGGGGGCGATAGGGGGGCGAAAATGGACAAAGGGGGTGACGGGGGGCGAAAATAGCGAAGGGGGCGATGACGCGTCAAAACGGCTGACTTTTTTTTTTTTTTTTTTTAGTCAACCCGCCGGTGATTACAGCCTGTATGCCCAATTATCGTTGCACAAAATTTGGGGGGCGATGATTGGTGTTGACCTTGAAAAGGGGGCGATGGGCCGAAAAAGGTTGGGAACCACTGGACTAGATTCAAGTCGAGTCATTTTGAATTCACCACCGAGTCAAATCCGAGACCAACTCATCGAGCAGAGCATCGAGTTCGAGTCATGGTTTTATGACTCTAGTCCGAGTCCAAGTCATTGTGTTGACTGCTCAGTTTCCAGTTTTAGTCTATTTTCCATCAATTCTTGTCGTGGTATTCAAAAACTGGCTGACATTCCGCCATGCCATGACAAATATAGAAATATTACTTTTGCACTAAGGATGGGCAAAATCGGGTACCTGAGTGATTCGATTCTGAATCACTTATTACGCTTCGAGTCGAGTATCATAATGATGACATCACAACAAAATGTACTATGCCCAAATTCAAATGTGTAGGCTACCTTTTATGTCACCACAAAGAACATAACGCCTACTGTCCCTCACATTAAAGATACTTGGGTGTTTTTTAGACCATACCGATTTCATTGCACTGCTTGACAGTGTTATGGGATGATCATGACTTCGGAAATGTGTTATTTCCAGCAACGATCGTAGCTTTGAATATCTCGTATGTTGCGACACGACCAATCAAGGTTTCAAGGCTTACTCAGTGGAAAATAGTATCAAAACTACAGTATAATTCTCATTAGTAAATCAACTTTCAGTATAATTTCAGTACTCAAAAAATAGTATTTTACTACTCAACTCGAATCAATAAAGTTAATGCTCGATTCAGATTCGAGTATTCGAATCATTGTGGCTAGCCCTACTAGGCACCAGCAATTATTTTTATTAAAATCAACTTGTGACAGTTGCCTTCATTCATAAAATACATCTGTTGCTTACCTGGATCTATAAACGATTGGCTTCATTGGCTAGCCTCCAAAGAGCGACAGCTACTCAGCAATCAAGAGAAATTGAGTTCGTATAATTTGCTGGCTGCTTTTCATTATGGTCTCGAAGCTTGTTGCAGAGTATACCAAATGTTTCTCTCACGGATTTCTAGAATTCCCTGGTTTCTCTGTACAGTATACATAAGATTAGATTTACCAAAACCATTATACAGCAATCACAAAGATAAACTGACTTTGTCGTACGCAGATGTGATCGCTGGTTCTTTTCATTCCACGACTCTATCCTCTTTGCTGGCTTCCAGTTTCTGCTCTCAGCTTCGGTTGATAATATACAAGCCATGAACATGCTCGGGCTCTATTACTGATACAGGTCAGGTATATTGACTATAGAGCCCCATACACATCGAGAAGGCATATCCGCAACATCCCATAGCAAAAAGTTGGAGCCCATTTCTCCGCATCTCACGAATATGCCTCTTTCACATCGTTTTCCACAAGCATATTACAACTGGAACACCCCACAGACATGGTTTCGTAACTGTCAACACTTACGGAGAATCGCGTTCATACTGGCCATAATTTCCCGCGAATTTACCGAAAAAACGACCTGTATGAACATAAGTTCGCGGTAACTCTAAATAGGTATGAACGCGCTCATTTCCCGGAACTGTTTCGGTAATTTTTTCTCTATGTGAACATCGCCTATTCCGGAACTTGTTCCCGAAAGAGTTTCGTAAATCCGGTATGAAAAGGGCCTATGTCTTCGTTGCTGCATCTGACGTTACTGACGGCTGACAAACTCTATATTACTATAGATAAGTAACCTACGAGTAAATTAGTAATCCATATAGACCAGGGGAGCCAGAATTTTCGGCTAAACGGCCACATGAAATTCACGAACGAGTGCGCTGCCCACTAGCCGCGCCAGGTGCGTAAAATTTTCAAAACTTATATTATTATTCTTACTTGGGTATATTGCGGGTCGACTGTATACCGCCCGGTGGGCTCAGTTTGCAAGGACAGGACTATTCGGCATCTGGACATATCGATATCGAAGATTTCCGCTAATATACGACAATCATTTTTTGCCTACATTTCATCGTCGACGATCTTTCTACGAGCGCAAACGCGAAAAGACTTTCCCTCGTAATTGCAAATATAGTTAGACTCAATCGGCTAAATCAGGTGTTTTTTCATTTTCAGGAGGGGGTAGGCTACAAAGTAAGAAATCGTGTGACAATTAAACATACAAAGCATGAAGAAAAATTTGACTACTTTTTCAGTTTATTGTAATGTACGACGATTTACTAAAAATGTGACTGGATTTTGGATCTGCCAAGGCGTCGGAACTGATATTTTAGTCATCAACATCCCAAGTGTCGCAGCCAGACTAATCATATTTTTGGTTGGCCTTGCAAGTTCACAATATGAGCAATTCAAATTCGATAATATAACAGGATTTCGATAATATAATGGGAAATTAGCTCGCGGGCTACTCAAAGCCTTCTCGATTCCGATACCTAAGTGTTGGAGGTTTACCTAGGCTCCTCCTCGCCACCTCCTCCGCGTAAGCGCTGTCTTACAAAAGCCTAGAGGTGGGCCGTGCTATAAGTCGTTAGTTACGGAAACTAAGAAGAATATCGGCCTGGTGCGAATGACCATAGTAGTCGACGAACACCATGAATACCCAAAAAACAAACGAAACAAACAAAGCGTTCTCGCGGGCCACATATCACCCGGAGGCCGCGGATTGCCCACCCCTGATATAGACAGACACCTTCGATAGTTTTCAGAGCCGGAGCAGTGGGGGTATGCCAAGTCCTGTGACGTCATATCCGCACGAGAACGCAATTCACTCCATGCCATTGCATGTACAATTATACATTGTACACATAAAACAGCATTAAAACAGTGACGTGATGTTTTAATACCGGTACTGCGCCCGTTGATATCAAGCCTGACCAATTTAATCTTGACGATTTGTTCAGATGCAACTACAGAAATGGGCGCATGTCGCGACCTTATCAGTAGAAATTCACTTTTTACCAAATATAGCCAATGGCTTCAAATTCGATATTGGTGCGCTCGTTATCAGTCCGTCCGCCGTTGAATAAATTTAGTGGAGTATAGAACGTTCCCCTTCAAGCGAATCGAAATAACTCAAAATTAGTCCCACTGACAATCCGGCGGATCATCAATATTTTAGAACATAATTCAAGGTTGTGCACTGTACAAGTCAGTACCCAATTATGATGCAAGATGGCAAGTGATATTGCGTGACAATTCAAGAATATGAGTGTATCAAGCAGACAAGATTGAATACACAAAATTGATGATTAGAAATCGGAAAGCGCGAATCTAATCACTAATTGCCCTCTTATATTCAACACCAGGGCGGGGTTCGGACACCGCATTAACTAGCTCGCATCGCGGCAATTGTAGGCTATGCGGATTATTATAGCGATCTTGGCTGCATCGATGCATTTTCGTATTTACGTTCACAAATCGTTACAGGAGTAAACGATCGTGCACGTGAATGAATTGCAATTCCTAGGCAAAAACGATAACGCACTATCCAATTTAACGCTACAATTAAAAAACTATCAACGAAGAACGTGCATCTGCTCCTCCAATTCAGAAAGGAGACACTGTTTCTCGGCGTGCGGCATGCGCGCCTCTAAATCAACATGTGCAGCAAGGTAATGGTTTTATAGGGTTACCATATTTTGGAATCCGGAAAGGAGGAGACTTTTACCAAATTAGAAAAGTTAGTTGATCAAAACTGAAAACAGTCGATTTCGCTATCTTGCAGTAAAATTTTGTGGGTTGGCTAAAAAAAAGATCATCAATTTCGTTCGACTACCGATTTACACACTTTTTAGTTAAAATTAGTGTGTTGATTGAAAGAAGAAGATCGTCGCTTTCGATCGAACCACGAATTTCCTATTTAGCGTCATTTATGCCCATTTTCACTCGTATCTCTCCATTGTCTTAGCTGTAAAATCTGTAAAGGAAGACAAATTTCCAAAAAGGAGAACATTTAGGCGTACTCGGCTGGGACATTTTCAAAAACCTGAAAAATGAGGACAGATCCTGAAGGAGGACGTATGGTAACCCTAAGGATATATCCTGTGGCGTCGCATTTACATTCTTCTCAATACTAATCAGGTATTTTGCTCATCTCTCATGAGCATCAGTCCCGTTTTGTGACATGCATGGTTTTCATTAATTTTCGAACCACACAATTGGTCATCGGTGGTGTGGTGATTACGTATTTGGGGATATACCTATAATGCAGTAATTACGTAGTAAGCGCGGCAAATCCAACCTGCCCAGGTTTGGCGACTATGTATAAACATGGTGACTGGTTAGTTCGAAAAGGTGGTCCCAACAAGGCAACAATTCCTAATTTTTTGAACGATTATCCTAAAATTATGTGAATTCAGCCGTCAGTAAAAGCATAGCATCTTATGAAATGTATTGGAGCCGGAACTGCTATTCATAGAATCGGCTCCAGCCCCGGCTCCTCTTGAACTTTATGTAGAGCTCCGGCTCCGCTGAAAATGCACGGTTCCGTCGCCCCTGCTCCTTGTTTCGGCTCCAAAGCCCTGGTGCTGGTGTGGACACAGCGAGATTGAACGGCTCATTGCATTTTGATTACGTCATACTTTCAATTTGACAGAAGACAACTTTACGGCCAGTTTTGACCGGCTGACCGAGCGCTAAATTCGATATAATGGGTATCAATGGAAATCTGCTGCTGTATTGATTACGAAAACATATATTTTATTCTGCTACGACAAGATTGTTGTGTCACAATGCCAAAGTCGATCATAATGCACAATTCAAGGCTGGTTTTGGGGGGTTCCAGATCTATGAGCAGAATAAAATTTTTGTTTTCGTAATCATTACAGCAGCAGCTTTCCATTGATATCCGTTTTATCGAATTTAGCGCTCGACAAATGGTCAAAAATGGTCGTACAGTTGCCTTTGGTCAAATGGATAGTCTGGCGAACTCCAAATGCGGTGAGCCATTCAGTTTCACTGTGTCCACACCATTTAGTACACTATGGTCAAACTCTTCACCTGACTGTCGATATGAGCTGTGCTTTCGTACAGCCTGAGTTTTGTTTCTTTATTGTAATGTATTAAGGAACGTCGACGTATTGAGAGTTAACAGTAACCAAGATGACACAGCAAGAGTCAAGTGTGGAGAGAATGCAACCCGATTTATGAGACACTGACTTTCCCAAATACAGTACTATGTTCAAGTGAAACAACACAAGTTTTCAAGTTGCACAACGCACCTAAGAAACCACAACCAAAAGGCCAATGACAATGCAGAGTTGAAGATGAGTCTCTTCTCAATCAATAAACAAGTCAGCGAGACAACTTCTGAACTGCTACTCGGGATGAAATTTGGACTACATTTGAAGTAGGCCTACAGCATGATTAATGTGGACATTATGTGTGAGACGAATATAAGTATTGTGCCCCAAAGGCAGTAGTTCTCAGCCTAGGGGGCGTGAGTGCATCTGAAGGGGAGCGCGAAGAAGCGGTCAACTAAAAAAAATATCGCACTCTGCGTGATTTACCTCTAATTCACGCGTGTTTCTCTATATATCGACCGAAATCTTTTTGAATTCTCTCATCAACAGTCCTAACATTCCATGCCATCGAACAATCTGATGGTGTTGCTAGCATCCCGGTTGGAATTTTGGATATGACGATAAGGGAGGGCGCGAAATTTTTCACTATCATAAAGGGGGGCGTGTATAAAAGAAGGTTGAGAACCACTGCCCAAAAGCCTAAACGTGGAGCTGATTAATCAAAGGTATTATAAGCACCATATCAGCAAGTTGCTAGTGAACAAGCTTTCATGCCTTCTAACAGTTGTGGGCAAAATGCGGATTATCTGCATTCTATGCTCTAATAATTGGTAATGGACAATTCTCACCGCTTTAGCGCCCCCTATGGATGGATGGCGGTCGTAATTTTGCCTCCATAAGGCTACCATTGTGTGCAGAAATATTGCAGTTGTTTTTCCTTTATGGCGGCTCGTTACTGCGAATGCATGAGTTGTTAGTTATTGCAACACTACTAATGCCTGATTTCATGTCATTGCTAGCGAAATCCAGACTCTACTTCCTCATTATAGCTGTTTGAGAAGCCTTAGCGTGTGACTGTATTTTTGCTTTAACTGAACTGTCACCAGTAACAGTAACAATTTTCACAGCAATGTATGAAGCTTGTATTTGCTGCGTTGTTGACGGGTCTACCAGAGTTCAGTTTTGCCGACGTAGACAGGATTGCCAGTGAATCGAGAGGTAATGGAAATAACAAAGGCTGAAAATAATCCGCTGAATCTTACATAAGAGATTTTAGAGGCATGTTGTAATTTATACTAGCAGAGGTCCTTGGTTGATTCATTCAAGCACTCAAATTATAGGCTCCTAACTGGCTTTGAGAATTAGACTTCGTGACTTTGCAAGTATCATCAGTGATCCTGATGAGTTTGAGCATGTCAGTATCAGCACGGTGTTGTTGGGGTCTAGAAAATAAAATCAAATAACTTGTCAACAAATTATTTAGTAATAAACAAATATGAAGCTTTACAATATGAATACAAATTGCTGTCGTTGCAATGTTTCCAGTTGCACTGCCCCAGTCCAATGATTGTCAAGTGCACTATATACTGCTGCGGTATATTATGTTCCAGGTGCAGATGTGCCTCACCGACCAGCCACAACGCCACGGACCATCGATGATCGACAAGGATATTTCAAAATCTGATGAAAAAGCTAAACTGTCATGGACACCTTGCTCATTTGCGGGATATGAAAACTGGGTTTAGACTTAGTTCTCCACGGTGGAGAGATCTAGCAAGCCGCTAGCTAGTAGCTAATTCCCAGTTGTGTCCCTGATAGCTTTGTGCATAACTGGCTAGCTCATAGCAAATAAATCGTCAATATATCTGATAATTTGTCAATATAAAATACCCGACAGAACTGTTGAATGTTATTTGTTTGTTTATTGAGCAGGTAAAAAATGAATGGGTTAGCGAGAGAAAGCAGACTTGACTTGTGTGTATGTAGCCACGGTGGCCATGTGGCGCGATACCAGTCAAGCATTTACAAGTTACATAGTTCTTATACTAATAAAAAAGTTCACTCTGAAGAAACAAGCATGATGGTGTCTGCACTAGTCTATTATTAACATGTGTGCTACCATAATTTCCTCATCTGAAGGATCGGGCATATGTTCTTTAATTTTCTCTCTACTCACACAAATTGCCAATTTCCCAAGAGTGAAATATGAAAAATTTGCCCAAGCTATCGATAACCTTCTAACAGATGCAGTGGACAAGTCAAAAAAATTCAAAACCAATCCATAACATAAAAATCCAGAGTAATACAGAAACATATATCATCGGATGCCTTGAATCGTGCACACAATCAGCTTCTCCAGCTCGTTACTTAAATTCCGAATTTTTCGCTTCGCTTTGCTTTAGATGACTTTTCGAAGAGGGGAAAATCTTCTTCACAATACGTGTGTTCCAGCAATGGCTGTTGTAGATATGAAATCCGATTGTTGCTACTTGGACCAGGAATTTCTTCTGGAGTATGATGTCCGCTACAAATACAGTTGGATGCATTAATAACATGCCGACAGAAATGAAAACATTCATAGTTACGATCAACTAAAAATGGCCGTTATTCAAGTACATCTACGTTTTTCAAGTAATAGAGTACCTTTTATTATATAATTAGTGTTGGTGGCATAACCAAGTGCAGAAAAAAATTAAAAGTAAACAATCACCCGAATCGCAAATGAACCGAATTGGATAAAATGTCTGTCAGCTTGCCACACACTAATATCACTAATAATGTTTGGTCATAATGTTTGTCGCACTTCAAGTGATACAGCAGCTTGGGAGTGAGCTCTGGATTTTGCTGCACTAATCCTAATAACCAGAAATACTTTTATGCGATTCTAGAATGGCCAAGCACCCCTACGACATTTTTCACCGAGTTGTGCAAGTTATATTTTTGGCTGCAATGCACTCTACATATTGTTGGAAAGGAAGTATCACATAGTGATTGGACTCTCCTTTCCACCCAATTGATATATGTGCCGAGTTCGCAAAATGTACCAGTCATTGTTAAGAATTGAAAGTAATTTGTATCATCATATCATGTCAGTTTACATTGATCTCACCTCTGATGCCTGTGCCACACCCATCTTGATGGTGGCGACTTCATCCACTTAAATATCCCAGGAATTGCTCCAATTTTCAAATAGTGACGTATGCAAGACAAAATCCTCATCATTAAAATGTTCCCTTCAAACATGTGTATTTCCAGTTATCTGGACAAAAGACAATAGCAATGTTATCACAGGGTTGTAATGACTCGACTAGAGTCAGACCCGAGTCACGATTCTCTGACTCGACTTGACTCGAGTCATTTTCTGAAAATACGGAAATGATTCGACTCGACTAGAGTCAATCTGTGTATTGACTCGACTTGGACTCGAGTCATTGCGCATGACTCGAACCAACTCATATGACTCGAGACTTGGACGGCCAAGGTCAACATTTCATGGTAGTTTCGAAGAATAGTGAAGTAACCACACTATTGGGATTTCGTCTATTGGTTCTGATACTTGAAAATGCGACCAGAAATTGCTAAATGAGAGGAAAATTAGTATATTATAAATGCGAACCATTAGATATTACCAAACGAAGTTAAAAAGTGGGTTTAACAAGAGTTTAACTGGAAACTGAACAGTCAAAATATTGACTTGAGCTGGGACTCGAGTCATAATACCATGACTCGGACTCGACCCTCTGCTCTATGACTTGGACTGGGACTTGACTCGGTGGTGAATTGAAAATTACTCAACTTGACTCGAGTCAAAACTATAAAATAGAGATTGACTTGTGACTCGGAGCCTTGTGCCTTGGTTACAACCCTGCGTTATCACGAAAGAACAGGAGAGAGTATAATCTGATTGAAACACTTCTGGCAATTTACTCACTTTAAAATTCGGCCCAACTTCACGTCTAATTTTCTATATCCATTTCTTCCTGTGGCTCTGAAAAAAAAGATTCATGGTCTTTCTTGAGTCGTTGTTGCATTTCAGAGCACGACAATGATAGTGTGATCTTCCTGTCACAGTCCACGATCCCGCATCTCCATTCATGTCTGTTATCTCACAGGCCATATAATAGGTTGTTTACTGTAAAAGTTCTTTGCAAGAAACCAACATGTCCATACGGTATCGAACATAAACTGTATTACACGAATAAATTCTCTAATTTAAATTACGTAAATATATCTGTTACGACCAGCTATTTACAAATATATGTGCACTAGGAAAGGTTAAGCTGATATGCCACGTTCTCGGCTTCTCGTTCTCGTGAGCAACGAGTTGTCACAACACAAACCAGTACCGAAAGACTTCGTAAAACGACTGAAAATGGGCTATTTTTCGCTCAAAAAGATTCCATGCTAATAATGAACGTGCTATTAATCTTAATTTAGCATCAATACCCTGAACCGCATCAAATCGTCAACCCACGGAGATAAATAAAGCAACCAACTCAAAAACTGCCATCTGCGCGTACGAAGCAAGATTCACCGACCGCCATCCCTTGACCATAATGGCGGCGCTCGTGAGCAAAAATGAAATTCGTGCATTCCATGGTAACAATTAGCTTTTTATTACTTCTTGATATTTATAAAGTAATATGGTTCAGTATTTGGTTGTTTTATATGCTCGTTGCCTAATAACTAGGGCCATTTAAAGTCATTAAAGTCATATTTTTTTCTATGCATCAGTAAGTCGTGAAATCAATTTTAACGCAAAAACCACGTCCCTATGGGGTATATTAAGAAAGTTATAAAGTCATATAAAGCCATATTTTCCTGGTTAGGTCATATTTGAGTTATAAAGTCATATTGTTGTATACTTTAAATAAAAAGTGCCAATTTAAGCGGTGAAGCAATTAAGCACTAAGAAAGTAAGGCAATTTCTGATTGAACGAAGGCAAGCTGTAAGGTTAGCCTAACATTACAGTCACAGACCTATGAGGTCACACTAGGGTTGTTCAGAATTGACCGACTTTCAAAAAGTCTAGGTTTTCAGTCCGTTTCCCATGCCTAATACCTTAAAAACAAATTCTGGCAACTTTTTTTTGTAATTCATCCCCTGCATCCGTGTGCACATTGCCGTTTTCTCATGCACCTAAAAAATTTCTTCGGAATTAGGGGATTCCCCCATTGTCAGTGACTCGACAGGAATGGCGTGTGTTCTCATTGACGTGACGCGTATGTTCAAGCGCTGATGAACCGCTGAGCACGGCTGTGAAACGGGGATCATTGATTAGTCAGGTGCCTTGCTGCTTTGTTGTTGATGGACTGTGTTTACGAGTGAGGTGCAGGACTTATCAGGCGGCGTTTTGACTCATGCTATTAGCGAGTTTAGTGCGTGATTAGTATTATAGCAGTGTACAACTATTTGATATAATAGACCTGATACTCTTTTCCTTTCTACTGGGATAGAAACAAAGCTTGCAAATGTCTATTCCAGTGACTGGGGAAAACCGCCAGTCGGTTGCTCTAAATTTTTTGTTATATCCCAAGATATCAATATCCTGGTTTGAGTTTTTCCTATTTAGGAATAACTATCTTCGATAATCTATTACTGGATCTAATCTGGCTACTCCTGTGCAAGTTATGCAGTATGTGTTCGACCTAAAACTCCAAAAGAACTGAAATGTTTTCCACTATTCTTTGTTGCTTGACTGAGTTTATGTATATCTGTTTTTCTAGGATTAGCTGTACAGCTAGTGCGTACTACTGTACTACATAGTGCGAAATGTCTGAAAAAAAAAAGAAAATTGTCATCTAGTGCAGCAGTACCGAAGAAAACTAGAAGAACACGATCGCAGACACAGCATTTCTTAGTTGGGCCATCCGAGGAAGCCATTACAGGATCGAAGTTGCCCACTCTGAGGCAAGTTATGCAATATGTGCTACACCTGAGAGAGCATTCATACTTAAAAAATGAACCAGTCAAGTCACACATCCAGATCGCAGTAGACGAAGTGATCGGTTTTTGGTTACTTGCTGGCATTAAGACTGTCACAAAAGTCAATGCCACTAAAAGATTGGAAACAGTATGGAAACAATGGCTGTCACTAAAGAAAACTGCAGGCCGGCAACATGTATCAAAAAAACAAAGCGACTTTGAAGCCAAATTGAGTAAGCTATGGGATATAGGAGCCCCTGACGCGATAGCGACAATTGAAGCAAGTAGACTTCTTTCTGACGATAAAAAACGTGAAGACATAGCATTTTATCAGGATCAAAGGGGTCCGAGATTAGGAACGATCGGTGGCAAAGATAAAGTGTTGAAAGCGAAAATCATGCAACAAAAGAGACAGACCATGAGTGCAAGAGAGTCCGCACCAGCATCAAGTAGCGAAGGTGAATTTACAGAGAGCTCATCTATATCTTCACAGGTAGCTGACACTTCTCACAGCACTGATTTTGAACTTGCACAGTCGACATCTGGTCATTCCGCTAAATTTGTGACTCTAAAAGCTCCTGTAAACCTATTCAGCGACGAAGACCTATGCCAGGTTTTTGATCGCTTGAAAGTCAGTGATAATGCCGCTACCATGATAACTGCGGCACTGATTAAAGCTTGCGATGGCAACCCTAATGACTTCCATCTTTCAAGATCTGGGACCTATCGACGACGCATTGCAAATCGTTTGAAAATTTCCGAATCTATCTTTGAAAAAATATCCACCAATCCACCAGTGCACATTGCATTGCACTGGGATGGAAAGCTCACTAAGAGTCGTCTAGGATATCAATTTGAGGCCTTGGCAGTGCTCGCATCGTCTGCGTATTCCGGCGCATTTAAGAAAGGGAAACTTCTTGGCATTCAAACTCTGGAAAGTGCTACAGGAAAAGCACAGGCTGATGCATCATTTGAACTGCTGGAACTTTGGAATTTAACAAAATCTGTTAGAGCTCTTGTGTTTGACACAACATCCTCAAACACTGGTAAAAACAAAGGTGCGGTTCCGTTACTTGAAGAATTGATTAACAGGAAAGTTTTCTACAATGCCTGTCGCCATCATATTTATGAACTGGTCATTCGAGAGGTTTGGAAATGTTTGTTTGGATCGACAACCACAGGTCCTGAAAACACGGATTTTAATACTTTCAAGAAGAAGTGGAAACATATTGATAAATCAAGAAGCTATAAAACGCTGAAGTTTATTGAAGGCAGCTGGTTGGCGATGAAAGCTGATGAAGCAAAGCAAGAAATAATTCCACTGATGAAACCCAATGATGGAAAGCAGAAAGAAGTCTTGATAAGAGATGACTACAGAGAATGTGCAACAGGCACCTTGGCGATTTTGGATGACAAATATGTTGATCATCGTTTTCGCAAGCCTGGTGCTACTCATAGCGCTAGATGGATGAGTCAAGTCCTGTACTGTCAAAAAATGTTCATGTGGAGTGAGCAAATGGAGTATTCTGAAGAGTTCATTGAAAAGTTGGAACGAATCAATACATTCATTGCTTTGTTTTATGTTCCAGCTTGGTTGAAAACTGGTATTGCATGTGACGCACCTTGGAATGATCTCAAATTCCTTCATGACATGAAAAACTTTTCATTATGCGATCTCACTGTTTCTGATGTGGCATACAAGAAATTGCGAAAACATCATTGGTATCTAACTGAGGAAATGGCGGTATTTACCATGTTCTCGGCTAATCCAAAGATTCCTGACAAGCTGAAGGAAGCGATGGCTGCTAAATTGCTGAAAATGCCAATCCCTGAAAAATTTCGCAGAGGTATGCCTCTCAGTCTGATCTCTGACTCTGTCTCTGAGTCAATGAGTATGGTCGATTTGATTGGGCCAGAATCGTGGTTTCTATTTGATGCTATACATGTCGAACATGATTGGTTGAGTCTTCCAGTTTCGGAATGGCATACTGATCCGGATTTCGTGACTGCTCAAGAATTTGTGAATACTGTTGAAGTAGTTCATGATGCAGCAGAGCGTATGGTAAAATTGAATACCGACTATGCTGCGTTCATAACGGATGATGAAAAACAGCGAGCGAGCCTCCTACAAGCTGTGGAAGATCACCGGAACAGATATGCAGATTTCTCGAAAGCAACCATTTCATCCACCTGATTTATGTAATATTTTGTCAAGTTGATCTCTTTCTTTGCCTTATTTTTTTCGTTACCTGTGATGTTTATTATGTGGCTGTGAGTGGATGTTACATTTACAGTTGTGTTCTTGCACATGGGGATCCAGGAAATTAATGAACAGTGCCGGGTAGGTTTGAGGGGTGTAGGATATGTGATCCAACAAAATGACTATCAGTTTTAGGTAGTTTTGAGCAGTTCTAAGGCAGTGTGGGACATGGAAATGATATCCTGAACTAGGAATGCCTTATATAGTGGGGTTTTGTAGCACTCCAAACCGCAACAGCTGCATAAATCCATGTTATATGTCACTTTAACTAGGCTAGGTAAATTCGTGACACTCAGATTTTAGGGGAATCGCCTATTTTCAGCTGCTATTCTTCCAGCTCAATGTGCACACGGATGCAGGGGACGAGTTACAAAAAAAAGTAGCCAGAATATGTTTTTAAGGTATAAGGCATGGGAATCGGACTGAAAACCTGGACTTTTTGAAAGTCGGTCAATTCTGAACAACCCTAGGTCACACATTGCATTATGAGGTCTTGCATTGTGTTGCTACACAATCTGCTTTACTTGTGTGCACTGAAGTAGGACGTCATTTGAAGTTCAGTCAGTGGGTAGGCAGGCTGAAAAGCTCTATCTTGGTCTACTTATATACAAATACATTTGGATTTGAATAAAATAGTATTTATGGTGGGCACCACTATAATAAATAATTGAAGAATTAGTCACCGAAATATGCCTCCACTATAACAATAGTTCAAACTTGATACTGAAAATGGAAAGTTGTACGTACACCATCTGAGAGGCTAATGCTGATCTAAATGCCCCCTGATTTCAGAAAAGATCCGCTTGAGCTCAAAAATTACATTAAGAAGCGATTGGACAAAAACGATGTGAAACAAATTATGGAGCTATACATTTCACCAGCGCTGTATGCAAAACTGCAGAAGTGTCAAACGTCAAACCACATCAGCGTCTGTGGAGTGCTCATTTTCCTTACTCAAGTCTTTTCTACGTAAAAATTGTCACTTTAAAGACTCCAACATTCCACACTACATGACACTGTACTATAACAGTGGTTTAAAATAAAAATGGATGCGTATTACTGTTATGTTGTGTATGTTTTACTCGTCAGTTCCATGAGTGACGTTGGTTACATGTAAAAATACACTATTTTCACATAAAGTCATATAAAGTTATATTTTCCATAAAATAAAGTCATATAATTGATTTTTTAAGGTCATATAAAAATGGCCCTACTAATAACTCCATGTAACAAAAAATTTGATATTTCCTCTACCATATTCTTTAGTATAACATGTTTCTGGCATCTATTAGCCTCGAGTGTCGTTTAAAAATGTCATTTTAATCTTTTTAAGCTGCCCACACCATGTTTTACAAGTTCCTTCATTGAAATTCCTAATAACTGTGACGTCAGATCGATCCATCATTCAATTCATAATAGTTGGTTGTTAGCAACAATCATCTTCTCAGTCTCAGTTAGTCAGTATTGGCTACAGCAAGCAAGCTCAAATTCCTTTTCGTTTTGTTCTGATTGTGGATCTAGTGAGTATAATCTCATCATTCATGTCAACATCACAAATGTAATCTGCCTGCTGGCCGATTTTGATATATCTGTGGTCTGTATATCAGTTTGAAACAAGTTAGGCATAAAATATAGATAGAAGTAAGGCTATTTGCTTATTAACTTTACTTTGGCATGAAGATTGGGAACAATGATAAAAACTGGGCATTTCATGTAATCTGCGAAACATGCGGATGAAATATGGACTTATGTCTAAAGCAGTGGTTCTTAACCTTTTTACCTCCAGCGCCACCTTTCAAAATTTATCGTGCCCTAGCGCCCCCCATATTGTATGAACTGTAATGAAAACAAATTGTAAGAGGGAGAACCGTAACAGCACTTCGTCAGACCCCCCCCCCCCCCTAAAAACGATGGACTTGGGCATCCATAGCGTGATAAATCAAACTTCTGGTGGCTTCGCTCCCAAGAACCCCGTCGCGTGATTTCAATGGTCAGTAAAGTTCTATAATATGCATGAATGAATAGGTGGTAACTGCATATAATGTCGCCAGAATTTTTTATCCTCTCAGCCCCCGTAATCTGATTTACCAGTAGCGCTGAGTGAGCTGTTGTCTTAGAAAATGTAGGGTACGTAATGTGGTGTCATCATATGCTTGATTGAGCCCATGACAGACATGCATGTGGTCTGCTGAGAAAAAATACACTTCGAGTTCGGCCTGTAAATGTAGCTGTCTAAGTAGTCAGTCTTACAGCTAGAAGCTCGGTGATAATACTACACGTAATTTATAATTAAACATACTCGGGGTTGCCCGTTGGTACAATTAATACGTTACATGTTGTTATCATGTTACCTCTTGTCCGCTATATAGTCAAAAGATATTGAAAGGCATAAACGCATATAACTAAAGGAAGCACACAATTCAAAATTGGTATTTCATCACTGGCGAATAATTTTTCTCTGATGGATCTTATTCGTCCTGTGGGGTTCAGATTGCGACGATATGATAATTTGGCACGAGCGATTTAAGCACCCATGAACAATTAGGCTTATACAGCCTACATCGAAGTTTACAGTCAACATAAGGGCAATCCTCTTCGGATAAGGTTTTCTCGCTGACGATTCTTTGGCAAACTTTTCGGAGTCCCATATTGGCCGAAACTTCATATGTCTTCGCGCATCGTGGCGTGGCAATGGCCGACACCGAAATGCCTGTATCTACACTGTAAAAAATAAAAACCTCGATTTACCGCGAAATGTTTGGAAGCACGGTAGCCAGACATTTCGTGGTAATCTAACATTACCGTTAGTCAATGTAAATTTAACTTACACTCGTCCGGTAATCTCACTTTACACGCCAGACTGTTATGTTACAGTCACCTCCGGTATATCTAATCTACATGTTCTCCTGTACATTTGCGATCGAGACGGTCATTTTACCGCCTACCTACCTATATGCTGTTCCTGTAAATCAGGATTACATACCAGCTTGTAAATTCACGTACATCCATACCTATCGCAAAGCAACCCGATGCAAAAATATCGCAACATTTTCTTCACATCCACAAAACGACATTGGAATAAACTGTATATTCATTCATGATATCACGATGAAGTGGTTATCGATGGAAAAATATTGCTGCTGGAGGTCTAATCCTTCTTTGGGAGACATGCAGTAACACGAGTGGTCTCAAGAAAACGTGAATTAATTCCACCACCGGCCAAACTTTCAATTGTTTCTTTTTCTCGTTCTCATTCCTTCTGTGTAAGTAGTATCTTGCAGTTCCACTAAAAAGAATTCGTGCGTAAGTAGCTATATAAAGCAAAGTTCCTAACCTGGACAGTGGACATGACATTATAAAGACTAAGACAAATAGGCTAACAAAAATATAACATGTTTTGAAGTACCGGTACTGGCACATTGTGTGATGACGGCTCCGCCTTTTACATGACATAGCAGAGATTTATGACTTTATCTCTGTATTGAAGCAAAAGGTTCCTAATTTAAGGTGGCATGTGTGGCAAACAAATCCAGCAGTGGATGAAAACATATCTATGCTATGGCCCGAAAATGAGATTACCAAGCCAACAGTTTCAACTCCTCCGCAGCGGAGTATGTGGTCACTATATAAGTCGACAAATATCCCAAAATAGAACAGAGAATGCGGCGAATGAAATATATCAATCATGAAATCTAAGTCATCGAGGGCTGGTGTGCAGAGTCAGATATTCACGGTAACAAATACTATGTAGTACTGTATTACCTTTTAAGATGCGTATGCCATTCAGCATTCCTAGGAATCTTCAACGATCGTGTTCACTTTCTTCAAGCACAAGCTTCGCTCCACCCTTTGCTCAAATCTCACTAATGGCCACTGGCCAGACGACACTCGAACGATTTCGAAATAAATGGTATTCATCCGCTGACACATAACACCAATAAGATTTACTGGCCACGTTATAATGTTTGATCTGGGTCGTTTTTTCCATACAGAAACATTTGTCATTGCATATAGTCCCTTTTTTCATCTAATTTCGTATAAACTGATGTATATTCCATGTGTTGTTCACTACTTACTGTACTTACCTAACCAGACGCTGCTTGTGATGTCACAGTTGTGCGTTGGTTGTTTACTACGAATCTCAGAAAAAGCAGTCACCTGATGTAACCTATTACAGGTCGCCTTGTCCGCCATTAACAAATGGTTAGCTGAGCATGCGGTGCTGATATTTCTAGTTTCCCCGAGCAATATTATACATCCTGAACTAATTTTCTAACTTATCAGCCTTATCCGTGACAACGAATGTAACCAGCGAGACTGGCCGTACAGCCATTGCCTTATAATATAATATGGCTACGGTGTACCACATTAGCTACGATCGTCAGTTATTTCTTGTATCCCTACTAAGCTTAAATTGATACTAGGGCCAACAATTTCGGTATGACAGACCCCAGTCTCGCAAACGAGGTTCAATCAGGTCAAATCACCTCTATAGAATGATATATCAGTAACATTCAGTTCTACGTATACATTGGCTGCAGCGATTTTGAAGCTAATCAATTTTGCCAATAGCCCGGTAAACTGCAGTAACGAGTAACTGTCAGTAATTTTGCGAAGAAATTCTGGTAACTTACTTTACAGCTATATTAAGGTAATATTACATATCAAAATGTAAAATGACAAGCTACGCACAGTAATTGGCTGCGACCGGTAATTTGTGGTAAAATTTACAGAGATTTCCCAGTAAATCTACCATATTTTTTACAGTGTATGTTCTTTAATTATGCGTATTTTTTCGTGAGGAAGTCGTCAAAACATGATCTGTAATTTATGTTCATTCACCGAAATAATTGAAGGCACCCTTCGAGTTTGCCGCCCCTTTCACCGATTAGGGTTGCAGCAGTTTCGGTCCTGGTAAGAGGTCAAAGTCCGGTTGGTCTTTTCGGGACTTTATAGTAGTAGAAATATTTCGCGCTTTAATCGCGCCCGAGGACAAATCGACTATAATAAACGATATAATAATTGTATGTGGTATGTTCAGGATCAAATCAAAGTTGTTTATAACAACTATCGCGTACGGGCTCATACCCTGTGGTTCGAACCAGATGTACGCATTCCTAAATCACATCTGCGATTGGCAATACGGGGAAATTAATGGTAGTGGATTTTGTTTTAGTGCTTTGTGTGACTAAGTAAGTCATCTGAGAATGGGATGCATATATCTGCTCACATTGAATTTAGTACTGTACCCAGTTATTAATTTTAACATTAGTGTATTCCAAACGAAGCAACTCATATTATACCACCAGGGTTGCCATACCGTCCTTATTTCTAAGATTTGTCCTTATTTTGAAGGGTCACGTCGGGGCCTACGATATTCACGGCCTTATCTGGTACATTATGCTTGCAAGAGCTAACAGGCCGATGCTCACAAAACAGAAATTCGCGATTACGCGCGATTTCGCTTCTCGCTACCAGACGCATCGCCTCAGATCAGCTGTATGTATTCGTACAACAGGTTAAATCAGTACCTTACCGTCAGAAAGTGACAAGAGACAGCCTCGTATATGCAGTTATCCACCGATTGCAGAAGTAGGCTAAGTAGTGAGAAAACACCGACATGCTCATGTAAACCATTTTATTGCATGGTAAAATCAATTAAAGCACGTGAAGAAGAATTGGTACACATGTCATATTAGAAACTACTTGCAATAACCAACTTGTATCAAAAACAAACTTGCAGCATACAAGCTACGACCATAAGTACCGGTAATGAGAATGAAATGCATCACCGAAGAATGCAAGCTACGTCTTGCTCAACTGTCGTTGTTTTAAAGTCCGTTTTTAAAGCATTTTTCTCACAGAGGTATTAACTAGCTTCTGCTTGTTATTGTAATATATATTCACAATGATTTTGACGCCAATTTCAAAGCTTGATCTCAATGATCATAACATGCAAAGCCCCCCCCCCCCCCAAATAAAAAACGATGCAAAACTTATTCACTGCGACTTAGGGTGAGGACAGATGATTTTGTCAGAACAATGTAGGATTAAAAAACTGGATGAAACAAACTCGGCAAGTGGTTCTGAGGGAGTAAGCAGGCCCCCACGATCGAGTAAGTCGGAATAGCGTGAACTTGCTTTACAATTTACCCAGCAACTACGCACGACACCGTCTCACTGTAAGGAGATAGAAATGATTCGGTAATTTCAATAGCCACTTCTTCAATGACTTTTTTGAAATGGTAAAAATGACTTGAGCTTGATGTCAATTTTTAGGATGGAGCAGAGCAGTATTATCTTTTCAGAATTGGTAACTTCTGTTGAACCAACCAGAAACCTCCACCCCCCCACACATACCAGAAACCTCGCCCCCCCCCCCCCACACACATTTGCCAATACCGTGAGATTCGTCAATCCATTTTTTGTAACTCCAAATCCTCAAATGGAAATTGAAACTTTTTGTTTAGTTGTCAAATATCCAGCCAGACAACCATAAGCACAGCATTTATTGACCGTTATCAATTATTTTACCTTAAGCTGAACCTGAGTCACCAAGTATATACAATCAGTCAAAATTAACTGGAAAAAACGCCACATCAAGCTCGCCACCAATTCTTCACCACATACATAATACGCACCATAAATAATTATTAAACCACTGCATAGCGGTATCCTAAGTCACGCTGTAATCCGGTCAAAACGACAGCTAAACGTTTTCCACTACACTATATACGGAATATCGTCCCTGGAGCATATAGCTAATCACGGCATCATCCTGTAACATTTCAAACGCGGCGACGAGCTCAAAAACTTCAACTCAAACTAGAGGGGTCTGCTACAGAGTATTTCAATCGCATTACTGTAGCCTGCCTAATAGTATAAGACGGTAAAAACGGCAGCTTAAAACATAGCTGTCAACCTTCAACTCGAAAACTCGCTTCAAAATGCGAAGAGTCCGGTATGAGAAGCGAAATCGAGACAATCGCCGATTGTCACGTTGAGAGTAAGTAATCGTCCTATCAAAACTTTCGCCCATTATTACGTCAAGAGTAATAGCGAATTTCTGTTTGTGAGCATCGGCCTGTTAGCTCTTGCAAGTGTACTGTACCAGATAAGGCCGTAAATATCGTAGGCCCCGGTCACGTCTTGGAAAACTCAACTGTCCTTATTTCTAAGAAATGTCCTTATTTTCGATTAGCGTCCTTATTTTGTCTTATTTTCAACCCCTACAGAACTTCGATCGTTTTCCTCTGGTATCTGTGTTGCATATTATTCTAAAATTATGCTTTTGCGTCAATATTTTATGACATCATAAACGAAAGAAAACGACATGATTTGACTTCCAAGTGGTGAGATAGCTAGGGCAGTGAGTGGTGGTATAGCAGTTTCGTCTGTACCAAGCTATGACTGCAGCGGACGTCATTTTAGCAGTAAACAGCAGTGGTACCAGGTTCCTGCTGTTTGGTCTACAGCAGAATAAGCTCAAGCTGTGGAAAAGGCAGCATTTATTGCGTAGTGAAAAAAGGCGCAGTGCAGTCGATACATTGGTAAACAGTAGTAAAGCTATGAATCATTGATAAATTTATTTAAATTATATTGCACTTGCGCATATAGTTTTAGCCAATAATAAGGCTAAATCTGATTAGTTAAAATCAGTAGGCGTAAAAACGTTTTTCGTGACGATTATAGAGAGAATTCAAAGGTATCTAACGAAGCTTTAAGGGCGAGTGTTTCGCACATTGCAATATCGGCAATTGTGACATTAACCTAGACGCCATAGCAAAAAACGCTATTTCAACTCACATTGGCACCCCAAAACACGAGAAGTGTGTCATAATGGTGATAATGCCAGTAGATGAATATTTTTTCCACAAGCCGATCGGCACCAACGACCACAGACTACAAGGCAGCTGCTGCAGAGGGTACCTTGACATTCCATACTGTCAAACACAAGCAATCATTCCTCGCCAATTGTTCAAAGCAATATTCCCCAATTCCAACATCGTAAATGAGGTTTCTTCGGCCAGGACCAAGACTACATATATTGTTACCGTAGTTCTTGCTGCAAACGCTAAAAAAGTCATTTTGTCTAAACTTGGTTTACGTCCTTTTCCATCTTGGTTTACGCCAATAGTCAGAACGAGGTGAAGAAGTTTGGTTTATCACCCTATGGGGGTCCAAGAACGACTTCTTTTTTTTGGGGGGGGGGGTTACAATGCGCAGTTTGGGCCCTAGGTAAAGGTAAACCCCGACCTGAGCTGTCGTGCTGAGATCCATTAAGCACTCTCTAATAACAAGTAATTGCTGGAGGAGATTGTTTCTGACGAAAAGTATGGAATGTGATAAGCCACATGGCTCGTATAAATGCGAAGTACGTACAAAAACGCTCTTTTCTGGTAGATCAAATTTTTTCGACTGTCATTATTTTTGGGTCCGTGTCGATGGCAACCCTGTATATAACATTCATAAGAGGTTGTGGACCACAACACTAGGATACGATGAAGAACTATTCTGACGATTTAATTTTGTAGCTGTCCAACACCAGTATATTTAGTTATGCACAAAGCTTCAAAGCATATTTTATGTACAAGCGGCTCTCACTCTCGAAGGAACAGTGCCTTTTTCTTCGATTTCCACACGCTCTGCGCTGCAGGATATGATACCTACTTCGAAATATTCATTTTACATGAATTATATTAACCCAATATATTTATGAAAACATATGTAGCAACATCATCGCGGAGCGCGACCAAAAATTTCGAGATTTGACATGTTTTGTGGAATGTTAATTTGCTCTGAATACTCATTAAGGATATGTCCTACTACTACATCATCTACTGCGAAGTCATTTTTCTTAAGCGCCCCCCTGAGCCTAGAGCTCCCTGAGTGTTTCCGCCCCCTTCAAAATCGCCAGCGCCCCTTGGGTGCGCTGGAGGCAAGGTTAAGAACCACTCGTCTTAATGAAATTGTATTTGCGCCCATAAGTGTGTTCAACAGAATTCTTGAGCTAGTTTATTGATAGTCTTCTAATCGGAACGCGAAATTGAACAGTGTGTTTTTGTATGCCTGCGAATCTAATTCTTTCCAGCGCATATTCGTTTCTCTAACACCAGGGTTGCCATATTTTCGAAATCTGAAAAGAGGAGACTTTTTCAAAATTTTCAAACTTGCAAACTCGGAGGAAAATCATGACAAATGGTAAATTTTTCCTACTTCGTGGTCGGTTGACTTTCTGGCTGAAGTCCCGAAAATACAGTTTTATCTTTCACGTCATCAGGTGGAGGTCAATTTTCGGCCCATCTCCCGAAATAGCCGCCGGAGCGTTACTACGGTGCTGACTTGTGTATCGGTCGAATTTGGCCCTATTTCTAACCAAAATTCTCATAAAAGAGGACAAAATCTCAAAAAAGAGAACACTTGGACGTCCTCCGAGGACACTTTCAATAAATTCAAAAAAGACGACAAATCCTCTTAAAAGAGATCGTATGGTAACCGGTATGCTAACGCGGCTTTTCCAACAATAATTGAGAAATGTGGAATGGAAATGTAACCCGCGTATAACGGTTTCTCATTTTTCATAAACCTCTGAACTCAGTGTGCACTTTTCGCCTTCCTCGAATTGGGCGTCAATGTCAGCGACTTGGTTCCCAATAGCGACAACAGTGAAACCATAGATCCGCTATGAATTGGTTATAATGCGGTATATGAATATGAACATGGACAGCATGACATTTGTTGTCTTGAGGGAATATTCATTGAAAACATTTCCTCCTAAAAATCGAAATATTTGTTTGAAATATGCAGAATATTACAATCACTTTTCAAATCTACTAAATTTTGCTTCGCAGGCCGGATGAAATCGTCTGGCGGGCCGGATATGGCTCGCGGGCCGTATGTTTGACACCCCTGCCCAAGGCTATATGTAACAACAGAATCTGAACACATCCTATAGTGTCGTCGCTCCAATTAGATAAGTAGGAACAATATTATAATCTTATCTATCGGTCGATCTTTTTGGCAGGCACTCTTAGCACAAGTGAAACAGCATAACTAAAGGCCAAAACGTAAATACATTGTATTTTGAATATTACAACATGTATATACCGGTAGCCATGTAGCAGATACCGATAATTTCTAAATAGTATAGCTTTATATTTTTACGATATTATATTAAAGGAAAAGTGGAAACGCTCGATACATTTGCTACTCATCAACTTGCCGTTAACCGACACTGACTAAAATGCATTATTCCGATTTAGCGGACGCTAGTGAGCATTAGAGGTAAACAAAGGGCGTTATGAAGAAATATTAATATACGTGTATGTAGGATATTGCTGCAGCGTTTACCGAGCTTTGGAGCAGTTTGAGAGGTCAATATGTAGAATCTGCTCGTTGTAAGTTGGCGAATACGCGACACGAGTGTTGAGTTGTTCAAAACAACTCCAAACATTGATGACATGATTGCAGCAAAGTAAGTGCACGCGTCCAAATGAATGCTTACTGTATTTTGTAGTTTTGCGTTTTCGGTCATTGGTGTGGTTTTTGCATACAGCATGGTCGCGAAATATCAAAATATTTCCAACGTAAAAGCCAATACTTAAAAGAGTTTTGTAACCGCTAATTTAACCTGTCATCACTACGGTGGGAAAAAAGCATTGTTCTTGTCAGTGATGTAGGCTAATTCTACGCTGTATTATACACTATCAGTCGGTATCACTCATTAGCGGATGGACGCTAAGACCTCGTTGCAATGAGCACTTTATTTTGATTTTGAATGAAAAACCTGCCAGACACGGACACGTTATGCGTGTTTTGATCGTCCTGCATTCGGCTAGTTGTTTGTCATAGTAAATAAAAATTATGGGCTGGAAACCCATGCCCAATCGAAATAGAATATTGCTTCTAAGCATACAATAACGGTCCACAATGGTCATTCGACTGTTTTAAATTTCAAAAAAAGTCATCTTGCTTAAAGTGCACGTTCTTCGTCGATAAATAGCCTACTCAAATCTACCATTTAGACTAGTTTGAGTGCGCTAAAAGATCCTTCATTCCTTCTTGCTTTCAAGCAGTCCATAGCGCAACTTCTTCAGCACGTCCTTGCATTCCGCCTGGATACTCTTCACAGCTTCAAACGGGAGGAGTCCTCTCCATTACCAGACGATCTTCGATGGGCCGCGAACCGATCCAAACAGATTGTTGAAACTCTGAAGCACCTTCGCAGCCTTGGTATGAAGTATTTGCTAATAGGACATGCGCTCCGGCTTGGTCAGAGAAGACAGCATAGGTACTCAAGTAGAACTGGAGATTTAGAAAGCGCATTAAAACTACTTCAAGTGGAATTATCAAATGAATGCATGATAAGTATCTAGAATTGATACTTTCAAAACGAAGAGTTTCCCAATTAAACGGATGTGACTACTTATGAAATCGCAAAATGCATCTTTGCGAAGATTGAAAGATGAGTAGAATGACTAAAATGGATTCAGTTACCGTGATTCGGGGTTTATTTCACCCAGTTTTTATCAAATTTTTATTCATAAACGGTATAAAAACTCCTCGTATAAATAGGCCTACATTCCACTTTACTAAATCCAACGCGTAAGCAAGTATATTTTTGCCACAATCACTTTAGTAAGTAATGAAAGTATGCAAAACCGGCTTGAGCACCCCAAAATTAAAAAATAAAAGCACTTGGTTACTGACCACCGTATAGAAGCAACTTCCAAATCAGACTACAAGATTGTGTGGTTGTAAGCATCGCCCTCGTGCCGTATATGATCATTTTGTGGGATAAATCAGTTCGATAATACGCAATACAACAGCATGTAATTCTGTCATCGGACAGCACCCCTTGAAATACCCAGAGTGTGCAAAACATTACAATAACAATCAGTTTTCCATAGTTGCTGGTGGTCGTTCTCTTTTCCATTTAAAGATCCTTGAATCAATTATCATAAAGCTGTAAAAGCCGATCTTCTGTCGCCAGAAGGAACATCTCTACACGCTAGGAATTTTCCATTAGTGTTGTTTTGTCATCCGCCTGTTTTACAGCTAATTTTGTGAGCGTTGTACCGTAACCATGCGTTGTTTACTGCCATTATAGATGGTAAACCGTGGATGCGACACTCGCGAGCGTCACGTGATTTCACGCTCTAATTATACTTTACGGCACTGTTGTTGTTTTGCTTTGCGCTTATGCAGCAGGAGGCAGATTTCAACATTAGGATGGTAATATCTATCCATGGGGTATGTTTAGCGAGTAGCTGCTCCGTATGGTAACTAACTAAGGTTGTTGGATCCATGCTACACAATCTGCGATAATAAAACGACCAATACAATACCATTTCGAAGCCATTGAATACGGCTGCCCGAAGCGGGTTTCTTGCTTCTCGCGATAGAAGCTCCGAGGTGTCGTATTGAAAGTAATTATGCTACTAATGACGAGTTGGTATCATATCAATCAGAATAAGAAACCGCATTTCAGTCGAAACGTACAACTAAATACAATTTTTTAAGCCATAATAAATGGCTACCACACAAGTAGTAGAAATTCATAGATTGGGAGTAGTTACTCATTACGGGTTGGATTAGAAAAAACATTTTGGTTGGCCTGATCTATAAATCCCTCCTAATATTGGATATATGTTGGTGTGCACGAAATTATGCTACAGTGATGAGAATTATTGTTACTTGACAGGTGATTAACTGTGTAATAAATTTAGAATCGTACATAACTTGTGATAGGGATGGAGGGAGATGTATTTGATTGGGAGTCACTGTTGACTGACGACGTAATTCATGACCTGTTGTACAACGACATCGAAAAAAGTAACGACAAAGACGCACCTGGTCAAGTTGAGAAGCCTACAGCTAAAGCGGCTATTATAATAAATAGTATTTTACCTCATGACTTCATTCAACAAATCAGTGATAAAATCACGTTGTCTGAATATGGCAGGCAGAAATTTGATGGATTTTGGAGTGAGTTTGTGTCAAAGCCGGAATCGGCAACGGTGATACGCCACTTCCCTACTGAAGCAGTTCATGCACGAGAGTATTTCAATGAGCAGTTATCTCCGAGAGAGACATCAAAGTTCTTGCTTGACACAATGAAACATATGATAATGTTAGGCCCAGTCAAAGAGGATAAAACTATTGGGGGTGAAATTCGGCAGTTTGAAAGCGAAAGTCTTGAATATATTGCTGGATATACTTTGAACAAGGCACGAGGGCCTCCTGGACGTGAACGCTTCCGCTTGAAAATTGTGAAGCTGCTTTGCAATGACCAACCACGTGGTTCATTCATTTTATTTATGGAAAGGAAGGCCGGATCGTTGATGTATCCTACCGAGGAGTACATGTTTTTTTGTGGAACACGTGTATCTAGCATTCTGTAAAGAAGCTAACCGACACCCGTCGTTGATCAATTTTGAAAATGCTAAAATCATAATTTTCAGTGGGCAACACTATGAATCTTTCATTCATAGGATTTATGACATGTGCATGGAGGATGCATCCGAGTCAGATATACGACAACTTGTGACATACGTAACGTCGTTGATGATACGTGTTTTTTCGCACAGCTTTGCAAAGAAACTCTTTGAACGCCTGCACAGTGCACAGTGGAGTTACTATTGGAGCAATTTCCCTCCGAAGTCAGCTATCAAAATAGCGGCTGTTCATTTTTCTCAACAACAAGTCAATTTGTGCAGGCCAAGTGGTTAGCATAATGAATGATTTTTCACCTCACCGTCATTTACCTGGATTTACCGTCCATCTGTGTCGCTACGCGCCAGACTGTCTCCTTACTACCGTAAACAAAATTTTGGAGGTTTTGCTTCATAGTGTACTCCCGTGTGATAGATTTACTTCAACATTTACTTGATTACCTCTTGTCGTCATGCTATCACTGTTGCCCCATTTAGCCCTAACATTGCTTCCAATTTGCGATTTGCTATTATTATTCGATTTTTTAAAACTTTTTACAACCAGGACACATAGATAGAGAGAGTATACTGTTTGATGCATGTGAGATCATTCTAGTTGAAATCAAAATCTGTATCGTTAACTGTGATAGCTATCTACTACCACATATTGTGCATGCTTTTTTGCATATTTTCTGTATCCTCGAAGATGCTATCGGTCTACTGATACACATATGCATTTCTCTCCTGTATCGGCAATGATGCTGTCAATTCAGTGATTCACATATGCATTTCTTTTCTGTATCACTGATGATGCTGTTACTTTACTGTAATTCAAATGTTTCGATTGCATAAAAATAAATACTCTTTGTCTCAATGCCTCCTATAACACGTGATAAGGTGCTCAAATTCACTTCAGGCTTCTCATATCAGACAGAGACAAACATCAGAGTCGAGTCGAATATAATTGCTTTCTTCAACACGAGGAATGAACAGGTCACAAAACATGAAATTGAACAGATGTGAGAATGACCAAAATCGCACGGCTAAAGACCTAGTCATCCGTCATACTATATATTAGCATTTATTCAAGTCTCTTACACCAGGACCAATAATTGGGTATTATAATACCTATAGGCCTAGAAACGGTGAGGCCTACGATATACATAATGATACTGAAGCGTGTAGACTGTGACTTGGACTCATTCCGGAAAAGGATTCGAAAATGACTCGATCGAACTCAAGTCAAAACCGAAAAAAGTAAAATTGACTCGGACTTGTCTCGGTAAGGAATCGAAAATGACTCAAGTCAAAAGTAAAATGGACTCGTCTCGGTAAGGAATCGAAAATGGCTCGATCAGACTCAAGTCAAAACTAAAATGGTAAAATTGACTCCGACTCGTCTCGATCAGACTCAAGTCAAAACTTAAGAAAGTAAAATTGACTCGTCTCGGTAAGGAATCGAAAATGACCCTAGTCAAAAGTACAATTGACTCGGACTCGTCTCAATAGGAAATTAAAAATGACTCGAGCAGACCCAAGTCAAAACTAAAAAAAGTAAAATTGACTCGTCTCGGTAAGGAATGGGAAAAATATTGGCTAAGAGATAGAATTGTTAAGTTGATTGAAAACCCCTGTACATCAAATTTGACTCAATTTTTCTTTGCTCGCTTCAAGGCTTTTGGGCTGAAGCATGCAGATCGTTTTATGGCCTTGCTTTGCGAGAGGTGATTGATTCCATAAGCAGCCTGGCCGATATCGGGATTTTGGCAGCGTCTGCCCCGTTGTCTCTAAAAAATATATTTCGTAAACACAGCATTGCATAGTTTACTACCAACCAAATTCTCGAAGAATGCTTCGAAAACATCTTGCGTGAATGTCCCAAGAGCCACGCGAGGCATCTGTCGCAATAACTGTTCGCAGACGCCAACCAAACTTCGTGAGGTGAAGATGAGGCCTTCCATTGTTGGCAGCGCCATAATCCTTTTGGGCTCTTTTCGAGCTTCGGAGTCCTTCTGTAATCGAACGAAGAAATAGGACTGGGATGACTAATAGCAGGTATATCCCATTTAGCTACTTTCCAATTTGCCAGTTTGTCTGCAAACTCGCGAAAGAAACTTATTCTTTTATCATCCATGCTGTAAATTGGACAGTTCACTTTGCAAGTCACAATGTGAAACCACCTGTCATAAAAAAGATTAATTTGACTGGGTAGAAAATGCCATTCATTCGTACAATAGTCATACCGGTACATCATCAAAACGAAACCCGCAGTTCCGTGATGGTCCATCTGCTTAAGACAGATAGCTACCCTCTCACTCAGGACACTCATTGCCAGCCTCACATTCATCTACGCACATAGATTATTCAGAAAATAAATGAACGAAATGCCGAGTGGTCACATACCCTTGACCGAGGATTCAATTTCACGTGTGCCTTTGTTAGTCCAGATTGATACAGGACGAGGCTGGTTGACTCGGTGATATAGAGTTCCAGAACATGACTCCATAATATGTCATTGCCCTTGCCATCAATATTCATATACCTGGACCCCGCACTTCTGGACGAAAGCAGAAAATTCCTAGAAGTCTGCAATTCACAGTCCCGCATAACTTGTAAGTTTTTCAGCAACTTCAACGTATACTTACCTTGAGAAGATATGTGGAGGATTTGAGCACAAGTATATTAGCCTATCTGGTGCATACATATTTGGTGCTGTAAAGGCTGTATCAAGAGGTATCTTTTTCTCCCCAGAGATCAGCTTGAAAAAGCTGCGATTGATGGACAGACCGTCTGCTACAACAGCATGGATATTTAACCCTCTGGCTTCGCATTCATATAGCAGCTCCCAGAAGTATACTGCCAGGTCACCAGGTGGAAGCGAGGGAGTTGGATACCATGCCAATGGTAGAGAAATTTCCTGTCGAATGGATCGGACGTAGAAAACTGTAAAAAGAAATCATGAAGACAAGCTGCAACTGTATGGAACATGCATTTTTTACCCAAAATGTGTGTTGCTATCTCAGCTTTATTATTGAAAGGCGAGTCAACAAACCCAATCAGCCTGCCATCTCTCACAACTACATTTTCACGAACTGTCAAAGACAAAGGAAGTTTTACTTGCTGTGCCTAATGTCATCATAAAAAAATTGGTGCCAACTTTTCATTTCATCAAGCGTGATATAAGCCGGAAGAGACTTATGCTCTTCCATGATCGCCTCAATTTCTTTGATGGCAATCATATTAATTCCGGGAGTAGGCTTGATCTTATTACTGTGGATAAATCTACTTTTGAACACATCATCAAGTAGCATGAATAAGCGTTACCGAAAACGTTGGAGTGTCCTTGACCTTGGCAATACCAAGAAACCACTTTCTTGAACGAATTTTTATGCAGCTGGGGACCTGGAAAACAGCTCAACAGCCCATTGAATCACTTCAGTAGGGTATCGTCGAGCATTTCTGTGACATGACATGTTGCTCGACTGAGCATTAGCAAAAATTTTCTGCCATTTGCGTCGACTGACTGACTCCTGAAATAATTAATAATTTGCAAACAAAGCTGATCTGGAAGCAATGACACCACCTGTTGATCACATTCAATCTCATCAATTTTTATTTCTTCGTGAGTACTGAAACTGCCCATTAGCATAAAATTACTACAAGCGATGCAGATCCCATCTGTGTCAAAACTGTTCCCTGAAAAGTTATTCTTGCATTGAAATTACCTCATGGATAGCCTACTGCCTAGATCAGGGCTGGCCAACCTTTTCGGCCAAAGGGCCACATTCGATTGACGAACTTTTGCGCGGGCCACTATCCGCGTGAAGCGCGAAATTTTTTTGAAGTTCATAGGTCAATAATATTGTCACTTGACTATATTGCGGGCCCGCTGTATATCGCTGGGCTAAGTTTGCGAGAGGACTGGGCTATTCGGCGCATGGACATATCGATATCGAAAGCTGTGACCAACATGCGGCAATCATTTCGTGCATAGGTTTCACGGTGGACGGTCTTACTGCGAGCGCAAACGCAAGGTCGCATATGTTGAACGACACTTCGTCTCGTAATCGCGAATATAGTTAGACTCACTGTGATATATTAGGTGTTCTCCCATTTTCACAAAAGCGAGATAGTGTAATGGTTATGCGTCCGGCTTCTCGAGCGGTAGGTCGTGGGGTCGATCCCCGGCCGGGTCATACCAAAGACTCGAAAATCGGTATCCGCAGCTATCCTGCTAGGCGCTCAGCAATCACGGATAGCATGGAGGAGAAAAAAAACGGGGACGCAGACTAGATGACCTCATGGGGCCGTATCGTAACTCCGTCGTCAAAGCATCTCGATGGTGCAGGCGAAAAAGAATATCATATCTCTCTCTCTCTTCACAAAAGGGCAACAATATTACAAACAAGAAATCGAGTGACAACATATTGCGCTAAGCTTGAAGAAAATTTTTACCTTTGATAAATCTATCGCAAATTATTCTGCTTTATTGTAGTGTACGAAGATGTGCCAGTATCTGAATGGCTGATGGATCTGTCAATGCGCCGGAATTGATATTTTAGTCATCACATCTCAAGTATTGTGGCCAGACTAATCAAATTTTTGGTTGTGTCTGTGTAATCCATTTTTGATGATATTAGATATTTCGGAAATTACCTCGCGGGCCACTCAAAACCTTCTCGCGGGCCACATGTGGCCCGCGGGCCATGGGTTGGCCGGCCCTGGCCTAGATACATACAAATCATCTGAACCAAATTATACTACTTGCCTAGTACATAACAACCAGATGACCTAAATACATCCTTGGCCACTACTCTGTCCCATTCCATCGTACTATTGTATGATGCGCACAGCCTGTCATGCTGTCTGCAAGCCCCTTGCATAAAGCAATCCTGTTAAGTTGATCTGAACAAAATAACTTTCAAGGTTTGCAATCACCATGATGAACTCGAACCATTACTACTCACCTAGAAATGAAGTTGGAGTGCAGAATGATAGCTGGGGGAGCTGTACTTTTTCTGGTTCTACTTGCCAGCCATAACATGATATTGACTGTATCGTGACAGTCTCGTCTATTACAACACTTTTGTTCAAAATATAAAAACTCATAATTTCACCGACATCTTAGACTAAGCAGCCTACTAATACAACAAACCTCAATTCAGGTCTACTATGCTTTCAAACAATCCGGTTCTTTTCTGTATGACCAAATTATCATCCTCCTCAGTTATGAGCCAGCAATCTAGCAATTCATATAGGCGTTATTACAAAAAAGGCGAGTAGGTACAGCGGCAAAACAAAACTTTTCACCTTTGTAAACTTCTTTCAAGTATTTAGCAGCCGTTTTCACGGCTGCCAAAGAGGCGTAAACCTTTTTTGGAGGAAGTTCTTTCTTAGGTGTAGGAGACTTCCTGTGGGGTTGGAAGCTAGAGGATGATTGTTTTGAAATATTTTTTGTTGGTAGAGCACCAAGACGGAGCTTGGGTCTTTTACCGCCAGTAGTCCAAACTACATCATCTTTAGCGAAGTGATGGTCGCAAATGGCAGTACTGCAACATTAAATACTATAACTCTAATATCGTCGACTAGATCACCAATAACCATGGCACATTAGGTCACATTTACACGCAACGCTTGCTGATCGGGAAGTATCGACTTACGTTTCTTAATGTAACATTTCTTTTATAATATCTCCCCGAGTGTGGTCTCTGAGAGACAAGATGAAATTTGTCAACTTTTTCCGGTGAGATCTCTCTTCAGCAGTCTTTGCAAATTGGGGTCAGCGGATTATGAATAATGCACGCTTTATCTTGCTGGAACGTGACCAATTGCAGCCCGGCATTGCACAGAGTGTTGGTGCCATCGTTAAATAGTTTACATACAGTTACTGGATTGATTAGAAAACTCATGATTTTACTGCATGCTTCCACTTCGCAAATGGACGTGATGTCGCAGAAAGTCCGATATCAACTGATATACCATAAAACATTTCAAACAATGTCTTGAATATTCTACGGATTGTTTACTGCCCTTTGCTTTGATTCTGCATCGACCTTACCGATTAGTCAGTTATTGTGAGACTACATTCGACATCGCTGCATTGTATTCTGCACAAACCTCAACAGCTATATTGACCAGATATCAGCGAACTCAATAGGCAAAACTCTGGTAACAACCGTGAGCCTTATATGAAATAGTTATTCTTCGAAAAACACTCAATCATTATCCACTGAATTCTAAGCAAAATGAAGCTGTAGATTGCCACACATAAATCGCAATATATTATGGTTTCTAAATTTATTACACGGTTAACTGCAGCCAGGGCCGTAACAGCACTTCGTCAGGCCCCCCCCAAAACTTTGGTCTTGGGCCCCCCATAGGGTTATAGGCCTAACTTATGGGGGGCTTCGCCCCCCAGACCCCCCTCTGGCGATACACTGCTGTTTACAGCGATTCATAATATTCATTGGGAGTTTGCTCAGTGAATCAGCTTTTGCCACCTAAGCGCGCGAAGCGCGGAAAATTTTTAGAATTCATTATTGAATCCGTCAGTATGATCGGGAATTGCATATATACTGTTATCAATTTTTATCTCCTCTCTGCTCACGTAATCAGATTTCCCGGTAGAGCTGAGTGAGGTGTGTTTCAAAAGGTAGGACGACTCAATAATAATTAAACATCTTCGGGCGTATACCCGTTGGCAGGAACGAAACAGTACCTCGTCAGGCCCCCAAAACGTGGGTCTTCGGCCCCCATAGGGTGTAAAACGACCCCCCCCCCATCACGTTGTTCGCGTTTGTCACGAAATCATCTGTACTGTATTGTGAGGCAGCGCGAAACGCGAAAATTTTCGATAATTTATGATAAAATCGGTCAATCAGATCGGCGATTGCATATATATTATGCTATCAATTTATTGTCCTCTCTACTCAAGTAATTAGAGCTACAGGTAGAGCTGAGTGAAGTGTCTTGAAAATGGGAGGGCCCGTAAATAATAATTAAACATCTTCCGGCGGGCGGACCCGTTGATATGACTTCGTTACATGATGTTATTTCGTGACTTCCAGTCCGCTATATCAAAAAATATAGAATCGCCCAAACAGGTTTCTAAACTAAGAGACGCACACGATTTCAAATTGGTATTTCTTCACTGGCGTAAAATTTTTCCCAGTGGGATGGTATTTGTCTTGTGAGGTTCAGATTGCAAAGACAGGAACATTCGGCGCCAGTCATTTAGGCGCCTATGGACAATAATTAAACCTATATGTATTTTGTATATATAACGAAGTCTTCGGTCAGCATACGGGCATACACCTTTTCGGCCAAGGTTTTCTCGCTGCCGATCGTTCTGGCACACTTCTTGGAGACGCATGTTATATGGCCTAAAACTTGATTGTATGTCTTGGTGGGTCGTGGCGCGGTAATGGCCCGATAATAAAGATAAATATCTACTCGAATTCGCGCCCAGCGCGAAAAAATTTTGAAAAAGTTGCATAAATTTTCAAAAAATACTCTATGATTTATGCTAATTCACGAAATAATTTTGGGCCCCCTTCGAGCTCGGGCCCCCCCCAATTGGGGGGTTTGGGGTGCGGCAGTTACGGTGCTGACTGCAGCTGTCAAGTAACAATAGTTCTTATCACTGCAGCATAACTTCATGCATATCAAGATATCTCCAATATTAGAAGGGATTTAGATCAAGCCAACCAAAATGCTTTTTCTAATCCAACCCGTAATGATTAACTACTTCCAATCTCTGAATTTCTACTTGTGTGGTATAGCGATTTATTATGGCTTAAAAATTGTATTTACCTGTACGTTTCCCGGGCAGAGATTGTGAATTATCAACCATACAACCTTGGTTGATAACCAAAGGGAGCAGCACCTGGCTAAACCTATCTCATGAATAGATATATTCCTGTCCAAATGCCGTAATCCAGCTCTTCGTACATAAGCTCCCGGCAAAACAACAACAGTACCGTGGAGCATAATTGGAGCGTGACGATCGCGAGTGTCGTATCTACGGTTTACCTTAGTTATCTATACTGCCATTCGTGACTCTGTGTACTTGTCATTATTACGTCACAGCTACAAAATTATTTCTATATTTCGAAATTAGTTAACCACATTAACTGGCGGTCACTCCTGAAGGGGGCAGTCGTAAAGCTTCGAGGGGAATAATTTGCAATATGAACGTATTGTTTGCTGCAAACTTTGCTCAGTACCAACTCGTAGAAGCAACGTTATGGGGCTAGCATTGATAAATGATAGAATTTCCCCCGATAAATACCACAATTTTCTACTCCAATAGGTTGGAATTGAGCCGAATTTGGTATGCATCGCTTTCGTAGACCACCAAGGTTCACAGTGCAGAACCCACCAAGGTTCTTTTGTGAACCTAAACCCCTAAATTTCTGAGGTTCACACACAGAACGCGAACGTGAACCTTACGTTAACACCAGCCCTACTGAATTGTCAATTTGAGGCCTTATTAAACGGTTATGTCATTCGCTTCCAAATCCTATTCGGAAACAATGCAATCAGTGGCCAGTGCTCATGATTAGCGGCCATCCTCATCTACAAACGATGTTATGTCAAGCAATTAAAGAAACGGCTAAAGGCCGACATTTCAAGACATGAAGCACGAGATATTTCGTTACTGAAGTTAGCCGTGAACCGGCCTTTTAGTTTATGGCGAGTAGGCTACAGAGCACGTCTCCGTATTTAATTAAATAATTTGAGTAAGGCTATTTTACCAAGTCACACCGGGCTAAGGACACAGCGTAATATGAACGCACCCACTTATAGCAACATGTGTTAACAATGTAATTCACTGGTTTGAATTTAGAAATGAAACCGTATGCCACAGAGCATAATTTTAACTTTTGACGTATTTTCTGCTTCACATTTGGCCAACCGGGAAAAATAATTGCCCATCCCCGCGTACATCGGAACAAAGATTCTTTACAATATGACTTTGCGACACGTTGATATCGCCGCTGATCTTGGTGCACTTCGCGGAGTTGATGTTAGCCAAACTATCATTTCTGGATGTGCGTGGTTGTGCTCATAATAATTCGCGAGCCAGATATTCGTGACAATCATGTTGATGGGATCGCGAAAATCAACCGTGTCTAATAATGTATGCTGACATGAGATTTGGAATTCAATCCTTTCTCCAAAGGCTTTGCGAACATTGATCATTGACGCACGATAGAGGCATGCTCGCCAAAATCTTCGATATTGGTATGTCCAGGCGCCGAATAATTCTTTCCTTGGCAAATGAACCCAGCGGTATACAGAGGCAACCCGCAATATATGCCAGTAACAATATTATTGAATGAATTGATTCAACAACTTCGAAAAATTTACGCGCTTGGCGCGGCTAGGTCATGGATGCACAGTTGCACACAGAGTTTTCTAGAGATAATTTCGATTATGATGGGTATAAAGACAAGTCTTGTTGTTGCCTAATCCAGTTCTCTCCTATCGAACGACTAAAAAAAGATCATCAACATTCAAATGACCCGCGCAATTGTTTGTAAATCTCATATAGCCCTTTGGCCGAAAAGGTTGGTCAACACTAGCCTTAAGGTAGGGTTGCCATCGGAAAAGGAAGACACTTTTATCAAATCTTATCAGTTATTTCACCGAAATTAAAAACAGCTGACATATTTCGAAATATTTACTGGAAATTTTGTTGTGTTGACCAAAAAAAGTGATCAGTCTGATTAGACTCCCGAATGACCCACTCGAACGTCCGCAATACCTATTACGCGTCGATTATGTCGGTTTTCAGTTGACACTGCCCGTTAACCTAACCGTAACAGCTGCATAGGGGGACGCATTGCCAAAAAGGAGGACATTTAGGCGTCCTCGGAGGACATTTTGAATTTCCGGAAAACGGAGGACAAATCCTTCTTAAGGAGGACATAAGGTAATCCTATTTAAGGAGGCAATATGTAACAACAGAATCTCAACACATCGCATAGTGACGTCGCTGCAATGAGATAATCACACTGTCAAATTGCATATCGCATTTCGTTGAGCTAAATATTCTCTAACGACCCGAGTTAAAACTGTTGCCTTGACCACCGTGAACACAGCTACCTTGAATACAGCAACAACAACAGCAACAGCAACAGATCGATAGCTTAGAGCACGCAATTTGAACAATATTTTAATCATTTCTATTGGTCGATCTGCCTTGGAAGGCACCATCATCCCGTGTGAAACAGCAAAGCAAAAGGCGAACACGTGAATACCGACACTGACTACATGCATTATTCCAATCTATCGGGCTTTACTGAGCATAAGAGGTACACAAAGGATGTTATGAAGAAACATTAACACACGTGTATGTAGGAGTCAAGCTGCTTAGTGCAGGAAATTGTTTAAAGCTGCGGTTGCCGAACTTAACAGCAGTTTGGGAGGTCCATATGGTGATACAACTCATTGTCAGTATGGTAATACACGACATCAGAGTTGAGTTGTACAGAACAACTCTAAACATCAATGACATGATTGCAGCAAGTAAGTGCACCCGTCCAAATGAATGCTTACCGCATTTTAAAGGTTTTGCTTTTTCGGTCATTGATGTAGTTTTTCTCTACAGCATGGCCACCAATTACCAAAATGATTGCAAAGTATCAACGAGTAGGGCTGGGCACAATGATTCGAGTACTCGAATCTGAATCGAGTATTTATTTTAATGATTCGAGTCGAGTAGTAAAAGACGATTTTTTCGAGTACTGAAATTATACGCTTATCGCCACTGAAAGTTCATTTTCGATACTATCTTCGACTGTTCAAGCCTTGAAACCTTGATTGGCGGTATCGTAGCATAACAAACATATAGTAGAAAGCTACGACGGTTACTGGACTTGGCATATTTCAGAATTCATGATTATCCCACAACATTGTTTCCAAGTGGAATGAAATCGGTATTGTCGAAAAATACTAAAGTATCATTTATGAGATGGATAGCAGGCATTGTATTCTTTGTGGTGGCAGTACATATTTGAATTTGGCCGTATTGCATTTTGTTTTGACGTCATGAGTAATACTCGATTACTCGACTCGAAGCATATTACGTGATTCAGAATCGAATCACTCAGGTACTCGATTTTGCCCAGCCCTATCAACGAGACAAGTATTTCAAGAGCTTTGCAACCCCTGATTTAACCAACAATCACTAATGCGGGGTCCTTGTTGCCATGAGAATTTTATTTTGATATTGAATAGAAAACTTGTATTTTCTGCATATTTTACTCATCCTAACTATGGCTATTTATGGGTTCAACGCTAATTTTATGTTATTTGGATCCAGCGGGGCTTGATGGTAATGCATATCCAGCAAAAGAATAAGCAATTGAGACAATTTTGATGCCACCTCCCCATTCGTGTAACACTACCTCGCCTTAGGGATATAGGGTGGTAATGGTCGGTGAGGGGTTCGAAGAAATGAACGTTCGTCCGCATAACACTATAAAAATGTGATAAGAGAACTCTATAACAAATTGAGCATGGAAATGCGCAGTTCTGACGGGGTCAAATTTACCCCACCTCGCCATTCGTGTAAAGGTACTTTGCCTTAGTGATGGCGGGTGATATCGGAATACACTCGCTTTCATTGCAGTCACTAATCCAGCGGTCCCCAACATTTTTTACACCGTGGCCCCTTTTGAAAATTTTGAAAAATCAATGTCGTCCCTAAAGCCTTTGAGAAATTTACCAAGCCTTATAAAACTGTTGTTTCAAAACCGGTAATGTTTAATTTAATAAAATGATACATATAAAACACAATAAATATGATAGTTAATTAATTACATATTATATTTTCAGTATAATCTGATGATTGAGCTTTTTTGCTTTTAAGATGTCTCAACTGATGATTTGGTGATGGAAAGGGCCAGTCGTACGTCATAGTGAATATCAAAACACTGCACTGCTTTTTCCTCAGTAAAGACATTCAATTTCGTTTATTATAGTAAATTAGACTTAGAAATGATAATGGCCCAAAGTTTGGGAACCCCTGCACTTATTGAAACAGAAGATTGTTTCTTAGGATATCGTATTGACCGCAATGGGGTTTTGACTGTTTCAAGTTTCGAAAAAACATCTAATAAAACTTGCTTGAAGTGAACGTTGACCAAAACTCAAATCTACAATCTAGTCTAGTATGAGCGCATTGAAAGATCCTTCATTCCTTCTTCGCTTTCAAACAGTTTATAGCCCAACTTTTTCAGCACGTCTCCGCATTCCGCCTGAATACTCTTCACAGCTTCAAACGGAAGGAGTCCTCTCCATTGCTCGACGATCTTGGATGGGTCGCGAACCGATCCAAACGGATTGTTGAAACTCTGAAGCACCTTTGCAGCCTTGGTATAAAAGATTTGCTAGGACATGCAATCAGAGTTAGTCAGAGGAGACAGCATAGGTACTCAAGTAAAAACTCATTTACAAGTAGAAGTGGAGATTTTGAAGGCGCGTTAAAACTACTTCAAGTATCAAATGAAGTTAATAATTGCAAAACGGAGGTCGATACTTTTGAAATCGTAAAATGCATCTTTGCCAAGAACAGAATATGAGTAAAATGAATAAAATAGAATCAGTTACCATGATCCAGGGTCCGTTTTGACCAGTTTTTATGAAAGTTACATTAATAAAAATTATGTAAACTAGAGTTAGCATATTTTGAGATCCGAAGAAATTTTCAAAAATTCTGCGAAAACCCAGTACCGGAAAAAATGGTGATTTTGAAAATTTAGTAGTGTGTTGACTAAAAAAGGTTAGACTCGACTCCCGAATTACCCGCTTTATTACCTTACGTTTTTGATGTGAACTAAAATACAGGAAATTTTCCTTATCTCTACTCCCGAAACCTGTCGCACTGCGCTTTTCGTTGATTGTCATGGCAACTCGGGGTTCGCTGCGTCGGAATAGTGTTTTGTATCGCATTTTAATAATTCGTCTTAAAAAAGGACCAATACCCAAAACAAGGGTACATCTAGGCGTCCTCCGCGGACAGTTTCAATTTATTGAAAAGAGAACAAATCCTCTTAGAAGAGGTCTTATGGTAACCCTATGTAAACTCACTGCATAACTACTTTCTGCTTTACTCAATCCAACGCCTAAGCAAGTAGTTTTGTCGCAATCACTTGAGTAAGTAATTCAAGTAGGCAAAGTTACTTAATTACTTCAAAAAAGCAAAAGTACTTATTACTGACCACTCTGTATAAATAGAACAATATCACGTACACATATGAGCGACTTCAAACGAGCGTAAATGTTATTTCGCAATGACCAAATCGGACTACACGGTTACGTGATTGTAGCCTCGCCCTCGTGTCGTGAATGAGAATTTTATACGAGTAATCAGTTCAACTATACACGCAACAATAACAACTGTTGTTGTGAGTGTATTATTTCGTGAGTGTGTAAACACTATGCAGCAGGGGTGTCTCAATTTTTTTACAAATTTCACTGGCTAGTTGATAAAATTGTCATGTTACCTCAAAAATGCTGCACAGCTATAACAGTAATAAAGGTGAGAAGTTCAGAGTTTTCAAATGAAGAATTTACGTTATCTACAGAAAACGATGCATTACTAACTTCACTCAATTCTGACCCGTAGAAGCGACATTATTATATGATAGAATTTCCAACTGCAAATACTATTTTTGTCAAATCCCAAATTTTCAACTATAATATCTCCGCTTCAATGGGTTTGAATTGAGTCGAATCTGGTATGAATCACTTTCGTAAACCACGTAACAACTTAACCAGCAAAATTTGAAACAAAATGAAAAAATATAATTTTTTAATTAAATCTAAAATTATTTACTCTTATAGCTGTAAGTTGGAGGGGGGAATGCCATCTGAAGCGTATCACGTAAATTACTAACTTTATCTCCTAGCCAGTAACATTTAAAAACATTGATTTTTTGGAAAACACATCGATGCATAGGTTGAAACCTATGTAGGTAGTGGAAATAGGTAATACCTGTTTGCTTCCTTCGCCACCTTTTTTGACACGTTCCTTCAAAAGTGTAATGTTTGGATGAAGATGGTTCCTAATATTGCGAGTCACCTCGGACGGCAATGGTAAGTTTATAAATCTAAAAAGGTAATAACGTGCGTTATAATCGCAAACCTGCATTTACTTTCATCCCTCTTTGGAAGACACTTATGTCGACTATGACTTCTCAAGTGGATCGACAGCATGTAGCCGACAACAAAACTACACGACCAACACTGCTATTCATTCCTATTATAGTTCCTGAAATTCCGTTATTTCAACAAGCGAATGATGATCAGAAATTGAGGATTTCTACTCGAAATATAAATATTCAACTCCATAAATAAGAGCATATCGTCTTAATACCGTTTCATAGGATTTAGGGGTGTCGTTTTTCAGAATCCGAATGCATCCGCACAGTGACCGGATACCATTCGTATACATGACTCGAATTATTGAGGAACTCGATTACTTGGGCTACTGTTGTCGAATTTCTGATTCCATATTGCATGCACCTAGAAAACGGTTTTATTCCTATAAAAATTTTTAAAAATATATTTTCAAACCCACTGGAAAACTTTGTTAGCGCTTGCGATCGTATTGATTGCGAAATCCTCATACCGTATTCTCATGTATCTTCCTTCAGCGACGATAGACGATTGTACTGTATTGCCTGTCAGTGAAATATACCGTGATAAAATGTGGTAATAGTATAGGACTGTATGTGATTTCGCGTGCTTTGTCAGGGGTGGCCAACATACGGCCGTTAGGGTTGTTCAGAATTGATCGACTTTCAAAATGTCGCGGTTTTCAGTCCCATTCCCATGCCTTATACCATAAAAACATATTCTAGGTACTTTTTTTCGTAATTCATCCCTTGCATCCGTGTGCACATTGAGCTTGAAGAATATCGGCTAAAAATAGGGGATTCCCCTAAAATTTGAGTGTCGCTATTCGGACTAGGCTAGTAAAACGTCATATATAAGCTGGTTTGATGTAGCTATTGCGGTTGGAGTGCTACATAACCTCACTATAGAAAGTATTGTCAGTTCAGGACACCATTTTCATGTCCCACACTGCCTTAGAACTCCTTAAAACTGCCTAAGACTGATGGTCATTTTGTTGGATCACCTATCCTACACTCCTCAACCCTACCCGAGATTATTCATCAATTGCCGGGATCACCACGTGCAAAAATACAATTGTAAATGTATCATTCACTCACAGTCACATTATAAACATCACATTGTTCAAAGGAAACGAAACAAAAAGGCAAAGAAACAGATCAACTTGGCACATTGCATTGCACTGGGATGCAAAGCTCACGAGAAGTCGTTTCGGAGGGAAATTTGAGGCCTTGGCAGTGCTGGCATAGTCTGCGTATTGCAACGCATTTGAGAAAGGCAAACTTCTTGGCAATCGAACTCTGGAGAGTGCTATAGGAAAAGCACAGGCTGATCTGTGATCTGTCTGTCATTTGAACTGCTGTAACTTTATAATTTAACAAAAAATGTCAGAGCTCTTGTGTTTGACACAACACCCTCAAACAATGGAAAAAATAAAGGTGCGGTTCTGTTACTTGAAGAATTGATAAACAGGAAAGTTTTCTACTTTCTACTTCTGCTTGTCGCCATCATATTTATGAACTAGTCATCCGGGGAGGTCTGGAAGTGAAGTGTGTTTGGATCTGCGACCACAGGCCCTGAAAACACAGATTTTAATACCTTCCAAGAAGTGGAAAGATATTGATCAATTAAGAAGCTCTAAAACACTTCCGTTTGATGAATGCAGCTGGTTGGCGATCAAAGCTGATGAAGCTAAGCAAGAAATAATTCCACTGATGAAGCCATATAATGGAAAGCAGAAAGAAGTCTTGATAATAAATGACTACAGAGAATGTGCAACAGGCACCTTGGCGATTGTAGCTGCCCAATATATTGATAATCGTTTTCGCAAGCCTGGTGCTACTAATAGCACTGGATGGATGAGTCAAGGGCTGTACTGTCAAAAATGTTCATATGGAGAGAGCAAATGGGCTATTCTGAAGAGTTCATTAGAAAGTTGCCCTGCTTTATGTCCCAGCTTGGTTGAAAACTGGTAATGCATGTGACGCACAGTATATTGATCTCAAATTCCTTCATGGCATGACAGACTTTTCATTGTGCGATTTCACAGTTGCTGATGTGGCATATAAAAAGATGCGAGAACATCATTGGCATCTCGCCGAGGAAACGGTGGTATCAACAATGTTCTCGGCTAAACCAAAGATTCCTGACAATGTGCTGCTAAATTGCTGCAAATGCCAATCCTTGAACAATTTCGCAGAGGTAGGCTATACTTCTGAGTCTAATCTCTGACTCTGTCTCTGAGTCAATGAGTATGGTTGCTTTAATTGAACCGGAATCATGGTTTCTATCCAATGCTATACATGTCGAACCTGATTGGTTTAGTCTTCCAGTTTCGGAATGGCATACTGATTCGCATTTCGTGACTGCTCAAGAATTTGTGAGTAGCGTTCAAATAGTTAACGGCGCAGCAGAGCGTTTGGTGAAATTGAATACCGACTTTGATGCTTTCAAAACAGATGACAAAGAACAGCGAGCGACCCTCGTACAAGCCGTGGAAGATAACGGGAACAGATATGCCGATTTCTCTAAAGCAACCATTTCATCCGGACCTGATTTAAGTAGTATTTGCCAAGTTGATCTGTTTCTTTGCCTTTTTGTTTCGTTTCCTTTGAACAATGTGATGTTTATAATGTGGCTGTGAGTGAATGATACATTTACAGTTGTATTCTTGCACGTGGTGATCCCGGCAATTGATGAGCAATCTCGGGTAGGGTTGAGGAGTGTAGGATAGGTGATCCAACAAAATGACTATCAGTCTTAGGCAGTTTTAAGGAGTTCTAAGGCAGTGTAGGACATGAAAATGGTGTCCTGAACTGACAATACTTTCTATAGTGAGGTTATGTAGCACTCCAACCGCAATAGCTACATAAAGCCAGCTTATATATGACGTTTTACTAGCCTAGTCCGAATAGCGACACTCAAATTTTAGGGGAATCCCCTATTTTTAGCCGATATTTTTCAAGCTCAATGTGCACACGGATGCAAGGGATGAATTACGAAAAAAAGTACCTAGAATATGTTTTTATGGTATAAGGCATGGGAATCGGACTGAAAACCACGACATTTTGAAAGTCGATCAATTCTGAACAACCCTAACGGCCGTAGTATAATAATTTTGCAGCCGCCTTAATTTAATTAGCGTTTTTCTACGGCCGTCAACACGACATTTGAATTTACGAATTGGCTCTCAAGTTGTTGAGAGATTTTAATTAAGCTTCAAAAAATTTTTCCCGCTTTTCAGGGTGACATAATGCTGGCTTGTCTAGCAGCACCCTAACCGTCCTGATTGCCAATCAAATTAGGGTTTGTTTGCCGCGAGAAGTTTAGTTGGTGGTATAAAATGACACATGACGTCTGGTAACGACTTGAGTGCGTCCTCAGTAACCAAGCAGCCTCCGATAGAGATACAAGAATAACTCCGAATCTGATAAATCAAAGATTAGTCACCCATATCTCAATATACTCAATTACAGTATACTTTAGCCCAGTGGTTCTCAACCTTTTTGTCTTCGCGGACCCCTTTTGGCCCATCACGGATCACGCGGACTGCCTTAAGTTTTAGTTCAAATTCAGCTCAATTATCAGGCAGCGGCATCCGTCTTGTGCAAATATCAACTGTAGGCCAATAATAAACAGCAACAAAATGACCTTTCTTGAAACTAACATCATAACTGTATGTAGAAATTTGGTGGACTTTTTTTCATTACTACGCAAATTCTGCATCTGCAATTCAAGAAATATGTGGTCGTGTTTTGAAAATCCCCGCCTTCGGTTTGATATGAACGAGAGCCGTAAATCTATTTCCTCAAAGATAGGTAGCGGTGAATGTAATAGTAACGCGTGACGCATCCGACGACACCTTTCCGTATTATCGCAACATATATGGCTCCAAAATTGAGAAACAAGATTTCAGTCCCTTTTTTGAGATATATTAGGGAAAAACTATTTTCAACAAACCTTCACAAAACATCTTTGAACAGCAATATGTTTGTATCAGTATGCTATTGACAATTTCTCAATTGAATGAGTCTGGACAGTAGGATAATGCATCTCATACGGTCATTCTGTTGTGGTGCGTCCTGAATCTTTAGCAGTTTTGAACCGAAACTGCCTCGTGATTTCCCTAATTTATAAAAGTTACAAATTGGGTTCTCAGTCATTTTGCAAAGTTGGGGCTTCGCGGATCAGCTGAAAATCCATCATGGGCGCCCGGTTGAGAACCAAGTGCTCTAGCCCGTTCGATATCCCATCGTTGAGCTGATACCGTTAAATTCGATAACTGGCACTTCGACCGATACCCACGGGCCACGATAGTTAATCCGATATCCAAAAGATAAGACATCTAGCTCAAGGCAGATTTTCAAATCTTCAGATCATTTATTTGAACATCTTTACAGCCATTGCTATATTTGGTAGGGGACGAAATAAATTAGAAAAGCTATGTCTGGACGACTGCAAGTTAAAAAATATATTATCATATTTCCAGTATAGCATTCGCAGAATATAATTCTCTATACTGCCACGCTGTGACGTTACGAAAATCGCCGATATTTGTTTACCACTAATGACCTATGCCGATATTTCGTTAAAAGTGTGATATCGATCCGATATTATTGACAAACCTATAATCGGTCGGGCTCTGCTGTATACCCAGACATAGGCGCCGACTTACGAGGTGGCGCAGCCACCTCGTGACCACATTTACGAGGTGGCGGCCACCTCGTACAAATTGTGACCAGTAATTAAGTAATCCGGCGAATCGATGCGACCTCGTTAAGGACGTCTTCGACTTTGATACGCGCGTGTGCGTAGGCGCGTATAGCCACGGGGGTTTCGGGGGTCGAACTTCCCTATTTGAAACGCGAAACCCCGTCATTTTGAAATGATCATTCTAACTCTAATATTCAGTTACAATACAATAATTGTGTTATCAATGCTCCGCGCGGCCGATTTGCGAGAAACGTGTTGTCAATTAGCGAGAAGAGTCTATGATGATCTCCCGCTTAGATGGTCGCGAAATAAGGTCATTCATTCCCATGCGCGTGGCAATCGTCGCTAGTCTGATTTATCGCGTCTCGAACAAGCCTGGTTCCGCAGGCTTGAACATGAACTTGAACAATCGCATCTGCAATAGGCCCAGCTCATACTATATCATCACTTGCCTGTGCAATCGCATCTGCATTGGCGGCTTCGTCCTGGTGTACACGATATCATCGCTGGCCTGCACAATAGCCTCTGCAATAGGCCTGGTGCGAAAGATGTCATTGCTGGCCAACTATCGCGTCTCGGGCCTAGCATGCTTTGGCTCTATCTCTCGCTGGATTGCGGTCGAATTTACGCTAATTAGTTATTGTTTTATGTCATTGATTAAAAAGCAATATCGCGAAACTGAATAACATCGAATCGCTGCAAACAGACTTTAACGTGCGTAATTGATTCCCGCTCATACTTCAACGTAACGATCAGAACATGTGTATCATGGCTGAGTTTTGAAAGACGACGTAGGTTTGAAATAGGTGCCATCAAGTTCGGACATTTTGATTTGCAAAAACTGTCGCCACGACTGCGTAATACGCGGGCGTATTTAATTGTTCGCCAGGGATCAGGGGCTCGCTAATTGACAGCCCTCTCGGACTCTTTTGGCAAGCTTATCATACGCCCAAAACCGTCAATACGAAGATATTATATGATCGCCATTTACACTTGTACTTAACCGGAATTGAATTGATGCTATATTGGTAAATTTGAAAAAGAAATCCAAATCCCACTGATTTTTCGACTGGATACGCGCCTAGCGTGTGCTGATAAGCACCATCCTACATCTCTCTCCCGACCAGGCGCCCAAATAGACGTTCTGCTTTTCTGAATTCTAAATTATGTGCGCCCATATTCGTTTACAATACCCTTCGTGAGCTAGCTAGCTTCGTGATAGTCTCGGTAATCGGAGCGATAAATTGAAGGGCGTGTTGGTGTGTGCCTGCAAATTGGAATTCATTTATGCGCAGATTCGTTTCTCTAACAAGGCTCTGCCAGTGACATTTATTGGGAAATGCTGCAATACAGCTGAAACACCGATTGGGAAAACAATTGTCGGGACGAAAGCTACGCAATATGGTGTCAGACTCAAAACCCATTCGTGGCGATACTGATTAGAATACACGCTTTCTCATTTGCAACCATCCATATTCCTTATTATCTACTCGATGCATTCGTACTCCGAAATTGTCGCGCAAGGTCATTTTTCAGTGTCCCTTTCATTATTAACGTGCAGTAGGTCATGCCATGCCATTGTCAAATATTGATACATCTCAAGATTCTGGGTCGCACAAATTCTCATTATATTCGATTCGTTTGAACAGGAAACCTTCTACATTCCGATAAACTTGATTGCTGGATGTACTCGTATCGAGAACAACGATATCGAATATTAAACTATTAGGCATTAGGTAGACAGTGGATTTCTATTGATAAGATTGCGGCATGCGCCCGGAAGTGGAATTAATGCAAGCCCAGGGTTGGCCAACCTGCGGCCGTAGAAGGGAATTTGAGCGGTCGTCAACACGTAATTCAATTAGTATGTGTTGGCGGCAGTCGACATGCAAATTGAATTTACGAATTGACCGATGTACTCCCGAAATGCTTCGCGAACGTATCTCGGGGAATGCACCAATGCCGCCCAAATCGCTGTTTTAATCTGCAAACAATTGCCGCGATGCGAGTTGGTCAACGCGAAGCAAGAAACCGCAAGACACAATTACTGATTGGCTGCGCGATTTCGCATTTGTAATCATCATTATTAGGGATGGTGTGAACCTCTGAAAGGTTCAGGTTCGTGTGAACGCGAACCTTTTTGAAAGGTTCTGTGTGAACGCGAACGTGAACCTCATGACGTCACGTGACGTCACATTGCTAATTCCAACCCAACATTTCAGTGAAGTGATAGCCTATATTATTCTACACGATACCTCGCGTCAACTCGGGCCACATAATGCCACAATGCTGAAGTACATATTACCGTTTTAAACGTCGCCAAATATATCGACTGGGGCAATCAAATGATAAAATAATCCCGTAAAATCAATCTCTTTCGCCGCTTTGCCAACAATTTCGACGAGGAGTTGCAAGGGAATATAAGCTTAACGGTCTAGGCCAGACCGGACAATGCATTTGGCGTCTGAGTATTGCGACGTTGATATTGAGCAGAGTGTAAAACGGGTTTCTATATACTTACTACCGATATTACCCCATTAACAAGTTATACAGCAGTAGCATAACAACACCCCAATCGCGGGGATTCTGTTCTTATGATACAATAAACATTTGAAGTCAAGATTGACACCATACACATTTTTTACATCAGACAACGATATCAATTCCATTGATTGGTTTAATAAGCATCATTCGCTGACTACATGTAGTGTAGGCTATTTCGCCCTTGATGTTGTGTCATTACGGGTGGAGCTCACAGCAGAGAGCCACTAAATATTCACAAATGGAAAGCTGGATATTTCGAGCAAACTTTTGTAACAAAGCACGTAAAATTTTTGTGATTATCCAGGGGTATGCTCGTTTAGTGTCCATTTTTTGTTATGCTGCCAGCGCCACGCATAGAGTGGACCGCAGTTGAAATGCAATCAATTTCTACCAAAGATGTCATAATCAAGTGAAAATTGTAACATATGAAAAAGGTTCACAGTGCAGAACCTACCAAGGTTCGTTTTTGAACGTGAACCGCTAGATTTCCGAGGTTCACACACAGAACGCGAACGTGAACCTCGCGTTCACACCATCCCTAATCATTATGTCTGCTTGAAATATTCGAGAGTTGTGGTGTCACTTAACCAGGCTAGTGCATTTCGTTACTCACACGGCGCGTAGCGCGTAAATAACATTTGTGCAACTCCAGATTCTCAGTGACGTAAAATATGATTTTTGTTCGATGCATTCCGTCGGACGGATTGGTAGCGTGGTTACTCTCTCCAATGATCGTACCGTCTTAAGATTCCATTTAATAACTCGACTGCACGGTTTGATATTAATGAGTGCAGGGCCGATATTAAAACGTCACGCGAATGGTTTAACGCCAGCGGCATGTACATTGTACAGTAGTAAAGTGCGTTTTAGTGCGACGATGACGTCATCGATATGGAACAATTATGACGTCACAAGACTTCGCCACCTCGCAAAAAATTAAAAGTCGGCGCCTATGTACCCAGAATAACGTTTTTATTCTGACCTTGGTCAACGCTGTCCAGATATTCGATATTCGCATTTTGCCGGGGACAGTATTGATTTCTGATTTCTCCTAAGACTTTTTTTATCTTTGACTTGCCTTCAAGCTTCATACGAGAGGACGCAATCGACCTGAAAATTCAACAAGAAATATACCGGTGCTTCTATGCATTTAATATCGAATGCTGTTCTGTTACTAGGACGTGTCGAACATTAATATGAACAAGCATAAAATATATGTAGACAGCCATATTAGGTAGGTTTAAGTTCGTCGATTACAATTTCAACATATGACCTGAGATTAGGGTTGCATTCAAAGCAAAAATCAGTTTGAAACCAACGTGTTTGAAACAAGGCCCTAGTTTGAAACATCTTTTTATTGTTTTTTTGTATGTTTGTTTTTTTAGACATAACGTCACGAATCTTTAATTGTGACATGATTGACGTCACAGTGGATTGACATCGACAATTGAAAATATAGGGTAAATACGGCTCTTTCGACGAAAAGGGCTTTCGACCACTGTCAAATACAGACCATTAATATCTTTTTCCGGGAGTACATCGTTATGCAGCATTTTTACTGCCGGCGGTCATCATTATCAGAACACTCTTTCAGTACCAAAAGCTATATCTTCTTGCTAAAACTGATGAACCGACGACGATTTCGAGGGTTGCAGCCACGCTACAACGTATACGTTGGCTTTATTGGGTACAAATCGTCCGTAAGCTCACACCACATCTTTTTTCGACAGTATTTATACAACTGTGCCTTAATTATACATTTATACAATGTTTTGAAAAAAGAAACGATTATGTGTTTTACAAAAAGGCATTTGTTTAAAAACACCGTTTAAAACATTTTTTCAGCAAAGTGTTTTAAAACACCTTTTCTTTTAAATGCAGTCCTACCTGAGATCTCTAACCAGATGAAGAACGTAAGTATTCTTTTCCATCCGCTTCAGATGCCGATATATATCCTCCAAGTCTTCCACAGAGCAGACCCGAGTAGTTTTGATGATGATCGGACTCGAATTTTGGCAAACGTTCCCCAGAATTTCATCGCGCATTGGATATCCGCAGTTCCCATTCGGTTTCAATCGCTTACATGACTTCCGGTAACTATCTTGTAGTCCGACACTTGCGCCTGTGAAGCAAAACCCGTCTTTCCTGCACGACGCCCCGTCTTTCCAACCAGATACGCTGAATCCGTACTTGTATTCTTCATCAAGATTCGTGAAGTTACAACTGAGAAGTTGTTTTAACAGTCTTAGTTTTCTATTCTTAGAAATACCGGGAGTGCAGTCAAATCCGAATGGATATAACGGTTCGTACAAGTATGTACTGTTGTTGGTTGCGGCAAACACTTCGCCTGTAAAACTGCTACCGCATCGGGTTTGGGTCAAAATGATTAAAACCTTTTGGCGGTCCTTTTCGCTTGATAAACGACTGAAAACGTTTGGAATGTCCTTGAAGTAACTTAGTGCGAACATGCTGGCGACAAATATCAACGTCGCAACGGACAGTTGTCTGCCGCGAGTAATCATCATTGAGTAATGGACAAAGCACACCAGGCCGATATTTTCGTTAAACAAGTATTCGCCCAACGACGAAGAAGCGACGATTCCTAAATACTTGCGTGAGGATTGCTAATAAATTGTCTTTCGGCGTGATGATTGCCTTGAGAATGCTGAGTCAGAAGGCGTTCATAGAGTTAGAATGTATAGTATTAGTTTGAGCCAGTCCTGATATAGGGGCTTCACATATCTTACAGCCTAGATCAAAACAACCTATATTCTGTAAAGAAATCCAATAAATTATGTTGAATCAATAATATAGTGTGGAGTGCAATTCAATCATGCACCCCACTATAACGAAAATATATCCTTGACCAGTGATGGTTCCCAACCTTTTTGTCTTCATTCCCCACTTGAGATTTATTCAGATCAATCATTCCCCACTACCCAAAACTTTCGTCATTACGGAGCAGCTATTAGCTTGTTTAAGTACACAGACACACAACCACACCAGTACGTAAGACAATCGCCTACATAACTGCAACATAAAGCGTTTTGTGAACCGATATCGGTAGCCCTCAAAATTTAGCGAAAGCGGTATTTCACGTCATATTGGTCGTGATGGATGCGTTTGTGACGCCATCATTGGTTATCCAGGGTTAAAAAATGAGTTTTTGTGAACAACATGCAATATATTCCAGAGCAGTCAACTGGTAACGGTAATTGCGCATGTGTTTCCGTAATTATGAAGGCCTGTGCTTTTAAACCTTTTTTAAGCTCCATTCGCACTTCTTTTTTTAAATGAATTTCATATGCACTAACCGAAAATTGTTATACAAAAAGAAGATGACGATACTTAACAACATTTTAAGTATCTGCATCTTAAAAATGACTGCCTGATTTCGTACGTTATGTGGTTAGGAATATGAATCAACACCTGAACCAATATGGCATTTAAAAGGTAATTTTGTAAGTAAGTGCAAAAATGATACTTACATTCGACATCCGAGTACTCGGACTCAGTCTCAATATCACTTGGCAAATCCGTTCCAATGGAAACCTCGGCCATAACTGACTAGAATAAAAACTGCGAGAACACAAACAGCCGCTGTGACCGGTGTTGATAATATGTGTCACTCACTTGACGTCACAATGCACATTCCGCTTTTTCTGTAAACATGCCAATATTGGACCTTTCAGTCAAAATTACGGCAATTTCCGATTGAGTTGAAACCCGGAAAGTCGGTAATTTCGTTATGAAAAAAAAATCTGAACATGATTCCGCAAAGTTGTCATGAAGATGCAGTTGACCTTTAAAGGTCAACTGCATGTTCGAAAAGACTTTTGCTTATTTCGTAGATTATGTAGTTAGGAATAAGAAAAAAATAATGAAAATGAAAATTACGTGATAGTTTTCAAGTAATTTGAATTACAAATCGAAATTCCGAAAAACGGACCCGAAATCATCCAGCCGTGAAATGACGTCAGGTAGTTGACACAACAAAAATCCTTGTTATTCGTGTTGGCTGTTAGGTGGGATTCGTTGCTTAGATTTGCTGTGGATTTGGGTCATTGAGTGAGTTCATGAAAGCTGTGAAGGAGATATTTATAGAGTCAGATATTATGTCGCGTATGGTTGCTCCAATACGCAATATGCCGTGCCTACAATGTCTTTGCATCGCTGCCAAAATCCATCCATATACCGCCAGGCGACCGGACGCCGTTAACACCAAAGTGCGGACTTATAGACAACCAAAGGCAGAGACATTTTCAGTGACGTATCCGAGATACGCAACGCCCAATAAAGTTGACTACTGACCACGGGCAACTCTCACACGCAGTGCCGTTCATACTTTATTTTCACGCACCAGTGAAATTGTGGTAATGACAGAGGAACGCACTTCTAAAGCTATACAAAGTGTCCAAAATCGGTAACTGAAAATGTACTGTGTCAGCTAGTATTCTAAGAGTGTAACTAACCGTTTATAGTAGTATTGACTGTGGTACGGTAGTCATCAAAGTAGTTATTGTTTACACTCATGTGCAAATAACTGAAATAAGTATGCCCTGAAAAACTTTGAGTAGAAGTGTACGTAGTCTGAAATAAAGCCACTTAAAAATCAATCACGAAAAAAGATGTATAAAGGCATTAGTTAATAGGAGTTTGTAACCTGCTGACTTCATGATCTATAATGGTTATGTCGCAGACCTCATTTTAATGGAAGAGTTGCTATTACTTTTGAAAATAAACTTCTGTCTGTGTACATGTGTAGTCATATAATCATATTAGTTACTTAAGTTACTGAATGAGGAGTGTCAGATATCAGTGAAACCTCTCAAGATATTGACAGCTCAGTAAAATATGAAAACGTATCACTATCACCATAACAGTCGAAAAGTTAGGTAGGATGCAGTTGGCAATCTTTCATTTTTATGATACTTCGGAACAGCATTTGGTATACTGCCTTTTATTCGACTTTGTTATAAAACTCTGCAATGTTTTTACACCTGCTTTAGATTCCTGCAATGAAGAAGTTGACGCATGCATTCAAGCAAGTCCAGATACGGCGGAGTCGACCAAGTCTATTGCGATGGCTCATCCTCATTCAACTAGCGGCATCGTGAAAATTAGTTGAAGCTATTGCTGGACTAAAGAAGCTATTGCTGGACACAAAACTCTATATTTCTCTCCCTGACACAGTAGTACTGTTGATGGATTGGTTATGTTGCATTTATTATTTTCAATACAATTATTCCTTCGCGAAGCAGTGCAAAATTGAAATCCTTTGAAAGTACTGGACGTGGATTTTGATCGGATGCACAGACAGGATTTTTCGTTGGTTTGTGTTGCAGAATCCCAATGGCCAGCAAACAAAATTTCCGTACAGTTTTTCTCAGCTTCCTGAAAAGCATAATTGTTGTGTTACTGGCGGGTAATTACTTGGCACCCGACTCAACGTTTCATGTGAATGAGACTCGTTCGCTCATGCATCGAACTAAATGGTATAATTATATGACAATATTCCTGTTGATATCTATAGTGAGACATCTCCAATACTGATTGAAATCCTGGCAATGCTGTGATGCACTAATAATTCATTAGTTGCTCTCCCGCTAATAGTTTGCATAAGTTGGCAACCTCTATCCTGTAATTGATAATACCAAGATTCATAACTGAAACGAGGTACTCCACCAAATTACACATACCGGTGTATTTCATTTGGTCTAGACAAGCGGCTTAAGCTGAACAAGCTAGGCTGATCATACTATATATTACTAACCTCCTTAGGTTAGTCATCAATAATCATACTTGAACGACCCCTCGTTTTCGGAGCAGCAAGGAGTTTCACCAGGGTTGTAACCAAGTCACATTGTTCCGAGTCACCAGTCAATCTTACTTTTGTGGTTTTGACTCGAGTCAAGTCGAGTCATTTTCAATTCATCACCGAGTCGAGTCCGAGTCCAAGTCACCGTTTAAAAGCTCAAGTCCGAGTCATAGTGTTATGACTCGAGTCGAGTCCAAGTCAGGGCGTTGAAGTCGTGTTCAACTCCAGTTTTCAATCCTGAATTAGCTTATAGCTTATAGAGAATCAACGAATTCATTCTACGTGCTATCGGATATAGAACCAACGAATTCACGTCTAGATACCAGCTGATAGAGAATCAACAGATGCATGTTTATGTAGACGTACAGTTTTTCTTTCACATTATAAGGTGGTTGACTGAGAAAAGGTCAGCTTTCCTGCTCAGCTCCCGAAATAGCCGCCGGAGCGTTACTAATATGAGAGGAAATTTTGGATTAACTACAAATAGAGATTTTGCCGGCCGCCTCATGATATTGTTATATTGTGTAAAAATATGATTCACAGCAAATTTGGCTCAATTCCAACTAGAAAGAGCGAATTTATTAGAGTGGAATATTTTGGATATGAAAAAATAGTCGGCTTACTACTAGCATGTAATTATATTATTAATTGAAATAATTTCTCACCAAAAACACTACCTTTATTTTCAAATATAAAATTTTCTCCTCTCATATCATTGATTCTACTCTTTAAAATTAAGACCAGTGGAATAAAAAAGAAGTTATTTTTGATCAGCCGTATTGTACAAACATCACACAACATTAGCCATTCATTTCTCACGTGCACAATGCTCATACCTAACAAAACGTCAAATGGACGGAGGGTATTGTGTGTTTTCACAGACAGCAGATCAAATCAATGAGTTACACTTAAAAATACTAAAGTGGAAAGGAGATTCTCATATATCTTAAAGCAGCATGGCCTTGGAATAAATCCGCATCCACTGGATACACGTTCCACTGGTGCATTAGATGCAGGAATTGAAAATCATTTTTGAACCACACTGAAGAGTATTAGATACTCATCCATTCTAGTCGCCTAAAAATGCAACGAATCGTGGTCTTCAAATCTACACATGAGCGTATCAGTCTTTTCCAAGTAGCCTACTTGACCATCTGAGTCGTTTCATTGGCTCTAATTGAACTTCGCTTCGCTTGTTTGCTTGTATAATTGAAAGTCTTGAGTATTGCGGAGGATCTATTACCTTTTCATCACTGGATGATTTTGTACATGCATTGCTACTATGTACCATTGTCTTTTGTTGTTTCTGACGGCATATCCGATATCACACAAGTGCAACGAATGCAGTGGTGACAAATAGCGATGTCGACCGAATTCGTCACATGCGTTGATCTAACCATTGTGATTCGCAAATTTCTTCACCTTCAAGTCATATAAAATAAGCCGAGTCAATGACTTGAGTCGAGTCATGCGTAATGACTCGAGTACAAGTCGAGTCAATCCAAATATTGACTCGAGTCAAGTCGAGTCACAAAAAAATCGTGACTCGAGTCTGACTCGAGTCGAGTCATGACTCGAGTCATTACAACCCTGAGTTCCACCGATATGAGATTGAGCACATCAACACTTGATACATGTCTAGTTTAAACATTACTTTCGTAAGTAAGGGCAAAAAGCATGCTGACATTCGTCATCTGAGTACTCGGACTCACTTGGTGAATCCATTACAAGCGAAACCTCCGCGATAACTAACTAATATAATCGCCCTGCGGCTGCAAGAGCACCAGCCCTACAGCATACATCCGCAGCGGCCAGAAGAGATGTCAACTACATGACGTCACAATGAACATTTCGCTTTTTCGGTAAACATACCAATATTGGGACTTTCAGTCCAAATTACGGCAATTTCCGATTAGTTTGAAATACGGAAAGTCAGCAATTTCGGTATGAAAAAAAATTCTGAACATGATTAGAGGAAGTTGTCTATAAGATGCAGTTGACCTTTAAGTTATCAAGTGTCCCATTAAAAAGGCAACTTTTTCGCTCGTTTTGATTTCAACTACTTCAGTAAAACCTGACAAGTTGTTGGGTTTTGTACAAGAACGTCTACTAGTGCTTGGATGGCCAGGTCTTAAAATCGGTTTTGCACTCCTATCCAAAATACAGCGTATTTTACGCGAGCGAAAAATGCTTGCTGGCAGAAATCGTTTTTGAGAGCTAACAAATGTTCCGGAGGCTCCAGTTTGTCGGAAGGGTGAAAACCTACGTGTTTGTTTTGAGGCTTTTGCGTGATGTCGTGGAAAATTAGGTCCAAAACGATCAAGGAGAACAGGCATATTAGATCTCGCTACCTTATGATACGTTGTTACAACTTGTGGTCTGTTTTTTGTTTTTCGATTTCCCATTTTCTGTCTCTCGAGTATATAAGAGCAAATAAATTCACGGTACTCTGTCTGTGTGTTCGGCTCTTTAGCTCAGTCTAACTAGAGAATTCGTAACAGTTTATTAACCTCAAAGCAGCTTTTTAGACTGCCACCTAAATTTGAGTTTTGTGGCATCTGGCGACCCGAGTCTCGCACATGAGAAGGAATTCATTTTCAATATAACAGTAGTATGCAACGATTTTGCGGACATGTAATGTACGACATACAGAACGCGCGCGCCACAATTCTACGCAACGCAGCCCTCAAAACATGTCTGACGCACGCGATTTCAAATTAGGGTGATTAACTTCCTTTGCGTGTCGCATTTGTACTAGTGTCTACTCAGATTTCAAGAACGAGACTATTCCGTGCCGACAGCGGAGCATATCCATATCGAAAGGTTTGGCCATACAGCATCGGTCATTTTTGGCCAGGGTTTTGTCGCCACTTATGTTTTTGGCACCGCATTTTATCAGCGGTATGATGCCCAAAACTTTACGTCTTCATATGCCACGGCGCAGAGGGGTTGGCCTCGTATTGAATTAGTCTCATATACCTGAGCTCGCTCGTTGCACACCCCTACACTAGTTCATCCCAACGGTCTTCGTCCATGTTTCGAGTAAAACCATTCGGACAAATTTCATCATCAAATCAAGTCAAAGGTCGGCAGATTCTCATAATCAAGTCATCTTTCTGAGTGTGTCGCTTATTGGCTGCAGTTTTTATTTCATTATTTGTTTCATTGCTGGCGCGATCGCCCGACGCCGAGACCCATGCATTTTAGAAGGTTTCGAATGCTGAGCATCACAGCAAGTCAAAACGTAAATGATTTAATTCGGATCGCCAGTGTGATTTTAGATTGGCAACCAAATGAAGTTTATTACTTTTAATGCTGTACTGGGAGGAATTGTTTCGGGCGTGCGCTAGGTAGATTCGCTCTCTGTATGTGAAGAAGTATTTAATTAGATCCAAAAATACCCTCTGTTGAGAGAGCATTCCTTCTTTTGGTGAGGCAATTCATGAACTCCAATAAATTTAATTGCATCAATCACCCCAGAGAGAACATGCATATTCTTATCTACAAGCTCATTGTGCTTGCAGACAGATCCGCTATAACTTTCACTGAGCTTTAACATTACATTTACTCTGCCTAACAATTTATATTTAACTGCACTAGCCATGTGCACTTGGGATATTTGGTGTCTTCACACGCTTTGACAAATGCTTCAAATCACGATACCCAATTTTGTTACAACGAGAGCCACTGCTTCTGGTAACTGCTCTGTCGAATCAAAGACAGTAAATGCCAAACAAGTGGTTCTTTCCTCGCTGTACGTCAGTCATTCATTTTTATCGAAATACACCGAAGAAAAGGTACGATTGCGTTTTTCTCCGGCGTACGATTGGATCAATGGACAATTTCTAGGCTGATAAGGACTTAGTCGCTTTACCTCTATTTTTTGCTCTAAAGGCAACTGCGTAAACGATTCAGGTTCCCACTTGACCTGACTAATTATCTGCAAAAAAGACTCGAACTTGAACTGGAAAGGTCAACGAGTTCGGACACATGCGCAATTGTGATCTCACAGATTTGGCCTGTAATATTGAATCCAACTCATCAATTTTAATGGTCTTTGAAGAACTAAGGATTAAGAATAGAAGCCTCGGAAATTCGGTCTCGGAACAACATAGGAGATTTTTGCCTGGAAACCGAAGACTGTGACACAACATATGCGACTTAGAGTCTATAAGTCTGCTGCGAAATCGCTGTTGGAAAATATACCACTGAATATATGCTTAAAGGAAAGCAATAAACTTAGTACACTACTACATGACAGAGGTGGTCAAAGTAGTCACCGTCGCTACTCAAATAGAAGTAGAAGTAACGCCGGAATTTCTACTCAAGTAGAAGTAGGAGTGGTGGTTCACAAGTAAGTAAGTAAGTAGATATTCTACGCTTTATTTTGCCTACAAAACTGAAAACTGTCAAGTAGAAGTAGAAGTAGTCTAAAATCACAACTACTTAAAAAGTAGTATGAGTAGGCAAAATTTACTTCAAGTACTTCAAAAAGTAGAAGTACTTCGTTACTGACCACCTCTGTACATGACATCATCGAGAAGTAGCATACGCAATCTCATGATCCATTCCGGTATGCCACACTGTCAAAATCAATACAAACAGACGAAAACCGAATTTTGACTAAAATATATCGAGGAATAGGCTGGCCAAGTGATCAGCTCTTAGCCAACATCGAAAATGAAATAGCTATCGCACCTGACAAGGGATTGAAAGCAGGGCTGTGAAGTCGCAGTCGGAGTCGTGAAAACTGTGGTGGCTGGAGTCGGAGTCGTGAAAAAAAATACTGACTGGAGTCGGAGTCGGAGTTGGTGAAAATGACCGTGACTTCGACTACGACTCCAACTTCTTGATCATGTAAACAGTTTCTAATATTAACTATATTGGGATTTTTATGTACTATCAATCACTGTTATCGGTAACGATACAGATCCGGGGCGGCCATACCGTTCCCCGCAGGCCAAATGTGGCCCGCGAGTAGGTTTTGTGTGGCCTGCGAGGTAATTCTCGAAATTAGATATATCATCAGGTAAAATGGCAAGGCTAACCAAAATTTAATTAGCCTGACCGCGAAATTAGATGATGACTAAAACACCAGTCTCGACGAATTGGCGTAACCAGACGCCAGGCACATTCAGCGCAGATCTTCGTATATGACCACAAAGTAGAATATTCCGTAGCATATTTATTCGACTTGAAATTTTTCTTAGCACTTCGCATGATTTATTGTCACATTTCTTGCATTTAGTATTGGAAACCTTCCTAGAACTTATAAATACGCTTGATTTACAGAATTGAGTCTAACTATTATACTCGCAATTAAGAGATAACGTGTCGTGTAACTCGGGACTTCGCTTGTGCGCTGGAAGCGAGATCGTTGACGATGAAACATTTGCGCAAATGACAGAGCCATGTTCACCTAAACCAGTGGTTCTTAACCTTTTTTCCTCCAGCGCCCCCTTTCAAAAATTATCGTGCTCCAGCGCCCCCTCATGTTGTAAGGACTGTAATAAAAACAATGGGTAAGAGGGAGCACTTCGTCAGCACCCCTAAAAAAACGATTGTCTTGGGCACCCATAGCGTGATAAACCAAACTCACGAGAGGGCTTGGCCACCAAGAACCCCGTCGCGTGATTTCGATGGTCAGCAAAGTTTATGTGGCCGGGTTGCCTTAGGAGCCAAAAGCTTCTATAATGCATGGATGAAATAGGTTGTATTTGCATATATATGTCACTATAAACTTTTTATTCTCTCAGCCCACGTAATCAGATTTACCAGTAGCGCTGAGTGAGCTGTTGCATTGGAAAATGAAGGCCACGTAATTAATAATTGAACAATGAACATATTTGGGCGTGCCCGTTGGTATAATTAAATCGTTACATGTTATTTTGTTACTTCTTGTCCGCTATATAGTCAAAAGTTATTGAAACGGATAAACGTATTAAACTGAAGTAAGCGCGTGATTCAAAATTGGTATTTCGTCACTGGCAAATAATTTTCTCCGGTGGATGTTATTTCTGTGGGGAGCAGTTTGCGACTACATGATAATTCGGCACCAGCGATTTAAGCACCTTTGGACAATTAGACGTATTTACATCGATTGTTACGCTCAACATAAGGGCAATCCTCTTCAGCTAAGGGTTTCTCGCTGACGATCTTTTGACACACTTCTCGGAGTCCCATATTGACCGGAACTTCCTATGTCTTTGTGCATCTTGGCGTGGTAATGGCCGAAGCCGAAATGCTTATTTCTATTTTCTCTAATTATGCGTATTCTTCCTTGAGAAAGTCGTAGAGACATGATGTTCAATTTATGTTCATTCACCGAAATAATTTAGGGCACACTTCGAGCCAACCGATTGGGGGTTTGGGTTGCAGCAGTTTCGGTCTTGGTAAGAGGTCAAAGTTCAGTCGGCCTTTTTGGGACTTTGGTATTGGAAATATTTCGCGGTTCAATCGCGCCCGATCACCATTCGACTATAATAAACAATATAATATTTGTGTGTGGTATATTCAGGGTCAAATCGAGGTTGTTATATCAACAATGGGGCACAGTCTCATACCCTGTGGTTCGAACCCTCCCGAATTCACATCGGGGATTGGCAATACGGGGAAATTAATGGTATTGGATTTTGTCTTAGTGCTTTGTGTTGGATTTTGTCTTAGTGCTTTGTGTAACTATAAGTAAGTCAACGGATGATTGGATGCATATATCTGCTCACATTGAATTTAATACTGTACCCAGTTATTAATTTTAGCATGAATGTATTCCAAACAAAGCAACTCATATTTATATAACGTTCATGTGAGGTTGTGAACCACAACACGAGATAGTATCATCCTTTATGATACGATGGAGAAATATTTTGACGATTTAATTGGCGATCTAAAAGTACGCGCAATTCGTTTCATATGAATTATAATAACTCGCTACATTCATGAAAACATATGTAGCAAACATCGTCACGCAGCGCAACCAAAAATTTCAGGAATTTGACATGTTTTGTTGGATGTTAATTTGTTCTGAATACTGATTAAGGATATTTCCTACTACCACATAATCTACGGCGAAGCCATTTTTCTTCAGCGCCCCCTTATCGCCCCCCTGAGCCCAGCGCCCCCATATCGCCCCCTGAGCGTTTCCGCCCCCTTCAAAATCGCCAGCGATCCTTGGGGGGCGCTGGAGGCAAGGTTAAGAAACATTGGTCTAAAGGGAGATAGACATGCAATGTCATTTGTTATTAAAGAAGCTGAAGGGAAATACGAAACCTTATGTAAGACTGTTATTTCTGTATGGGTGACATTCCAAGGTTCAGAATAACTAAAAAATGACTTGACATTGCATATCCTTCTGTGCCATCTACTCCTAAGCACCTGTTCCGCATTGCAGTAAGTTTTCACTGCCAAAACTATAATGCAACAAATGTTCCAGAAGACTGGGCAGGGCCTAAAGATACAGAAAATGACTCCTATGACGACTTCAACATCTCCCATATAGATATAAATCCAAAACCCCACATTCATAAATCATAACCAACACGAACTTGATGATTTAGTCGGGAATAACTAAATTAAATGCAAAAATTCTGACTCCAAGGTTGAAACTAGGGAACGACGCCCTTCGTCGAGGAAAGGGCATGGTTGATTCTCACGGTATTCCGTAATACCAGCACATTCCTCAGTTTATAGACCCAAATCATGCAAACCAAATCACGTCGGAAAATTTTTGTGTTTCCATCCTTTTATAATACATGGTAGCAACTATTTGTGCATATTCCTTCGTTTTGTTAGTGGATTTGTAAGTCCAATAGGGAATTATGCGTATTATTACAGGGCATTTTTGAGTAGTTCTCAAAGACTAGGGCAGTTGACTATCGTTGTATAATTTATGCCAACATGGTGCAAAGTAATTCATGATTTCTTAAAAAACTCTTAGTGGCTAGCTAGTTGAAACGAGATGTTTTGATTTAAAAGACTCTCCCAGAAGTCTTACCGCAATGTGATTCCTGCCCAATGCTATGAATATCAAAGCGGAGATTCTCTCTGGTACGGGTAAACAGCAGGAGTAAATGGTAGCCTGCCGCTTCAATCAGTACTCAAAAAGTAGCTCTTGGTTGCAAAAAGGTTGGTCACCCCTGATATACACAATACGAACAGTCCAAATCCGACAACGCCCAACACTTTAAGCAAAAGACATCTGATCACGTACTATGAAAACTACATCCTTGTACGTACTCAACGCGAATCAATTAAGTAATAATTGGAGACTAGATATAAGAAATAGCACACTCTCCCCCCGTAAAATGTTTCTGATACAAGTGTGTGATATTTTGTCAATAACAGGATACTGCGCCATATCGATCTACTGCCTTCCGAGAACGCGTTAAACGACGACGCGGTGGTCTTTCAGGCTCACTCTTTCGTTGTGGATTTTCGCTATTTTCATCGGCGGTGCTGGTGGTAATGGCGTCATCACGAACCGCGGCAAACCGCGGCGTCTTCGATAGGGAGTTGTCCACCTGAACAATCTTTGCTTGGGTCGTAATTGTTTCGAAGCGACACTCCGTTGTTAATGAGTGCCGATATAGCAGGCGTCGAATCCTGTCTGCTGCACTAAAATCTGCAACCGTGGACTAGGCAAACCTTATGCGTATCAGTCTTCTATTCTATTTAATCCAACCAAATGACACCAGTCGAAGAATAATGTAGACTTGAGATTCCGTTGTTAGAAATACAAAAATGCTAATGCAAGCGAGATTCGCAATAGTGCTTGCTCGTCCGTTGCTCGATGGAAAGGAGGAGGATGCAACAGCAACAAAGAAAATATATAGGCAAGCGAATAGGAAATTGGAACAGTAATCATGCAAATAATCAGGATTAAAATCAGACAATTAGAATGATAGAACAGTAGTCAAATAATCAGGATTAAATGAGACAATTAGAATGATACAGCGAACTAGAAATAAGGACAGTTGAATTGAAAACTGATTCCTCTAATAACATCAAATAGAGAACAACAAATAACATGCGCAATCGCCAACAGTAATTACTTAATGAAAGACATTCACACCCATGGTCAAACCACTAGACGCGCGCAATTCCAGTCCTTCTTTCATCACTGAGGTATATGTTAACTGCTATCAATGGACGGTCTTACATTGTTGGTATAGCGTTCCTGCTGCTGTGAATACGTCTAATTCACCAAAGACACCGCAAAAATAGTCAACCATGAATTTATCAAGACGGCAACAGTCTTTTCATAGATCAGCAGCCTTTTTCAACTTCTAAACGGGCTCTATACAGACTGTAAATGGCCCCATTTTAAAGTACCGGAATAGTTTTTAATTTTTCTCTTATCTGGCTTAGTTGGTTAATGCAAGGAAAACTGCAATGCGAGTCTCGGCAGTAGCACTATTAGCGCGGTTTATTAACAATCAAATCAATACACCACGAGACTGCAGATAGGCATGTATCAAAACGACTGAGCAGAGAATCGTTACTGAGTGGGAAAATTGGCCTCGGCTCTTAGACTAGTCTTTGAAATTTATATAGCCGCAGTCCTATTATTGGTAGAATATTTATTAGATGAATCCACCGCAGTTTGCAGTCCGCAGGCCTTTCACCCAGCCTTTTTACCTGAAAATTAAGACGCCAAAAGTCTACTTTCAAACCCTAACCAGCTATGCACTTAACTGGTCAGAAAATGCCACATTGCCATATTGCTCCCTGACTCCGGCCCTCTACAAACACACAGAGGAAGAATGTTTGTAAAAAAATAGTTTATTGCAGTCATATATGACGAAAAAGACATTTACTGCATGACGAGTTGCACATTGAACTCGATAACTATAGTGCACGTAACGGAAAAATGATATCAACAAAATATGTTGTGTAGAACTTTGTTAGTATAAACATCGAACTTCAAATGGTATGGTGCATATCAGGGTTGTAATTAAGCCGTTTCCATGTGCGGCCACTACTTGGCTTAGCCCGCATTGGCTGAGCCAAGGAATGGTGGCCGCGTTTCCTAGTACATGATCATGATCAGCAGCCGATAAACGTCGGTGAACAAAAATTGACAATCGGTACCGGTACTTAGTGGTGAAAAGTTCGTGCTGGAGGATATCGACGTTAAAGTACCAGCTAAATAGTTTGTGGAATTCAATAGCTTTTAGAGATGTTTCTGTCAAGATACCCGGAGTGGTGAACAAGGCCTATACAGCGAAAATCTTCCAAAGGGAACTTTTGCTGTAGGGTGCTACAGCGCATAGCTATGGATAATATCAGGACAGTATTTAAATCAGCAACGTTGATATCCCGCCGAGCATTGTTGTTAATACGTCCTACCAAATACCGCCGATGTAGCGAAGGTCGCCGTACCATTGCTGCCTATCCTTTCAATCCTGACTATGATTTTATAGGCTACAAATTCGTTTCTTTTTGCATGTTTCAAATATTTTGTTTTTTAATAAAGAAACCATCAATTCAACAAAGCATCAGTCATTGATATATCCAAACATATTCTGATTGGAATTAGATGTCCGAATATTGGTGATAGGTCGTGAAGGCGGTCCATGGGCCGCGTCATCCACATTCCACATGCTGGCAATTCGTTGCAAATGTCTTTCCGCACACTCCTTCAAGAATTCGAGCTGTTCGTCGAGGTCGTCGCTTATCACTTTCAGAGCATTTATTATTCTTCCAGATTCCAATTTCCTTCTCTTGGCGTTCCTTGGAATACCGTACCTGCATTATAGAAAAATGAGTACTGGTAAAAATCTATACAGTATACATCCTACATACCGCGATACCGGTACCACTTACACAGAAAATCTGAAGAATTACCACGAATGACCCGCCGGGATATCAATAATGGCAGCTGACGTTCCTGGCGCGCCTTCCTATACTCGATAACACAGTCCACTTGCACCAAAACATTGGCATCCTGCTGCGGTTAATGCATCACCGGAAACTCCAGGCTGCTTTCAAATCATTCTGTTTTGTTAACTAACAATAAAGTAATACGTCTATCAATAGTCCAAAGTCCAAGTCCAAATTCAATCATTCCCGCAATTAGCTGATCCTCGATACACAAGAAACGCCCCAGTGACTACGATGTTAAACAGACGACCGTAGCCAAGAGCGGAGCAAGATACTCTGCCAACCGTGAATTACTCTGACAACCGCTAACCGATCGGGGCAACCACTTGGCAGAGTATTTTTGCTGAGTCATGAAAGCTATGCCCATATATCGTCACTCTGTCATCGAAACCTGCACATGGAAACGGCTTAATTGACTCGAGTCGCGAATTTTTGGTGACTCGACTTGACTCGAATCATTTTCCTAAAAATGCAAAATGACTCGACTCGACACGAGTCAATTTGTGTATTGACCAGAGGTGGTCAAAGTAGTCAAGAAATCTACTCAAGTAGAAGTAGAAGTAGCGACGAAAATATCTACTCAAGTACGAGTAGAAGTACTTCTTCCATAAGCAACCTAAAACTACTTGAAGTAGAAGTAGAATTGACTGACTTTAAAAGTACTCAAGTAAGTAAGTAGTTATGAAAACGATCCTAATTTGTTCACATGGATTGTAAAAAGGTGCAAATTGAGCTATATGCGATTGGTGACGAGCTTGAATCATAATAATGCATACCAGCAGGTATCCAATTTTCGATAGCATAAGTATTCGTCCACATCATGGGGTGAAAATGATAGTATTGATATGGAAATGCGATGATAATCCTCTGTTTTCTCGAACAGCACGTTTTAGAAAATAGCATGGTATGGCGTCATTCCCCATATTATAAGTAGTTTAGTCGAAGAGAAATACGGAGAAGATGTATAGTTAATACGGTGTAAACACTTTGCGCGATTAGTAAACGTTAATAATAAATATGGTAGACCGTGAAAATGCCATATTGTGTAGTTTTATTTCCAGAAATTAAAGGCATTACTGCACTTGCTTTTATACTTCAACATGTATGTTATCCAGACAAAAGAACTTATAATAATTATAACTCAAAGTATATGATACTGGGAATTGAAAGTGAAATATAAATACTACTTCTAAACGCAGAAACATGTATTTCATGTTTTTAGTCCATAACGTTTCAAAGATGGTATGCTAAAACAGCTCTAAAACTAAAAAAAAGTCAGAGTCCACTTTTTCAGATTTGGACACGCCATGGACAATTGGACATGCTAGATTACGATATGACAAGTAAATGCTAGATTGCGAAACATCAGTTTCAAACGTTATGATGAGCCATATATACTGTGATGAATTGTTTGATATGGACGAAGGGCGACAATGTGGTGTGAACAGAAGTTTGCCAACCCTCTACTTAAATTGTATTCACCGATACTTTCGTGAAATCATACTGGACACTACACATGCAGCACTGCGCGCGAAGCGCGACGAAAATTCTGGGCTTTACTAAACTTTTATGAAAATTTAATGTTGATACTCCGTGAAAACAGCCCCGAAATTCCTCAGGCTATCTTCCTGATTGGAAGATTGAACTACTTCTACTTGACAAACTGAAAATAGCGAAAAGTAAATAAGTAGATCACAAAATATTACGAAGTAGAAGTAGCGAAAATCAGATCTACTTGAGTAAGTACCAGAAGTAGAGGAAAACTACTTGAGTGCTTTGAAGAAGTAGAAGTACTTCGTTACTGACCACCTCTGGTATTGACTTGCGTCATTGCGCATGACTCGGACCAAGTCATATGATTCGAGACTGGGTCTACCAAGACAGGCATTTCATTGTGATTTCGAAGAAGAGTAAAGTTGTTATCAGCACTGGTACGATACTTGGAAATGCGACCAGAAACTGTTAAGAGTGGAGAAAATTATTATATTGTAAACTCGAAGCATTCGATATCACCGAGCAGAGTTGTAAAAAGTGGGTTTCACATGACATTATCTCGGATCTGAACGGTCAACACAATGACTTGGACTCGGCACTCTACTCCGTGACTTGGACTCGATGTCGAATTGAAAATGACTCAACTTGACTCGAGTCAAAACTATGAAAGTGAGAGTGACTTGTGACTCGGAGCCTTGGGACTTGGTTACAACCCTGGTGCATATGACTGAAAAATATTAGAAACAAAATTTGCAGAACTTGGGGTAAATGTTTGCAAAACTATTGAATTTGAGATTCAGGAAACAAATTTCCTAATATATTATTTCACAATCATTTCTTTCGTCTTTGCAGAAAACAGTGTTCTCTGAGGAAGGAATTTACTAATTTCTGCATATTTTTATGAAAAAGATCACAGTTACCTTGAACGCAACATCTGTACAATCTTTGCAATGATCATGACAAGCGATTCGGGATTTACCTATCACAAATTTCAACACACATAATACTGTACGGCGCAGTTAGATGTGAGCCAATGAGCAAAATCTGGAGCAGCAAAGCAATTGAATACAAAATGAACCACTAGCAATGCAGTTTATTCAGTTTAATCAGCCATGAGGGATAAGCTACACCTAGTGCAGTTTACATTACATAGACACATAGATCCTTGCCAATGACGGCATCAACAAAATATTCAACAACGTATAAGATCGAAAGATTGTATCGTCATCATCACTTTTATAGTCAGTAGTTACCCCAATGAAATAGCACACAGTTGTGCAGATACATTTCATCTACCATCATATTATCGTCCTCGAAAATTTCCAAATCGGATTTCAGTAGCTGTATAGCTTTTGAAAATTCATTAACCGTATTCCCTTCTGTCTTGAACTGCAAACACCCCGCCAAAATGGAGCATAAGATCAATCCCTACCAGGACATATTGTCATAGAACAGGGGCGGGCAACTTCTCCAGTTGGCGGGCCGGATATAGGAAAATTAAGTACTTGGCGGGCCGGATTGTTGAATCGATACAGTATTCGCTTATTTATCCACATATACAAGGAATAAATCGTATTTAATGAATGTATTTTAACGACAGCAATGTAACTTCGAAGCCATTTCTCGTCAATTATGCCGAAGACAATGTGAATTTGAGAATAGCATCGTCATACTGGTGCCGCCGCGTCTGCTTCTCTCTGATCAATCAACACACGGTGCAATCCTTAATTAAGATTTCAAGGCGTTCGATAAGCCCGGTACCCCGAACTTACCAAGATATTCATTCATTAGCGTTTAGTACAGGGGCGGGCAACTTCTCCAGTCGGCGGGCCGGATATAGAAAAATTAGGTACTTGGCGGGCCGGATTGCTGAATCGAGACATTATCCACATGTACAAGGAATAAATCGTATTTAATGAATGTATTTAAACGACAGCAATGTCACTTCAAAGCCATTTCTCGCCGATAATGAAGAAGACAATGTGGATTTCAGATCATCATTGTCATACAGACGCCTCCATGTCTGCTTCTCTCTGATCAATTAACACACGGTGCAATCCTTGATTAAGATTTCAATGCGTTCGATAAGGCCGGTACCCCAAATTTACCAAGATATCAATTCATTAGGGTTGAGTGCAGCGCAAATGCCGATAATGCAAGTCTTCTCGCTTCGACGAACTTACGCGTAAGCTCCACCCTCGTATGCTGCGTACGCACGTATAAAATAACATACAGTCAGGAACGTAACAGCACTTCGTCAGCCCTTCCCCCCAAAACGTTGATATTGGGCCCCCCTAAACACTAAACGTGCGAAGCGCGCAAAAATTTTCATAATTCATGATTGAATCGGTCAATATGATCGGGGATTGCATATATATTGCTATCATTTTGTATCCTCTCTCTGTTCACGTAATCATATTTACTGGTAATAGAGCTGAGTGAGGTGTCTTGGGAAATGTAGGGTCCCTAAATAATAATTAAACATCTTCGGGCGGACCCGTTGGTATAATGACTTCGTTACATGATGCTATTTCGTGGCCTCCTATCTGCTATGTCAAAAGATCGCCCAAACTTACAAAACTAAATGACGCACACGATTTTAAATTGATATTTCTTTACTGGCTAATAATTTTTCCCTTCTGTATGGCATTTGTCTTGTGGGGTTCAGAGCGCCAGGACAGAATCATTCGGCGCCAGCAATTTAGGCGCCAATTGACATTTAAACATATATGTATAATTGTATATATATATATATCGAAGTTTTCGATCAGCACAAGGGCAGTCCTTTTCGACCAAGGTCTCCTCGCTGCTGATCGTTCTGGCACACTTCTCAGAGTCGCATGTTACAGCATGGCCTATAACTTCATGTGTCTTGATGCGTCATGGCGCGGTAATGGACGACGCCAAAATGTCCATTTCTATGAATCATGCGTATTTTTGTTGGGGGAAGGGTACCCAATAATGAAGGTAATTGTCAACATTAAATCGCGCCGAGCGCAAAATTATTTTGAAAAAGTTGCATAAATTTATAAAGAAATACTTCATAATTCATTTAAATTCGCGAAATAATTTTGGGCCCCCTTCAAGCTCTGCTCCCCCCGATTCGGGGGTTTGGGCTGCGGCAGTTACGATTACGATCTTGCATACAGTCACTAAAATTTGACGTTTAAGCAAGAAGTGGGGAATCTCGGCAGACTGCGGCCGCGGGCAACATTATTATGTATGACGGGAAACTGTCCGCGGGCCGGACAAAATCCCGTCGCGGGCCGTATGTTGCCCGCCCCTGGTTTAGTAGGCTACGAGATAGCGTGGTTGGTAAACTGTGTGGCCTGTTCTATCACGATTTGAATTCATGCGGCCTCTACGAAACTTGAAAGTGGCCCGCGACCCCTGGCATAAGCGGTGTCTTACAAAAGCCTAGCAATGTGCCGTGCTACAAGTCGACGGTTACGGAATCAAAAATAAGAAATATCGGCCTGGTGTAAATGGCCATTGTAGTTGACAAACACCATGATTACCATAAATGACATTAGGGTTGACTACATCGTAAATCCGATAATGCAAGTCTTCTATCTTCGACGAACTTACGCGTAAGCTCCACACTCGCTCGCTGCGCATGCGCATACATGTATTGTGTATATAACATACAGTCACTAAAATTTGACGTATGTAAGTATGTAGTGGGGAATACCTGTAGACTGGGGCCGCGGGCCACATTATCATGTAAAACGGAAAACTGTCCGCGGGCCGGACAAAATCCCTTCGCGGGCCGTATCTTGCCCGCCCCTGCCATAGAAGATGGTATGACCAACAGCCTCTAAGAATCTCAGATTACGCAGCTACTCTCAAATATCCAGTTCAGGATCAAGATCATCAAGAGTTGAGACTAATCAGACAACATGGTAAACTTAGTACCTGGCGAGTAGAGCGTTGACGGTCGAGTTAAATGTCAGCTTCAGTTTCAAATGGCTGTCGATTTATATCGCATTCTGATTTCCGGACTGTATACACTTCAAACCACTTGAGGCTTCGTGATCTTGAGATCCTGTCGGATTCGAATATTCTTTCATTTCAAGTTTCAACCAGTCTGCTTATATCGACTGATCTCACGAAGGTACCTGTGTTGCTGCCTCACTGCGTTTCCGCCTCACTGCGTTTCCCATGCACAAAATCTTTTTCGAATCTTCGAAGTGTTCAACACATATGACTAGCAATTTGGTCAGCATCCATCCATTCTCCGTCCCAAGGACGCGATACCAACACCGAAACACCGTCCATTTAAAGCAGTCGACACATACCTCAGTTATGAATGAAGTAGTAGTAGTAGCAGTAGTAGGAGTAGTAGAAGGACTGGAATCGCGCACATCTAGTGGTTTACCATAGACGTGAAAGTCTACCATTCTGCTCAGCCAGTTCCGTCCGTGCTACTGCGGGGTATTCCGAAACCATCTTGCTCCGGCTTATATTTTAAAACTCAACTGGCGTATGATTTCTCTTGTATCTCTCAATCAAAGATTTCCGGTCCAATCTAGTATGACTGCAATATATCTGTGTTGTGCAGAGATGAGCAATTGAGCATGGATTAGAATAAGGATTTGGAAAAAAACGGATTTGTGAAATTTTGACGGATTAGGATTTGAGATTTTTGTTTACATGAATTAGGAATAGGATTGGATTTACCAATTGTCGGAGAGATTAATGACCTGTGGCGAATGTCGACCATTTTTTTCGTCCTGCCGCGATTTTACATAGTTAATAAAGATACTAGGGATGGTGTGAACGTGAGGTTCACGTTCGCGTTCTGTGTGTGAACCTCGGAAAATTTGAGGTTCGCGTTCACAACAGAACCTTGATAGGTTCTGCACTGTGAACCTTTTTCATATATTGCAATTTTCACTTCATTATAACATCTTTGGTTCAAATTTATTGACTTTCAACTGCGGGCCACTCTATGCATGGAGCTGGCAGCATAAACATTCAACACTAAAAGAGCATGCCCTTGACAATCTCAAAATTTTACTTGTATTGTTACAAAAGTTTGCTCGAAATATCCAGCTTTCCGCTTGTGCATATTTAGTGTCACTGTGCTGTGAGCTTGACCCGCAATCACATGACATCAAGAGCGAAATACACTGTATTTTGTCACCGAATGATCCTTATTCAACCAATCCATGAGATTGATATCGTCTACTGATGTAAAAATTTAGCAGGCGTACGGGGTCAATCTGGACTACATATGTATACTGTATCATAAAAACCAAATCCGTGCGACTGGGGTGTTGGCTATACTGCTGTATAACTTGTTAATCGGTAGCAAGTATAGAAACCCATTTTACACTCTGCTCGATATCCCTGTGGCAATACTCAGACGCCGAATACATTGTCCGATCAGGTCGAAATTGTTGGAAAAGCGACGCAAGATACTGATTTTATGGGATTATTATATCATTTGATTGCCCCAGTTGATACATTTGGCGACGTTTCAAACGTCAATATGTACTTAAGTACTGAGCTATTATGTGGCCCTGAGTCGTCGCTCGGTATCGTGTACAGTAGATTAATATAGGAAATCACCTAATTGAAATATGGGGTTGAAATTAGCAATATGACGTCACGTGACGTCATGAGGTTCACGTTCGTGTTCACACAGAACCTTTCAAAAAGGTTCACGTTCACACGAACCTGAACCTTTCAGAGGTTCACACCATCCCTAAAAGATACTTCATTTACTGTGGCACTCATTGATCGTTTTATTTATTTTTACAGAATGATATAGGCGTGAGCTGTAAGCTATAGGTTTCGAAATGAAATTCCAAGTTTGAATCGGATTAGGCTTAGGATTAGGATTGGATGTTTCGGATTTGGATTGGATTAGGACATAGAAATTTGAAATCCGCTCATCTCTGGTGTGGTGCACGGGCTATCAAATCAAGTTTGTATGTGTCATTGAGTCCATGGTATATCACATTGATATGACTATAAGCAGACAGTTTTGAATAACTCAATGTGATTCGATTGAAAACGGCTTTATTTCAAAGAAACTGAGATAACTCCATCGCTGTTGATACTTGCCAGCCGCTATTTTCAAGCGATTGTTGACCACGTCCAAAACAACCTGCCGCGGCCTAGGACAGTAGATGGCGAGTGAACCAGGAGCGATCCTCGTATACGGTACAAATGACCGTGGATTTGGATGGGAGTACAACGCATGGGAGGATTAAATTTGGATTTACGCTTATCCGTACCCGGATTTTTCGATTTTACGTGCTACTCGCGAAATAATTCCGATACGATGATGTCAGTCAGGGTTTTTCGGTGTTTAAAATACTCGTGTGGATTAATTACATATAAGTAGTGATTTTCTTCTGACTCGTGACTCTTGCACCGACGTGGTTCATGTATCGAGAACACGTCACGCCAGCATTCGCTAATTGCTCAACGCTAGCATTGATTTTAGCGGGATCCGTTGCTATTCTTCGTGACAAAGACGACATTGTAGGATTCACGGGGACAGGACAGGGGAATAGTTCAGCAATATAGTGTTTTTCATCCTCGGCGGACTAATCTGGTTATTGCATTTTTATAGTGAGCTGTCGTATCTTCTCGTGAAGCAAGTCATCTAAATTATCGCGGTCGGGCTTAGCTAGTGCAATGTTTACTGAATAGCTACCACGTGCGAAAGTACATTTTGAAAAAATGTGTAAAGTGTATTTCCGATACGTCGTCTATGGGTTTCCAATTGCGAAGAACAAACAACGAAGCAGCTGAAGCACTGCGTTCTGTCTAGGTGGCGATGGAAAAACCTTTGTTTCGCCAGTTCGCCAACTGCATGTGGTATTGGATAGCTAGGCCATTTCTAAAAGGTTTCGTGTCGCTTCGATTCCCTTGTTAAGTCGAAGTTCTTAGTCAAACAACCGTGTTCTTGGTCAATGATATTCACAAGTTTTATGTCGCTGTTAATTTACCGTCAAATTGCCTTTGACCAAATGGAAAGCGTGACGTAGAACAATTTCACTGAGCGGTGAGATTTGCTTGTGTTAACACCAAACAAGACATTATGCTTCATCACTTGAAATTGACTCGTAAATTTTGCTCCGAGTCACGAGTCAATTCACATTTCTGAAACGTCGAGTCAAGTCAAGTCATACGAAAAAAGTGACACGAGTCAAGTCATGACTCGAGTCATCCCAACACTGCATCCTGCAACAATACAATGTTACAAATAACTGAAAATACTATTGTCACCGAAATAGATCAGGCAAAACAAAATAGACGTCATTCCGATACTATTTGAAGACAGTCAGTCAACTCGCCCCCCCCCCCCCCCATATACCACATGCACTCACTTCGAAACACCAAGATACCTCGCAAGCTATAAATAAGTATTTGCTGTTTAGTTTTACCCACTGCCCCTGTCGCTCACAATACTTGTCGGGTATTTACAATACAATAAAGTGCGCAACTACGTACAAGAAGAGTCGCCTGTGGTAACTGCCCGACAGCCCGAGTATCTCGTATCAGTCACACACGGATGATCGCATTTTGTAGAGTGAATCGTTTCAACTAAATTAGTATTTAACAGATATGGGCATAGGATTTGACAAAGCGGGAATTGTGAAATTTTGTCAGATTTGGATTTGACTAGGATTAGAAATTTTTGTCTGAACGAATTATGATTTGGATTGTTTTGCCGATTTTCTGTGAGATTGATATGTCATGTGGCGAATGGCTACAAACTTTATTCAGAACAGTTATTAATGTACTTATGGTACACTCGGTGCCGATGAACATGAGAGAAGCGGCCCTATACTAAGTTATCCTAAATCAGGGGTCCCCAACTCAAAACGGGTCGCGGGTAGGGCTGGGCAAAATGATTCGAGTACTCGAATCTGAATCGAGTAGTAATTTTAATGATTCGAGTCGAGTAGTAAAAGACGATTTTTTCGAGTACTGAAATTATACGCTCCTCGCAACTGAAAGTTAATTTACTGACGAGAATTATAGTTTTGATACTATTTTCCACTGAGGAAGCCGTGAAACCTTGATTGGCCGTGTTTGAGCATACCAGGCACAGTTTAAAGCTACGAATGTTACTGGAAATAACACATTTCCGAAGTCATTATCATCCAACAAAATTGTTAAGAAGTGCAATGAAATCGGTATGGTCGAAAAAATACCAAAGTATCTTTAATTTTATGGATAACAGGTATTACGTTCTTTGTGGTGGCATAAATGTTTCATATTTGGACTTCGACATAGTACATCCTGTTGTGACGTCATAATGAGTGATACTCAATTACTCGACTCGACTCGAAGCATATTACGTGATTCAGAATCGAATCACTCAGGTACTCGATTTTGCCCAGCCCTAGTCGCGGGCCACATTTCAAAATTCATAGAGGCCGTGGGCCGCATCACTGCAATATCGAGATAAAAATAGACAACGCAGTTTAGCAACCACGTTTTAATGACTCTACGTCAGTACAACGCTGTACTCTCTAACATGGGCGACGGGCATAATAGTTACCACAAAAGAAATTGATTTTATTGAAGAAATACAAATACAACAAAAATGTCATGATCATCGCTATCATTATATATTGAAATATGAGCTGCGCGAGGTTATTGACGACACTTTTCATCAACTAAAGCAGGGGTCGCCAACCGTTTTGCTTTTAACGGCCGCATTCCGATGCATATAGTCGTAATGAACTAACTGGAGGCCAAATACCCACGTTAAACTGTCCATGTCCTATTTTCCATTGTCAGCGAACTCCGGAATAATCCATTTACTCATATCGGCTTACTATTCGCACGGAAATCGTGAGTAGTAATGTTTTAAATATAGTCACAGAGATTCGCTTTCGAGTAGCGCCAAGGCGCGAAAATTCTTTCATATTCATGAGTGAATTTCGTCATTAATATATTAGTAAAGTTTCACTTATTACTATCAAATATTTATCCTTTCTCAGCCCATGTGATCAGATTCACCTGTGGAGTTGATGCAGGAGGTGTCTTCGAAAACTTGGGAAAGTCATTAATTCTGTGCTGCATCTATGGGTCGACGAATGGTTATTATATTCCCTTTGTTGTATGCTGTTATTTCTTGGCCTCCTCTTGGGATTGTCGGTATAGAAGCCAGATATTGGATTCGCCTAAACGTAGGCGTACCAGGAACAAAGTTTCTTCGTGACGAGGAGAACGAGATCAGAAATTGGGAGGAATTGTTTATGGGGCTCATCATTTTCCTCTGCTGTTCGCATCTTTACTGTGGGGATCAGATTGCAAAGGACACCACTATAATAAAATCGAAAACGAACTAGCATTGCACCACGCGTAGCTAGAAGAAAATTTCGAGAATAATTCAAACCTCTCATTAATTAGGGAGGTAATTTGTAAATTCAATTTGCATATTGAAGGGCGCCAATACACCCTAATCGATTAAAGTGTCGACGGCCGCATGATTTCCGTCCTACTGCCGCAGAGTGGCTAGTTATGGACTAAAGAATCAATATCGGGGTTAGCTGTAGACAAGGTACTTTCTGGGAAACTATCTCCTCGTAAAACTTGGTCTTTTGGGGAGCCCGCAGTCGTTTTCTAAGCGTCTCGGTCTTGGCATTGGTGGGCCATTCCATTGCACGTCAAGACAATATGCCCAATTGCCAACGCCCATTCATATCAGGAAATTCTTCCTCTATGGAATCACATTACCATCGCCGAAGCCGTATCAGCTACTGACGAATAGTCATATTGGGCACAGGAGAATGGCATAATTTGAACAACAACAATATGTTTAAACTGAAATCAATTTTTGCATTTCAAAATGCTTCAATAAATTTTTTCCTGAATTTCAAATCAGGCCGCGAGCCGCAAAATCAATCAATCAATCAGGTTTAATAATATTTTAATCGTGTCGAAATATCACAAGACTGCGATACAATGAAAAGATGGGAAAATGTCGAAACAACTTGGAGTAGCCTTGATCCGAAAATTATCAACGAAAAATTCAAATAACTCCGCTTCTACTAGTTGGAATTGACTCAAATTTGTTTTTTATAGTCTTTGAAGACAGCTCAACAATTTCATGGGGTTGAGAAGGGAATTTGATTTTTTTTTATTTTCCCTAATAAATAAAAAATAATAATTGTATCTGCGGAGTCTTATACTCGTTGGAATTGAACCAAATTTGGTGTGCAGTGTTTTTTAGGGTGACCTGACAATTTAATGAGTGAATGGCTGGAATCTGGGAAAAAATTATTTTTGAACAGCCCTAATGTAGGCTTAAGTTCCACAATGCATCTCGTACCCGCTAATGTTATGCTTCGTATCGCTAAGGGGTCCACATACTCCTGGTTAAGGTCCCTTGGAATGAAAATGTTCAATCATCGAATAATCAATCGGTGTAACAGGTGTGAAGCGTACCGCCACCGGCGATAATAATATGGATTAAAAGCAGAGATTATAAAGTTCGATGATCGATAAAGTCGATTATCGCGTTCCACAGGATTTAACAACCCAGGATTAAGGAAACCGGTTAATCGTATAGCGCATAAACTTAGAAATTAATCTCATGATTTAGCAAACCTGAACAAAATACAGATAACTAGTTATCTACAAACAGACTGTACAGCAGTGGTCGGGAACCTATGGCTCGCGAACCATATAGGACTCTTTTGGGTATAAGATATGGCTCTTTGCCAAATAGCTATTTTTGTACTGAATCGATTATTATTGCAGCAACTTGTCGGTAAATGTTCATCACGGCCAGAATAATTATTCTCGTGACAGTATAAACATATCTTTGAGACGTAAAGACAATGCCGTCTTCAGGTTTAGGGGCTCTGGCCCCCTCTTTTCAAAATCATCAAATTTAAGTTACTGTCGCGATGGCGACCAATATCGTTCGCGAATTCGATGTACCCGACTCGAAATCTTGCATTGCACGATACGTTGATTGATAAAAGAGAATAGCAGACATGGCGTTGCCCATATGACAACGCAGTTTTCAAATATAAATTGTATTCCGTCTATGGCGCGAAATGAACTCCCGTGGACGTGACATTAACAATTACAAACAAAGTCATAGCTAATATATTCACGTTCTTGATTGGTTAAGTTGCACTGTATTACCAGCGAGAAAATGTCGAGTGTAGGCGTGTAGTGCAACCATAGTGTCCTATATGGTGTCGACACAAGCAAATCTCACGCCTCAATGAAATTGTATCACGTCACAATTTCCATTTGGCTACAGGCAATTTGACGGTCATTTTTGACCGGCTTGCCGACCATTAAATTTAGCAAAACTGGTATCAATCGAAAGCTGACTCTGCACTGATTACGAAAATATAAATTTTATTCCGCTCGCGGCCCTGGAACCCCCACAATCAGCCTCTAATTTTTCATTGTTATGGAGATTGGCATTGAGACGCAACAATGCTGTCTGGCGAAACGAGAGACACAACAATGCTGTCTGGGTCCTTTTTTCTTGAGTTATTTTCTCGTTTCGCTAGACAGCATTGTTGCGTCCCAATGCCAATCTCCATTACAATTAAAAATTCGAGGCTGATTGTGGGAGTTCCAGGGCCACGAGCGGAATAAAATTTATATTTTCGTAATCAGTGCTAAGTCAGCTTTCGATTGATACCAGTTTTACTAAATTTAATGCTCGGCAAGCCGGTCAAAAATGACTGTCAAATTGCCTGTAGCCAAATGGAAATTGTGACGTGATACAATTTCATTGAGGCGTGAGATTTGGCTGTGTCGACACCATATAGGACACTATGGTGCAACGTTATATGTTACCGCCGAATACTTTCAGAATGGGGCTGTTCCACTTCATTTTGAACACGCGGTGGCGACAAAGGTAACTCGACCCAAATCGGTTTTGTTGCTATGCTTTACTATGGGAATGGACTAAGCATGGACCGAATTTCGTCTCTTGGCGTACAACAAGGATGGTGAAAGCATCCATATCAATATAAATCATCCATATGGATATCAAATAACTGTTAGCCGACGAAAATGAGGCTATTTCTTGGCGTCTTGTCCTCGTGCTGGACATTGGCACCTGGCAGGTTGCAGCTTACCAGTACATTGCTGTAAATTTTCCGAGAGTCGTTGATATGGCAAGTGTTATATGCCTCATTTACTTCGTTTCCATGCTCGGCCGATTGGCCCATTTTCGAGAGACTCGGCCGACGAACGAGAGAATTTTGTTGCGCATTTACAGTGATGCACACCCACGTCGGCCGACTCGTCGGCCATCGAGTGAATTCTTCGGCTTAGCCCTTCGGCCATGCTTACGCTGTGTCTTCGATTAGCGAATTGGTATTCGCTACTTACAATACACTTTTCGTATCAAATTAACCATGGCTGCACTCCGGACGGTTCTTGGACGCCTTGAGAAACCAAGAATTATGATCGCAACGGAATTTAGTAGTACCGGTACCGCTACGAATTACCCGTAGGCTACCGAAATCTTCGCGATCTGATCACATACGCTGCTGCCACAATTCGAGGGTTTGTGTTCTGGTGCATGGATACATTACAAACTATAACGTTTGACCACAAACTAGGTAAACTTATTCACATTCCCCTGGTAAGCAAATCATCGACACGACACTGGACGTTTATGTCTGAATCATGACGACGAAACAGTAGTACCGGTAGACTACTGGAGAAGTTACTATTCTGTGCTCAAAATTATTGGACCACGATATCCCATATCTATATCTCCCACATACTGAGATATGCCACCAATTTTCATCTTTTATCCATCTTATTTTATCTTCTGTTAGTTTTAAGCAATTGGTTCATCGTGACCATTTTACATGTTGGGTGAATTTCGTGTTCAAGGTCACAGCGTGCTGTTTGATTGAATGACCGCTACAAGTCATCTCGGCTCATTCCTCCCGAGTCATTTTATCGCAATCCTGTGATTATTATGAAATTATTACTGAGTAAGCAAGCCCAAAACTTTATCGCGAACGCTTCGTCCACCTAGTTCGGCCAAGTCACGGTCGGATTACGCCTGGTCATGGAAACACGGCCGACATGTACAACGCATGCGTCATGGCCTTTCGGCCGACCGTCGGCCGAGCATGGAAACGAAGTAATTGTGTAAGGATGACGGTCATTTGATCGCAGAAGATGCATCAATTAGAAACAAAAAGTTATCAGGAGGATGGGTTCCGTTTGTTACGAAGAAGAGGTATGGATGCCTGGTCCTCTCCTGGAAAAGTAGTCTGCAGAATATCATTTCACCAGCATGATTTATCCTGCTTCCGCTGCAGTAAATCAGTACCCCCATGAGTGTTGTGTGTTGTGGAAAATTATGCTATGTACATTGTACATTTGCTGCTGTGAGGTCCTACAACATATAAAAATCATGCGTTTGAATAACAATGAAGCTGATGAAACTTCAGTCAAGACAGCCTCATCTATTCTGTTTTCAATGAAAGAGGTTGCAGAAGAGACGTCAGTGTCAAAAGCTGTTGCAAAAGAATAGACCGTACAAGTCATCAGTCACGGCATCTTGTTCTGACAATTCAACAATTCGGAAAAGGGGATAGCTGAATCTAGAGAGATTCACCCGTTATTGAAAGAAGCATACTCTATAGTTGATAGTGTAAAGCAACCATCATTCCAATTATAAATCCTGAACACTCAGCACCGTCGGATATTGAAAGCATGGCGTCATTTGTGTACTTCCAACTGAAAGACTTGGCAATCAGGCTTAGTTGTAAGACAACTATCTCATATTACCGGTACTTCAACAAAACAGGACTATTGTTGGTTGCTCACTACATGGACTCTTATTATACGTATCTGATTATCTGATACCTATTATGTTGGTAGCACAACGAACTTTGCTACAACCTTCAAGATTTTCAAGTACAAACTCGATGATCAAAAATGACCAAGGCTCACAAGCTCATATTTGTGTTTTACAATTCCTGGATATGGTAATGCTATTTGTATCAATTTGGTTTACACCATAGTATTTTGCTTTTTGTCTCAGTCCCATACATGGGTATCTCAAATAGCAGGTTGACATTCCTTCTTCCTAAGAATTATGTTAATGTGTAATAATGAGCATGCATAAATCCGTTGCTTGGAATGTTATAATCCAATGTTTATGTGCTTGCCATACTATTTATTTTCGGGTCGGGCAAAAATATATTCGAGAACCTTTGCTTTATAGACTATATACGATTTGCTACTTCAGTTTATAACCGTTCCATTTTATTCAACAAAATAACGGTAACAATACAAGTATACAACTGGTACATCCTTTAATTGTCAATGATCAGAGAGGATGAGATCTATAGTTGGTATTATTAGTATTATAACTGCTACAATACTACTGGTACACTGTTTAATTGTAAATCATCAGAAAGTATGAGATCTAGTCGGTATTATTAGTATTTTATCATTTAAAAAACCAACAGATAGTGATGAGATTGAAGAATAGGATGGTATTGGAAGGACATTAAGTCTTTCAACTAGACAGCTATTTGGTTAAGGTAATAATATATTTAGAAAGGGTTTGTGTTGAACCCAGTCCAACCTGGTGTAGTATTGGGCGCTAAATGGCGAAAATGATAATGATAGAACCATTGCAGTTGGTGATAAGGATAGAATCATAATTTCAGCACTTCCATCACGAAGACAAGACGCCAAGAAATAGCATCATTTCGTCATCTAACAGCTATTTGATATCCATATGGATGATTTAAGTTGATATGGAGACTTTCACCATCCTCGTTGTACGTCAAGAGACGAAATTAGGTCGATGTTTAGTCCAGTCCCATAGTAAAGTATATAGCAACAAAACAGATTTGGGTCGAGTTACCTTTGTCGCCACCGCGTGTTCAAAATGAAGTGGAACAGCCCCATTGACAAGTCGATCATTAGATTTTCGGAATGAGTGCGACAGTTAAGTTCGATTAATATCAGTTATAATAAATTGCAAGCTATTTACGATGAATGGCGTTATCAATGGCTAGGCGTGGTTCGCCTGTGCCCTATCTCTCGTTTAGCACTTTATTTTCGAACAATAAATATGCAAATTGTGTGATTTTAGGAGAAAAATCCCGATGAATCCCATGTAGTGAGTTCGGATTGGTAATACCGCGACGTCACGAATTTTTAATTGTGACGTAACAGTTGATTGGCATGTATGACTCTCTGGGAGTTGAAACGGAAAAAATAGGGCCAGTATGGGTCCTCGGATAAAAAAGGTTCCCGACCACTGCTGTACAGTGTACACTGCGTAACATTCGTACTCGCAAATATTAACGGTAATGACCATGATGATTGTCTCGTAGAGGTATTATGGCTTCACTCAATAATCAACCAATTATGCACACACACTTACAGAGCGATGTGTGTACATTGTACAATTGTATATTCTATAATTCATTTCGTCGCCGTATACCGTACCGATGCAACAGACATCATTGCATGTACCACTTGATTACAACCTCGGGATTCTCATCGCGAGTAACCTTATCAAACTTTATGCTTGCGGATTAGCAGTTTTTATTCACACGATTAGTATTCTTCCGGATCAGCTAACTTTATTATCTCCGTCCCAAATGCGTCACGATTGCCAGTTTTTCTTCACACGATTAGCATTCTACGGGATCACCAAACTTTATTATATCCGCCCTAAGAGACTAATGATCACGCAGGATGTAACTGACTATACATCATGGGAGCAACTGAATGCCAAGGGTTTCCATACTGACGTGATTAGAAAGCTATATGCGCTACGCAACGCAAGCTACTACCTTTTGATATATAACGATTCCTTTGACAGTTTGATCTTTGATAATTTGTTGCGTCCGTGGTCGTACCAAGTCACGGTGTTCCGAGTCACAAGTCCTTCTCTGATTTTACCGTTTAGATTGACTCAACTCCAGTCATTTTTATTCGATCACCCAGTCAGTCCGAATTCGAGTAATTTTACTAATGGTGTCGCCCATGTCCAAATCACAATTTTAGTCACGAATCTTCAACGACTCATGTGTTATCATCATGAACAAGAAATGTTCCATAATCATACACTGTAAACTGAAACGCGTGCATTTATGCACCTAAAAACACACAATATTCGATTTTTTTTTAGATGCCACATTGTGTGGTAGCGATGTATGTCATAATATTGTGTGGTCTGAAGTGGCATGTCCGTACCTATCACTGCAGAGCTCGAAATTATGTACCTGATATACCTCCACAGGCTCTTGAAACAATATAGCTCTTGAAACAATATTTTATTTCAAAAGAATCGGTTGTAAAATGTACGTTAAAAGTGTAAATTGCCGTTATAAATATGACAATAAAAATTGAAAACAACAATTTTTTGACACAGTAAGACAGGATTTTATACAGTCATAACAGAGCTTCTTGGAGGTACAGAACTTCAATATGCAATTGAATGTATATGTTCATATTGAAATGAGCCCGAATATTTTGGGCTGACACTCGTCAGGGGCAACCGTCAGTAACTAGTAAAGAATTGGAAAGAACATTGCATATCAACAAAATCGTATCACAAAACATGACGTCACCAGCATGAAATTTCGAGAGAGAGAGCGTTCAGTGCACTATTCCGATGCAGCTGGTACACGAACTCCTTCTGTTGACAGAGTTTCGGCTAGTACTAGAAAAGTACTAGAAAAACTCACCACAGTGTGCTAATCAAAGTACTAGAAAAACTCCAAGTCATTCGCGAAACGCTCAACACCAACAAAGAGACATACAACAACCCAATCGCAATAGTTGGAGTAAAGGGACTAATTGCAGCGGAAATGACATGTATAAAATACACCAGCCGCAACTCTGTCAACAGGATTTCGTGTACCAGCTGGGAATAGTGCACTGAACGCTCTCTCTCTCGAAATTTCATGCTGATGACGTCAAATTTTGTGATACGATTGTTGATATACAATGTCCTTTCCAAATCTCTACTAGATTTGCTGACGATTACCACTGACAAGTGTCAACAGAAAATATTCGGGTTCATTTCAATATGAATATACTATGTAACGGTAATAACAGTATAAAAGAACTGGATTTGGAACTAAAGCAAAGTGTATGTACAGTAATGTTGCCAATAAATATTGTTCAACACGAATTGACTAGTTACATGATCAAATGATTGAATTGCCAAAAAACCATAGTAAACCAATTTTGGCTCAGCAGTATGTTATTTTGGAGCAGCCTTAATGTACAGTGCCACTAAAAACAAAAAGTTTACAAATTGAAGGCATAGCAAAAGTCTAGCCACAAAAAACGAATTATTGTGCAAATGCAAAAAATAACAAAATCAGGTACATTACATGACAACAGAAAGCAGTAGGGCTAGGTACAATGATTCGAGTACTCGAATCTGAATCGAGTAATAATTCTAATGATTCGAGTGGAGTAGTAAAATTCGATTTTTTCGAGTACTGTAATTATACGCTCCTCACCACTGCACGTTAATTTATCAACGATAATTATAGTTTCGATACAAATTTTCCGTGAAAGCCTCGAAACATTGACTTGCCGTATCGCAGCTTGGGCGACATACAGTACAACGCTACGAACGTTACTGAAAATATATATTTCTCAAGTCGTGATCATCTCACAACATTGTCACAAAGTGCAATGAAACCTGTATGGCCGAACAAATACCGAACAATCTTTGATGTGATCAATAACAGGCATTATATTATTTGTGGTGGCATGAAGGGTACATATTTAAGCTTTGACATATTACATTCTGTTATTAAGTCATAATGAGTGATACTCGAATCGAAGCATTTTACGTGATTCAGAATCGAATCACTCAGGTACTCGATTTTGCCCAACCCTAGAAAGTAGTACTCACAGTACAAGTACTTGGAGCAGGGAAGATTAATTAGCCTACATTTTTCCAATCGATTGCTGGACATTTTGATATTTTTTCCAAAAATTGACGAACTTGTTCGACTGAAATTGCGAATTTTTATCACCAACAAGTATACACGTTGAATGAATGGCATTATTTGAAAGACCTTGGGATAACTAAGATCCCATGCGTAATAGCATGCTACGAGATCAATTATCCTCTCAAACGGTCTTCTTTCGTTTTCGGATCTGCGCTTGCCGGTGATGCTATTGGCAATCCACGATTGTTCATCTCCATTCTCATGACGTGCAATCAAAAGATGAGGAGTCAACTTCTAAGTCGTTAAATCGACTGTATGTGCCTGGAATTAAAACAATATGTTAGCTTCAAATTATATTGCTAAATATTCTCGTGCGAATCCAGAGCACATGACCAACTTCAGCTAGAAATGCTTTTATGAGACTTCTCATCAGGGTTGTAATGACTTGAGTCACGACTTTCTGATGACTCGACTTGACTCGAGTCAATTTCTCAAAACAAAAAAATGACTCGACTTGTACTTGAGTCGTTGCACATGACTCGAACCAAGTCATATGAATCGAGACTCAGACGGCCAACAAAGACATTTCATCGTAATTTCGAAGAATACTAAAATAACCAACACTATTGGCATTTCTTCGTAATTTCGAAGAATACTAAAATAACCAACACTATTGGCATTTCTTCTAATGGTACTGGCACTTGAAATTGCGACCAGAAACTACTAAAAGTAAGGAAAATTAGTGTATTATAAATGCGAACCATTCGATATCACCAAACAGTGATAAAAAGTGGATTTAACCAGACTTTAACTGGAAACTGAGCAGTCACCACAACGACTTGGACTCGGACTCGAGTCATAACACCATGACTCGGACTCCAACCTCTACTTGTTGACTTGAACTAGGACTTGACTCGGTGGTGAATTGAAAATAACTCAACTTGACTCGAGTCAATCCTATAAAAGTGAGATTGAGTTGTGACTCGGAGCCTTGTGACTTGGTTACGACCCTGCTTCTCATACTAAAGATATAAATGTAGTTGAATCAACGAATAGTCTAAAGGGGCACTGCACTCTAAAAATGATGTCGTCCCTAATTGAAGGGCAAACGAGAAAAATTCAGGCCGAAGCCATTTTCTTCAGAACGTCACCGCAATAGAGTTTCAATTTATTGAAATTTTCACAAGAACATCACACAGATATCGAACTTTATATCGTTGTCACCCGATGTTATGAAGGAAATATGTCGTAAACGCCAAGGTGGTTTAGATGCGACATTCAACGGAAGATGTTCAGTCAGGAGATTTATGTCAAAATCGGGCCTAGTGTATTCCATTTCTTTAGGACATAGGGCGTGTACAACATATTTCCTTCATATTATATTATTCGATTATAAATCGAAGCATTATTAGATGCACCAACTGTGATCAGATGCATAAATTTCTCTACATCATCAGAATCTTAAGGGGTACAAATGTACCACTGACCTTGTTCGATCATAAATTGTTAGTTGGTTAATCTTAAAGGGGCACTGCGCTATACAAATGATGGGGTCTCAAATTAACTCGCGGGTCGAGAAAAAATTTACTGCAACCGTTGTCTTCAGAGCGCCACCGTAATGGTGCTGAAATAAAATTAGGGTTACCATACGACCTCCTTTAGAAGGATTTGTACTCCTTTTTCGGGTTTTTGAAATTGTCGTCCTAGGACGCCTAAATGTCTTCCTTTTTGGCAACTCCAGTACTGTTACTGTGAAAATACTCCTTTCCCTATTCCAAAATATGATAAACATAAATTAAATGAATTTCGCATAGGACCTGTTACGCTCGAGCTTCCGCGTTTCCTAACCCGTTGTGAAATTTCTGGTGCGATAACGTCACCATCGCTTTACCCGCCCACGACTTCTATATTTCCGTAACGGGTTAAGAATGGATGACGCGCAGCCAAGTCAGTTGGCCTTAATACGAAATTTTGCAGCTCCGTTACGTGAAGCGCGGTGTTTAGCATAACATAATACACCTTCGTTTTGGGACGGCTCAAGAGTTTCATCATATAAGGATTCTATTTTATAGAACTTCTATATATATCTGAACTGAAGCAGATCCATACTGGACAGGTAGCAAATCTTACCTGACAAAGACATATCGCACTCAAACCATGGTTTGACTTTATTTTCTTGTCTGTGAGAGGTTCTGCAGTTTGAGCAGGACATGAATTTCATCGACTTCATTTCCCTGCAAACAATTAGAATCATAATAGAGAGAGATATTGTATTCTTTTTCGCCTGCACCACCGAGATGCTTTGACGACGGAGTTGCGATACGGCCCCATGAGGTCATCTAGTCTGCGCCTCCGGTTTTTTTCTCCTCCATGTTATCTGTGGATTGCTGAGCGCCTAGCAGGATAGCTGCGGATACCAATTTTCGAGTCTTTGGTATGACCCGGCCGTGGAGCGAACCCACGACCTACCGCTCAAGAAGCCGGACGCATAACCATTACACTATCTCGCTCGGTGATAAACAGGTGAAGGACTAATAAGAATCATAATATACAGGTGAGGGACATTCCTGCACTTCAAATGCTTCCATTCCAGCCCATCCTTCTGAAATGCCAATTCACTAATTCGTATTATCTATGCTGCGTAGGCCTACTGCAAATTAGCGAGAATCATTTGTATGCAAAATGGGTTATCACTATCTCACGTGCACTATCGTGGGGGGTTTGATATAGCGCGTCCGCGTGCAGGCCTTACTACTGTCCGTCGAAACACTTTCCCCAAACAGTTCGTGTTTATGTATCTTTTTGATTAAAACTTATACCCGTGTCTGAACAAATTATGCTCGTTGCCAATGCCGAATCTGGGTATTTACGTATGACAAGCGCACCCTGTAATTGTAATTATTGCGGGTTTGCGGCATATCTGTAATTTCTTTATCAGCATAACTTTACCGGTTGATTGTCCAGTCCGATAAAATTGATCACTACTATGTATTTCGCACAGCATGCTGATTTCACCAAAGGAACGATCCTTATTAGATGTACAAATTCGACCTGATCGTTAGGAACGTCGATTTCATCGCGCGCTCTGAGAAACACCATCACCTATCGCGATTTGACGAACAAATATACGTCCACCTTCTACAAATTGAAATGCATTATTCGCATCGATGAGGGCCGCAAGCCGCGTTTAAAATATTCCAGCGGGAAATCGCGTCGCGTAGCATTGTGTGATGCGATATGCGTGCACAGACGAATCTCGCTAATTGGTCGCGGCCCAGCGTAACACTGATAATACGACTTGTTGAATATTAGAGTCAAAATGCTAATTTCAAAATTAATTGGTTTTGCGTTTCAAAGAGGGGATCTCGACAACCCCTGGCTACGCGCCTGCCGCCACCCCATGCAAAAATAAAAGTCGGCGCCTATGACTGTAGCACTGTTATTTATCAAACATAATACCAACCTCTTGATCAGTCTGCTCTCCAAAAACTTTAACAAGAGTGAGAAGCATTTCCATGTACTTCTCATGCATTTCTTCAACACTTCTATCAACAAGCAGTTGAAACTCATGTCTGATCTATTAGGAAAAACGACGCGTTACTCAGAGCTGTTAGTCATGAATATGCACATCAGTTAAAACATGTTAGCTAGAGTAAGTAAATTCATCCATATTCATTTTAAAATACATAGTTATTCACCAACTTATCTTGATACGAACATTATTAGATTTTCTTCATTTAATCATCACAATAATTGAATTATTTTCAACATATGGTATCACTATACCGTCCAGACTTAGACAACTAAATGATTCTAGTTGTCTTAGTCTAGTTTCACTCAAGTAGTACGGGATCTCATTAATCTAATTCTAACCTAATTATTTGAATGGTTCCACACTCTTTCAATTCTGATCATATTCATTGTTTTTCTGAAAATGCCTAATTGACTATGGTATTTCGTAGTGAGCTAACAAAAATATCCGCCTCGAGCAACATCACGTCCAACTTTTCAGCTATGGTGCACAGACGCTAACCAATCTAATGCTCATTCCTATGAACTAGGCTTGAATTTGGCTGGATTCCCTTGTCATTCATACTTTCTCTCAATTTTCAAGTTTTTGCAAATTGAGTAATTCTAATTGCAATCTAATTTGAAAAAAAATGCGCTTAAATTGTAATCTAATTTAATTTGGAAGAGCTGAAAATCGACTAGCTGTTAAAGCCTGGTACAGTGTACACTGTACACATGTCGTGTAATAGGAAAACAGTGTATAATAATGCAATAGGAAGATACATAGGCAATATAATTGCTTAATTTGCCGAGGCACCAAAACAATTTCATTTTACTGATTTTCAAAGTTAATACTGCAAATTGAAGTCATCTGTAAGGAATGAAAGAACTCACCAGTCTAATATCTTGCAGCAGTAGAAAGCTCTTTAATTTCAGCAACGCCATCGAATTCTAGCACCTTCAACTGCATGGGTAAAATAGAAGTAAGTTCAGAGCAAGGTGAAGGGCTGGATTCCTCAAAATTTCCAATTACACAAGAGGATTCGGGCAGCAGGTCATAGTCAAGAGAGGACGGTGCTTCATAGCAAAGCAAGTCCAGTGTCTTCATATTTTTTTGTCTCTGTTTACAATGGCTACGGAGATTTTCATATTTTGAATACACTATGCCACATATATCCTGCATGACATAACAACACTCGGATGTTGTCTGTGACGCCTTAATAAATGTGTAGACAGCAAATCGGTAGTTCCAATAAAAGGGCATAACCAACACTTTCCATTAGACATTCTACCAAACCATATCCAGTAATTGAAACAGGTCAACTGCAAAAAAAGATGTACATAACTTCATCTGCACGTGAGGTTTCATCACGAGGTCTATTATGATATCTTCAGATGAATTCAATAAACAGCATAGGTTCCCATTTTCATGGTATGATGTTATAGCGCATTAAGCTGCTAGATCGAAAATATAGGTAATCTGACTCATACCGCTGGGCGCTGGTGCTGTATGTGAAACTCAATAACAACATAACATGACCTTGACCATAATAACATTATTGACAGATGATATTGAAAATTTACATAAACGAATTACCTTGCAGTAAACCAATGTGCTCCCTCTTAATTCCGTTTTGAACTAAAAACGTCTCCATTTCCTCGCTATATGCTGTTTGGATTCACGTAACAAAGACAGACATATTCACGGTATATCTCACTCACTATGGTCCCAGAGATGCCACTGGGATATTTCGGAAAAACCCAGATGTGGAGGCGAAATAAACCCAGAAAAACCCAGATCTTATATTTCACTCAAAAGACACGAAATGGCTGTGAAAGTCGAGCCTAATAGTCGTCGAATACACTCATACAGTCATTGAAGCCTTTGATATTGAATTTACAACAGTTCATAATACACATTTTGCTTGGTTAACACTGCGAATCGCACAAAAAACACGTTGTTTTCCTCTCGACACATCGCAATGAAACAATTGGGGCGCAGCGTGAATACTTGTACCGGTACTAATTATATCATCGCTCTGCGAAAGTTCAATGCAGTGCCATTCATTCCCTATTTCTAAGGATGATTTCATGTATTTTCAGCAACCTGAACAGATTGAAAGTAGCTATCGATTGATTAATCCTACGACAATCACTTTTATTTGGAATAATCACAGACCAATGCATAGTGGAAATAAATAACTGGCAAATCATGAAATTCAGGGTTAGGGCTAGGGGCTTAGGGTTAGGGTTCGACTGTGCTGATAACCAATGCCTCTGATTAACTTGCTAGGGTTGTCCAACTAACTAACTCTCTCTCCCTCTCGCTCTGAGGGTCCCTGTCGGAACTATAAATATACTCAGATAACAATAGGATTATAATAGTCGGATCATCACCTGGTCTGTTCATGTGCTAGGGTTGTCCAACTAACTAACTCTCTCTCCCTCTCGCTCTGAGGGTCCCTGTCGGAACTATAAATATACTCAGATAACAATAGGATTATAATAGTCGGATCATCACCTGGTCTGTTCATGTGCTTGTGCATGCCAAACAGTTACATGATATTTATCGATATATCTACATGCCGAATTGTTCACCAAGTTCATCAAGTGCCGAGTTCGCTACTGGCAATCGTCCTATATGAACATGACTTTTTGCGATCTGGAAGTTACCATTGAATGAAGCGCCATCGCATCAAGCCGAAGACTCTAATTTTAGTAGTGAAATAGATTATCAGCACTCTGTTGTTACAATAACAGCAAAATCCATTAACAATGACGAACTGAAGTGCGTGCATTTTACGATATTGCGACCATACTAATCCAATAATTAATTTTTGAGCGTAAAACTGACCTGGCGAACTGGATGTTGAAAATAAACCCAGATTTCAAGGATAAAAACCCAGAAACCCAGGTGATGCTCAAAAAACCCAGATCTGGGTGGAAAAACCCAGGAGTGGCATCTCTGTATGGTCCTGCGTGGTATCGATCGATTGTCTCAGGATTGCGTCATACAGTCACGTGACTCAGTAAATCATGCGTAAAGAATAGACAGAGTCAATTTTTCATTTCATCAATGATAAAATAGAAAGGGTACTACCAATAACTGAATGATTGCTATACTGTTGTTCGATGGCAATGACAGCGGTACCGTATACAAGTAAAATGTTCAACGTAGGGGTGTTTCATACCTTATTTGTATTACAAATTTCTTCAGTAAGTTCGGTAGGGAAATAATATGGTCACCTTTTTATTTTATCGCAATCTCTTGGTATGTTGATCTGATAATTTGTTTATAAAAAACTTAAAGGAGAAACAAGCGATTAACTAAAAGGAGTACTGTGACTATCGTAGGTATGTAGAGTCAGATCAGAGCAAACCTCAAGACAGCGAGTCGTGAGTCAGGTATTGGTACAGCACGACCATAATATCTGATCACCAACCTATTTGCTTGAAGCCCGGTACCACCTTCGGTTACAACCTTGGTTATTTATATCTGCATAGACACTGCAGGCTGAAGAAAAATCTATAGCTTAGGACATACCGATCAAATCACATTTTGCGCGGCTTTCCGGCGTGTATCAATATTACCGCTCTTTACGCTGCCAGGGATGATATATCACGTCAATAGTAACTTCGTGAAGTTTCAGAGTGAAGATTGGCCGGCGACCTCTCAAACTCCCTCTCAATTGATATCCGGTATGAATGTTTGATACCGCATGGAATTCGCCCGGAATGACTTCTGATAGGCATGTGAGCTCATAGACACATCATATGAGCATTAACCCACATCTTATAACATTCCCTGATGATGTGTGGAAGTGCACACAACATGGCGGATTCTCGATGTCAGATCTCAGCCGACAATATGTGTCAGCCAAATATTGTATATACCTATACACAATGTTGTGTCTCATTCAACGCTGTGAAGCTGACTTCCAACTGTATGGCAGCTTTTAAAAGTTACCTGATAGTGATGTTTAATGATATTTGAGGTTTTTGGAGTAGTTTTAGAGTGAACTTCATGTTCTCAAATGAATAAATAAAAGATATATGACAGTTAAATATATTGTCGAATACTTGAAAATCCATAATGCCATCGCAGGCCGCGTGTTTGAGACCCCTGCTCTAAACCTACTTTTAAAACTAAACATTGACTGACCAGCTGGCACATTTTACTAATAAATCACCAAGCTACAACGCGTTTACAGAATCGTTGCCGTTAGCAAACTTCTTGAACAAATAAAAGTACACAATGAGCAAGCCGCTGCGGTTTTGATCATTCAAGCATAAATGATTAACCAATCAATAGTCGTGATCAGGACCGTTACTGCCGCAGTCCAAACCTCGCAATTGGGGGGGGGGCGAGCTCGAAGGGGGCCCGAAATTATTCCGTGAATTAGCATAACTTATAGAGTATTTTTTGAAAATTTATGCAACTATTTCAAAATATCTTCGCGCTACGCGCGATTTCCAGTTGCCGAATATCTTGATTATCGGGTACTCTTCTCCCAAGAAAAGACGCTACATTTATAGTAATAGACATATCGGCGTTGGCCATTACCGCGCCACGACGCACCAAGACATATAAAGTTTTAGGCCATGTAACATGCGACTCCAAGACAAAGTGTGCCAGAACGATCGGCATCGAGAAAACCTTGGCCAAAAAGGACTGCCCTTATGCTGACCGATAACTTCGTTGTATATAGGCTAGAAAATACAAATGGGCTTATTTGTCCATAGGCGCCTAAATGACTGGCGCCGAATGTTCCTGTCTTGGCAATCTGAACCCCACAAGACAAATACCATCCCGCAGGGATTAATTATATGCCAGTGAAGAAATACCAATTTGAAATCGTGTGATCTTTTAGTTTAGTACGTTTGGGCGAATCTATATTTTTTGATGTAGCAGACAGGAGATCATGAAATAACATCATGTAACGAAGTCATACCAACGGGTCCGCCCGCCCGAAGATGTTCAATTATTATTTACGGGCCCTACAGTTTCCGAAACACCTCACTCAACTCTACCGGTAAATCCGATTACGTCGAGTCCTCGATTCGAAAGGACACTTCGTGTCTGTCATAATGATGAATGCGGTATGAACCGGCTATGTCGTCCTACAGCAGTTCCTTTTGCTCATTTTTCTTACTTGGTTGCTGTTCTGCTTTCAGCTAGAGGGGAAGGTACACCCAGATAATCTAAATTTTCCATATTTTTTTTATTGTAGAATTACAGAGTATGAGACTGGCTCTTTCGAAAAATATAATCATCTTGTGTGATTTCAAGCTATAAGAAGGGTAAATTCCATTTAAAATCTCTCATTTCAGTAAAAATTCGACTGAAAATTCGATATCTTTTTAACAAGCTCAAAACTGTCACTAAACACCCTGTCCTCATTATTTTGATAGTTATAAGAAAGAGCCATATCTGTAATCATTGGAGCATGCACAACATAACATTCTCTGGCTGCCAAGGCAGTTGCAAGTACTCACAAGAATTACCATAAGCTATCTTGTTGTCGGTTGATGATTTTCATAACCAGATCAATACCAGAGCAGTGTTTTTCGCACTACATAATCAGTTACACCCGAGCAAGCTAAATTCATTTACAGAAATGATGGTAATCGAGAAAGGCATTTCCAAAAAATCGTATGAAAATATTTCGGCTTTGATTTATGACAAAACAATAGCAACTCTAAAAAATTCGATGGACTCAGCACGACAGGCGGTAAAAGATATCTATGAGGGAAATGATCTGACAGACATCAGTGTGTCATATGATGGTACCTGGCAAAAAAAAGAGGTCATGTAAGCAAGTATGGGGTTGGATTTGTCATAGAACGAAGCACGGGTATGGTTTTGGACTATGAAGTGAAAGTAAATATTGTCGTGCTTGCGAGATCAACGAGAAGATCCTTACAGATGAAGAAGATTTGAGGAAATATAGGGAGGGCCATGAGGCAGTTCGTCATAAAAATCACGAGGGGTCATCCGGGTCTATGGAACGAGACATAGGAAAAGTTCTGTGGCATCGCTCATAATCCATTGGATTCAGATATATAACTCTATTAGCTGACGGCGACTCCTCAGTTATGGCGACGCTGAGAGACTCAAAACCGTATGGGCCAACTATTGTAAAAAAAGAAGAGTGTATAAATCACGTGAACAAAAGAATGTTCACTAGACTAACCAAACTTGTCGAGACTTAAATACAGAAAAAATAACATGGGAGGGGCCCGCAAATCGAGCCGAACCCGAATAAAAAAGTGGAGCTAATATTATCACAACGCCATCGTAAACGGTGCACCAGATGCGCATGAAGCATCAAAGAAAATGTGGGCAATACTGTTGCACAATAGGTCCACTCCAGAACAACCGATTCACGATAATTGCGATGAAAAGTGGTGCTTCTATTTGAAGGCTAAACTTGAAGGTGCTGCCGATCCAATTGCACATCCGAGTGGCAAGTATCCGCTGACAGCTAAAATTTACGAAGCTGCCAAATCCGTCTTCAAGGGCCTTGCCAGTATTGAACTTATTTCAAAGTGCATGACCTTACAAACGCAGGATGCTAACGAGTGCCTCCATAGCACACTTTGGAAGCGATACTCAAAGGAGACTTTCGTTGGACGAGATTACTTGAAGTTCGCGGTTGCTCTTGCACTGATAAGATGGAATAACGGTGCAACAGGTCTTTTCGATGGCTCAGAATCAGTGGGAATTCCGATGAGCCCAGGGTCAGGGATGCAGCACTTAGAGACAACGCGATTCGAATTGAAAAATCCGACGCCCAAATTGAGACAACCCGTAATCGAAAACGAAGGAAATTAGAAAATATATGTAAGGAAAGAGAGTTTGGAAAGAAGGAAGGCACTACTTACAGTGCAGGGAAATTTTTATCATGTCAGTGCTGCATTCTCGGCTCTGGGATCTCCCTGTTGTACCGTTATTCCATCAGCTATTTTTATTCATGACTTGTTTGTGTTATAAATTTGGTGGTATAAAATTGTATCTTTGAAGAAATACAGTGTAATGTCGCCATAATATGTTCTTTCATAACAACTCCAGTGAATCTTGACAGTGTCACAGGGATCCAAATATGTCATTTCAACTGTTCTAAGTCCATCTCTGATCTTATGCTTGTCCAATTCACGATTTGAAAAAACTTCACATTTTGAATAGCAGTTTTAGAGTGAAAAACTGTGAAACCAGTCATACTTCATATCACTTATTATGCATTTACGGACGTTCAATCTCTGTCAAATTTGGCTATATCCTGATTCAAGCATGTCTGATGACTGGAAAACCATCGCATTTCGAATACCTGTTCTAATTTTTCATGATACAATTTTAAATTTTAAAGTTGATTTTCTCGGAATTTTTAGTTTTTACTGGTATGGTTTATCTGCAGAAGGAAATTTTGATATCAAATGATCTCCAATCTTGATCAGACTCGGCTCAAAACCAGAAGCAGGCGTGTTCTACATGGTAGAATGATAGAATTTTGAGTCAGAGTTTTAGTTATCTACTTATAATTTGTTTTCTGAAAAAAATTCGAAAACTCGGTACCATATTTATGTCAAATCCACTTCCGGGTGAATTTTTTCTGCATAATTGGAAATTTCAAGTATTCTACCATGTGCTTAGGGGTCCATAGACAGTAAATAAATCATTATGTGGAGTTGATGAGCATTCCTTGAAGAGACAGACTTTACAACATGACAAGAGTTCGATTTGAAAATCTTCCCCCCCCCCCTCAATCTGGGCCCAAGGAATAATTTTGAAAAACCGGAATTCACACAGAATATGGAGTATGGTACAAAGAACTCACATACCAAATTTCAAGAGGCTAGACCGTATTGTTTAGAAAATACATAAATTTTAAATTTTCAATAACATATGTGTACCTTCCCCCTATTCGTCCTCCCTTCACGATAGATTTTTAGCAGTTTCCTGCACACGATCATCTTTATAGCGAAATCAATGTAGCTCATCCTATCCTCATACTCGCAACTTGGAAAATGTCAACAGGAGTTATGCATGCGCATGAGTTGAGGAGAAATAGATCGGACCATAACGAACATCAGGACCCAAATTAATTATTTACGGTTGTACAGAACTCAATTCAGGAAATTATATTTTTATTATAATAAAGGGGTTTTCAGTTATTACGTAGCCATCAAACGGAAGGTTTATGTCCATCGCGCGACTAGAATATGTCACTTATAATATTTATAAATGAGTTACACTAACACACAGTCCACAATACTGAGCTCTAATAATTGCGATACCTGGGCGAAATATCAAGCAATTAATACGCACTCCTAGCCCTGGCGGTAACAGCACTTCGTCACCCCCCCCCCAAAAAAAAAAAACAACAACACACGTTGTCATCGGTAAGAGGTAACCGTGGCGAGATAATTAACCACACCAGTAATGTTTCCAAGCAGAAAGGAACGGCGTCCCTTATTTGGTAATGTTCATCTATTCCTGGTACGCCATAGCTTTGGCAGTGTCCAGTGTTGTGAATCCTTATAATATGTAGATGCGGATTTAGTTTGAAATGAACTGATTTCTGACGAGATAGCTTAGCGTGGGCTCGTCTTGGCAATGATGCTGGGTTGGGGCAACGTGGCTCGGTCCAAATTTGGGTAAAAGGATCTCTCAATATTTGAGGCGTGTTTGTGCTTGTGTTCGTGTGTAGGGGGTTGTAGGGATAACATATGTTCAGTCCAAGCACGCGCGACGCGGTACACCCCTCTAGACGGAATATATTTATATATTGGATATGTTTTATATTTTCAGATTCCGCAAATGGGTCATTCAGCACCGGGTGTGTTCATTGCTCATATATCAGGAAATCTTAGCTGAACCTGCGAGAGTCCCGGGTTCAAGTCCATCCGTGACCTCATTGGAAATCGGATTCCTGGACTGACGAGTAGAAATCCCAGGAAGATCAACGAAATGATTTACATAACCAGCTGGTCTAAGCTGCACTTGATTAGCGCTTTTGTATTCTTTTGCTTTATCTCGAAAGGCCACCAACACACCGCTGACGATTAAACAAGCTCCTGCTGTGTAAAACGTCGCGTCGTAGGATTGTGTCACATCGTACATAAGACCTGCAATATAATTCAAAATTATTGAGAACTTTGTAATACTGCAATGATTTAGACCTCAAACGAGATGCGATTGGCCCAGTTGGTCCAGCAATACCGTCACGGCAAAGCTGGGCACTTAACATCTGTTAAGGTATTGTGCACCGCGGTGTGCAACGAAAACAAAGTGACTGAGACATTACCTGTCAAAGCCGGTCCAATTAATAGACCAACACCGTTCATAGTTATAATCCAACCGTAAGCCATTGAAAACGTATCTGATCCCAAGTGCAACGCTGCGCTAGCACGGATGAGTGCGGTAGATGGGCCGAACAGTCCAAAAAATATGGCATAACAAAGTATGCCAACTTCAGTTGTGAGAAACGGACTGAGTGCTGTGAGTAGGCCGGCAACGACCTGCGAAATTTTACAGATATACAGTTTCGTGTTTCTGCAGCTCTTTGGAATTCATTACGTTTGTGAAACCATACGCATAAAATGGATCTATATTCCATGCGCTGCAAATGCCAGGAATGGCCAATCGACCAAGACCCATGGCTAAGCTTATTGATGACGCGATCCATGCTACGAGGGTCGTATTTACGCCCAGAAGTCTGCAAAATGAATCACACATATGAAGAAGCCATTTTGCACCATAATAGCGTGATTAATAGTCGCAGTAGCCAACGTGATGTATCATGCAGCCTACGTGTTTGTTTCCTGATCAGGCAATGCGAACTACTCACTAATTAGCTAAAGTCAAGTTTGATTGTGACACGGTGTCATTGCGCACATATTCGGGTTACCATATTTTGGGAATCTGAAAAGAGGACAGTTTTTTTTTTAATTTTAGACTTGCAATTCTGGGGTAAAATCTTGAAAAATGGTGAATTTTTTCCGACTTCGCGGTCGGTTGACTAACAAAAGATTAACTTTCTGGCTTATGACCAGGGTTCTACCGAACCCATTAGGTTCGACGAACTGAGGCTCGGCGCGAACGTTCTCTGGAACATCAAAACACCACACGGTGACTGTATGGTATATCAGCGAATACTTGTGGAAAGTATTGTCCAGCCTAAACGTTATTGCGGCTTACGTGACGATAGATGAAGATATGTGTGTTTGGCCGGTGAAGTATGCGTAATGATGCGATTCACGTGCAGAATACAATGCAAAAATACTATTACCTAACATTCAAAACATTGCAACATTTTTTATGACTAAAAATAGGAATTTCCTCCTGTTTTCTTTTTGCATGGAAAGTCAGAAGTACAGTTGATACCACGTTATATCTGCTTTTTCTTTTAAAATTTTGAGCATTGATTCTCAAACTGTCCTACGGAAATCTTCTTGGAATTTTACAGAATAACTGTGTAAAATTTTAAATAAGAGACGCCAACAACAGTCGTTGATTCATGTCTTACTCCTAATGAATAAACTCATCAAAAGGAATCGTTCCGGAAATCAAGATCACATTGCTTGAGCTTTAACCTGCACTGTAACATAGCATTACATAATTTATTGTGAAAAACTTCAGATTAGTAGTAAATCTACTTTGATGAAAAGCACTTTTATGTAGAAAAAAAAACAGCTCATTGATTACCAAAGCGGCTTTTTTTTAAACGCTTGCTCCACAACATAGGATGAATTTTGTTCCATATCGTATTGCATGATCGGTCGAAAGCAATGAGAATTATATTGCTATTTCAATATCCGTAAATATGCGAACATGGCTTTTCTGTTTTGATTGGTGGGACTGCTTGAAATTGAGAGCACATCATGATGTTTTTCAACAATGAAGCCTCGTTTCAGTCGTTTTGTCCCATAAACAAACACATCAATCGCGATTACACATGGATATATATTTTATGCAGATATTCATCTTTTGTAAGAGTGTTTCGAGTATTGATGCAATAATTTATTTTCGGTCTAACAGACAATTTTATAGCAACATCAACAACAGATACAATAAGATATTACTATTGAATGTTATAGATTTTGGTATATGTGACTCAGCAACAATATTGGGTTGACCGAAAGCATGCATCTTAGCGTGAAGATTCTGCACATTAGAAAAGGTTGAGAACCACTGTTTCAGAGTCAGGCACTCGCGAAAATGTTGTGGGCCGAATAGCTGCGAACAGGCCTGCCAGCATTAATTCACTACATGAACCTAATTCTGACCTTGCACGTTCAGGAAGATGAACAAACGGTATGTATTGCCCAGCTTGGCAAAGCATTTCCACGATCAGCATCAGCAGAAAAAGCCGGTTTCTGAACAGTACCGAGCAATGACGCATCCACGTTCTGATGTCTTCATGAAATAATTATCATATGTAAGTGGAGTTACGCTTACGGTGTGGTGATGACGCATGCGAGAAACCCTGATAAATTCACACTCATAGAACCCAGGAGATTGCTATCGTCAGAGAAGGAGTGAAATAGGAGAAACATCGAAAGCAAATACGTATGAAAAATGTACATTGTATATCAACAGGGTGAAAGCTCATTTGAGGTACAAAATTGTTGTCTTGTGAGACACATTTGAAAGTGGAGTTTCTATCGTTTGAATGACGAATCATCCGAGTATTAGCGTTAGGATTTGTTGAGTTCACATTGAATTTATCGAATTTTTGTGATAAGATTGTTGAAGAACAATGTTCTTTCCAATTCTCTACTAGCTGCTGACGATTACCCCTTACGAGTGTCAGCCGACAATATTCGGGTTCATTTCAATATGAATATACTATTCAATTGTATAGAAGATCAAATTTGCGAACCAAAGTTTGGGGATTTAAGGTGTTGGGAGTATTCTTCAGGTCAATCAGAACTTCAGTGAAATGGGATTTTGGTGACCTTCCATAATAGGCTCGTGTTTGCTAAGACTGCTGCTGGTGATGTTGTAACACGGTCAGGGCGTCTGCGATGGGAATGAAGGGCTCGATTCCCTAAAAAGTCGACAATCCCCATTCGATTAGAATCGAGACAGTTAATAGGTATGCATTATTGTTATAGCTGATAAACTCGACCATTCGATTCGTGTTCCCATGTCTACCAGCGACACAGATTCAAATATGTATATACAAATTCGAGGAGGTGGGCCTAAATTAAATAGTGGTATATGTAGAAAAATGTCCGGCTGATGCATTCACGGTGGGTATTCGAGAAAGTGGTGATGCAACTGATATTATTAGGTGTTGAACACAAACGATGTGTACAAACCAGGTCTGTGGAGTCGGAGTCGGTGGAGTTGGAGTCGGAGTGTGGCTCATTTTCGCTTGATTGAGTCGGAGTCGGAGTCGTGAATGCTATAGTGGCTGGAGCCGGAGTCTTGGGAAAAATATTGACTGGAGTCGGAGTCGGAGTTTGTGAAAACGACCATGACTCAGACTCCGACTCCAACTTCTTCATCATGAAAACAAGTGCTTTAAGTTTCAAAGTATTTTCAATAGGATTTTTATGTTTCATCAATCACCATTGTTAAAAACGATACAGATCAGGATGGCCATCCCGTGTCCCGCAAGCCGAATGTGGCCTGCGAGAAGGTTTTGTGTGGCCTGCGAGGTAAATATCGATATTAGAAAATTGCAACAAAATGAAAGAGGCATGTTCACCGCAACCGTCGATATTGCTATGGCTAAACGCCGAATAATCCTGCTTTTGCCAAATGAGCCCAATATATGTAAGTAGCATATTTATTGATAGAATTCATTCATTACCCTCGAAAGAATTTAGTGCTTCGCGCGACCAGGGCATAACTGCACACTGCACAGTTGCGTGACATACTTGTTATCAATTGGGAAGCGTAGTAATATAGCTTTTGTTGTTAATGTTACCTAATTCGGTTCGATTCTATCGGGCGACTAAAAAAAGGTTATCAACATTCCAGTTGTCCGCGCAATGGTTGGTACATCTCATGTGACCCTTTGGCGAAAAAGGTTTGCCACCCCTGATATCGATAAAAGTGGATATTATTTGCTAATTGCAATTCAATTGCATACAGGAAGAAAATCGCAATATGCAGCTTCGCGATGCAATCACAAATTGATTCCATTTTTTGGAATTATACCATGATACTGTGACAGAGTAGGGATGTTTAGAAAGGCAATCTTCCATGTTAATTGCGTAGTGAATAATTCGAGCGGTGCAACAATGAAATAATTTTGCATGCCATGGTTAATCATGTTTTGCATATGTTTAATGACTATATGATAGTCATTTACTGTTACTGTGGCATATGATTTTCGAAGTAAATTGGTATTGCTGTTGGAGTCGGAGTCGGCATATTGAAATTGTGTGGAGTCGGAGTGGGAGTTGGAGTCGGTAGTAAAATTTACCGACTTCACAGCCCTGGTACAAACCCCGTGTGTTCGCGATATCATCACTTTCAACAGATGTAGATTCATCGTCATGGTGCAACTCAGTGTCGTGCGTGACCGATTTCCAATTCAGTCTTAAATATTCCAACTGTCCAGGTGAAAACAATATTTCAAAGAATAGCAACATATGGAAAGTAAGGCCGCCAATTATCAGCAAGGCTCCCTGTAAATAAAATCATAATTGGTCAATAGCATGGACATTTTTAATCGATAAGTTTTTTGTATGTAGCATGATTGGTATGTATCTATGCATAATTGGAAATTGTGCGTACAGCTGTTGATATTTTTTACACCATGCCATTTCAATTTCACCAATTCTATTCTATACTATATCTAGATTTTCTTACGGCTATAGATTTTTCTGCCAGCTGATATCACAAATTACACTGTAAATCCGCAAGGTCGTATTGAACACTTCATAACACTTTTTTCTGCGTACAGACACACTTTTTGGGCATATAAACGCATTGGGCCATTATCGTCGTAACGCTTCTGCGTATTTCTCCGTTTACATGTAACACTTCGCCACTGCGGCTCATTTTCAAGAAAATATATACTTGGTAATTTATCATCAATTTTGCATTCATAAACCATCGCTACGTTTGGAGATCACATTAAATCACGGTATATGTAAAATAATATTACTCACTTGACCCAACACTAAGTTTAAGGGTAATATTTCAATGAAATATACATATTTCCCTGTGACGCAGAGGGGTCACAACCTGCGTTACGGTAGAGCGCGCTCGATTTCAGTTTGGATTTGAATTGGTGGTTCGTCAGGCTTCAGGCAGAGAGTAGGGTACACGAAAAAACTTGGCGAAATGGATATATTGAAACAGTTTCTGCTACCTGATGGCGTAAAGGATCATAACATCCATGTACTGTAAGGTATGGAAATGCGGTAAATGTTATTGAATGTATGTAATGTGAGAATAGTCATAAAATTAACTCGCTTTGACATTGCAGTAACGTCGTTTGTTCTAGATGTTTTAGCCGGCTACTGATATCCCTTATTCATATGAATGTTCTTTAGATGTTTTGTACTATATGATTCGTCTGATGTTATTGCTGGATGATCGAGCTTCGAATCTGATAATATACCAGGCTGCGACCAGGTCCAGTAACGGTACTGATGGGAAGCTGCTATAAAAGTAACTTTTTTGACATATGGACAGGCCGTGTTATTTTTGGCATATGCCAAAACTGCCAAAAATAACTTATTTTTGGCATTTTTCGATTTTTATTTTTGGCAGTTTTGGCATCGTCCTCTAAATAGATAGTTTCAGACTCGAATTAGTCACAAAAACGCTTCATTTCGGCCAGTTTGTCAAAAGACACCACAAAATGTGCAGCATCCACGTATAATCAGTGCCAACAAACAATAATAATAAGAAAAAACCTAACGATTTTATAGGTTAATAATATCAAACGAAACCACAAAATGTGCAGTATCCATTGGAATCGGTGCCAATAAGCAAAAAAAGAAAGAAAAGCCTAACAAACACGCTCAACACCTGATTTTTACAGCTGTTGAATAGACTTAAATCGTTTGCACTGTAACAGTGCTTCCAAACTCAGGTCAGCTAAGTTTCTCCTAAATTCATTTCTCGCCCAGCGAATCTGGGAAATATCGGCTTCAACAGTAGCCGTTGAGGGAAAGAATGTTGCCAGTCATCCACAAAAGGTTTTCAGAGCTTCAAAATCTTTGGAGGGCCGAACCGGCTTCCATGCATCATGAAAGGAGATCACTTCGCCAGTGCCATCGATCTCATCGCGGGAAGAATTTTCTTCCCGATACTTTTCCAGGAGTTTCCTGTGTTGTCTCTCAACACATTATATTTAGCAGCCCGACTATCCCATCTCCTAAATATTTTCGGAGGACTTTTGTCACTTCGGGTGGCTTTAATATTACCAACTCGCATGGAAGAGTCCTGGGAAGGTTAGCTTCTTTAGGAACATTGACGCAACAAGACTGTCTGGCAAAACGAGACTAGGCAGCTCAGAAATAGTCAGACAGTTTGTTGCGTCACAATGTTAAACTCGATCACAATGCAGAAATCGTGGTTGATTTTGGGAGTTCCAGTTTCATGAGCAGAATATAATTTATATTTTAATAATCAGTACAGTGGCAGCTTCTCATTGATACCCGTTTTATCAAATTTAGCGCTCGGCAAGCCGGTCAAAAATGGTCGTAAAATCGCCTTTGGACAAATGGAAGGTATGACGTAAACCAAATGCAGTCAGCTGTTCAATCTCGCTGTGCCCACACCATTTAGGCCACCATGCTTTCACACCTAATGGGTGGGCTGGACCCAGATTAAGAACCTGCCTTTCACACACGCTGTTCTCGCTTGTAACGCGGTCCTGTTAACACAACACCATTAACGAAATACACTATTTGGCAAGCCGTGTTATTTTTGGCATATGCCAAAAATTGCTTATTTTTGGCATTTTCAAATTTTTATTTTTGGCAGTTTTGGCATCTGGCTCCTGAAATGCCAAAAATAACACGGCCTGCATATGGATAAAGGGATGTTCTCTCTATCCACACTGAAATATCACTATGTAGGCGATATTGTGGTCCATTGTGGACAAGTACTGCAATGTCAGCAATTGAATGCCGGTATGACAGTCATGCAACGGTTTTGATTGTTTTTCAACTGCAACACATTTTACACTGTAGGCCTACTGTTTATTCCAAGTGGTAAGGTGTTACCTAAAGCGATTTTTTTTGACATGTCAAAATAGGTCAGAATTTTGTCAAAATTGTACCGTTAGGTCAAAAATTGCCAAAATTCTTTACAAAATCAAAATTTTGTTGGCAACTTGCATTTCGTTTGTATCATAGATGATTGCACTGTCGGTGAACTTATCATTTTACAATTTACATCTTGTAGCCTACTTTATAGTCCTACCGTTGTAGATGGACCATCGTATGCTCATTGTGAATCATTAACTGTCAAATGAAACAAATACTCAACGTAGCCTATTGCACTATCCTAACTGAAGCAAGACTGCGTGGGCATTGGTTCTTCTATTAGAAACCGTATGATGAATAATTGCGATGTAGACAACTTTGTCATAATGAGAGAGAGAGTGCAGTGTACGCAAAACTTCAGTGTTGCCGGCCAACAACTGCAGCTGGTGAACATTCTTTCTTCATTCTTGCCAAGCTACTTAGTTAGGACAGACACTTTCTACCCGAAAATGTAGGAAAGTATCTTTCGTTGTACTACCAACATATTTTTAATTATTTCTACCATAATACGAGATGTAACTAATACTAGAATTATTCATGGGTCCAGATTTTGATAAAATAAGTTCTTTTTCATGTAAAAATTGGTCAATTTTCATGCTAAAAGATTTTTCAGGTCAAATTACTTCGGAAGAACAGACAGCTCCAGCCAGAAATAAAGATAAGTTCCGGTAATACAATTCTAACACTATATGAGAAACACCTAATTTAAGTACATGGGGTCAAAATTAAGTTTTTCATCATCAAAATATGTGTGAATTTGAATTTTTTAGTAAAAATCTTACCTTTTTAGGTCCAAAAAATCGCCCCAATAATAGCACAGCCAAACAAACAATCTTTTCAACAAAACATGGATCACAAGGGGTAGTATTTGTTTTGCCCAATCCCCAAATTTGACTTTTCTGAGTTTATTGTGATACGGTAACTGAACTAAACTCTATTTTGCAGGTAGTATGTATTGAACTTGGCACCTTTTTGGAATGCATTTGCTGTATGGAATACTGGTAAGCATCACGGTGTTTTGTAAGTGAACTGGTATATCCTTAGAGAATGAATTTGATTCTGTTGCAATCAGTTATCTTTGTGATAAAGATTTTTATGAATGTTTGCTGGTAAAATTTCACAAAAATTGTTAACAATCAAGGAAGTATACTAACTGTGTCAGAGTAAAATTGGTGGTAACGTCATGTGCAACTTTCCATTCCATTACTCAATTATTCTATGAAATACACCCTTCTGTCACGCACAACTTATTGCAGAAAAAAAAAACTGTATCCAGTATGATATCTGCGTGATTACTGAGCAGTTCATTTGTATTGCAAATTTTGGCAACAAATATTTCTTTTCAATAGTCTTGGATTGATCCTCAAATTCGTTCAACTGATGTCCACTCTTTGAAAAGAGCCCCCTGGGTCTACCGTGCCTGCGCTATCAGACAATGTTGACAGTGACGTGAGGAGTCGTTCGTAACGGGTTTTGTGCCGGCACAGTCATCTTATGTGATACAAACCTTTGTCTCAAGAGCCCATGGATACATGTGATTATGTAAGCCCATGTTTTCATTTTATATATCACCATTGATTATGTAATTTGCTGGTTTTTGCAGTCCTACTTTTCTCACGAACTATCTCGCAGAGTAGCTTACGGGCTATTCGATATGAGCTGAAAAAGGCTTCATCTGTGTACACTGTACAGTACAGTGTACCCTGAACTGTGTACACTGAACACTGAACAGAGATGTAGTTGAACGTAATGAGCTCGTGTATCTTGTACTTTAACTATTGCTTACTGAACTATAATGGGCTAGGTCAGTGGTTCTCAACCTGGGGGGGCTGAGCACCTCTCCTGCGCTTCTGTAACATATCTGTGTGAAATATTTATATTTACTTTTGCATCAAATTTACAATTTTCCTTTGTAATGTTTCGTATTTTCTAGGAGCAGCATTTGGATTTGACCAGTAAAAAAAAGATCCGCCATGGCACGCCACGAATCAGGGACTCATCAAGCCTGGGTTGCGGCTGATGGAAAGAATATGAAAAATGCCCTAATGTGCAGGTAGTATGTATTGCAATTGGCACCTTCTTGAAATGCATTTGTTGTTTAAAATACTGGTAAGCATCGCGGTATTTCGTAAGTAAACTGGTATATCCTTAGATAATGAATTTGATTCTGCTGCATTCGGTTATTTTTATGAATGTTTGCTGGTAAAATTCCACTAAAATGATTAACAATCCAGGAAAGTATGCTACTCGTGCTGTAGTAAAATTGGTGGTACGGTCACATGCAACTTTCCATTACAATAATTATTTGTTCTATGAAAGACACCCTTTTGTCACATACAAATGTATCCAGTGTGATATCTGCGTAATACTGAATGCCGGTGACGTCATATTTTGTGATACGATTTTTGATGTACAACGTTCTTTCGAGTTCTCTACTAGTTGCTGACGATTACCCCTGACGAGTCTCAGCCGAAAATATTCGGGCTCATTTCAATATGCATATACTATTCAATTTTATATTGAAGTTTTGCACCTCGAAGAAGCTGTTCGAATATTGAATAGTTCCCCTGTATTGCAAATTTTTGAAACAAGTATTTTCTTTTCAACAGTCTTGGATTGATCTTCAAATTCATCCAACTGGTATCGACTCTTCGAAGAGACCCCCTGGTTCTACCGTGCCTGTGCTAACAGACAATGTTGATAGTGACGTGAGGAGTCATCTGAACGGATTTTGTGCCGGTGCAGTCATCTTTTGCGATAATACTTTTGCCTCAAGAACCCATGGAAACATGTGATCATGTAAGTCTATTTATTCATTTCATATATCACCATTGATCATGTAATGTGCTGGTTTTTGCAGTCCTAATTTTCCTAATAACTATCTATATATGCGATATGAGCTGAAGAGAGGCTTGATCTGTGTACATTGAACAGAGGTGTTCTTGAATGTAAAGAGCTGGGGTAACTTGTATTTAAACTACTGCTTACTGAACTACACTCTAAATTCGAGACAACACTAGCGCAGTATTTTCCGTTGGTGGCAACGGCTAATCGTGTCAACAACGCCGCGATCGAGAGAAATTTGATGTCTTTCCTTTTTTCGCGTTCACCTTTTCCCAATAATGACAACGTCATCTCCCTTCGAACACCGCCACGTGGTTCTTTTGCGATACGACACCATGACAGGAAGAGCGTGTGCCGATTTGAGAGGTTTCTTAGCCATTAACGGTATCGCATCTCACCACATCGATAAATTGGAAGGTAAAAGCTAAAGCATTTGTCGCCTTCGTTTGTATGTTACCTCATGGTATGCTACAACATTAGCGCAATAAGGGCTTAGTTAGGCTGATGTAATGACTTTCGGAAGTTTTGAGGAAATTTACAAGATGCTGGTCATTTGCCATCAGGCATTGCATCCTTTGCTTGCTTAATTATGAAGTACTGAAGACTAAAAGGATGTGGACTAGGTGGTTGATGTCATTTTCAGACATCGAGAGGTTTTAAGCATGACCTTCACCTATTCGTGTTCCCCCTGAACATGCCGTGTGGACGTAGTGCTGATTTGCAAACAACTTAACCTAAGAAAAATGTATATATATATCTGCAAAGCCTGTGTAGTCCACGTGATAATTAAGTCGGCAGTGATCATTTTATTCCTATCCTCTGATAACTATCCTTGATAGAAGAGTTTGATTCCACTTGCAAATTCTCTGTTATTTCGTTGTCTGGTTCATTGCAAACATCGATACATGATTGCTTGATCAGCAAGAATCAGTGTTCCCTATGAACATGTTTTGTGCAAGTTGTTGGTGAGCAAAATATAAACTAATTGATCCTTCTTGTTTCATCACATCACCTGTGTAGGCTACATCATGATGTATAGTTGGCAGTGATGATTTGTTCGTGTGCTTTGATATCTCTCCTGATTAACGTGTGAAACCTCTCTACACTCATTTCATTTTTATGCATCTTGGGTGGGGTTGAATGGTACTACCAAGTGTAATCACGAATATAAATTTTACAGATATATGCTATTAATGCGAAATAATACTTCGACCGATCTTAAGTTCCTCAAATAATGTCATGTCTACAATCCTGGTGACTGTTCTCATTTTTTGAAAGTCCAGATAAGCTTTGAAAACACTTGCTGAAGCGCCACAAGGATCATCCAAGTTTGATCTTAACTTGGTCGGTTTGTCGGAAAAGATTTGAAAATCATAATCGGTTCAAAAATCATTGTAGGACACATCATAACGAACAGGCTGAAATTGATTTGAATGACCTCGTCAATGAAGTAACTGCATTAGATTCTTCACCAGAAAGTATGTAATGTGAATTTTGTTCGACTGCTTTAAATTGTGCAGGTGTCATTTTCTTTTGTCAGTTCACCCAATGTGGCGTATGACCTAACTTGCTTGATAGCTATCCACAATGAAGAATTCTAGCGATTGTATGCAACTTCGCCATTTACTCCCAAAATGCTTTTTCTTGTACACATGTAATGGCAATTGTTAGCGTTTAAGAATTGTCAATTAGACGCGTGTGTTGTTACTTCTACACAAGTTTTGCACAAAAACGTCTCATACAACGTAGGTCGTAGGTGATATCCTAGTTGACAGCTTCCAAGATGATGGTTTTCCAGAATTTATATGCATTGATGAACTGCTTTACATGAATAATCGTCTTTTTTGCAACTACCATAAATTAGTAATTGTTATTTCGAGTCGAGTCTGCTATGAATTCATTTGCCGTTGAAGATGGCAGTAGTCACAGGTTGTGCTGTATTTCTGATCATGATTTTCCGTGGCCTCAAATCAGTCATAATATTAACACGCAGCGGTTTGTGATGACTAAGAATGTTGGGCATGTTTGGTGTTTGTAGTTATGGGGTTTCAGTCTATCGCCATATTGAGTTCTGTTTGCAACTTAGCGTCAATTATTTTTCAGATAATGATATAGACTCGGATGTTTTCACCGAGGTTGTCGACAAAGATCTATGGCAGTTATTCAATATTGGTACTACACGCCGTCTACTGAAATTACAAGAGGTAGAAGCAACTCATTTGCTGTTGAATGTGTGTATGCGAGTTGATGTTGATATTTCAGTTATGGAAAAAGAGGTTGACCGAGGCTTCAGAAAATCCGTGTGATGCTTCTGTCTCTTCATCTGAGCCGTATACCATCATCCCTCGGAAGGAATCGTTCAACGTTGATGCACAATCACTGGCAGAAGCGTCGGATACCACTTGGCCCATAGCAGAGCCGTTCGCTGAGGGTGTAGCATCTTGCGCAGCTGTGAAACTGGTATTGATTTATTTGGTAATATTTTGCAACTACCCATCATCCCAACTGAATGCTTCAGAAGTCCGTACCAACCAGCAAAGACGAGGAAGAATGATGACCGATCTGTCTGTACCAGATGCACTGCCTGATACAAGTGTAGACTAAGGGGTAATATATCCAAATAACTATAGTTTAACACAATCCTGTTTATATTAATATTGCAGCCGTCATCTAGCGGCAATTACTCCGAACAAATTCATGGGATGCCTTTACCCGAATTCAGTTACGAAGTGCGACAAGCTCTCGAGGCACGAGCTGCATATGAAGTCATACATCTTGTTGTGGAAGAGTGTGCCAATCACGTCCTCAGAAGTGGTGACATGACTGGAAAGTCGGCATATTCCAAATTTGGAAAGGCACTTATCGAAAAGTATCCATGTCTAGGATCAACTTTGCAACATCCACCTTGGGTAAAGTCAAATCTTCGTTGTTTTTTCCTATATTTATTTGCAATCATATTTTCATTTGCTTTCTAGCGTAATTTTAACAAGAAGTTGTCCCAGAAACTAAGACAACTTCGACTTCTGAGAAATCGCGCTGCACCTCGGGGCAAAAGCAATACTTCGCTTGTGACTTCAGGTATGGTTTAGAACAGAGGTCTAAAACACACGGCCCGCGGGCCGCATGCGGCTCGCCAGATCATTTTGTGCGGCCCGCGACGACATTTTAGATTTTAAATAATTTTACAATAGATAAGTGGCACATATATCTCGGGCTGACTCAATGGTTACATGAAAATGACCCAAGTGGACACGGAGTCATGGGAATAGTAATAGACCAGAAGGTCGCAGCATGGTATTTCGCTTACTAAGCAAGTAGTTTTGGCAACCATGGCAATCTATTAGTTACATCTTGGATCGCTAAATCATGTAATTAGGCTACTGAAAGGTACGAGTGCCGTAGTGGTACGCTCCAAGATGTAATAACAATGGGTTGTTCGGCGTTCCGACATTTCTATACCTATGACAGATTCATTATTATATTTATATTGTTATTTTTCTGCTCTATATTTGAAGGTATTGACCATGAGCTTAATAACCCACTTATCAGGAGTATAGCCGAATCCTGGCTTGGGCTACACTGCTGAACCCCAAATGCTGTGATATCAGATCAATCTCTATTATTATCAATCTGTTAAATTCACAATATTAATAGTAGCTGCAAAATTATATCGTGATAGCTTTTATGATAACATTATATATTTTTCCGCTCACGTGGCGTCTATATCTTATAATTAATATTTATCAAGTGCAACAACATTTCTATTAAAATAGTTCTAAATGTGATGATTTTTCATGCCCGGCCTAAATTGATACAAGAGAAAATCACATTTTTATGATGTGTGTTGAATGTCAGTCTGCAGTATCAGCTCACTTTTAATGGCACAACTTCATCCCGTCAACTAAGGCCTACTCAGAAATACATGGAATAGCCTTATTGATGCTGCGGCCCGCGGCGCCGTCAAAAACTGGAAAATTGGCCCGCGACCACAGTTTAGTTTGAGACCTCTGGTTTGGAAAGTACAAGTTTCAATGTTTTTGGTAAATACTTCAAATGTGCGATTTTAGGTGGATCCATTCTAAATGCTGAAGAAGCTTCTCTCCAGCTTCGAAGTGAATTTTTGAATGTCAATCGCGATTGGAAAAAGGTTGTCTTTCTTTTCAACTACCTCTACGGACATCGACGTTCCAAGATAATTCAAAAAGACATTCCCCTGTCGCAAATACTTGATCTGTTCCCTTCCTTGACTGATATCAAACTGGTGAGTGTGGTTATTATATCATCGAACCATATTATAATCACTTTATAGTTCTTATACCACTGTTGCTTTGGCTCGAGTCAACTTTTTGGCGTGGCTTGACTTGTCTCGAGTCAATGAGCTAAATGACTTGACTCAAGCGCTTCATAAATGTGTATTGAGTCGTGATTCTGAGCAAAATTTCCGAGTCAATTTCAAGTCATCAAATAAACTCTTACGTATATTTTATTGGGAATTGCACGTGTGCACGAGCAATACAACACCTTCTTGCATGTATATTAGAAAAATCAGACAGCTAGGACTGTTTAGTTCGCAGGTCTGCTATAGAGATAATGCTAACATGCACAAATAAAAGTCTGCCTTTTTCTGCGATTGCAAACTCATTCATTGATTTTAGTCTTTGATGGGAGCGTACCGCATTTGTTGCGTAATAGATTGTGGCAGCCATAGCCACGGCCTACCATATCTGCTTACATATTTGATACATATGTTAAACTGCAAGATCAATCCCACTATAGTTATTCATATCTGCACGACTACTCGTGATTTCGATCCGTTGAGTAATACGTCATGGCGACATGATTTGTCCATAACTCACTGTAAATATACCATGGAAAGTTCAACGCATTTGGTGTCAAGATAGTTCATTATAACTATGCACTGAAATGCAGCCGTGGGTTACATAGGAAATCGAAACGCGGTCGTGAATAGCAAAAAAGGCTTGCCGCTCCTCGTCTAATGTTATCAACCATTTCTATCAGTGTTTGTGATGAATTTGCTTTTTATCTCAGGTCAGAGAAGAGTTCAAGAAGATAATTGCACCAACCACCATTGAAGACATGAAAAGCAGTTATCAAAATATGATAAATATATTGGATGTAATATTTCAGGTAAATTTGGGCTTGCAAATTTAGTGTGCTCCACAATTAGTAAGAATTATTTTACCATTTCATTTCATCAGTCCACTGAAGGTGACAAGGATGAGCTCACCAAACTGCTGAAACTACAGTCGAAGCTTACCGATGCAAGAATTAACCGTCTGCAAAAAAGCGGTTTAACTGCTTTACTAGTCCAACAGGTACATAATTGCCACTTCCATTAATATGTGATAGGAATATGTTTAGGCAGGAAAGGCTAACCTAATAACTGATGTATATTATGGATGTCCTTACCTGATGACTTCAGATTTTTTTGGAAGCGATAACAAAAATTCGTATGTAAGTACTTGAATATGTGTCTGTGTTTCAGGCTCACGACATAGAGACCAGGAGTCAGAAGCATGATCCTCCGCATCTAGTTGTCGCAAGACATCAGGATGGGTCCATTCAAGGCTGGATCCTAGCTGTTGGGAAATCCGTCCCTTGTGGTAACAATCGCGCAACGGTGTTCGATATTTTGATCGATATGATGGCATGTTATTATGCCTGGGATGTGTCATACCCAAAGGAATTTCAATTCCTGGCATTTATTCAGAGAGTTGTTGTTGGCGACAAAAACACCCAATATGTGTCTGAAAAACTGAATAATTTCTTCAGAAAATTCGAACACATGCTGTAAGGTCATAATAAGCCTCTTTCTTTGACCCAAGGTTATTTTTGTGCAAGTTGTTAAACAGTAGTTCATCCTTTGCTTCTATTTCGTTGGTATACATAAATCCATTAGCTTTGTCACTGGGCATACATATGAATTGATAATGCGTGACACATGTTGGTTGAATTTAGTGTCTGGAAATTTGAAAAATGCCTTCAACAATTTTGAGCACATAGGTGTAGGGCCTAATAGGCTAAGTAATTTGGCTTGGTTATTGCTGTGCAAGTTGTGGAACAGTAGTTCATACTCTAGTTTTATCTTAACACACTATCTTGTTTTTATTTGCAATATTTCGTTTATATTTATCAGTCCTTTGAATCCGTGGGCTGTGGGCATGAACATGTGGCTGGATAGCGTGTGACTCTTCAGCATATGGGTTGGATTTAGTGTTGCTGGATAATTCAATAATTTCCTCAGAAATTTTGAGCACATACTGTAAAGGCGTGATAGGCCCACTAATTTGACTTGAATATGACTGTACCAGTTGTTCAACAGTAGTTCATACTCTACCTTAGTATTGGCACACTGACTGTCTTGTTTTCCTTGACAATATTTTGTTATTATACTCCATTCCATTAGATCCTTGGACATAAGCATGCGACTTTGAAGCGTGAAACTTCAGCATATGGGTTGAATTTTGCAGTACACCGGGGCTATATCTACGGGTTCATTTCAGAAGTGTTTTTACGTTATAAAGTCATATGCTCAAGTTACTCAAACTAAGTATTTCGCATGCTCATATTGTTCTTGAAGCACATAATTTATCACTGTGCGGATGATTCTTTATTTTTACTAGCAGCAGTCTTGCTTCATTGTGCAGTGCATTGCTTTTACATTTCAATGATGGTTTCGTTTTATCACTTATGATGTCATATTGACATTGAATATAATGATGTCATTGTGAACTAGAATGATTTTTATGCGGCGTTACAAGCGACAGGGTGTGTGCTGAGTACGCCAGATTATTTAGTAAGAAAAATCTGCAGAGAGATAGGATTCGTGTCGGCCAGATTATTTAGTAGTTTTTCGTGTCCCTTACGTGGGCGATATCGTGGCCTATATCAGACAACACAGCGTTTGACAACGGTTATATGAGACAACACAGTATCTGGCAACGCCAAGCAACAACACAAACACCATTTCAGGTGCTATTTTTTTTTACACGCAACGCGTTCTCTTTGATGTTGTCAAGAACGGAAAAAAATTTAGAGTGTATACTTGGAACATCAAATTGAGATCATTTCCCATGTCTTGCTAATTCCAAATAATTTCGTTATTAAATTTAATCAGGAAGGAAGTATTTTGAAAGATTGAGAACAATTACTGCAATGAAGGAAAAGTATTCAACACCTTCGATAAGATGTCACAAAGTTTTTTGTACTAAAGACAATCAATGTGTCCTTTGTCTGGTCAATTATTGTAATGGAAATCCAAACCCATAGGAATATCGATTCTACTATATTTATTTTCGGATCTTGTTTGTAATTAATTACATTTTCAGCAAAACGAGGTTGATGAAGTCAACTGTCTTCTTCTCCAAGCCAAATTGAGAGACAAGCTAATACAATCCAAGACCCAAGCGCATGTCTTATTGAAACAGGTATCGTAATCTTTCTGTTTTGTGGACCATACAAATTTACATAGACCGTTCGTAGACGTACACGTACATAGACGTTCTGCTATAAATTTCATTCTGAGTTACAGTTCTGCATTCTCACTGTGGCCTGTGCGTCTGAATGTCAATGTAAATGTCAAGATGGCCGAATTGAAAAAAGCGCAGACCTAATTCAAGATATTTTTATTAGTCTTTATGCGAATTTTAGTCCTTCTCAGTGATAGGATTTCACATGTACCCGAGCACCTATCCTGCGCTTGTGTAACCTGCATGTGTGAAATAGTTATATTTATTTCTGCATAAAATTTAGAATTTTCATTGACATATTCAAAACTTTGGAATTTAATCACATTTTCAAGGAGCACAACTTGGAGTCGACCAGTAGAAAAGAAGCAAACACCATGGCACGCCACGAATCAGAGATTGACCGATCCTGGATTGCAGCTGATGCCAAGAATATAAAACTGCTTCAGTGAAAATGAAGTATTCAGAAACATTGTTGACGTTTTGAGCTACTATGCGTTGGATTGTCATACCCTGAAGGAGTGGTTCTCAAACAGGAGAAAGCATTTGAAGGGGCGTGAACCCGCTGTCAACTAAAATCTTTTTCGCACATGGCAGCTTCTACTTATTTCTCTGTGTATGGTCAGAATTTTATATTTGAATATTCTCTCATCAACAACTATTACCGTCACTGCCATCCAACTATCAGTTGGGATTTCTAGCGTTCTGGTTGCTTTTTTTAATTTCATGATACGACGATAAGGGTTGTGTGAAATTTTTTTGCTATCATAACGGGGCGTGTCCAAATATGTTCAAGAACCAGTGCCCTAATGACTTCCAGATTTCATATTTTGCAGCAGACTGGCAAATAACAACAAAATCTTTTCTGTAAATCTGCAAAATTTGTATGGACTCAAAGAAACGATTTCTTTGTTATTTAAACAAAAGTGATTGGCATTAACCTGATATAAATCCTTGTAATGCAAGCCCAAGAATATTTTTGATGCCTGGTTAGCGGGCCCAATTTCATTAAGAGTAAAAAAATACTTTGTTACTTGTTTATCGTGGTAGTGGTAGTGAAACTGATATATTCATTGTTTGTTTTTTTACAATAAAATTAGAAATTTACAAGCCATAATTTGATCAATTATAAATATGTTTTAATGATTTGTGTTGATCATGTTTTACGTTAACGGACGTAACCAATGAATTTGATACCATGCCATTGTCACAAAAGTTAAAGTTACTAAATGATATTTTGTTATCACTATCCCTAATTCCCTATGCATTCATTTTCATGATTGAAAGAGTTGCATGATATTTGTAGTGAGTTTGCTCTTGATCATTTGTGATGTTCGTGATTTCATGGACTATTCCGGAAACGGTTTCAACTGCTGATCTGAATTTATGAAACCCTGTCACAGCAGCTATTGGAAATTTCAATGTTTGCACGTATTTAATCACCCAGGTTGGGTATTATAAGCTAGGCTTACCATATTTTGGAAATCAAAAAAGAGGACACTTTTTCAGAAATTTGCAACATGCAAAACCGGAGTGAAATTCTCAAAAGCGGTTAATTTTTCCCACTTTGTGATCGGTTGACTAAAAAAAAAAAAAAAAAAGGTCTTCATTTCGCTCAGAGCTGAAATCACCGATTTTTCCTCCGAAATACCCGACGGAGCTTCACTTCTGCGCTAATTTGCGGCATTTCACTCGCAATTTCCTCTATATCTGACCTCAATTTTCAAAAAAGAGGACAAAATCTCAAAAAAGAGGACAAAAGGGCGTCCTCCGAGGACACTTTCAAAAAAGTCAAAAAAGAGGACAAATCCTCTTAAAAGAGGACGTATGGTAAGCCTATTATAAGCGTCATCTATTCATGAATCAATAAAATCTGATTTTATTTTGAGCCCTGCGTTCCGGTGACTAGTCAACCAGCTACTTTGAGGCTGAACACTTTTTAGGTAAACACTTTTAATGTAAACACTTCGCAACACTTCTAGGCGTTCAATTTTTGGATCACGTTTCGTGTTCAATTTTCCGGGTTGAGCAACACTTCAGAATTTACAGTGTAGATATCGCCTGCGTACTGATATGTTGGCTAGGAAGCAATGGTACGATTTCCATTCGTGTGTAAAAGTAGCCTTGTAATATTACAAGTAACAGTGTTAACCGCTCATGTTCTAAGTACGGCCGTATAATATAGGATAATACTCGGATATCAACTTTATTGAACAAAAGCCTCACCCTCCATCCGTAAGTGTTTATGAGATGTTGACTCATCATTGTGTAGCAAAATCCGCCCGCAGAACATCCAAATGCCAGTACTCCTTCTGCCAATGTGCGCTGTCGGAAGAAATATTTGTTGAGCGCAACTGATGCACCGAAATATGCAAGTCCGAATCCGATTCCTATAAATTATTGCGTGAATGAGACTTGAGAAAAGCGACGATATATCATTAAGAGAAGCAGGCCTAACTCAGTCGAGGACTATACGGTTTGACTGAGTGAGCCTCCGCAGACTCCAGTATGCCAACTCAATGGTCGATTGAATAATCCCTATCACTGTACTGTTTAGCGTCATAGTTACGGAGAGAAATTTCTCGCTGACGAGTTTCGAATTGCAAATCATAAATGGCTGTTCTTGTGCTTGAGTCTGTCCGTCGTGCGTTGAGGGCACAGAGTTATCAAAGGATCAAAAGTTCCAGCATGTAACCAGCTACAGATTTTAAAAATTCGTTGCGCCATGACGATTACCCGTGGGACTCTGTAATAGTTGGTAAAACGAATATACCTGACTGTGGAATGGGTTACTCTCATGTCACACTGCACAAATAGTCCCATATCCAGTTATAGCCTATCTAGCTAAGGCAGCGGTGAGAACCGGTGACATTATTACAACGCTCTTTACAGCTTCAACAGTTGTGGCGACCGAGACTAACTATATGTTCATATTGTTAAATTTATTCTACTCAATGCTTTTCGACTGATTCCAATGGGAAGCGAGTGTCACAGTGGCCTTAGAAGCGACACCGTTACGACATCAATGGTTCGAGTCTCGCCTCCGTCATGTTTCTACGTCTCGGCGTTTATATGGACTCCTCATCCACGATCCCGCTGTTAACGCCAGCGTCTTGAAAAGCCCAGAGGGAGCTTTGGCCAAGCTCCGAAGTCGACAGCAGAGACGCAAGGAAACGTGAGAGAATGAAGAGTGGAGGTGCACGTGCAAACAAACGTGGTGGTCGATACCCAAAGCAAAGTCACTGAACTATAAAAAGGCACTGTCGTGGCGAACAAGGCCGGAACAGGCGACAAGCGCAACTATCGTTATTGTGTCATAATAATAATAATAGTAATTAACGATTCCCACGAATATCGTTAACCACATTTACTCACATTCGCTGCTGATGGGAGTCAGTCGAAAAGCTTAGAATGGAATGAATTTAGTAATACGTACAGATTGTCGGTCGCGATTATGCTCCCAGAAGCCTAATTGACACTGTACATTGCATGATTGCGAAGGCATATCCGTCTGATCATATAGTTTATTGAAGGAAAGAATCCTCACTCAAGACACCAGCTGTTGTAAAGCGAACGTCAAGTGGTCGGGCGATACGCAAGCCGAAGAGGTTCCAACCGACTTGATTGCTTGATTGTTTTCATTGGGTTAATTACTTAGTGCGTGTTACCTAAGGTGTACGTTGGTTTGTGCTTTGTAAGCAGTTCGTTTTTGAGTGCTGTGTTTGACGGTTACCTTTATTGAACGACGCGCCGAATTGACACGTTTCGAAGACTATTGCGGGCTGAGACGGCATCGTATTTAAACTCTCACGGTGTGAGGTGTTGGAGTAATTTCTCGTCTTGACTTCGATTTATCTGTTTGCAAGTCGCTGATCTTTTTTGGGAATTTTGTTAGTGAGAAGTTGCAAAATATGTATTTATTTCCCTGGTATACACCAACTGACATCGTTTTTTCAGCATACCAATGGAAAATTATAAAATAAAATACCGTATGGAGAATTAGTGAATTTACCTTGCGCGAATCCGTAACAAATGTTTAAAACGATCAGATTGTTAGCAAAGGAACTTCCGACATATCCGATGGTCATGATAAGTCCGCCGAGCGCCCCAGCTTTACGATAGCCCAGACGGCGATGGATAACGTCATATATCGGTCCTAAAAAGAAGTGAAAATATTTCGCAAACCGACGAGTATAGACAAGTTTGTGACTATTTGAACAAGTCTACATGAGTATGAGCAGTGGTATAATGAAACATCCGAGTAAATCAAGAGTCATATAAAATATCGAGTATTATGATTACGATTTATGGATTTTAATCTTGACTCCAACCATATCCTCAATCGTAAGCAGGGCTTTGGAGCAGTCGTAAATTTTAAACTGCTCCAGCTCCGGCTCCGTAGCTCTCTTCTATAATGAATTAGCTCCGGCTCCAAGCTCCGGGGTTCATTGAGAACACTGCTCCGGCTCCAGCTCCGGCTCTGGCAACTATATGTTTGGTTGTAGCCGTCGCAAGTAACCATCATTTTGTTGGGATATGCAAAGTCCTGTGAAGTCATAATTACTTCGCGTCGTCTGTCGATGACGTCATATCCGTACGAGAACGCAATTTACTCTATGGCTATGCCATTGGATGTACAATTGTGCATTGTACACATGATACATTAAATTAGTGACGTGATGTTTTAATACCGGTACTGCGCTCGAAATACCAAGCCATACAGTCCAATTTAATCTTGAAATGGTACGAATTGTTCAGATGTAACCAGTGGATGCTCGTCCTATAGGCCAACTGGGGCATTGCCCCACCTAAAATTATGTTCAATAACAATTCTCTACCATTTATAGACGCACAACAATCTATATATACCGAAATCACAGCGAAAATCGTATTCTTCTTGTCCTTTCGCTTGTAAATGCCCATATCGAATTATCTTCTGTCTTTTCGCTTTGCGAATGACTAGCCGGGTCATGCCCCGGTAGCGCTCATAACAAGCTTTCACTGTCTATTCTCTCAAAGCTGCGCACAATAAAGAAACGGTGATTTACTCTCTCCTATTCATAAAATTACCGAGCAAGTGGGGCAAAATAGGTCTGTGCCCCTAAGGTGCGATGTAACAATCGTATCTATATCTGAACTCGGTTACCGTCATATGCGTTAAGTCGACCTTTGCTGGTATAGGTCGATTTTGATGGTGTTTCACACCATGATAATTCTTGAAACTTGGTATGTCATGTCGTGATGGTGGTATTCAACACTGCCCCAAGTTTCCGGCTTTGTACTTAAAGCTAAGCGGAGTAATTCCGTTTCCGAAGTTGAGCGTGTGCTGATTCGTCATGTATCGCAAACAGATTTTCCTCAAAAGCCGGTATTGGTATCCATTGATTTTGACGATGTTCCATACCGAGATCGGTCACGACATTTGGCACGGTAAGTCTTAATGTTAGTATCGAACGCTGTACCAAGTTTTAAGTTTGTCACTGAACTATGTTAGTGGTAATTTCGTTTCCTAAGTCGAGTGAGAGCTGACTCGTCATTCATCGCTAATAGATTTTACGCAAAGCCGGTGTTGGTCTCTATTGATTTCTACGATGCTCCTTAACTAGATCCGTCATAAGCTTTTGCACGGTATGTCTTGATTATAGTATCGACCGCTGTGCCAAGTCTCAAGGTTGACACTCCATGATTAGGGCTGTAATTTCGTTATCAAGGTCGAGTATGGTAGAGATGTGCGCTGATCTGACACTTTAGACTACAACGCATTGCGGATTTCACGCAAAAGCCGGTGTATATGTGCTAACGTTAACTGTGTTCCATACTGAGATAGGTGATGAAATGATGATATCATGACACAGTTTACTAACATTCTCGGTTTGCATTCAAATATTTACTTTTATATTATATTATCCAATGTCAATTTCACCGTGAAATTGTGGCCTTCAAGCTATTTGCTTACAACCCCCTGTCAAGCGCGATAACGGTTTCATTTTCGATGGCGGCTAACAGCTGATCACTTGATCAGCTTATTCCTCAGTAAATTTTACGCAAAATTCGGTGTTGGTCTTTTCGTATTAATTTTGACAGTGCACCATACCGAAAAGGGCCATGAGGCAGTGTTGGGATCAAGTCACTACCTTCGAGTCACGAGTCATTTCGAGTCATTGCACATTTTGACTCGAGTCATGTCAAGTCAATCGATTTTGGAAGGTGACTCGAGTCAAGTCAAGTCACTCAATTTCTGGAGGTGACTCGAGTCAAGTCGAGTCAAGTCAAGTCACGAGTCAAGTCACAATTCAAGTCAAGTTGCCTTTTCGAAGTATGAAGCATGCTTACGTCATTGCATTTTGCCAGCTGTCTGAAATACAGATTGAGTGGTCATTGTTTCTGAACCGATGAACGAATATAGAGTTTAATATACACGCAAGGAGGCGCTGTATCGCTCACATATGCGTAGAAATGCTAAACTACGTAAGTAATTGCATAACCTACCAGCCAAAATAGAGAAACGAATTGATTAGATGAAATACATTACCCATTTACAAATTGATATGATAGCCTACAATTCGAGCCTGCGCCGATGATTGAGGACTATATAAACTATATTCGAATTCAATTTCAATGCAACAAGAAGTTTGGTTAGGTAACAGAGAACAGAAATATACATTTTGCTATTAAATTACTTTACTATACTAGTTCATGACAGCGTAAGCTGTAAGCTTCGATCACTTCGTTTTAGGTCAATCAATTTGTGAGAGAACAATAGAGGCTCAGCAAAACGCTCGATCATTGGATGATTGGTCGCTCTCACGGGTTACACCAGCGTATCGCGAACAATCCAACCATATGCAAGATGTTGTGATTTTTATCGACATCGATTGCTTGATGACTTGAAATTGACTCGTTAATTTTGCTCCGAGTCACGAGTCAATCCACATTTCTGATACGCCAAGTCAAGTCATTTTAGCAAAGTGACTCGAGTCAAGTCAAGTCATACGAAAAAGGTGACTCGAGTCTGACTCGAGTCAAGTCAGGACTCGAGTCATCCCAGAACTGCCATGAGGCTACTTCTCGATGATGTCATGTAACAGTGTACTAAGTTTACGGCTTTCATCCATGTATTTATTCGGTAATGTATTTTCCAAAGGCGATTTCGCAGCAGACCTATAAAGAGTAATAAAGCCGTATGTGTCGTGTTACAGTCTTCACTTTCAAGGCCAAAATCTCCTATGCTGTACCAGTGTACCGAGACCGAATTTCCGAGGCTGCTATTCTTAGTTCATCAGAATGATGTTTTGGATTCAATATGACCGGCGCGATCTATGAGATAACAATCACGTATGTGTCCGAACTCGTTGACCTTTCCAGTTAGGCTTACGATTCAATATCTTGAGTTATGGTCATTTCCATTTCTGCAGATAATTAGTCAGATCAAGTGCGAACAATAATCATGTTGAATCTTTGTTCCGTACGCCGTTTACGCAGTTACCACACTTCCAAGTCACAGATCACCGGAAGACCTCTCGCGGCACATTCTTTAAAATCACTGTTGTCGGGAAATTCATGTTTCCGTACCATCATTAAGTTACTTGTTTACGTTGGAAAACGCCATTGTGACGTCATCATGATGAAAAATTGCTTGCAGCCCTTGCCCCACCACCCGATATTGTCACGAGTCGCCACTAAATGTAACTGCAGAAATGAGCGTATGTCGCGACCTTATCAGCAACAGTTCATTTTTTACCAGATATGCCCAACGGCTTCAAATTCGATATTTGTGTGCTCGTTACCAGTCCGTCTGTCGTCGATCAAGTTTAGTAGAGTATAGAAGGTTCCGCTTTAAACGAATCGAATAAACTCGAGATTATTGCCACTGACAATCTGATGGTGCATCAATATTTGTGAACTTAATTCAACGTCGTGCAATGTACAATAGGGCTCTTCAAAAATGACCTTTTTTCTCGAATCGTACTGGCTACTTGATAAAATTGTTAGGTTACCTAATTTAAGCCTACACACAAAATTTGGTTCAATTCCAGCCAGTAACCGCTTTGCTACAGGAGAAGAAAGTTTCTATTTATCATATAAAAATAAATGATGAAAAATTTGAAAATTTTCTGTTCACCCCATGGAAGTGTTAGGTTGTTTATAGAAACGATGCCCACCAAATTTGGTTCAATTCCAACCAGTGGAAGCGCAATTATTGCCGTCGAAAAATTTGGATTTGAATAAAATAGTATTTACGGTGAGCACAACTATAATAAATAAACAAAGAATCGGTCACCGTAAATACTATTTTATTCAAATCCAAATTTTTCTACTGCAATAACTCCGCTTCCACTGGTTGGAATTGAATCAAATTAGGTGAGCATCGTTTCTATGGACAGCCTAACCCTTTCATGGGGTGAACAGAAAATTTTCAAATTTTTCATCATTTATTTTTATATGATAAATAGAAACTTTCTTCTCCTGTAGCAAAGCGGTTACGGGCTGGAATTGAACCAAATTTTGTGTGTAGGCTTAAATTAGGTAACCTAACATTTCTATCAAGTAGCCAGTACGATTTGAGAAAAAAAGTCATTTTTGAAGAGCCCTACTGTACAAGTTAGTAATCAAATATACCGCAAGCTCGCAAGTGACATTGCGCGACAATTCAAGAATACGAGTGTATCAAGCAGACAAGAATGAATACACAAAATTGATGATTAGAAATTGGAAAGCGAGGTTCCAATCACTAATTGCCCTCTATATTCAACACCGGGGCAGGATTCTGACGCCGCATTGACTAGCTCGCATCGCGGCAATTGCAGGCTATGCGAACTATAGTAGCGATCTGGGTTGCCTCGATGCAATTCCCTATTTACGTTCGCTACTCGATACTGGAGTAAACGATCGTGCACTGGAATGAATTTCTATTCGTAGGCAAAAACGATAACACACTGTCCAATTTCGCGCTACGATTGAAAAACTATCAACGAAGATCGTGCATTTGCTCGTCCAATCCAGAAAGGATACAATGTTTCTCAAAGTGCGGCAAAAAATCGACATGTGCAGCAATGTCATGGTTATATCCTATGGCGTCGCTTATATATTCGTCTCAATACTATAATTAGGTATATTGCTCATCTCACATAAGCATCAATCCCGTTTTGCGACATGCATGGTTTTCATAATTTGCGAACCACACAATTGGACATTGGGTTGTGCTGATTACAAATTTGAGGGTATATCTATAATACAGCAATTACAGAGTAAATAGGCGACAAATCCAGCCTACCCATGTTTGGCGCCTATGTATAAAGAGGGTTACTGGTTAGTTAGGAAAGGTGGTGCCAACGAGGCAACAATTGTTAACTTTTTGAACGCTTATCGTAAAATTATGTGAATTCAGACATCAGTAAAAGCATAGCATCTCATACAATACGTCGGAGCCGGAGTTACAGTTCATAGAACCGGCCCCAGCTCCGGCTGCTCCTTGAATTTTATGTAGAGATCCGGCCTCGCTGACAATGCACAGCTCCGGGGCTCTGGCTCCGCTCCAAAGCCCTGATCGTATAACACCCGGTAATATAACCCAGATCTGGGCAAAGTGCGGCCCCCGAGCCAAATGCGGCCCGCGGAGCTACTGTGAGCGGCCCGCGAAAAGTTGCTTCTAATTCAAAATGCAAAACCTACATTTTAATGTTGCTGGGTGGACTAAAACCATATAGGCTGTATAAACTGAACCGGAAACTCGTTTGATTTTAAGTCTGCTCGTTAATATGCCGCGATTACGCAGCCTCTCGCATGTGTGATCCAGATTCGAAATAAATTCGATGTAACAAATTATGTCATGTCAAAAGAAGTCACCAAACCTTATTTGTTGCCATTGTCACATTGCGCATAACATTGTCTGTACTACAAATTGTTACATTGGATACATTTCCGAATCCCGAATTCGTAAAATAAGTCAACAATTGCCTGTGATTACTCATATAAGTCATCATCACCCATATAGGATGAACGGGCACGTAGAAAAACGAAAGCTGAAGTTGAGAGCCGGTTAGAAGCAGTAAGTATTTGTTTACTGCAGTCAGGGGTAAACCCGTCTTTTTAGTAGTCATTGCCGAACAGGTCGCCGTGTTTAAGGAGCATAATTACGTTGGTATTGTGACAAAATCACACACTCAGTCAAGGGATGGCAACTTTCAGGAGAACCGCGAGCCTCGCTCAACAACAAGCCTATTTCTCCAAGCTTCACACTACTCGGAAGGCAGCGACCAAGACAATATCCTTTGTAGTATCCCAAATATATTTTAATGTCCCGATAGCAAAACGCGGATATGGGTTTAAAAAGACTTCAAAATGTATCATGTTTTATATCGTTTTAAAATATGACGGTAAATAAATATTAATTTTGGGTAATTAAACGTCACTTTCCCATTCCCTAATATCAACACATCCACTGAGCAACATTCATTAACACCATAATTCACTGCTTTGAATTTAGAAATAAAAAGTAATTCGGTGTAGAATACAGCTAAAATTTTTGACGCGACCCGCCAACGTATTTGTTGCTTCTCATTTGGACCGCGAAGAAAAATAATTGCCCACCTCTGATTTAACCTAACCCGTTATTCTAACGCCTCAGCTATGTCAACCTGACCTCAGTCTCAGCCCTAACTCTAACTCCAGCGAACCATAGGAAAAACCGAGCTAACGTAATCTCCAAGCCTATCGCCGACTACCTATTTTGAATGCATCACTATTGTTGCCCGCACTATTTTATGATATTGTTCGCAAAACTGTATTCATATTTTCCTTTGAATGATTGAAGGCAACGGGGATTGTTGAACACAATGAATGACCTGCTTTGATTGTGATACTGCCAAATTTTCAATTTGAGTAGAAGGCCGTGATAGCAATCCCTAGATTACAGTACGCAGGCCGTAAGTACTAGTGAAGTTACTTAATACATTCACTGGGATGCTGGTTCACAATGAAATCACTACACAATTAGCTCAACACTAGAAGTAAAAGTCCCGCAGTAGTTGGACTGCGAAGCTCAGTATAATTTATGCCAGGCGCATACCAAGTAAGCGACGCGGTGGCCACAGAGAAAGCACATCACATTTGGATGTCAAGTCGATAAGCGGAGTGCGCTGTTCGCCGCTCATTGATACACTTCATAACATGTCATCGCGAAGTCGTTGATACAAGAAATACTTGGTCCGACAACACATCCAACTTCTTCGTCGTTGTTTCTGGCCTCAGACGCATAAGAACCTAGATGGATGTGGACGAGATTTCCCCGGTTGCAGTGATCGATCAAATGTCGCTTAATGAACTAGGATGGTGGTGTGATGCTAGCCGATATGAATATTTACGATGACCCAATTGTTCGGCGTCATGATTTTGGCCGGGCATGATACAGCCGAAGTGGTTGCTCAACATTTGAGCCTAAGACAAAATGAAATACGACAGTCACAACGAGAGTCCCTACTGTTTCGCCAGGTGCAAACAAAGCAAGTGATGCCTTCTAAGATTTCCGGGTATTATCCCAAGACACGAGATTATAAGATGGAGCTCGTGCCAGAAATTTCGAAAATGGTTAAGACGCGCAGTCGCGACACCATGTGGGATTATTTATGCAGATACAGAGCGATGTGGACATTTGATAACTTTCATGGCTGCAGCTCGGATACCGTGGCTCTCAGTGTTTATTTCCCAATTTAATCATTAATTTGAGACCTCATTATATTTTGAGCGCGGTGTCGCATTAAGCCTGAAACTTTCTAACCCTGAAAATTACCCCAATTACGAAACTAACCTTTACACAGATTCGAACAACAATTTATACACCAACCCAGCAAACACAAAACGGTAGAAGAATCATCCGGGATGATCTCCATTAGGTTCCGATTTTCCAAGCGTCGGTGGTATTTATGAAATACGTGGAAAGGTTGGTCTTTGGGTTACATTCAATCAGAATGAATTCATACTCGGTGTTGTTCCATCTCATGCATTAGGCTTCGTTATGTCCGGTAGTTGACCTAATAATCAGGGCTTTGGAGCAGCCGTAAATTTGCATTGCTCCAGCTCCGGCTCCGGAGCTTTCTTTTATCATACATTAGCTCCGGCTCCAGCTCCCGCTCCGGAGCCGCATTATTACCATTGCTCCGGCTCCGGCTCTGAAAACTATCGAAGATGTCTGTCTATATCAGGGGGGGCAACCCGCGGCCTGCGAGCCATATGTGGCCCGCGAGAAGGTTTAGATTATCCCGCGAGCTAATTTCCCATTATATTATCGAAATTGAATTGCTCAGATTGTGAACTTGCAAGGCCAATCAAAATATGATTAGTCTGCCAGCGACACTTGGGATGTTGATGACTAAAATATCATTTTCGACGCATTGGCAGATCCAGGGTCCAGTCACATTTTAGTACATCCTCGTGCATTACAATAAACTAAAATAGTAGTAAAATTTTTCGTCACGCTTCGCGTGTTTAATTGTCACACGATTTCTTTCTTTGTAACCTCCCCTCCCCTCGCTGAAAATGGAAAAAAACACCTGATTTAGCCGATTAAGTCTAACTATATTCGTAATTACGAGAGAAAGTATTTTCGCGTTTGCGCTCGCAGAAAGATCGTCGGGGATGAAATGTATGCACAAAATGATTGTCGTATGTTAGCGGAAATCTTCGATATCGATATGTCTAGATGCCGAATAGTCTTGTCCCAGTGTTGGGAGCAAGTCACTACCTTCGAGTCACGAGTCATCTCGAGTCATTGCACATTTTGACTCGAGTCAAATCAAGTCAATCGATTTTCGAAAGTGACTCGAGTCAAGTCAAGTCACTCGTTTTTTGGAGGTGACTCGAGTCAAGTCAAGTCAAGTCAAGTCAAGTCAAGTCACGAGTCAAGTCACAATTCAAGTCAAATTGAATTTTCGCAGTATCAGTGACGATTCAAACTCATTACATTTTGCTAGCTGTGTGATAAACAGAATAATTGGCCATTTATCTTGAATAAAATAACGAATATAAAGTTAAATATGCATGCAAGAAGGCGTTTTATCGCTCACGCACACGTAGAATTGCCAATAAAATGTGTGAGTAACTGTATAGTAGGCCTATAGCTACTGCTACATGCTACAGTCTGTTATTATCAACCAAGAGGGTTGAATACGAAGCCCGGAGTAGTTGAAACAAATTGATATGATACAATACACTTCCCATCTACACATCCGTGAGACTATAGACGCATAAACTATAATCGCTCGATTTTTAAATCATACCAGAGGGTTGGTTAAGGTGATCAATGTAATCAATGTAAGCACTGGGCCACCTAAAGAAACACCTGAGATAGTTGCTTTTGGATTAATCTACTGCTACTACGACAACGTAAGCTGTGATCATTTCGGTTGTGGTCAATCTATTTGTGATGTAACAATAGAGGATCAGGAAACGTACAATCAGTGAATGTGTGGTTACACTCACACATGACACAGGCGTATCGCGATCGATACGAAAAAACACAAAATACAGTGATTTAATCGACATTGTTTACTTGATGACTTGAAATTGACTCGTAAATTTTTCTCCGAGTCACGAGTCAATACACATTTTTGAAGCGCCGAGTCAAGTCAAGTCAAGTCATTTTTGCAAAGTGACTCGAGTCAAGTCAAGTCATAGGCAAAAGTGACTCGAGTCTGACTCGAGTCAAGTCATGACTCGAGTCATCCCAACACTGTCTTGTCCTTGCAAACTGTGTCCAGGGGGCGGTATACAGTCGACCAGCAATATACCCAAGTAATAATAATATTAACTTTGAAAATTTTACGTGCCTGGCGCGGCTAGTAGGCAGCGCACTCGTTCGTCAATTTCATGTGGCCTTTTATCCGAAAAGGTGGGCCATCCCTGGTCTATATAGATTATTAATTTACCCGTAGGTTAGTTATCTATAGTAATCGAGAGTCTGTCAGCCGTCGGTAACATCGGATGCAGCAACGAATACATATAGGTGCCGCCGTACCAGCTTGTGACGACATAATGAATACTTGTCAAATGTCGATAACATCATAGTTGCACTAGAACGGACTTTACTCCGTGCCATTGCTGTGTACAGTATTAAAATTCTGATGCGGTGTTTTAACACTGGCACTGTACTCGTTTACATTAAGCCAGTGCTTTTCAACCTGTGTGACGGTTCGCACTAGTGCGAATGAAAAAAATTGCAGTGCGAATGACGAAGGTGGTGCGAACGGTGCGAATGAAAATCCTGGATGAGTGCGAATGACGAAGGTGGTGCGAATGGTGCGAATGAAAATCCCGAATAAGTGCGAATGAAAATCGTGAATATTAATTGCTAATTTTTCTGACCTGGAATAATTCAAATAAACCTAATAGGAAATTCAAGGACAGTGTAACTTTTGTTGTTGCGACGCAATTGTAAAAACTTGTCTAACTTACGACCTCCACTAATCGTAGATCTCACAAGCCGTCGTGAATTAATGTTTTCGCACTATAATTATTACGTAGCCAAAAGCCTGGTTTGAAAGCTTCTGTAGTTGCAGACATACAGTATATCAGCCTGTCCGAGCCTGCGACAGGCTAGAAAAATGACGTCAAATTGACTTTCTGCTTTCTTTCGCTAAACAATCATCTTACTTTCGCAATAACTGATCGATTAGTGCGAGGCACGAAAATAGTAGTAAATGCCATCATTATAGATTCACATTTGCAAGTTATTGTAACGAAATTTGAAGGGTTATTAAAGTATGGACCGCAAAGGGTATAATTTTGGGTCGACACGGTGCCAGAGCTATCTGTGTGCATATGTATATAACATTTGTTGAATTTATTGCGAAAAATTCTGCGATAGTTTTTACAAATCTAAGGTTACGGTGTTGGGTACCGTAGCCAATAAGTGAGACACGCAGAAAATATGACTTTATCATGAGTAGTGATAAGATTTGTCCGACTGGTGAACATGGTTGACGACCGTTGGGATGAACTAGTGTAGGGAATATGGACGTGCAACAAGCGAGTTCAGGTCTATGAGACTCATTCATTTCGAAACCAACCCCTTCTGCGTCGGGTCACATGACGACGTAAGGTTTTGGCCAACAAGCCGCTGATAAAATGCGGTGCCAAAACATAAGCGTCGACAACACCTTGGCCAAATATGACCGATACTGGATGGCCAAACCATTTGATATAGATATGTTCAGTTGTCGGCACAAAATAGTCCCGTTCTTGCAATCTGAGGAGACAGTAGTGCAACTGCGACGCGCAGAGGAATTTAATTCACCCAATTAGAAATCGCGTGCGTCAGACCTATTTTGTAGAGCTGTATTGGATAGAATTGTGGTGTGCGCGTTCTGTATGTCATTCATGTCCGTAAATTCGTAGCATAGGCTACTACTGTAATATTAAAAATTAATTCCTTTTCATGGGAGAGGCTCGGGTCGCGAGATGCCACAAAACTCATATTTTGGTGGTAGTCTAAAAAGCTGCTTTAACGTTATTAAACCGTCCTTAATTCTCAAGTTAGATTGAGCTAAAAAGCAGAACGCACAGTATCGTGAGTTTATTTGCTCTTCCACACACTCGAGAGACAGAAAATGGGAAATCGAAAAAAAGTTGAAGCAACTTATCATAAGGTAGCGAGCTCTAATGTGCCCACTCTCCTTGATCGTTTGGACCAGGGGCGGGCAACATACGGCTCGCGGGCCGGATCCGGCCCGGGAAGGGATTTTGTCCGGCCCGAGGACAGTTTTCCGTCTTACATGATAATGTGGCCCGCGGTTCCAGTCCGCCGAGATTCCCCACTAATTGCTTACCAGGTCAAATTTTAGTGACTGCAGTACGTTATTATATACACATGTGCGCAGCGAGCGAGAGTGCAGCTTACGCGTAAGTTCGTCGAGGCGACAAGCCTTGCATTATCGGCATTTACGATGTACTCAACCCTAATGTCGTCTGTGGTAATCATGCTGTTTGTCGACTACAATGGTCATTTACACCAGGCTGATATTTCTTATTTTTGCATCCGTAGCTGCCGACTTGTAGCACGGCACACTTCTAGGATTTTGCAAGACACCGCTTCTGTCAGGGGTCCTCAACTTAAAACGGGTCACGGGCCACGTTTCAAAATTCGTAGAGCACGCGGGTCGCATGAATTCAATATCGAGATTAATTAGGCCACACAGTTGAACAACCATGCTATCTCGTCAGCTACTTAACCCTAATGAGTTGATATGTTGGTAAATTTAGGGTACCGGGCTTATCAAACGCCTTGAAATCTTAATTAGGGATTGCACCGCGTGTTGATTGATCAGAAAGCAGACATGGCGGTGCCTGTATGGCAGTGGTCGGGAACCTTTTTTGTCTGAAGAGCCAGATCGTCCTTGTTTTTTCCATTTCACCTCCCAAAGAGCCATACATGTCAATCAGATATTACGTCACAATTGAAAATTTCTGATATAATGGTAGTATTAATTCGAACTCTTTACACGAGATTCGTCGTGAGCACCACATTTTCTCTGTAAATCTCCAGCCTATCATGCTGGTTGCCTTACTTGAGCATGCAAAACTTGAGTTACGAGAACGTAGGTTCGCCGTGATGCTCCTTTTAAATGCGAGAACCCATGATCAAATGCGTAGGTGGAGCCAAACATGGTCACTACTACAGCAATATATATATAGGCCTACCCAATCTAAGCTGTTAGCGAAGATTTTGAAACCTTCAATTATTATTGGTATTTTCTATTGATGTTCATGAATGACTAGATTTTGAACATTTTTCTCCCAAATTCCCACAATTTGCATTTTATTAATCGAAAATAAAGCGCGAAACGATAGGTAAAGGCACAGACGGGCTAAGCCTCACCATTGATAACGCAATCCATCGTAAATAGCTTAGAATTTATTATAACTGATATTAAACCAATGTAACTGTGGCACTGATTCCGAAAATTGAAATACTGATCAACTTCTCAATTCTCAAATTATTCAGCCGTAACATATAACGTTGCGCTACACGCCTATTTTATCGCCGGTAAGGCTACTTGCCAATCTAGAACGTGGATAGCTATGGCATTGTTTGTAAATCGAGTTTCTAATTGTGAATGTGACGTCCACGGCAGTTCATTTCGCGCCGTAGATCAGTAAGACAATGTGTTGATATGTGCTGATATTGATTGTGATAAGATTGGTTGAATTAAACAATAACTAGCAATAGGCATACATCCTGAAATGGCCGACAAAAAGGACATACTGAAGCGCCTAGACTCATTGGAGTCTTCAATAACAAAGAGCCTGAAGACTCAACTTAGAAACATGATTGAAGAGCAGATGGAGTCTTTGGAGTCTTCAATAACAAAAAGCCTGAAGACTCAACTTAAAAACATGATTGAAGAGAGGATGGATATACTTATAACACAAAATAAAGAAATGAAGAAGGAAGTAGAAGAATACAAGAAGAGTATCAAATTTATCAATGCTGAATTCGAGGAAAATAAGTCTAAGCTGCAATCAACCATGGCAAACTTCCAGAACCTGAAAGAGGAAAATAAGGAATTGAAAACTGCTGTCAATACTCTTACCAAGAAAATGACGACATTGGAGCTTGCGAATGATTACCAGGAACAACAATCCCGGAATGGAAACCTCGAGCTCTGTGGGATCCCAGCCTCCAAAGATGAGGACACCACAGCGCTTGTATCAAAAATTGGCAAAGCAATGGGTATCGATGTCTCTGATGAAGATATTGTCTACTCCTACAGAGTCCACTTCAAGAACCCAGACAAAATTTCTCCAGTTGTTGTGAAATTTGCCTCAAGGCGACCGAGGACGGAATTTCTTAAAAAAAGATCACTGGGGAAAACTGCAAGTGCTACAGATTTCGGAATAACTGGCATGAAAAAACTGTTCATTAGTGAAAATCTAACTAAACTGAGAAGAGATCTCTTCTTCCAAGCACGAAAGCTGCAGAAGAGCATGGACTACCAGTACATATGGACCGCTGATGGAAATATTTTCATTAAGAAGGATAACGACTCAAACAGGATACATATTCGATCCTCCAAAGACCTATCCAAGATCATATAGGCTAGCCTGATATGGAACATGCCTCATGATAACAAATCAAATCTGACGCAATGACCCACAATATCTGTCAAGTACATGACTGTATTAGTGTTGCACCGGGAGATCCAGCTTTGGTACCAAAATCTAGAGGATTTATTTTTGCCCATATAAATACGAGGTCATTACCGGCACACCTGGAAGATATCTCTGCTCTCTTCAGAACATGCAACTGTTCCCCAACGTTCATCGGCATCTCTGAAACAAAGCTGAAGAACAATTATCAAGTAAATGTTAATCTCCCTGGATATAACTTCCTACACTGCCCTTCAAAAACTAACGCAGGCGGAGTCGGTCTATATGTTAAAGAAAATCTATCATGTCAAGAAGTACATGAGCTAAACTGCTATACAGATGGCGTCGAAAGTATTTTTGTCAGAATTGCAATACGGAATCAAAAGCCCCTTACCATTGGAGTAATATATAAACATCCCGGAACTAAACAAGAAACCTTCATGGAAGAATTCTCTAAAACCTTGGACAGCTTAACCGACTCAAATAACCAATTTCTTATAATGGGAGATTTCAATATCGACCTCCTACAGAACACAAGCTTCACCACAAAATATTCTGATATGCTTGAGTCGTACGGGGTGGTCCAGATGGCTACCAAACCAACCAGAGTGACTGACCATTCCAGTACTCTCCTGGACCATATGTATACCAACATAAGTAAATATAGACTTGCTCCATTTGTCATTGAGCACTGTATGACTGACCATTATCCTATTATGTGTCTTATCAATCAAATTTTACCTGTTACTACCAGTATATTTGAATGCAGAATCCCGCTGAATCCTCAGGGGATTGACGACTTCGTTGAAAACATTGGAGATGTTTTCAAGGATTATCAACTCGAGCCACTCACAAGCGAGAACTTTGACTCCCAATTTGACAAGTTTATTCTTGACATAAGTCAAGCCATTGACAAAGAATTTCCTATCCGCAAAGTCAATCGTAACGCCCGACGCCTAAAATCTAAGCCCTGGATCAGTCGAGAAATTCTGGCAGCCATCAAAACAAGAGATTGGATGCATAAAAGATATTATATTAACGGAACTGAAGATGAGAAAAAGATCTTCAAACGATATGCCAACAAGGTAACAAAAATGAAAGAAAAGGTCAAAAGAGCATTCTACATGAACCGGTTTGAGCAGAGTTTCAAGGATCAAAAGCAAACCTGGAGAACCATTCGTGAAATTGTGAACGCTTCCAATAACAAAAACGAAACACAATTGCAGAACATTGAAATAGCATGTGGCAGTACGGTCATCAAAGATCCTGATGTTGTAGCAGAAAAGTTCAACCATCACTTTTGCCAGATTGGTCCAGAGCTAGCATCTTCTATACCTCAAAGCCCGCATGATATCCTATCATTCATGAAGCCTCGCTCCATGAACTCCATCTTTATGGAGCCGACCGACGTAGGAGAGGTAGCAACGATATTATCTGGAATGAAGGACACAAAAGCAGTAGGACCTGACTCAATACCAATCTACTTCATAAAACTAGTATTTAATATTATAGGAGATACAATTTGTACGTTGTTCAATGGCTCCATGAACTTGGGTATTTTTCCTAGTGCTCTAAAAACTGCCAGGGTTATTCCAGTTCATAAAAAAGGCTGCAAAAATTCAATGTCTAATTACCGTCCCATATCTATTCTGTCAAACCTTTCCACTCTGTATGAGAAATTGCTAGATTATAGGCTCAAGAAATTTTTTGAATTGCAATCGGTATTCACTCCATCCCAATTTGGCTTTAGATCGGGTCATAACAATAACCATGCCACCCTATCAATTGTGAGAAATTACTACAAAATTATTAAAGATAAAAGAGTTGGCTGTAGTATCTTTATTGATCTTCGGAAAGCCTTTGATACTGTGAACCACGAGATACTGATACGAAAACTAGAGCATTATGGAATTAGAGGGATTGCCAAGTCCCTGCTCACGAACTACCTTGCAAACCGTAAGCAGTTTGTGAAATTGGGTCTGTCAAAATCGGTAGAAATGGATGTAGAGTGTGGAGTGCCTCAGGGCTCAGTCTTAGGACCGACCCTATTTTTGATCTACATCAATGATATTATTAACTGTTCCTCCTTTTATACTACACTGTTTGCCGATGATACCCATCTTTTTCTTTCATCCGATACTATAAGCAACCTACAAAGTTCTGTGCAGAGTGAACTTACAAAAGTCTCTCAATGGCTTGCTGCTAACAAATTAAGTTTAAATACCGATAAAACTGTGATGATGCTCTTTAATACTGCTTCTGATAACCTTACTGTGAATCTAAATAATAACTGTATCTCACTGTGTGACTCAGCAAAATATCTTGGAATCATCATTGACTCTAAATTGTCATGGAAACCGCATATTGCTCATACCATAACACAGCTTTCTAGATGTGTAGGTGTAATGACAAAACTCAAGCACATAGTTCCTAGATCTGTGCTTAGGACAATTTACTTTTCGCTTTTTTACTCGTATGTACAGTATGGCATAATTGTATGGGGGAATGCTTGTACTTCACATTGTTCTAAAATTCGTACCCTGCAAAACCGAGCCATGGGTTTGATGGCTGGCTTGCCCCATCGAACAAGATTATCCCAGTACTACCGCAAATACAATATTCTAAAATTTGACGATATTTTTACATTTGAAGTAGCTAAATTTATGCATCAATATTTTTCAAATGAATTGCCTCCTGTGTTTAATGATTTCTTCGTCCTTGCTCAAACTGTTCACTCACACAATACCAGATTTTCTTCCCAGGGCAACATCTATTTTCATCGACCCACCAGTAGCCTCACAAAGAAATCGATCGACTATGCCGGTCCTGTCATATGGAATGCTATACCCTCCTCAATACGGGACCTCCCATACCACTCCTTCAAAAAGGAATTATTCAGTCACCTCTTCTCCCATTACCAATGATCCGCTTGTCTCCCACCAAATTTGTAGTTTCTTTAGTATTTTATTTTTATGCTGAGCTGAATTCATTGATCCCAACCAATGCATCCAAATTTATAACACAATATCTGTATTTGTTAATGCAGGGTGTGATCAGACTAGTTGACCCTACCCAGAGTCATATCGGTCACACCCTGTCCTATACCGTAAGTTCATTTATTGTTGTTGCATGTGCCAATGATGTTTTCTTTACGGTTGGACAAATCAATAAAAATCTCTCTCTCTCTCTCTGTATTTGAAAACCGCGTTGTCATATTGGTGTCGCCATGTCTGGTATTCTCTTTGATCGATCAACGTATTGCGCAATCCAAGATTTCGAGTGAATCGAGTCAGGTAGGCTATACATCGGTGATATTGGTCGCCGACGCGACAGTAACTTAAATTTGTGGATTTTGAAAAGAGTTCGAGCTCCTAAACCTGAAGACGGCGTTGCCTTTACCTCGCCAAGACATGTTTACACTGCCACGGGAATAATTATTCTGATCGTGATGAAAATTTACTAACAAGTCGCTGCAACATTGACCAATTCAGTACAAAAATAAATATTTGGAAAAGAGCCATATCTTATCCCCAAAAGAGTCATATTTGGCTCGCGAGCCATAGGCTCCAGACCACTGCTGTATGACAATGCTATATCTCAAATCCACATTGACCTCCTCATTATCGGCGAGAAATAGCTTTGAAGTGACATTGCTGTCGTCAAAATACATTCATTATATATGATTTATTCCTTGTATATGTGGATATATTGGCGAATAATGTATCGATACAGTAATCCGGCCCGCGAAGTACTTTATTTTCCTATATCCGGCCCGCCGACTGGAGAAGTTGCCCGCCTCTGGTTTAGACCTTATTTTCCAAGAGATAAGGCAAAAGCCTCAACACAAATAAGTGGGTTTTTCACTCTTTCGACATACTGCACTGTAAACGAAAATGGTGTGTTTTCGCAATTCACACCCTAGCGTAGGGTGTGTTTTGAGTCATCACACTTATTGGGTACTAAATTTGTCATTTACACCTAAGCTATTGGTGGAAATAAGCCAAATACACCCCTATACACACATACCATAAAATATACACCCGAAGCATTGGCATTTGGGGTGAATTGTTAGAGATCACACCTTTTGTCAGACAAATATGAAGTTTGGGATTCAATCCGCGCTAACCGCTTCCTCAAGCTTCCACAAAACTGTTGAAGTTTTAAGTCTGTGTCGGTCAGAAGCCTGGTTAAGCCTGTTGTGTCTAACTGTAGGTCGTGTAGGACATATTCTCTTTGGGTTTTAATTATCCACCGAAAATGCGTGTTTTCACCCACTTTATTGTTGTCCGTGTCTTTAAGGCTTCTTGGGTAGGCTTAGGCAATGTTGCATTGTTCAGTTTTTATGGATTTAACCCGGTTCGATCAAGTAAATTCGCTTACGCATATAGCTTCAGCTTCAGTGACAAATAAGCATTCGTTGTATTAGTTCGTGCTGTGCTACATCGACATGAATGAATAATAGTCAAGTCCACAATATAATATTGTAATTCACATTTATCGTGCACTGCGGCACTCGTACTTTGGCTGAAGTTTCACCCTGGCTACTATAGTGTGACCGATGTATCTCAAGTGTGTGGCAAAAATACGACACATTATGAAGTTGCCACGATATTGGTTTATAATTTCTTTCATGCCACGTCAAATGCACAGTTGTACGAATGTACGTAGGCTATATCTATGTACAAAATATATCGGGCCTATGCCGCACGGCATTAGTGTATAACCACAGTAGCCTATAATGCAGGTTACGGATATTTAAAGCTGGGAATACAAGAAGGAGTCAAATTTTAGCCACAAACTTACGTGAGCAGTACGCAATATGGGCGTAGAAAGAATTCAAATTAAAATGGGACACGAGGTTACGTCACGGAACAATCATTGAAGTGGGCGAAAGAGGGACTAAATTGGGGCAAAGTTTCCTGGTTATTTGCATATCTATATTGTTATGTTATTCACTATTTGGTAGCTTTATGAATTGCACACTAAGCCTAACCGACAACGACAATTCGCATACAGCTTTCGGATCGTATCAATGGTTCGATCTATGAAGATGAATCTAGTACTGCAAGACTTTTTTAAGCTTATTATGATGTAATCTGCAGCTTCACAGCTATCAAATCCACATTTCTGATAAATCAATTATAGTATACATACAAATATTCCGGAGATCCTTAACTTCAATATAGTTATTGCATCAGTTAGTCAATTGTGACATCATAATGGAACAAACAAACCGTCGTCACCAGAACAGCTGCTGCTATGTTTCGATACAGCTATGTAAAATGTTTCGTTATATGCCGTATTTCCGCGCTTACGAGACCAGACTGGCTATCGACTGACCGTATTAGTTGTCGTGAATCTGTGAAGAAAGTCTCATTCGAGATTGAAAATATCTGAAAGGTGAGTTACATTTCGTATCGGTACTATAGTAGTAGAGAACATTTGTTCCGTTGCGTTTCCGGTACAGATCCGATTCCTGTTACTCAGTGTTGCAGCTGTACTGAACAGAATTATATGTAGCAAGCTGGAATTTTTAACGTACCGGTTTTTGTTTTTATTAAGACATTATTGGCGCTTATCGCTATTATAGTCATTTGCGCCCAGTACATGAATTTCATTAAGGTCAGATGTCTTTTTTGCTTTCTGCTTCTTCAACGTGATCTTTTGCTGCCATCTTTCAAGAGTTCGGCTCTCTCTTCCTCTGGGCTTTTGAAGGCGCTGTATTTACAGCGGGATCGGCGACGAGGAGCCCAGATAAACCTCCGACACATAGAAACATGGCAGAGCCGGTAGTGACGATACATTGAATTCACATACATTGTTGTATCACCAGTACCGATACCAATATCCAAGACACAGTAGCTCAATGGCTCTAATGGAGATACTGTAGACAGGTGCAGCATCAGCTATGATTATAAACTACGGTAATTTGGGCTCGATCAACATCGTTTGTAAGTGCATTGAAAAAAAAATCGATTGTCGTTATATAGGTAAGTATTATGATTACCAAAGCACATCACGACCTGTTTAAGTGTAAAGGTAGCCTACCACTGACTATGCAGGGTTATGTTATCAGCCTATCAACCTGTCATTATCACTAAGCTATATACACATTATATGTTATGTTATGGCAGGAAAGTAAACATATTATCTATTATACTTCAGACTTGCATGGGCATAGATCGCAAATTTGGGGCTCTTGAAGAATGAAATTATCGATTTCTGCTCATGAGAAAACAAGTGTAACATACAAACAGCAAAGGGCTGAAGAAAATGAAGCAATGGTATCTGAGGTGAGCAATGGACATTTGATGATGAAAGCTTTCGATCCCCGTAAATTGGGGCCAGTAAATGTTAATGATATTATGACATGGGTGAAAACCCAGCAAACACAAAACTTATTAAAGATATTTTTTAAACATCTTCTATGAGTTCAAAAGATGTCCTTCAATTATGTGCAAAATATATACATTTGTCGACAGAAATGGATATATATAAGATGTCCTGTAGGACATCCTCAAAGATATCCGGATGGACATCCTCAAAGATATCCTGATAAACATCCTCAAAGATATCCTGATAAACATCCTCAAAGATATCCTGATAAACATCCTCAACGATATCCTATAATATATTTTTTGTACAGCTCGACCCTGTGTGACCCTGAACCCTGGTTGGCTAAACCTGCTATATGCTGCACTTCACATATGAACGAATACGAATCGTCAGTTTTACAAATCATGTATGGCTTTTTGTTCTATATTATACCAGTTCAAAATACAAAAAATGCACTGGACTAGACATTGACGGAAAATTGCAATAAAAATGGATGAAGAATGAAGGTAAAATAACAGTCCAGACAACACACAGCATACGTTAACAAGAAGTAGACAGCAAGAGGTAGGCCTTGATTCAGAATGAAAACTAATCGCCAATTTTTAAAATCATTTATATGGCTTTCTGTTCTGTATGAAATCAGTACAAAACACGCCAAAAAAACTCGGATGAAGAAAATACACAAGCAAGAATTGGGCCTTGATACAGAACTTTGCAATGACTTCAGCAATTATTTCTGCATTAGCAATAGTCCATGTTATCGGTATCGGAATCTTCAGCCTCCTCGATAACAGTCTTGCTCCTGTTTTCTCCTTTATTGACATCCTATAACATAAATGAATTGATTACTTTGATTGATTATAGCAGTAGTGCAAAAGTAATTTATGTGTTTGGGTGCGAGTACCGTGGGACGGTCATGTGAAGTCACATTCATCCAGTGTTGGGATGACTCAAGTCCACTTTGTAAAAATGACTTGACTTGACTCGGCGCTTCAGAAATGAGGATTGACTCATGACTCGGAGCAAAATTCACAAGTCAATTTCAAGTCATCAAGTAAACAGTGTCAATTAAATCATCCTATCTTATCTATGTTCGGGTTGTCCGCGTTACGTCGGTGTCACTTGTGAGAGCAATCAGTCATTCACTGATTGTACGAATCACTGACACTCCATTATTACATCACAAATAAATCGACCAATGACTAAACGTTCACTGCTTACGTTGTAGTAGTAGTTGTAGATTAATCTAATAGCAACATATCTTTGTTTCTTAGACGGTTCAGTGCCTACATTGCACAGCGCTCACCTTTACCAACACTCTTATATGATTTAAATCGAACGAATTTAGTTTATGCCTTAATATTCTCACGGATGTGTAGATGGATAGTGCCTGTTGTAGCAAATAAATTTGTTCAACTTCTCGAGGCTTCATATTCGATCCTCTATATTGGCAATAAAACCAGACTGTTGCATGTGGACAGTTACTCGCGTATTTTATTAGCAGTTCTACGTGTGTGCGCTAGGGTTGTTCAAAAAAAACTTTTTTTTCCAAATCTCACTCGCCTACTGACTAAATCGTCAGGTTGTCCAAGAAAACGATGCACACCAAATTTGACGCAATTCCAACCAGTCAAGGCCGTGCAATCTTGAATTGAAATTTTTAATTTATTAAAAAAAATTTTAAAAAAAATTTCTCAAATTTTTCTGTCAACCCCATGAAATTGTTGAGCTGTCTTCAAAGACAATGCAAAACAAATTTGAGTCAATTCCGACCAGTAGAAGCGGAGTTATTCGCGTTTTTCGTTGATATTTGTCGGATTATCCTTGATCCGGGGATTATCAACGAAAAACTCAAATAGCTCCGCTTCTACAAGTCGGAATTGACTCAAATTTGTTTTGCATTGTCTTTGAAGACAGCTCAACAATTTCATGGGGTTGACAGAAAAATTTGAGAAATTTTTTTTAAAATTTTTTTTAATAAATTAAAAATTTCAATTCAAGATTGCACGGCCTTGACTGGTTGGAATTGCGTCAAATTTGGTGTGCATCGTTTTCTTGGACAACCTGACGATTTAGTCAGTAGGCGAGTGAGATTTGGAAAAAAAAGTTTTTTTTGAACAACCCTAGTGTGCGCGCGATGCAACACCTTTTTGCATGTATATTTAACTTTATATTCGCTATTTGATTCAAGATAAATGGCCAATTAATCTGTCCATCACCAGTTAGCAAAATGTAATGACTTTGCATCACCACTCATACTTCGAAAATTCAATTTGACTTGACTTGACTCGAGTCACCTCCAAAAACGAGCGACTTGACTCGACTCGAGTCAAAATGTGCAATGGCTCGTGACTCGAAGGTAGTGAATTGATCCCAACATGGCATTCATCCAAGGATACCGAACCGTCTTTTGTAAATCACGACGACCTTGGTGGTGTGTGACAGCCAAGTCAAACTTTACCATCTACTTCGACTTGATTATCGATTAAACTCTGCGCGCCAAATTTGGCTCAATTCCAACATATAGAAGCTAAGCCAGGCGCTGAGCCCTCCACGCGGTACAAATGCGACCAGTTGAGGATAAACTTGCTTCCCGTGTAGAAATGTGAATTGAAAGGAATTTGAAATTGAGTGATCCATTATTCGCACAAAAGTTTTGGAGACATTGGTTCCACCGCTAAATCTTAGAAAGTGTTACGAGAGGATCAAAAATTTATGCAAGCTGGGCCGACAATCTTGACAAAATTAAATAATTACTAGAATTTTTTTTTTAATTACATTACGTCACAGTTTGGGAACCACAGGTATAGTGTTCTGAATATGAATGGTAGCGGCCCTGGAAGTAGCAACGATTCACTTACTGTCAAATAATATGATAAAGAACGCAGCTGTCACACAGACGTCAGATTCATAAACAAAATTACCTTGCAAGCTCCAATAACAGTTAGAAATCGTCCCACTTTACTTGTAATTGTTCGACTCTCGGCCGTAGGATGAGTCACTTTGCATGCTCCTTCAAAGAGAATATAAGTAGATCAGGGGCGGCATTACAAAACAATGCGGCAAATCGGAATCTCCGCCAGCGGTAACAATCTCTCTCGAATGTGATCACCACATAATGTCAAAATTGGTATTTCAAAACATTTCAGACTCAGCACGGAGTTGCGCAATCAACGCACTTGTTTGTGATTTCGCCATGTCGGCAATCTCAGTAGAAGATGACTTCAAACGAGGGCTTACAAGTCCGTGTGGTCAGCAACAATTTGCAATTTTGCTGCAATGATATTTCACAAGAAGGGAAATCAAAATACCCTAACTCTGTAAAAATGCTCTCGAAGACATTGTTATTGAGGGTTTTGTAATCGCGATTATAATATTAGTTACAACTTACGTTTAGTAGTCTTGTCAAGAGTAAAATTTTGAAAACTTTTTTTTTGTCCATTTTTGCTTCTTTGACCTTCCAGACTGAACCTTTGCAGCTATGCTTGTCATATTTCTGACCGTTGAGGCCAATTGTTCACCCCGAAGTCCATTCAAAGCAGATACCTATAATACAAAATACAATACATAGTGGTGTGTGCCAGAATGAAAAATCACTAGACCAGTTCAGTTTATTATTAAATTTCAGGTACTCAATTTTGCCCAGCACAAACAATGTTACCATAGTGTCCTATATGGTGTGGACACTGCATTTGGGTTAGGCTACGTCATACTTTCCATTGGAACAAAGGCAACCTTACGGCCATTTTGACCGGCTTTTCGAGTGCAAAATCCAATAAAACGTGTGTCAATGGAAAGCTGCTGATATAATAATCACGTAAATATAAATTTTATTCTGTTCAGGCCGGCCCTGGCATCCCTAAAATCAGCCAGCCGAAAAATCAGTAAGGGGTTTTAAAATAATAGCGCGGGGTTTCGATATTTTTCGAATTCACTAATATAGCATCAATTCATTATGGTTAAGTACATCCGTAAATGACGATTATACAATCTTCTCGTGCTGACGATTATATGCGCATGATCAGTTTGCAGGTCCGGAAGTGGTGTTAATTAGCGACTTCCTGATCTGTCGTGAATAAATAAATACCATCGCATATCAACGCGTCGAACAACTAAATACCGTAGGCGCGCTGATCAACGTCCTTTTGAAATGACCGTACTGATGCTAATATTCAGTCGCAAATCAATAAGTCGTATTTTCAGTGTTGCGCGAAGCTAATTAGGAAGAGGCGTGTTGCCAAATAGCGAGATTCATCAGTGCACAAGGCAACGCGACGCCCCACCACCCCGCAACTCGTCGCCTATGACTGTACAGTACATATATCATTCAATAGAACACCGGCATCTCAATTCGCCCAAAACGACGACACATGTTTACTAGATGTTCGGCAACTAGTATTTTTTCAAATGTGCGACTAGAATTGGAACTACTCAATTTTGAAAATCCGCAACTAGAACTACAACTACCCAAGAAACCGTTAGTTGGTTGACTTTCAACTAACTAAATGGTTAGTTTGTACAAGTCTCTAAATACGGAAATGACTCGACTCGTGTCAATCTGTGTATTGACGCAACTTGGACTCGAGTCATTGCGCATGACTCGAACGAACCAAGTCATATGACTCGGGACAAAGACGGCCAGGACCGATATTTCATCATAATTTCGAAGAATATTATAGTAACCTCCCTATTGGGATTTCGTCTATTTGTAGTAGTACTTGAAAATGCGATCAGAAACTGCTAAAAGTGAGGAAAACTACTATATTATAAATGCGAACCATTCAATATCGCCAGACAGAGTTATAAAAAGTGAGTTTAACAAGATTTTAGCTGGAAACTGAGCAGTCAACACATTGACTTGGACTCGAGTCATAATACCATGACTCGGACTCGACTCTCTGATCGATGACTTGGACTTGACTCGGTGGCGAGTTGAAAATGACTCGACTTGAATCTGCGGAATGTGACAATGGCAACAAAGAAGGTTTAAACTAAATGAAAAGAGTGACTTATTGTGATTTTAATTGTTACGACATACTTTGCTACATTGGCTTTATGTTGAACATGGATTGTGCATGCGAGCTTGCGAGGGACGTAGGCTGCGTAACCGCGGTATATTTCCGTTCCGGCCCAGTTTATAAGCTTACGGTTTAATTTTCAAAAGTAGGTTTTGTGTTTTGAATTTCGAGAAATGGACACGCGGGCCGCTCAGAATGGTTTGCGGGCCGCACTTTGGCCAGGTCTGAGTTAGATAGTCTGGCAAAGTTTGCTCTAATCAACAAAATCATACCAGTTCAGACTTCTTGCAATCGCAGTTAATCAAGTTCTTTTCCAGTTGTTCCAGATGAGATAAGGTTTGACAGGGGTCTTCAATAAGATCTTCCAGCAAGATTGGGGTTGTGGTACTGTGTTTTTTTGAATCGGTGATGATGTGACCTTTACTGAGATCCATCATCTGGTTCATCTCTAACTTCAATTCTTTGATGTCTTTACGCATCAAAGAAATTGAGTGGTCACTGTATGCAGATGTTGGAGTTGATGGTGTGCACGGAGCAGCTAAAAATTATTTGAATATAAGAAAGCTGGATTAATCATATGTGATAATCTTACCATTACTTTGTGATCTAGGCCTCGTTGTTGACAGTCAGAATTTTCCAGTTCAACACTGCTTACAAATGAAGGAGCGTCTAGAAAACAGAACGACGCTATAACTCAAATTCGAGAATGAATCAAAGTGTTATAGGAGCTTACTGCATGGGTTAGTTCCCTGCAACTGGCCGCTACATTCAATGTTGGAATCATGCTGTTCTTGAACACTCTCCGCATGATGGCAAACTTGCATTGCAAGCATCATTGAAAACAGCACCCTTGCTTGTCACACTTTTATTGCCAGAATCAGGAGATGGCCGCATTCTTAGAATTGGTATTAGCATGCCTTGTGTCTGAATACTTGGATTACTTTTCTTCTTTGAAGGAAACGCATCATCTACAAAGTATGAAAATTTATATATGAATATTCTGTGTACAACATATTAGGCAGAATAACAAGAGTATATACCGATACCTTGATCATCATTTGAAACAGAATTATTCTAAAATATTTTGGGCGGTTGACGTCTTTGTTTAGACTGTTGTCGTTCTTCATCTTCAGACAATGAAGAGGGGGGCAAGCTACTATTGTCCACAACTTCCTTCCTGTCACTATAAGCCTTCTCCCATACATCTAATACAGATGAATAATATAGTTGGCAAGGTCCCAGATTTGTAAAAACTACTGGATTTTTAGTAAGCGCAACTATAGAATTACTCAAATTTAAAACTCGCAACTAACGACAGGCGCTCTCTAGTTGTTTGGAAACTATTACGGTAGTATTTTTCCAAATGTGCATCTAGAACTAGAACTACGGTACTGAAAAAACCGTTCGTTAGTTGTCCGTCAACTAACTAAATAAGCAGTCTGTACGAGTCTGCAATGATACTTGGTATAGGCAAATCTTCACAAATTATGAGTTTATACTTACTGGATGAGCATTCGATCCAGATTTTCCACAGAGACCAATTGCTTTTGTCATGTTTTCGTGGCTTCTTGTTTTTCGCCTCATTAGTGGCATTCTTTGCTTTCGTCTGTGCTTCCACTGTCATATTATATATCTGAGAACTACCAAGTCTTGGCTGAGCGCCTGAGCCCACAAGCGCCACACTACACTATTATAAACAAAAGTACAAAAACATTCAATCACAATGGATGATTTGAGTGACCACCATCTGATGATATTATATAATCCAGTACTGTCACAATAGCTTATGATATTCGCAAAAGTGCAAACCAAGTTCTATATACTTTGTGACATTATACCAACACCATATACATATGTCTCATATTAAGCATATATAAATTACCATGTACAGTTCAGTTTCAGTAATCCTCTGAAGGAATATGGTTAGTTGAGCCTCAAAATACCACGATTAATTCCAGAACGCAACTAAACCAAACATTCAACTGCAGCTGTAAGCCGCCATTACGAGAGCGCTTTATCTGCCAGAAATATATTTCGCGCCGAGACTTTTGCTCGCGTGGGAGAAATGGCCTCTCGTTTACACTCCGGATCAGGAGCCGGAGTCGTAGCAGGATTTCAGCGTTACAGTACAGCCGGACTGGATCCGGATTATGAATTTGTTTCGACAGTCGGATTTCAGCAAGATAATCTTAAATACTATATCATGATTTTGGCAGAAGTTTTTTGGACGCAGAACTGGAAATTCTTCAGCCGGATTTTTCGGACTTTCAAATTGCTACCTAGAGCCGGGCTAATATGATATTGAAGTTTAGCCTACAAAATCGCAAGAAACAGCGTGGCACCAGGTGGAACATTCGGTAGTGACACTATAGGTGACTAAATCGCCCTATAAGAGTAAAAATTCATTATAATCTACGGTACATTTATAAACGCCACTCTACCGTAATAGGAAGCAATAATCGAATTTGATATTCCTCACAAATATATTTTCAGCATTAGACAAAATTTAGCCAAGAAAAGTTGTGCTTCAGCACAAGGTATGCACAATAAAAAGATATATTCAAGTTGTGCTTTAGCACAAGGTATGCACAAGATATGATTTGGACATGACTGGACAGGAAAAAGATATATTTAAGTTGTGCTTCAGCACAAGGTATGCACAAGATATGATTTGAACATGACTGGACAAGAAAAAGATATATTTAAGTTGTGCTTCAGCACAAGGTATGCACAAGATATGATTTGAACATGACTGGACAAGAAAAAGATATATTTAAGTTGTACTACAGCACAAGGTATGCACAAGATATGATTTGAACATGAGCGGACAAGAAAAAGATATCCTGACAGGTTCAAAAGATATCTAGTGTTTGCTGGGAATATGACAATGCTATATTGCTATCACTATGAATATGACAGACTTGACTAGGAGCAGGCTTGCCAGTAGTATTGAACATATTTTGCAGTGCCCTCCTCAGACTATCTGCTAAGAGTATGTGACCCATCAACTAGACTACTTCTTTTGAAACTACTTCTCTGAGTTCTGTTCATATATTTATTTTAATTTAAAGCAGCTTGACATGGATTTGACATAGTCACTTCTATATGCTTGTCATTGAGTAGAAATTTACATCTATTGCTTGAGTAGCAATGCGCACTACTGCGGTCAACTGGGTGTGCAACAATGCACGGATTAGCTGGGTCTTCAATGTTTTAACCAATATGAAGAGGCAAACATAGCCTTGCCAAAGTTGATCAAACTGTCCTTTTGATCAACATAAACAAATCTAATATATGCACTTCTTGACTCATGATATGACATACACAAATGACATGACATGCACAAATCTGCTTTTTGTTAGATTCAAGGACTGATTGCTATTAGTAGCAGACTCTTACTCTGTGAATGTGAAATCAAATATGTTATTGGTGAGTAATATACTATGCGTAGGAGAGTTGCAAAATTGTATTTTAACTTGCTTATTAACAAGCATTAAAGCAAGTCAAGGCTACAACATCAGTACACATTTTGGATGTCTTAGGTGTTTCGAATCCAACCCAAATTATCACCTGAATGTTTACCGTATGCCTCATGGTTATTTTTTCAATTTTAGGATGCTGCTATACAAGCAAAATATCGGGGAATTTCAACCAAATCGACGTCGCATTTAACGGTAGAAGCGTATGATGCGAAACAGTAAAGGATCGTTATCAAACAGCTTATATTACAAGGTAATCATTATCCTCCAGATAATTTGCTAATTTCGAAGTATAAGACTTAAGTCAACGTTTTCAAATCAAGACACAGTTAGACATGTATCTGTGGCGGGGTTGTAACCAAGTCACGAGGCTCCGAGTCAGAAGTCAATCTCACTAATATAGTTTTGACTCGAGTCAGGTCGAGTCATTTTTCTTTGACCACTGAGTCATGGTATTATGACTCGAATCCGATTCCAAGTCATTGTGTTGACTGATCAGCTTCCAGTTGAAATCTTGTTCAATCCACTTTTTATAACTCTGTTTGGTGATATCGAATGGTTCGCATTCATAAATATACTAATTTCCCTCACTGGTCGAAATTTTAAGTACCAGTACCAATAGGCGTAATCTAAATAGTGAGGTTACTTAACTATTCTCCGAAATTTCAAAGAAATGTAGGTCTTCGCCGTCTGAATCTTGAGTCATATGACTAGGTTCGAGTCATGCGCAATGACTCAAGTCCAAGTCGAGTCAATACACTGATTGACTCGAGTCGAGTCATTTCCATATTTTGAGCAAATGACTCGAGTCAAGTCGAGTCATCAGAAAATCCTGACTCGAGTCAATTCATGACTCGAATAGTACAATCCTGATCTGTGGTCCCTTTGAATCCATTCTGAAAGTCAATATTGCCTGAGGACTGAGGAGGAAACGTTTCAAACGTGTTTTGAATCAATATTAAATTCATATCAATTTTTCTATATCTGATTTTCTCTAAATTTTAGAGACCGCATGCAGCAAGAGCAAGATTACATTAGAGGAATTAACCAATCTTGGGACTATGCTGCGAAAACTGAAAGAATTGTTATCAAGACAGCAGGTATTACAACTTTGTTAACGACACCTGATGTCAACTTTCGTAGTCGCATATATGAAGTAAACCAAAGCAGAGATTGTCAAAGTTACTAGCGTTGCTACTCAAGTCGATGTAGAAATGCTGCCGTCAATTTATACTCGATTACAAGTAGATGCAACAGTCCCCAGTACAAGTCAAAGCTACGTCAAGTAGAAGTAGAATACGAAATGTCGGAAAAATAGTCAAGTATGGTAAGTAGTTTTTCGGAAGTTTGTACTTTGAAAATTACGATATGAATCTTCGCGATTATTGTAAAGTTACTAATAGCATATGACACTACTAACAGACAGGATCTTCAAAAATATATTCAGTTATCCTGATATAGGTGGTGTTGCCAGACTTGGACAACTAGATATTCTAGCGAGATAGTGTAACGGTTGTGCGTCCGGCTTCTCGATCGGTAGGTCGCGTGTTCAATCCCCGGCCGGGTCAGACCAAAGACTCAAAAACTGGTATTCGCGGCTATCCCGCTAGGCGCTCAGCAATCACGGATAGCATGGAGGAGAAAAAAACGGGGGTGCAGATTAGATGACTTTACTATAAAGGCTGTATCGCATGTCCGTCGTCAAAAAGCATCTCGATGGTGCAGGCGAAAAAGAATACCATATCTCTCTCTCTAAATATACTAATCGAGGCCATTGTAATTTGTGAAATGTTTCTATGCTCTAATTCTAATTCTAATCGAATTTATGAAATCTTTCTATGGTCTAATTTCAATTATAATCCAATGTCTGATTTTCCTGATAATGCTACAGTAGTACTATATAACTAGTGCGAAACGTGCCAAGCTTGCTGTACAGCAGGGGTGTACAAAAATGACTTTTTATTCTCAAATTCTTGTGGCTACTTGATGAAATTGTTAGGTTACCTAATTGAAGCTTGCACACTAAATTTGGTTCGGTTCCAACCAGCAGCCGCATTGCTACTGGAGACGAAAGTTTATTTATTTATTATATAAAAATGAGTAAAAAAAATTCAAAATTTTCTGTGCACCCATGCAACCGTTAGGTTGTCTATAAACAATGCCCACCAAATTTGCCTCTATTCAAACCATCCGAAGCGGAGTTATCGATGTCGAAAACTTTGGATTTGAATAAAATAGTATTTACGGTGGGCACAACTGTAATAAATGATTTAAAAATCGGTCACCGTAAATACCATTTTACTGAAATCCAAAATTTTTCGACGCCAATAACTCCGCTTCCACTGGTTGAAATTGAGCCAAATCGGTTGAGCATTCTTTCTATAGAAAACCTAACAATATAATGGGTGAACAGAAAATTTTAATTTTTTTTTTACTCATTTTCATATAGGCCTGATAAGTAAAAACTTTGTTCTCCTGTAGCAATGCGGCTACTGGTTGGAATCGAACCAAATTTGGTGTGCAGGCTTCAATTAGGTAACCTAACAATTTTATCAAGTAGCCAGTACGATTTGAGAGAAAAAGTCATTTTTGAAGACCCCTAGTGCACATATCAGATGACTTGGGAGTTTAGAATCCATTCCAAATTGTCAACTAAACGTTTATACTTCGTGGTTATTTTTCAATTTTAGGATGTTATTATACACGATCATGTCAGGGGATATCAACCAAGTCGACGTCGCATTGAACCGTAAAACCGTATGCTTCGAAACAGTGATGGACCTTCATCAAACAGCACATATTGCAAGGTAATCATTAGCTTCCAGCTAATTTGCTAATTTCCATAGATAAGGCAAGTCAAGGTTTCTATAATCAGACTAGTATCTGTGGTCGCTTTGAATCCCCTCTGAAAGTTAATATTGCCCAACCAGGAAACGTTTCGTGTTTTGTATTAATACCAAGTAGTCAGATTTAACTCAAGTCCATGCATGTATTTCTCTGATTTTCTTCAAAATTTAGGATGCTGCTTAAAGACTACATGCTGCAAGAGCAAGATTCTATCACAGGAACTAACGGAGTTTGAGGGTATGATGCGAAAACTGAAAGACTCGTTATCAAGCCAGCAGGTATGACAACTTTGTTAGCGACACCTGATGTCAACTTTCGTAGTCGCATATATGAGGTAAACCAAAGCAGAGATGGTCAAAGTTACCAGCGTTGCTACTCAAGTCGATGTAGAAATACCGTCGTCAATTTATACTCGATTACAAGTAGATGCAACAGTCCCCAGTACAAGTCAAAGCTATGTCAAGTAGAAGTAGAATACGAAATGTCGGAAAAATAGACAAGTATGGTAAGCAGTTTTTCGGAGGTTTCTACTTTGAAAATTACGATATGAATCTTTGCGACTAATATAAAATTACTAATGGCACATGACACTACTAACAGAAAGAATCTTCAAAATATATTGTTATTTCTGATACAAGCGGTGTTGCCGAACTTGGACAACTATAGATATTCTAGTTGTCTAATTATACTAAATGAAGCTATTCTAATTTGTGAAATGTTTCTAAGCTCTAATTCCAATTCTAATCGAATGTATGAAATCTTTCTATAGCCTAGTTTCATTTCTAATTTAATGTCTGGTTTTCCTGGAAATGCTACAGCAGAACTGTATAGTGCGAAACAGCCAAGCTTGCTGTACAATAAGGGTGTTAAAATGATTTTATTCTCAAATTCTACTGGCTACTTGATAAAATTATTAGATTAGCGAATCGAAGGCTACACACCAAATATGGTTCAATTCCAACCAGAAGCCGCATTACTGCAGAAGGAAGTTTTTTATTTATCATTTAAAAATGAGTGAAAAAAATTCAAAATTTTCTGTTTACCCAGGAAATTGTTAGGTTGTCTATAGAAACGATGCCCACCAAATTTGGTTCAATTCAAACCAGCCGAAGCGGAGTTATTGATGTCCAAAAATTTGGAATTTAATAAAATAGTATTTACGGTGACCACAATTGTAATAAATGATTAAAGAATCGGTCCCCGTAAATGCTATTTTATTCAGATCCAACCGCTTCCACTGGTTGGAATTGAGCCAAATCGGTTAAGCATTGTTTCTATGGACAACCTAACAATTTAATGGGGTGAACATACAATTTCAAGTCTTTTTTTATTCATTTTCATATAATAAACAAAAAACTTTCTTCTCCTGTAGCAATGCGGCTACTGGTTGGAATCGAACCAAATTTGGTGTGCAGGCGTCAATTAGGTAACCTAACAATTTTATCATGTAGCCGGTAGAATTTGAAATAGTAATTTTTGAACACACCTATTCTACAGTAGGGTTGTTCAAGAAAAACTTTTTTCCAAATCTCACTCGCTTAATGACTAAATTATCAGGTTGTCTAAGAAAACGTTGCACATCAAATTTGACTCAATTCCGACCAGTAAAGGCAGTGCAATCTTGAATTGAAAGTAGAAGCAGAGCTATTTGAGTTTTTCGTTGATAATCCCCAATCCAATTGGGATTCCAACTAGAAGAAGCAGAGCTATTTGAGTTTTTCGTTGATAATCCCCAATTCAATGGGAATTATCAACGAAAAACTCAAATAGTTCTGCTTCTACTAGTTGGAATAGAGTCAAATTTGTTTTGCATCGTCTTTGAAGACAACCCAACAATTTCATGAGGTTGACTGGAAAATTTGAAATTTTTTTCATTTTTTTCCTAATAAATTAAAAATTTCAATTCAAGATTGCAGAGAGAGATATGATATTCTTTCTCGCCTGCACCATCGAGATGCTTTGGCGACGGAGTTGCGATACGGCCCCATGAGGTCATCTAGTCTGCGCCCCCGTTTTTTTTCTCCTCCATGCTATCCGTGATTGCTGAGCGCCTAGCAGGATAGCTGCGGATACCATTTTTCGAGTCTTTGGTATGACCCGGCCGGGAATCGAACCCACGACCTACCGCTCGAGAAGCCGGACGCATAACCATTACACTATCTCGCTCGGTGCACGGCCTTTACTGGTTGGAATTGAGTCAAATTTGGTGTGCATCGTCTTCTTAGACAACCTGATAATTTAAACATTAAGCGAGTGAGATTTGGAGAACAAGTTTTTATTGAACAACCCTACTGTACAGTGTACCTACAGACATTTGCTATTCTCATGCTCATAAGATGAACTATGATTTGATATTAACTGAGTTTGAGTCAACTTTTCGCGATTCAGTAATGCTAATTCTAATCTAATTTGTTAGCTAGAATTATAATTTTAATCTAATTTCAAACTGAGGAGCTATAATTTTAATTCTACTTTAATTCGAAAAATAAAATCTAATTTGGAAAAAGGGAACGTTTTCTAGTTGTCCAAGTCTGCCTGGTACATGCGGTTTATCCATAAATTTCCATCTTGTCGATGCCTAATTGCCCACACATCAGTGATCGTGTGTGAATATGTTTCCTATAGCGGTAAGTTCACCGTATCGGGCCACAGTCTGTACTGCAATGCCTTATCGAGTGAAACATCTGATTTTTTGTAAGTACTCTGTGAAAATATATATACTTGGTGACGGCTTTTTGTGGACTTCGTTAAGTTATCATAGCGTATGTGCCTGTTAATTGGGTTGTGAGTATGCATTTTGATTTCAGGATGATGCCACAAGTTCTTGCTGAAGATAGTGACTCAACCTTCGCTCTACAAAGAGTGTTTTGCGGAAACCTGGAGGAGGCGGCTTCCCAATATTACAGGGGCAATATTCTTCGAGCAGTATTTTCAGTGAATTTTTTTCTCCGTCGCTGGGATCTCTGTTTTTGTTATTTCACGAACTATGTTTCCATTTTATGTTGATATGGTTCAATTGATATCGAATATATGCATTGCAATCAAGAATGTTTATATGCAATAGTGTGTCATTTGGCAGAAGATACAGGATTTCATGTAGGGTGTATATATTCAAATTCCGCCCCTATCAATTCTAATGGCTAGGGTGAGATATGCGATATACACCGCAAGGAATGGGGTGGATTCTGGTCATATACACCCGCAGGGTTACGTGAGTTCTGTTTTCGTGTACCACCTTTTGGGGTGAGTATACCCACTCTTTTCGCTAAGAGTGTGGAGCCTCCTAGGGCATTTTTGTCAGCTCTTAAAATCGATTTCTTTCAGCAAGCATTTTTCACTCGTGAAAAAATACGTTGTATTTTGGATAGGAGTGCAGAACAAATTCTAAGACCTGGCCATCCAGCACTAGTAGACGTTCTTGCACAAAACCCAACAGCTTCTTTAGCCGAGAAGGGTTTTAGTGAAATTGTTGAAATCAAAACGAGCGAAAATAGCAGCCTTTTTAATGAGACACTTGATCGCTTAAGACACATAGTATAGCCAATTTGTTGCACATCTGAACAAATAAATGTTGTATTTTCATCTTCTTTTTGTATAACAATTTTTGGCTAGTTTGTGCGAATGAATTTTATTTTACAAAAAAAGTGCGAACGAAGCTCAAAAAGGTTGAAAAGCACTGCATTAAGCCATACAGCTTAATTCAATTTTTAAATGTGCGATTATTAGTCGTCTGTAACTGTAGTAAGAGCAATATGCGCGGATATTACGACGTGATCAATAGAAATTCGATTTGTACCAAATGGCCTATGGTTTGACGTTCGATATTGGCACACTCGTTACCAGTCCATCCGGTGCTGATTATGTTTATCTGAATATAATATTTTCCGGTTGAAACAAATCGAATAATCGAATTAAACACTGTGCCATGCACATTGCGCCATGCCCATAACGATTTATGACAGCGTGACATACAGTTACACTACCGTTGCTATTCGCTGCATTATTGCTATGTTCTGGCTCCATTGATGTTATTTATGAATTCGACATTATTGTGTCATAATTCTCCATTTGGTTTTGAATTCAACTGTGTTTTGTTTCCTTTATCGTGCCGGTAGCTCTTGATAATTGACACGCGAAAAGTTCTTAGTTTCAATAAATGTTTATCATTAACATATTGGAATATTGATTTAATATTCTTGATGTTAACGCTTCCAAAAATCATTTTAGGAGCTTGCTAAAATCTTCATGTTGGGGCGAATGAAAAAGACTATTCATGTTATCGGGGAAGCACTGTGGCACTTCCCAAGTCAGAAAGGGGGATGCCGATGGAAGGTAGGATTTTTTCGTATGTACACTGAAACACTTTATATCACAGGCCAGTGGTTCTCAACCTTTTTGTCTTGGCGGACCCCTTATGCACCGTCCCGGACCTTCGCGGACCCATTAAGTTATGGTTCAAATTCAGCTCAACTATCGTACAACCGTCATCTGCCTTGTGGAAATTTTAGCTGCAGGTTAGTGTAAACAGCGATAAAATCACTTTTCTTGAAATTAGCATCAGACCATTTATGTAGAAATTGTGGAAACCTTTATTATTTTAAAGCTGATTCTGTAGCTCCATTTCTTGCAATATGCGGTCGAGTCTTAAAAATCCGGGTCGTCGATTTGATATAAACGAGTACCGAAAATCCATTCCCACAAAGATGGTGTCGAATTTAACAATACCGCGTAACACTTCCGACGACACCTTCGGGTATAATCGCAAGTCGCACTATATGTGGCACCAAAATTAAATAACAGATTTCTAATGAACATATAATGTCCACCCTAACGTCGAGCAGCTCATCTTGAAGTTATTCCGGAATAGCGGTTATGCATATCACAGGAAAATGGTATTTTGCAAAAGCAAGTTTTCTAAAACCCCAATTAAACAGCAATATGTTTTGGGTATTGGCAATCTGGCAATTAAAATGGGTTTGCACAGTAGAATATTTCATCTTAGAGGGCCAGTCTGTTTAGATGGGTAGGTGGGTCCCGAAGTCGTGGCAGTTATGGAGCGAAACTGCTCGTGATTTCTCTTCTGAATCCTATCAACCCCCTTCGATCGAGAAAAAGAATCTACTCGCGTACCATAGGTTGGGAACCACTGGTCTAGGGGATGAAGCCTCCCCCACCCGATAAGTTTGTTTGATCCTCCCTATTGAGTGCCCGTGTAACTGACAATATTATTGACCAAATTCAACCATTATCTTTAAAATATTTATTTGCTCAGGAGCACTGATCTTCCATAACATGTCTGTGGGTAAAATATCACCGTTAAAGTTGTGTTAATCACCCAGTTACGAGCCCAAGACCATACATTTTAGTCTATTTTTTCATATCCTCATATCACCACATCAAATTTTTGCCTCCCATCCCCCCAAAAATTGCTACGCCCTGGAGTCTGAATGAATGCCCTAGCTCAGTGGTTCCTAACCTTTTTCGACTCATCGCCCCCTTTTCAAGCTCAACGCCGATCATCGCCCCCAAGATTTTGTGAACCGAAAAATCGGTATACCAACTGTAAAAGGTCAACTTTTCGGCTCGTTGTCGAATTTTACACTTTTGCAACTAACTTTCCGTGGGTTGACTAAAAAAAAGGTCATTTCTCCGACTTGACTCCAATATAGCCGTTTTAATGCGTCATCGCCCCCTTCGCTATTTTCGTCCCCTGTCGCGCCCTTCGTCCATTTTCGCCCCCTTCGTCGTTTCCGCCCCCCTAGACCGCCAAATCGCCCACTAGGGGGCGATATCGCCCACGTTGGGAACCAGGGTTGTAATGACTCGAGTCATGACTCGACTCGAGTCAGACTCGAGTCACGATTTTCTGATGACTCGACTTGACTCGAGTCATTTTCTCAAAATACGGAAATGACTCGACTCGACTCGAGTCATTATGTGTATTGACTCGACTTGGACTCGAGTCATTCCGCATGACTCGAACCAAGTCATATGACTCGTGACTCAGACGGCCAAGATCGACATTTCATTGTAATTTCGAAGAATAGCAAAGCAACCAACCTATTGGGGCATCGTCTATTGGTACTGGTGCTTGAAAATGCGACCAGAAACTATTAAAAGTGAGGAAAATTAGTATATTGTAAATGCGAACCATTCGATATCACCGAATAGGGTTATACCAGTGGGTTTAACAAGACTCTAATTGGAAACTGAGCAGTCAACACAATGACTTGGACTCGGACTCGAGTCATTATCCCATGACTCGGACTCGAACCTCTGCTCGATGACTTGGACTCGGACTTGACTCGCGGCGAATTGAAAATGACTCGACTTGACTCGAGTCAAAACTATAAAAGTGAGATTGACTTGTGACTCGAAGCCTTGTGACTTGGTTACAACCCTGTTGGGAACCACTGCCTCAGCTAATCGGTGTTTATGTCTTATCTTTACAGGAGGTTGTTAAAAAAAGAAAATAAGAGACACCATATCTTCAGACGACGATCAAGGTGAAGAAAATATGTGTTATTAAGCTTACTGAAATGAAGCTGAAATGAAAGTGTTTTTTTTTTGTTTGATAGTTCTTTCTTTTCGTTTGAATTTTTTAATAACAGTAATTCAAAGCTATGTTTATGAGATTTGCAGGCAGTATTGACAGTTCTGCGGAGCGTTAGAAGTACGTTGAAACGAGTCGACGAGGCAGGGAGGGTATTTTTACATTCTCGCCAAGCTGTAATAAAGACAATCTAGCAGAATGTTGAAAATATGTTGAAAACACACATTATACACCGTCCCGCAGTACATTAAAAGTCCCGCCACACCCTAATAAAAACAAATTTTTGACATTCCTGGTCTGTACCAGTGTTTGCTGGAAACCTAATCCAAGAGCTTACCCAAAACCTAACGATAATCCACGTGTTCGTGTGTCGCATACTGATAGGTCTGCGAACCAGCCTACCATTTAAAAAAAATAGAATCAGCTCTTTCTAATATCAACATATATGGCATACCGAGTTGTATGTCATCTCGCGACCCAATCATCACGCATCGACATGATTGCAAGTTAATGTCGCTGGACTACCAATTCATGGCCATACATAAAATAGAGAAGGCGCGGACAACCAGTTGCAGTTCTATGAAACACGTGTGACGCACGCGATTTCAAATTGGGGTGCATCCCTTTTCTTTGTGGGGCACATTTGTACTGTCGAGCTCAGATCGCAATGACGAGACTATATATTCAGTCCCTCTATCCTGCTCAAGTATAACCGCGAAGGTTATTAGACCTCTCCAGAGAAACCAATGTCGGAAAAATCTTGACCCATCATTATTACGTCCCAAGCACAGGATATCGCGCGAAGTTTTGTTGCTGCAAGTAATTTATCAATTGCTTCCAGCGATCGCGACCCAAATTTATAAACTTCGCGAACCATGTCTGGGTCGCGACACATGCCTTAAGTACCCCTGATATACGGCATTAAAGCCCACGGCGATCCAAGAAGCGACACGTAATACTATTCAGTCAACGACAGACTAATACAATCTAATATCAATGCCGGTCAGGTAAATATCAAAATAACCACAGTATTCGTTTGCTTCGATGTTCAACGCTTCGTGACAGTCCAGGCCGATCAGATAAATTACTATTCAAGTGATGACGCAATGAGTTTGAAAACGAGAGAATGTCATATACGAACGTCGAACTCACGTATGAATGGCGAGTTCGTCTTGTTGTGATTGCGTTCCAGATCACAGTCGTGCTGTTAGGTTTGGGTAAGTAGAGCATTCAATAGAACGTATTCGTATAGGTAGAGCGTTAAATATACTACACTACACTTTCTATATGCCGTGCATGTGTAAGGTATAACTACAACGGTCAACATACCAATCCCATCATTATTGGGGCTTGGCACAATGATTAGAGTACTCGAATTTGAATCGATGGCGATAATGCGCAGTCCGCGACCGCAACACCAATGGGTGCGGGTTCGCGTCCGACCGAGGTCAAATTATACACTCCTCGGCATACTGCGAGCTGATTTATCAACGAGCATTGTAGTTTCGATACAATTTTCCGCTGTGTGAGCCTTGACACCTTGATTGGCCGTATCGCAGCATACGAATCAAATAATACAAAGCTACGAACGCTACAGAAATAACATTTCCGAACTCATGATCATACCACAACATTGTCACGAAGTGCAACGAAATCTGCATGGTCGAAAAATACCGAAGTACCTTCTATGTAATGCATAACAGGCACTATATTCTTTGTGGTGGCACAAAAGGTAGATATTTGAACATTGACATATAACATTCTGTTATGTCGTCATAATGAGGGATACTTGAATACTCGTCTCGACTCGAAGCGTAATACGTGATTCCGAATCGAATCACTCAGGTACTCGATTTTGCCCAACCCTAATCATTAACCTTCGTGATACAAATTACGACGTCTCGGCTACTTAAAAAACACAACATAATCCAATTATGATGTTGTGAACTAACGCAGTGCATACCTAATAAAGACGCTACTCCTGCGTTTATCCCTCCAATCACCGCGACTTCTCCGTGTCCTGCTTTAAACTCGTCAATCCAGCTGATATAAAACACGCTGATCGTGTACGCGAGACCCCACGTTAATGAGCCGGTCACGCTTGCCAATAGCAATATCACCCATCTATATCTGTACGATTCTGGATCGATCATGATTCTACGTTTAATCAATCTTGAGGGAGAAATCAATGAATACTGAAAGCTTTGCGCTGATAGCGAAGTGCTAATTACGAAACGCAAGATAAATACAGTTCATATTAATGTAGTCAATTATTTGCCATGGAGTGATTCATAGGACTGTCGCAGTTCTACTACGTCTACCAACATGCCCGATAAAATCAATCATCTCTATTGCAACAAGCCAAATTTAGCACTCCGGGGTGGAATCTACAATCCGACCCCATATAAGTCTATCTATAACAATAAAAATCTTCCGGCTGTGCTACATAAACAATACGTAAATAATAACCAATCACTAATGTAGCGCGTACGAAACAACAAGTTAATGCAAATTGTAATTCTAACGCTACGGGATGTAGCAAGATACCATTGAAGCATGGAGAATAAGGTATTTGAACAATCAGGAATTTTGAGCTCACCTGCGACATGGCTGTGTGACTGCTCAGTAGAGCGGGACCGGCATACTTGCTTATTTGTGAATATGCGAGATCAGAGGTGCCACTCTCTTTGTTTTTACACCAGATGTATAATGTATCATGTCTTGAACAATTGTTCTAGTTCAGTGATTCCCACCCGCGGCTCTCACAGCTGCATGCGGCTCGTAGGTAGCATTCTTGATGCTCTGATTGACCTCTAGATATGCCACAAAATATAATACACGACAACTGTTGTTTCTTAATAGGGTTCTGGTTTAAATCAGGTTTTTTTCCTTGATTTTTGATTTTAATTTCACCATTTTGATTTTAATGATTTTTTTGATTTTTTCAAATTTTTTGACGAGATGCGTGAATGTGGTTTATCATCGGACAATCATGTGCGTTTTATATAAACCGGACGTAGTATTTCGTCACCGGCACCGTTATGGTTCAGGTATTTGACAGACAGGCGGGAAAAGAGCAAAGAGCGGTAGTCAATCAATATGTTAGTGTTTTTGCTGTGGATTGTTAGTTGTCTACGACATGCTGCTGCTATTTCCGAGGCACTCGTGCGATACCGAAAAGGAAGCGCAATCCGGAATCTCTATCGAAAGATTCCCTAATCTCTGATGCTCAAGCGTTGCAAAAATCAGTTTGCAGTTATTGCGGGCTGGAGCGATGGGCCAACTAGCTGTGGAATGTGAACACAAGTAAGATACCATGTCATTATGTGTGATTCATATTTATGTAGCTGCTTGAATACTGGTTATGGATTGAAATAGAAACGAATCTGTGTGTACCGTAAACAGGAACGCATACCGTAAAACACCATGTCCCTAGATTTATCAGAACACGCGCATGACCTTCGGTGAAAATCTCACCCTTGACTCATCCCCTCAAGCTCGATGCTGAGCAATCAAAGGCCATAACTTTTGCCATTGGCAAACATCTATTGGGCAATCCCGCTTGTATATGTTAACCAATAATATGGTAGCTCGTAAGATTGCCATTTACGTTTAATTTTACTTCAGAAAAAGAGAGACAATACGGCACTTGGTTTTTGACTTACATGCATGCTGTGCTCAGAACAAGCAAGCTCCAATTACATATAATAACTGTAAGCAATTATAGCGACATCAAAACATATAGAAAGAAAAGATTTAGACCAGTGGTTTCAAAACTTTTTTTGACTAATCGCATGTCTGAATTAAAAATCTTGCATTTTTGCAGCCATCTCGCTGGACAATACCTCTGCTGCCCTTCTTTTATCAAGCTGGATGTGGCTCAAGCTCGAGATTAAAAAGACTATTGCTCTTTGGGCGGACGATAAAGTCTAATGTTGTCAAAGACGCAGCTATAAGACCATTTACTCATGTCGGGACCATCATTTAGTTTCATGGATTCTAGATCCTCGAGTTGGACAAGGGACATTAATCGCAAAAGAATTGTTCGAGACCTGGCAAAATGATTATTTTCAAAGATGGAACCAAAATGCAATGATTAGTCTGCTGGTAACCTATAATCGAACAATGAATTGGATTGACTATGATTGTAAAGTTGGTGAGTATAATTGTGTACACTCCACACACACTGAATGTCCCTTATCTTCCCTTGATTTTTAGGAATTTTCGATGCAGAATTGAGTATCTCGGTACCATATCTAATTCATCTGCCAGCATTATTCTGGATGGATCATGCAGGTGTTCTCCAAAGCTTTCAAGACTCGCCTTTCGTCCGTTGCACATGCTGCATCTTGTGAGGGGCATCAGTAATGTGCAGCAGCAACTGCAAACAAGAGTCGTGATTGCCTGCCACAGGCAAATCTTGAAGTGATGCTGCGAGTGAAAAATCACTTCATGGACTATGGTACTAACAAAGCAGATAAAGATTTCAGGAAGATCAACAGTTAGCTGGAAGAGACCAATCCATTGATCAAGATGAAGATGAAACTATAATGGATGGTCCCGAGATAAATCAACATGTTCCTCGCTACTAGAGCAGATCAGTAATGATTCTAACGACCCATCATTACCACATAGGTTAAACGTTTTCAGCTATGTGGGTGATGATTCACAGCCCCACATTATGAAAGTTTAAGCGTTATCATTCATCACCTTGATTGACAGTGACGTCATTCATCGCATTTTCTTTTATTCGTGTTGTTGTTGTTATTATGAGTAAAAAAATCAAAAAAATCATGATTTGAATTAATTATTCGACTAAAATCGATTTTAATCAGAGGCAAAATGATGTAAACCGGAACCCTATTTCTTAATGAGATATAGTAAATTTCGCTATATGAATGCTAAAATGAAGGATATAGTTAAGTCCAAAGCCGTTTCTGATAACCGGAAAAGCGAATTCTTGCAGCGTCAAACGCATTGATGAATACCCGTCAGAAAATTATATATATTGAGTTCTGCTGGTTATAGACCTTTATATAAGATCTTTGTACAGAGTGAGTTTCAACGCACGTCTGCTGGCATCAAAATAACGGCTCATAATCAAGTATAAATTGCAATATGACCAATATTACTCAGTCTACCCCCCCCCCCCCCGCAAACTTGTGCATCAAGTGCTGGAATGTTATGAAGAGCTATCACACATAACGACATATCTAGGGTGGCATTTTAAACAAAGGCCACATTTTGTTTAAGTTATAAAATCATGCCATAATTGTGTAAATACTTAATAAAAAACCTGTTGCATGAGCCTACGGACAATTACCTCCCGACATAGCCGACGTATACGATATGGGATGGTTGGAACCTACAAAATAGTCGGTTCAACAGCTATAGTACGTAGATATTTCATCAAAGGAGCTATATTTACCCTATATTGTCAATGTCAATCCACTATGACGTCAGGATTGAAGATTCGTGACGTCGTGGCTTCAAAAAAAACAATAAAAAACATGTTTTAAACAAGAGCCTTGTTTGAAACATGTGTGTTTTAAATTGATATTTGTTTTAAATGCAACGCTAGAAATAATAGTATGTTGCTGTAATGATATGGATATTTACTTTATTTCAACGTATAGCACTCGCATATCTACGTCTATCAATGCTAAAATAACCGATATAGAATCTATAGAAGTCTACATGTGCATGAGTACGCTTTTGAATTAGCTGGATGATGAGATCCAGAAGTAGGCTAGCTACCTTTAAAGTTTCGTTATAAGTGGCCTACTCGAGTGCTTTCACGCGGCTACATCAGTAGGCTACCATGAAGTTTGAAATGCGTCCCTAACCCCTCCTATTCCCGACAAAAATCTGTGTCGTTTATTGCTCACCTTGCAACGCACAGTCAGTACACTGTTGTGTGGAATTTTATGTTGATCTGTTTTATTGGCAGCCCGATCGCTGAAATACGTTATGTATGATATATCAGCGTCACATTTTTAAGGACAGGCGCAGTGAAAACAAACATACAAGTCCTTTTCGCTTCCAGATCATCATATATGTACTTCGTTGTGGCGCCACATGCCATTAAAATATCACCGTGCTCGTTGTACAGGCGTATTAATGTGCGCTCGATAACTGTCACTGAATAATTAGTCTAGTCACTGTTTGAGTAGTTAGAATACGCAATGTTGCATATCAAGAAACATCCGCGGAGAGCGTTCGTGACGATTTTCCATTGAATGCATCTGGTACGACCGCGAACGAAATGATCACATGTTTATAAATCTGATTTCGGTTTACAGGCAGAGCTAGTAATTTACGGATTTTTCCAAGGCAGTCTCTCATAGTCCATAACGCACACGTATAATCTCAGCGTCCCATACTTCCGTCAACGCCTCCCAATCGCCCAATGCGCTGCTTTTCGATGTCACAAAGTCCACCAGGGGGCGCTGGTGCCCACTCAATATTACGGAAACAGACGTAAACCGAGTCATTTTCTTTATTATGGGCAATGACTCATCTCGCATTGGACTCGAATGAGTGCGCATGACTCGATAAAGTCATATACTACTGTGCACATTGATTCAAGTCAATTGTTTGAATCACTCTCTGTTGCTTTTTATGGTGGCTCATTTATTCTTTCATTCCCCAAAAATCGAGCATTTTTACTAAGTTCAAGTACCGCCTCTTGATATCGACCAGAGGTGGTCAAAGTAGTCACCGTCGCTACTCAAGTAGAAGTTGAAGTAACGCCGGAATTTCTACTCAAGTAGAAGTAGGAGTGGTGGTTCACAAGTAAGTAAGTAGATATTCTACGCTTATTTTTGCCTACAAAACTGAAAACTGTCAAGTAGAAGTAGAAGTAGTACAAAATCATAACTACTTAAAAAGTAGTGTGAGTAGGCAAAATCTACTTCAAGTACTTCAAAAAGTAGAAGTACTTCGTTACTGACCACCTCTGATATCGACCGGAATATACGCTTACTGTAATAACTCAAAAGTGCTGAACGTCCCTGTTTAGGTTTATCACATGTAAATGGTACAGAGATCAATTTGAAACATATGCAAAGCGGCGAAGGCAAGATTTGGTACGCTAATCTGGTATGAAATCTTTTGAAATTGTGGCATGGCTTGATAAATATCAAACCCCCCATACCCCAACTAATACGAAGCGCAAGAAATTAGGTTTTTGACACCTGGTGTACTAAATCCTTGGTAAACCTGAGTTTAGTGGAAGGTCGGAAAATTTTCAAATCCTGCAAGGTGGTGTTGTTGTCGGCTGATGGTGCGAGAATCAAAATAGAAGGTGAAGCAATAATTCCGATTAAAATAGATGGAAAACCTCTCGACGTTCGGTGTGTAGTGATAAAATCGCTGATTCGCACATACGTTCTGAAACATTTCAAATTCGTACTGGATCATGGACGTCCAAGTATATGTGCGACTGCGTCGTGCAAATTTGTAGCGGGCAAGAAGAGCCTGTCACCGGGAAGACCCGTCGAAAGTGCCGCTGCTAGCGATGCTGAGCTGTCCGTTCAGAAAAGAAACTAAGAAGTCTGATTCAACGGATATATGTGGATTGTCGAGTGGGAGTGGAAGAGCACACCAGTGCTGAAGAATCGAGTCGGAGTGCACAGAATTGAAGACGCAGCGGTTTTGAGAAGTTCCGGTAAGAAATAGAACAATGGATTGACAACAGTTGGCTGTTGGAGACTCAGTCAAAAACCGCTGGCATCATTCTTCTAATCATCATCATCATCATCAGTCAGTTTTATTAATATTTTCATCATTTCAAAACATCACAAGACTGCGATACAATTGAAAAGATAGGAAGGTGTCGAAACAACTTGGAGGAGCCTTTAAGATCAGACACCCACCCGTGGGCGAAGCAAAGAAGAGGCATGCACACTGAATGAAAAGTAATGCAGAGAATATAAGACGCAAGCGACAAAATGAAGTGGGATGTGGCGGAGGGCGAGGTCGATGCTAGGTCGTGGTCCGGTAATCCTGAAGGCTGGCTAGTATTCATTTAGAAGAAATGGCTTGTTGTTGTTGTGCTAACGGCCTTTTGCACCACGGCCATTGAGCATAGTACACAAATAAAGGAGATAATACGAAATAATGATCAATAGCACAATGAAGTAGAATCAATCAGGTGAGATAAGGCGATTACAGAATAACACAAATTGATGCACGTACGAACATAACAGAATAGAATATCAGAAATAAATTACAGACTACGGTTATAAATAGCGGATGCACGATAACACAAATTCAACGACATACGGGATTATACGAGAATCAGTGAGCAAATCATCAATACGGAAATTCACTTTTAATTGAACACATTTATGAATAAGAAATGAACGATGAAAGTGATATTTAGTAGGGATGGTGTGAACGTGAGGTTCACGTTCGCGTTCTGTGTGTGAACCTCGGAAAATTTGAGGTTCGCGTTCACAACAGAACCTTAGTAGGTTCTGCACTGTGAACCTTTTTCATATATTGCCATTTTCACTTCATTATAACATCTTTGGTTCAAATTTATTGACTTTCAACTGCGGGCCACTCTATGCATGGAGCTAGCAGCATAAACATTCAACACTAAACGAGCATCCCCTTGACAATCTCAAAAAAATTACTTGTATTGTTACAAAAGTTTGCTAGAAATATCCAGCTTTCCGTTTGTGCATATTTAGTGTCTCTGTGCTATGAGCTTGACCCGCAATCACATGACATCAAGAGCGAAATACATTGTATTTTGTCAGCGAATGATCCTTATTCAACCAATCAATGAGATTGATATCGTCTACTGATGTAAAAATCTAGCAGGCGTACGGGGTCAATCTTGACTACATATGTATACTGTATCATAAAAACCAAATCCGTGCGACTGGGGTGTTGGCTATACTGCTGTATAACTTGTTAATGGGGTAATGTCGGTAGCAAGTATAGAAGCCCATTTTATACTCTGCTCAATATCCATGTGGCAATACTCAGACGCCGAATACATTGTCCGATCAGGTCGAAATTGTTGGCAAAGCGACGCAAGACACTGATTTTATGGGATTATTATATCATTTGATTGCCTCAGTTGATACATTTGGCGACGTTTAAAACGTCAATATGTACTTAAGTACTGAGCTATTATGTGACCCCGAGTCGTCGCTCGGTATCGTGTACAGTAGATTAATATAGGCAATCACCTAATTGAAATATGGGGTTGAAATTAGCAATATGACGTCACGTGACGTCATGAGGTTCACGTTCGTGTTCACACAGAACCTTTCAAAAAGGTTCACGTTCACACGAACCTGAACCTTTCAGAGGTTCAAACCATCCCTAATATTTAGAGCAACTAATTAGGAAATGATCCACAGTTTCGGGGTAGCGGCAGTAACAACACGCAGGAAAGTCTACCATTCCAATTTTAAACAAATGGCCATTTATTCGACAATGACCTGATTGCAATCGAAGGTCTACACCAGTCGTTCCCAAACGGTGGCGAATTCAATGATTTCTGGTGGGGAATAGACGCATTTATTCAAAAGTATGTAGGCCTACAGGACAGTCTACATATTCACGGATATACATGCGCAATTACCGTTACCAGTTAACTGCTCTGGAATGCATGTATCCAAAATTATATTGCGTGTTGTTCACAAACCTCATTTTTAACTCTGGATGGCCAATCATGGCGTCACAAACGCATCCAGCACGACTAGTTTGACGTGAAACAACGCTTTCGCGAAATTTTGAGCGTTACAGGTATCGATTCACAATACTTTTTATGTTGCAGTTACAGGTGATTGTCTTGCGTACTTGTGTGGTTGTCTGTCTTGTGTAGTCAAACCAGCAGATAGCTGATCTGTGATGACAAAAGTGCTGGGTAGTCGGGAGCAGGACGGTAACTGCCGCACCCCAAACCCCCCTCAATTGGGTGGGGGCGAGCTCGAAGCGGCCCAAAATATTTCGTGAATTAACATAAATTGAAGTATTTTTTTTGGAAATTTATGCCACTTTATCAAAAAATTTTCGCACTGCGTGCGCAATTTGGTATTGCCGAATATTTAATTATTCGGTACCCTTCCCCCACGAAAAGACGTAGAATTTATAGAAATGGAGACTTCGGAGTCAGCCATCACTGCGCCAGGACGCACCAAGGCCATTGAACATGCAACTCCGAGAAGTGTGCCAGAACGATCAGCAGCGAGAAGACCTTGGCCGAGAAGGAATGGCCTTGTGATGACCGAAAACTTCGATATATATACAATATACATATGTGTTCATTGGTCCATAGGCGGCTAAATGGCTGGCGCCAAATGTTCCTGTCCTGGCGATCTGAACCCCACGGGGCAAATGCCATTCTGCAGGGAAAAATTATTTGCCAGTAAAGCAATACCAATTTGAAATCGTGTGTGCTTTTTGCTTTGGGCGATTTCAATATCTTTTGACATAGCAGATATAGGAGGTCACGAAATAGCATAATGTAATGAAGTCAATATAGCAATGGGTCCGCCTGAAAATGTTTAATTCTCATTTAAGGGTCCTACCTTTTCCAACACACCTCACTCAGCTCTACCGGTGAATCTGATTACGTGAGCAGGAAGGGGATAAAAAAATTGATAACAAATTATATGCAATTCCCGATCATATTTACCGATTCAAACACGAACTATATAGATTTTTTGCGCTTCATGCGTTTAGTCCAAATAAGGCGACGCACTAAACAGTATACCCAATGTAGCTGATAAGTAGCGGAAAAAAAGCGTGCATGCTCAGCGGGGCTAAGGGGGTTCCGGGGGGCTTCGCCCCCCAGAAGTTAGGTTTATCACCCTGTTGGGTAACAAGATTAACGTTTTGGCGGGGCTGACGAAGTGCTATTACGGTCCTGGTGGGGAATGAAGGCTCGGAATAAATATGAAATGGGAATTAGGGATGGTGTGAACCTCTGAAAGGTTCAGGTTCGTGTGAACGCGAACCTTTTTGAAAGGTTCTGTGTGAACACGAACGTGAACCTCGTGACGTCATGTGACGTCATATTGCTAATTTCAACCCTATATTTCAGTGAAGTGATAGCCTATATTAATGTACACGATACCTACCTAGCGATGACTCGTGTCACAATGCTGAAGTAGCCTACAAATTGACGTTTTAAACGTCGCTAAATGAATCAAATGATATAATAATCACATAAAATCAATATGTTACGTCTCTTTGCCAACAATTTCGATGAGGACTTGTCAGGGAATATGAGCTTATGCCTCAACGGTCTAGGCCAGACCGGACAATGTCTTCGGCGTCTGAGTATTGCTTTACATCGATATTGAGCAGAGTGTTGAACGGGTTTCTATACTTGCTACCGATATTACCCCATTAACAAGTTATGCAGCAGTAGCCAACACCCTAATTGCACGGATTTGCTTATTATGATACAGTAAACATATATGAAGACATGATTGACCCGTACGCCTGCTAGATTTTTACATCAGAAAACGATATCGCTCTCACTGATTGGTTGAATAAGCATCATTCCCTGACTACATGTAGTGTATTCGCAAACGGAAAGCTTGATATTTCGTGCAAACTTTTGTAACAAGGCAGGAAAAATTTTTGAAAATGTTAAGGTGCATGCTCGTTTAGTGTTGATTGTCTATGCTGCCAGCGCCTTGCATAGAGTGGTTTGCAGTTGAATTGCAATAAATGTGAACCAAAGATTTTATATTGAAGTAAAAATTGTAATATATGAAAAAGGTTCACAGGGCAGAACCTACCAAGGTTCTGTTGTGAACGCGAACCTCAAAATTTCCGAGGTTCACATACAGAACGCGAACGTGAACCTCACGTTCACACCATCCCTAATGGGAATGAAGACAAAAAGGTTGGGAACCACTGGTCTACACTATCATAAAGGCGATTACCATAATCAGGGGAAGGATCAAGAACGGAACTGTTGAAGGACTTGTAACGAAGACCGTTTTCAGATCTCTGGTATTCTTGGTCCCACAATACCATGCAGTGGCGACGTATTATGTGCCGGGCTTCTTGTTCGGAGAGCGCCGGCATATCTTCGGAACTTGGAGTGGTGGTGGAGACATTCTTTGCCAATCTGTCAGCTTCTTCATTGCCGTGAATGCCCACATGGCGGGTATCCAAAGGAATGACACGTTGACGTCTAATTCACTCAATCGAGACATGGAGAATAATATCTCATAAACCAGCTTATGGCGCGGATACATGTTAAAGTTGCGAATGCGAGCCAGGGCACTCGAACAATCTGATATGATCAGATATTCGGTTGACGAGTTGCGATTTCTGGTAATCCAACTCAGCGCTGGGTCGATCACTATCAGTTCAGTCGAGAAAACACAATGCTCGACTGAACAAGCCTGGGCAACTGAAACGTCAAGTATTGCATTTCGACTTGAATGCAGACATACTCGACGACTGTCGGATAGCCCGCTAGATCAGTGGTTCCCAACCTTTTTGTCATCATTCCCTATTTCATATTTATTCCGAGCCTTCATTCCCCACCAGGACCGTAATAGCACTTCGTCAGCCCCGCCAAAAAACGTAGATCTTGTGACCCAACAGGGTGATAAACCTAACTTCTGGGGGGCGAAGCCCCCCCCCAGAACCTCCTCAGCCCCGCTGAGCATGCACGCTTTTTCCCGCTACTTATCAGCTACATTGGGTATACTGTTTAGTGCGTCGCCTTATTTGGACTAAACGCGTGAAGCGCAAAAAATTTATATAGTTCGTGTTTGAATCGGTAAATATGATCGGGAATTGCATATATTTTGTTATCAATTTTTTTATCCCCTCCCTGCTCACGTAATCAGATTCACCGGTAGAGCTGAGTGAGGTGTGTTGGAAAAGGTAGGACCCTTAAATGAGAATTAAACATTTTCAGGCGGACCCATTGCTATATTGACTTCATTACATTATGCTATTTCGTGACCTCCTATATCTGCTATGTCAAAAGATATTGAAATCGCCCAAAGCAAAAAGCACACACGATTTCAAATTGGTATTGCTTTACTGGCAAATAATTTTTCCCTGCAGAATGGCATTTGCCTCGTGGGGTTCAGATCGCCTGGACAGGAACATTTGGCGCCAGCCATTTAGCCGCCTATGGACAATTGAACACATATGTATATTGTATATATATCGAAGTTTTCGGTCATCACAAGGCCATTCCTTCTCGCTGCTGATCGTTCTGGCACACTTCTCGGAGTTGCATGTTCAATGGCCTTGGTGCGTCCTGGCGCAGTAATGGCTGACTCCGAAGTCTCCATTTCTATAAATTCTACGTCTTTTCGTGGGGGAAGGGTACCGAATAATTAGATATTCGGCAATATCAAATTGCGCACGCAGTGCGAAAATTTTTTGATAAAGTGGCATAAATTTCCAAAAAAAATACTTCAATTTATGTTAATTCACGAAATATTTTGGGCCGCTTCGAGCTCGCCCCCACCCAATTAAGGGGGGTTTGGGGTGCGGCAGTTACCGTCCTGCTCCCGACTACCCAGCACTTTTGTCATCACAGATCAGCTATCTGCTGGTTTGACTACACAAGACAGACAACCACACAAGTACGCAAGACAATCACCTTCAACTGCAACATAAAAAGTATTGTGAATCGATACCTGTAACGCTCAAAATTTCGCGAAAGCGTTATTTCACGTCAAACTAGTCGTGCTGGATGCGTTTGTGACGCCATGATTGGCCATCCAGAGTTAAATATGAGGTTTGTGAACAACACGCAATATAATTTTGGATACATGCATTCCAGAGCAGTTAACTGGTAACGGTAATTGCGCATGTATATCCGTGAATATGTAGATTGTCCTGTAGGCCTACATAATTTTGAATAAATGCGTCTATTCCCCACCAGAAATCATTGAATTCCCCACCAGTGCGGAATTCCCCACCGTTTGGGAACGACTGGGCTAGATGCTGTTCCACAATTGGGATCTGGCATACTTGATAGAGCAATGTGTAGCCGTTCGGTCGTAGTCCTCGCTATCTGACTGAATGCGGCTAAGTTACTTCAGGCTCGACTGGACCCAGAGACACGTTGCAGATTCGGCGGGTATACGAAGGCAGGCACAATAAATACATCAATACTTCCAATCCAATCCAAGACTTAACACAGCAACAACTCCACACAGAGACACTCCAAGACCAACTCCTTACAAAACCTAACTACATTCACTTCCAGTGTTGCCAACTCCGGATGGAAGAAAATCGCTAAAACTGGTGTCAAAAATCGCTAGATATCGCTAAATATTGAGAAAAAAGCGCTGAAAAATAGCGCTAAATCTGCATTAATTGCTAAAGGTGTTAAATTGAACCATTATATCAATACATTCTTCTCAGCTACATTTTACTCATCTGGGGCCAAAGTCACTTATCAAATTTCTAGTTCATAATACGTAATAGTCATCTCTAAGCGGGACAAAACGTGCAGTGCATTTCGATAAAGGAGATCGCTTTGCGCAATGATCGCTAAACGAGACCACTGACCAGGTTTGCTCTTTGCAGGCATAACCGCTCACTATATAAGCGTCCCTTGCTCAACGCGTTCGTGAATACGTGATGCGATGTACCGTGGAAATGCGCTCGACTTCTTCTCTAAACTGTGTTGGAGTAGCCTACTTGAACACGACATGTGACTTGACCTTACACAACACGACTTGAACCGGGTTTGCCAGCCACTATAAGTAGAGACCTTAAGAAAATAATCCGAAGACCAACCCGGGCCCCGGGGTATGAAATGTAATTAATCTGGTCTTAAACGAAAGCTAGTGTCACACTGATTCCGACAATACGAATTATATTCTTGTCAAGACAATGGAACGACCTCAAAACAGCCCCCAAAGTCTGAAAATCGGCATCGATCGGACCAATGGCTGGACGAAATTGGTCATTGTTATGTTCCTTGTGTTGCGGCGGTGCCATTGTTGGAGCAATGCCAGTTTTTAGACTTTGGGGGCTGTTTGGGCGTGCATGGTTCCATTGTCCGGACAAGATTTTAATTTGTATTTTCGAAATCACTGCGTCAATATCTTTCGATCATGGCCAATTCAGCGCTAAGGTCGCCAGATGTAGCACTGCCAATTATGCTACTTTTAGATTACTCAGCAAGAAGGCACACTGCTTGCCCATGCGTAACCGCCAGGAGTTGCGTATCTACTATATATTCGTATGTTAGTAATCTACAATCACATATCATCGGAGTATTCACTCCGGTGACCGGTATAGCCAATGCAGTCGTCAGTCAGAACTGATATTTATTGGTTATTTTCGATAAAAAAAGCGCTAAATAATCGCTAAATACTTTTTCAAAAATCGCTAGATTTAGCGCTAGGCGCTAGATCCATATTTTATGGCGCTAAACCGGATGAAAAATCGCTAGATCTAGCGCGAAAATCGCTAATTTGGCAACACTGTTCACTTCCTCCTTTTCCCATCCCGCATGCTACCTTACGCATGACTGGTCTTGCAACCGGAGTCATTATGGCTCCGGAGCCGAGAGGTTACACATCCCCGTTCCCAAGATGAGTGATCTAGTAGGAAAGATCACTCACAAGCGACAAGAGGGAGCACAAATAAAAAAATAAGTATAAAAAACAGAGCATAAAAATGGCAAGAATATGTACAAAGAAGAAATATGATCATGCAAAACCAGTTACAATGTCCTACAATCGTCAATAATGCAAAATCTCACAATATCAACCAACAACGTAAAGACAGCCACCACAACATCTTCAAAAGTTCACTCAACTGTCAAAAATACAAAACAACAGACACAATCCACCAACAGCGTAAAAGCAACCATTTGCCACAGACAGTTTCCAACAACATAACACCGTGCGCTAAAACCAAGCCATCAACTGAAACAAAAACACGTGTCAATACCCATCAACAATAGCAGTTCATTATCAAATCGAGATCACAGCTTTAACATCTCAACATCAGGGGCGTAGTCCAAGTCTGGTGTCAAATCCCAATGACCCACCATCTCATTCAAATATCTCTCAAAGTAAAAGTTTTACGGTGTGAGGGCTCCTTTGTATTCACATTGACACGTTCAATGGCCAGCTTACAGTCCACCAACGACTCGAAAGTTCTAAGTATATCCGACACATTTACTTCTCGTCCAACCAAGTCCCATAGCAAGTCTTTGTTTCCAATCGATTAAGCCACTGCAACACTTTCATCTCCACAATCCTCAGCCAATTGTTCCTCCATCACACTTCTTTTTTCACTATGGCAATCATCATCATTTGCATCACCATTTATCTCGGCACGCGACTTCAATGGTAACATGACTACCATCTCAGATCCGATATCATCAACAACAGGCGCAGTAATAGGTATTTCAGACAGTGAATCCATTTTACTCTCATATGCCAACACATCAACGTTCACAACAGCAACAGATTTTCCAGCTGACGAGCATACCGGCCAATGTACCAAGCAACCACCTGCCACCATATCCTTTTTTCCAACAACACGTGTGTCCAATAGCTTGACAATTTGTCGTGCTTCCTTCCCAAGTCTCCCTTTTGCTAACTTGTTAAAAACCCGTGCAAGTGCAACTTCTTCTTTCCTCTTCAATAACTGTCTTGCACCCAGTCCACCGCGTCCGTCTCCTACTGCAAGCGGCATCTCTCTACCGGATCCAGCATCAGGCTGCGTTCTCGCCATTTGTAGCCGTTCGGTCGTAGTTCTCGCTATCTGACTGAATGCGGATAAGTTACTTCAGGTTCGACTGGACCCAGAGACACATTGCAGATTCGGCGGATATATTACAACGAAGGCAGGCACAATAACTACATCAATACTTCCAATCCAAATCAAGACTTAACACAGCAACAACTCCACACAGAAACACTCCAAGACCACCTCCATACAAAACCCAACTACAACCACTTCCTCCTTTCCCATCCCGCATGCTACCTAACGCATGACTGGTCTTGCAACCGAAGTCATTATGGCTCCGGAGCCGAGCGGTTACACAATGCGTCTTCTTGTATTTCGTCCTGATCATATGGTATTTGTTCTTCGTTGACGTGCGTGTGCTGCACTTGCGTAGTCGTTGAAATTTGAGGGACATTGACCCCAATGCAACTGATACATAATGACGGTCGTTCGAGAAAGAAGAAACAAGGTTCGATCAGTTTTGGATTTTCGAGAACTCAACGAATTTGTTGAGTGCATTGGGGCAGACGTGGACGTTTGCCAAGAGAAATTGAGGAAATGGAGACAGATGCCGGTCGGCTGCGCACTAGTGGACTTTCGCGACGCATACATGCAGGTGCGCGTGTCTTCTAATTGTAGTCAATATCAAATGATCGAATTTGAAGGTGGGAGGCACCGGCTCAAGAGACTGGGATTCAGACTCAATTGCGCTATCAGGGCTGTCGAGTTGGTAACTTTTACCTCCAACTCCGATTCCACCTCCAGACATTTTCAATAGAGTGATTCCAACTCTGGCTCTGACTCCAGAGTCTTTAAACGTACCGACTCCGACTATTTCTTCACAGAACTCCGACTCTCACAGTACCACAAATTTTTCTTCAAACATTATATGCCACGGTGACGGTGAAATGACTTTCAAATAACCATTCAACATAGGCAAACATATAATTCACGAGGGCATGAAAAATTAACATGGAAGTATTCATTTCAAAATATCCTTCCTTTTATTCATATTCATTTATTTTTATTATTTTTATAACATGGGTAAGCCACGGATAGTCTAATAGCCTTATGCGTATGAATCATTCAAACATTATAATATATACTAAAATGTGCGTATTAACAATAGAAATGTAGGCTATATCTTGTGTACGAGTGCGTAACTAATACAGATATCAATGAATTATCTCACTAAACACTATATTGACGAGAAGTACACACTCTCTCACTACCAATAGACGATGTTCAGAAATGAAATGTAGGGAGTAGTCAAAAAAACATATGTCTACATGCACTTAGTCAAGTATTCATGTAGTAGGACTAATGCACTCTTGTTCGACCCAAGTGGCTGAGCTGAGCTCATATGATTAGTGATGCTATGCAAAATTGTTTCATTGTGGCACAGCTTGAGTTATGCACTATTCAATTAACAAGAAATGATGCCTTTCTAAATAGCCTTACTTTTTCATATTTCATAAGTTTTCATAACATGTATGTATATGTATGAGTCATTCAAACATGGCATATATCCAATCCCATATAATCAAAATGCCCATATTGCACACGGACCTCAGCTGACAACTCACACGCAATAGACAAATCTCGGCCCCTCAAACTAGCACCCAAGTAACAACCTTTACGTTCATTGTTCCACCGGTTACATAAAGCCGAAAATTAAAAATGATAGAAATATTCTTTTAGAGAATTACCGCTGGCACCATCGAATGTGTCAGCGGGTACTTTTACATAATCAGACGTGCAATAAGGGAACGGTCCCGCACTTCCTTCACTTTGGGACTACTTTGAGCACCAGTAGAAGGAGGGACAGACGAAGCCTCATCTCCACAGGAATCTATCACAATTGCAACCTTGGGCCTACTCAAATCCTCACCACCTAATTCCTCATTGCTGTCGGCGTCAACCTTAGGCTAGTTCACCATAGTTGCCAACATACCTCTTATGTCACCCATGCTACTGTTCATTAGCTGAAGCCCATCTTCAAATACTCTATTCATCAGCTGAATCTTCTCTTCAATTCCTCTAACTGGCGAGTGGAGAGCAGCTACATCCCCATTGACCGAAGTCATAAAGTTCGCAGCCTGACGCTTCGCTTCGTATGCCATATTCAGTGGAATTCGTTCAATAATTGTGTCCAATCTCGCCGGGCTCACTTTGACGTTTCCTCCATACCGGTACTGGTAACAGCTGAGTCTTCATCCGAAGCCGAAATCGTGTCGAGCACTAGGAATCTGTTGCGTGTCTCTAAAAAACTCTCCGTGGACAAGTTTATAGCATCAATTTTGTTATTTGCGTGCTCGCCATTGTGGAACACCTCTGTAATATGATTGGCCCTCGACACGAGGCGGACCTTGCAATATCAGTACCGTCACAATAGCAACTAAGAATCATTACGGATACACCCCTAATGGGTGGGCTGTCACACATATCTTGTACTCAAAAGAGCCACGTGGGGCTCGTGAGCCATAGGTTACCGACCCTTTTTTTGAACATTGCGCGGTTGCTACAAGGATATTGTCATAAAATCGATGAGCACACGTACTCTTATAACCGAACCTACAAAACATACTTGATTATCGCCTAAAAAGAGAAATATTTCGTCTGCGACATATTGGGATTTTGTGCGTATGCGAAGGCGTAAATGTAGCTCACTAACAAAAAAGAGATCGCCATTCTTAGTATCTAGCCAGAGCAGAGCAACTCGGAGCCAACAGTTTTTTGCTGCTTTGTATTGTGTTCGTCAACCCTAATGAAAGACACATTTATGGATGTTCTCGCCGGACATGTTGCTGCGATGGCCGAGTGGTTAAGGCGTCGGACTTGAAATCCAATGGGATATTCCTGCGCAGGTTCGAACCCTGCTTGCAGCGGTGATTTTCAAATCGAGATCGATTACATTATTGCATTGATGCAGTCGCACCAACGTGGGAAATATCATTATTCATTTACAGAATTATCCCGTAAGCAAATTTCGCATTAGGCGTTGGTAATATTTGGATCCGTTTTACCAAATGTCAAAATATTTACAATGCGCATGCCAAATATTCCTGTGACATTCGTTTAGTACTGACAACGACATTTAATGCAATTAAACAATAAATTTTGATGTGTTAACAAACCAGGCACAAGTTGCTTTAATATTTTGATTGAATAACATTGATTGAACAACAGCTTAATTATGCAATTCATTTGCGCGATAGAAATGCAGGGTATTTGGTTATGCCTCACGGAAAAGAGATGCGGTGACCATTCATTGCGGTTTTAAGTAATACTTTCTCACTGGATAAATAGAAATACGAAAATGAGTACTGCGATGCGACACAGACTTACCACTAAAACCACGTGAGAGTTTGTGAGTCTGGGAGATATGAAAACATGCGTATTGGAGTAACCTTTTCGCACGATTGAGCAACCGTGAATATATACTCAAACTGACTTTGAAGTCTGGCCTTCTGAAGTTGTGAAAGTAGGCAAAACCTACTCGAGGACTTCGCAAAAAGCATCACGTTTTTGAAGTAATAATAGTCATTATTCCTTTGTTACGGAGATTCATCTTGTGATTCGAATGCTCCTATATACAATTGAATAAATCGGAATATTTTCGTTTGATACTTATCAGGAGTAATCGTCAGCTGCTTTTAGATACAGTATACAATTAACTAACAGATGTATACAAAGTCTAGCCTAACTCATTTCTTCATACTACTCGAGTACTTTTCAGACCGTTCATTTTCTGCTTCAACAAGTAGATTTCAATATCCAATTGACTAACAAACGTCTGCAAAATCTGGTCTTAACCTACTTTTTCAAACTACTTCATGAGTACAATTTACCATGATATGATGGTATATCTTATAAGTGTATGTGTGCGCAAGAGCAACCCACAATAGGTAGAAAGTTCCTGCCACTGTCCATTTCAGGTTGTTTGATAGACTTGTGCACAGCCAATGATATATAAATGATTGTTCACAGCATATACTTTTCATAGTCATTTAGTTGCAATGTTATCCATGTCCAGTATGTCAACTCTTACAATCATAGTTGACTTGCAAGATGGTGACTTCGAAGAATGGGACGGGATAGAGACTGTCCAACAATCCCCTTCACTCAACAAATTTCCAGACTTTCGCATCATCATCTATTCTTTCAAAAGTCGAGGTGATCATGGAAGAAGTTGATCAAATCCGAGCGTCATAACAATGTGTCATCGGATGGGTATTCCAGAAGCAGGATTTTGAACAGCTTAAATACCTCACCTCTTCATGGACTCCTAAATGCGATGATACTAGTCGTGACAAAATTTCAATGAGGATGCCAACACCATAATATCATTGAGAATTTTATACAGGGTATAGATATTTCATTTACTATAACTCTTAAAAACTGCATAAACAACTTTTGTTATTATGTCAGACTTGTTGTCATCTAAAATCAGAATAACAAGAACCAAAATCATAGTCAACGGAAAGCATTCAAGTCAAGTCAATATGTAGCAAAAAGGGATTTTCATGTTTATGCAAATTACGATCTCAGATATAGCCTACCTTTGTTTAAGCCATCCGATAAATGTACTGTGTGCATCTATTTTTGTTGTAATTTATGAAACTGTGCTGTGCTATTATGAACAATCGAATAACTGTGCCTAATAGTTGATAACGTCAATGTTTCTTGTCACGTAACAAAAATAGATATTCTCAAATGTTATTTTTTCGAGCTTTCTTATTCTCTCTTAATGACAATAACAGTACCGTACTGCAGTTGGATGGTAGAGCAGCGATTTTACATGACGTTGAGCATCAGAGAGCATTGAAGCATCAAGTACCATGGCATTTGAACACTAGTATGTTTCCAGCCTCTTTAGAAATCAATTATTCTTTAGAAATTACCATATCGCAGGTAAGGCCAGATTTCCTGATCAGGCTAAAAATGATTCCAATAACCGATCAAGACTCAATCTCTTGGTGATATTGAGGTAGTCTGCTCGATGGATTGGCAAAAACTTCCTTATCAAATTTATCATTGTTGTTGTTTTGTTGTCTCCTTGATAAGCTTCCCTGCTCACGAATTTCGTTGTTGTTTCTGTGGCATAACAATATATCCAGTTTTGCAGTAGCGGCATATCTTTTTCCAGCTAGTACAAGTGAAGCAATATTATCTGTAATGCAATATGGCTTAAAATGGCAGTTGTGGCTGAACTTGGTTGTCGTATTCACAAGGCACACAAAATTATCCACAGGTTAAATTGTAGTGTCCATCTCCTCACCTCTCGCACTCGAATAATATGCATAGTCTTTCAGCAAGACTATTTTTCTCTGCATCAATCGATCCAATGAGTATCAATCCCTCCGGCACCAATCGTCAAAGTATTATTCATTTTGACTACAATCTTTGGAAATATCTCAATGTCTGAAGCAGAGTGGAACATGACATGGTTGCTTCTCATGGACTGCCCGGCGTGCCAGAATCCCATAAGATAATGATTTGCACTTTTATTAGGATCCCAAATTTTTTTTCAATTTCCTCGCGATTGTGGGTTGCTTTGCGGCTGTTTCAATACACGAACAATCTTTTCTTGAAAGTTGGAATGGACTACAATTTTTAAATTGGTCAATAACAGTCCTGTAAAAAATTTATGCATTAGACATTTACAGAATGGGAATTTGTTATGTCACAGTTTTGCAAGTCAACTACATATCAAGGTAAATATTCAAGCCGTCAAGTATTTTCCTTATTACCGCATATGCAATATATATGAGCAATGAGCATATCCAAGAGAAAGATTTTGCATTGGAGGATTGCGGTGTTACATTGCTGGAAAAATAACCTGGGTTTATTTGAGGCAGCAGTACATACAAATACAAGTTGATGCTCATGCTCAGGTCATAAAGCGTATGCAAATAGCGAAAAGTTATGAAGGTTATACATAAAATATCGTAGACGTACACACTATACAATGATGGAGGTTACAAAATAATTTCCTAACCTTTCAATGAATAAGACGCCATAGAACGTTGCTCGCAAATGCATAAATTATCTATTTTGTACAACCCTTCCAGCTATCAATCTTAACGAGTACTCCTTGTTAATTTTCAAGGTTTACAGGCAATTCATGGGGAACACTTCACAACGTGTAGTTTATATCGAAGAAGTACCAAAACGTTTATCAGGTATATTTTGAATAAATGGGCATTGGTAGACGTTTTCGGACACCCCGGTGTGAAAGATTCAACTATTGAGAGGAATACGACAGATCACGCCAGGTCGATGTGAACAATACCAACTATGGACTGATTATCCTCATTGTCATTCTAGTGCATTTGTAGCGTCCCCGATTCGGCGATAACTGCTTAGCGGGGACGTCGTAAAGAGTGTTCGGGTTCCGGAACCTCTCCTTGCGACAGATGGTTGCTAGCGCGTTACACACAAGTCCAGCGTTGTACCATATATGAATCAGTTTAATTCCATAATCCAAGACCAATCTTCAATGCAGCCAAATACGCCAATTTACTGTACACTAGTACACAATTCACAGACACTCGTGTGCACGACCCCTAACCAAAAAACCACGTGCCGACCGCCGAACTTCCGCGAACATTCTCCGCGCTTCTATGAAGAAAACGCGAGTGTGAGAAATCAAGTGTGACGACACCATGCAATTACTGGACTGTTACAAATCGAATACCAGGGTTTTCACACATTGTTTTGCTGATTGAATATTGTTTGGAACAATGCCGATTCTCATCATTGATGTGGATTTAACGGCCTGACCCGGTATAAAGGTATATATGTTAGCATTTTAGCAATCAGTACAATGATAGTTTTCGGTTAGTTCCGATTTTATATTATGAAGGTACAATCACTATATTGAAACTATGGTTGCCAGTGAACTCGGCCCTTGGTGAATTCGGCCTCACAATATTACAATATATACTATTTAAAACAACTTAGTTGCTCACACAAATATCGTAATCAACCCTTCTCTTTAAAAAAATCAGGCGACGTAAATGCTGCCAGAAAATTTTCAAATCCTCTTTTAACAATCCTTCAAGGTTCTGCACATCTATATTGACGCTCACTCACAGTATCTATTAATTTTTTAGGCTGTGTCGTACATGCATGGTTGCAACCGATGCTAAAATGCCTCGCAGCTAGTCGGTACTTTGATAAATGTGCATTGTTAAAAGTTATATTACATCCTAGTATGCAGCACTGCCTCATATGCTCAAGAACCCAACAAAAACTAAACCAATTGGGAAAATCAGTGAATTAGTACGCCAGCAAGGTCGATTGCAGCACTCCACCACAGTCGACATACGCAATCACGTACCTCTGCTCAAGCATATCCCACGACGGACTGATTTCGCCTGGAACCTATCTTATAGCGTTAAGGGGCGTGGCAGTTTCCAATCATTGTATATATATCATTGACTGTACATAGCGATCGTCGCCGATATATCAATTCGGGAGTTCTTTTTTACCTACATCTCCAAATATTCTGTTCTTAAAAGAAGCATGAAAGAACGGTGTATTCCTGGTATCGCTTGAAGTCGGTGACCACTGTGATTCTTTAGTCTAGGATTGTAAAACTTGTGAGTAAAGTTACTTGTGGACAAAGAGATGTTGGCACCAATCTCTGTCGCTACGGGAAGTTTCGGCTAACATGCGGCTGCGTTAGAGTGCGTTGCTAGAAAAGTCGACTTCAATAAAACCTCTCTCCAAAAAGACCGCCATATATTGGTCCTCGAAGCCTTTGACATTGTTGTCTGGACGCCGAATCGGTCGTAGCCAAAGATCCCTGTCCTCACAATTCAATTCCGGCGATTGATATACCACCCGCAGTGGAATCTAAGGCAGAGGTCTCAAACTCAATGGTACTCGCGGGTCAGTTTTCTAGTTTTGACGACGCCGCGGGCCGCAGCATTTATAGGGGCATTCTATGTCTTTTCAAGTAGGTATTTTTTGGCGGGAATGAATTGTCCTATTGAAAGTGAGCCGATCAAGTAGACTGACAGTAAACACACTTCGTCGAAATCACAAAATGTGATTTACTCTAGTTTAAATATAGGCCTGGCACGAAAAGATTCATCACATTTTTAACTATTTGAATATAATTGTTGTTGTATACTTGATATATAATTATAAGATATAGACACCATGAGCGGACAAATGTATGATGCCATTATAAAAGCTATCAGGTTATAATTTTGAAGCTACTATGAATATTTTGAATTTAACAGATTGATAATAGACTGATCTGAAATAAAACATTTTTAGGTTGGTCATTGTAAGTCCGATATAGGATTCGGGTATACTTCTGATATGTAGGCTATTAATCTCATGGCCAAATATCTTCAAATATAGGAGCCGAAAATATATAATATAAATATATTTATAAATGTGTTCTAGTGATTGAAATGTCCGAACGCCGAACAACCCACTGTTGTTACATCGTTATGGCGTACCGCTTCGGTACTCGGCCTTAATAACATGGCTTAGCGACCACAGGTGTAACTAACAGATTGCCAATGGTTGCCATAACTACTTGCTTAGTTAGCGAAATCTATTACCATTCCCCTGATACGCAATTAGTTCGTTGCGTCCATGCTTCTAACAAATTCACGGCATTCCGAGTCACTCCCAGTCCACTCGAGTATCATTTTCATTTTGTCATCGAGTTAGCCCGAGTCTGAGTAATTCTAAGAAAGGTCGCGTCCAAGTCCAACTCACAAATTTCAGTCACGAATCGTCTAAATGTCAGGTTTTGTCATCATGAATTGGAAACGTGGCGAAATAGTGAATCTTCCACCGCGTGGTAGCGTTTACAATTGATGTGATAGTGAAGTTTGATGAATAGTTTCAGGCTTTCGGGGCAATTTAAGGGGAAATTTTCACTTTATCACCTGAAAAGATATATGTGACACTGATATATTGTCAAATTATTAAAAATCTAAAATGTTGTCGCGGGCCGCACAAAATTCTCTGGCGGGCCGCATACGGCCCGCGGGCCGCGTGTTTGAGACCTATGATCTAAGGCAACCCAATTTGGAATGGCATGCGACTCAGAAAATACCTTTATATATTTTTTCTTTTAATTTGTTTTGGTACGAGTGAGCAATTTCGTTATATTACTGATAGCCACAATCTTCACAGGAGGTCCCGAAATAACAATATGTAGGCCTACTTCAACCAAAGTAAATAGTACCAAAAGCACAGCAATAAACTAACACCGAGATCAACACGAATAATATTTCAATCGCGTGGCTAGAACATGACTTAACTACGAGGTATATAGTTACATGCTTTATAATTTCTAGTACACCACCTGCACCAGCTACCGGATAATCTGGTCAGCTGAGATGGAGGATCAAAAATAATAGCGATATATGCAAGCACCAATATATTCATCAACTTCTAAAATAATCGCGCTTCGGACGACTAGAGCACTTATGCTTACTTACTAATCTGCACCAGCTTCATTCCATAAATATCTCCATATTTAGTGACATACGCCTACTATTAGTAGTGCATTTCTTCCGATGTGGGAGGATTTGGTCGCTAGATGACAATAACATTTACGCCACGATTTGGGTCGCGCTTGAAAATGTTCAAAAACCACGAACTTGAACCATCCAGCGCTTCGTTATTGCACTCTCGTTTATTGTACTTTGTAAACAATCGTCATTGTGCCTTGTACAGCACATGCAACTGTGCCACCATTGTTTTATGAGTCAGTGCCACGGCACCCCGTTATATTACTAAATGATAACATGCCAAGTAATTACTGTTTGCACCACAATTTCTATTAGTAATGAATATTGTATCATGGGTCGGCAAACCCCGGCACGCGTGCTATTTGTGGCACGCGAGATTATTTTTCATGGTACGCCAAATGATTTGACGAACACGAATTATTATAACCATGTTAGTTGCAAAACATGTCACACATAAAAGCTTAAATTATTTGATAAAGCAACATAATAAAGAGTCTTTTAGGGCATGTTTTAGATATCCTGGACATATTGTTTTCGCGGTCCACGCGATTTAACGTGACCTTATTTTTTGAATTTGGTAAACCCACTAAAATATATATAGGGCAACCTAATATCGTATGAAACCGTTCGGATACTTTAGTCTAGAAGTATGCATGTGCACTGTGCAGCCTGTGGGATCGCGAACATTTTACAGGAACCATCATTTTGGCCCAGCGCATTTTCACGATATGAGACACACGTTCGGCAACATGCGACTCCGTACTCTGTATGCGTTGCCAAAATGATTTACACGGGTTAACTCATTTTTATCATCAGGCCATCTCATCCTAGAATCGTTGATGGGCCTGTCACTTATTGGCTATGGTACCAAAAACAGTAAACTTGGAAACGATCAAGGCAGCCACAGAAGATCGATCATTTCGCAACTAAATTTAAATGGTGCAGACATTGCGTACATTATGCAGTAGGTTTAGTGCGGTAGCGAACAAAATTTATACCCTTCCCAACCAATACCGCAAGAATCACTAGCGTAACCGATGTCGGCTACATATAGGTGGTTGGTGTGATTCCTTGCTTGCTAAATATGACAAAGTTAAAAATGATTGGCACGCGAGTTGGTAATATATCGACATTTCTTGACATTTTGGCACGCTGCACTTGAAAAGTTGCCCAGTCCTGACATATAGATCAATTGGGCGGTAGACCGCGGCCTTCCGAAGGGTTCACGGGCCTCAATTTATGCATTAAGCGTCACACACTTGTTTTGTCGCTTTATGCAGACTCATATCAATACTTGTTGACATTTCTATCTAAAACTTTAATAAAAATCTATATTTTCAAAAATCCATATTTTAGGCATTTTTAAAATTTAATTTTTAGTAGTTTTGGCATTTGGTTTCCGAAATGCCGAACATAACACGGCCCGGTTATAACGCCAAACACTACAAGTCCGCTCGTTTTACATAGATCATACCGCACCTCAATGTTCTTCCCTTTCGCTCTCAGATGTACGCATGCGAGTATTTTTGCTAGCTGTCCCGAATTACGATATTTAACGAATAGATTAGGGTTACCATACGTCCTCTTTCAAGAGGATTTGTTCCCTTTTTTGACTTTTTTGAAAGCGTACTCGGAGGACGCCCTTTTGTCCTCTTTTTTGAGAATTTAGGTCAAATTTACGGCCAAAATCGACTGAGATGCCCTAAATCAGCACCGAAATAACGCTCAGGCGGGTATTTCAGGAGCTGAGCCGGAGATGACTTTTTTGTTTAGTCAACCACCTGAGAATGTGAAGGGAAAAACTGTATTTTGGCGACGAGCGAGAAAGATGACCATTCACCATTTTTCCACGATTTTCCACCGGTTTTGCAAGTCTGAAAATTCTGAAAAAGTGTCCTCTTTTCACATTTTCAAAATATGGTAACCTTAGAATAGATCTCCCCGTGGCAACTCCTTTATTTCATTGAAAGACCCCTAGAACGCTTTGTAACGCTTTTCTAATCGCGATAATATGACTGTACCAACACAATGGCTTGATTATGCTTTTAATGACCGCATTGATGTTATTCTCAAAAATTCATTACCGGCAAGACCTTTAAAAGCGATGTTTTGGAGAATATTGAAATGGAAGCAGAATAACGTTTATCCAGACTCCTCGCCAACTCATTGGCGTAAGCCAGGGGCGGGCAACTTCTCCTGTTGGCGGGCCGGATATAGGAAAATTAAATACTTGGCGTATCGGATAGCTAAATCGATACATTATTCGCCCATTTATCCACATATACAAGGAATCAATCGTATTTAATGAGTGCATTTTATCGACAACAATGTCACTTCAATGCCATTTCTCGCCGATAATGAGGAAGACAATGTGGATTTGTCCTTGATGTATTTTGCGGCATATACACCGACTCATGATATACATACCATAACCGTATGATGTGCATATGCCACTGGACTAGGAAGGTGTAAAAATAGCCTTGCACGGGCTTCTAAGTCTTGCACCACCGTCCATGCTATCTCAATACATTAGCGCCAAGCGCGGAAGTCAAGGATACCAGTGTTACTAAACAGCAGTGATGGTGTGAACGCGAGGTTCACGTTCGCGTTCTATGTGTGAACCTCATAAATTTAGAGGTTCACGTTCACAAACGAACCTTGGTAGGTTCTGCACTGTGAACCCATAGTGTCCTATATGGTGTCGACACAAGCAAATCTCACGCCTCAGTGAAATTGTATCACGTCACAATTTCCATTTGGCTACAGGCAATTTGAAGGTCATTTTTGACCGGCTTGCCGAGCATTAAATTTGGTAAAACGGGTATCAATCGAAAGCTGACTCTGCACTGATTACGAAAATATAAATTCTATTCCGCTCGTGGCCCTGGAACTCCCACAATCAGCCTCGATTTTTTCATTGTTATGGAGATTGGCATTGGGACGCAACAATGCTGAACAATGCTGTCTGAAACTTTTTCTCTTGAACTATTCTCTAGTTTCGCCAGACAGCATTGTTGCGTCTCAATGCCAATCTCCATAACAATGAAAAATTCATGGCTGATTGTGGGAGTTCCAGGGCCACGAGCGGAATAAAATTTATATTTTCGTAATTAGTGCAGAGTCAGCTTTCGATTGATACCCGTTTTACCAAATTTAATGCTCGGCAAGCCGGTCACAAATGACCGTCAAATTGCCTGTAGCCAAATGGAAATTGCGACGTGATACAATTTCACTGAGGCGTGAGATTTGCTTGTGTCGACACCATATAGGACACTATGGTGAACCTTTTCCATGCACTACAATCTTTCACGTCATTGTAACTCTTTGCATTTCATTTTCAGACCACTTTATGCATGGAGCTGGCAGCATAAAAAATCAACACCACGACCATGCTCCATGCCAATCTCAAAAATTTTACCTGCTTTGTTACAAAAGTTTGCTCGAAATATTCAACTTTCCGTTTGTGAATATCTAGTGACTCTCTGCTGCTGTGAGCTTGACCTGCAATCAGAATCACACAACATAAAGAACGAAAAACACTACTTGTAGCTAGTCATCGAATGATGCATATTCAACCAGGGGTTTGGATCCGGAGCCGGAGCCCCGGAGCCGTGCATTTTCCCCTGAGCTAGAGCCGGAGCTCTACATAAAATTCAGCCGGAGCCGGAGCTGGAGCCCGTTATTTGAGGAGTAGCTCCGACGTATTTCATAAAATGCTATTATATATGCAACAACCACATCTGCTGATTTATCATAATTGAACAGCAGGCCTGAATTTTAATGCTGTGTACTGCAATGGCATAGAGTAAAGTGCGTTCTAGTGCAACTATACAGATTGTAGTGCAACTAGTGCAACTATTATGTTATTGACAGCTGACAAGTATTCATTATGACGTGACAAGCCGGCACGGCGACACCTATTTTTCGTTGCTACATCGGATGTTACTGACGGCTGACAGACTCGAGATTACAATAGATAACTAACCTATGGGTAGATTAGTAATCTATATAGACTAGGAATGGCCAACTTTTTCGGCTAAAGGGGCACATGCAATTGACGAACGAGTGCGTGGTCCACTAGCCGCACCAAGCGGGTAAAATTTTAAAAGTTCATAAATAAACTAAGTCAATAATATTATTACTTGAGTTTATTGCGGGTCTACTGTATACCGCTTGCCCCAAACACCGCATCGGCACAGCGCCTCACTAACCAGCTAGAGGCCGCCGCCGCTCTTGTTGGCCTCCAGATCAACGCCAAGAACACTGAGGTTCTGGCCATATCAGCTCTACCGAAGAACGCGACACCGATTCAACTGGGAGAAATCGATCTCAAGTATGTAACGAGTTTTGTGTACCTCGGTATTGACGTCGCTGACTCTGGAAAAGCGCTCAAGGCGAGGCGAGCAAAGGCCTGGGGCGCGGCAAGACGGCTACATAGCCTCTTCCATTCAAGTGCCTCAACCCAGCTCAAGACCCGTATCGTCCGTGCCACTGTCGAGCAGGTTCTTCTCTACGGAATAGAGGCACTCACGCTGACAGAGAGGCTGGCTAAGACGCTCAAAGCTAACTACGACGCACTCCTCCGCTATGCACTCGGCATTCACCATTCACCATCCGGAGCATATATCCACGAATGCATTGCGAGAACTCACAGGAACGGTCCCATGCCGTCTACTGGCAGCTGAACGACGCTTCCGCCTAATCGGCCATCTAGTGCGGCATCAAGACGAGCAACCAGCCGCCGCCATCATCAATCACATTCCCACGGAGCCATGGCGCAGAGGTGGCTGGAATCGGAAAACATGGCGCTCGACAATGGAGACTGACCTAGCGCAACGCGGGCTGTCGCTTGAAGACGCCCACGACCGCCTACGTTGGAGACGCTTAAAACGAGCCTAAACTGATTATCTTGATGTTTTTTTTGTTTCCTGTTTTCTTTTGCCCTTTTCATTTTATTTTATCTAATTGAAAAGTCGATATATATATGTATACCGCCCGCAAGGCTTAGTTTGTAAGGACGCGACTATTCGGCGTCTGGCCACATCAATATCGAAGGTCTCCGATAATATGCGACAATCATTTTGTGCCTACATTTCACCGTCGACGATCTTTATGCGAGCGCAAACGCGAAAAGACTTTCTCCCGTAATTGCGAATGCAGTTAGACTCAATCGGGTAAATTAGACGTTTTATTTTCATTTTCAGTAGGGGTAGGCTACCAAGCAAGAAATTGTATGACAATTAAACACGCGAAGCGTGAAGAAAAATTTCACTACTATTTTAGTTTATTGTAATGTATGGCGATTTACTGAAAATGTGACTGGACCCTGGATCTGCCAATGCGTCGGAACTGATATTTTAGTCATCAACATCCCAAGTGTCGCACTCAGACTTGTAATTTTTGGTTGGCATTGCAAGTTCACAATCTGAGCAGTTTATTTTCGCTAATATAATAGGAAATTACCTCGCGGGCCACGCAAAACCCTCTCGCGGGCCACATTTGGCCCGTGGGTTGGCCACCCCTGATACAGACAGGCCCATTCGACAATTTCAGAGCCGGAGCTGGAGCCGGAGCAGTGGTAATAATGCGGCTCCGGAGCTGGAGCTGGAGCTAATGTATGATAGAAGAAAGCGCTGGAGCTGTTTAAATTTACGGCTGCTCCAAAGTCCTGTATTCAACCAATCAATGAAATTGATATAAGGAATATGTCGTTGTCAAATGCAGTGGTTCTCAATCGCCGGTCCGCGACGACTTTCCAGCCGATCCGCGAGGTACATTACAATTTTAAACCTATATTTCAAGATGCAATATGTTTAAGGCTTGTCAATTAATTAAATAAATTAAACATCAAATTTCAAACTCATTCGTGAAGTAACAGTAGGTCAGGAAACGTGTTCGATTTGACTTGAAGTTCGAACTGTGTCATTTGACGACATGCGAGCGATTCTTTCATTATGTGAAGGACCGTAACTGCCACATCCCAAACGGATCGGGGCCGAGCTTGAAGGGGACCCAAATTTATTTCGCGAATGAACATAACATATAGAGCCTTTTCCGAAACTTCAATCAACTTTTTTCATTTTTTTTTCGCGCCTGGCGCGGTTTAGTGTCACTAAATGTCTTGACTATTGGGTGCCCTTCCCTCACGAAATACTCATGATTCACAAAAATAGGAATTTCGGCGTCAACCATTACCGAGGCACGTCGCGCCAACACATCATGAAGTTTGGGCTTACGTATGACTACGAAAAGTGTGCGAAAAACTTGCCAGCGAGATGAATCTGGCCGGAGAGGACTGCCCTTTGTTGACCGAAAACTTCGATATATATATATATATGTCTAATTGTCCATAGGCACCAAAATGGCTGGCCGAATCTCGCTGTACTGGCAATCCGTACCGACCGGCAGGACCGTAACACCCGCATCCCAAACCCCCCAATTGGAGGGGGCCCAATTTTCTAGGGAGGCCCTTGAATATTTCGTAAATATAGGACCAGGACAAATGCCAGACCACACGGAAAATTATTTGCCAGTGAAGAAATACTAATTTGGGATCGTGTGCGTCCTTGGGTGAATTCAGAGTCTAGTCACTATGTAACAGACAGTAGGTCACGACATATTGATATGCAATGAAGTAATTATTCCAATAGGCCCACCCGCATATGTTTATTATTAATAATTACGTGTCCTAAATTTTCTAAGACGACACTTCAATCAACCCTACCGGTAAATCTGATAATTCTGAGTATAAAAAATTTACTGCAATATATATGCAATTTACAATATTATTGATCGATTCAGTCATGAATTGTAGAAAGTTCTCGCACTTGTCGCGATTATGTCACATAAACGCCCTGCCTATACTGAGTACATTTAATGTAAAACGTTGAGAACCACTGGTCTAATGTAAAAAATCTAGTAGGCGTATAAGGATCCTCCTTGATTTGATATGTTTATTGTATATTAAAAATAAAATCAGTGCGATTGAGGTGTTGGCAACTGTATAACTTGTTGATTGGGTAACATCGGTAGCAAGTATAGAAACTGTCAGAAGCCGAACACATTGACCCGTCTGACCTGGACCGTTAAGGCGAACGCTTATATAGGCTACCCTTGCAAGTCCTCGTCGAAATTGTTAGCAAAGCAACGGAAGATATTGATTGCATTGGATTATTATAGCATTTGATTTCTCAGTTGATATGTATGGCGACGCTTGAAAAGTCAGCATGTCGGCTACTTCAGCATAGTGTAGCCTGAGTCGTCGCTATGTATCGTATTATCGTGTAGGTGGCACTTCACTGAAATATAGGGTTGGAAGTAGCAATATGACGCCATATTACGTCATATGGGTCACGTTCGCGTTCATACAGAACCTTTCAAACAGGCTCATTTTCACACGAACCTGAACCTTTCAGGGGTTCACACCATTCCAACTAATCAGGTCTTTGGTCTGACCCGATCGGGAATCGAACCCACGACCTACCGATCAAGAAGCCAAACGCTTCACCATAACGCTACCTTGAGTAGGTGGCGAGGTACCGTAGTGGTATAATCCACAGCTACAACACCAATGAGTGGTGAGTTCGAGTCCGGCAGAGATTGACTCCAGAACTCCTACCTAAGTGTTGGAGGTTTATCTTGGCTCTTCCTCGCCATCTCATCCGCATAAGCGGTGTCTCACAAAAGCCTTGAAGTGTGTCGCCCTTACAGAATAAAAAAATAGGAAGTATCGGCTTGGTGTAAGTGACCATTGTAGTAGAAAAACACCATGATTACCACAAACAACATTTGGGTTGAGTAAATCGTAAATGCAGATAATGTGAGTCTTCTGGCTTCGACGAACTTACGAGTAAGCAAGTATTGGGGAATCTCGGCAGACTGGGGATGCGGGCCACATTATCATGTAAGACGGGAAACTGTCCGCGGGCCGTAAAATGACTTGACTTGACTCGGCATATCAGAAATGTGGATTGACTCGTGACTCGGAGCAAAATTCTCAGTGAACGTCCTGGGGGATAGGACGTGCCTTCAGCGCGATCATTACGTTTGCGAATTGGTCCGGAGAAAGCCTTTGTAATTAATTCCTGGGGCATTTGTCTCGCATACAGCGATACTGTGTGTCCATTGCTAGAGTTGTAGCCAGACGTTCTAAGACAGTGGTTCCCAACCTTTTTCGTCTCGTGCCCCCCTTGGCCGATATTTGAGTTAAAATTCCCCCCTGTGAAAAAGTTGCCTGTGACTAAAAAAATGTGCTTTTTAACGTGCAACCATTTGTAGACTGAGCAATTGATGGCCAAACATATTCAGATAAGTTCGAACTATGGCGAATGCGGACCGCACTAAACTTTGGTAAAGTACAGTCAAATTTGACCTGAATTTGACCGGTCGGGTAGCCGCTGACGAAATATAAATCGTCAAGTCCGTATGCTATGGACTTGAGTTGAATCGATGAATTTGGTACGGTATGTTTTTCACGTTAACTCATATGTTGTCTTAAAAAGTTAAACAATTCCACTAGCGGCCTTGTGCTGAATTCGGCTTGCCCTTGTCCTGCTTAGTAGCAATTTGGTCGAGAGGCTGTCGCGGACCCAACGAAATCGTCTCGTTAGCCTCATTTTATCGGGGAGTGTAATATATACGGAAGACATTTAAACATACACCTAGCATGAAATCCGTCAAAGAAACATTCAATTGTAAAGAACTAATTTCTACTTAACAGTTCTATACCATAAAAATCTAAATACCTTGTGAACCCAGTGTATCGTCCGATCCAATGCCAAAGCCAGCTTTCCCCTAAAAAAATATGACAGATTCCCCCCTAAAAATTTCAAAATCCCCCCTCCCCCCCCCCCCCCGGTTGGGAGCCACTGTTCTAAGATGATCGGATCTGGCGGCCATATGCGCCCAGCTAGTGAGGAAGCCGAAGGTCCTGCATCAAAAGGTAGGAGTAGCGGATCTGTAAGCCACTGCCCGGATGACACCTCGGTAGTTATTTCAGGAATCGCTAAACCTCTGCGACGGTACAATCCGATCACTGTCAATCGCAGTTTAGTGCGAGTCATTGACGGTTCGTACAAGGAAATTAAGTTCATTCCCTCAGGAAACCTTTGTGTAGTTTGTTCGAACTCAAATCAGGTGACGAAACTCCTGGCGTGCACCGATCTTGGAGAGGGAAAATTAAAATTGAAATCAAGGCAGAGCTATATCCAGAGGTGGTCAAAGTAGTCACTGTCGCTACTCAAGTAGAAGTAGAAGTAACGCCGGAATTTCTACTCAAGTAGAAGTAGCAGTGGTGGTTCACAAGTAAGTAAGTAAGTAGGTATTCTACGCCTATTTTTGCCTACACAACTGAAAACTGTCAAGTAGAAGTAGAAGTAGTCTAAAATCATAACTACTTAAAAAGTAGAGTGAGTAGAAAAAATCTACTTCAAGTACTTCAAAAAGTAGAAGTACTTCGTTACTGACCACCTCTGGCTATATCGTAGTAAACCAGTGGAAAGTCAAGGCGTCATATCGAATGTTCCTATCGATCTATCCGACCAGTAAATACTTGAAGCTCTTGAAAACTCTCGTGTCACGTTCGTACGTCGCTTTCCGTATCGTGGTGTGTTAAAGGTCCAACGAAGAGTGCCTCTGTTCTTTTATGTTTTGCGTCTCCCACTCTACCAACTGTGGTGCAAATAGGTTTTCTTCCATTCCGGACCAGGGTCTATAATCCGCCACCCAGCACTCGGTGTTTCAATTGTAACCGTTTCGGGCATAAAGCTAAGTATTGCAGGAGCGCGCAGAAATGTACGAAATGTGGACAGTTACATACATACGACAATTGTAATAATGAACTACATGGTGTCAATTGTGGCTTAGCCCACTCCGCGGGCTATGCAGGATGCTCTCGGTTTAAGAAAGAGGCGCGAATTCAATCTATTATGGCTAATGATAAGTTAAATTATTGGGACGCGCGTAAATTGGAAGAACAGAAAACCGCCCCTAAAGAAGCGGTAGTTGCTGAGACACGATCAGGAAGCTCTGTACGTCTGAACACAGAGGCGCATACACAGACAGAACGAGCGTCGAAGCCCGTTGCGGATTCGAACGCCGTCCCCATGCCCAGTAAATCACAGAGCTGTGCATGCCTTGCTCAAACAAATGGTAACATAACGATCCCAACCGAATCCTTCTTCACCTTCATTGCAGAAGTGATCAAAAATACCCTGCTTTCATTTGCGGAGAATATGATAGTTGATATCGCATCGATCATCGCGAAGTCCCGGTAGAAAACCTCGGTATATCTGTACCGATTCCCAGAATCAATAACGAAGTAGCGATGGACTTATCTGCCAACAGAGCAACTACACCAAATAGGCCAACCACACTGTAAAAAATAAAAACCTCGATTTACCGCGAAATGTTTGGAAGCACGGTAGCCAGACATTTCGTGGTAATCTAACATTACCGTTAGTCAATGTAAATTTAACTTACACTCGTCCGGTAATCTCACTTTACACGCCAGACTGTAATATTACAGTCACCTCCGGTATATCTAATCTACATGTTCTCCTGTACATTTGCGATCGAGACTGTCGTTTTACCGCCTACCTACCTACATGCTGTCCCTGTAAATCAGGATTACATACCAGCTTGTAAATTCACGTACATCCATACCTATCGCAAAGCAACCCGATGCAAAAATATCGCAACATTTTCTTCACATTTCCTAAACGACATTGGAACAAACTGTATATTCATTCATGATATCACGATGAAGTGGTTATCAATGGAAAAATATTGCTTCTGGAGGTCTAATTCTTCTTTAGGAGACATGCAGTAACACGAATGGTCTCAAGAAAACGTGAATTAATTCCACCACCGGCCAAACTTCCAATTTTTTCTTTTTCTCGTTCTCAGTCCTTCTGTGTAAGTAGTATCTTGCAGTTCCACTAAAAAGAATTCATGCGTAAGTCGCTATCTAAAGCAAAGTTCCTAACCTGGACAGTGGACATGACATTATAAAGACTAAGGCAAATAGGCTAACAAAAATATAACATGTTTTGAAGTACCGGTACTGGCACATTGTGTGATGACGGCTCCGCCTTTTACATGACATAGCAGAGATTCATGACTTCATCTCTGTATTGAAGCAAAAGGTCCCTAATTTAAGGTGGCATGTGTGGCAAACAAATCCAGCAGCGGATGAAAACATATCTATGCTATGGCCCGAAAATGACATTACCAAGCCAACAGTTTCAACCCCTCCGCAGCGGAGTATGTGGTCACTATATAAGTCGACAAATATCCCAAAATAGAACAGAGAATGCGGCGAATGAAATATATCAATCATGAAATCTAAGTCATCGAGGGCTGGTGTGCAGAGTCAGATATTCACGGTAACAAATACTATGTAGTACTGTATTACCTTTTAAGATGCGTATTCCATTCAGCATTCCTAGGAATCTTCAACGATCGTGTCCACTTTCTTCAAGCACAAAAAGCTTCGCTCCACCCTTTGCTCAAATCTCACTAATAGCCACTGGCCAGACGACACTCGAACGATTTCGAAATAAATGGTATTCATCCGCTGACACATGACACCAATAATATTTACTGGCCACGTTATAATGTTTGATCTGGGTCGTTTTTTCCATACAGAAACATTTATCATTGCATGTAGTCCCTTTTTTCATCTAATTTCGTATAAATTGATATATAATATATATTCCATGTGTTGTTCACTACTTACTGTACTTACCTAACTAGACGCTGCCTGTGATGTCACAGTTGTGCGTTGGTTGTTTACTACGAATCCCAGAAAAAGCAGTCACCTAATGTATCCTATTGCAGGTCGCCTTGTCCGCCATTATCAAATGGTCAGCTGAGCATGCGGTGCTGATATTTCTAGTTTCCCCGAGCAATATTACACATCCTGAACTAATTTTCTAACTTATCAGCCTTATCCGTGACAAGGAATGTAACCAGCGAGACTGGCCGTACAGCCATTGCCTTATAATATAATATGGCTACGGTGTACCACATTAGCTACGATTGTCAGTTATTTCTTGTACCCTACTAAGCTTAAATTGATACTAGGGCCAACAATTTCGGTATGACAGACCCCAGTCTCGCAAACGAGGTTCAATCAGGTCAAATCACCTCTAGAATGATATATCAGTAACATTCAGTTCTACGTATACATTGGCTGCAGCGATTTTGAAGCTAATCAATTTTGCCAATAGCCCGGTAAACTGCAGTAACGAGTAACTGTCTGTAATTTTGCGAAGAAATTCTGGCAACTCACTTTACAGCTATATTAAGGTAATATTACATATCAAAATGTAAAATGACAAGCTACGCACAGTAATTGGCTGCGACCGGTAATTCGTGGTAAAATTTACAGAGATTTCCCAGTAAATCTACCAGATTTTTTACAGTGCATAGTTTCGAATGTAGAACCGGTCATCTCCATCCCTGACATGCAACGGTTTGAGCCACATGGCTTCACCTTGGCGACACCAATTATTGCCTCTATTGCCAACCCGCAATAGTTCATCTATTCCTGACTCCAATGTATCGAGTAACGGAACACAATGCCGATAAGAATCATGCAATGGAACTGTAGAGGGATATATCGGAAAGTTCACGAATTGAAATATTACTTGGAAAATCCTGACAAAATGCCCGACATCATTGCCCTGCAGGAAACGCACCTGAGCGATAAGTACACGCCCAGAATTGCGAATTACAAACTTACCAGAAAAGATCGCGACCAGCACGGAGGAGGTGGCTGTATCTTTGCCAGACAAGACCTGTCTTTCTTCGAAGTCCCCATAGATAACATTTATCCTATAGAGGCCCAGATTATCAAATTGCACGATTTGAAAATAATGAACGTGTACATCCCACCGAATCGAGCAATTTCACACGCTCTCTTCGAGCGATGCTTTGCTCAGTGCAACTCGAGAACGATCCTGTTGGGTGACTTCAATTCTCACCATCCAATATAGAGCAGTGGCGCCATCAATACAAATGATCGTCATCTTCACTCAATAACATACGATAATGACTAATAGGTTGTTATCAATGCAACAACGCCAACTCGTATTGATATTTCCGTATCAAGTACCACACGGACTTCACTTTTAGACCTATGCATTGCATCTCGAGATATCGCCCCGAATGTTGTGACCTCGGTGACGGACGAACTATTGGGGAGCGAACATTTTGTTGTTATGAACAACTTGCAGCTATCCAGTCACGGAGATGACTTCCATTACCGGTCTTGGTCCTTCAAGAAAGCCGACTGGAACGTCTTTAAAAAGCTGTGTTCGCAATAGCCTACCTTAAAAATCTTGACGAGATTACCATAGAAAAGATCAGCAACTCGATAATCAAAGCCGCGACCGAAAGCATACCCCTCACAAAACATATCAAAGGAAAGAGTTCCGTCCCATGGTGGAACGAGAGTTGCTCCAGGGCGGTTCGCCGGAAACGGGCGGCCTTCTGCAAATTGAAGCGATCATTCAGAATGGAAGATATCGTAGTCTTCAAACAAAGGCGAGCAGACGCTAGAAGGATCATACTTTCAGCCAAAAAATCCTACTGGGATAACTTCTGTAGTTCTCTTAATCACAATTCTAAGTTGTGCCAAGTGTGGCGTTTCGTGCGATCGATTAACGGCTGCAGCAGATCCTGGAACCAGATCCGTGTACTCAATCATCTTGACAACCATCTGACTGACAACAAGGACAAGGCCAATGCTCTTTCAAATAGTTTTGCTGAATTCAGCAGCAACGATAATTTAGATTGCCAATTCCTTCATCGGCGAGCTTTAATGGAAACCAATCTTTCGTTGCACCCTATTGAAAATAAAACCCAAACACACGGAGTAAACGCGCCATTCAATATGGTAGAAATGAAACGGATGATAAATAATCACAAAAGCACTTCTCCGGGAGCGGACAGAATCTGCTATCAGATGCTGCAGCAACTGGACGAGGAAAGTCAGTTGGTGATGCTAACAGCCATCAATAACATTTGGGCAGTTGGTTCTTGTCCCGAATCCTGGCAGCATTCAATTGCTGTGCCCAAACTTAAGCAAGGTAAAGATGAAACCAAGACATCCTCCTATCGTCCTACCTCACTCGCCAGCAACATGTGTAAAACAATGGAGCGGATGGTTGCAAATCGTTTAGAATGGTGGCTCACTGGAAACAATTTGTTGAACCACCATCAGAGTGGGTTTCGTCGACATAGGTCCACAAACGACTGTATTCTTGCGTTACATGACCATGTATTGTATATAAAGCCATTTGGACCAAGCGGTATGCCATAGCAGTTTTCTTAGATATAGAAAAGGCATACGACATGGTATGGAGAAACGGAGTCATTCTCAAGCTTCAACGTCTCGGTCTTGCACGTAATATTCTCCATTGGTTACACTCCTTCATGGCACATCGGACGTTCCAAGTTGGCATTGGCAACAGATTATCGGACGTGCATGAACTTGCGAATGGAATCGTGCAGGGAAGTGTTATTAGTCCTCTGCTTTTCTCAATAATGATGAACGGCCTTCCTGACGAAATTACAACGAACATCAATTTGTTTGCCGACGATGTCTGCATATGGGATTCTAGTTTGGTCATGAACAATGTGCAGAAAGATGTTCTGGATTCTCTCGATACAATCAGGAAATGGTCCGAGCAATGGGGTTTCAAAATCAATATATCCAAATCTGCAGCCATAGTTTTCACGAGGCGCCGCAAAGTCCCCATGATTCGTCTTAGTCTAGGCAATTCCATTTTGTCAGTCGTAAAGGAATTCAAGTACCTTGGAATCCTATTCGATTATCGATTAAACTATCGGAGTCACGCTCGCGCGTCAGTTACTGCGAGATGTAGTAAACGGATGAAACTGTTACGTCTTCTATCAGGGACATCTTGGGGCGCCTCGAAATCGAGCTTATTGACGCTATACAGATCCACCATACGCTCAATAATCGACTATGGTTCCGAAGCATACCTACTCTCCCAGAAATACGTCATCCCACTTTTGCAAAACAAATCACCGAAGAATACATGCACGAGTAATATGCGGGGAGCACCAGAATTCATACTGATGGTCGAAAAACGCATCGGGCTGTGGTTCATGTTTCTTGATTGAGAACAGAGACGACTGTTACAGCTACACCCTCGACGGTCACTTATCCGTCTTCTCGACAGAATTGACTGCCATTTAGAATAGTTTAGAATGGGTCAAACGCAATGGTACGCTGGAAAGTCTAGTGGCTATTTTGTCGGACAGCCAGAGCACTCTCGAGGCGATTCGAAATTGTTCTCCGGACAATGAACTCATCGCCGATATCCTCCTCGTAGGATCGGATTTACATGCACTAGGAATCGAAGTTGTTCTCGCCTTGATCCCTGGCCATAAAGGTATCCGCGGCAACGAAAAAGCCGACGAAATCGCACAAAGAGAAGCACTGATGCCACTCGTGCGAGATCCAAACCTTCAACCGATGACATGGATGCCCATGACGACGACTCGCAATATAGAAAAATTATTGGAGATATCAGGGACATTAAAGGGGTACTGCGCTCAAAAAATGATGTGGTCTCAAATTGAAGAGTAGAACGAAAAAAAAATTTTGGCCGCAGCCGTTTTCTTCAGAACGCCACCGTAATGGAGCTGCAATTTATTGAAATTTCCAGAGTTGCAGCAGTCGCGGCTCCGGATAATCTCTTAACCCGTAACATGGCACGATGACTTCATCGTCGCACTTGCTCGACGCGATTACGCAGAGGACGAAGTTTAGATAGTTGTCAGTCGATGTTATGAATGACTCATGTCTTGCACACCAAGGCGGCGCTCAACGTACGGTGTTAGGTCAGGAGGATTTGTGTCTGGAGCTTGTCACGACTCTATAGTATTTGCCAGTTGAATGGTACTGAGATGCCGTTACAGTTGTATATTGATGCAGATACAGCTGTCATTTTCAAGATGTATTATTGACTGCACAGTGCACAACCTTTGGAGTAGTGGTCTTGCGGAATATACAGACACATGATATTTGTTAGACATATTTGCTTCAGAACATCGGCTGACAACTATCTGAAGCTCGTCCTCTGCGTGACTGCGTAATCGCGTCGAGCAAGTGCGACGATGAAGTCATCGTGCCATGTAACGGGTTAAGAGACTATCCGGAGCCGCGACTGCTGCAACTCTGGAAATTTCAATAAATTGCAGCTCCATTACGGTGGCGTTCTGAAGAAAACGGCTGCGGCCAAAATTTTTTTTTCGTTCTACTCTTCAATTTGAGACCACATCATTTTTTGAGCGCAGTGCCCCTTTAACCCAATTATCGATTTGTCACGCAGGGAATCTGGAATCCCAATTAAACTGCAGACTGGTCACTAGGGTTGTTCAAAAAAAACTTTTTTTTCCAAATCTCACTCGCCTAATGACTAAATCGTCAGGTTGTCCAAGAAAACGATGCACACCAAATTTGAATCAATTCCAACCAGTCAAGGCCGTGCAATCTTGAATTGAAATTTTTAATTTATTAATAAAAATAAAAAATAAAAAATTCTCAAATTTTTCTGTCAACCCCATGAAATTGTTGAGCTGTCTTCAAAGACGATGCAAAACAAATTTGAGTCGATTTCGACTTGTAGAAGCGGAGTAATTCGCGTTTTTCGTTGATAATTGTCGGATTATCTTTGATCCGGGGATTATCAACGAAAAACTCAAATAGTTCCGCTTCTACTAGTCGGAATTGACTCAAATTTGTTTTGCATCGTCTTTGAAGACAGCTCAACAATTTCATGGGGTTGACAGAAAAATTTGAGAAATTTTTATTTTTTATTTAAATTATTAAATTAAAAATTTCAATTCAAGATTGCACGGCCTTGACTGGTTGGAATTGAGTCAAATTCGGTGTGCATCGTTTTCTTGGACAATCTGACGATTTAGTCACTAGGCGAGTGAGATTTGGAAAAAAAAGTTTTTTTTGAACAACCCTACTGGTCACTCTAGGCTGAACGGTCATCTACACAGAATTAAATGTAATCAAAATGGCCTTTGTGATGCATGCGGGATCAAAGAAACCGTCGAGCATTTCCTCCTTCATTGCCCTAAATATGACCGTGCCAGGATCAATCTAATTCAGACTGCTGACCAAAACAGAGTACCCCTAACGCCAGAGTCACTACTCACAGACGCACATACTATATGGCCGGTCATCGAATTCACGATTTCAAGTGGCAGGGATATATAAAGAATTGTAATTCCTTCAGATAGTACAGGAGTATTTATCGCCAGATATCGTCCTGGGGCAAAAAGCCGATTATAGCTAAGCCCCACTACCCCCCTCATACCTACCTACCAGAAAAAAAAACAAGCGAAGCTTTTCGAGCTGTTAGTCAAAAAATAGAGAAACGAATTGATAAAATGCAATACATTAACCTTTTGCAAATTGATATGATACAATTCGAGCCTGCGCCAACGGTTGAAGACTATATCAACTATTTTCGAATTCAATTTCAACAAAACAAGAGTTTTGGTTAAGTGAAGAACACAGAACAGAACAGAAATAGACATTTTGCTATTAAATTACTTTACTATACTATAGTTTACGACCACGTAGGCTGTAAGCTTCGATCACTTCGTTTGCGATCAATATTTTTGTGAGAGAACAATGGAGGCTCAGTGAAATGCGCGATCATTGAATGATAGGTCGTTATCACGGGTTACACCAGCGTTGCTCGAACAATCTGAACATATGCAAGATACATTGACTTTTATCGGCACCGATTACTTGACGACTTGAAATTGACTCCTGAATTTTGCTCCGAGTCACGAGTCAATCCACATTTCTGATATGCCGAGACAAGTCAAGTCAAGTCAAGTCAAGTTATTTTAGCAAAGTGACTCGAGTCAAGTCAAGTCATACGAAAAAGTGACTCGAGTCACTGCTTGCTCGAGTCACACTGCTGAGTAGTCGATAGAGCAGAAATCCACTGGTATACGCAGAGGAGTACTGGTCTTTGGTATTCGAGCGTTGGACGACGTCGAGGTAGGACGTTCTCATTTTTCTGCGCAGATCCAAACGACTTTTGCAGTCATCAATGGAGATACCGCTCCGTGTGGACCAGGTGTAGTCGCTTTGACTTAATAGTAATATATATTCGAATTCCTATATACATTCACTTGACTCTCTTTATTTAGTTTTAACAACATTTAGATGCATAACGGAGGCGTCGGTCACAAGCGTACCGCATACGATGAATCAATTGATCCCACTGCTAAAACTAACGCACGCCCTGACGAGAATATACATTTGCCGTGGCTGGGCCGTGCGCTCCCACTCTTCTCGCTGTGACAAAAAGTTGATTTCTGCTGTTGATCGCATTCACGGCAATGAAAAACCAATGACCGGTCATGCGAAAAGATTGTCTTACTGATACTTCCTATTATGAATTTTGACTAACAGCTCGAAAAGCTTCGCTTGTTTTTTTTTCTGGTAGGTAGGTATGAGGGGGGTAGTGGGGCTTAGCTATAATCGGCTTTTTGCCCCAGGACGATATCTGGCGATAAATACTCCTGTACTATCTGAAGGAATTACAATTCTTTATATATCCCTGCCACTTGAAATCGTGAATTCGATGACCGGCCATATAGTATGTGCGTCTGTGAGTAGTGACTCTGGCGTTAGGGGTACTCTGTTTTGGTCAGCAGTCTGAATTAGATTGATCCTGGCACGGTCATATTTAGGGCAATGAAGGAGGAAATGCTCGACGGTTTCTTTGATCCCGCATGCATCACAAAGGCCATTTTGATTACATTTAATTCTGTGTAGATGACCGTTCAGCCTAGAGTGACCAGTAGGGTTGTTCAAAAAAAACTTTTTTTTCCAAATCTCACTCGCCTAGTGACTAAATCGTCAGATTGTCCAAGAAAACGATGCACACCGAATTTGACTCAATTCCAACCAGTCAAGGCCGTGCAATCTTGAATTGAAATTTTTAATTTAATAATTTAAATAAAAAATAAAAATTTCTCAAATTTTTCTGTCAACCCCATGAAATTGTTGAGCTGTCTTCAAAGACGATGCAAAACAAATTTGAGTCAATTCCGACTAGTAGAAGCGGAACTATTTGAGTTTTTCGTTGATAATCCCCGGATCAAAGATAATCCGACAATTATCAACGAAAAACGCGAATTACTCCGCTTCTACAAGTCGAAATCGACTCAAATTTGTTTTGCATCGTCTTTGAAGACAGCTCAACAATTTCATGGGGTTGACAGAAAAATTTGAGAATTTTTTATTTTTTATTTTTATTAATAAATTAAAAATTTCAATTCAAGATTGCACGGCCTTGACTGGTTGGAATTGATTCAAATTTGGTGTGCATCGTTTTCTTGGACAACCTGACGATTTAGTCATTAGGCGAGTGAGATTTGGAAAAAAAAGTTTTTTTTGAACAACCCTAGTGACCAGTCTGCAGTTTAATTGGGATTCCAGATTCCCTGCGTGACAAATCGATAATTGGGTTAAAGGGGCACTGCGCTCAAAAAATGATGTGGTCTCAAATTGAAGAGTAGAACGAAAAAAAAATTTTGGCCGCAGCCGTTTTCTTCAGAACGCCACCGTAATGGAGCTGCAATTTATTGAAATTTCCAGAGTTGCAGCAGTCGCGGCTCCGGATAGTCTCTTAACCCGTTACATGGCACGATGACTTCATCGTCGCACTTGCTCGACGCGATTACGCAGTCACGCAGAGGACGAGCTTCAGATAGTTGTCAGCCGATGTTCTGAAGCAAATATGTCTAACAAATATCATGTGTCTGTATATTCCGCAAGACCACTACTCCAAAGGTTGTGCACTGTGCAGTCAATAATACATCTTGAAAATGACAGCTGTATCTGCATCAATATACAACTGTAACGGCATCTCAGTACCATTCAACTGGCAAATACTATAGAGTCGTGACAAGCTCCAGACACAAATCCTCCTGACCTAACACCGTACGTTGAGCGCCGCCTTGGTGTGCAAGACATGAGTCATTCATAACATCGACTGACAACTATCTAAACTTCGTCCTCTGCGTAATCGCGTCGAGCAAGTGCGACGATGAAGTCATCGTGCCATGTTACGGGTTAAGAGATTATCCGGAGCCGCGACTGCTGCAACTCTGGAAATTTCAATAAATTGCAGCTCCATTACGGTGGCGTTCTGAAGAAAACGGCTGCGGCCAAAATTTTTTTTTCGTTCTACTCTTCAATTTGAGACCACATCATTTTTTGAGCGCAGTACCCCTTTAATGTCCCTGATATCTCCAATAATTTTTCTATATTGCGAGTCGTCGTCATGGGCATCCATGTCATCGGTTGAAGGTTTGGATCTCGCACGAGTGGCATCAGTGCTTCTCTTTGTGCGATTTCGTCGGCTTTTTCGTTGCCGCGGATACCTTTATGGCCAGGGATCAAGGCGAGAACAACTTCGATTCCTAGTGCATGTAAATCCGATCCTACGAGGAGGATATCGGCGATGAGTTCATTGTCCGGAGAACAATTTCGAATCGCCTCGAGAGTGCTCTGGCTGTCCGACAAAATAGCCACTAGACTTTCCAGCGTACCATTGCGTTTGACCCATTCTAAACTATTCTAAATGGCAGTCAATTCTGTCGAGAAGACGGATAAGTGACCGTCGAGGGTGTAGCTGTAACAGTCGTCTCTGTTCTCAATCAAGAAACATGAACCACAGCCCGATGCGTTTTTCGACCATCAGTATGAATTCTGGTGCTCCCCGCATATTACTCGTGCATGTATTCTTCGGTGATTTGTTTTGCAAAAGTGGGATGACGTATTTCTGGGAGAGTAGGTATGCTTCGGAACCATAGTCGATTATTGAGCGTATGGTGGATCTGTATAGCGTCAATAAGCTCGATTTCGAGGCGCCCCAAGATGTCCCTGATAGAAGACGTAACAGTTTCATCCGTTTACTACATCTCGCAGTAACTGACGCGCGAGCGTGACTCCGATAGTTTAATCGATAATCGAATAGGATTCCAAGGTACTTGAATTCCTTTACGACTGACAAAATGGAATTGCCTAGACTAAGACGAATCATGGGGACTTTGCGGCGCCTCGTGAAAACTATGGCTGCAGATTTGGATATATTGATTTTGAAACCCCATTGCTCGGACCATTTCCTGATTGTATCGAGAGAATCCAGAACATCTTTCTGCACATTGTTCATGACCAAACTAGAATCCCATATGCAGACATCGTCGGCAAACAAATTGATGTTCGTTGTAATTTCGTCAGGAAGGCCGTTCATCATTATTGAGAAAAGCAGAGGACTAATAACACTTCCCTGCACGATTCCATTCGCAAGTTCATGCACGTCCGATAATCTGTTGCCAATGCCAACTTGGAACGTCCGATGTGCCATGAAGGAGTGTAACCAATGGAGAATATTACGTGCAAGACCGAGACGTTGAAGCTTGAGAATGACTCCGTTTCTCCATACCATGTCGTATGCCTTTTCTATATCTAAGAAAACTGCTATGGCATACCGCTTGGTCCAAATGGCTTTATATACAATACATGGTCATGTAACGCAAGAATACAGTCGTTTGTGGACCTATGTCGACGAAACCCACTCTGATGGTGGTTCAACAAATTGTTTCCAGTGAGCCACCATTCTAAACGATTTGCAACCATCCGCTCCATTGTTTTACACATGTTGCTGGCGAGTGAGGTAGGACGATAGGAGGATGTCTTGGTTTCATCTTTACCTTGCTTAAGTTTGGGCACAGCAATTGAATGCTGCCAGGATTCGGGACAAGAACCAACTGCCCAAATGTTATTGATGGCTGTTAGCATCACCAACTGACTTTCCTCGTCCAGTTGCTGCAGCATCTGATAGCAGATTCTGTCCGCTCCCGGAGAAGTGCTTTTGTGATTATTTATCATCCGTTTCATTTCTACCATATTGAATGGCGCGTTTACTCCGTGTGTTTGGGTTTTATTTTCAATAGGGTGCAACGAAAGATTGGTTTCCATTAAAGCTCGCCGATGAAGGAATTGGCAATCTAAATTATCGTTGCTGCTGAATTCAGCAAAACTATTTGAAAGAGCATTGGCCTTGTCCTTGTTGTCAGTCAGATGGTTGTCAAGATGATTGAGTACACGGATCTGGTTCCAGGATCTGCTGCAGCCGTTAATCGATCGCACGAAACGCCACACTTGGCACAACTTAGAATTGTGATTAAGAGAACTACAGAAGTTATCCCAGTAGGATTTTTTGGCTGAAAGTATGATCCTTCTAGCGTCTGCTCGCCTTTGTTTGAAGACTACGATATCTTCCATTCTGAATGATCGCTTCAATTTGCAGAAGGCCGCCCGTTTCCGGCGAACCGCCCTGGAGCAACTCTCGTTCCACCATGGGACGGAACTCTTTCCTTTGATATGTTTTGTGAGGGGTATGCTTTCGGTCGCGGCTTTGATTATCGAGTTGCTGATCTTTTCTATGGTAATCTCGTCAAGATTTTTAAGGTAGGCTATTGCGAACACAGCTTTTTAAAGACGTTCCAGTCGGCTTTCTTGAAGGACCAAGACCGGTAATGGAAGTCATCTCCGTGACTGGATAGCTGCAAGTTGTTCATAACAACAAAATGTTCGCTCCCCAATAGTTCGTCCGTCACCGAGGTCACAACATTCGGGGCGATATCTCGAGATGCAATGCATAGGTCTAAAAGTGAAGTCCGTGTGGTACTTGATACGGAAATATCAATACGAGTTGGCGTTGTTGCATTGATAACAACCTATTAGTCATTATCGTATGTTATTGAGTGAAGATGACGATCATTTGTATTGATGGCGCCACTGCTCTATATTGGATGGTGAGAATTGAAGTCACCCAACAGGATCGTTCTCGAGTTGCACTGAGCAAAGCATCGCTCGAAGAGAGCGTGTGAAATTGCTCGATTCGGTGGGATGTACACGTTCATTATTTTCAAATCGTGCAATTTGATAATCTGGGCCTCTATAGGATAAATGTTATCTATGGGGACTTCGAAGAAAGACAGGTCTTGTCTGGCAAAGATACAGCCACCTCCTCCGTGCTGGTCGCGATCTTTTCTGGTAAGTTTGTAATTCGCAATTCTGGGCGTGTACTTATCGCTCAGGTGCGTTTCCTGCAGGGCAATGATGTCGGGCATTTTGTCAGGATTTTCCAAGTAATATTTCAATTCGTGAACTTTCCGATATATCCCTCTACAGTTCCATTGCATGATTCTTATCGGCATTGTGTTCCGTTACTCGATACATTGGAGTCAGGAATAGATGAACTATTGCGGGTTGGCAATAGAGGCAATAATTGGTGTCGCCAAGGTGAAGCCATGTGGCTCAAACCGTTGCATGTCAGGGATGGAGATGACCGGTTCTACATTCGAAACTATGCACTGTAAAAAATCTGGTAGATTTACTGGGAAATCTCTGTAAATTTTACCACGAATTACCGGTCGCAGCCAATTACTGTGCGTAGCTTGTCATTTTACATTTTGATATGTAATATTACCTTAATATAGCTGTAAAGTGAGTTGCCAGAATTTCTTCGCAAAATTACAGACAGTTACTCGTTACTGCAGTTTACCGGGCTATTGGCAAAATTGATTAGCTTCAAAATCGCTGCAGCCAATGTATACGTAGAACTGAATGTTACTGATATATCATTCTAGAGGTGATTTGACCTGATTGAACCTCGTTTGCGAGACTGGGGTCTGTCATACCGAAATTGTTGGCCCTAGTATCAATTTAAGCTTAGTAGGGTACAAGAAATAACTGACAATCGTAGCTAATGTGGTACACCGTAGCCATATTATATTATAAGGCAATGGCTGTACGGCCAGTCTCGCTGGTTACATTCCTTGTCACGGATAAGGCTGATAAGTTAGAAAATTAGTTCAGGATGTGTAATATTGCTCGGGGAAACTAGAAATATCAGCACCGCATGCTCAGCTGACCATTTGATAATGGCGGACAAGGCGACCTGCAATAGGATACATTAGGTGACTGCTTTTTCTGGGATTCGTAGTAAACAACCAACGCACAACTGTGACATCACAGGCAGCGTCTAGTTAGGTAAGTACAGTAAGTAGTGAACAACACATGGAATATATATTATATATCAATTTATACGAAATTAGATGAAAAAAGGGACTACATGCAATGATAAATGTTTCTGTATGGAAAAAACGACCCAGATCAAACATTATAACGTGGCCAGTAAATATTATTGGTGTCATGTGTCAGCGGATGAATACCATTTATTTCGAAATCGTTCGAGTGTCGTCTGGCCAGTGGCTATTAGTGAGATTTGAGCAAAGGGTGGAGCGAAGCTTTTTGTGCTTGAAGAAAGTGGACACGATCGTTGAAGATTCCTAGGAATGCTGAATGGAATACGCATCTTAAAAGGTAATACAGTACTACATAGTATTTGTTACCGTGAATATCTGACTCTGCACACCAGCCCTCGATGACTTAGATTTCATGATTGATATATTTCATTCGCCGCATTCTCTGTTCTATTTTGGGATATTTGTCGACTTATATAGTGACCACATACTCCGCTGCGGAGGGGTTGAAACTGTTGGCTTGGTAATGTCATTTTCGGGCCATAGCATAGATATGTTTTCATCCGCTGCTGGATTTGTTTGCCACACATGCCACCTTAAATTAGGGACCTTTTGCTTCAATACAGAGATGAAGTCATGAATCTCTGCTATGTCATGTAAAAGGCGGAGCCGTCATCACACAATGTGCCAGTACCGGTACTTCAAAACATGTTATATTTTTGTTAGCCTATTTGCCTTAGTCTTTATAATGTCATGTCCACTGTCCAGGTTAGGAACTTTGCTTTAGATAGCGACTTACGCATGAATTCTTTTTAGTGGAACTGCAAGATACTACTTACACAGAAGGACTGAGAACGAGAAAAAGAAAAAATTGGAAGTTTGGCCGGTGGTGGAATTAATTCACGTTTTCTTGAGACCATTCGTGTTACTGCATGTCTCCTAAAGAAGAATTAGACCTCCAGAAGCAATATTTTTCCATTGATAACCACTTCATCGTGATATCATGAATGAATATACAGTTTGTTCCAATGTCGTTTAGGAAATGTGAAGAAAATGTTGCGATATTTTTGCATCGGGTTGCTTTGCGATAGGTATGGATGTACGTGAATTTACAAGCTGGTATGTAATCCTGATTTACAGGGACAGCATGTAGGTAGGTAGGCGGTAAAACGACAGTCTCGATCGCAAATGTACAGGAGAACATGTAGATTAGATATACCGGAGGTGACTGTAATATTACAGTCTGGCGTGTAAAGTGAGATTACCGGACGAGTGTAAGTTAAATTTACATTGACTAACGGTAATGTTAGATTACCACGAAATGTCTGGCTACCGTGCTTCCAAACATTTCGCGGTAAATCGAGGTTTTTATTTTTTACAGTGTGGTTGGCCTATTTGGTGTAGTTGCTCTGTTGGCAGATAAGTCCATCGCTACTTCGTTATTGATTCTGGGAATCGGTACAGATATACCGAGGTTTTCTACCGGGACTTCGCGATGATCGATGCGATATCAACTATCATATTCTCCGCAAATGAAAGCAGGGTATTTTTGATCACTTCTGCAATGAAGGTGAAGAAGGATTCGGTTGGGATCGTTATGTTACCATTTGTTTGAGCAAGGCATGCACAGCTCTGTGATTTACTGGGCATGGGGACGGCGTTCGAATCCGCAACGGGCTTCGACGCTCGTTCTGTCTGTGTATGCGCCTCTGTGTTCAGACGTACAGAGCTTCCTGATCGTGTCTCAGCAACTACCGCTTCTTTAGGGGCGGTTTTCTGTTCTTCCAATTTACGCGCGTCCCAATAATTTAACTTATCATTAGCCATAATAGATTGAATTCGCGCCTCTTTCTTAAACCGAGAGCATCCTGCATAGCCCGCGGAGTGGGCTAAGCCACAATTGACACCATGTAGTTCATTATTACAATTGTCGTATGTATGTAACTGTCCACATTTCGTACATTTCTGCGCGCTCCTGCAATACTTAGCTTTATGCCCGAAACGGTTACAATTGAAACACCGAGTGCACTGTAAAAAATCTGGTAGATTTACTGGGAAATCTCTGTAAATTTTACCACAAATTACCGGTCGCAGCCAATTACTGTGCGTAGCTTGTCATTTTACATTTTGATATGTAATATTACCTTAATATAGCTGTAAAGTAAGTTACCAGAATTTCTTCGCAAAATTACTGACAGTTACTCGTTACTGCAGTTTACCGGGCTATTGGCAAAATTGATTAGCTTCAAAATCGCTGCAGCCAATGTATACGTAGAACTGAATGTTACTGATATATCATTCTATAGAGGTGATTTGACCTGATTGAACCTCGTTTGCGAGACTGGGGTCTGTCATACCGAAATTGTTGGCCCTAGTATCAATTTAAGCTTAGTAGGGTACAAGAAATAACTGACGATCGTAGCTAATGTGGTACACCGTAGCCATATTATATTATAAGGCAATGGCTGTACGGCCAGTCTCGCTGGTTACATTCGTTGTCACGGATAAGGCTGATAAGTTTGAAAATTAGTTCAGGATGTATAATATTGCTCGGGGAAACTAGAAATATCAGCACCGCATGCTCAGCTAACCATTTATTAATGGCGGACAAGGCGACCTGTAATAGGTTACATTAGGTGACTGCTTTTTCTGAGATTCGTAGTAAACAACCAACGCACAACTGTGACATCACAAGCAGCGTCTGGTTAGGTAAGTACAGTAAGTAGTGAACAACACATGGAATATACATCAATTTATACGAAATTAGATGAAAAAAGGGACTATATGCAATGATAAATGTTTCTGTATGGAAAAAACGACCCAGATCAAACATTATAACGTGGCCAGTAAATATTATTGGTGTTATGTGTCAGCGGATGAATACCATTTATTTCGAAATCGTTCGAGTGTCGTCTGGCCGGTGGCCATTAGTGAGATTTGAGCAAAGGGTGGAGCGAAGCTTGTGCTTGAAGAGAGTGAACACGATCGTTGAAGATTCCTAGGAATGCTGAATGGCATACGCATCTTAAAAGGTAATACGGTACTACATAGTATTTGTTACCGTGAATATCTGACTCTGCACACCAGTCCTCGATGACTTAGATTTCATGATTGATATATTTCATTCGCCGCATTCTCTGTTCTATTTTGGGATATTTGTCGACTTATATAGTGACCACATACTCCGCTGCGGAGGAGTTGAAACTGTTGGCTTGGTAATGTCATTTTCGGGCCATAGCATAGATATGTTTTCATCCACTGCTGGATTTGTTTGCCACACATGCCACCTTAAATTAGGAACCTGTTGCTTCAATACAGAGATAAAGTCATGAATCTCTGCTATGTCATGTAAAAGGCGGAGCCGTCATCACACAATGTGCCAGTACCGGTACTTCAAAACATGTTATATTTTTGTTAGCCTATTTGTCTTAGTCTTTATGATGTCATGTCCACTGTCCAGGTTAGGAACTTTGCTTTATATAGCTACTTACGCACGAATTCTTTTTAGTGGAACTGCAAGATACTACTTACACAGAAGGAATGAGAACGAGAAAAAGAAACAATTGGAAGTTTGGCCGGTGGTGGAATTAATTCACGTTTTCTTGAGACCACTCGTGTTACTGCATGTCTCCCAAAGAAGAATTAGACCTCCAGCAGCAATATTTTTCCATCGATAACCACTTCATCGTGATATCATGAATGAATATACAGTTTATTCCAATGTCGTTTTGTGGATGTGAAGAAAATGTTGCGATACTTTTGCATCGGGTTGCTTTGCGATAGGTATGGATGTACGTGAATTTACAAGCTGGTATGTAATCCTGATTTACAGGAACAGCATGTAGGTAGGTAGGCGGTTAAATGACAGTCTCGATCGCAAATGTACAGGAGAACATGTAGATTAGATATACCGGAGGTGACTGTAACATTACAGTCTGGCGTGTAAAGTGAGATTACCGGACGAGTGTAAGTTAAATTTACATTGACTAACGGTAATGTTAGATTACCACGAAATGTCTGGCTACCGTGCTTCCAAACATTTCGCGGTAAATCGAGGTTTTTATTTTTTACAGTGTGGGTGGCGGATTATAGACCCTGGTCCGGAATGGAAGAAAACCTATTTGCACCACAGTTGGTAGAGTGGGAGACGCAAAACATAAAAGAACAGAGGCACTCTTCGTTGGACCTTTAACACACCACGATACGGAAAGCGACGTACGAACGTGACACGAGAGTTTTCAAGAGCTTCAAGTATTTACTGGTCGGATAGATCGATAGGAACATTCGATATGACGCCTTGACTTTCCACTGGTTTACTACGATATAGCCAGAGGTGGTCAGTAACGAAGTACTTCTACTTTTTGAAGTACTTGAAGTAGATTTTTTCTACTCACTCTACTTTTTAAGTAGTTATGATTTTAGACTACTTCTACTTCTACTTGACAGTTTTCAGTTGTGTAGGCAAAAATAGGCGTAGAATACCTACTTACTTACTTACTTGTGAACCACCACTGCTACTTCTACTTGAGTAGAAATTCCGGCGTTACTTCTACTTCTACTTGAGTAGCGACAGTGACTACTTTGACCACCTCTGGATATAGCTCTGCCTTGATTTCAATTTTAATTTTCCCTCTCCAAGATCGGTGCACGCCAGGAGTTTCGTCACCTGATTTGAGTTCGAACAAACTACACAAAGGTTTCCTGAGGGAATGAACTTAATTTCCTTGTACGAACCGTCAATGACTCGCACTAAACTGCGATTGACAGTGATCGGATTGTACCGTCGCAGAGGTTTAGCGATTCCTGAAATAACTACCGAGGTGTCATCCGGGCAGTGGCTTACAGATCCGCTACTCCTACCTTTTGATGCAGGACCTTCGGCTTCCTCACTAGCTGGGCGCATATGGCCGCCAGATCCGATCATCTTAGAACAGTGGCTCCCAACCGGGGGGGGGGGGGGGGAGGGGGGATTTTGAAATTTTTAGGGGGGAATCTGTCATATTTTTTTAGGGGAAAGCTGGCTTTGGCATTGGATCGGACGATACACTGGGTTCACAAGGTATTTAGATTTTTATGGTATAGAACTGTTAAGTAGAAATTAGTTCTTTACAATTGAATGTTTCTTTGACGGATTTCATGCTAGGTGTATGTTTAAATGTCTTCCGTATATATTACACTCCCCGATAAAATGAGGCTAACGAGACGATTTCGTTGGGTCCGCGACAGCCTCTCGACCAAATTGCTACTAAGCAGGACAAGGGCAAGCCGAATTCAGCACAAGGCCGCTAGTGGAATTGTTTAACTTTTTAAGACAACATATGAGTTAACGTGAAAAACATACCGTACCAAATTCATCGATTCAACTCAAGTCCATAGCATACGGACTTGACGATTTATATTTCGTCAGCGGCTACCCGACCGGTCAAATTCAGGTCAAATTTGACTGTACTTTACCAAAGTTTAGTGCGGTCCGCATTCGCCATAGTTCGAACTTATCTGAATATGTTTGGCCATCAATTGCTCAGTCTACAAATGGTTGCACGTTAAAAAGCACATTTTTTTAGTCACAGGCAACTTTTTCACAGGGGGGAATTTTAACTCAAATATCGGCCAAGGGGGGCACGAGACGAAAAAGGTTGGGAACCACTGTCTTAGAACGTCTGGCTACAACTCTAGCAATGGACACACAGTATCGCTGTATGCGAGACAAATGCCCCAGGAATTAATTACAAAGGCTTTCTCCGGACCAATTCGCAAACGTAATGATCGCGCTGAAGGCACGTCCTATCCCCCAGGACGTTCACTGAGAATTTTGCTCCGAGTCACGAGTCAATCCACATTTCTGATATGCCGAGTCAAGTCAAGTCATTTTACGGCCCGCGGACAGTTTCCCGTCTTACATGATAATGTGGCCCGCATCCCCAGTCTGCCGAGATTCCCCAATACTTGCTTACTCGTAAGTTCGTCGAAGCCAGAAGACTCACATTATCTGCATTTACGATTTACTCAACCCAAATGTTGTTTGTGGTAATCATGGTGTTTTTCTACTACAATGGTCACTTACACCAAGCCGATACTTCCTATTTTTTTATTCTGTAAGGGCGACACACTTCAAGGCTTTTGTGAGACACCGCTTATGCGGATGAGATGGCGAGGAAGAGCCAAGATAAACCTCCAACACTTAGGTAGGAGTTCTGGAGTCAATCTCTGCCGGACTCGAACTCACCACTCATTGGTGTTGTAGCTGTGGATTATACCACTACGGTACCTCGCCACCTACTCAAGGTAGCGTTATGGTGAAGCGTTTGGCTTCTTGATCGGTAGGTCGTGGGTTCGATTCCCGATCGGGTCAGACCAAAGACCTGATTAGTTGGAATGGTGTGAACCCCTGAAAGGTTCAGGTTCGTGTGAAAATGAGCCTGTTTGAAAGGTTCTGTATGAACGCGAACGTGACCCATATGACGTAATATGGCGTCATATTGCTACTTCCAACCCTATATTTCAGTGAAGTGCCACCTACACGATAATACGATACATAGCGACGACTCAGGCTACACTATGCTGAAGTAGCCGACATGCTGACTTTTCAAGCGTCGCCATACATATCAACTGAGAAATCAAATGCTATAATAATCCAATGCAATCAATATCTTCCGTTGCTTTGCTAACAATTTCGACGAGGACTTGCAAGGGTAGCCTATATAAGCGTTCGCCTTAACGGTCCAGGTCAGACGGGTCAATGTGTTCGGCTTCTGACAGTTTCTATACTTGCTACCGATGTTACCCAATCAACAAGTTATACAGTTGCCAACACCTCAATCGCACTGATTTTATTTTTAATATACAATAAACATATCAAATCAAGGAGGATCCTTATACGCCTACTAGATTTTTTACATTAGACCAGTGGTTCTCAACGTTTTACATTAAATGTACTCAGTATAGGCAGGGCGTTTATGTGACATAATCGCGACAAGTGCGAGAACTTTCTACAATTCATGACTGAATCGATCAATAATATTGTAAATTGCATATATATTGCAGTAAATTTTTTATACTCAGAATTATCAGATTTACCGGTAGGGTTGATTGAAGTGTCGTCTTAGAAAATTTAGGACACGTAATTATTAATAATAAACATATGCGGGTGGGCCTATTGGAATAATTACTTCATTGCATATCAATATGTCGTGACCTACTGTCTGTTACATAGTGACTAGACTCTGAATTCACCCAAGGACGCACACGATCCCAAATTAGTATTTCTTCACTGGCAAATAATTTTCCGTGTGGTCTGGCATTTGTCCTGGTCCTATATTTACGAAATATTCAAGGGCCTCCCTAGAAAATTGGGCCCCCTCCAATTGGGGGGTTTGGGATGCGGGTGTTACGGTCCTGCCGGTCGGTACGGATTGCCAGTACAGCGAGATTCGGCCAGCCATTTTGGTGCCTATGGACAATTAGACATATATATATATATATCGAAGTTTTCGGTCAACAAAGGGCAGTCCTCTCCGGCCAGATTCATCTCGCTGGCAAGTTTTTCGCACACTTTTCGTAGTCATACGTAAGCCCAAACTTCATGATGTGTTGGCGCGACGTGCCTCGGTAATGGTTGACGCCGAAATTCCTATTTTTGTGAATCATGAGTATTTCGTGAGGGAAGGGCACCCAATAGTCAAGACATTTAGTGACACTAAACCGCGCCAGGCGCGAAAAAAAAATGAAAAAAGTTGATTGAAGTTTCGGAAAAGGCTCTATATGTTATGTTCATTCGCGAAATAAATTTGGGTCCCCTTCAAGCTCGGCCCCGATCCGTTTGGGATGTGGCAGTTACGGTCCTTCACATAATGAAAGAATCGCTCGCATGTCGTCAAATGACACAGTTCGAACTTCAAGTCAAATCGAACACGTTTCCTGACCTACTGTTACTTCACGAATGAGTTTGAAATTTGATGTTTAATTTATTTAATTAATTGACAAGCCTTAAACATATTGCATCTTGAAATATAGGTTTAAAATTGTAATGTACCTCGCGGATCGGCTGGAAAGTCGTCGCGGACCGGCGATTGAGAACCACTGCATTTGACAACGACATATTCCTTATATCAATTTCATTGATTGGTTGAATACAGGACTTTGGAGCAGCCGTAAATTTAAACAGCTCCAGCGCTTTCTTCTATCATACATTAGCTCCAGCTCCAGCTCCGGAGCCGCATTATTACCACTGCTCCGGCTCCAGCTCCGGCTCTGAAATTGTCGAATGGGCCTGTCTGTATCAGGGGTGGCCAACCCACGGGCCAAATGTGGCCCGCGAGAGGGTTTTGCGTGGCCCGCGAGGTAATTTCCTATTATATTAGCGAAAATAAACTGCTCAGATTGTGAACTTGCAATGCCAACCAAAAATTACAAGTCTGAGTGCGACACTTGGGATGTTGATGACTAAAATATCAGTTCCGACGCATTGGCAGATCCAGGGTCCAGTCACATTTTCAGTAAATCGCCATACATTACAATAAACTAAAATAGTAGTGAAATTTTTCTTCACGCTTCGCGTGTTTAATTGTCATACAATTTCTTGCTTGGTAGCCTACCCCTACTGAAAATGAAAATAAAACGTCTAATTTACCCGATTGAGTCTAACTGCATTCGCAATTACGGGAGAAAGTCTTTTCGCGTTTGCGCTCGCATAAAGATCGTCGACGGTGAAATGTAGGCACAAAATGATTGTCGCATATTATCGGAGACCTTCGATATTGATGTGGCCAGACGCCGAATAGTCGCGTCCTTACAAACTAAGCCTTGCGGGCGGTATACATATATATATCGACTTTTCAATTAGATAAAATAAAATGAAAAGGGCAAAAGAAAACAGGAAACAAAAAAAACATCAAGATAATCAGTTTAGGCTCGTTTTAAGCGTCTCCAACGTAGGCGGTCGTGGGCGTCTTCAAGCGACAGCCCGCGTTGCGCTAGGTCAGTCTCCATTGTCGAGCGCCATGTTTTCCGATTCCAGCCACCTCTGCGCCATGGCTCCGTGGGAATGTGATTGATGATGGCGGCGGCTGGTTGCTCGTCTTGATGCCGCACTAGATGGCCGATTAGGCGGAAGCGTCGTTCAGCTGCCAGTAGACGGCATGGGACCGTTCCTGTGAGTTCTCGCAATGCATTCGTGGATATATGCTCCGGATGGTGAATGGTGAATGCCGAGTGCATAGCGGAGGAGTGCGTCGTAGTTAGCTTTGAGCGTCTTAGCCAGCCTCTCTGTCAGCGTGAGTGCCTCTATTCCGTAGAGAAGAACCTGCTCGACAGTGGCACGGACGATACGGGTCTTGAGCTGGGTTGAGGCACTTGAATGGAAGAGGCTATGTAGCCGTCTTGCCGCGCCCCAGGCCTTTGCTCGCCTCGCCTTGAGCGCTTTTCCAGAGTCAGCGACGTCAATACCGAGGTACACAAAACTCGTTACATACTTGAGATCGATTTCTCCCAGTTGAATCGGTGTCGCGTTCTTCGGTAGAGCTGATATGGCCAGAACCTCAGTGTTCTTGGCGTTGATCTGGAGGCCAACAAGAGCGGCGGCGGCCTCTAGCTGGTTAGTGAGGCGCTGTGCCGATGCGGTGTTTGGGGCAAGCGGTATACAGTAGACCCGCAATAAACTCAAGTAATAATATTATTGACTTAGTTTATTTATGAACTTTTAAAATTTTACCCGCTTGGTGCGGCTAGTGGACCACGCACTCGTTCGTCAATTGCATGTGCCCCTTTAGCCGAAAAAGTTGGCCATTCCTAGTCTATATAGATTACTAATCTACCCATAGGTTAGTTATCTATTGTAATCTCGAGTCTGTCAGCCGTCAGTAACATCCGATGTAGCAACGAAAAATAGGTGTCGCCGTGCCGGCTTGTCACGTCATAATGAATACTTGTCAGCTGTCAATAACATAATAGTTGCACTAGTTGCACTACAATCTGTATAGTTGCACTAGAACGCACTTTACTCTATGCCATTGCAGTACACAGCATTAAAATTCAGGCCTGCTGTTCAATTATGATAAATCAGCAGATGTGGTTGTTGCATATATAATAGCATTTTATGAAATACGTCGGAGCTACTCCTCAAATAACGGGCTCCAGCTCCGGCTCCGGCTGAATTTTATGTAGAGCTCCGGCTCTAGCTCAGGGGAAAATGCACGGCTCCGGGGCTCCGGCTCCGGATCCAAACCCCTGGTTGAATATGCATCATTCGATGACTAGCTACAAGTAGTGTTTTTCGTTCTTTATGTTGTGTGATTCTGATTGCAGGTCAAGCTCACAGCAGCAGAGAGTCACTAGATATTCACAAACGGAAAGTTGAATATTTCGAGCAAACTTTTGTAACAAAGCAGGTAAAATTTTTGAGATTGGCATGGAGCATGGTCGTGGTGTTGATTTTTTATGCTGCCAGCTCCATGCATAAAGTGGTCTGAAAATGAAATGCAAAGAGTTACAATGACGTGAAAGATTGTAGTGCATGGAAAAGGTTCACCATAGTGTCCTATATGGTGTCGACACAAGCAAATCTCACGCCTCAGTGAAATTGTATCACGTCGCAATTTCCATTTGGCTACAGGCAATTTGACGGTCATTTGTGACCGGCTTGCCGAGCATTAAATTTGGTAAAACGGGTATCAATCGAAAGCTGACTCTGCACTAATTACGAAAATATAAATTTTATTCCGCTCGTGGCCCTGGAACTCCCACAATCAGCCATGAATTTTTCATTGTTATGGAGATTGGCATTGAGACGCAACAATGCTGTCTGGCGAAACTAGAGAATAGTTCAAGAGAAAAAGTTTCAGACAGCATTGTTCAGCATTGTTGCGTCCCAATGCCAATCTCCATAACAATGAAAAAATCGAGGCTGATTGTGGGAGTTCCAGGGCCACGAGCGGAATAGAATTTATATTTTCGTAATCAGTGCAGAGTCAGCTTTCGATTGATACCCGTTTTACCAAATTTAATGCTCGGCAAGCCGGTCAAAAATGACCTTCAAATTGCCTGTAGCCAAATGGAAATTGTGACGTGATACAATTTCACTGAGGCGTGAGATTTGCTTGTGTCGACACCATATAGGACACTATGGGTTCACAGTGCAGAACCTACCAAGGTTCGTTTGTGAACGTGAACCTCTAAATTTATGAGGTTCACACATAGAACGCGAACGTGAACCTCGCGTTCACACCATCACTGCTGTTTAGTAACACTGGTATCCTTGACTTCCGCGCTTGGCGCTAATGTATTGAGATAGCATGGACGGTGGTGCAAGACTTAGAAGCCCGTGCAAGGCTATTTTTACACCTTCCTAGTCCAGTGGCATATGCACATCATACGGTTATGGTATGTATATCATGAGTCGGTGTATATGCCGCAAAATACATCAAGGACAAATCCACATTGTCTTCCTCATTATCGGCGAGAAATGGCATTGAAGTGACATTGTTGTCGATAAAATGCACTCATTAAATACGATTGATTCCTTGTATATGTGGATAAATGGGCGAATAATGTATCGATTTAGCTATCCGATACGCCAAGTATTTAATTTTCCTATATCCGGCCCGCCAACAGGAGAAGTTGCCCGCCCCTGGCTTACGCCAATGAGTTGGCGAGGAGTCTGGATAAACGTTATTCTGCTTCCATTTCAATATTCTCCAAAACATCGCTTTTAAAGGTCTTGCCGGTAATGAATTTTTGAGAATAACATCAATGCGGTCATTAAAAGCATAATCAAGCCATTGTGTTGGTACAGTCATATTATCGCGATTAGAAAAGCGTTACAAAGCGTTCTAGGGGTCTTTCAATGAAATAAAGGAGTTGCCACGGGGAGATCTATTCTAAGGTTACCATATTTTGAAAATGTGAAAAGAGGACACTTTTTCAGAATTTTCAGACTTGCAAAACCGGTGGAAAATCGTGGAAAAATGGTGAATGGTCATCTTTCTCGCTCGTCGCCAAAATACAGTTTTTCCCTTCACATTCTCAGGTGGTTGACTAAACAAAAAAGTCATCTCCGGCTCAGCTCCTGAAATACCCGCCTGAGCGTTATTTCGGTGCTGATTTAGGGCATCTCAGTCGATTTTGGCCGTAAATTTGACCTAAATTCTCAAAAAAGAGGACAAAAGGGCGTCCTCCGAGTACGCTTTCAAAAAAGTCAAAAAAGGGAACAAATCCTCTTGAAAGAGGACGTATGGTAACCCTAATCTATTCGTTAAATATCGTAATTCGGGACAGCTAGCAAAAATACTCGCATGCGTACATCTGAGAGCGAAAGGGAAGAACATTGAGGTGCGGTATGATCTATGTAAAACGAGCGGACTTGTAGTGTTTGGCGTTATAACCGGGCCGTGTTATGTTCGGCATTTCGGAAACCAAATGCCAAAACTACTAAAAATTAAATTTTAAAAATGCCTAAAATATGGATTTTTGAAAATATAGATTTTTATTAAAGTTTTAGATAGAAATGTCAACAAGTATTGATATGAGTCTGCATAAAGCGACAAAACAAGTGTGTGACGCTTAATGCATAAATTGAGGCCCGTGAACCCTTCGGAAGGCCGCGGTCTACCGCCCAATTGATCTATATGTCAGGACTGGGCAACTTTTCAAGTGCAGCGTGCCAAAATGTCAAGAAATGTCGATATATTACCAACTCGCGTGCCAATCATTTTTAACTTTGTCATATTTAGCAAGCAAGGAATCACACCAACCACCTATATGTAGCCGACATCGGTTACGCTAGTGATTCTTGCGGTATTGGTTGGGAAGGGTATAAATTTTGTTCGCTACCGCACTAAACCTACTGCATAATGTACGCAATGTCTGCACCATTTAAATTTAGTTGCGAAATGATCGATCTTCTGTGGCTGCCTTGATCGTTTCCAAGTTTACTGTTTTTGGTACCATAGCCAATAAGTGACAGGCCCATCAACGATTCTAGGATGAGATGGCCTGATGATAAAAATGAGTTAACCCGTGTAAATCATTTTGGCAACGCATACAGAGTACGGAGTCGCATGTTGCCGAACGTGTGTCTCATATCGTGAAAATGCGCTGGGCCAAAATGATGGTTCCTGTAAAATGTTCGCGATCCCACAGGCTGCACAGTGCACATGCATACTTCTAGACTAAAGTATCCGAACGGTTTCATACGATATTAGGTTGCCCTATATATATTTTAGTGGGTTTACCAAATTCAAAAAATAAGGTCACGTTAAATCGCGTGGACCGCGAAAACAATATGTCCAGGATATCTAAAACATGCCCTAAAAGACTCTTTATTATGTTGCTTTATCAAATAATTTAAGCTTTTATGTGTGACATGTTTTGCAACTAACATGGTTATAATAATTCGTGTTCGTCAAATCATTTGGCGTACCATGAAAAATAATCTCGCGTGCCACAAATAGCACGCGTGCCGGGGTTTGCCGACCCATGATACAATATTCATTACTAATAGAAATTGTGGTGCAAACAGTAATTACTTGGCATGTTATCATTTAGTAATATAACGGGGTGCCGTGGCACTGACTCATAAAACAATGGTGGCACAGTTGCATGTGCTGTACAAGGCACAATGACGATTGTTTACAAAGTACAATAAACGAGAGTGCAATAACGAAGCGCTGGATGGTTCAAGTTCGTGGTTTTTGAACATTTTCAAGCGCGACCCAAATCGTGGCGTAAATGTTATTGTCATCTAGCGACCAAATCCTCCCACATCGGAAGAAATGCACTACTAATAGTAGGCGTATGTCACTAAATATGGAGATATTTATGGAATGAAGCTGGTGCAGATTAGTAAGTAAGCATAAGTGCTCTAGTCGTCCGAAGCGCGATTATTTTAGAAGTTGATGAATATATTGGTGCTTGCATATATCGCTATTATTTTTGATCCTCCATCTCAGCTGACCAGATTATCCGGTAGCTGGTGCAGGTGGTGTACTAGAAATTATAAAGCATGTAACTATATACCTCGTAGTTAAGTCATGTTCTAGCCACGCGATTGAAATATTATTCGTGTTGATCTCGGTGTTAGTTTATTGCTGTGCTTTTGGTACTATTTACTTTGGTTGAAGTAGGCCTACATATTGTTATTTCGGGACCTCCTGTGAAGATTGTGGCTATCAGTAATATAACGAAATTGCTCACTCGTACCAAAACAAATTAAAAGAAAAAATATATAAAGGTATTTTCTGAGTCGCATGCCATTCCAAATTGGGTTGCCTTAGATCATAGGTCTCAAACACGCGGCCCGCGGGCCGTATGCGGCCCGCCAGAGAATTTTGTGCGGCCCGCGACAACATTTTAGATTTTTAATAATTTGACAATATATCAGTGTCACATATATCTTTTCAGGTGATAAAGTGAAAATTTCCCCTTAAATTGCCCCGAAAGCCTGAAACTATTCATCAAACTTCACTATCACATCAATTGTAAACGCTACCACGCGGTGGAAGATTCACTATTTCGCCACGTTTCCAATTCATGATGACAAAACCTGACATTTAGACGATTCGTGACTGAAATTTGTGAGTTGGACTTGGACGCGACCTTTCTTAGAATTACTCAGACTCGGGCTAACTCGATGACAAAATGAAAATGATACTCGAGTGGACTGGGAGTGACTCGGAATGCCGTGAATTTGTTAGAAGCATGGACGCAACGAACTAATTGCGTATCAGGGGAATGGTAATAGATTTCGCTAACTAAGCAAGTAGTTATGGCAACCATTGGCAATCTGTTAGTTACACCTGTGGTCGCTAAGCCATGTTATTAAGGCCGAGTACCGAAGCGGTACGCCATAACGATGTAACAACAGTGGGTTGTTCGGCGTTCGGACATTTCAATCACTAGAACACATTTATAAATATATTTATATTATATATTTTCGGCTCCTATATTTGAAGATATTTGGCCATGAGATTAATAGCCTACATATCAGAAGTATACCCGAATCCTATATCGGACTTACAATGACCAACCTAAAAATGTTTTATTTCAGATCAGTCTATTATCAATCTGTTAAATTCAAAATATTCATAGTAGCTTCAAAATTATAACCTGATAGCTTTTATAATGGCATCATACATTTGTCCGCTCATGGTGTCTATATCTTATAATTATATATCAAGTATACAACAACAATTATATTCAAATAGTTAAAAATGTGATGAATCTTTTCGTGCCAGGCCTATATTTAAACTAGAGTAAATCACATTTTGTGATTTCGACGAAGTGTGTTTACTGTCAGTCTACTTGATCGGCTCACTTTCAATAGGACAATTCATTCCCGCCAAAAAATACCTACTTGAAAAGACATAGAATGCCCCTATAAATGCTGCGGCCCGCGGCGTCGTCAAAACTAGAAAACTGACCCGCGAGTACCATTGAGTTTGAGACCTCTGCCTTAGATTCCACTGCGGGTGGTATATCAATCGCCGGAATTGAATTGTGAGGACAGGGATCTTTGGCTACGACCGATTCGGCGTCCAGACAACAATGTCAAAGGCTTCGAGGACCAATATATGGCGGTCTTTTTGGAGAGAGGTTTTATTGAAGTCGACTTTTCTAGCAACGCACTCTAACGCAGCCGCATGTTAGCCGAAACTTCCCGTAGCGACAGAGATTGGTGCCAACATCTCTTTGTCCACAAGTAACTTTACTCACAAGTTTTACAATCCTAGACTAAAGAATCACAGTGGTCACCGACTTCAAGCGATACCAGGAATACACCGTTCTTTCATGCTTCTTTTAAGAACAGAATATTTGGAGATGTAGGTAAAAAAGAACTCCCGAATTGATATATCGGCGACGATCGCTATGTACAGTCAATGATATATATACAATGATTGGAAACTGCCACGCCCCTTAACGCTATAAGATAGGTTCCAGGCGAAATCAGTCCGTCGTGGGATATGCTTGAGCAGAGGTACGTGATTGCGTATGTCGACTGTGGTGGAGTGCTGCAATCGACCTTGCTGGCGTACTAATTCACTGATTTTCCCAATTGGTTTAGTTTTTGTTGGGTTCTTGAGCATATGAGGCAGTGCTGCATACTAGGATGTAATATAACTTTTAACAATGCACATTTATCAAAGTACCGACTAGCTGCGAGGCATTTTAGCATCGGTTGCAACCATGCATGTACGACACAGCCTAAAAAATTAATAGATACTGTGAGTGAGCGTCAATATAGATGTGCAGAACCTTGAAGGATTGTTAAAAGAGGATTTGAAAATTTTCTGGCAGCATTTACGTCGCCTGATTTTTTTAAAGAGAAGGGTTGATTACGATATTTGTGTGAGCAACTAAGTTGTTTTAAATAGTATATATTGTAATATTGTGAGGCCGAATTCACCAAGGGCCGAGTTCACTGGCAACCATAGTTTCAATATAGTGATTGTACCTTCATAATATAAAATCGGAACTAACCGAAAACTATCATTGTACTGATTGCTAAAATGCTAACATATATACCTTTATACCGGGTCAGGCCGTTAAATCCACATCAATGATGAGAATCGGCATTGTTCCAAACAATATTCAATCAGCAAAACAATGTGTGAAAACCCTGGTATTCGATTTGTAACAGTCCAGTAATTGCATGGTGTCGTCACACTTGATTTCTCACACTCGCGTTTTCTTCATAGAAGCGCGGAGAATGTTCGCGGAAGTTCGGCGGTCGGCACGTGGTTTTTTGGTTAGGGGTCGTGCACACGAGTGTCTGTGAATTGTGTACTAGTGTACAGTAAATTGGCGTATTTGGCTGCATTGAAGATTGGTCTTGGATTATGGAATTAAACTGATTCATATATGGTACAACGCTGGACTTGTGTGTAACGCGCTAGCAACCATCTGTCGCAAGGAGAGGTTCCGGAACCCGAACACTCTTTACGACGTCCCCGCTAAGCAGTTATCGCCGAATCGGGGACGCTACAAATGCACTAGAATGACAATGAGGATAATCAGTCCATAGTTGGTATTGTTCACATCGACCTGGCGTGATCTGTCGTATTCCTCTCAATAGTTGAATCTTTCACACCGGGGTGTCCGAAAACGTCTACCAATGCCCATTTATTCAAAATATACCTGATAAACGTTTTGGTACTTCTTCGATATAAACTACACGTTGTGAAGTGTTCCCCATGAATTGCCTGTAAACCTTGAAAATTAACAAGGAGTACTCGTTAAGATTGATAGCTGGAAGGGTTGTACAAAATAGATAATTTATGCATTTGCGAGCAACGTTCTATGGCGTCTTATTCATTGAAAGGTTAGGAAATTATTTTGTAACCTCCATCATTGTATAGTGTGTACGTCTACGATATTTTATGTATAACCTTCATAACTTTTCGCTATTTGCATACGCTTTATGACCTGAGCATGAGCATCAACTTGTATTTGTATGTACTGCTGCCTCAAATAAACCCAGGTTATTTTTCCAGCAATGTAACACCGCAATCCTCCAATGCAAAATCTTTCTCTTGGATATGCTCATTGCTCATATATATTGCATATGCGGTAATAAGGAAAATACTTGACGGCTTGAATATTTACCTTGATATGTAGTTGACTTGCAAAACTGTGACATAACAAATTCCCATTCTGTAAATGTCTAATGCATAAATTTTTTACAGGACTGTTATTGACCAATTTAAAAATTGTAGTCCATTCCAACTTTCAAGAAAAGATTGTTCGTGTATTGAAACAGCCGCAAAGCAACCCACAATCGCGAGGAAATTGAAAAAAAATTTGGGATCCTAATAAAAGTGCAAATCATTATCTTATGGGATTCTGGCACGCCGGGCAGTCCATGAGAAGCAACCATGTCATGTTCCACTCTGCTTCAGACATTGAGATATTTCCAAAGATTGTAGTCAAAATGAATAATACTTTGACGATTGGTGCCGGAGGGATTGATACTCATTGGATCGATTGATGCAGAGAAAAATAGTCTTGCTGAAAGACTATGCATATTATTCGAGTGCGAGAGGTGAGGAGATGGACACTACAATTTAACCTGTGGATAATTTTGTGTGCCTTGTGAATACGACAACCAAGTTCAGCCACAACTGCCATTTTAAGCCATATTGCATTACAGATAATATTGCTTCACTTGTACTAGCTGGAAAAAGATATGCCGCTACTGCAAAACTGGATATATTGTTATGCCACAGAAACAACAACGAAATTCGTGAGCAGGGAAGCTTATCAAGGAGACAACAAAACAACAACAATGATAAATTTGATAAGGAAGTTTTTGCCAATCCATCGAGCAGACTACCTCAATATCACCAAGAGATTGAGTCTTGATCGGTTATTGGAATCATTTTTAGCCTGATCAGGAAATCTGGCCTTACCTGCGATATGGTAATTTCTAAAGAATAATTGATTTCTAAAGAGGCTGGAAACATACTAGTGTTCAAATGCCATGGTACTTGATGCTTCAATGCTCTCTGATGCTCAACGTCATGTAAAATCGCTGCTCTACCATCCAACTGCAGTACGGTACTGTTATTGTCATTAAGAGAGAATAAGAAAGCTCGAAAAAATAACATTTGAGAATATCTATTTTTGTTACGTGACAAGAAACATTGACGTTATCAACTATTAGGCACAGTTATTCGATTGTTCATAATAGCACAGCACAGTTTCATAAATTACAACAAAAATAGATGCACACAGTACATTTATCGGATGGCTTAAACAAAGGTAGGCTATATCTGAGATCGTAATTTGCATAAACATGAAAATCCCTTTTTGCTACATATTGACTTGACTTGAATGCTTTCCGTTGACTATGATTTTGGTTCTTGTTATTCTGATTTTAGATGACAACAAGTCTGACATAATAACAAAAGTTGTTTATGCAGTTTTTAAGAGTTATAGTAAATGAAATATCTATACCCTGTATAAAATTCTCAATGATATTATGGTGTTGGCATCCTCATTGAAATTTTGTCACGACTAGTATCATCGCATTTAGGAGTCCATGAAGAGGTGAGGTATTTAAGCTGTTCAAAATCCTGCTTCTGGAATACCCATCCGATGACACATTGTTATGACGCTCGGATTTGATCAACTTCTTCCATGATCACCTCGACTTTTGAAAGAATAGATGATGATGCGAAAGTCTGGAAATTTGTTGAGTGAAGGGGATTGTTGGACAGTCTCTATCCCGTCCCATTCTTCGAAGTCACCATCTTGCAAGTCAACTATGATTGTAAGAGTTGACATACTGGACATGGATAACATTGCAACTAAATGACTATGAAAAGTATATGCTGTGAACAATCATTTATATATCATTGGCTGTGCACAAGTCTATCAAACAACCTGAAATGGACAGTGGCAGGAACTTTCTACCTATTGTGGGTTGCTCTTGCGCACACATACACTTATAAGATATACCATCATATCATGGTAAATTGTACTCATGAAGTAGTTTGAAAAAGTAGGTTAAGACCAGATTTTGCAGACGTTTGTTAGTCAATTGGATATTGAAATCTACTTGTTGAAGCAGAAAATGAACGGTCTGAAAAGTACTCGAGTAGTATGAAGAAATGAGTTAGGCTAGACTTTGTATACATCTGTTAGTTAATTGTATACTGTATCTAAAAGCAGCTGACGATTACTCCTGATAAGTATCAAACGAAAATATTCCGATTTATTCAATTGTATATAGGAGCATTCGAATCACAAGATGAATCTCCGTAACAAAGGAATAATGACTATTATTACTTCAAAAACGTGATGCTTTTTGCGAAGTCCTCGAGTAGGTTTTGCCTACTTTCACAACTTCAGAAGGCCAGACTTCAAAGTCAGTTTGAGTATATATTCACGGTTGCTCAATCGTGCGAAAAGGTTACTCCAATACGCATGTTTTCATATCTCCCAGACTCACAAACTCTCACGTGGTTTTAGTGGTAAGTCTGTGTCGCATCGCAGTACTCATTTTCGTATTTCTATTTATCCAGTGAGAAAGTATTACTTAAAACCGCAATGAATGGTCACCGCATCTCTTTTCCGTGAGGCATAACCAAATACCCTGCATTTCTATCGCGCAAATGAATTGCATAATTAAGCTGTTGTTCAATCAATGTTATTCAATCAAAATATTAAAGCAACTTGTGCCTGGTTTGTTAACACATCAAAATTTATTGTTTAATTGCATTAAATGTCGTTGTCAGTACTAAACGAATGTCACAGGAATATTTGGCATGCGCATTGTAAATATTTTGACATTTGGTAAAACGGATCCAAATATTACCAACGCCTAATGCGAAATTTGCTTACGGGATAATTCTGTAAATGAATAATGATATTTCCCACGTTGGTGCGACTGCATCAATGCAATAATGTAATCGATCTCGATTTGAAAATCACCGCTGCAAGCAGGGTTCGAACCTGCGCAGGAATATCCCATTGGATTTCAAGTCCGACGCCTTAACCACTCGGCCATCGCAGCAACATGTCCGGCGAGAACATCCATAAATGTGTCTTTCATTAGGGTTGACGAACACAATACAAAGCAGCAAAAAACTGTTGGCTCCGAGTTGCTCTGCTCTGGCTAGATACTAAGAATGGCGATCTCTTTTTTGTTAGTGAGCTACATTTACGCCTTCGCATACGCACAAAATCCCAATATGTCGCAGACGAAATATTTCTCTTTTTAGGCGATAATCAAGTATGTTTTGTAGGTTCGGTTATAAGAGTACGTGTGCTCATCGATTTTATGACAATATCCTTGTAGCAACCGCGCAATGTTCAAAAAAAGGGTCGGTAACCTATGGCTCACGAGCCCCACGTGGCTCTTTTGAGTACAAGATATGTGTGACAGCCCACCCATTAGGGGTGTATCCGTAATGATTCTTAGTTGCTATTGTGACGGTACTGATATTGCAAGGTCCGCCTCGTGTCGAGGGCCAATCATATTACAGAGGTGTTCCACAATGGCGAGCACGCAAATAACAAAATTGATGCTATAAACTTGTCCACGGAGAGTTTTTTAGAGACACGCAACAGATTCCTAGTGCTCGACACGATTTCGGCTTCGGATGAAGACTCAGCTGTTACCAGTACCGGTATGGAGGAAACGTCAAAGTGAGCCCGGCGAGATTGGACACAATTATTGAACGAATTCCACTGAATATGGCATACGAAGCGAAGCGTCAGGCTGCGAACTTTATGACTTCGGTCAATGGGGATGTAGCTGCTCTCCACTCGCCAGTTAGAGGAATTGAAGAGAAGATTCAGCTGATGAATAGAGTATTTGAAGATGGGCTTCAGCTAATGAACAGTAGCATGGGTGACATAAGAGGTATGTTGGCAACTATGGTGAACTAGCCTAAGGTTGACGCCGACAGCAATGAGGAATTAGGTGGTGAGGATTTGAGTAGGCCCAAGGTTGCAATTGTGATAGATTCCTGTGGAGATGAGGCTTCGTCTGTCCCTCCTTCTACTGGTGCTCAAAGTAGTCCCAAAGTGAAGGAAGTGCGGGACCGTTCCCTTATTGCACGTCTGATTATGTAAAAGTACCCGCTGACACATTCGATGGTGCCAGCGGTAATTCTCTAAAAGAATATTTCTATCATTTTTAATTTTCGGCTTTATGTAACCGGTGGAACAATGAACGTAAAGGTTGTTACTTGGGTGCTAGTTTGAGGGGCCGAGATTTGTCTATTGCGTGTGAGTTGTCAGCTGAGGTCCGTGTGCAATATGGGCATTTTGATTATATGGGATTGGATATATGCCATGTTTGAATGACTCATACATATACATACATGTTATGAAAACTTATGAAATATGAAAAAGTAAGGCTATTTAGAAAGGCATCATTTCTTGTTAATTGAATAGTGCATAACTCAAGCTGTGCCACAATGAAACAATTTTGCATAGCATCACTAATCATATGAGCTCAGCTCAGCCACTTGGGTCGAACAAGAGTGCATTAGTCCTACTACATGAATACTTGACTAAGTGCATGTAGACATATGTTTTTTTGACTACTCCCTACATTTCATTTCTGAACATCGTCTATTGGTAGTGAGAGAGTGTGTACTTCTCGTCAATATAGTGTTTAGTGAGATAATTCATTGATATCTGTATTAGTTACGCACTCGTACACAAGATATAGCCTACATTTCTATTGTTAATACGCACATTTTAGTATATATTATAATGTTTGAATGATTCATACGCATAAGGCTATTAGACTATCCGTGGCTTACCCATGTTATAAAAATAATAAAAATAAATGAATATGAATAAAAGGAAGGATATTTTGAAATGAATACTTCCATGTTAATTTTTCATGCCCTCGTGAATTATATGTTTGCCTATGTTGAATGGTTATTTGAAAGTCATTTCACCGTCACCGTGGCATATAATGTTTGAAGAAAAATTTGTGGTACTGTGAGAGTCGGAGTTCTGTGAAGAAATAGTCGGAGTCGGTACGTTTAAAGACTCTGGAGTCAGAGCCAGAGTTGGAATCACTCTATTGAAAATGTCTGGAGGTGGAATCGGAGTTGGAGGTAAAAGTTACCAACTCGACAGCCCTGATAGCGCAATTGAGTCTGAATCCCAGTCTCTTGAGCCGGTGCCTCCCACCTTCAAATTCGATCATTTGATATTGACTACAATTAGAAGACACGCGCACCTGCATGTATGCGTCGCGAAAGTCCACTAGTGCGCAGCCGACCGGCATCTGTCTCCATTTCCTCAATTTCTCTTGGCAAACGTCCACGTCTGCCCCAATGCACTCAACAAATTCGTTGAGTTCTCGAAAATCCAAAACTGATCGAACCTTGTTTCTTCTTTCTCGAACGACCGTCATTATGTATCAGTTGCATTGGGGTCAATGTCCCTCAAATTTCAACGACTACGCAAGTGCAGCACACGCACGTCAACGAAGAACAAATACCATATGATCAGGACGAAATACAAGAAGACGCATTGTGTAACCGCTCGGCTCCGGAGCCATAATGACTTCGGTTGCAAGACCAGTCATGCGTTAGGTAGCATGCGGGATGGGAAAGGAGGAAGTGGTTGTAGTTGGGTTTTGTATGGAGGTGGTCTTGGAGTGTTTCTGTGTGGAGTTGTTGCTGTGTTAAGTCTTGATTTGGATTGGAAGTATTGATGTAGTTATTGTGCCTGCCTTCGTTGTAATATATCCGCCGAATCTGCAATGTGTCTCTGGGTCCAGTCGAACCTGAAGTAACTTATCCGCATTCAGTCAGATAGCGAGAACTACGACCGAACGGCTACAAATGGCGAGAACGCAGCCTGATGCTGGATCCGGTAGAGAGATGCCGCTTGCAGTAGGAGACGGACGCGGTGGACTGGGTGCAAGACAGTTATTGAAGAGGAAAGAAGAAGTTGCACTTGCACGGGTTTTTAACAAGTTAGCAAAAGGGAGACTTGGGAAGGAAGCACGACAAATTGTCAAGCTATTGGACACACGTGTTGTTGGAAAAAAGGATATGGTGGCAGGTGGTTGCTTGGTACATTGGCCGGTATGCTCGTCAGCTGGAAAATCTGTTGCTGTTGTGAACGTTGATGTGTTGGCATATGAGAGTAAAATGGATTCACTGTCTGAAATACCTATTACTGCGCCTGTTGTTGATGATATCGGATCTGAGATGGTAGTCATGTTACCATTGAAGTCGCGTGCCGAGATAAATGGTGATGCAAATGATGATGATTGCCATAGTGAAAAAAGAAGTGTGATGGAGGAACAATTGGCTGAGGATTGTGGAGATGAAAGTGTTGCAGTGGCTTAATCGATTGGAAACAAAGACTTGCTATGGGACTTGGTTGGACGAGAAGTAAATGTGTCGGATATACTTAGAACTTTCGAGTCGTTGGTGGACTGTAAGCTGGCCATTGAACGTGTCAATGTGAATACAAAGGAGCCCTCACACCGTAAAACTTTTACTTTGAGAGATATTTGAATGAGATGGTGGGTCATTGGGATTTGACACCAGACTTGGACTACGCCCCTGATGTTGAGATGTTAAAGCTGTGATCTCGATTTGATAATGAACTGCTATTGTTGATGGGTATTGACACGTGTTTTTGTTTCAGTTGATGGCTTGGTTTTAGCGCACGGTGTTATGTTGTTGGAAACTGTCTGTGGCAAATGGTTGCTTTTACGCTGTTGGTGGATTGTGTCTGTTGTTTTGTATTTTTGACAGTTGAGTGAACTTTTGAAGATGTTGTGGTGGCTGTCTTTACGTTGTTGGTTGATATTGTGAGATTTTGCATTATTGACGATTGTAGGACATTGTAACTGGTTTTGCATGATCATATTTCTTCTTTGTACATATTCTTGCCATTTTTATGCTCTGTTTTTTATACTTATTTTTTTATTTGTGCTCCCTCTTGTCGCTTGTGAGTGATCTTTCCTACTAGATCACTCATCTTGGGAACGGGGATGTGTAACCTCTCGGCTCCGGAGCCATAATGACTCCGGTTGCAAGACCAGTCATGCGTAAGGTAGCATGCGGGATGGGAAAAGGAGGAAGTGAACAGTGTTGCCAAATTAGCGATTTTCGCGCTAGATCTAGCGATTTTTCATCCGGTTTAGCGCCATAAAATATGGATCTAGCGCCTAGCGCTAAATCTAGCGATTTTTGAAAAAGTATTTAGCGATTATTTAGCGCTTTTTTTATCGAAAATAACCAATAAATATCAGTTCTGACTGACGACTGCATTGGCTATACCGGTCACCGGAGTGAATACTCCGATGATATGTGATTGTAGATTACTAACATACGAATATATAGTAGATACGCAACTCCTGGCGGTTACGCATGGGCAAGCAGTGTGCCTTCTTGCTGAGTAATCTAAAAGTAGCATAATTGGCAGTGCTACATCTGGCGACCTTAGCGCTGAATTGGCCATGATCGAAAGATATTGACGCAGTGATTTCGAAAATACAAATTAAAATCTTGTCCGGACAATGGAACCATGCACGCCCAAACAGCCCCCAAAGTCTAAAAACTGGCATTGCTCCAACAATGGCACCGCCGCAACACAAGGAACATAACAATGACCAATTTCGTCCAGCCATTGGTCCGATCGATGCCGATTTTCAGACTTTGGGGGCTGTTTTGAGGTCGTTCCATTGTCTTGACAAGAATATAATTCGTATTGTCGGAATCAGTGTGACACTAGCTTTCGTTTAAGACCAGATTAATTACATTTCATACCCCGGGGCCCGGGTTGGTCTTCGGATTATTTTCTTAAGGTCTCTACTTATAGTGGCTGGCAAACCCGGTTCAAGTCGTGTTGTGTAAGGTCAAGTCACATGTCGTGTTCAAGTAGGCTACTCCAACACAGTTTAGAGAAGAAGTCGAGCGCATTTCCACGGTACATCGCATCACGTATTCACGAACGCGTTGAGCAAGGGACGCTTATATAGTGAGCGGTTATGCCTGCAAAGAGCAAACCTGGTCAGTGGTCTCGTTTAGCGATCATTGCGCAAAGCGATCTCCTTTATCGAAATGCACTGCACGTTTTGTCCCGCTTAGAGATGACTATTACGTATTATGAACTAGAAATTTGATAAGTGACTTTGGCCCCAGATGAGTAAAATGTAGCTGAGAAGAATGTATTGATATAATGGTTCAATTTAACACCTTTAGCAATTAATGCAGATTTAGCGCTATTTTTCAGCGCTTTTTTCTCAATATTTAGCGATATCTAGCGATTTTTGACACCAGTTTTAGCGATTTTCTTCCATCCGGAGTTGGCAACACTGGAAGTGAATGTAGTTAGGTTTTGTAAGGAGTTGGTCTTGGAGTGTCTCTGTGTGGAGTTGTTGCTGTGTTAAGTCTTGGATTGGATTGGAAGTATTGATGTATTTATTGTGCCTGCCTTCGTATACCCGCCGAATCTGCAACGTGTCTCTGGGTCCAGTCGAGCCTGAAGTAACTTAGCCGCATTCAGTCAGATAGCGAGGACTACGACCGAACGGCTACACATTGCTCTATCAAGTATGCCAGATCCCAATTGTGGAACAGCATCTAGCCCAGTCGTTCCCAAACGGTGGGGAATTCCGCACTGGTGGGGAATTCAATGATTTCTGGTGGGGAATAGACGCATTTATTCAAAATTATGTAGGCCTACAGGACAATCTACATATTCACGGATATACATGCGCAATTACCGTTACCAGTTAACTGCTCTGGAATGCATGTATCCAAAATTATATTGCGTGTTGTTCACAAACCTCATATTTAACTCTGGATGGCCAATCATGGCGTCACAAACGCATCCAGCACGACTAGTTTGACGTGAAATAACGCTTTCGCGAAATTTTGAGCGTTACAGGTATCGATTCACAATACTTTTTATGTTGCAGTTGAAGGTGATTGTCTTGCGTACTTGTGTGGTTGTCTGTCTTGTGTAGTCAAACCAGCAGATAGCTGATCTGTGATGACAAAAGTGCTGGGTAGTCGGGAGCAGGACGGTAACTGCCGCACCCCAAACCCCCCTTAATTGGGTGGGGGCGAGCTCGAAGCGGCCCAAAATATTTCGTGAATTAACATAAATTGAAGTATTTTTTTTGGAAATTTATGCCACTTTATCAAAAAATTTTCGCACTGCGTGCGCAATTTGATATTGCCGAATATCTAATTATTCGGTACCCTTCCCCCACGAAAAGACGTAGAATTTATAGAAATGGAGACTTCGGAGTCAGCCATTACTGCGCCAGGACGCACCAAGGCCATTGAACATGCAACTCCGAGAAGTGTGCCAGAACGATCAGCAGCGAGAAGGAATGGCCTTGTGATGACCGAAAACTTCGATATATATACAATATACATATGTGTTCAATTGTCCATAGGCGGCTAAATGGCTGGCGCCAAATGTTCCTGTCCAGGCGATCTGAACCCCACGAGGCAAATGCCATTCTGCAGGGAAAAATTATTTGCCAGTAAAGCAATACCAATTTGAAATCGTGTGTGCTTTTTGCTTTGGGCGATTTCAATATCTTTTGACATAGCAGATATAGGAGGTCACGAAATAGCATAATGTAATGAAGTCAATATAGCAATGGGTCCGCCTGAAAATGTTTAATTCTCATTTAAGGGTCCTACCTTTTCCAACACACCTCACTCAGCTCTACCGGTGAATCTGATTACGTGAGCAGGGAGGGGATAAAAAAATTGATAACAAAATATATGCAATTCCCGATCATATTTACCGATTCAAACACGAACTATATAAATTTTTTGCGCTTCACGCGTTTAGTCCAAATAAGGCGACGCACTAAACAGTATACCCAATGTAGCTGATAAGTAGCGGGAAAAAGCGTGCATGCTCAGCGGGGCTGAGGAGGTTCTGGGGGGGGGCTTCGCCCCCCAGAAGTTAGGTTTATCACCCTGTTGGGTCACAAGATCTACGTTTTTTGGCGGGGCTGACGAAGTGCTATTACGGTCCTGGTGGGGAATGAAGGCTCGGAATAAATATGAAATAGGGAATGATGACAAAAAGGTTGGGAACCACTGATCTAGCGGGCTATCCGACAGTCGTCGAGTATGTCTGCATTCAAGTCGAAATGCAATACTTGACGTTTCAGTTGCCCAGGCTTGTTCAGTCGAGCATTGTGTTTTCTCGACTGAACTGATAGTGATCGACCCAGCGCTGAGTTGGATTACCAGAAATCGCAACTCGTCAACCGAATATCTGATCATATCAGATTGTTCGAGTGCCCTGGCTCGCATTCGCAACTTTAACATGTATCCGCGCCATAAGCTGGTTTATGAGATATTATTCTCCATGTCTCGATTGAGTGAATTAGACGTCAACGTGTCATTCCTTTGGATACCCGCCATGTGGGCATTCACGGCAATGAAGAAGCTGACAGATTGGCAAAGAATGTCTCCACCACCACTCCAAGTTCCGAAGATATGCCGGCGCTCTCCGAACAAGAAGCCCGGCACATAATACGTCGCCACTGCATGGTATTGTGGGACCAAGAATACCAGAGATCTGAAAACGGTCTTCGTTACAAGTCCTTCAACAGTTCCGTTCTTGATCCTTCCCCTGATTATGGTAATCGCCTTTATGATAGTGTAGACCAGTGGTTCCCAACCTTTTTGTCTTCATTCCCATTAGGGATGGTGTGAACGTGAGGTTCACGTTCGCGTTCTGTATGTGAACCTCGGAAATTTTGAGGTTCGCGTTCACAACAGAACCTTGGTAGGTTCTGCCCTGTGAACCTTTTTCATATATTACAATTTTTACTTCAATATAAAATCTTTGGTTCACATTTATTGCAATTCAACTGCAAACCACTCTATGCAAGGCGCTGGCAGCATAGACAATCAACACTAAACGAGCATGCACCTTAACATTTTCAAAAATTTTTCCTGCCTTGTTACAAAAGTTTGCACGAAATATCAAGCTTTCCGTTTGCGAATACACTACATGTAGTCAGGGAATGATGCTTATTCAACCAATCAGTGAGAGCGATATCGTTTTCTGATGTAAAAATCTAGCAGGCGTACGGGTCAATCATGTCTTCATATATGTTTACTGTATCATAATAAGCAAATCCGTGCAATTAGGGTGTTGGCTACTGCTGCATAACTTGTTAATGGGGTAATATCGGTAGCAAGTATAGAAACCCGTTCAACACTCTGCTCAATATCGATGTAAAGCAATACTCAGACGCCGAAGACATTGTCCGGTCTGGCCTAGACCGTTGAGGCATAAGCTCATATTCCCTGACAAGTCCTCATCGAAATTGTTGGCAAAGAGACGTAACATATTGATTTTATGTGATTATTATATCATTTGATTCATTTAGCGACGTTTAAAACGTCAATTTGTAGGCTACTTCAGCATTGTGACACGAGTCATCGCTAGGTAGGTATCGTGTACATTAATATAGGCTATCACTTCACTGAAATATAGGGTTGAAATTAGCAATATGACGTCACATGACGTCACGAGGTTCACGTTCGTGTTCACACAGAACCTTTCAAAAAGGTTCGCGTTCACACGAACCTGAACCTTTCAGAGGTTCACACCATCCCTAATTCCCATTTCATATTTATTCCGAGCCTTCATTCCCCACCAGGACCGTAATAGCACTTCGTCAGCCCCGCCAAAACGTTAATCTTGTTACCCAACAGGCAAATGTATATTCTCGTCAGGGCGTGCGTTAGTTTTAGCAGTGGGATCAATTGATTCATCGTATGCGGTACGCTTGTGACCGACGCCTCCGTTATGCATCTAAATGTTGTTAAAACTAAATAAAGAGAGTCAAGTGAATGTATATAGGAATTCGAATATATATTACTATTAAGTCAAAGCGACTACACCTGGTCCACACGGAGCGGTATCTCCATTGATGACTGCAAAAGTCGTTTGGATCTGCGCAGAAAAATGAGAACGTCCTACCTCGACGTCGTCCAACGCTCGAATACCAAAGACCAGTACTCCTCTGCGTATACCAGTGGATTTCTGCTCTATCGACTACTCAGCAGTGTGACTCGAGCAAGCAGTGACTCGAGTCACTTTTTCGTATGACTTGACTTGACTCGAGTCACTTTGCTAAAATAACTTGACTTGACTTGACTTGACTTGTCTCGGCATATCAGAAATGTGGATTGACTCGTGACTCGGAGCAAAATTCAGGAGTCAATTTCAAGTCGTCAAGTAATCGGTGCCGATAAAAGTCAATGTATCTTGCATATGTTCAGATTGTTCGAGCAACGCTGGTGTAACCCGTGATAACGACCTATCATTCAATGATCGCGCATTTCACTGAGCCTCCATTGTTCTCTCACAAAAATATTGATCGCAAACGAAGTGATCGAAGCTTACAGCCTACGTGGTCGTAAACTATAGTATAGTAAAGTAATTTAATAGCAAAATGTCTATTTCTGTTCTGTTCTGTGTTCTTCACTTAACCAAAACTCTTGTTTTGTTGAAATTGAATTCGAAAATAGTTGATATAGTCTTCAACCGTTGGCGCAGGCTCGAATTGTATCATATCAATTTGCAAAAGGTTAATGTATTGCATTTTATCAATTCGTTTCTCTACTGTTTACTTTGGCTGGTAACTATAGAAACCGAGGCTGTGCAATTAGTTACATAGTTTGTTAGTTCTACTTATATGTGAGCGATACAGCGCCTTACTTGCATGTATATTTACCTCCATATTCGTTCATCGGTTCAAAATCAATGGCCACTCAATCTGTATTCCAGACAGCTAGCAAAATACAATGACGTAATCACGCCTCATACCTCGACAAGGCAATTTGACTTGAATTGTGACTTGACTCGTGACTTGACTTGACTTGACTTGACTCGACTTGACTCGAGTCACCTCCAAAAATCGACTGACTTGACTTGACTCGAGTCACCTTCGAAAATCGATTGACTTGACTTGATTCGGGTCAAAATGTGTAATGACTCGAAATGACTCGTGACTCGAATGTAGTGACGTGATCCCAATACTGCTGCTTTCCTGGTTGGGTTGTGTATTCCCCAAAGGGTGGAACAGCAGCAATTCTACCGGACTATGCTAGTTGGAGGTGCAGGATGCATGTCATGGCCTAATAATGTAGAATGACAATAAGTGCGAGTTCATTGTGTAGTCATTTCTTTGTTACGTAGAGCGGCGGCCATTTTGGTCCCTCAGCTGCAGTGATCGATCGTTAGTTAGGCTGTACGCGCGCTCATTGGTTCTATTAAAAATGATTTTCCGAATGATTTCTCCCAATTTATTCATTAAGTCCACGTAGCCATGTTTGATTTATAATGTTATTGATAATCTGAAACGAACCCCTGTGCTATATATGCAATATTCAGTAATTAAAAAGCTGAGTCTTGGTGCAGAACTTGAAGAATGCTACACCACAGCACCTATTGCAATAAAAATAAGTATTCGCTAATATTTAATTCAATATGATGTTTCCCTCAAGATGTGCATTTGATAGTAAGCAAGTATCATAAATGCCAGACGTGGTCAGCGACCAGGTACTTCTACTCCACGTAGATTTTTCCTACTCGCACTACTTCGTACAGTGGTTATGTTGTTGGACTAAACTACCTATATTTACAGTTTACAGCTATCCTCGCGAAACTATGCCCAGATTACTAATTTTTATAAATCCAAACTCCAAACGGATTCCTTACGGTTGACTGAGCAGTATTTATGAATTAGTGAGCCTTTTCTTTGGCTGCAAACAAAATACAAAGTCCATGACGATGGTGTGAAGTGGGTTTTCGCCAGGTGATATAGCTCATTTTCGACGATTTCGTAAATCCCGTTATGTGAGGCGTATTCGTTCATGCGTTTGACGCAATAGCACGACCTTCTATTGGAATTCTCCTGCCGGTCTCCACGAGAGGCATTGAGCGACATACGCATAACTAACATCTGTCATGGTAGCATTGATATACGGAAATTTACGTGAACTATTCATAGAAAAAAACAATTATGACTGTGTATACCAGGGGTTCTCAACACGCGGCCCGCAGACTCCTATTTTGCAGCCCGCAACATCTTTCAATATGAGCGCAATTACTACTGAGACGGTATTATTACACATTAATTTAGTTACTTGTCTCTCAAATCGCACCGTCTCTGTTTCGTTTGAATACTCATTTTTTATGTGTTCTGGTTTTTTTGATATATGCGCGAGTTTAGTTTGTTATTGTTTTGATAATTATCTGTATTCGTCCTGGACTCTGGATGAGAGACGCCCGCTGCGTAGTGAACTTTTAAATAACGTTTCATTCACTGCGACTGGTTTGAACAGAAATAAGATTGAGGAAAGGGAGATTAAACGACATAAACTGGGTTTTTAACTCTGCGTGGAACAATGAATTTGCTTTCTCGGATATAAATGATAAACCGATGTGTCTTATTTGTCGAAGAACAGTAGTAAGGCAGCGATTATCAAACTGGGGGCGCGAAGCTGCAGTGATCTAGAATTTCCTCGCGCTACGAGCGATTTACCTCGGATTCATAGTTATTTGTATATGTGCAGTCCGAATTTTTTAATTGAGAATTCTTTCATCAACAGGTATAACCTTCCATGCCGTTGGGATTGACAGCAATCTGGCAGCCTTTCGCGATATGATAAGGGGGCGCTAAATATGTCACTATCATAAAGCAGGACGTGTCCAAAATACGTTTGAGAACCACTGTCGTATGAATCGTAGAAGCTTAAAATGATACTACGTCAGTGTAATTAGGAGTTAAAATACATATCCATTTGATCTTCGATAAAAAGAAAACGTTGCTAACAACGTGGCAAGTCCAGAAATCCATATTTCGAAGCATTGTTGAAATTGGAGACGACGTTACAGAACCATAGTTCAAAATTGCTTGGAATGTAGGTAAAGCCAAGCAATGTGCTAGAGAAAGTGATTTTAATAAAAGTATGGCACACCGTGCGAATATTCGCTGATTCGCGATATCCGGAACTTAGCAGCAAGGACAAGCAGCAAGGGCACCGACCCCCCTCCCCCACACACACGTGAAGTAACTGGTAATGATACACAACTATGTGAACAACAACAGCAGCCAGAGAAAGCGGGAAAACGATAACGTTTTCTTTGCACCCTGTTAGCCGTTGCTATTCTACAGTACATAATTCAATTTTGCCTTTAGTGGAATATTCAGTTATCTAATACAGATTGCTCAACGGCTGATGAAAGGAAAAATGGAAAAAAAATCGTGTTCCCAATTTCTGTTTTATATTCTGTATTGTCCTTTGCTCGTCCAATCACTTCTTTTAGAAGATTGAAATGGATACTGTATCAGTAAAGCTATAAATATATGTCACTCAAAACATCAACCTTAAATGGTAAAAGATATCAATCAGACTGAAACATCAGGGTAAGATTTATGATTGGGAACGCATATTCCATTAAAATAAGATTTGCAAATACATAAAACGTAAAAAGTTAGCTGATTGAGTTGGAGGCCTTTTTCTTATCACATTAGTAATCCCCACACGCAGGATATCTAGGCTACTACTCGCCATCATGTTCCTTGTAAGCGGTGTCTTGCAAAATCCTAGAAGTGAGCCGTGCTACATGTCGGCAAATATGGAATCATAACATAAAATATCGACTATTTCGAATCACGGCTATAAATCTATTTCTACATAGTCTACGACAGCGAAAGGTCTAATCACTTCTTTTGTGGTCAGTAATTTGTGGAATACCGACTTGCGCCAAATAAAGCCAGGCTTCGAAATCTTTGTATGACTGGTTGCTCAATGCACTGCACACGCAGGTCATATCAGCGTATTGGGAATGCGTACGTACAGTAGGGTTGTTCAAAAAAAACTTTTTTTTCCAAATCTCACTCGCCTAATGACTAAATCGTCAGGTTGTCCAAGAAAACGATGCACACCAAATTTGACTCAATTCCAACCAGTCAAGGCCGTGCAATCTTGAATTGAAATTTTTAATTTATTGATAAAAATAAAAAATAAAAAATTCTCAAATTTTTCTGTCAACCCCATGAAATTGTTGAGCTGTCTTCAAAGACGATGCAAAACAAATTTGAGTCGATTTCGACTTGTAGAAGCGGAGTAATTCGCGTTTTTCGTTGATAATTGTCGGATTATCTTTGATCCGGGGATTATCAACGAAAAACTCAAATAGTTCCGCTTCTACTATAGTCGGAATTGACTCAAATTTGTTTTGCATCGTCCTTGAAGACAGCTCAACAATTTCATGGGGTTGACAGAAAAATTTGAGAAATTTTTATTTTTTATTTAAATTAATAAATTAAAAATTTCAATTCAAGATTGCACGGCCTTGACTGGTTGGAATTGAGTCAAATTCGGTGTGCATCGTTTTCTTGGACAATCTGACGATTTAGTCACTAGGCGAGTGAGATTTGGAAAAAAAGTTTTTTTTGAACAACCCTAACGTACAGTCGTAGAGGTTTCGTAGACACCAATTACTTGAAATCGACGAGAAAATATTGTTTCCGGTCACAAGTAAATCCGTATTTCTGAAACCCCGAGTCAAGTCAAGTCATCTATATTGTTGACTCGAATCGTCCCTACCCTGCATTGCTCTGTCGATTATTATGATATATAGGCAATCGTCATTTTGTGTTGTAGAGCAGATGTAACAGTGTCCAGAATGCTTCATGTGTCAAAGGCAGGTATACATGACATGTTACATTTATAATGACACCGTGTCAAACGATTGCGTTTTGCAATATGACTATTATTGGTAATGGCAATCATACAAATTTTGCCTCTCGAAAACGCGATTGATAAAATTCATTTAATCATAATGACAATTCTCAGAAAATAACGTAGCTTCACAACAACTTGGCCTAATTCCATTTCTGAATTTCGGTGAATTCATTATCACTATTCGGGAAAGCTCATGTCGAAGCATCTGCCAAACACAAATTCAACTCTTATTGAAACCCATGTGAAGAATCCAAGCGGATATATCTGGACGTATCTCCTGGATGCAACTTTTGGAAAACGGTTGTAAACGTTACTGTCTTGATCTCTGTTTCCTTGAAATACCTGGATAAATATGGCGATTTAGTAAATATAACCATCGGCATGAATATTTTATACTATCGAAGTAGCATATGTGTCGACATATTCGCTAACGAATATTATGATCTGCATGGAAAGATATCGATTTAAAACTATACTGATGCAGCAATGCACAGTTTAGAAGAACACGAAGCATTTTATCAGCAATGCTTATTCCCAGTAATGCTGATGTCCGTAAACATTTACGAAATTGTCGTTGTCCAGTTATATGACATCATGCAGAAATGAGATATAGCGCTTGATAAAACACGGCTCGCCATTGAATATGCACTTTCTTAGCAGCAAAGGTTAGGCAAAAATAGCTGTCAAAATAGATCAGATATAACAGCATGAAATCCATTTTGAGTTGAACGTACAAGCGCGTTTGACCTCACGTCATCGACTGTCGTGTTTCGAAATGATAGCAGTTTATTCTTTTTTATGGTAAAGGATTAAGTCAATGATTTCCAATCTCTGTACCGTGAATCTTCTTAGAATTTCGATTGAAGGTATTCGTATTGTAATTCAGGCAAGCATATGTGACGTGAAAGCGCTCTAACTGATTTAATAGCTGACAAATAAGCATATGCGGCGACGAAGTCAATTATGGCACTGCCGATGGATAAGCTAGGGTTACCATATTTTGGAATCGGGAAAGGAGGACACTTTTACCAAATCAGAAAAGTTGGTTGATCAATACTGAAAGCAGTCGATTTTGCTATTTATGCTGGAAAATATGTTGAGTGGACTAAAAAAAAGTCATCACTTTCGTTCGACTCCCAATTTACCCACTTTATGCTTGAATTTAGTGGTGTTGACTAAAATTAACAGGTCGTAACTTTCCATCGACTCCCGAATGACCCACCCAAACATCCGTTTTAGCTAATTACCGTCATTTATGCCCATTTTAAGTCGTAAATGTCCATTATAATAGCTGTAAAACCTGCAAAGAAGGACGAATAGACAAAAAGGAGGACATTTAGGCGTCCTTGAAGGACATTTTCAAAAACCTGAAAAACAAGCACAAATCCTCCTGAAGGAGGACGTATATGGTAACCCTGGAATAAGCCCAATTGCTACTGCTGCAGTGTTGGGATGACTCAAGTCATGACTTGACTCGAGTCAGACTCGCATAAACTTTTTCGTATGACTTGACTTGACTCGAGTCACTTTGCAAAAATGACTTGACTTGACTTGGCATGGCGCTTCAGAAATGTGGATTGACTCGCGGCTCAAAGCATAATTTACGAGTCAATTTGAAGTCATCAAGTGCACGGTGTCGATTAAATCCCCTTATCATATGTATGTTCGGATTGTTCGCGATATTCCGGTGTCACTTGTCAGAGCTGCCAGTCATTCACTGATTGCATCTTTCACTGATCCTCCATTGTTTTCCTAGACGGCTTTGTGCTTACATTGCGCAGTGCTCACATTTACCAACCCTCTTGTATAATTCAAATCGCCGGAATACAGTTTATGCGTTTCTATTCTCATGGATCTGCAGATGGGTAGTGTATTCTACCATGTCAATTTGTTGCAACTTTTGAAGGCTCCGAAACTCCGTTACAATGCAACATTGAATGCTGATTTTGGGGGGGTTCCAGGACCACGAGCAGAATAAAATTTATATTTTCGTAATCAGTTCCGCGGTAGCTTTTGATTGATACCCGTTTTATCAAATTTAGCGCTCGGCACGCCCGTTAAAACTTACAGTCCAATTGCCTTTAGCCAAATGCAAAGTGTGACGTAGACTAATTTCACTGATCCGTGATATTTGCTTGTGTCCACACAATATCTGACACTATAGTATGACATATTACCATCAGATATTAATCCTATCTCAGCCCATATGATCGGATTCACCGGTAGAGATGATATAGGGAGTGCTTACGAGAATGATATTGCATCTTCGGGTGGGCAGATTATTTCTAGTCAATTTGTTGTATGCTGTTATTTCTTGAACTTCATCAGAGCTAATGTTGGTATAGTCGAAATATATTGGAATCGACAAACGTACCACGCACAAAAACTTTCTTTCGTAAGGAGCACACAATTTCGATTCCGAATCAGATTGCAAAGGGCTGTACTATATTAAAATTGAAAAGTGAAGTCGTCATGAATCGCGCCAAGCGCGGAAAAAATTTCAAGATTAATTAAAATCTTTCGAAAATTCGTGAATGGATTTGTAATTTCAATTTGCATGTCGACGGCAGCCAATACATACTAATTGGATTGTGTGTCGACGGCCGCAAATATTCCCCCCTACGGCCGCATGCGGCGGTACGACTGCAGGTTGCCCATCCCTGATCAAACTAATAACAATTGGACCACCCAAAAATGCAGCACAACATTAATTACTTCCGTAAAGTCTACCGGTGAAATTGATCACATGGGCTGAGAAAGGATAAATATTGCATAGTAATATGTGAAACTGTACCAATATTAATGTCGAAATTCACTCAATAATATCAAAAAAATTCGCGCCGCGCGCGACTAGAACACGAGACCCTGCGGCTATTCATAGCATATCTACTCACGATATCGGTGCCCATAGTAAGCCGATATGAGTAAATAGATTAGTCCAGAGTTCACTGGCAATGGACATGGATTGTTTAGTGCGGGTATTTGGTTAGCACTTAGTTCATTGCAACTATACACTGGAATGCGGCCATAGGCTACATAAGTAATGAAAATGCGGTCGCGAATAGTAAAAATGTTTTGGCCACCCCTGGTTCAGTAGCTGAAGAGTGTTGTCAGGTATCGTGCGCAGGTCATAGTTGAAAGTAGCATGAAAGTGGTGAGCATGATTTTTTTGTTGTATTTGTATTTCTTCAATAAAATATGATTTATTTTGTGGTAACTATGCCCGTCGTCCATGTTACAGAGCACAGCAGCGGTGTACTAACGTAAGATATCAAAACATGGTTGCTTATCTCGATATTGAAGTCATGTGGCCCGTGACCCGTGTTTAGTTGGCGACTCCTGGTTTAAATCCTATGATATTGTTTGTCGCGTCAATGAACCTCATTAGAATATCTGCCTCTCAGAGATAGGCTACAACATCGCGCATGGTCAAAATCGGTTTTCACAAGATTTGGGAAGATGAATGCACAAATTGAAACATTTGTGAGACCTCTGCAGATTAAAACTATAGTTTTCACGTATAACGTTCGCTTAAGGCCCTAATCCTTAATATATACACGAATAAATCCGAATTCAAGTCCACTGATTAGAGAATCAACAGGGCTGTGACATTTGGTAATCCTAAACATATATATCGACCGATCCCAGATTGAATGTTGCATAGCAGCTTCGGTATATTGATATTAATTCATATGTGGCTTTAATTCTGAATAATTCAGTCAAACACCTGACAAAGGAATACGATTATTACATGTTATGCACCCTGGCGCCTTTCAAGTCGTAGTTCTATCTTTGACTGATTGCGTGACATCGTTCGTCGAAGGAATATCTGCGTTACATAGGAAGTCATAGTCCCTGTGTACTCTTAGTATATTGGGAATGTTCAAATATATGACATTTGGTATCCTTTATGGCAGCATTGCCGGGACATTGTATACTGGTGTATATAATTATTAAAACAAAGGTATCAAAAACTTTTTTAACCTCAAGTAGTTTTGTAACAGTTTTATTCATTCATTAAAAACTCCGTAATATATGACTTTGAATATTCAGGTCTACATTTAAAAACAAATATTCCAAATCTAAAATTCAAAAGTTTGAAAGGAATGTGCTCCTATGGATGCAAACCTGCTCCGGACCGCATGAGGGGTGATTGACGTAACTTTCAAAATACCAGTAGAATGTGACCAATAAGAGCAGGACTCTGTCAGTATGCTATATATTGGGTGTTTGTGCGTGCTCTTCCTTCAATGCAGGATAAGTCTTTCGAAAAGTCCTGAATTGATGGCTAGCCGAATTGTATGTACGCAAATGCGATTCGTTAAAATCCGCGTGCATGATGTAATGACTGCATCAAGCAAGAGAAATCGAGAGAAAACAAGTAACGATCTAGAAATTGAGTGACTGATCAATTTAATTCCGGATCATATCGAGTATTGAACTATAATTCGTACACGATTCTAAAATCAAACATAATGTGCCTACAAACGACCAGAGCAAAACAAAAGCAAACATCAGAGCCACTGGATAAATACGGTGGAAACTTGAAACAATAAATTACTGAAGGTAACTACTACATCAAGTTTTCATAACTGAACCAGTGATAATTTTCTGAGGCCAAATGTGACATATACTTGACTACCTATCTTTCTTATTATAACGCTACGTCAAAATTGTGAATACAAATCCAATGTAAAATATATTTGCAGTAACAATCTTACTCAGTGATGCTTCGAACATTCTCTTCAATTCCGCAAACGAAAGCTTCAATTCGTTCAACTCTGAAATTACGTGTTAACATATTTATGTAGTTGTTTATTTGAAGGTCATAATGAGATTTTACCACAAATAAAAAACCGTGTTGCGTCGTAAATAGCCTAACTTGTACTTATAATCGCCTTATTACTACATATCGCCCTAAATAAAGGAAATATGGGACATATTTATTCAATTTGAAATTATCCGTCACATGATTTTGTAGTTGGGACTGTAGTTTTTTTTTAATTTTTTTACCCCTCTCCCAAGCACAGATATAAAAAATAAGCATATTTTCGCAATTATTAGAATTTAGTATATCTTCGGTGTCGCTTGAGGCGATCGCAGGACGTTTGAGTGCTTCAATCTAGGGGTGCACAGTCTGTGCCAGACTTATCGGCAATGACATGTATTCTCACACCAGGATACATTAACACATATTAATATGTCGACGCGACTCCGCCGCCAGATACGATAGCCGATGACGCAGCCATATTCCAAAATCAATGCCGTATGTTGGGCGAAAATATTAATATGTTTTTCCAAGTACTGAGTAAGCGTGTTCTTACGATATCTGAAACTCGCGGTGAAAAGACGACTCGTGGAAGAAAATTTTACAATATGAAATTCGGATTGAAGACGCCTGACGAATGGAGTTCGAACTATATCTTGGTCTGGTATGAGCAAGCGATGCCAGCAAAAATAATTATCTGAGCTCACAAAACAACAACACTCTTCACCAAAGCAAATATTTCTGATGTGGGTGCGGTCATACTTGTTGAACCCAAGGTTGTATCGATTATTCTTATCCAATAGAGAATACTTCAGATGCGTATTTAACTTCTTTAGCATTATCATTGTTGCTGTCTATGTGTTCTGTATTACGGTTGGATGAATATTAAGATTCCCTCTCTGTCACCCTAGTGGTGTGGTGGTGTCTTTGCAGAATATGTTGATGGAAATTGTAGATTGTGCAACATTGACACCGATAGATTTATTTGTTGCACCAATATTTTTTGGGTTACGACTCCTGCCTTACTGAGTCCTTGGATGAATCAATATTTTATGTAATTACAAACTGATCATATGTAACATGACCAGGTCAGTAAATATTGGGTTAGTATAGGCATGAACTCCGAATTTGAACGATTTTTTTGTTGTTTTTATTTCCTTAGTTTAGCTTAGGTAATTAGTTTGTTGATTTCTTTGATCATACCTGTTTTTAAAATTTGAAATTGCATTTTCAATTCTTCGTACTCTGTTTTTGCTGCATCGTTATCGGGTAAGGATATCTTTACACAAGTAAGAGGATATTCATTCCTGTTCAACGGTAACCAAGGGGCCGGGACGCATTTTGCTAGCCGGCAGCCTGGGCGTGCTTTGCATAGGATTTCTTCCGATCTCACAGCCAACATCATCGACAATAAGAATAACACCTGGATTACACGGGTGATCTTCATTTCATCGAAACGCGCTCACAGAAAAACGTTTTGAAGTGCAGTAGCCTATGCTAATTGTGCAACTACAATTAAGATCGTAATGTTATATGGGTTATGTATACCACGTGAAATGCAAGCTAATTTAGTAATGTATTAATTATTAAATACATACTTAACAGGTTACAGAAGAGATAAGTTACATGGACTGGGATCTGTCAATCTGCAGCCACATTCAGTCTCGAAACAAATTGCGCGGGCGTCATCATGCTAATTAAATATACAAATCGTTTGACTGAAATCTATTCCGCGCTTGGCCCAATTCACCTCCGTTTTATGGTTATTGCTCGGTGAATAGTTTGAATTTCGTATTGGAGAATTCTCTAATCAACAGTCATAACCTTCCATACCATCAAACTATATGTAAGGATTGCTAACTGTCTGGTTTCATTGTGTGCTATGACGATAAGGGGGACACAAAATATTCACTGTCATAAAGGGGGCGTGTCTAAAACAATTAGAGAACCAGTGGGCTAAACTAAATCTTAATATTTCCAAAATGGATGAACAGCAAATAAACTCTTCTGCAACCTGTGCTGAACCATTTCCCACTACACCACGGTCAAAGTTTTTTTTTTAAATCTCCGACCAGTATCGAGGCTAGTTGCAACAATGGCAAAAATAATTCAAGTTTCCAACCAAGGCTTCATCAAACTTGATCACGCATTTGTAGAGATGTTATCCCAATCTTACTTCCAATTTTGGCCAAATTTACTGGGGCCAGAAACTTTTCGCACTCTAATATTTATCAAATGCAATCCAACAGTTTTCGAGCATGTGAATATGTAAATGCGGACCAAAATATTGTAATTCTTGGTTATCAGGCGGTTCTGTCCTTTTGCATTTATTTTAATTTCACGCACCTTATCGGTATCATCCTTGTCGCTGACGCCTTACCAATTACATTTCATTATCCTGACTCAGCTCTGAGTAGCCTAATCGTTTGATTACATTTCATTGACTGCCCTGTAGCCTATTCGCTGTTAGTCCCTAAAACCTCATCTCAACTCCCAAAGAGCCATGCATTTCAATCTACTGTCACAATTAAAAATTCGTGACGTCATCGTAGCACGAATTCGAACTCCTTACATGGGATTCCGCCTGTGCGCCATATTTCCTCTGTAAGGACAGGTTGTTGTTGTTGTTTCTATTAACGCATATAATTGGCGCTTGCAACATCGCGGTTATTTGCGCCCACACAGTAAATTTCATAATGGCATAATGACATGTCTTCTTGAACTTGAGTCTTTTTTCGGCTCTCGAGTTCACGAGTTCGGCTCTCTCTTCGTCTGGGCTTTTCAATGCGCTGTATTACAGCGGGATCGGCGATGAGGAGCCCAGATAAACCTCCGACACATAGAAACATGGCAGAGCCGAGACTCGAACCATCAACCATCGATGTCGTGACTACAGTGTTGTTGTTTCTATTAACGCATATAATTGGCGCTTGCAACATCGCGGTTATTTGCGCCCACACAGTAAATTTCATAATGGCATAATGGCATGTCTTCTTGAACTTGAGTCTTTTTTCGGCTCTCGAGTTCACGAGTTCGGCTCTCTCTTCGTCTGGGCTTTTCAATGCGCTGTATTACAGCGGGATCGGCGATGAGGAGCCCAGATAAACCTCCGACACATAGAAACATGGCAGAGCCGAGACTCGAACCATCAACCATCGATGTCGTGACTACAGTGTTTAACCAACTGCGCCACTCGCTTCCCCTAGATTAGAATTAGAATTAGAATTAGCGCATGGAAGCATTTCACAAATTAGATTAGAATTAGATTACTGGCATTTCGCTCTAATTTAGTGAAATTAGACAACTAGAATTATCTAGTTGTCCAAGTCTGTTTCGGCGTGCCCGTTGTTATAATCAATTCGTTACATGTTATTATTTTGTTACCTCTTGTCCGCTATAAAGTCGAAAGATATTGCAACGAATAAACGTATTAAACTAAAGTAAGCGCACGATTCAAAATTGGTATTTCTTCACTGGCAAATAATTTTCCCTGATGGATGGTATTTGTCCTGTGGGGTGAAGATTGCGACGACATGATAATCCAGCACGAACGATTTAAGCATCTATGGACAATCAGATTTATATACATCGAAGTTTACGCTCAGCATAAGGGCAATCCTCTTCGGCCAAGATTTTCTCGCTGACGATCTTTTTGACACACTTCTCAGATTCCCATATTGACCGGAACTTCATATGTCTTCTTGCATCGTGGTGTGGTAATTATCGACGCCGAAAAGCCTATTTCCATTTTCAATAATTATGCGTAATCTTCCTTGGGGGAGTCGTCAAAACATGATGTTTAATTTATGTACCTTCACCCAAAAAATTTATGGCACCCTTCAAGCTCGCCGATTGCGGGTTTTGGTTGCAGCAGTTTCGGTCCTGGTAAGAAGTCAAAGTCCAGTCGGTCTTTTTGGGACTTAGGTATTGGAAATATTTCGCGCTTTAATCGCGCTCGAGAACCATTCGACTTTGGGGGTTTTGGGGGTTCTGAAGGACACTGATTCCGAATTTGAACTTAGTTTTTTCAAATTGGCTCTTGTTGCGGAGATAACCCATGGGGCTATTTTGACCAAAATATCCCATTTTCGGGGTAGTGACTAAATATAAAATTGGCTTAGTCGTACTATAAAGTTTAGAAATTCGCTCTATTTTTATTTTTACACACAGAAGACTATTTTATATCATAATATAGCAACAGCACTATATTTAGGGCACGGATACCATGTACATAAATTTACTCCAGTGATGTACATAAGTATTTGCCTAGATACTCAAATAACGTGGCATTAATTCAATCAATCAGTTTTACACCGACCACCTATTGTAAATTTGAAATAATCAGTTGGAATACAATATTATTGATATATTTTAAATCGAAATTGAGTTTTGTACGATTTTCGCTTGTAAGCTACTTCGTGAAGGCTCTCGAAAGGTTCCGGCAATGGTCTAACACAGGGGTCACCAACTCAAAATGGGTCGCGGGCCACTTTTCAAAATTCCTAGAGGCCGCGGGCCGCATGACATCAATATCGAGATTAAAGTAGACAACACAGTCAGCCACGTCTGATAAGTCTACGTTATTACGATGCTATGCTCTTTAACATGGGCTACGAGCATAGTCACCACAAAAGAGACAATATTTTATTGAACAAATACAACAAAAATATCATGATAATAAATTTCATTATATTTTTAACTGTGAGCTGTGCACCATACCTGACAACACTCTGTAGCAGCTAAGACAGGGCTGGTCAACCTATTTGTTATTCACGGCCGCATTGCAATTACCCATGTAGCCTGCGGCCGCATTCCGGTGGATAGTCGGAATGACCTAAATGGGGCCAAATACCCACGTTAAACTGCCCATGCCCATTGCTGGTACACTCCAGACTAATATATTTACGCATATCGGCTACTACACTGTTAAAAATATTCTCTGCCAAATTACTGGTCTGGTCCTGGCAGCAGTTTTACGACTCTGAGACCAGTAAATTTGAAAAATATTTTCCCGTAAATATTATTGACCGTAATTTATTTTTACAAAGACTGACTGTAAAAATTTTTACGGAAAATTCCCGTTACCTGATGTAACGGAAAACGGCTGTAATACCAAGTTACTGGTCTAGTCCAGTGCAGCAGTTTTACGCTGATGAGACCAGTAAATTCGAAATAACTCTCCCCGTAATATGATTTTACATATGCTGACCGTAGGAAATTTTACGGAAAATTTCCGTAACCTAAGGTAACAGAAATCTGCTGTAATATCAATATACTCGTCTGGTCCCTTGCAGCAGTTTTACATTCCTGAGACCAGTAAATTTGAATCAGGTTTATTTGGTGCGGAAACACGTAAAAAAAAGTAAGTGTGGATAATGAAGAAAATCCAGTCTTTCTTGTGGGGATCATCGGTCAGCAACTGCCTGAATGAAGAGGGCTTCATCAAAACTTCAGCAGCAGTTGAAGGACTGTACTTTGGGCCATGCTCTTTTGTAGGTTCTTCTATAATCTGAACAAAGATTATGCTGTCATCAACACCGTTACAATTTGGAAACTTTGAGACGCTATAGTATGACATACTGCGACTTTTCATATTCTTGTCAATTTCTCAAATAATGATGGCCTAGGATTGCGATGTCGAACATAAGGCCAGCAGGCCGCATGCGGCCTGCGAAGCAATTCTGAGTAGTTTGAATAACCCCTGTATTACCCAGCACATTTTCTAACAAATGTTGAGATATTATTGTAAGAAATGCTTCCCGCAAGGCCACAAATGTCAAGATCATAGACCGTGATATAATTATCCGACAGTGGTGTTATGGTTTTACTCTAGTCATCATCAGGAACAAGTTGGTGATACTGACATCCAATTCCAAAAACTCGTGCACACTGAGTTCATATTTTTATGAAGAAATGAGCCAAAAAGTAGTTATTCGTGAAGTGAAAAAAAAAAATGTTATATGCAGGTCGCATGGAAAATATAATAGTTATAAAAAATACAATTCAAATATATTTGGTCGCACTGCTGTATCACTTCTACTCTAAGGCCCCAGACAGACAGAGAAACCCGAATGACGATTAATAATGAGTAGGGCCATTTTTATATGACCTTAAAAAATCAATTATATGACTTTATTTTGGGGAAAATATGACTTTATATGACTTTATGCGAAAATCGTGTATTTTTACATCACACAAAAAAATCTGGTAGATTTACAAAGAAATTTCTGTAAATTTTACAACGAATTACCGGTCACAGCTAATAGCAGCGTGTAGTTTGTCATTTTACATTTTGATATGTAATATTACATTAATTTAGCTGCTAAGTCAAGTTACCAGAATTTCTTCGCAAGGTTACTGACAGTTACTCGCTACGACATTTTACCAAGCTATTGGCAAAATTGATTAGCTTCCAAGCCCCAGCAACCAGTGGATACGTGGAAGTGCATGTCACTGTGATATCATTCTCGCTGCGATTTGACCTGATTCAGCCTCGTTCGCGAGACAGGATTAGGTCACACGGAACTGGTTGACCCTAGTACCAATTTCGGTATAGTGCATAGTTGGGTGCAAGAAGCAGCGGACAATGTAGTTACACCATATACATTATATTATAAGGCTATGGCTACACGGTCGGTCTCGGTGTTTAGATTTGTTGTATTGTAACAGATAGGGCTAATGAGTTACAAATATCAGTTTAGAATACATAATCTTATTCCTGAAACTAGAAATATCAGCACAGCAGCAGGCTCAGTTGACCATTTCTTAATGGCGGACACGGCGACCTATAATAGGTTACCTTAGGTTGCGCGTTGCAGGTTATTCTGAGATTCGTAGTAAACAACCAACAGTCAACTGTGACATCACAAATAGCGTCCGGTTAGGTAAGTAAGTAGGGAACCACACGTGGAGCAATAAATATCAATATATACGAAATTAGATGCAAAAGAAAGGGACTATAGGTGTTGATAGATGTTTCTGTATGAAAAACCAACCTGGATTGAACATTATAACGTGGACAGTAAATATTATTGGTGGCATATGTGAGCGGATGAATATCACTTATTTCAAAGTTGTCTGCGTGTCGAGCCGAGTAGCCGACTGGTCGGCCATTAATATTGAGCTTTGGGCATGCAAAGGCTGACGGTGCGAAGCTTGTGACTTGCGATTGAAGAAAGTAGAGACTTTCGTTGAAGATTCTCAGGACTGATGAATGGGATGCGCATCGTAAAAGGTGCAGTAGCCTACTGTATAGTATTAGTTACCGGGAATATCTACGACTGTGCACACCACCCGGATGACTTTGGTTTCATGATTTAAATATTTCAGTCGCCCCATTCTCAGTTCTATTTTGGGATATTAGTCGACTTGTATAATGACCTGCGACACCACATACTCTGCCGCGGAGTAGTTGAAACTGTTAGCTTGTTATTGACATTTATCGGGTCATAGCTTAGATATGTTTTCATCCACTGCTCGATATGTTTGGCTCACATGCCGCATCAAATGAGGCACCTTTTTTTTCAATACATTGATCATTTAAGTCATGAATCTCTGCTATATCATGTTAAATGAGGAGTCGTCAACTCACAATGTACCAGTACCGGTACTTCAAATTTTGTTATATTTTTGTTAGCCTATTTGTCTTAGTCTTTATAAGTCATGTCTAGGTTAGCAACTTGGCTTAGTATAGCGACTTACGCATGAATTATTTTTAGTGGAACTGCAAGATACTAGTCACACAGAAGGAATGAAGACGAGAAAAAGAAACAATTAGAAGTTTATCCGGCGTTGGAATTAATTCACCTTTTCTTGGGACCACTCGTGCTATATTTGCATGCCTCCTAAACAAGAATTATACCTCCAGCAGCAATACTTTTTCATCGTGAATCATGAATGAATATACAGTTGTCCTAATGTCGTCTTGAGAGCGTGAAGAAACTTTTGCGGTATTTTGGCATCGCGTTGCTTTGGGATAGGTATGGATGTCGGCTGAGACGTGAATTTACAAGCAGGCATGTAATCTGATTTACAAGGACAGCATGTAGGGTTGTAGGTAGGTAGGTAGGTAGGTAGGTAAGGCGGTAAAATTACAGTCTCGGTGGTAAATGTACACAGAAGAAAATGTAGATTGAATATACCAGAGGTGACTGTAACATTACGGTCTGGCATGTAAAGTTAGATTACCGGACGGTTGTAAGTTGAATTTACATTGAGTGACGGTAATGTTATATTACTGCCAAGTGGCTGGCCACCCTGCTTCCAGGCATTTCGCGGTAAATCGAGGTTAATTTTTTTTTCAGTGATGTAACCAACGTCACTGATGGAACTGACGAGTAAAACATGAACAACATAACAGTAATACGCATCTATTTTTATTTTAAACCACTTTTGTAGTAGTTTCATGTATGTAGTGTGGAATGTTGGAGTCTTTAAAGTTACGATTTGGACGTAAAAATGACTTTAGTAAGGAAAATGAGCGCTCCGCAGACGCTGATGTTGGTTGACACATTTGCAGTTTTGCATACAGCGCAGGTGCAATGCAATGTCTTGTCTTTGCAGCTCCATAATTTGTTTCACATCGTTTTTGTCCAATCGCTTCTTAATGTAATTTTTGAGCTCAAGCAGATCTTTTCCGAATTCGAGGGCATTTAGATCAGCATGAACCTCTTTGATAGTGTACATTACATTTTCGGTATCAAGTTTGAAATATTGTTGTAGTGGAGGCATATTTCTGTTAACTCGTCAACTTTGGATCGTTCACTGAATCTTTGACGCTCTTTACAATAAGTCCTTCAGCTTCCCATTGGTTGACTATTTCTTTCACTTGTGGAAGTCTCTGAACTGCAAATGACGTGCACAAAAGTAGAACAGATCGTGTAGCAACACAATGCAATGTGTGACCTCATAATGGAATGTGTGACCTCGTAGGTCTGCGACTGTAATGTTATAGGCTAACCTTACAGTTTGCCTTCGTTCAATCGGAAATTGCCTTACTTTCTTAGTGCGTAATTGCTTCAATTGGCACTTTTTATTTAAAGTATACAACAATATGACTTTATAACTCAAATATGATCCAACCAGGAAAATATGACTTTATATGACTTTATAACTTTCTTAATATACCCCATATGGATGCGGTTTTTGCGTTAAAATTGATTTCACGACTTACTGATGCATAGAAAAAAATATGACTTTAATGACTTTAAATGGCCCTAATAATGAGCCAAATTCTAACGTCTGCCTTTACAATTAAATCAATTGTGTTCCTCAAAGCGCATACGGTGAGTTAACGGCAGATTAAGATTAAAACAAAGGGAGCATACAAATATGTCAGCTTATTCCGTGGTTAGAGTCAGTGTTTAAGCGGTCGAATTCAAACGATCAATCTTTGAATTTTTGCCAAACTTCCGTTGTTTGCGAGTAAAGGTGCTGCTAGAATATATTCATATGATATGATCGTGAATGTTATGTAATATACCAAAATGTATACAGGATTGATAATAAATTATTTAAGCGAAAAGTAAGGTCGGGCGTTTTGATGTACCGTAACATTTTGGAATGATTTGACTGATCCGGCCCGCGAGCGGTTTGAAAGTTTGAATCTGGCCAGCGACGCAAGTTGAGTTTGATACGGATACCCTTGGCCTAGGACTTCGTACCTGAATCATCTTTTCCAGCGTGATTGCAAACTTTTCTGGCAATACTCCTTTGCATCGCACGTCCAATGTATTTCGCACGGCATTGTGCTAGAAGCGAGAGGCGAAATGATCCCTTTCTATCACATAAGCATTCGACGTCATGATTCATAATGCCATAACGCTTCCATTTTCGTGTAGCTCAATGTCAGAAAATGTAATACATTCTTATAAGCCATAGCTTCTGTTCACCATTAAACTGTAACGAAAATACATACGTCTTCAGAAACAGGACTGAGAATAATTTGCAAGATTTGAGCTCGGATACTGCTATACCTACAATATCTGCTATCAGCACCTGCAAAATTCTAAAGCTAGAGTTAAGCTGTGGCTTCGAAACCCTCAATATCTTGCAGCAACGCATCTTGTTATTATCCAATACGAAAACATCGCGTCGATATAATATCTATCTCGGAACATTCAGCCGCACGTGCTCAGGCTCAGATATGTCTGACGTCTGACGCCACTATGTCTGGAATATCTATGACGTCACAATGTACTGTTCGCTCGAGCAGCTACGAATTCATGATCAAACAATTCACAAGGCCATTCGCAGGAAAAAGGTAAAGGACGTCTACTACTCTCGTCTCAATGGCAAAGGAGCATGGCGGCTAAACACCAGCTCCAGTGTTTTGATATATAGTTCGCATCATACATGCGTTAAGGAGTCTACAATGGTGGCAAAACTGGTCCAACAGATAATTACACAAAAGATCATACCTGCAGTAAAACTACATAACATACCAAATTCGCTTGCCATGCTACTATTGCTAGACCTTGATGTCTCAAAGGATACTATTTATGAAGCGATATAAACGATGGTATCTGCAATGCCCAAATGTTCGGATACCATTCACCGATTAGCAATCAGCACGGCCATCGATGTCGTAATTTGGTTGATGATTGAAACATGATGTAATTACGAAAATCACATATATATATGTACATAAGACCGTAAGCGTGTAAAATGATCGAATTGTGAGTTCAATAGCAATGTTGCAAATAATGATTATCCAGTAAATCGCTTTTACGAATGCAAAAGTAAATCCGGAATACTTATTATCCAGTAAATTGCTTTTACAAATCCAAACGTAAATCTGAAATACTGGTTATCCCGTAAATTGCTTCTGCGAATTTAATCTGTAATTTTTTTACCCTCTAAAAACAAGTAAATTTACTTTTGACGTGCCCGTATATTAATTTAACGGGCATTTACCGTTAATATAACTGATGGGACAAATTTACCGGTATAATTTGGGTAAATCTACGAATATTTCTAAGAGTGCATGCGCATCGAAATCGTTAGTAGTCGTAGTATGAAGAGCTACAGGGATTCGTTCCGCGGTCGCGCGTAAACTTTAGTAATACTAAATATTACTATAGTTTCACATATTACTGTAAAATGTTTATCCTTTCTTGGCCAATGTGATCAGATTCACCGGTAGAGCTGATGCAGGGCGCGTGTCTTCGAAAAAGCGAAAGGAAAGTTGTTAATGTTATACTGCATCTTTGGTTGGGCCAATTCTTTTTAGTCCCCTTTGTTACCTGCAGTTATTTTTTGACCTCCCATCAGATTTGTCGATCGGTATAGTGGAAATATATATTGGATTCGCAAGAAACACAGGGCTACCAGAATAAAATTCATTCGTGATGAGGAGAACACGATTAAAATTTTGTATTTCTTTATAGGGCGCGATGCCGGCGCATGCATCTGTACTGTCGGACTCAGATTACAAAGGACACTACTGTATTAAAATCGAGAACCAACACGCATTGAACCGCGCGTAGCGCGAAAAAAATTTCAAGAATAATTCAAACCTCTCATTAATTAAAGAGTCGATTCGTAAATTCAATTGCATATTGACGGCCGCCAACACATCCAAATTGAATTAAGTGTCGACGGCCGCATAATTTTCTTTCTGCTGCCGCAGATTCGCCACCCCTGGATTAAAGAATCGATATTGGCGTTATAGCTAGACACGGTAGCCTACTTGCTGGAAAAATATCTCCTCGTAAAGCATTGTCCTTAGGAGAAACCGAAGTCGTTTTTCAAGCGTCTCGGTTTTGGTAGTGGTAGGCCATTGCACATCAAGGCAATATGCCCATGCATACTAGCAAATTCTTCCTACACGAATGATATTACCATGCCGAAGCCGTATCAGCTAGTGAGAAATAGCGATATAGAGCACAGTAGAATGGCTTATTTTAAATAACAATATCAATTTCAGATTTTCAACATGCTTTACTAATCGTTCTTCCGAAATTTTTCCAAATCAGGTCGCGGGTCGCAAAATATGACGTCGCGGGCCCCATGCGGCCCGCGGGCCGCGTGTTGGTGACCCCTGGTCTAACATAATATGTTCAAAGGTTCATCTCATCTGCCCTGGTATCTTTCTTTTGTTGTTCTGATGTCTTGGTAGAACCTCTCCCCTTGCTAATCGACAAGATGATTAGGATATATATCAAAATGACTGAACAGGAAGTGAACTTTTATGCTCATGTTTGTTCCAAGTTTTCGATATGCAGATACGAATTTTCGGACCAACTGTTTGTAGTTGAGTGCTTTGTGATCAGCTAAAAAGTTTTATTTACTACATCTTAGGAGAAATTACATGCTGTGAGCTCCTCCTAATGTGAAATTGGAATCTTTCATTGGCATTCGAATATACCAGAGACCAGATTTAAGTTTCTCCATTGATAGGGTTACTAGGTATACCCACTTTGTTGACTCAGTGGAAAATTATTCATTTACCAGTCAAAAGAAATGAGACGCGTATGAGTATAGTAGTTAGGCCTTTCAAGGACAAATTTTACAGTTTTATACTCCTCTTTAATCTTGGTAGAATGACCAATTGATACAGGAAAATATGAATTTCCGTTGTACAAAAGTACAGTTTTTAGGCTTGACAAACTGCTTTTTTGACAAACAAATATTTCGCATCATGCCATTATGATATTGATAGAATGACTGAGAAGTACATGAGGGTTCTTCATAGTCAATTAGCCATTTATGCGCAGTATAAAATTACAAAAACTACAATTTTCTTCCTACCAAGTGATAATTAAACAATCCTGCAACAAAATACAAATTGGATGCAATGTGAGTAGAGTTGACCAAATCAAACCCTGAGTTGTAGGCGGGGCACAATGAATTATTGACGGTAACTACTGTAACACACCACGCATTCATATATTTATCAGTCGATATTGCTTGCGGCTAATTGTAACATATAATTTATGAGCTACCTTGCTTAATATTAGTGAATTAAAACTACATCAAAATTGTGAATATCCATTTTGTTGAAAATTGAGAATATCCATTCTGTTGAAAATATGTTTGCAGTTGTAATCTAACCTTGCATTGCTGCTTGACCCATTCTCTTCAACTGAGCAAACGCAAGCTTCATTTGATCCAACTCTGGAATGTTGACATTTTCTTTGTTACCAAAAATTTGGAAGTAATACGATTGCACCAAAATTATTAAAAAATACAGCAATAACAGGTACTCATAATCTATTGTCATGGCAGCGTGGCTATCGTCGACATATTGAGTTAAAAGCACACATATAGCCGTAACTACCACCAAACAGATCCCCTGATCAGTATTGTAGATAGTAAAGTATTCTGGTCATATTTCATGATTCTAATATGGGTACCCGATCATAAAATTAATAAATACCAATATAGCTTACAATCGCATTGTTTTCAGAATTGAGTCCGCCCGTTTTTTCAAGTACGGGCGTACGAAATATTCGCACTGCCATGGGCACTAGGGCTGTTCAAAAATAACTTTTTTTCTGGATTCCAGCCATTCAGTCATTAAATTGTCAGGTTAGCCTAAAAAACACTGCACACCAAATTTGGTTCAATTCTAACAAGTATAGGGATCCGTAGATCCAATTAAATTTTTTAATTTAAACATGAGAATTAAAAAAAAAATTCAAATTTTTCTGTCAACCCCATAAACGACTCAATTCCAACTAGTAGAAGTGGAGTTATTAGAGTTTTTTGTTCATAATTCTCGGATTATCCTTGATTGGGGGAAATTTGAATTTTTTTTTATTTTACTGTTTAAATTGAAAAATTCAATTGGATCTACGGAGCCCTATAATTGTTACAATTGAACCGAATTTGGTGTGCAGTGTTTTTAGGGTAACCTGACAATTTAATGACTGAATGGCTGGAATCCAAAAAAAAAAGTTATTTTTAAACAACCCTAATGGGCACCCTTTAGGATGGGCTAGTCCAAATCAGGGTTACCAAACGTTTTCGATTATTCATCTCATTATCGAGCTCAACATGTCTTGCCCCCTGAAGTATAGAGTACACAAGTAAGAATATCTTCGTATTAGGTCAGTGGTTCCCAGCGTAGGCGATTTAGAAAAAACAGGGGGCGAAATCGTACGATTGGCGAGATAGGGGGCGAAAATGTTACAACAGCTATATTTAACTAATCTATACGAAATGCACGTGAAAAAGGGTTATTCTGGATCCGACCCGAAAGTTGAATAAAAAAAGTAAACTTTCACCGATCATACGAGGAGACGGGATTTTCGGAGTCATGTCTAAAAAATAACCCTGTTTTCATTAAATTGTCCAGCGATCAGAGTTTAGTAGTACATCATTTCCCGTTTATATGTCCTCTGTTTCGGTCCGATAATATCAGGGACGGAACTTTCACTCGAGCTTGATAAGGAGGTTAGGAGTCGAACAGGGGATGGGGACCACTGATAACTAGGTTGTATCTAATTATTCTGATACATTTGTTTGTATAAATTCTGCTACTCCAACACTCTTGTTCACCCTCATCTCGCAGAACTGCGACAAGATGCGATATCACGAACTCCGGGAACCACTGCACTGGTTGATGCGGTCGAGTGGGTACAGGATTTTTATTGACAGCATCTTGCCCCTGCCATTTAAACGCCAGGATACACCGATAGGAGATTTCGGTCGGTATAAGACTTCGCGAGGTTGGCTGATAAGAAAGATTAGCGGTGATAATACCGTAGCTCAAATTATCGCCGCGTATTCTCCGTAAAACATTGATACAGTAAACCGTAAACAATTTTGTTATGATCGTTAGGAAATTTGTTTGCTACGTTAACGAACTTACCTGATTTTAAGCTTTGAAATTCCCTTTTTAATTGTTTACATTCTGCTTTCGCTGCGTTATCGGGCAACAACGTGTTTATGCAAGTCAAAGGATATTCATTCGTGTTTAAACGTAACGAAGGAATGCCCGGATCGCATCGTGCTAGCTTGCAGCCTGGTCTTGCTCTACACAGAATTTCTTCCGGTTTAACGGCAGACATCACCGACAGCGAGCATAACGTCAAGATTTCCCACGTGATCTTCATCCTATTCACACACACGCACCGAAAAACGTTTTCTACAAAACGAATAACCGGTACAGTGATCATAGTATAACCAACACCAACATGTAGGTTAAAATATTTGATTTATTTTACTAAATGCATGCTAATGTTGGCTACACATAAAAGAAAAGAAAAATTACTTAAATTGGGAACTGTTAACATGCGGCAAGATTCACCCTTGAGCGAAAATCACGTGGCCGTCATATATATACGAAATAAATATGCTAGTTGGCTGACGTGCGTAAAATCAGTGCATTCATTACAATAGTCTTGAATAGAATCATCGATTTCATTCCCTGTAAGATTTTTGAGTAGGGCTTGGAACTATCTATCAGAAACTCATCAGTTTCCTCAAACGATATCACATCAAAGCTCTACCCACTGCTGCGGGAATACCTAGCCTATAGCCCCTTTCTATTGTTCAATCTTTAATGTTTTTGCATTTTCATTCGGCAGACTGCGGTTTCAGCCCATCGATATATTCAGTGAAATGACAGTTTTAAAGTATCTTCGTGAGATTATCAAACTACACTTGACGATTTATCTGTTTCCAGCTTGATAATTATTTAGCCGTAACTTATCGCCTCAATGAATACTCGAAATAACTTACTTTCGCTGACAAATCGCTATAAATTAGTACTATACGCGTGGTTCTAAATAATTTCGTAATATGAGATGTTCATAAATCGGTCCTAAATCCCTTGAGGCAATTTAATATAATTCTGTAGACTCAGGTGAACTGTTTTTCCCCTATCGTTTAGCATATGCCGGCCATTGGTTTTAGTCGTATCAATGTTACAAGTTTACTACAACAATCATAACAATAGCAAAACTGCAACACCATTGCCGTAGATACAGATCAATATTGTGAAACGCCGTAAATCGAAAACAAATTAATCATTAAGGTATCGAGCTCACGCGCCGTGGTGTTCCTGAAACTTGACACAAATTACATCGCTGATGTAACTGACACGAATATTTTTACTATCGCCACATACGCTAGAAATCAGCGGATGGGGTCAAAGAACTTTGTTTTGGTACTCGCAGCAAATATTTCCTCTGCATGTTACAAATATAAGTACTTTGAGAGACATGTAAAAATTACTCTTAGTTGAAGTTGAAAATGAAGACTCGTGTGATTAGGTTGAAAAATTGTTTTGGTCGAGGAGTCGCAATATCAAGGTATTTTCGTAGTCGTGATACCGTGATAGCCATCCAAGTAATCCCCACAATCATAGCCATAACACAAATTCTAAGACAGAAATAAACACGGGCCCGCTCCTTATTAGTTGCTATGTTAATTATATTGCGTTGCACAGGCCTAATGGCCAATAAAATATGCTTGTTGGTATTCCTGCCGACGGATGCGATGGATGAGTGGCGTTGAACTGGAAATCCAATTGGATCTTACCCTGCTTGCTGCGGTAATTTCGAGTCACAGTGGCATACAGTTTACTATTGATGACGTCGGGATCTGATACACGCGCCTATGTAGGGAAATATCATTTTCATTTACAGAATCACATTGATTTTAGGAGTAGGCAACCTTTCGATGTGCCAAATGTCAAATTGTCAACAACGTGAGTGCCAAATAATCGTGTGAGGTTCATTGAGCACTGGCAACTTCATTGTATCTATTATAATTGTTAATAAGTAAATTTCACTATTTTAACAAAAAGGAGACAACTTCTCTCAATGAGCTTATTGCATACTACAAATGCAGTAACAATTCTTGGCTTTCCATTGCTTAATTCTATAGTTTTAGGAATATCCATGAACACGTTAAGTAGGACAATAAGTACATATGCTTATAATGGAATGACATAGCTATGGATGGATATGTACCCACGTACCTTCTCTTACCTGTACACAATCATAATTTTCATTTTTGATGCAGCACCAGTGAAGATTAACATTAGCGATTCCCAATGACATCAGTTACCAGAAACTACCTTCCGGAGGACTTGAATAGTTTTCCATATATAGTATTATTAGATAGTATTTTATAACGACTCTTTGACAGTTCTTAATCGGCGTATATATTTTGTCAATGTCGTAAATTGACCATGTTGACTTGACAATCGGCAACTATATCGACTCTACCAGGAAATATTTTATAAGTTCAGTAACATCGATATCAACAACACGTTCCTTTATTGGCTAGTTCTCTGTTTTGAATGAAAATGTGCTGCATCCATCCAGGCAATTACATGAATTAGTTTTAACGTGTCGTTCTGTTTCTGATATTTTGGTTTTACAGGGCACCATATTCAATGACAAGCCTATTAGGTCAACTCAACCTGCAAACATATATTTTTTTAAAACTAATTATCCTTCTGTATTTCAGTGGCACGAAAGACCAGGGTTGTAATGACTCGAGTCACGATTTTTTGATGACTCGACTTGACTCGAGTCATTTTCACAAAATACGTAGATGACTCGACTCGACTCGAGTCAATTTGTGTATTGACTCGACTTGGACTCGATTCATTGCGCATGACTCGCACCAAGTCATATGACTCGAGACTCGGACGGCCAAGACCGACATTTCATTGTAATTTCGAGGAATATGAAAGTAACAACACTATTGGGATTTCGTCTATTGGTACCGATACTTGAAAATGCGACTAGAAACTGCTAAAAGTGATAAAAATTAGAATATTATAAATGCGAACCATTCGATATCACCAAACAGAGTTATAAAAAGTGCACTGTAAACTGAAACGCGTGCATTTATGCACCTAAAAAACACACAATATTCGATTTTTTTTTAGATGCCACATTGTGTGGTAGCGATGTATGTCATAATATTGTGTGGTCTGAAGTGGCATGTCAGTACCTATCACTGCAGAGCTCGAAATTATGTACCTGATATACCTCCACAGGCTCTTGAAACAATATAGCTCTTGAAACAATATTTTATTTCAAAAGAATCGGTTGTAAAATGTACGTTAAAAGTGTAAATTGCCGTTATAAATATGACAATAAAAATTGAAAACAACAATTTTTTGACACAGTAAGACAGGATTTTATACAGTCGTAACAGAGCTTCTTGGAGGTACAGAACTTCAATATGCAATTGAATAGTATATATTCATATTGAAATGAGCCCGAATATTTTGGGCTGACACTCGTCAGGGGCAACCGTCAGTAACTAGTAAAGAATTGGAAAGAACATTGCATATCAACAAAATCGTATCACAAAACATGACGTCACCAGCATGAAATTTCGAGAGAGAGCGTTCAGTGCACTATTCCGATGCAGCTGGTACACGAACTCCTTCTGTTGACAGAGTTCCGGCTGGTGTATTTTGATAAGTGAACCACAGTGTGCTAATCAAAGTACTAGAAAAACTCCAACCCAATCGCAATAGTTGGAGTAAAGGGACTAATTGCAGCGGAAATGACATGTATAAAATACACCAGCCGCAACTCTGTCAACAGGATTTCGTGTACCAGCTGGGAATAGTGCACTGAACGCTCTCTCTCTCGAAATTTCATGCTGATGACGTCATATTTTGTGATACGATTGTTGATATACAATGTCCTTTCCAAATCTCTACTAGATTTGCTGACGATTACCACTGACAAGTGTCAACAGAAAATATTCGGGTTCATTTCAATATGAATATACTATGTAACGGTAATAACAGTATAAAAGAACTGGATTTGGAACTAAAGCAAAGTGTATGTACAGTAATGTTGCCAATAAATATTGTTCAACACGAATTGACCAGTTACATGATCAAATGATTGAATTGCCAAAAAACCATAGTAAACCAATTTTGACTCAGCAGTATGTTATTTTGGAACAGCCTTAATGTACAGTGCCACTAAAAACAAAAAGTTTACAAATTGAAGGCATAGCAAAAGTCTAGCCACAAAAAACGAATTATTGTGCAAATGCAAAAAATAACAAAATCAGGTACATTACATGACAACAGAAAGCAGTAGGGCTAGGTACAATCATTCGAGTACTCGAATCTGAATCGAGTAATAATTCTAATGATTCGAGTTGAGTAGTAAAATTCGATTTTTTCGAGTACTGTAATTATACGCTCCTCGCCACTGCACGTTAATTTATCAACGATAATTATAGTTTCGATACAAATTTTCCGTGAAAGCCTCGAAACATTGACTGGCCGTATCGCAGCATGGGCGACATACAGTACAACGCTACGAACGTTACTGAAATATATATTTCTCAAGTCGTGATCATCTAACAACATTGTCACAAAGTGCAATGAAACCTGTATGGCCGAACAAATACCGAACAATCTTTGATGTGATCAATAACAGGCATTATATTATTTGTGGTGGCATGAAGGGTACATATTTAAGCTTTGACATATTACATTCTGTTATTAAGTCATAATGAGTGATACTCGAATCGAAGCATTTTACGTGATTCAGAATCGAATCACTCAGGTACTCGATTTTGCCCAGCCCTAGAAAGTAGTACTCACAGTACAAGTACTTGGAGCAGGGAAGATTAATTAGCCAACATTTTTCCAATCGATTGCTGGACATTTTGATATTTTTTCCAAAAATTGACGAACTTGTTCGACTGAAATTGCGAATTTTTATCACCAACAAGTATACACGTTGAATGAATGGCATTATTTGAAAGACCTTGGGATAACTAAGATCCCATGCGTAATAGCATGCTACGAGATCAATTATCCTCTCAAACGGTCTTCTTTCGTTTTCGGATCTGCGCTTCCTTGCCGGTGATGCTATTGGTGATCCACGATTGTTCACCTCCATTCTCATGACGTGCAATCAAAAGATGAGGAGTCAACTTTTAAGTCGTTAAATCGACTGTATGTGCCTGGAATTAAAACAATATGTTAGCTTCAAATTATATTGCTAAATATTCTCGTGCGAATCCAGAGCACATGACCAACTTCAGCTAGAAATGCTTTTATGAGACTTCTCATCAGGGTTGTAATGACTTGAGTCACGACTTTCTGATGACTCGACTTGACTCGAGTCAATTTCTCAAAACAAAAAATGACTCGACTTGTACTTGAGTCATTGCACATGACTCGAACCAAGTCATATGAATCGAGACTCAGACGGCCAACAAAGACATTTCATCGTAATTTCGAAGAATACTAAAAATGATGTCGTCCCTAATTGAAGGGCAAACGAGAAAAATTCAGGCCGAAGCCATTTTCTTCAGAACGTCACCGCAATAGAGTTTCAATTTATTGAAATTTTCACAAGAACATCACACAGATATCGAACTTTATATCGTTGTCACCCGATGTTATAAAGGAAATATGTCGTAAACGCCAAGGTGGTTTAGATGCGACATTCAACGGGAGATGTTCAGTCAGGAGATTTATGTCAAAATCGGGCCTAGTGTATTCTATTTCTTTAGGACATAGGGCGTGTACGACATATTTCCTTCATATTATATTATTCGATTATAAATCGAAGCATTATTAGATGCACCAACTGTGATCAGATGCATAAATTTCTCTACATCATCAGAATCTTAAGGGGTACAAATGTACCACTGACCTTGTTCGATCATAAATTGTTAGTTGGTTAATCTGAAAGGGGCACTGCGCTATACAAATGATGGGGTCTCAAATTAACTCGCGGGTCGAGAAAAAATTTACTGCAACCGTTGTCTTCAGAGCGCCACCGTAATGGTGCTGAAATAAAATTAGGGTTACCATACGACCTTCCTTTAGAAGGATTTGGACTCCTTTTTCGGGTTTTTGAAATTGTCGTCCTAGGACGCCTAAATGTCTTCCTTTTTGGCAACTCCAGTACTGTTACTGTGAAAATACTCCTTTCCCTATTCCAAAATATGATAAACATAAATTAAATGAATTTCGCATAGGACCTGTTACGCTCGAGCTTCCGCGTTTCCTAACCCGTTGTGAAATTTCTGGTGCGATAACGTCACCATCGCTTTACTCGCCCGCAACTTCTATATTTCCGTAACGGGTTAAGAATGGATGACGCGCAGCCAAGTCAGTTGGCCTTAATACGAAATTCTGCAGCTCCATTACGTCAAGCGCGGTGTTTAGCATAACATAATACACCTTCGTTTTGGGACGGCTCAAGAATTTCATCATATAAGGATTCTATTTTATAGAACTTCTATATATATCTGAACTGAAGCAGATCCATACTAGACAGGTAGCAAATCTTACCTGACAAAGACATATCGCACTCAAACCATGGTTTGACTTTATTTTCTTGTCTGTGAGAGGTTCTGCAGTTTGAGCAGGACATGAATTTCATCGACTTCATTTCCCTGCAAACAAGTAGAATCATAATAGAGAGAGGTATTGTATTCTTTTTCGCCTGCACCATCGAGATGCTTTGACGACGGAGTTGCGATACGGCCCCATGAGGTCATCTAGTCTGCGCCCCCCGGTTTTTTTCTCCTCTATGCTATCCGTGGATTGCCGAGTGCCTAGCAGGATAGCTGCGGATACCAATTTTCGAGTCTTTGGTATGACCCGGCCGGGGATCGAACCCACGACTTACCGCTCGAGAAGCCGGACGCATAACCATTACACTATCTCGCTCGGTGATGAACAGGTGAAGGACTAATAAGAATCATAATATACAGGTGAGGGACATTCCTGCACTTCAAATGCTTCCATTCCAGCCCATCCTTTTGAAATGCCAATTCACTAATTCGTATTATCGATGCTGCGTAGGCCTACTGCAAATTAGCGAGAATCATTTGTATGCAAAATGGGTTATCACTATCTCACGTGCACTATCGTGGGGGGTTTGATATAGTGCGTCCACGTGCAGGCCTTACTACTGTCCGTCGAAACACTTTCCCCAAACAGTTCGTGTTTATGTATCTTTTTGATTAAAACTTATGCCCGTGTCTGAACAAATTATGCTCGTTGCTAATGCCGAATCTGGGTATTTACGTATGACAAGCGCACCCTGTAATTATAATTATTGCGGGTTTGCGGCATATCTGCAATTTCTTTATCAGCATAACTTTGCCGGTTGATTGTCCAGTCCGATAAAATTGATCACTACTATGTATTTCGCACAGCGTGCTGATTTCACCAAAGTAACGATCCTTATTAGATGTACAAATTCGACCTGATCGTTAAAAACGTCGATTTCATCGCGCGCTCTGAGAAACACCATCACCTATCGCGATTTGACGAACAAATATACGTCCACCTTCTACAAATTGAAGTGCATTATTCGCATCGATGAGGGCCTCAAGCCGCGTTTAAAATATTTCAGCGGGAAATCGCGTCGCGTAGCTTTGTGTGATGCGATATGCGCGCACAGACGAATCTCGCTAATTGGTCGCGGCCCAGCGTAACACTGATAATACGACTTGTTGAATATTAGAGTCAAAATGCTCATTTCAAAAGGAATTGGTTTTGCGTTTCAAAGAGGGGATCTCGAAACCCCCTGGCTACGCGCCTGCCGCCACCCCATGCAAAAATTAAAGTCGGCGCCTATGAATGTAGCACTGTTATTTATCAAACATAATACCAACCTCCTGATCAGTCTGCTCTCCAAAAACTTTATCAAGAGTGAGAAGCATTTCCATGTACTTCTCATGCATTTCTTCAACACTTCTATCAACAAGCAGTTGAAACTCATGTCTGATCTATTAGGAAAAACAACGCGTTACTCAGAGCTGTTAGTCATGAATATGCACATCAGTTAAAACACGTTAGCTAGAGTAAGTAAATTCATCCATATTCATTTTAAAATACATAGTTATTCACCAACTTATCTTGATACGAACATTATTAGATTTTCTTCATTTAATCATCACAATAATTGAATTATTTTCCACATATGGTATCACTATACCGTCCAGACTTAGACAACTAAATGATTCTAGTTGTCTTAGTCTAGTTTCACTCAAGTAGTACGGAATCTCATTAATCTAATTCTAACCTAATTATTTGAATGGTTCCATACTCTTTCAATTCTGATCATATTCATTGTTTTTCTGAAAATGCCTAATTGACTATGGTATTTCGTAGTGAGCTAACAAAAATATCCGCCTCGAGCAACATCACGTCCAACTTTTCAGCTATGGTGCACAGACGCTAACCAATCTAATGCTCATTCCTATGAACTAGGCTTGAATTTGGCTGGATTCTCTTGTCATTCATAATTTCTGTCAATTTTCAAGTTTTTGCAAATTGAGTAATTCTAATTGCAATCTAATTTGGAAAAAATGCGCTTAAATTGTAATCTAATTTAATTTGGAAGAGCTGAAAATCTACTAGCTGTTAAAGCCTGGAACAGTGTACAGTGTACACATGTCGTGTAATAGGAAAACAGTGTATATTAATGCAATAGGAAGATACATAGGCAATATAATTGCTTAATTTGCCGAGGCACCAATACAATTTCATTTTACTGATTTTCAAAGTTAATACTGCAAATTGAAGTCATCTGTAAGGAATGAAAGAACTCACCAGTCTAATATCTTGCAGCAGTAGAAAGCTCTTTAAAATTTCAGCAACGCCATCGAATTCTAGCACCTTCAACTGCATGGGTAGAATAGAAGTAAGTTCAGAGCAAGGTGAAGGGCTTGATTCCTTAAAATTTCCAATTACACAAGAGGATTCGGGCAGCAGGTCATACACTGTAAATTCACAGCGTTGAATGAGACACAACATTGTGCATAGGTATATACAATATTTGGCTGACACATATTATCGGCTGAGATCTGACATCGAGAATCCGCCATGTTGTGTGCACGTCCACACATCATCAGTGAATGTCATAAGATGTGGGTTAATGCTCATATGATGTGTCTATGAGCTCACATGCATATCAGTACAGTCATTCCGGACAAATTTCCTGTGGTGTCAAACATTCATACCGGATATCAATTGAGAGGGAGTTTGAGAGGTCGCTTGCTAATCTTCACTCTGAAACTTCACGAGGTTACTATTGACGTGATGTATCATCCCAGGCAGCCTAAAGCGCGGTAATATTGATACACATCGAAAAGCCTCGCAAAATGTGATTTGATCGGTAAGTCCTAAGCTATAGATTTTTCTTCAAGCTGCAGTGTTTAATTAACAATATTACTACAGTTATAAATAACCAAGATTGTAACCGACAGTGGTACCGGGCTTCAAGCAAATAGGTTGGTGATCAGATATTATGGTCGTGCTGTACCAATACCTGACTGACGACTCGCTGTCTTGAGGTTTGCTCTGATCTGACTTTACATACCTACGATAGTCACGTTAATCCTTATATAGTTAATCGCTTGTTACTCATTTCAGTTTATCATAAACAAATTATCAGATTAACATACTAAGAGATTGCGATAAAATAAAAGGTTGATTATATTATTTCCCTACCGAACTTACTGAAGAAATTTGTCATACAAATATGTATGAAACACCCCGACGTTGAACATTTTACTCGCATCGGGTACCCCGCTGTCATTGCCAACAGTATAGCAATCATTCAGTTATTAGTAGTACCCTTTGTATTTTATCATTGATGAACTGTCTCTTCTTTACGCATGACTTACTGAGTCACGTGACTGTATGACGCAATCCTGAGACAATCGATCGTTACCACGCAGGACCAGAGTGAGTGAGATATACCGTGAATCTGTCTGTCTTTGTTACGTGAATCTAAATAGCATATAGCGAGGAAATGGAGATGTTTTTAGTTCAAAACGGAATGGAGAGGGAGCACATTGATTTACTGCAAGGTAATTCGTTTATGTAAATTTTCAACATCACCTGTAAATAATGTTATGTTCATGTTATGGAGTTTCAAATACAGCACCAGCGCCCAGCGGTATATGAGTAGATATAGATAACCTATTTTCGATCTAGCAGCTTGATGCGCCTTAAAAGCAGACCATGAAAATGGGAGCTAATGCTGTTTAATAATTTCATCTGAAGATACCATAATAGACCTAGTGATGAAACCTCATTTGCAGATGAAGTTATGTACATTTTTCTTTGCGCTTGACCTGTTTCAATTACTTAATATCGTTTGGTAGAATGTCTAATGGAAAGTGTTGGTTGTGCCCTTTTATCGGAACTACCGATTTGCTGTCTAGACATTTATTGTCACAGACAACGTCTGAGTGTTATCATGTCATGCAGGATCTGTGGCATAGTGTATTCAAAATATGAAGATCTCTGTAGCGGTGTACAGTGTAGCCATTGTAAAAGGAGACACAAAAATATGAAGACACTGGACTTGTTTTGCTATGAAGCACCGTCTTCTCTTGACTATGACCTACTGCCCGAATCCTATCCGAATTCAATATATTAAAGTGCATTCATGATCAAATGCTTTTCAGTATTACTTCTCGAAAAAGCTGTCGCAAAAGTTGAGGAATCTCAGACAAAAGACAAAGGCATCTGGTACGTCTTCATGCAGAGCGCATGCTTTGTGTCCAGGCTCATCAGGTGATTGGGATGATTGTTATTATTTTTTTTTATAATTTATAAGTTTCATGTTATTCAAAAGGTCACCCTAATTTAACGATTGAAGATGCCAGGGTGCAGTTGGAAACAGAGTTCAACAGACCTGGCGCCAATTGGCTGAATGTCATCACTCTCATGAAGTAAACTCATCACAACAGACGTAATCAGTTGAAGGTGCTAGAATTTGGTGGCGTTGCTGAAATTTTGAAGAGCTTTCCAATGCTGCAAGATATTAGACTGGTGAGTTCTTTCATTCCTTACAGATGACTTCAATTTGCAGTCATAATATCGAAAATCAGTAAAATGAAATTGTTTGTGTGCCTCGGCAAATTAGGTAATTATATTGCCTATGTATCTTCCTATTGCATTAATATACACTGTTTTCCTATTACACAACATGTGTACAGTGTACACTGTACCAGGCTTGGACAACGAGTAGATTTTCAGCTCTTCCAAATTGAATTAGATTAGAATTGAAGCGCAGTTTTTTCCAAATTAGATTACAATTAGAATTACTCAATTTGCAAAAACTTGAAAATTGACAGAAATTATGAATGACAAGGGAATCCAGCCAAATTCAAGCTTAGTTCATAGGAACGAGCATGAGATTGGTTAGCGTCTGTGCACCATAGCTGAAAAGTTGGACGTGATGTTGCACGAGAAGGATATTTTTGTTAGCTCACTACCAAATACCATAGTCAATTAGGCATTTTCAGAAGAACTGTGAATATGATCAGAATTGAAAGAATATGGAAACATTCAACTAATTGGGTTAGAATTAGAGTAATGAGCTTTCGTGATACCATGTGCTAAAAATAATTCAATTATTGTGATGATTAAATAAAGAAAATCTAATTATGTTCATATCAAGATGAGTTAGTGAATAACTATGTATTTTAAAATAAATAATATGGATGAATTTACTTACTCTAACTAACCTGTTTAAGTGATATGCATATTCATGACTAACAGCTCTGAGTAACGCGTTGTTATTCCCAATAGATCAGACATGAGTTTCAACTGCTTGTTGATAGAAGTGTTGAAGAAATGCATGAGAAGTACATGGAAATGCTTCTCACTCTTGATAAAGTTTTTGGAGAGCAGACTGATCAAGAGGTTGGTATTATGTTAGATAATTAACAGTGCTACAGTCATAGGCGCCGACTTTTATTTTTGCATGGGGTGGCGGCAGAAGCGTAGCCAGGGGGTGTCGAAATCCCCCTTTTTGAAACGCAAAACAACGATCTTTTGAAATGACCATTCTGACTCTAATATTCAGTTGCAATTCAACAAGTCATATTATCGGTGTTACGCGGGGCGGCGACCAATTAGCGATATTCGTCCGTGCACGCATATCGCACAATGCTACGCGACACGGTTTCCTGCTGAAATATTTTAAACGCGACTTGCGGCCCTCATTGATGCAAATAATGCACTTGAATTTGTAGAAGGTGTATTTGTTCGTCAAATCGCGATAGGAGATGGTGTTTCTCAGAGCGCGCGATGAAATCTACGTTTCTAGCGATGAGGTCGAATTTGTACATCTAATAAGGAAATCAGCATAGAATGTTGTCGTTCAAACTAATCGAATAAATTAAGAATCTGCGCCATCGAGAATCTCATGTTGCATCAATTTTTGACAACGTAATTCAACCCCGTGTATTGCACAATGTGCAGTATTAATAACAAATCAAACACTGACAAGTGACACCGATGGAATACGAGTGTATAAAGCAGACAAGAATTAGAAGTCTTCAGATGATAGCAAACTAGATAGCGCGCATCTAATCAGTAATAAGTAATCACAACTTGCGTACAGCGCCAATGCCCAAACTTGCCTTTATCTGAAATGGAATGTGATGGCTAGAATGGAAACTTTTGAATTGCAGGTATGTCCCTCACCTGTCTATTATGGTTCTTATTAGTCCTTCACCTGTCTATTACGATTCTAATTGTTTGCAGGGAAATGAAGACGATGAAATTCATATCCTGCTCGAACTGCAGAAGGCTCTCTAATAGACAGGAAAATAAAGTCGAACCATGGTTTGAGAGCGATATGTCTTTGTCAGGTAAGATTTGCTACCTGTCTAGTATGGATCTGCTTCAGGATATACATAGAAGTTCTATTAAATAGAATCCTTATATATGATCGAAATTCTTGAGCCGTCCCAAAACGAAGGTATATTATGCTATGCTAAACACTGTGCTCGACGTAATGGAGCTGCGAAATTTCGTATTAGGACCAACTGACGTGGCTGCGCGTCATCGATTCTTAACCCGTTGCGAAAATATGAGATGGTGAAGTTAACGCACCAGAAACGCGGAAGCTCGATCGTAACGGGTCTTATGCAAAATTCATCTAATTTATGTTTATCATATTTTGGAATCGGGAAAGGAGGATTTTCACACTAACAGTACTGGAGTTGCCAAAAAGGAAGACATTTGGGCGTCCTAGGACGACAATTTCAAAAATCTGAAAAAGTAGGACAAATCCTCCTAAAGGAGGTCGTATGTTAACCCTAATTTAATTGCAGCACCATTACGGTGGCTTTCTGAAGACAATGGCTGCGGCAAATTTTTCTCGACCTGCGAGTTAATTTTAGATCACAACATTTTTACAGCGCAGTGCCCATCTAAGATTAATCAGCTAATAAGTTATGGTCGGGCAAGGTCCGAGGTTCACTGGTACCGCTTGAAATTCTGATGATGTAGAGAAATTTATGCATCTGAACACAATTGGTGCATCAATTAATGTTTCAATTTATAATCGAATAATATAATAACTTATAATCAATTTGCGCTTTGAAGCTAAGCTTGTTAACGGTGCACTGCACTCTATAAACTATGTGGTCTCAAATTCAAGGGCGACACGAGAAAATCTTTTAGGCCGCAGCCATTTTCTTCAGAACGCCGACGTAATGGGGCTGCGATTTATTGAATTTTCCTCAGGGGAATCATACTCTAGCAGTCACGCAGAAATAGAACTTTATATAGTAGTTATTGTGTGTATTTTAGGTGCATAAATGCACGCGTTTAAGCTTCCAGTGTATATATATACCGCTGAGCTAATTTGGAAAGGACAGGATTAATTGGCGCTTGGACGTATCAATTTCGAATATTTCGGCGAATAATATGTGTTATGTGCAAAGGTTTCATCGCTGACGATGTTTCTGCGAGTGCAGATACGAACTCACATGTTGGATGAACGTTCTCTCATAATTGTGAATTCAGTTCTGTAAATTTAATGTATTTTTAATTCTCGATTTTGCGAACACCAATACTAAAAGAATAAAAGCGATTAATATGCCACAACATATTATACTTTTTCGTTATATACGAAGATCCATGAAAAATTTCGCTGGCCCCTGTCTACACTAATGCGTCGGAACTAATATTTATGTCATCAATATTCCACATTTCGCGGTCAGGTTAATCAAATCTTTCGTTTGCCTTGCAATTTCACAATAACTTTCATGGGTAATTTATATTTTGTGATATTATAACTTATTTCGAGAATTACCTAGCGGGCCACTCAAAATCCTCGCGGGCCATAGGTTGGCCGGCCCTGGATTATCACCTCCATGATATAGTAGCGAATAATAACGAGCATTTTGCGCCAATCCGCTTTATTCGGAACTCAGTACAAGTCATATTCTGTGTGTATTACCTTTCTTGGAATATTTGGAATACCGTAATGTAGGTATACAAATACCTCGAGTCATCTTTCCACACTCTTAGGGAAAAGAGTGGTTATACACACCCCAAAAGGTGGTACACGAAAACAGAACTTACGTACCCTGCCGGTGTGTATGACCAGATTCACCCCATTCCTAACAGTGTATATCGGATAATTCACCCTACCCATTAGAATTGACAGGGATGTAATTTCAGTATATTCACCCTACTTGAAATCCCGTAGCTTCTTCCAAATGGCACACTATTGCAAATAAACAGTCTTGATTGCATATATTCGATATCAATTGAACCATAATAACATAAAATGGAAACATATTTCGTGAAATAGCAAAAACAGAGATCCCAGCGACGGAGAAAAAAATTCACTGAAAATACTGCTCGAAGAACATTGCCAATATAATATTGGGAATTCGCCTCCTCCAGGTTTCCGCAAAACACTCTTGTATGGCGAAGGTTGAGTCACTATCTTCAGCAAGAACTTGTGGCATCATCCTGAAATCAAAATGCATATTCACAACCCAATTAACAGGCACATGTGCTAACATGCATAACTTAACGAAAGACCACAAAAATAGAAGCCGTTACGAAGTATATATATTTGCACAAAGTATTCACAAAAAATCAGATGTTTCACTTGCTAAGGCATTGCAGCACAGGCTGTGGCGCGATAGGGTGAACTTACGGCTACAGGAAACATATTCACACACGATCACTGTATGTGCGGGCAATTAGGCATCGACAAGATGGAAATTTATGGATAGTTTTCATTAAAACCGAATGTAACAGGCAGACTTGGGCAACTAGAAAACATTCCCTTTTTCCAAATTGGATTGGAATTAAATTACAACTACAAGTTGTTTTTCGAATTACAGTAGAATTAAAATTATAGCTACACAGTTGGAAATTAGATTAAAATTATAATTCCAGCTAACAGTTTTTTTTTAAATTAGATTAGAATAAGAATCACTGAAATCGCAAAAAGTTGAATCAAACTCCGTTAATATCAAACCTTATGAGCATGAGAATAGCAAATGTCTGTACACTGTACAGTAGGGGTGTTCAAAAATGACTTTTTCTTTCAAATTCTACTGATAAAATTAGTAGGTTAGCTAATTGAAGCCTGCACACCAAATTTGTTTTGATTCAAACCAGTAGCCGCATTGCTACAGGAGAAGAAAGTTTTTTATTTATTATATGAAAATGAATGAAAATAGATTTAAAATTTTCTGTTCACCCCATTAAATTGTTAGGTTGTCTATAGAAACAATGCTCAACCGATTTGGCTCAATTCCAACCAGTGGCATTGGAGTTATTGCCGTCGCAAAATTTTGGATTTGAATAAAATAGTATTTACGGTGACCGATTCTTTAATCATTTATTACAAATTGTGCCCACCGTAAATACTATTTTATTCAAATCCAGATTTTTGGACATCAATAACTCCGCTTCGGCTGGTTTGATTTGAGCCAAATTTGGTGGGCATCGTTTCTATGGACAACCTTACAATTTCATGGGTGAACAGAAAATTTTGAATTTTTTTTACTAATTTTTAAATAATAAATGAAAAACTTTATTCTTCTGTAGCAATGCGGCTACTGGTTGGAATTGAACCAAATTTTGTGTGTAGCATTCACTACGGTAATCTAACAATTTTATCGAGAAGCCAGTAGAATTTGAGAATAGAAATTCATTTTTAACCCTCCTACCGTACAGCAAGCTTGGCTTGTTTCGCACTATACAGTTCCCCTGTAGCATTTCCAGGAAAACCAGACATCAGATTAGAATTAAAACTTGACCATAGAAAGATTTCATACATTCGATTAGAATTGGAATTAGAGCATAGAAACATTTCATAAATTAGAATAGCTTCAATTAGGATAATTAGACAACTAGAATATCTATAGTTGTCCAAGTCTGGCAACACCGCCTGTATCAGGAATAACTGAATATATTTTTGAAGATTCTTTCTGTTAGTAGTGTCATATGCCATTAGTAATTTTATATTAGTCGCGAAGATTCATATCGCCATTTTCAAAGTAGAAAGCTCCGAAAACTGCTTACCATACTTGTCTATTTTTCCGACATTTCGTATTCTACTTCCACTTGACATAGTTTTGACTTGTGTTGGGAACTGTTGCATCTACTTGTAATCGAGTATAAATTGACGGCGGCATTTCTACATCGACTTGAGTAGTAGTCCGTCCCGTAGAATTTGGTCTAAAAATGGCTTAACCTGGAAAAAATTCTTATAAAGACGTATTATATACTGTTGGAAACATAATTTTACCAGCTTTTCAATGATGGGTTTTGTCACTTTTTTGACCCTGGGGGTAAAAAGTTACGACCAAAAACGTGCCAAGGAGTAAAAATTGAAATTGGGAAAAATTATTTTTTAGAATACGGTTTTACAGTTCAATGTGACGTCGACTTGGTTGAAATGCCCTGACATGATCTTGTATAGTAGCATCCTAAAATTGAAAAAAATAACCATGAGGTATAAACATTTAGTTGACAATTTGGATTGGATTCTAAACTCCTAAGTCAGTGGTCGGGAACCTATGGCTCGCGAACCCTATATGGCTCTTTTGGGTATAAGATATGGCTCTTCCCCCAATATTTATTTTTGTATTGAATTGATCAATATTGCAGCGACTTGTTAGTAAATTTTCATCACGGCCAAAATAATTATCTTCGTGGCAATATAAACATGTATCTGAGAGGTAAAAACCATGCAGTCTTCAGGTTTAGGGGCTCAGACCCCTCTCTTCCAAATCATCAAATTTACGTTACTGTCACGCCGACGGCCAGCATCACCCGCGAATTCTATGCGCCAGCATTGTTTGTATTATACTGGAGCGGAACCTCGGCTCCTGTTAATTGGCAGGCTAATGGTTAGATCTTTGGTTGCGCCGTTTATTTAGTTGCCTTATATAACGACTACTCGTGCTGTGAGGATGTCTCTTCTGTAGTAAACGTTTATCGTGTGTCGACATCGTTTCGTGGTGCAACAGGGAGTACAGGCTCTTAATCCTGGCGTGGTGGCAGTGATGGGATTCGAACCCACGCCATCGAAATGATTGGTGACTCAAACCTCCTGGCGGTGTATACGAAACGAAAGCTTGAATTGTGCGATACGATGAATCAAAGAGCATAGCAGACATGGCGACGCCCATTTCAAGCGCAGTTTTCAAATACACATCGTCTTCCTGATCTACGGCGCGAAATGAACTGTTGTGGATGTGAAATTCAGAATTACAAACTCGAATTACAAACAACGCCATTACTATCCACGTTCCACGTTATCCAGGTTCTATGTCGTACCGGTGATAAAATGTATGCTTGCAGCGCAACGTTATGTTACCGCCGAATTCTTTGAGAATTGAGAAGTCGATAAGTATTTAGATTTTCGGAATCAGTGTGACAGTCACATTCGGTTAATGTCAGTTATAATCAATTCTAAGCTGCTTACGACGAATTGCGTTTTCATTGGTGAGGCTTGGCTCGTCGGCGTCTTCCCTCTCGTTTTGACCTTCATTTTTGAACAATAGATACGAGGTTTTACAGAGAAAATGGGGCGCACACGGGGAATCCCATGTAGTGAGTTCGAATTAGTGCTACTATGACGTCACGAATTTTCAATTGTGACGTAGCAGTTGATTGGCATGTATGGCTCTTTGGGAGATGAGATGGAAAAAATAGGGTCAATATGGCTCTTCGGACAAAAAAGGTTCCCGACCACTGTCCTAAGTCATCTGTTATGTGCACTAGCGGTCTTCAAAAATGATTTTCTTTATCAAATCGTACTGGCTACTTGATAAAATTGTTAGGTTACCTAATTGAAGCCTGCACACCAAATTTGGTTCGATTCCAACCAGTAGCCGCATTGCTACAGGAGAAGAAAGTTTTTCATTTATTATATGAAAATGAATAAAAAATAAATTCAAAATTTTCTTTTCACCCCATTAAATTGTTAGGTTGTCTATAGAAGCAATGCTCAACCGATTTGGCTCAATTCCAACTAGCGGAAGCGGAGTTATTGCCGTCGTAAAATTTTGGATTTGAATAAAATAGTATTTACGGTGACCAATTCTTTAATTATTTATTACAGTTGTGCCCACCGTAAATACTATTTTGTTCAAATCGAAATTTTTCGACATCAATAACTCCGCTTCGGCTGGCTTGAATTGAGCCAAATTTGGTGGGCATCGTTTCTATAGACAACCTTACAATTTCATGGATGAACAGAAAATTTTGAATTTTTTTTACTCATTTTTAAATAATAAACAAAAAACGTTCTTTTCCTTTAGCAATGCGGCTGTTGGTTGGAATCGAACCAAATTTGGTGTGCAAGCTTCAATTCGGTAATCTAACAATTTCATCAAGTACTTAGCAAGTAGAATTTGAGAAAAAAAGTCATTTTTACCACCCCTAGTGTACAGCAAGCTTGGCTTGTTTCGCACTATACAGTTCTCCTGTAGCATTTCCAGAAAAATCAGACATTAGATTAGAATTAAATTTAGACCATAGAAAGATTTCATGAATTCGATTAGAATTAGAATTAGAGCATAGAAACATTTAACAAATTAGAATAGCTTCAATTAGTATAATTAGCCAACTAGAATATCTAGTTGTCCAAGTCTGGCAACACCACCTGTATCAGGAAGAACAGAATATATTTTTGAAGATTCTCGATATTAGTAGTGTCATATGACATTAGTAATTTTATATTAGTCGCGAAGATTCATATAGCTATTTTCAAAGTAGAAACTTCCAAAAAACTGCTTACCATACTTGACTATTCTTCCGACATTTTGTATCCTACTTCCACTTGACGTAGTTTTGACTTGTATTGGGAACTGTTGCATTTACTTGTAATCGAGTATAAATTGACGGCGGTATTTCTACATCGACTTGAATAGCAACGCTGGTAACTTTGACCATCTCTGCTTTGGTTTACCTCATATATACGACTACGAAAGTTGACATCAGGTGTTGTTAACAAAGTTGTAATACCTGCTGGCTTGATAACAAGTCTTTAAGTTTTCGCAGCATACTCCTAAACTTGGTTAATTCCTGTGATATAATCTTTCTCTTGCTTCATGCGGTCTCTAAAACTTAGGGAAAATCAGAGAAAGAGATGCATGGACTTCGATATGAATTTAATATTGATTCAAAACACTTTGAAACGTTTCCTCGTTAGGCAATATTAACTTTCAGAATGGATTCAAAGGGACCACAGATCAGGGTTGTACTGAATCGAGTCATGACTCAACTCGACTTGACTCGAGTCATTTTCTTAAGATATGTAATTGACTCGACTCGAGTCGATCAGTGTATTGACTCGACTTGGACTCGAGTCATTGCGCATGACTCGAACCAAGTCATATGACTGAAGATTCAGACGGCCAAGACCTACATTTCATTGAAATTTCGGAGAATAGTAAAGCAACCACACTACATGGATTACGCTTATTGGTACTGGTACTTGAAAATTCGACCAGTGAGAAAAATTAGTATATTTATAAATGCGAACCATTCGATATCACCAAACAGAGGTATAAAAAGTGGATTTAACAAGACTTCAACTGGAAACTGATCAGTCAACACAATGACTTGGACTCGGACTCGAATCATAATACCATGACTCGGACTCGACCCTCTGTTCGCTGACTTGGACTCTGGACTTGACTCGGTGGTCGAAGGAAAATGACTCGACCTGACTCGAGTCAAAACTATAAAAGGAAGATTGACTACTGACCAGGGCTGTTGAGACGGAGTCGGTGGAGTCGGAGTCGGAGTCTGGGTAATTTTCGTTTGATGGAGTCGGAGTCGGAGTCGGGAAAACTATAATAGCTGGAGTCGGAGTCGTGGGGAAAATACTGACTGGAGTCGGAGTCGGAGTTTGTGAGAATGACCCTGACTTCGACTCCGACTCCGACTCCAACTTCAACTTCTCTATCATGAAAACATTTGCTTTCAAAGAATTTTCAATATACGGTAATTTTTATGTACCATCAATCACTGTTATTGATAACCATACAGTTCAGGTGCGCGGCCAGCCCGTGGCACGCAGGGCAAATTTGGCACACGAGAAGGCTAGGTGTGGCCTGCGAGTTAATTCTCGAAATAATTTATGACATCAGGTACAATTGCAAGGCAAACCAAAATTTGATTAGCATGACCGCGAAATTTGATGATGACTAAAACAACAGTTCTGACGCATTGACGTATTCAGGGGCCAGCCACATTTATCCCAGATCTTCGTATATGACCAGTATTAAGTAGAATATTTCATGGCAGATTCATTTGACATGAAATTTTTCTCGGTACTTCGCATGATTCATTGTCACTAGATTTCTTGCATTCAGTATATGAGCCCACTTCTGAAAATTATAAATAGGCCTACATATTATTCACATAATTGAGTCTAACTATATTCGCAATAAGGAGATAACGTGTCGTCCAACATGCGGCTTCGCTTGTATGCACTCGCAGCGAGATCGTCGACAAAACACTTGCACAAAAGGATAGAGGCATGTTCACTAGGGCTCTTCAAAAATGACTTTTTTCTCAAATCGTACTGGCTACTTGATAAAATTGTTAGGTTACCTAATTTAAGCCCACTCACAAAATTTGGTTCAATTCCAACCAGTGACCGCTTTGCTACAGGAGAAGAAAGTTTCTAATTATTAAATAAAAATAAATAATAAAAAATTTGAAAATTTTCTGTTCACCCCATGAAAGTGTTGGGCTGTCTATAGAAACGATGCTCAACAAATTTGGTTCAATTCCAATCAGTGGAAGCGGAGTTATTGCCGTCGAAAAATTTGGATTTGAATAAAATAGTATTTACGGTGACCGATTCTTTGTTTATTTATTATAGTTGTGCTCACCGTAAATACTATTTTATTCGAATCCAAATTTTTTGACGGCAATAACTCCGTTTCCACTGATTGGAATGAACCAAATTTGGTGAGCATCGTTTCTATAGATAGCCTAACGTCAGCCGTCCGACATCGGAAGACCTTCACGCGCATAGGAAACGCCCTTCGAAACCGCAGTATCGGTTCTCGTAAAGGCTTGTAATCCGCGCTCTAAAGCCAACGATACGGCTAAACGCTGCAGCTTTTGCTTCCTTCAAGCACCATTAGAACAAGCAGGAAGATGGCCTATGCCAGTGCAGTATACAGGCAAAATCAGAGAATAACATATGGACATAGACCTCGGTCTTTGGACATAGCAACGCCGCTAGACAGCAGTGCCTCAGACATTATACAAGCGATAATTACTCACTCGCTACTGAAGGAGCAAAGAACTAGTATCGCCTCCATCTTTCAGATAGGAAGACAGTCCTTTAATCTATCTTTCCACAAAGACGCACCATACGAACAACTGGTCGAAGCTTTCCTGAGAGACACGGAACATGGGATACCTACACAAAATGACACACTTCACCTATATAAACCACAACCTCCGGCTACTCAGATCAACATAAGAGCAATCCCAACAGAGGTAGAAAACGGAGAAATCGAACAGAAACTAAAACAATACGAATGCGGAACAGTGCGAAACATAAAGCACATCTTCCACCGCGGAACAGAGTTCGAAAACGGATATAGACAGGTTACAATCAGTGACTATATCCCTGGAAGGCTTCCTCCATTCTTATATCTGGGCAGGGCGCCGTGCAAAGTGTACCTTCCCGCAGATGAGGCACAAAACAAGTGCTACAAATACCTGCGGGAAGGGCACAACGCGGCAAACTGCCCTAACCAAACTGCATGCCTAACATGCAAAGAATACGGGCACATTCGCGAAAACTGCCCACAAAACAAGAAAGACGTAGAAGCAGAAACCCAAGATATGGAGGAAGAAACAGAACAACAAATAGAGAATACAACTCCAAAATAAACACAAGAAGATGAACCAAACATCATAGAGGAGTCGGAGGGTGAGGACTTTTTCAATTTACAGTCGCCACCAACACCAGGCAACAGTGATCTACACAAAACTATAATCCAAAAAAACGAAGATGAAAGTAACACTAGCGGAAATGAGACAGAGGGTGAACTAGCTATCATCACAACCAGCGACGATGAAAAATCACAAAAAAACTCGGAGCAAGATAAAAACAAAGCTAAGAAGAACAAACCCAAAATAATTCAAAGCCGAACGGGTCAAACCGCTACGATAAGAAAGACCTTCGAAATAAGTCGCTTCACTGAAGCAGAATTCTTTAGTTCAAGATCACACTCGCCAAATAAGCGAACGAACGACGAGCGTAGCCCATCAACGGTAGCAGAACAAAGGGCCAGGAGGAAAGTCCTAAAACCAGACACCGAAACCACAAGCCACACCACAGAATAAAACGGAAACCCACCCCCATCCAACATCATAATGGCTCTTGAGATATTGTCTTTAAATATAAACGGAATCAAGTCACACTGGCAAAAGCTAAAAAACTTGATGAAAACCGAGAACAAATGGAATATAATATGCCTTCAGGAAACGCATAGAGGCAACCTGAACCAGTTAAAAAACTGGAGCAAGAAAAACAAATTAACATATTACCCCAACCACATAGATATGAACCAACCGTGGACAGACAGACAAGAGAAGAAAAGGCTCTACTATAGGGGCACGGGAATCTTCATTAAAGAAGAACTGGAAGTGCAATACAAAATACAAAGTGAGATAATAATAGAGGATAGAATACAAGTCCTAAAACTAATAAATAACGAAACTAACCAGAAAACAAACCTATATAATGTATACGGACCTCCTGACGTAGGCCGGTGGCAGACGGAAGTTTATCGCACGCTAACAAGCCATATAGAGAAAGACCCCGACAACACAGTCGTTGTGGGGGATTTCAACATAGTAACCGATAAACTAGACTCAAAAAACATTACAAATTTCAAGCTGACACCGGCAGCGAAAATTTGGAGCACGTTCATAAATATCTACAAGATCAGAGATATCTGGAGATGGCGCAACCCATATAAAAAACTATACACTCTAATAAAAGCGCTCCAATCACGCAGAATCGACCGAGTTTACGCGTCAGAGAGGTACCTTCCGCACATAACATCCTGCACATACAAATTAAACACAATCTCGGACCATGTCTTCCTAACAAAAACAATCATTCAAGAGCCAAAGAAAACACGATGGGACACGAGGACGAATCCCTGCAGACGGAAATAAAAAATATTTGTAAAAAAGCCCAAAAAAGAAACATCTATACGACGACGTATATGACTGGTGGGATAACACCAAAAACGAACTCAAAAAACACCTGAAACATCACGGGTGGAACAAGAGAAACGTCGAGAAAAAAAAGATCGAAAAGCTACAAGAGGAAGTAGGATCGCTACAAAACGATCCTAACACCAACAGCGACTCCTCAGATAACAACAACGTAGTCTTAGAGAAAATCAAAGAGCTCAAAAAACTACAAGACGAGCAAATAACCCACGAATGTAGGCTGCATAAAATCATTGACCTAGAACAAAACTATTTTTACCAAAAACTCAAACAAAGGAAAGAATGTAAGGCCCTCACGACCATAGAAACAGACGCAGGCAAGGTAACATCGAAGCCGAAAGAGATCATGCGAGAGGTAGAAATCATATACAAGAATCTATGGACAAAATCAAAGCAAAACAACACGAGCATGCAAAAGAGATACCTCAGCGTCATTGATGACCTGAAACTCTCCGATCTAGAAAAACAAGACCTGCACTGTCCACTCGAGGAAAACGAAGTTAAAACAGTCCTTAAGAACATGGACAATAACAAAACCCCTGGAGCTGATGGCCTCTCCAGAGAGTTCTATACGTGCTTTTGGGGCACAATAAAGAAAGATCTAACCGAAGTACTCAATATTGCATACCTCTTTGGCGGCCTGTGTGAATCATGGAAAACTGGCATCACCACCACTATTTACAAGAAAGGAGACCCAAAAAAACTGAAAAATTGGCGACCAATCACCCTACTTAACACAGACTACAAAATTTTGACCGGAATACTAGCGAACAGACTAAAACCAATTCTACCACACCTAATATACGAAACACAAAAATGCACTATCCAAAACAGGCACATCACGGACATACTCAGAAACACACTGGCCGCCATAGAGTTCGCAAGAGAAAGAAAAAAAAGAACTCGTCATTATAAACTTAGATCAGGAGAAAGCTTTTGATTGCATAAACCACAGCTACCTATATAACATCTTAGGGAAGTACGAGATCCCAGAGCATTTCATAAAGATCGTAAAAAACATATACAGCACAGCCACTACCAGGATAGAAGTCAACGGGGCCCTGACCAAAGAAATCCCAATAAGACGTGGCATAAGGCAAGGCTGTCCATTGAGTATGGCCCTGTACGCCATAAGCAGCGACCCCCTCTCAAGGACGATCGAGAAAAGCGAGAAAATCAGACCCTTCCGTATAGGCCAGGAGACCATCAAAATACAGCAGTACGCCGACGACGTTACGTGCTACCTGAGCAATGAAGAGGACCTGAAATATGTATTTAATGAATTTGAGAAATTTGAGAGGGCCACCGGCCAAAAATTAAATCCCGATAAAACCGAAATTCTACACATTAATCGACGAAAAGAATCAAGAACAAGTATATACGAGAACTTTAAAAGACCGACAATCAAAATTCTCGGACAACTTTTCGGCGACAATCAGATACCCGAAACATGGTATGAGAAAAAAACGAAAATCAAGAGAATCCTATCTGCATACCAATCGAGACAATTAACATGGGCCGGAAAGAAAACGATCCTAAACACCCTGGCCACTACCCAAGTGATCTACAACGCCAGGGTGATACCCATGCCCAAAGAACACCAAAAAGAGATCGAAAGGATGTATTTTAACTTCATATGGGCCCCCGCCAAAATGGAGGCGATCGCAAGAAGAACCATGATCGCCGAAAAAAAGAATGGCGGATTCGAAATCCCTGATATCGAATCCCGAGTCCATGCTTGTGAATTGGAAAAGATTGCGATTTTAAAAAATATAGAAAAGCCGAATGAAATCTGGCATAAATACGCCATTTATGAAATAGGCACAAGAATGAAAGAAATAAACGCAAAATTGTACAAGAACAATGAACTACACAGGCATTCAACCCCCAAAAGGTGGAAAGAATACCTGGATATGCTCAAAAAAATCGCGTGGAATAATGAGGAGTGGAAAGAAGCGACGCACAATGACATCTACAAAGCGGTAAAAAAACTGAAGGAAAACAAAACACAAATTAGGACAAAACTCGGAAAAACAGTAAAATGGGAAAAAGTACTACAGGAAAAATCTTTCGGCCACAAAACGATTAAAAACAAAGAAGTGATAGTAAATTACAGAGCCGCAAGGGGGGGATATATATATGGTGAAAAAAGAAGGAGCAGAAACTTACTATTTAACAACCAAAACAAAAGACTTGACTTCAATTGCAAATTTTGTAACTCAAAACAGGACAATATCCACCATGTGTTAATCGATTGCGAATTTGCCCAAAAAATATTCCAAAATATCGGAACTGCACTAGATGCCAAGTTTGACGAAGACGCCATCAAATTCAACATGGGAAACACAAAATTGGAATGGATTATGATATCTATAATAAAGAGGACAATTGTTGACCTCAAAGCGGCACTGGACATTGACAACAGGAAAATTGGAGAGGAAAAATTAGAAAAAAAGATTATGAGAAGGATAAAAAATCGAATTGAGAACCTCCCCCCCAACGCGCGACAGTTGGAAACACTTAGACGAGTAAACGAACATATCGAAGCGATAGGACCAACACAAAAATTTTAAATTTTTTTGAGATTGGAGTGATTGGTTGCGACAAGGTACTGTTCGTTCGAAAACGTTGGAAAACGAAAAACAAAGAAGAGAAAATAATGAGAAAACCATTAGATTTATTTTATGTACTGTTTAATCCCCTTTGTTAGAAAACAAAAAAAATTAAAAAGAAGAACCCCAAAACCCCCAGACCGGAGCAGGCACCTATACCAGATGTAGAGAGGGCCTGCGATGGTCTGGGTATCCGGAGAGCCGCATAAAAAAAATGAGCATCGTTTCTATAGACAGCATAACACTTTCATGGGGTGAACAGAAGATTTTCAATTTTTTTATTATTTATTTTTATATAATAATTAGAAACTTTCTTCTCCTGTAGCAAAGCGGTCACTGGCTGGAATTAGACCGAATTTTGTGTGTAGGCTTAAATTAGGTAACCTAACAATTTTATCAAGTAGTCAGTACGATTTGAGAAAAAAGTCATTTTTGAAGAGCCCTAATGTTCACTGATACCGTCGATTTTGCTATCTCTAAACGTCGAATAATCCTGTCCTTGCCAAATGAGCCCAGTGGTATAGGCCTACAGATGCGATCCCCAATGTATGTTAGCAACATCTTTCTTCATATAATTCAATCATTATCTTGCCAAAAAATTTCGCGCTTCGCGCGACCGGGGCCTGATTGCGCACTGCACAGTTGCATGGCATATTGTTATCAATTTTAGAGCGTATTAATATAAGTCTTGTTTGCAATGTTACCTAATTCGGCTCGCTCCTATCGGACGACTAAAAAAAGGTTATCAACATTCCAGTTGCCCGCGCAATGGTTCGTAAATCTCATGTGTCTCTTTGGACGAAAAACTTGCCCACCCCTGATTTAGATAAAATTAGACATTACTTGCAAATTACAACTCAGTTGCACAGGGGAAGAAAATCGCAATATGCGTTTTGGCTATGCAGTCAAAATTGTTGCGATTTTTGGAATTGTACCATGATACTGTGACAGAGCAAATGCATTGGCTGGTTTTGAAAAATTATAAAAATGATGTAAATATGACCAAACGATGCTTCCTACTTGACAAAATTAAAAATATTTGTAGTGTAGCTAGGCTGTTTGGGTCGAACAAATGATTAAGAAAGACTGCAAGTCTCAATCCTTGAATACTTGATTAAGTACATGTAGACTAGACATAGGCTATGGTCTTTGACTACTTAACACTAAATTCCGTTTATGACCAATGACTATTAGTAGTAAGAGTGTATGTGCATGTCATCAGGATAGTGTGCAATGGCAAAATTAGTAAGTTCAATCTCTTTATTAGTTGCTGGCTCATACACAAGAGCGACACTTGGATTTTTCATCTACATTTTTATTATACAGGAACGGATATCTGCCATACTTGAATGATTCATACATTTCAGGATACTAGAGAGTCCATGTTATAAAAACTTGAAAAAGGAAGGATATTTAGCAAATCTTTCTTTCATGTTAATTGCATAGTGGATAATTCGAGCTGTTCCACAATGAAACAATTTAGCATGCAACCGTTAATCATATGTTTGCATATGTTCAATGGTTGTATGATAGTCATTCAACCGACAATGTGGCATATAATTTTCGAAGTAAATTGGTAATAATGCTGGAGTCGGAGTCGGGAGTCGGAGTCGGTACGTTTAAAGACCCAGAAGTCGGAGTCGGTACGTTTAAAGACTCAAGAGTCGGAGTCGGTATATTGAAAATGTGTGGAGTCGGTGGTAAAATTTACCGACTTCACAGCCCTGCTTCTGACTCGTGACTTGGTTACAACCCCGCCACAGATACGTGTCTGAGTGTGTCTTGATTAGAAAACGTTGACTTGTCTTATACATAGAAATTAGCAAATTAGCTGGATGATAATGATTGCCTTGGAATATAAGCTGTTTGATAACGATCCTTTACTGTTTCGCAGCATACGCTTCTGCCGTTAAATGCGGCGTCGATTTGGTTGAAATTCCCTGATATTAGCTTATATAGCAGCTTCCTAAAATTGAAAAAATAACCATGAGGCATAAATGTTTAGTTGACAATTTGGATTGGATCCGAAACGCCCAAGACATCCGAAATGTGTACTGATGTTGTAGCCTTGACTTGCTTTATGCTTGTAAATAACCTAATTAAAATACAATTTTACAATTCTCCTACGCATAGTATATTACTCACCAACAACATATTTGATTTCACATTCACAGAGTAAGAGTCTGCCACTAATAGCAATCAGTCCTTGAATCTAACAAGAAGCGGATCGTGTGTATGTCATATCACAGGGGTGGGCAATTATTTTTATCCGCGGGCCAAATGAGAAGCGGAAAATACGTTTGCGGGCCGAGTTAATATTTAGCTATATTCTCCAGCGTATTTTAATTTTATTTGTAAATTACATTGTTAATAAATGTTGCTCAGCGAATGTGTTGATTTTAGATAATGAGAAAGTGACGGTTAATTAAAAAAAAATATCTATTTGCCGACATGATTCGAAACAATGTTTAACATGATACCTCTTAACTCTCTTTAAACCCCTGTCAACTTGCTTCTATGAAGACACCAAAACAGTGCTTTTCAAACGTTTTTAGGCACGCCCCCTTTATGATTAGGAATAATTTCGCACCCGCCCCCCTTATCGTGATATCACAAAATATCAAAAAGAGCACCCAGAATGTTAGCAATCCCATGAGATAGTTTGATGGCATCGACGGTCATTGCTGTTGATGAGAGAATTTTCTGAAATATCATGATCGGAAAATACACAGAGAAATATCTATGAGCTGGCGTAAAATCGCGCGGAAAGCGAAAAATCATTTGACAGCGGCTTCGCGCCCCCTTCAGACGCTTTCACGCACCCCAGTTTGAGGGTCACTGCACTGAAATGTATTTGGAATAGTAAATTATTGTCTTGGTCGCTGCCTTCTGTGCAGTATGCACTGTACAGTGTGCAGCTTGGGGAAATAGCCTTGATGTTGAGCGAAGCTTTCAGTTTTTCTGAAATTCGCCTTCCCTTGACCGATTGTCCGTCATCGTGTTTTGTCACAAGACCGACTTTAACTCAAATCCTTAATCTCGGCGACCTGCTCGGCACAAACTGAAAGGACCGGTTTACATCTGACTCCGGTATACAAATATTTAGTGCTCCAAACCTTCTTTGAATTATACTTGTTTTACGAATTTGTGATTTGGAACGGTATCATGCAGTAATATAAAAGACAGACCGTATAATACGTAATACGACAATGGCAGCAAAAAAAGGTTTGAACTAAATAAACTGTATGAAAAGAGTGTTTTTTTGTGACATTATTTGCTACTCATACTTTAAAACATAGACTTAATTTTTAATCTGGATTACGCATGCGAGTTACGGAGGCAGCATAATCGTAGCATATTAATGAATATACTTCAAATAAGACAGATTTCCTGTTCAGTTGATACATACTATATGGTTTTAGTGCACGCATCAACATTCAAAATCAGGTTTTATATTTTGAATTCCAAGCAACCTTTCGCGGGCCGCAAAAAACTGCTCCGCGGGCTGCGTTGGTAATCATAATACTTACCTATATAACGACGATCGGATCGATTTTTTTTTCAATGCACTTACAAACGATGTTGCTCAAACCGAAATTACCGTAGTATATAATCATAGCTGATGCTGGACCTGTCAACAGTATCTCCATTACAGTCATTGAGCTACTGTGTCTTGGATATTGGTATCGGTACTGGTGATACAACAATGTATGTGAAGTCAATGTATCGTCACTACCGGTACGTTTAAAATTCCAATTTGCTACGTATAATTCTGTTCAGTGCAACTGCGACACTGAGTAACAGGAATCGGATCTGTGCCGGAAACGCAACGGAACAAATGTTCTTTACTACTATAGTACCGATACGAAATGTAACTCACCATCCAGGTATTTTTAATCTCGAAAGAGGCTTTCTTCACCGATTCACGACAACTAATACGGTCAGTCGGTCACTCGATAGCCAGTCTGGTCTCGTAAGCGCGGAAGTACGGCATTTAACGAAACATTTTACATATATAATACATAGCTGTTGCGAAACATAGCAGCAGTTGTTCTGGTGACGACGATTTGTATGTTCCATTATGATGTGACAATTGACTAACTTATGCAATAATTTTATCGAAGTTAAGGAACTCCGGAATATTTGTATGTAAACTGTAATTGATTTATCGGAAATATGGATTTGATAGCTGTGAAGCTGCAGAATACATCATAATAAGCTTAAAAAAGTCTTGCAGTACTAGATTTATCTTCATAGATCGAACCATTGATACGATCCGAAAGCTGTTAGCGAATTGTCGGTTAGGCTTATTGCGCAATTCATAAAGCCACCAAATAGTGAATAACACAACAATATAGATATGAAAATAACCAGGAAACTTTTTCTCAATTCAGTCTCCTTTCGCCCAATTCAATGATTGTTCCGTGACGTAACCTCGTATCCCAGTCTAATTTGAATTCTTGCTACGTCCATATTGCGTACTGGTCACGTAAGTTTGTGGCTGAAATTTAACTCCTTCTAGTAGGCTATTCCCAGCTCTAAATACCCTTAACCTGCATTATACTGTGGTTATGCACTAATGCCGTGCGGAATAGGCCCGATATATTTTGTACATATAGCCTACGTATACAGTCGTACAATTGTGCATTTGACGAGGCATGAAAGAAATTATAAACCAATATCGTGGCAACTTCATAATGTGTCGTATTTTTTCCACACACTTGAGATACATCGGTCACACTATGGTAGCCAGGGTGAAATTTCAGCCAAAGTACGAGTACCGCAGTGTACATTGTACAATAAATGTGAATTACAATATGATATTGCGGACATAGCTATTATTCATTCATGTCGATGTAGCACACGAACTAATACAGCGAATGCCTATTTGTCACTGAAGCTGAAGCTATATGCGTAGGCGAATTTACTTGATCGAACCGGGTTAAATCCATAAAAACTGAACAATGCAACATTGCCTAAGCCTACCCAAGAAGCCTTAAAGACACGGACAACAATAAAATGAGCGAAAACACGCATTTTCGGTGGATAATTCAACCCCAAAGAGAATATGTCCTACACGACCTACGGTTAGACACAGCAGAGAAGTTCTCAAGTGCCCAACTGCCCATACAATGATCAGCATAGTGATTCGACTGAATTTTTAACAAGAATGCAGACTTGCCGCACCCCTGCCTGCTTAACCAGGCTTCTGACCAACACAGACTTAAAACTTCGACAGTCAAGTTTTGTGGAAGCGGTTAGCGCGGATTGAATCCCAAACTTCATATTTGTCTGACAAAAGGTGTAATCTCTAACAATTCACCCCAAATGCCAATGCTTTGGGTGTGTATTTTATGGCAGTGGTTCTCAACCTTTTTCGCCTCGCGGACCGGTAAAATTTCAAAAAATGTCTGGCGGACCGGTGAACTTTCAAAATTGATACGAGGCCAAAATGGAAAGTATGCAACCGTTTTTTGCAATTATATGGTGCTATAGAGTGACATTTAGAGTAATTTGATCGTAGTTAATTATATTCCCGATGGCATCCATTTGATTTTATGGTAGTGAGTCTTCCGAGTCGAGGTAAAATTGCCTTGCCAGATAAACGTGCTACCGCCGATATTCGTTTACAGTCTTTCGCGCCGAAGGCCGTGAGATTAAGCGACCACGCCAACTCCAATAATATTCTTCTCTTTGATAATATCGAGAGAAGAAGCGTATCGGAGTCGAACCAAGCATCTTGTCGTGCTACTTTGCTCATGCCCACTGCCACCAGACCAGGGGCGGGCAACTTCTCCAGCCGGCGGGCCGGACATAGGAAAAGTATGTACTTGGCGGGCCGGATTGCTGAATCGATGCATTATTCGCCCATTTATCCACATATACAAGGTGTAAATCGCATTTAATGAATGTATTTAACGACAGCAATGTCACTTCAAAGCCATTTCTCGCTGATAATGACGAAGACAATGTGAATTTGAGAACAGCATTGTCATACAGGCGCCGCCATGTCTGCTTCTCTTTGAACAATCAATACACGCAGCAGTTCTATATATCCCTGGGGTTGAGTACATCGTAACTGCCGATAATGCAACTCTTCCCGTTTCGACGAACGTATCGCGTAAGCCCCATTCTCGCACGATGCGCAGTGCGCATACATGTATTGTATATAATAAGTAGGGCCATTTAAAGTCATTAAAGTCATTTTTTTTTCTATGCATCAGTAAGCCGTGAAATCAATTTTAACGCGAAAATCACGTCCCTGTGGGGTATATTAAGAAAGTTATAAAGTCATATAAAGTCATATTTTCCTTGTTAGGTCATATTTGAGTTATAGAGTCATATTGTTGTATACTTTAAATAAAAAGTGCCAATTTAGGCGGTGAAGCAATTAAGCACTAAGAAAGTAGGGCAATTTCTGATTAAGCGAAGGCAAGCTGTAAGGTTAGCCTACATCGCATTACAGTCACAGACCTATGAGGTCACACATTCCATTGTGTTGCTACACAATCTGTTTTACTTCTGTGCGCTGAAGTAGGACGTCATTGAAGCTCAGTCAGTGGGCAGGCAGGCTAAAAAGCTCTATCTTGGTCTAGTTATATACAAATACATTTGGATTTGAATAAAATAGTATTTACGATGGGCACCACGATAATAAATAATTGAAGAATTGGTCACCGAAATATGCCTCCACTACAACAATATTTCAAACTTGATACAGAAAGTGGAAAGTTGTACGTTCACCATCAGAGGGGCTAATGCTGCTCTAAATGCCCTTGATTACAGAAAAGATCCGCTTCAGCTCAAAAATTACATCAAGAAGCGAGTGGACAAAAACGATGTGAAACAAATTATGGAGCTACAAAGGCCAGAAATTTCACCAGCGCTGTATGCAAAACTGCAGAAGTGTCAAACCACATCAGCGTCTGTGGAGCGCTCATTTTCCTTACTAAAGTAATTTTACGTCGCAATTGTCACTTTAAAGACTCCAACATTCCACACAACATGAAACTGTACCAGAGTTGGATCAATTGTAATTTGTAATTGTAATTGAATGTGATTAATTACATTTTTCAATGTAATTGTAATGTAATTGTAATTGAAGCATTTTTATTTTGTGTAATTGTAATTGTAATTGTAATTTGACAAAAATTTTGCTCAATTACAATTTCAATTACATTAAATTGCTATTGAGACCTGACAAGCACAACATAAAATAATTGACTTAGAATGCATTCTCTTTAAATGTCGACAAGGAATTTGGTGGATACATTCGCAGAAGCCCGTGACTGTGCCCTTGCGGGCGAAGTTTTTTTCATTTTTACCGCTATGCTGGCCTCGGCTGCCATTGTATACAATTTTTAGATTACTAACCAACGATTGAATACGCCGAGAAGCGAACTGCTGAGCCGGCTAAAAGCAGCAGAATTGATAGTCCCATAGCTGGCGATCCAAGCGTCGAAATTTGATATGTATGGTCCTAATCGAAAGCTAGTGTCGCACTGATTCCGCGATAAAAGAATATTTCCAGGCAATGGTACCATCCCAAAATAGTCGTGAAAGTCTGGGAATCCGCATTGTTCTGAACAATCGCTGGGCGTAATTGGTCATTGTTGTGGTCATGCTGCTGCAGCGCTCTCACTTTTCGGAACAGTCGGCCTTAAACGGCTATTTTGGAGCAGTTACATTGCCCTGACGAGATATTATTTTGTATTTTCGGAATTAGTACATCAATAGCTTACGATAAAGAAAAGATGCATCAAATTTGGACGCATGGATCGCCAGCTCTAGGACTACAAAGTTTGCTGCTTTTAGCCGGCTCTGCAATACGTTTGTCGGTGCATTCATCCGTGACTCACATCTTGCGCATTTATCCGTGGGTTGTGTTATGTTCGTGCATTTACGTTCGGTGTCGTACAACTCTTTCTTTCTATAGGATTAGGAATTTCAGCCAATCATTATTTCCTTGTGTGTCATGCTTGTATTTATACCCTGTGTTCTGTTGTCTCGTGGTCTTTCGTTTAACTGCACTCTGGATCGTGTCGCTGCCTAAAGTTATTCTGCTGTACAATATACTGATTTCGTATTGCAACCTCGTCGTATTGAGTTATTGTTCAAACAAGATCAAGAACATAACAATTGGTGTCAGAAGTGGGATTCGAACCCACGCCTCCATTCGGAGCGTGTGTGTGTAGTCAACGCTTTGCGGGAAGTCTTCTCTATTGAAGGCTTGCCCATAACAATTGTCACGGATGGCGGGCCGCAATTCACATCGAATGAATTCGATACGTTTTGCTCTAATTTGGCAATCAGCCATATCGTATCACCGTCTTTTCACCCTGCCTCGAACGGGGAAGCGGAGCGTTTCGTCCAGACTTTAAAAGCTGGATTAATAAAAAATTGCGACGGGGGAAAAGATCTCAACTTCGCGCTCCAAACACTTCTCGCTACGTACCGATGTGCACCGCACCCGGGCATACACTGGAAAACGCCTGCCGAGATCTTACATGGTCGACAGCCGCGCAATTTCTTAAGTTTGTGCTCGCCCTTCGACAAATCGAAACCCGTTACGCCTGGACAATCAGTCACTCATTTCGAGATTGGTTCCTCGGTTTACGCTCGCAGTTACCGAAGCGGACCAAAGTGGGTTGCTGGCGTAGTGACGGAAATACTGGGACGTGTTGTGTACATCATAAAAACAGATCATGGGTATTGGAGGAGGCACAAAAACCAACTCCAACCACGCTTGATTTCCACTGGTCATGATACAGCCACACAGGAAATTGCTCAGCCGCAACAGTCACAAGCTGAGCAACCATTGGTCAGGAATAGGGCACAACGTCCTGCAGCTAGTCCTGCTCGATCGGGCAGACGTTATCCTCTTAGAAATAGGAAACCCACCGATTTCTATAGACCGTAAATGTGGGCAACCCTCAAACTTGCAGGGGAGGACTGTTATGTTCGTGCATTTACGTTCGGTGTCGTACAACTCTTTCTTTCTACAGGATTAGGAATTTCAGCCAATCATTATTTCCTCGTGTGTCATGCTTGTATTTATACCCTGTGTTCTGTTGTCTCGTGGTGTTTCGTTTAACTGCACTCTGGATCGTGTCGCTGCCTAAAGTTATTCTGCTGTACAATATACTGATTTCGTATTGCAACCTCGTCGTATTGAGTTATTGTTCAAACAAGATCAAGAACATAACAGGTTGGCAATCTACAATACGATTTCAGATCACGATGCTGCATCGTTACTTCGTCTGGCTAACTAACCAGACCACTGGATATTATATAACGTCTTATCTGACAAAGCACGGTTTTGATTTTACTCCTCATCCTAATTCCTACGTCCCTCGATAAAAATAATATTATTTCTTTAATTATATACTATATACGCAAATCCAACACGTGCATATATTATAATACTTTTTCAACGACATACTGCACCTGATCCTTAATCCTAACCCATAGGGAATTAGGTAAATAACATTTTACATTTCCAATTACGTGAGCCATAACCGAGCATACAAAACACGCTAATATTACGTCACTATGACATCTTACATAGCATACTATGTACGCACATAAACGCATTTATTACTACACAATCTGAACTAGACTTGAATTGTTGTTAAATACGACGCTACGGTTGTCAAGGAGCACGGTTGAATTTATGATTATTCAATTACATGTTCAACAGCAGCAATTGTAATTGTAATTGTAATGTAATTGAAGCATGCAAGGAGTAATTGTAATTGTAATTGTAATTTGATATTTTTAGCATGGAGTAATTGTAATTGTAATGTAATTGAAACATGCATGAAAGTAATTGTAATTGTAATTGTAATTGAACTGAAATAATGTAATTGATCCAACTTTGAACTGTACTGCAATAGTGGTTTAAAATAAAAATGGATGCGTATTACTGCTATATTGTGTATGTTTTACTCGTCAGTTCCATGAGTGACGTTGGTTACATATAAAAATACACTATTTTCACATAAAGTCATATAAAGTCATATTTTCCATAAAATAAAGTCATATAATTAATTTTTAAGGTCATATAAAAATGGCCCTAATAATAACATAAAGTCACTAAAATTTGACGTAGTAAGCAAGTAGCGGGGAATCTCGGCAGACTGTAGCCGCGGGCCGCATTATCATATAAGACGGAAAACTGTCCGCGGGCCGGACAAAATCCCTTCGCGGGCCGGATCCGGCCCGCGGGCCGTATGTTGCCCACCCCTGCACCAGACGAAGGCTACTCTGCCAACTACGAATACAATGCGTGCCGCAAGAAAACACATTACAGCAGCTATACCGGCCATCCACAAATCCGGACCGAAAAGCCCTTCTTCAGCCCACCCCCAAAGACGTTGGTCTTGGGACCCCTACAGGGCGATAAGCCAAACTTCCGCGGGATTCGCCCCAGACCCTACAATTGGGTGGATATTTCACCTGTACTTGTGATCAGATGTATTCTACTCAGCGTAAGCAGATAGTTTACGTAACTGATCGCGCCAATGGCTAAAATTTTCGATCATTCACAACCGAAGCGGTTTTTCGCGGCCGAATTTTTTGGTCCACATTTCGGAGTCCCATGTTAACCTAAATTTCATTATGTGTTGGTGCGTCGTGACGCGGTAATGGCTGACGCCGAAATGCCTATAAATCAGGTCGCCTATTAAGCAAGACATTTAGGCACACTAATTCCTGCAAAGCGCGAAAAGAAATTGAAAAATTCTGGAAAAAGTTTCAAATAAATAGGCTGATTTATGTTCATTGGCGAAATAATTTTGGGCTTTTTTCAAGCTCGGTCCCTCTCCAATTAAGCGGTTTGCGATCCCCCAGTTCTACGTACTTGCACAAAATGAATGAATCGAAAACCAATGATCAAACTGCGCTGTTTAGCGATGAGTGAGCTCGTATCTGTTCTGTATTTGTCGCTCGCATGTCGTCAAATAAAACGTCTTGAACTTTAAGTCAAATCGAACATGTTTCCAGCCCTAATGTTACCTCACGAAGTTATGAATCAGTTTAAAATTTGATGTTTTATTTATTTTATCAATGGACCAGCGTTAAACATTGCATCTTGAAATTAAAGAATGAAATTGTAATATACCTGGCGGACCGGCAGGAATGTCGTCGCGGACCGGCACCGGTCCGCGGACCGGCGGTTGAGAACCACTGTTTTATGGTATGTGTGTATAGGGGTGTATTCGGCTTATTTCCACCAATACCTCAGGTGTAAATGACAAATTTAGTACCCAATAGGTGTGATAACTCAAAATACAGCCTACGCTAGGGTGTGAATTGCGAAAACACACCATTTTCGTTCGTATGCTATATCGCGTCACATCATCCCGTTCTGATGATAATAACAAACGCATGACCTATGACCTACCGTAATGCAAGAGTATAAAAAGCCGTGACGGACACAATTTGACCTACTGTCTCATTATGAGCCGCTACCTGAATGTCTGAAATGTTGTCGTATGTCTTGAATAAATTTTTTGTCACTTGCTTTTCTACACTATCTTTTTTTACTTTTCATTCAGTGTGTATGTCTCCTCTTTACATCGGCTAGGCCAAGGTGGGAGTCTGATTCCAAAGACTACTCCAAGTCGTTTCGCCACCTTCCTATTCTCTCATTGTGTCGCAATTTTCTTGTGTATTGAACTGATAAACATTGCCTACAAGCCGAACCGATCTGTTGATTTAAAAAGATCTCGGAGGCACAGGACCGGAATCTTCAATTACGCAGCTAAGCCAGCCGAATCTAATACTTTTGGTTACCTCAACTTCGGCTTCAGGAACAATAAGTACTAATAATTAGGGCTGGGCAAAATCGAGTACCTGAGTGATTCGATTCTGAATCACGTAAAATGCTTCGAGTCGAGTAATCGAGTATCACTCATTATGACGTCATAGCAGAATATGATTTGTCAAAGTTCAAATATGTACCTTTTAAGCGACCACAAAGAATATAATGCCTGTTATCCATCATATTAAGGATACTTTGTTATATTTTCGACCATACCGATTTCATTGCACTTGGTGACAATATTGTGGGATGATCATGACTTCAGAAATGTGCTATTTCCAGTAACGTTCGTAGCTTTGTACTTCATGTTTCGTATGCTGCGATACGACCAATCAAGGTTTCAAGGCTTCAACAGTGAAATTAGCATAAACTCGTTGATCGTTGATAAACTCCTCGTTGATAAATCAACTTTCAGTGGCGAGGAGCGTATCATTTCAGTACTCGAAAAAATCGTCTTTTACTACTCGACTCGAATCATTAAAATTAATACTCGAATCAGATTCGAGTACTCGAATCATTGTGCCCAGCCCTACTAATAATAACCCGCAGTATTACAACAAGATCGCTACAAGCGAAAGCAGTTTCGTGCAAGGATTGAACGATTTATTATAGATCGCAATCTAATCGACAACTGGGAAATGTCACATAAACAGACGCGCTAGCTCCGTGGCAAACAAGTCTGGTATTACGCGAATCACGAGAATAGGTAACGAAGAACAAATTTGTTGATATCGACTAGCTAGGAATACGTTTTCCTGTCGGGCGAAGCGTCGAAATATTATAAAGTTATTGAATGAATTTGATCAATAATATTGGTACTGGCAACAAGCGGCGTTCGTTTTGGGTTCGTCGATCTTTTTCGCTATGGACCTCACGAATTCGTTTGTTAGCCGTTGCATGTATTAGTCAGTTCTGGTGATTAGCATCCACCGTTTCACGGGTAATATATTTATTAATCGTGTAGTTGACACCCCCAAATTAGGCTCTGCCTTATTTGACCAAATGCTCTGTTGCTGAGTTTTGGATAGTATCAGGTTTGGCGTGTCGCAGATATGAGCGGTTGTGGTTGTTGTCGTTTTCTTGTTATTTATGGTGCTATTTCGACAACTAAATGGTTATTTATACATGGCCGGTATTTGTCGTTGTGATTCCACGCAGCACGTTCTACAATCGTTGTAAGCTTATGTAAGATATCGCTGACACGGATAATATGGCGAGGAGAAACCTAGATACAGCTCTGAGCACTGAGGTTTGAGTTCCTGGAGCCGACCTCTGTCGGGCTCAAACTCGCAAATCACTGGTGTTGCAGCTGCAAGGGTAGCTACCATTACGCCGTTTCGCCACATGCAAGTCATATGTCATATGACCCGGTTATCGTCAGGAATTCGCAAGGAGTAGGACTACATGTAGAAATGCCAGTCTATGTCTTTGTTTGGGAATATAAAGAATATTTTTCTGTGATATGAATTCAACACATTTTCATTTTCACATGGTCACACCACTTGGTGTGGTAGACAGAGCGGGTACCTTTCATTGTCGGCAACTTAATATTTTCTTTATGACGTCGATGAGCCCTGCAATGACGTTACCGGCTGCCCCAAACTGCTGAACCTCGAACCTCGAACCGGCTGCTTCTCCTATTCATCGATGTTCCCGATAAGACCGAGGACTGCAAACCCCTGATCATCCACGAAGCTGGGTGCCTCAGGGAACTTGACAGCCCAGCACCCTCTGACATTATCCCAGTCCTTAGCTGGGAACAGAGCTCGAAGGCGTTCGACCAGGCGATGGAGCTCCTCATGTTGCTCCACAATCAGAAGGCCAAGTCCCTGAAGCTTCGTGACGGTGGTGCTCAGCTCTCCAGCTCTTTGACCATGCGATCGACGGTGATCACTTGGATCCCCCACTGCGGCACGGGTGCACAGGCCGGACCTATCCCATTCATAACCCCGAGGAGTGTGGTGCGGTGTCCAGTCAACCAAGCCGTCACCTTCTTCATTGACAACCATAACGGCTGACAACTTGGGGCACGTACTTTTCATATCCTGGATCAAGTTCTGTTGCCGTCTGAGGTAGCCATTCAGTCCCATGATCGTGTGGACAAAGTGATTGTTGTGTAGAGGTGGCGGTATACGGCCTGCGATACAAGGTCCAATGGTGCAGCCCGCACGACACTGGCACGATTTCAACCGTGCCTCTTCTTCAACCCTTGTCGCCATGCCTCTGATCCGTCTAGCGAGGGGAAGTACTTTTAGCGTTTCGGAGACCCCCTCCCTCACACACATGTTGTTTATGTGTGTGTGTGTGTTTATGAGTTTCCAGGTTGTTTCAGAAGTATTTACACTGCTCTGACTCGTTTATTCCACGAAAAAACTTGAAAAAACATCATAGAAAAAAAGCTTATTTTTGGATGTTTTCAAATCTTAATTTTGGAGAATCTCCAAAAATAAAACCCAACATCCAAAAATAAACAGGCCTGGCGATAGCTGTTTCGTTTTCGATGGCGGCTGACAGCAGCTGATCGCTTGATCACAATGATCAGCCTATTCCCCAGTAAATTTTAGGCAAAATTCGGTGTTGGTCTGTTCGTATTAATTTTGAGAGCTAGTGTGCCATACCGAAAACGGTTATGATGAGGCTGCTTCTCGATGATTTCATGTAACAGTGTACCTATAGTTTTCGGCTTTCATCCACGTATTTATTCGGTATTACATTTTCCGAAGGCGATTTTGCAGCAGACATATAGACACTATAGACCGTAAGCCGTATGTGTCGTGAGACAGTCTCCAGCCTTGAGGCCAAAATCTCCCAAGCTGTACCGGGACCGAATTTCCGAGGCTGCTATCCGTAGTTCATAATGATGTTTTGGATTCAATATGACATGCCCAATCTATGAGATAACAATTGCGTATGTCATTTCCATTTCTGCAGATAATTAGTCAGGTATAGTGCGAACATGAACCGTGTCCAATCTTTGTTCCGTACGCCGTTTGCGCAGTTACCACACTTCAAGTCACAGCTCACCGGCAGACCTCTCGCGGCACATACGTAAAAATCACTGTTGTCGGGAAGTTCGTGTTACCGTACCACCAAGTCATTTGTTTACGTTGGAAAACGCCTTTGTGACGTCATGTTGATAAAAAGTCGCTTGCAGCCCTTGCCCCACCACCCGATATTGTCACGAGCCGCCACTGCATTGTACGTAGGTGATTTAATAATAAAATGAGACATCTGGTCATTGAATGTTTTAGTGTTAAAACTAGGTACCGATAGCTTTAGTGCAACAATAGCCTATTGCAGGCATGACAGAGGTGAAACAACGAATGATTGTGAACTTATAGAAGTAAGTATAGATACAAGAAATAGCCTAGATATCTGATATGCTTGGGATTACACCAAGTGGTGGGTGCAGGTAAATTATATTAGACATCGCCGAACTGGTGCGGCATACCATGTGATATGGATTCTGGACACAATCCTGTATTCTCAGAAGATATGTGGGCCGACCAGGTAGCTTACATTGGATTTCTGAAGAAGAGTGTAACTACCACACCGCTTCAATACATCCTTTTAGTAGTGATGTAGCCGGTAATGATCTAAGATTCATTAAGGACATGCTAAGCAATGCAAGCAACCTGTCTTTTTGCTGGTCCTACCAGCATAGTCTGTGCTTATCTTCAGACCTCTTTTCGCGGCATCATTGAGGACTTTGACAGCACCTGCGGGTATGATTTATTATGCTGCAATAATCTTACAAGTGCCAAGCATAAACGACAGATTCATCCAGCCCTTACAGCATTCAAGACTTCAATTATATACCACGACAACAACCTAATAAGATCAGACAAAGTAGTGTCAATGTCAAGCTTTATATTTGTATTCAATGTTGGTACATCCCCTCTGAAACTAGAAATTCGTTTGCTACTTGCATAAGCGCCTTTGCAATATTTTTCCGCTTGTTTTTGCGCTTTCCATCAATGAAATCAAGGCATACGGGCTACAACGGTTACCTTCACAATTAGCCATACAGTCATGTATTTAAAGATATTGTGAAGCAGCTGTTATTTGTTCATCATGTGTTTCGTTACTCAACATGTTCTGAATTAATCCTAAATCATTATTGGCGGACCAACCCACAATGCGCTTACATAATCACCGCCGTTAGCCGACACCTTGACCAGCTGATCAACAAGCCGCCAATGTCGTGATCATTGAAGCGTAGCAGATTAGCTAATCAAACGCCGTGATTTCGTGATTACTAGTCTGCTTGCCGTTCTATGGTCGCTGACACGCCCACTCTACGGCAGCTAATTTCAAACGCATTTAGACAAATGTTAACGACTTTCCCGTGAGCTTATTGCTGGTTCATTTACGTTTTTTTCAACTATAATCTATAGAATGAGACATGGATACGCATAAATTTTGAGATTTTCCAAATTATGGACAACCCTATTGCTCACGCATTGAAACAGAGAGTTCCGTGCTGGATCGGTTGAAAGGTGCATATACGTACTTGGTAATGCATGCATGATGCATCGCACGCTCCATTAAGTTTCCACTAGTAGTAAGCATATTTGAAGAGAAAAATCGACTTGATTTACTTACGCCACTGGAAGATAACATATTCACACAATACAACTAACATTAGCTGCAAACTAGCGAACGCTGGCCATTTTTGCTTTAGACTGCATAAACATGTATTAAACGTCGGTGTGTGTCTGGTAAATACAGTAAAAATAATAGTAGCCTACGATTGCATGGTAATAATGTTCTGCGGCCCGCAGCACTGTTTTTTATGTTACGATGCCGTCCGTTACACACGGGTAGTTGAGAACCCCTGCTAAGGCCGTCAGGTACTGCTGGACTCACAAAATTTTCAAAATATTTTTTATTGCAGATCCTAAAGTATGAAACTAGTTCTTTTCAAAAATGTATTGCTCTTGTCTGATTTCGAATTAGAAGTATGTTAAAATACGATTTGAAATCACCCATTTTCGTAGAAAGTCCCCCCCCCCATACAATTTCATTCATTAAAACTCGCTCAAAATTGTCTATAATCCCTCAGCCAATATAGCCGTTTTAACGCGTCATCGCCCCCTTCGCTATTTTCGTCCCCTTTGTCCATTTTCGCCCCCTATCGCCCCCTTCGTCATATTCGCCCCCTAGACTGCCAAATCGCCCCCTGGGGGCGATTTCGCCCACGTTGGGAACCCCTGGTCTATAGGCTACTTGTCGTTAACACATGTGGCGCGGAAAAAAGTGCTGGGCGCCAGTGGTCACAATACTCTGTTGCACAGATTTGATGCCGACGATTTTTCTCCCCGACCAAATTTACTACTAGATCTACGACCAAGGCTAACATGGTATGAATAGGTGTTGGTGACCGATTTTAAATTGGATACAGAATGGCGAAATATAAATTGTCGTTCAGTAGAACAATAGCTGACCAGTAAATCCACTGGATCTTCTGCATTAATGAATAATGCTTCTCGTAACCAATACTCGTATAGCTCTACATATCCACGTTATAAGCCGGGGTTGCCACCTCCCGTTACAACTATCGTAATGAATGCAAACCGGTTATAGGTATATATATATATATTATCTGTGGTAACCCTATGATTACAGTAAGCGAATTTGTCTACAATTGCATGCTGGCAGAATCTTTCCTCACATGCAAAAAAAAACATCGACTTGGAGTTATGGGGTCTGTGTCAAAGGATTTATGTTGTGGAGGGTGTAAAATAAATTGGATTCGGCGAATACATTTTTCCATATCACTTTCCACACTAATAAACCAGCCATAATTTTTAATGTGAAGTGTAGGTCTTGTATCAGGGTATATTATGCCACATATTCTTTAATTCAATACCATCCTCGAGTGGACTATTTTCAATTCAATTACAATATTTATAGGGCCTATGGTACCATAGCCAAATCAAGCAAAATTGTTGGACCAACTAATCACGCCTACATATATAGAGGCCACAAATTATAGTTACCTGTGGTGTTTTATTGTTATAAAGATGTATTTGAAACACAAAATGCCGGTTTACGGGTAATATGTATGTGCCATTAATTTTGTAAGTTTTGGCGTAAATTGAAACGTGATTTTACACCATCATTTGAGATGATGTACTCTATTTTATTCTTGAAGGTTGCGACGACACATTCTTCATTGGCTTGCTGTAGCTTAGACTATAGTGCACAAGATGAAACCAACCAAGATGAAAAATTCGAGTTTTTGAGCGTATGTCTCTTAGGTCCCATGGTCGTGTGCCATTGGACCCACCGGGTGGGGACCGATGCTACGTTCGAGCAACAGATTTTGATCGTTCGTAAATATATTTTTGAAAATACGGATATTCATGTAACTGTCCGCCATAGACAGCCTAGAGCTTGTATCAAAGTTCTGAGCCTGCAAAAGATTTGCTATTCTCGGCTGAAGATTTGAGGGCCAGAGATCATTTTATAATTTGTGATCCATCGGTACCACATCTCCCCTATTTATGATCTATATCAGAATCAGAACCGCCGAGATCTCTAATGATTTGATATTTGGACCGTCATGTTTCTTGAACGGGTATAAGATTTTCAAATTTTTCATCATTGAATGTACATTATAGTGTTATAGCCTAGCAGCAATCTTACTAATGCGTTTACCTGACAACTACAGCCAAAATTCGATTTGGCTGAATGCGATAGTGTCGAAATCAATAATCTGTTGGAATTTAAAATCACAATTAACCCGTGTGGGATCTGTACACTTGTACGGTGCCGTGCAGGGTTTGAACTACATTCTGCCAATCGTGCCTGATTTATTTGAGTTTTGGTCCAGCTAATGTTCATTAGTTCAAGCAATCGCGTGTCAACCGCTTACCGCATTCATGGGCAAAATTTGGCAGTGTGTCATGCAATTGCGTGAGATTCCTCCATGTTCTGCTAAAGCATCTTTGAAAGAATCAATGGGTACCCATTTACCTTGTTGAGATCTATTACAATGTACATTGCTGTAACCATTACCACTCTTCCAGTGACCACTAGGCAATCCTACACGTATTTATTTTGTCTGTCTCATTCAATGATATATATATCACTGCTGTCATTTGATCATTTATGCAGAAATTGACTTGAGGCTCAGCTGTGACCTATACGCTGTAAAATATATGCTACTCCGCATAAGTGGACAAGTGCGCACGGCTGACATATCCATACTTGAACAATTGTTACACTGCAAGAAAATATTACTGACAATAATAAATCTGGGATATATTCAAATATTCTGGTACAATAAACAAAATGATCAAAGGAATGGCATTCATTTGAGTGCAGTGCTGCTGTTGCCATCTTACAGAATGCTGAAGTTTTCCTGTAGGCCAGGTTCATAACCAGAGTTGTAACCAAGTCACAAGTCAATCTCACTTTTATAGTTTTGACTTGAATCAAGTCGAGTCATTTTCAATTCACCACCCAGTCAAGTCCGAGTCCGAGTCAGCGAGCGGAGGGTAGAGTCCGAGTCATGGTGTTATGACTCGAGTCCGAGTCCAAGTCACTGTGTTGACTGCTCAGTTTCCAGTTGAATTCTTGTTAAACCCACTTTTTATAACTCAGTTTGGTGTTATCGAATGGTTTGCATTTATAATATACTAATTTTCTTCACTATTAGCAGTTTCTGGTCGCATTTTCAAGTACCATTACCAATAGACGAAATTTCAATAGTGCGGTTACTTTACTATTCTTCGAAATTACAATGAAATGTCGGCCTTTGCCATCTGAGTCTCGATTCATGAGCCTAATCATATTTTTTCAATTCCAATATTTGCAAAAAACGTCGTTGCTAGAAAGTAATGATCCGTAATATATTGTATAGGAATACTGTGTACGCTAACCTCGGCAATAGAGCATTCGAGGGGAAAACAAAGGTATGGATTGGAAGGTACTATATTGGAATCATTTGACTGGTTTGGCCAGCGAACGAACGAAAGGTTTGAATCCGACCTGCGACCCAAGTTGAGTTTGACACCCCGGTATTGCGGTTATATTATTGTAACATAAAAATAGCCGGATCCCCGGTTGAGTACCACTGCTCTACGAGGTCGGACACGGAGCTTGACGTAATATGGGCCACTACCGAACAATGGTCGAAACCCCTGTACTAAAGAGTGGTGTTGGCCTGATATGCCGAAGCTCGTATAAATACAAACGACTTTGGGTCCATCGACATGGACCCAAAAATAAGGACGGTCGAAAAATTAGATTAGCATTAAAAAGCGTTTTTGTGCATACTTCGTTTGTATTTATACGAGCTTCGGCATATAATATGCAATTCATCTTATCGCTATGATAATTTCGTAATTTTAATTCACCACGAGACTACGATACAATGAAAGATAGGAAGGTTTCAAAACGACTTGGAGTATAGACTTCGAAATCAGACCCCCACCCGGCCTAGGCGATGTAAATAGGAGACAAGCACACTGAATGAAAAGTAAAAGAAGGTAATATAAAAGGACGGGAGACAAAAAAGTGGCAAGTGTCGGATGGCGAGATCGATATATCAGCTCGTGATTCGGTAAACTAGAGGGCTGACTAGGATTTATTCAATATAAATTCATTGTATTTCGACTTGAATGTGGACAGGACATGCTCGATAACTGTCGGATAGCCGGCGAGATATTGTTCTACAAGTTGTGTCCGGCATAATTGATAGAGCGATGATCTTTTCTGTCTACCATATGGTAGTTGGACGACGTGGACGCGCGTGTGTCGTGCATATTTGATACCGAGGTGAAGAATTTATTGAAGTTTTCGGGGCAATGGCCCTGATACATAAACTTGGGTATTTCTAGTTTCTGCATATCTTTTATATTTAGAACAACGAATATTTTGAGCAGCGATTTGCTTGATACATATCCCGGTCCCTTTGGGGCCCTGGCTATGATACGGAGAACCTGATGCTGTGGTTTTAGCAGTTGCTTCTCCCAATAGATGATACCATATTGTTACTTTGCTTGGAATAATTTTTCGTCATAAACAATCAGTTCCAGTCACTACTTGTTATTAGAAAGTACTTCATGAATCTCACGACGGCCGAGGTCTAGGTTTACCTTTACTGGTAGCTAGGATTTGACTGTCATTTCAAACTTACGTCCATTTTGACAGGCTTGCTGAGCGATACATTTATCAAAGTGATTATCAATGAAAAGCTGTGCAGATTACGAAAATATGAATTTCATTCTGCTTATGGCCCTTGGACACCCCACCCCAAAAAATTCAACCTCAAATTTAGCCTTGCGATGGAGTTTATCTCTTTGACGAAACGATGCTATCAGGCTGTTTCTCTTAAGCTGCAATCTCGTTTTGCCAGACAGAATTGTTGTGTCACAATGGAAAATTTGAGGATGATTTCTGGGGTTCTATCTAGGGCAGTGGTTCTTAACCTGGGGGTAATTACCCCCAAAGGGGTAATCTACCAATTCTTGGGGGGTAATTCGAATAGATGTTTTTTATATACTTACGGTGCACTGAAGTATTTTCAAACGTAAATATTATTGTAGGCATATATTTCGTTTCACATAAACACACCATCCCTGCTGTGATATCATATAGTAACAATTAGTGATTATGAATGACAGGGCCGAATGTAATTTAGTCTAGTGCTTGGTAAGTCCAATTTATTTTGCAGTAATAGTACGGATCATACATTGTTGGGCATGCTGGCAAATTGAAAGACAAAGGGCGTCTAAATTTAGCTTATACACATATAATGCAGTAACAATATCGTAGAAATATAGTTGTTAGTATTGAAAAGTGTAGTGGCCTAGTCTAGTCTGAAATCATCAAAATGCCTTTTGGGTTCGCCTTTAAAATGAATAACCAATCTTTTTCATGATGGCATTGAACTTTCTATTGTTGTGGATTTTCTGCAATGGTATCTATCAGAACAAAATAATTTTGCGATCGACAATTACATCAGATGCTGTCCATTATCTTACCCTTTGTATAGATTTGACCACTGAATAAGACGAAAACAGCAACCGCCGGATCCCATTGACTTCATCATTTTAACACGCATTTCAGCGTGCATTATGACGTCATATTTGTGCTGTTTTACAATTAATTGAGTGCAAGCTATAATTTGTCATTTTTGAAAAAGGGGTAATTGCCTCCCGTCGTTTTCTTCTTGGGGGTAACGATATGAAAAAGGTTAAGAACCACTGATCTAGGGCCACGAAAAGAGTAAAATTGATATTTTCGTAATCAGTAGAGAACCAGCTTTCCATTTTCACCCATTTTATTAAAGCTAGAGGGCCGTAAAATTGATTTTTGCAAAATATAAAGTATGATGTAAACCCAGGGAGTGAGCCGTCCAATGTTGCTGTGTCCACGCCGTTTAGGTCACTATGATCTCACAACTTGGAAGTGAAATCCTGTGGTGTGTAGCCTACACGCCGGGAGTTCTCTTCAATTGTGATGTCATAAAATCTCGAAGCAAAATCAATATTTTAGAATATCATGCAACATAATTAGCAGAGGAAGACGATCGAAGTTGTGTAATTGTTGAAAATAAGACAAAATAAGGACGCAAGTCGAAAATAAGGACATTTCTTAGAAATAAGGACGGTTGAGTTTTCTACGACCTGGTCTTTGAAAATAAGGACAAATCTTAGAAATAAGGACGGTATGGCAACCCTGTATATAGGTCACGCGTCGTTTAGGACGCGGGTATCACGCCCAAAGCATGTTTGTGTCCATTCAGCGCGTAGATATCAGATCCGGACCATGCCTGGGAGTATTTGGTGCGCAGGTATCAGCTCCGAAGCATGTCCAGATTAAAATAGTGCGCATCACAAACATACTCATCTATCAATGCTGTGGATATACCCAGCTATCGCAGATATCAGCAAAAACTGCAGACATAGGTTATATATAGGTCATGCGTCGTTTAGGACGCAGGTATCACGTCTGAAGCATGTCTGTGTCCATTAAGCGCGCAGTTATCCAGTCCGGACCATGCCTGGGGGTATTTAGTGTGCAGGTATCAGCACCGGAGCATGTCCGGATAAAAATAGTGCGCAGATATCAGGTCTGAGGCACGTCTGGCGCAGCACAAACATATTCCAGACACGGTGTCCGAGTGAAAACACAGTCCTAACACCCCAGACATGATGTACGAACACGCCGTAAACACGATGTCCAAATGGTAACACATTCCGAACACACCTTAGGCACGATGTCTGAGTTGCAACGCTGTCCGAATGCACCCAAGACATGATGTCCGAGTACACCCCAGACACGATGTCCGAGGGGCAAAACAGTCCGAACTCACTCCAGACACGATGTCTGAATGGCAACACATTCCAAACACACCCCGGGTATGATGTCCGAACACCCCCCTGACACGATGTCCAAGTGACAATACAATCCGAACACACCCCAGGCATGATGTCCGAACACCCCCAGACACGATGTCCGAGTGGCAGCACAGTCCTAACACCCCAGACATGATATCCGAACACTCCCCAAACACGATTTTCGAATGGCAACACATTACGAACAGAGCTTAGGCACGATATCCGAGTTGCAAAACTGTCCAAACGCTCCCAAGACATGATGTCCCGAACACACCCCAGACACGATGTCCTAGGGGCAAAACAGTCCGAACTCACCCCAGATACGATGTCCGAATGGCAACACAGTCCGAAGACACCCCAGACATGGTGCCCGCACACACCCCAGACTCGATGTCCGAACACGCCCTACTATTACTGAATTTCCATGTACAAATGAAGTGTGCTCTTAAAACTGCAATTTCATCACTTTACAGTTTCAAAACCAAAATCAAACAGCTCTAAACGAATTCTACTTGAAGCAAACTTTCATTTAAGATCGTTTTTTCCAAAATATTTTAATATGTTTTTGAGCAATCCGCTGTCTAAATCGTGTGACGCCTGACTGATTTTAGATTTCCCCTCAATTTAACCTTTGACCCTTACCTACAGGGTATTAAATTTCACTTGGAAATATAGACGATCAGACAAGTTTCAGATAAATCCAAGTGCTGTATTTCAACTGTCGTCCAACATCTAGCTACACTTTCTTGAATATTTCATTAATAAAACCTGAGATGTACAGACCCGAAATGAGCAGAAAATTTTCAATTTTCAAAGCGACGTAACTTTTGACCCCAAAGTCCAATTTTCATAAAATAAAGTTCATCCTGTTGGAAATAAGTTCATCCTGTTTGGAATAAGCTCATCTCGGCGTGTACCAAATTTCAGGAGATTTGAAGAGGTAGTGATGTGAACTTCGTTTGTCTGTGTATGGAATGGCTCAATGGCATCATCGTGAGTTGTCTCATAGCGAACCGCTAACAAATATTTTCAACCGAGCATGCATCGCTGCTGCCATCAAATGAAAACATTCGTTAACTTCCCTGAGATCGCTGCTCGATTGCACAAATGTTCGGCAATTGTGATCACAGTCATCGTACTTTACTCGTCGCATGCTATCTGCTTTAGGTTCAGACATTCCTGAACCTAAAATCAGCCTCTTGGTTCATGAATATTTCTGCGATAGATCGGGTGACCGCAGGCGATGGCGAGAATTCACTTCCATTTATAAACGCACTATCTGTTGTGATAATCTGGTCACAATAAGCCTCTTTATTACTGCGAAAGGGAATGTTGCAGGATGTAAATCCGAGAACATTTTTAGTCTAGTGGTAAGCGGCAGCGGTTACGGTAGCGTCATTGAGGTTGTTAGAATTTGATCGTTTTGGGGTGCATGGTTGGTATTTGATTCCATTTATTGCGAAGATGCTACTTACTGTTTCTTTCCAGTCATCAGTATTGAAAGCCTCTATAGAAGCAGTTTGACGTTCGAAAATGGAGCGGTACAGAGATTGTGCTGAGGTCTTTATTGGCAAGCTATTGTTTTGTTCATGCCGCACAAAGTTTCACGACAGTCTCGCAGTCAGGTCACATTCTCGATCACTGCAGTGTGTATACGTGTAAACCGCTAATTTGGTTTACGCCAGTGGTTCCCAAACTTATTATAAAACGATCGCGGTACACTTAAGTGGCCATGCGATGGCTGTAGGCTACTTGTTTAAACGAACATATATTCGACGGACACGACGTTTAATTGTTGAAAAACATGACCGCATTTCGTCGAATTCTAAGAAGTGTGTCTCTTGGTTACAGATTTTACTTTCATTAAAATTATTTGAAAAAAACTTCCCATAACCATTTAGGTGGAAATGAAAATAAAATTTTGATTGCACTTATAATGGAATAGAATTTGGAAGGAAACATCCAATTATATTTTGTAAATACAGCGTTTCGTAAATGAACGAGCTGTTCTTCTTCTTCAAAACGAATATTTGATTTATGGTTACCGAATTAACTACCCGCCTATATTTGTTTATAGCAAATCCGGAGAAGTAATTTTGAAGTGTGAGTTGAAAGCAAGGCATTTGCTCATGATTTGCAGCACGATTTCTTGTTTATGATTTGATTTAAAACGAGTCAAAGATTTTTTTGGAGGCATAGCAGCCTGATTATGATGTGGACATTACCCTACTCATCGGAAATGCTATGATTGGTTCCGTGGCTATTGTTCCAATGTGCTTTTTCAGCTATTTTCGAAGTTCGACCACTTTCAAGTAGGATATGCTGTTATTGCACACCGCCCGTGTATACCCGCCCAAAGAAGAGCTGATTAAGAAGATAGAAAGAGATTTTTTTGAATTTCTTTATTTTCCTGAGAAAATTGAGACAATCGCGAGGAAAACACTGATTAAAAGGAAAAACGAGGGTGAAATAGCAATACCCTATCCTCGAACAAGAATACTTGCAAGTATGCTAATAATTCTAAAAGAATTAGCAAAGATTGATAAGCCATCAGAATTTTGGCATCGATACCTCATGTATCAATTCGGCTCTAAAATCAAGAGCATAAATTCGGAACTTTACACAAATGAAATACCTCATAAATACAAACCCGACAAGCATTGGCTTGATATCATCAACGAGAATAAAAAGTTGGGGTGGAATAGAGATGAATGGAGCGAAACGACTTTCAAGTCACTCTACTTGAACCTAACTAAACAGCACGAAAAAGAAAACGAATATACAGGAACAAACAGTTGGCTAAAAGTAAACAAAATAAAAAGCAATGATAAAACATACTTAACGAACAAAGAAAGAGAAATAAATTTCAGACTTGCAAACAACGGATATATATTTGGGGACCTGAAATACAGAAGAGGAATGTTGAGGGTGAGGAATGGTAGAATGGAGATTTACCGCTGTAAATTCTGTGGAAAGACTGACACCATCGAACATGTCTTCCTATATTGCTCAACGACAAGAGACGTGCTATCGAAGGCCGAAAAGGTGATAGGTATAGATAAGATTGGGAATGAAACAATTGTATACAATGAGAGCGACCGAGTCGACATGATGACGACGCTAACAGCAGTTTACAAAAAGAGGATATTAAAAACTAAAAGAAGCTTAGACATTGAAAACTCGATGCTAAAACAGGAGAAGATTTGGAAGGAAAGTACAGTAGCAAAATACTAACAAAAACGTGTAAAAGACTGGAAAACGTGCACCAAAATCCAAAAGAAGGAATAATCATCAAGAAATGGAAAGAGAACATCGCAAAATTTATGATGAAAAAGAATGGAATTCATCAAAGCGCACCTCTTACCACCACTGACGAGCGACCGACCAGATGATCACCTGAAGCCGATCGAAACAGACGAACCTGTCGAAAGGAGGGAAAATGACGAACCGAGCCCGAGCTCGAAACACGACGAAATTGCAAGCGACGACGAGCCGCGTGAAGAGCCCTTGCTCGTAACAAGTGATCCCGACTCGACAACGGATGACGAAGCGAGCGCGTGCCCGGACCGGACGACGACGTGCAGAGATGACGAATCCTGAAAGATGAAAAAATTCGATTTTTGCAATACTATATATATATTGAATTTATTTGTATTGAAATTTTAAAGCAATAAATTATGGCGGAAGGCCGAAAGAGAAAAAAAATAGGATATGCTTGCTTGGAGTATTTGGTTTTATTAAGGTAAGCATCGCTTTACAGGACGCTGGGCGGTGCGAAACCCTAGCGGTACAACCGATACTTCCAATCACTCTCACACCCAGGAAGAGTATGGCCTTTGGCCTTCATATTCCGACCCCGGGATCTGAAACCGCTTGACGGGGCAGTATCCCAGGCACAAGTACGGTGGCGGCGTGACAAGTGGCCGCAGACGCCCCCAGCCTAAGCCTACTTGTGCCAGCCGTTTGCACCTAAAAAGGAAGAAACTTTTGAAGGTAAAAGAAGCAAACGGAAGCAAACCCTTGATGGGTGCTTCTGAGTCCTACGACTCTTAAGTGCCCTATTACGGGCGCTTGTGGCAATAGTACCTTGACGCAAACCCAAGGGGCTGTCACAAGCGTCAACGGGGGGAGGTTTACTGCGGTTCCTCCCGGTTACCCCCTCCCCCCAAAAATGGGATATGCTTGCCTGCGTGCCTTATCTTTAATATTAAACAGTTATATTCGCAAATGACATGCGGCGCACCTGCGAATCTGTGGCAGCACAAACGTGCGCCGCGGCACACAGTTTGGGAATCACTGGCTGACACCATGGGCTCCGACCCACGCCCTGCGACATGACTTTGAAATAGGCTCTAAAAATTTCGTCATAGATGTGGTATATCGTTAGAAATATTTCGTCACATATAGTGGTATGTCGTTAGTACTAACTCCTTTATGTATTGATGCATTGGTTATCACATACGCCCAGCAGTGTCATGCAGCAAGATCGCCTCGCTTTCCTATCGACAATTACAGCCTTTGTGGCAGGAGATGCACACTTATATCGTAATGATGTGACTCGTATAGCCCAGTTGGAAAATTGTTCCGCGATCACTTTTTTAGTCAAAAACCCCTGGTTTCACAGTTGAATTGAATAAATTTGGGAAAACCGATTCTGCCCAATACGAACGAATTCCCAATGGAAATGATAAAGCAACGGGTCGCATCAGCTTGGTTCAATTCATGGGAATTTCCACCAACGACAATAAGGAATCCATCAGCATCAAGTTCTCTTTGAGATGTAGAGTGCACACCTAGCTGCAATCAGAAATAAAGGAATAAGCTCGTCGACACTGTTGGGTATTTACTAGGAATAGTGTGAACGGGAGGATCACGTTCACGTTCTGTGTGTGAACCTCAGACATTTTCAGGTTCTCGTTCACAAACGAACCTTAGTGAACCTTATTCATGTATTACAATTTTTCACGTCATTATAACGTCTTTGGTCGAAATTCTTTGCATTTCAGCTTCGGACCATTCTCCCGCATTAAGCTAGTAGCATGGTAAGAAAATCAGCACTACACGAGCATGCACCTTGCCAATTTGAAAAATTATCTGCTTGAAAGTTTGCTCCGAATATTCAGCCTTCCGTGTGTGAATCTCTGATGACTCCATGCTGTTAGATTTGACCGCAATCACACACCAGCAAGATCGAAACACACTATATGTAGAAAGTCAGATAATTCTGTTAAGTCAACCAATCAATTCTTTACATCAACAAAAAAGATATAACGAATGCATCGATGTCTAATGTAAAAATCTATCACGCGTACGGGATCTATCTTGATTTGATATCCTTATTGTATCATAAAAACTAGGTCCGCCCAATCAGGGTTTTTGCTACTGTATAACTTGTTTTTTGATATAATATCTGGCGCAAGTATAGAAACCACTGTTTCACTCTTAAGAATACCCTTGCCGGGTCTAGCCGAGTTCTCGTCGATTTTGTTAGCTAAGTGGCGGAAGATATTGATTTCGTGTAATTAATATAGCATTTTATTGTACCAGTTGATACATTAGGCAACGTTTAAAAAGTCAGCATGTACTTCAGCACTGTTGCAAAATACGGCCTGAGCAGTGACCTGCGGTGAGGTTCATGCACTGTCAAAAAAATAACCTCGATTTACCGCGAAATGTTTGGAAGCACGGTAGTCAGACACTTCGCGGTAAAGTAACATTGCCATCATTCAATTTAAATGTAACCTACACCCATCCGGTATCAGGTCATTGTCGATTAAATGGCCATTTGTTCAAACTTGGAATGGTAGACTCTCCTGCGTGTTGTTACTGCCGCTACCCCGAAACTGTGGATCATTTCTTAATTAGTTGCCCTAAATATGACTTTCATCGTTCATTTCTTATTGATAAATGTGTTCAATTAAAAGTGAATTTCTGTATTGATGATTTGCTCACTGATTCTCGTATGGTCCCGTACGTCGTTGAATTTGTGTTATCGTGCAACCGCTATTTATAAACGTATAGTCTGTAATTTATTTTTGTAATGTTCGTGAGTGAATCAATTTTTGGAATCACCTTATTCCACTTGATTGATTCTACATCATTGTGCTATTGATCATTATTTCGTGTTAACTCCCTTATATGTGTACTATGCTCAATGACTGTGGTGCAAAAGGCCGTCAGGCGATAAGCGCCAGTTTTTTGTTTAATAAACAACAACAACAACAACACCCATCCGGTAATCTCACTTTACACGCCAGACTGTAATGTTACAGTCCCCTCCGGTAGATCCAATCTACATGTTCTCCTGTACATTTGCGACCAAGACTGTAATTTTACCACTTACTGAGAAGGCCCTACATGATGTCCGTGTTAATCAGGATGACATGCCTGCGTGTAAATTAACATACATTCATACCTATCGCAAAGCAGCGCGATGCTAAGATACTCACACTCCAAAACGACATTGGAACAAACCGTACACTGTAAAAAATAAAAACCTCGATTTACCGCGAAATGTTTGGAAGCACGGTAGCCAGACATTTCGTGGTAATCTAACATAACCGTTAGTCAATGTAAATTTAACTCACACTCGTCCGGTAATCTCACTTTACACGCCAGACTGTAATGTTACAGTCACCTCCGGTACATCTAATCTACATGTTCTCCTGTACATTTGCGATCGAGACTGTCATTTTACCGCCTATCTACCTACATGCTGTCCCTGTAAATCAGGATCACATACCAGCTTGTAAATTCACGTACATCCAGACCTATCGCAAAGCAACCCGATGCAAAAATATCGCAACATTTTCTTCACATCCCCAAAACGACATTGGAACAAACTGTATATTCATTCATGATATCACGATGAAGTGGTTATCGATGGAAAAATATTGCTGCTGGAGGTCTAATTCTTCTTTAGGAGACATGCATTAACACGAGTGGTCTCGAGAAAACGTGAATTAATTCCACCACCGGCCAAATTCCAATTGTTTCTTTTTCTCGTTCTCATTCCTTCTGTGTAAGTAGTATCTTGCAGTTCCACTAAAGAGAATTCATGCGGAAGTCGCTATATAAAGCAAAGTTCCTAACCTGGACAGTGGACATGACATTATAAAGACTAAGACAAATAGGCTAACAAAAATATAACATGTTTTGAAGTACCGGTACTGGCACATTGTGTGATGACGGCTCCGCCTTTTACATGACATAGCAGAGATTCATTACTTTATCTCTGTATTGAAGCAAAAGGTTCCTAATTTAAGGTGGCATGTGTGGCAAACAAATCCAGCAGTGGATGAAAACATATCTATCAGTGATGAGCACCGGAGTGGAGTCGGAGTGGATTAGGAGCGGAGTTTTGCCAATTTTGTGATACCCGGAGTGGAGTCGGAGTTTACAACAGATATTTTTCCGGAGTTTTCCGGAGTATTGTTAAGTTTTGCCCCCGATATCTTTCGATAGCTTTGACCAGAAGACACTATTGATTACAAACACAGACAGTTGACACCTTGTAAAGTTGTAATATGACCGGTAATATGATTGCCAAGTGCACAAAAATCAGCCATCTGCACTGCAATTGGGGACTGGAGAGTAACCTAGTGATCTAGCAAGGCATTTCCGTTGAGCAGTATCTGTAGTTCACAAACTTGAAGGCACCCAAATTCGCAGTACATCATTTGCTCCCTGCCTTGAGATGCAGTCTTTGAATCCACTGCTGAATGTCACCATATTATGAGATAAGATCTCCAGAATCTTCCACGCTGCTGTCATTGCAGTCTTCTATAGTCACATCACATTCCTCCTTGCGTATAGTCACATCACATTCCTCCTTGCGTATTTGTTTCGTGACTAATTTTCATGCTACCCCAGTAATTGTGCGAAACATTTACAATCAGCAACATACAGCGGGGCTTCCCCATGGTACAGCCTGTAGCTACCCTGATTCTTCAGCAAGTTCATGATCATAACGGAATATATCCCATTATCCTGATGACATTCAACATAGTAATAGGTCCATTTTGTGAAAATGTATTCCCAACGTTGGTATCAGTTGAAACAAGATAATATCCGATACCACTTTTGTGATAACTTTTCGCAACTTTCATCGTACTTGCAATTTGCAGTAAGAGATATCGATAATAAGTGTTGCATCAATATTACCTTTATATCTGTGAGAAATATACATACAACAAGCAAGTATCTGGATGGAAACAATAATAACTTATGCAATGTGTTACATGATTTAATGACATTGCGACGAATTTTCGCTAGTAAGATCCGCTTACAGAGGCATACCAGCATCTAAGATTTCAACAATACATAAATCACTAAGGTAAGCTGATTATACCCTGTAAAAACAGAATATTCCGAAATTCTGAACAGCCACACTAAATAACTACACCCGTCTGCTTTGCTCTGCTCGCATCAACTCAACTACGCTTCCTTCAATATTGATTGACGTAGTCAGTCATCCAGAACTCTTCTGAATTTTCGTCATGTAATGTTTGGTTTGATTGAAAAATGACTTTGATGTGATAAGAAAAATCAGCACCGCAATCAAGTTTCTGCTGCTGGTCTGTCTCAGACTCCAAATTCCAGATATCATGTATCAGCTTCAAAATTAGAAGGATCACTAGTCATTTAGTCAACTCCAAGGAGCGTCGATCGGTGCGTCAGTGATGCATCATGTATGTTTAGTGCAGTGCAGTTCCATCAACTGGTTCATGGCGATGCTGAACTTAATTTACTGAAACCTGTGATGTGATCGTCGATTTCAGTGGTGTTAGTGGTAGTTAGTTCGAACTGACTGGTCTTCCTTCGTCGTTTTAATATAATGGCTGAAGCACCGTCGACTTCAAGTGGGTTACTCACAAAGACGCAGAGAAAGAGTGACGTGTGGAAGGATTTCACTCTGATGCTGCATGATAATAACGGCCAGTATACTGGGTTTGCCAGATGTCAAAATTGCAATGTTCAGCTAAAGCATCACAAGTTGACACGTGGTACGTCGCATCTTCGAAGACATATCGAAGCTTGTAAGAAGAATTGATCGCAGTTGAAATGCAAGTAAGCGAGTAATCAAAGGAGAAGGTGATCATGGGGAACACTGATCGCCTGGTGGAGAATACCGAAGAAGTTCCGGTTTGCCGTGGTGTTGTGCAGAAGATGTTTTGCCATCCAGATTTACGGTGAAACGTAAGTTGGATGAGGAGGCTTCATCTTTGAAGCAGAAGCTGTCAGAGGAGCTAAGAGTTGCTACGGTATGAAGTGTTATGAGCTGGCTGGCATCACCTCAGATATGTGGACCGATCTAAAGGGTTGCAGTTCTATTAGCTTGACTGTCCATTTTGTTGGAGAGAACTTGACTCTCAGAAGTAATGTTGTGACTGTTCGGCAATTCACGGATACTAAAAAAACTGGTATGAATATCAGACAGGCTATCGAAAACATTGATTGGGATTCTTCGACAATGGTCTGGATATATTTCGAAGACTGGACAAGATTCTTCGGGTTATCTCGGAGTCTGGGATTGAGATCCCCGGAGTCGGAGGGACTTTGCATCAGAGACGAAAGTTGCCGGAGGGACTCGGAGTCTCGAAAAGCAGACTCCGCTCATCACTGATATCTATGCTATGGCCCGAAAATGACATTACTCAGCCAACAGTTTCAACTCCTCCGCAGCGGAGTATGTGGTCACTATATAAGTCGACAAATATCCCAAAATAGAACAGAGAATGCGGCGAATGAAATATATCAATCATGAAATCTAAGTCATCGAGGGCTGGTGTGCATCATCATCATCATTGGTTTATTAGCAATTTTATCAGTTCAATACACCACAAAAAATGCGATACAATGAAAAGACAGGAAGATGTCGAAGCGACAAGGAGCAGTCTATGGAATCTGACACCCACCTTGGCCTAGGCGATCTAAAGAGGAGGCATGCACACTGAATGAAAGTAAAGAAGATAGTATAGAAAAAGAAAGCGACAATAAATAGGGCGGCATGTCATGGGAAGCGAGATCGATAGGTCAGTCGTGGTCCGGTAATCTTGAGGATGGACTGTATTTATTTAGTAGTAGAGTCAGATATTCACGGTAACAAATACTATGTAGTACTGTATTACCTTTTAAGATGCGTATTCCATTCAGCATTCCTAGGAATCTTCAACGATCGTATCCACCTTCTTCAAGCACAACAAGCTTCGCTCCACCCTTTGCTCAAATCTCACTAATGGCCACTGGCCAGACGACACTCGAACGATTTCGAAATAAATGGTATTCATCCGCTGACACATGACACCAATAATATTTACTGGCCACGTTATAATGTTTGATCTGGGTCGTTTTTTTCCATACAGAAACATTTATCATTGCATATAGTCCCTTTTGTCATGTAATTTCGTATAAATTGATATATATTCCATGTGTTGTTCACTACTTACTGTACTTACCTAACCAGACGCTGCTTGTGATGTCACAGTTGTGCGTTGGTTGTTTACTACGAATCTCAGAAAAAGCAGTCACCTAATGTAACCTATTACACGTCGCCTTGTCCGCCATTAACACATGGTCAGCTGAGCATGCGGTGCTGATATTTCTAGTTTCCCCGAGCAATATTATAGATCCTGAACTAATTTTCAAACTTATCAGCCTTATCCGTGACAACGAATGTAACCAGCGAGACTGGCCGTACAGCCATTGCCTTATAATATAATATGGCTACGGTGTACCACATTAGCTACGATTGTCAGTTATTTCTTGTACCCTTCTAAGCTTAAATACTAGGGCCAACAATTTCGGTATGACAGACCCCAGTCTCGCAAACGAGGTTCAATCAGGTCAAATCACCTCTAGAATGATATATCAGTAGCATTCAGTTCTACGTATACATTGGCTGCAGCGATTTTGAAGCTAATCAATTTTGCCAATAGCCCGGTAAACTGCAGTAACGAGTAACTGTCAGTAATTTTGCGAAGAAATTCTGGTAACTTACTTTACAGCTATATTAAGGTAATATTACATATCAAAATGTAAAATGACAAGCTACGCACAGTAATTGGCTGCGACCGGTAATTCGTGGTAAAATTTACAGAGATTTCCCAGTAAATCTACCAGATTTTTTACAGTGTATATTCATTCATGATTCAAGATGAAATCATAATAAAAATAAACAATAAAAGAAACTGCGTATCCATTAATGCTGTTCACAAACACCAGTTTTTTCCTTCAAATTTCACGGGCTACCCCGTGAAATTGTTATTTTGTTCGAGAATACGATCATTAACGTATTTGGCTCCATTTCAAGTTCCAACTAGTTGAAGGAAATTTATCAGATTCGAAAATTTGGTATTCGAAAGAGAGTAGTTATTCATGGTGGGAAATTTTTATCGTAAATTACTATTAAAATTGAATGAACGTTTTTTAGCCGACTCAACAATTTTAGCAGCTAGCCAGTAACCCAGGGGTGGGCAATTATTTTTCTCCGCGGGCCAAATGAAAAGTAGAAAATATATTGGCGGGCCAAGTCAAAAATTTTAGCGGTATTCTCCAGCGTATTGATTTTATTTCGAAATTGAAATCAATGAATTACACTGAATGGTGCTCAGAGGATGTGTTGATATTGGGGAATGAGAAAGTGACGGTTAATTAAGAAAATAAAGTTTATTTGCCGTCATATTTTGAAACAATGTTAAACGTGATACATTTCGAACTCTCTTTGAACGTGTACACCGTTTTTCTATCACTACATTAAAATGTATTTGAGATGGCCGAAACAGCCGATCGTCAGGCACCTCCGCCAAACGTTGGTTTTGTGCCCCCTATAGAGTTATAAACCATACTCCTGGGACCTTCGACCCCAGACGAGACCCCATCGGGATGCACGTTATTATCACTACTTCTGAGCGAGATTTCTTGTACACACTAATTGGCAAAGATTTATTACCTGATCGCGCAAAGCGCGGAATTTTTCCATGATTCATGATTCATTCGGTCAATAATATTGGTAATTGCATAGATTTTTTTACATCTCTTAGCCCACGTACTCTGTTTTACCGCTAGAGCTGAGTGATGTGCTGTCTTGGAAATATTCGGGAGGGCCCGTTGGTACAATTACTTCGTTACATGTTGTTATTTCGTGACCTCTCGTTTGCTATGTGAAGAGATATTGAAATCGCCAAACCGTACTAAACTAAAAGACGCACACGATTTCCAATTGATATTTCTTCACTGGCAAATATTGCCTATGGACAATTAGACACCGTGGTGTTTCGGTCATAATAAGGGCAGTCCTTTTCAGCCAAGGTTGTTTCGCTGTCGAGCTGTTTTTCCTTTACTTAGGTAATTTATCAGCAGTTGCAATTGCAGTGCCTTCTCGTAATCCCGTGTTGGCCTAAACTTCATATATATCTTAATGCGTTGTTGTGGCAGCATCGACCTCTAAATCGAGAATAGCGCGAAAAACATTTGAAAGAAGTTGCATAAATTTTTGGCATGGCCACAAAGAAGGTTGGGGACTTTTTGTGACTTTAATTGTAACGGAATAATTTGCTACGTTGAACTTACTTTGAATCGAGATTAGCCATGTGAGGTACGCATAGGCTGGGTAATCGCGGCATGTTAATGAACAGGTGAACATAGTGAACGAACTTCCGGTTCAGTTTATTCATCCTATGGTTTTATTCCGCGCAACAACACTCAAAAGTAGGTTTTATATTTCCAATTTCAACCAACCTTTCGCGGGCCGCACAGAATAGCTCCGCGGGCCGCACTTTGCCCAGGCCTGCAGTAACCTTACTAATTTTATTTTTGAAACAGCGCTGGTATACATTCATGCATTAGGGTAAAATCACCCTTTCCAAGGGTTTATCAAAACATATATTAATTAGCAATGAAAACAATCGTTTCAATACAGAGGCATCAGAATTCGGTGGCGTTGAGCATGTGACACAATAACAAACTATTTGACACTATAACTAGAGCGCGACCGACATTGAAATTTTTAGCAGATACCGATAACTAGCACATTCACCGATTAATTCAACCAATTTCCAAGGCTATTTCATCTAGGGTGCATTTCCAAAACTTAATAGCATTTTGTTAACCATCTTTACCAAAATTTTTATGTTTGAATATGAAATGAACAAGACAGACTGCATATCAACTCCTTTAATCTGTAAGAAATATATCAATATTCCGAGTCTAATAGTCTCAGAATATAGCTCTTAAAGTGGCTGCTACCACGCGTAACAAAAATTGCTAATATTTTTTCAGCTCCAATGGACGATACCGATATTTCTTTCAAAGTGTCATAGTTAGTCGACACTATCGGGGAACCGATAGATGGGTTCTATGTGTTACAAATTGTCGTATTCTAGCTTCAAGCATTCTTGGTTTGTGATTACCGAATTACTGCTATTTGTTGTTCACTTCAAGCACATTTTTCGGTGTATGAAGCTTATTGTCACAAACTAAAATATATCAGGAGAATCCGATGAAAATACGAATAAATAAGGAATTTTTGTGTGTTGATACGTGGAAAAGAATAGGTTTATGCAGCACATGTTTCATTCCGCCGATCTAATTGTGTTTTACATTTATCACATTCTCGTGGTTTTGGTACAGACCTACTAAAAAATTTAATATAGGCTGTTAGGATGAAATGTAACATCGTTCGAATAAAATAAAATAAAAACGTCCAAATTCAGCGATATCTGGAAAAATAGAGCAAATCTGCAGAAACCAGTGACATTTTCGAGCGCAGCGCCCCGATTTACCCTGAAGTCGTCCTCACCTACCATGATGAATTTTTTTTTGTTGTCCAGTATTATAGATTGATGTATTTTATCTCGTATTGAAAATATGCGAATTGTTTTCGTGTCGTTTTTTCCCTTGTGGTTTACGCGAGACTTGTAAACGTTAGAAGGTGTCACAAGGTCAGAAATTTGCAATCGGACTCTCGAATCGACTTCAGATAAACGTTTCACCGCAGCAATGGATGCCTGGTCATCAATAAATGATAAGTTATTGTGTACAACAATGAACCTGATAATTAATTACGCCAGCGCAGGCCACAATCATTTCCGGGCTAGTAATGGTGAATACGGCTCTTCCATTTGTATTGTAAAGGCTAGCAAAAACTACAAAGTTTGGACAAGAAAATGTCGTCGAGATTCCCGAGCTGAAATCTTCCTTAAATTCTCATCATCACTTGAGGAACTGCTCCGCTCTGATTAGGCGTCATAATAGCCTAATTCCAAATACCTTGCGGATCAGGTGGAGACGCACCGTATCACCACGCAATCATAAACTTCATTTGATAGCCTACATTCCATTGTGACATCATAAATTCGTAATTTTGAATTTTTGTGTTGTGACTCTTTTCAAGCTAAGATTTTTGATATGCGGTTCGCGCATGAAGCAGGTCTGTCCTCCCCTGGTATGTGGAGTAGGGTTGCCATACGACCGGAATTTCTAGGACATGTCCGGAATTTCACCATTCAAAGTGCGACCTGCTGGAAATGCTTAAATATGCTTAAATGCCCGGAATTTTGAAGGTTTGAAGGGAGATCAAAATTTTCATCATAAATCAACACAAACAACATCATACTTTGGGAAAAATTTATGGAACTTGAAATTTTTCTTCGCGTTGCGCGCGATTTAGTGTCACGTATGTTGATAATAATAGGGGTACCCCTGTCCTCGCAAAAACCACAAAAATGAATTAGAATAACCATCATTTACTGTAATAGGACTAATTGTAATCACAATTGTTAGAGTGTATATTCCTAGTGTCGGTAATGCCGTTGGGATTCTTTTGAAGATAGTGGTTATCAATCTGGGGTTATTTCGCCATTTTCTGGGGATCGCAGATATGTTGAACTTAATCAACTTCCAACTTAGGTGGCGTGCAAGTCTGCCGTAAGTCTGCATGGGCAAAGGGTGTCGATCTTTTTTTAGTAGTCAGCTTACCAAACTCAGAGGTGGGCCACGGGAAATTTCCAAATTGGAAATGGAGTCGTGACCATAAACGGTCGGAAACCACCGGATGTACAACGTGCTGATGCGGACCGGCATTTCGGCTCAAAAATAGTTTTATCCGCGCGACATGAACATGACTCAGCGATGTACAATAATGTTGTCGGCATTTTTGAATTCATCACCTCCACCAACTTTACCGTTAACTTTGAACATGGCCTGAGAGAGGGTAAAATTTCATAGTGATATATGAATTATATAGTGATATATGGAGGAACGAATTTTATTGACGAAATTCATTTCAAAAATTTAAAAAGTTGGACATAGAAACTACACTGTAAATCTAAAAGGTGGAGATTTCCTCCATTAGAAGTGGTTCACCATTTTGACCATTTATGGTGGAATGCAACTCCACCCCCCATCATGGCGGAAATACTTTCCACCCTATATGGGGGAATACCCTCCTCCCTATATGAGGGTTACCTTCCACCCTATATGGAGGAATACCCTCTACCCTATATGGGGGACATACCTACCACCCCAACCTATCTGTCAGCTGCCACACATCTTTGCTTTATGCAATACTGCAGAATACAAATCCAATTAAAACATACAAGCATGGCATTTCATGCATTTTATTATACGTATTCAAACAGTCATTACTATAGGGTTACCATTAGGGCTGTTCAAAAATAACTTTTTTTTCCCGATTCAAGCCGTTCACCTCTTAAATCGTCAGGTTGCAGTAGAAAACCTTGCTCACCAAATTTCACTCGATTCCAATCAGTAAAGGCATCCGCAGATCCAATTAAAATTTTTAATTTATTATGGAAAATTAAAAAAAAAAAATTTCCAAATTTTTCTGCCAACCCCATGAAATTGTTGAGCCGTCTTCAAAGACGTTGCAAAACAAATTTCAGTCAATTCCGACCAGTAGAAGCGGAGTTATGTGAGTTTTCCGTTGATAAATCGCGGATTATCCACCAATCAGGGATAATCAGAGGATTATCATCCAAAAACTCACATAACTCCGCTTCTACTGGTCGGAATTGACTCAAATTTGTTTTGCAACGTCTTTGAAGACGGCTCAACAATTTCATGGGGTTGGCAGAAAAATTCGGAAAATTTTTTTTTTTAATTTTCCATAATAAATTAAAAATTTTAATTGGATCTGCGGATGCCTTTACTGATTGGAATCGAGTGAAATTTGGTGAGCAAGGTTTTCTACTGCAACCTGACAATTTAAGAGGTGAACGACTTGAATCGGGAAGAAAAAGTTATTTTTGAACAGCCCTAGTTACCATATTACAGAATCGAAAAAGGAGGACAATTTTACCAATTCAGGAAAGTTAATTGATCAAGACTGACAGCCGATTTTGCTATTTTTTGCTGGAAAACTTTTGGTGTTAAATGAAAGCGACGAGTCCAGAATTACCATATTTTTACTTAAATTTAGTCGTGTTGACTAAAATAAAAAGTCGGCACTGACAATCGACTTCGAATGACCCGCTTGAGCCTCCGTATGGTAAACCTACATAACTATGATGACAGTTCCATTGTTTATGGCAACATATTGGTAGCCCTCACAACAAGATTTGTCAGCTCTACGCCAGGCAGCTTTAGCAGGTATGACGAAAGGCACGTGAGAGTGTGCTTGATATTCTTCTGAAACTTGATGTTCAATATCCAATGAGCTGCGATCAGAAGAGCATGTGTTTCATCAAAACTTTCAATGTTTTTTGAGAAGACGATTCCATCCAAGTGCAGGCTCCATTGCGAATTGTAGACCATCGTTGGATATGGAGAGATAGAAACCTGAAAGATATATTATATTACTATGAAATCTTCGGACTTCAGATCATTATGATATCGAGATAAGCTTAGCACATAGGACAATTTATATTACCACTGCACAAGTTATAAACATGAATTTGTGTCACAAAATGTTGCTCATTTGATTTATGCTTTTAAAAATATCTTGTCACCAGTCTGTCTGCTGCAATGAAGTATATTTCAATCTCATGAGCCCCAATCCATTAATTAAGCTATGCGCGACGCCTGTACCAGGTCTACTGAAGCTTGCCACTTTCTATTGCTAGAAGTTGTAACGGCATATAAGAAATATGGATTGACTTGATTTTGAAACACTGGTTTACCATTATGGTCATTTACGACAGGCCGGTGTTCCTTATTTTTTAATCCGTATTTGCCTACTTGTAGCACGGCTCACTTCTAGGATTCTTGTGAGACACCGCTTACGCGGATAAGATGGCGAGGTAGAAACCAGACTTGTACAAACTACTGAATTTTCAAAATCATCAACTAGAACTACAACTACTGAATTTTCAAAATCACTAACTTGAACTACAACTACCGAATTTTCAATATCAGCAACTAACCACAACTACTGAATTTTCAAAATCCGCAACTAGAACTACAACCACTGAATTTTCAAAATCAGCAATTAGAACTACAACTAATCGAAAAAACGTTAGCTAGCTGACCAACGACTAACCAACTGTTTAGTTGTAACAATGTATATTATACACCATCTATCTACGAACAGCTTACCTCTCCAATATGAAGAAAATTGTCATATCCTTCTCCAAAAATGGTTGGTATACCAGCACGCCAATCCAACACTCCATCACCTATAAAGCAGACACAGGTTATTAGAACTATCGATGATCACTTCTAGCATTCCAATATTTATTTTGAACGCGTGTAATTTTCGGAAATGAATCAAACTCTAACTGGCTGGTACGAGACTATGTTATTGTGAAAGCCACGATTATTGGTGCGGCGCAAGTCAAACAAGTTTCTACAATTGCATCTCAACGGCAGAAGTTAGAGAGCCACTGCACTTGAATTCATTCGAAAGAAATTGTTAGCGGAAAATTTGCAATGCCACACAATTTCATGAAATAATACTCTCACCTAGTAATCCTCGTATAGTCTCGGGAACTTTAGGCCACTTCATTTTGGCCTGAGCTATATTGTACCGGCTCTGTGTTGTGCACTTCCCATCAAGGTTTCAGCCTCTTTCAACATCTTAATATACATAAGATATGATACACCCGTGGCAATGACAATTTATACTATAGACCAGGGGTCACCAACACCCGGCCCGCGACTTGATTTGAGATTTCGGAAGAAAGCTAAGAAAACATTTTAAAATGCTGAAATTGGCGTGTAATGGCCGAAACACTGCCAAGTCCAAGGCGCATAGAAAACAGCTTAGGGCAATGGTTCTGAAAGTGGGGGCGCGTCCTCTAGTGGGGGCTTTAAAGCATTTGAAGGGGGCGCGGAGCTGCGGTCAACTGAATTTTTTTTCGCGCTCTGCGCGATTTACCTCGATTTCATAGTTATAGTTATTGCTCTGTGTATAGTCCCGAATTCATATTATAGAATTCTCTCATCAACATTCATAACCATCCACGCCGTTAAACTATCCGATTGCTAACAGTATGGGTACATTTTGTGATATGACGATAAGAAGGGCGGGCGAAATATTTCAGTGTCATAAAGGTTTGAGAACCACTGGCTTAGGGTTTCCCCACAAGATCAGCGTTCCCAGGTATCGTGCACAGCTCAGAGTTCATAATAAAATGAAATTGATGCCAGTGATGTTTTGTTGTATTTTTATTCCTTCATTAAAATATTACTTCTTTTGTGGTCACTATGTCCATCGCCTACGTTAGGTAGCACAGCATTGTACTGACGTAGAGTTTTAAGCCGTGGTTGCCTACTTTATATCGATTTTGGATTCATGCGGCCTGCGGCCGCTACGAAATTTGAAAAGTGGCCCGCGACCCGTTTTGGGTTGGCGACCCCTGCTATAGACTATTGTACATCCTGAAAAATTAGAGTTTAACTAGCTCATCTTAAAACCAAGATATAAATTAACTGGACTTACAACCCTGGCTCTTTTGCATCTAGAGCTGCTGGCTCCTTCTTCTTCCTCAATCACATTCTTTCGTTTTGTACCATGCTTCTGCTTCATCTGATTCACCAATTCAGTTTCCAAATGTCTTCGATAGTCCTTGAACTTCTGCCTCAAGGCAATATGCCACGAGCCCTGAAGAAACTGCAAATATTGTTGGACTCAACTCTGCAGAGAGTACTATTACTAAAAGCAAGGAAAACCCCTAAACAGTCCACAAAGTCTAAAAATTGGCATTGTTTCAACAATGGCAGCGCCACGACACAATGAACATAACAATGGGTGGTTTGAGGTGGTTCTATTGCATTGACTCGATAAGCGATTTTTGGGTGACTCGACTTGAATCTAGTCTTTTTTTTGCAAATATGTTAAATGACTCGACTCGAATCAATTTTTCATTGCATCTACGAAGAATAGTTATTTCGAGTACGAGTCCTGATACTTGGCAAAATAGGGCCAGAAACTGTTAAGACTGAGGAAAATTACTGTATTCTGGATGCGAGCCAATTACACAAGCAGAATTGATAAAATGTGGATTGAGCTAAAAACCGAACATTGAACATACGGTAACGACTTGGACTCGGCTTATCTTGTAGGTATTCTGGAATTGTAGCTATTGCCTTCAGAACCACATTGAAGCTGCGTACAGTGTACGGCTATAGTCATGACAAAAGAGACCATAGGCGACGACTTACGAGGTGGCGCAAGTTCGGACATTTTGATTTGCGAAAACTGTCGCCGAGGCTGCGTAATACCAGCGCGTATTTAATTGTTCACCAGACATCAGGGACTCGCTAATTGGCAGCGCTTCCGGACTCTTTGGCAAGCTTATCATACGCCAAAAATTGTCAGCAAGAATAGATTATATGATCGTCATTTACACATATATTTGTTTCTCTAACAAGGCTTTGTCAGTGACATTAATCGGCAAATGCAGCGAAACAGCTTACACACCGATAGAATGAGAAAACAATTGTCGCGACGAAAGCTACTCAATATTGTGTTAGACTCAGAACCCATTCGTGGCGAAACTCATTTGCCAACATCTATATTTCTTGTTATCTGCTTGATACATTCGTGCTCTGAAATAGGCCACGTGCGCAAGATGTCGTGTGTCGCTAGCCTAAGCTATCGTGCCGCCGACATCACAGGCTCACTATCTACTCCCGTTCAGAGACAATCCAGTTAATTGTATTATGATTAGCGATCATTATGTTACCATTGTTCGACAGTGATATCGCAAAACAGAACAACATCGAATACTAAACCGCAACTATTCATGTACTCATGTACTACGAATGCAGGGTGCCTACTATACACGGGTAAAGGCATTTTCTAAGAATATACACGTCATTTTAAGGGTGTGTATCATACATGGGGGCGCACTATATTCGGAAAATTACGGTATTAGTCCGGAATTCACCGGTAACGGGCAAGGACAGTATACTATGGATATCTGGCGTCCACATAGCGTATTATGACTATGACCTTTGCCCACGACTGAAGTTACATGCAGCTTACCTAGCTGGAATTTTCTTCATTATTGTCTTTCAAAACTGGATAGTTTTTTAATAATTCCAAGCATACTTCTCGATACTGATGCGCAGTGGGGTACCTGTTAGATAGATCCGCATATAGTTACCTGATATCTATCCAAACTAACGAAATGCATGCACGAGTTTCAAAACAAAATAGGATGGATGAATTGAATGGAATTAAACTTACAAAGTATATCGCAAAGGATCTTGAAAGATAATTGTCTTGATCTCTTTTCTCAGTCTTTATGGAATTACAATATTGCCAGCGCTCCCATGCACCAAGTATTGACGAAAAGCCGGGATGTCGTAGACCACAGGCCATCGTTGTTATGAACGTGAAAGTGATGATTCAACTGGATCATCCGTCACAATAGATTCAGATGAAACCAGTAATGATTCAACTGAATCATCCATTACATTACATTCAGATGAATCCACAGTTAGGGAGTCGCTAGTGATGCTGCTGTCGCAAACGCTTGGTACATTTTCTAGGAAAATTACGTATAGAGGTGAAGAAATTGATAATTGAAGCCAAGCCTAAACTTACCGGTACCAGGAACTCTAATCCGATCATTGCCTTTTACATCAGCATCAGACAGATCAAATAAATCAGTAAACTCCTTATCATAACACTGAATATTCAAGAATTCCGGCGCCAAATCAAATTTTAGTGCAGCAGATGATGGTATATCTTCTTTTGCGCACGCAGTAATGATCTTGTTGTCGGTATTGAATGTAACTAAGTCTCATAATTATTTAGGACTGAAATCACAAGTTACAATTAGATATCAGAAGAGTTCCTTTCATTCAAACAAGATCTATCCTTGCAACAGTTATAATGAAAATCCAAATTCAAAATATGCAGCTACTGATGGTAAAACCAAATACAGAGCCAGTTTGAATACCGTACCCAATAGCTCTATCTATGGTATGCATGAATATGAGAATGTACTCATCCTAGCTAATTTCTTGCATTATAATCACCCGTTGGCTTACTTGAATTACCTTCCCACCAAACAAGATATCATCTCGTCTCTCAGGTACTGCTAACTGCTTATGGCAATGGCAAGTTCATTGAATTTTCAGTCACGAGCGATACCGGTACTTCATACGAAATCGATTAAGCAGATGACATCACTTATGAACTAAAATCAACGATAATCATAATTGTGATTAACTCAAAATCAATGAATATAGATATATTTTTCTGTCGACTGACTGACTGACGACGCAGAGCGCGCATCCCCGTATATTCGAAATAGCAAATTGCCAGAGTCCCGGATGCTGACTTACCGCCGGTCACGGTTCATTGGTGAGAATATTGGCGATAATAATAAATATGGATATGGATATGCTACGGTCGTGCAGGATCTTGAAGTAATTATCACAATCCATTAATGGTATTCAGACATTTTCAAATTTAATAATCCCTCTACTGGCCTAACCACTTGAAAAAAAAAACCGTTCAATATTTTATCAATATTCCAAAATGCATGCGACTATGACTTCACATTGAGTAAAAAACAACACTCGACTCCAAATTCATGTCTGATGACGTTATTAACTATAAGCCAGTATCGACTGTTATGTTTTAATTGGGCAATACGACAGTTTGCAAACAGTCATTTCTGATTTCCACCATGGCAATAATTGTTTTCCACCAAATATGGTAGACTATTCATTCCCCCCTCTTTCCACCCTCTAAATTCCTCCATATGTGGTGGAGATACGGTGGATAAAGGGAAGGAATGTACCTTTCTCCATTTTTCTACCATTTTTTCCACCTTTTAGATTTACAGTGTAGATGCATATCGTAAGCCGCCAGAAGTAGAAACCAGATGCATAAAGTAAGCTCCTATGGTGGCGTCTGGTGTCTTTTTGGGTGGGAGTTTGCTCAAGTGTCATTTCGCTCCTGGCTACAACACAAAGCCACATAACAGCCGACATAACAAGCAGGGCTGCCAAGCACACGGTCGGCGGGCCATACAATTTCACCCGGCCCTAGCAATAAACCAGATCTCAAATTGTCGAGATGGCGCAATAGCCTAGTTAATTCTCGGGTCTCGCGATCTACGTAAAATATTCAACTCCTGTATACAATCGATAGCCAAAGCATTGCTAGTGTGACGTCATATGTGTTCATACTTGATTTTAAAACCCGCCAGCAGGAGCTAAAAAGTGTCCGGAATTTGGGCCACGAAAATATGGCAACGCTAATTTCTAATATATAGTCGATTTCTTTGTAAAGGTACGATACGAGAACATTCAATTTTACTAGGACTCTAACAACATATTGACATTTGCAAACGATGTTACGTTGCTGAGAGTAGAAACGGTGGATTGTTTCACAAGTATTTTTGTATCTTACTGTATTTTGCAGAAAATCTCACTTAGGTTCAACTGGTTTGCATTTGAATGAGATGAAAATCACGCGTGTAATATTCATGACATGCTTCGTTGTAATGATATCCGCCGATCAGAAAGAAGAAATCCTGTGCAAAGCGCGACCAGGGTGCCATATGGCGAAATGCGATCCGGGACTTCCGTCGTCAATTTTGAACAATAATGAATATCCGATTTCCTGTGTCAAGACATCCGTTAAGGACAGGGAAGCAAAGCAAGAAATTAACGAATTGAAAATTCAATTGGAAAGTCTGCAAACAGGTATTCAATATGAACTTGGCGAAATCTAGTAGGATTGAATGCTGAGTGCTGCGATACTGAATCGAGTATTAGGGTTCGAGTAGAGTCCACTATTCGGTTCAATTCATTATAACGACGTCACTCTTTATGTCGTGATAATGTAGTGAAAAGTTCAAATATGTACCTTTTATGCGACAACAAAGAATACAGTGCGAGTTCTACAGTGTTTCTTGTACAGCAGAAGGTGAATAGGAATTTTGTCGACCATACCCAAGTCATTGAACTTTCTGACAATGTTATGCGACACTACAGATATTTCCAGTAACGTGCGTAGCTTTGTACTGCATGTTTCTTATGTGATAGGACCAATACAAGTTTACAGCCTTTTCCAAGTGGAAAATAGTATTGTGACGTTGGTTGCTGTATATATTTTAATGTTGTTTCCTTGTAACGTAGTAAGGCATGCATGCATGCATGCATGCATGTCATGACACCATGTCATGCGCAACTTAACATGACCATATCGTCCGTGTTTTGGCTTTCTTCTGTTCTTCTACAGATAACTCACCTACTAACCCAGGGGTGGGCAAACTACGACACCACTTTGTGCGGCCCGCGAAAGGCTCAAGAATCATATTTAAAATATTTTTAAAATGCTCAGTAAATATCTAATTCTGCAGGGACTCGACTGGAACTTCTTATTATATTTCACCATTATAATTAGAAGTTATATTCTTACTACGATATTTTTAATTCTTTGCTAGTGCGATAGCCCGACCTCAAGGCCCACACATTTTAAAAGGTTTCAACTGCTAAACATTACAGAAAGTCAAATAAGAATGAAATTCGGATCACGAGTGTAATTTTACATTTGCCACTCAAGCAAGTTTATTACTTTTTGTGCTTTATTGGAAATACCGATTCACGCGTGTAGTAAGTAGATTCGTTCTCTGTATGCGCAGAAGTTTTTATATTTATAAAATCTTTATCGAGCATATTTGAAGCTAAGATGGTTGTGACTCTGTCAGCATTCTGTGTCCTGGATTTGAAACAAAAGTAGAATCAGCAAATTTATAAGCAGATCAGTCCTACAAAAATATGACGTCACCAGCACGAAATGTCGAATACGAGAGCGTTCAATGTAATATTCGACATTTCGTGCTGGTGACGTCATATTTGGTGTAACGATTGTTGATATACGCTGTTCTTTTGAATTCTCTACTAGTTGCTGACGATTAGCCTACCCCTGACGAGTGTCAGCCGAATATATTCGGGCTCATTTCAGTACGAATATACTATTCAATAGGCCTTGTGCAGGACTTCGATCACGTGACTAGATACGCATAGCAACCAATGAATTCATGCAATGTGCTACATACCATATATATATTAAACATCCTATGCTATTGTATGGCTTCTCAGTTAAACAATTCAAACTATTTAGACCTCTACACCTATATTACAAGTTATTGATCATTCTGTCATGCTGCCAAGTGCCACTAACCGAAGAAAAATGATCATCAGCTCCAATTGAGGGTGCAACAAACTGTCCCGAGGCCTGGATCACTTGATTGATTGCCTGGATTGGATTACTTCACTCTATGACACAGTGCAAATATCTTGAGTTTCAAGACATGGCTATACCATATGTATACGAATTAATGATCTGATGGATTATCTCAAGAGAGCCGAACATAGGCAACTAAGAAATTGATGATGCCCTCGTCAAGAATTCAGCCTGAAGCCAATTATTATCACCACATAAAATTCGGTCATGCGGTAGAAGGCAGTGTGGTTTCATGCCAACAGAAAATGTCAGCAGATGATCTGACCACTGACTAACTGTCCTGAACTTCTTTCCCGATGTTGATGTCTGCTTTGAAAATGATATTTCATTTGTGTACAGCAAGACAAGCGCTCTTCCGTACATGCTATGAATATGTCTAGACAAGTGGCTATGGAGGTAGAGGAAAATACATAGGCATAAGATTCTCGGCAGTTATTGAACTTGATAAGGTTAACATGCATTTTTCTTCAACTATTTCTTATGCTCTGGGTATCGAATGCACAAAAATTAATAAATTTTACTTCTTTGCAAGTTTATTTGTAAATTCAATGAATCAAAGAATATCATAAGTTCAGAATATTACGGAGTCAATGCAAAAGAAACACTGTTAGTCGTCTTTAGAGGATGTTTTTGAGTTGGTTGAACCAATACACAGAGGGGGTCAGCAACGGAGTACTATTTTACCTGAGTACTAGCGTCATCATGAGCTTAGGCTACTTCCACTTCTACTTGACACTTTTAGGTAGTACTTTTTTGTCAGGTTTGGGATTTTGTCAACTAGAAAGTAGCTTTGACGCATGTTTACATCCCCTTCAAGCGTGAGATTGTCATAACAACTGGGAAAAATAGCCCCGGTACCACTGTAACTAAATTAATTTTTGAAAATTGCACCTATTTGTGGTGTCATCACTAGGGCGGTTTTTTTTGCCAAAAAAAATAATATTTTGACCTAAAAAATTGAAATTTTGACTTTTTTTGACTTAAACAAACTGAATTTTGACCAAATTTTGACCTAACGTATGCAAATTAGGTGTTTTCCCACATAATGTTAAAATTGTACCACTTATCTTCCTTTCTGGTTGGAACTGGCTGTCCTAACGAAGTAGTTCGACCTGAAATAACGTTTTTGGCTGGCGAAATCTGCCCATATGGAGAATTCCAGTGGTTACAATACGTATTATGGTGGAAAGAAAATGTAGTACAACGAGAGATACTTTCCTACATTCTTGGGTAGAAAGTGCATGTCCTTACTAAGAAACTTGCCAAGGACGTTCAACAGCAGCAGTTTTTGACTGAAAAGTTGTGCGTACACTGCTGGTGACACACCGTGTTGCTTCATTCTGACAATGATGTCTACATCACAATTTTTTATCATGTGCTTCTCAATATAAGAACGATGCAATGCCCAAGAAGTTTTTCTTCAGTTAGGATATTGCGGTACGTTGACCATAATACCATGTCTACTATTTGTTTAATTTGACCGTATATGATTCACAATGAGCAGAAAATTAGCCGTCTACCACGGTAGGCCTGTAAAGTAGGCTAAAAGCTGTGAAATATCAAATGATACGTTCACCGACAGTGCAAAATCTACGATACAGACGAAATGCAGACGTCAAAAAAATTTTGACTCAATGGACAATTTTGACAAATTTTGACCTAACGCTACAATTTTGACAAAATTTGACATGTCAAAAAAAAAACCGCCCTAGTCATCACCCTTTTGCGTTGATCAAGAAGATGCAACTTGCAATGTTTACAGTTGTCACATGGCATCAATTTCTAAAACTAAGTGACCCTCAACCAAATCTACTTCATGTAAAGAATTTCTTGACTACTTTTCAGAAATTCATTTCTACTTCCACTTGAAGTACTTTGGACAAGTCCTGGAAGTAATTAGTGCTACTTGTACTGGAGTATAGATTAATACATTACTTCTACTCGGCTCCCAACAATGACCACGTTGACCACCTCTGGGTATAGGATGACCGATCTTGTCACTGCGTTTGAGCTGCTCTTAGAGTTATTTGATAGTTACTTCCCTTAGTTCGCTAAATAGCGCACATATGTGACATCAACTATTTATCAAAATCGCGTGTGATTTGCCAAATCCACTTCAATCGCAGTTGCGAAGTAGTGCTAATAAAATCGGCATTGTATAAGGCAACAATAAAGTGCACTGCTTTGCTTAGTCATGATGGCAGATTCTCCCAAAAGATACTTCAGATGTGTTCAGCGACATTTGTTTTACAGCAGCACGCTAGCACCCAAACCAGCAGACAGTATATCCTGATCCTTGCGGGTCCCGGCTGCTTCAGTCATATCTTCCATCCAAAATCAGGCTCCACAGCAGACAAATAGTACTGCTTGAACTAACAAATACTCTTGCCAGAATATAAACCAATCGCTTTACTTCAAATGCATAAATTTAAGTACATATGTTCAGTGTTGAGTACCGTAATACGACTACGTTACCGATGGATTTCTGCGTAATTCTGACGATATCATTCTAAATGCTTTGTACAGGATTGACATCTAGCATAGGAGAATCTTTGATGACTTCTACAACAAATTTCCGAAACGTTTACAACCAGAAATCAACAGTACACTATGCGGTATTTAGCACTGAAGCAGATGCGCGAGAAAGTAGCTTGCTAACCAATTTGTGGTTGCTATGCGTATCTAGTCACGTGATCGAAGTCCTGCAAAATCCTATTGTATATTGAAGTTCTGTACCTACAAGGAGCTGTTGAACTCTTTTATTCGAAACTTCATGCTGGTGACGTCATATATTATGATACGATTGTTGATGTGCAATGTTCTTTCCAATTCTCTACTCGTTGCTGACGATAACCCTGACCAGTGTGTCAGCCGAAAATATCCAGCTTCATTTCGATATGAATACAATGTTCAATTGTATGCTTCTTTGTTAAACCTTCGTCTTTGGTTCATGTTCTGCTTGTCTGTCATTTTGTCGAATGGTTAGTTATAAAGGCTATGTTTGTGTATGGGCCGATGAAGGTCCGAATTTGACATTGCTTTTACCCAATATGCATTTGGAATTTCAGAATGGAAGAAAATTAAGTCAAGGCTTCTCAGGCTGGAAAGAAAGGAAGAAGCACCAGGTGAAGATTTGTACTACTCATCGTTATTAGCTCCATTATTGCACCTCATTGACATTCCAAAGAAGATTTGACAGCAAGATCTCACGTTACAAAAATGATGTTATGGCAGGTGTAATGTGGATAAATAGTGGCCACCAGGATCACGGTTTGACTGTGTATTGTTGTATTTTTTGATATGACGTCATAATCGTCCTAGAATCCGAGAATTATCAACGAAAAATTAAAATACCTCAGCTTCTACTAGTTGGAATTGACGCAAATTTATTTTGCATCGTCTTTGTAGACAGCTCAACAATTTCATTGGGTAGACAAAAAAATTTGAATTTTTTTTCATTTTACATTAATAAATTAGCCATAACCACAACACGCGTTTGAAAGTAGCTACCGAAGAATGGGCGTGGCATGCCCATAGAACGACGAGACAACTAGTAATAACGAAACCACGACTCTTGCTTGGCTAATCGGCTATGCTTCAATGATCACGACAGCAGCAGCAGCTTGCTGGCTCGGTGATCAAGGAGTCTGCTGCCGGCGGCGATTCTGAAAGCGCATTGTAGGTAGGTTGGCGGATAATCGTAAATCAAAGTAGATTATGCCGATTCTTAAGAAAGGGTGGAGATTTGAATATCGGAGCAGCGATTGGCTCATAGAGATATATGCTGATTCTGCGTTCTGAACAACTTCAGAACGCACAATGCTAACAGCGTCCCAATAGCCAGTAAATCACCTTTAAATACCCAGTTCCGAGTTAACGCCGTAGTGATCGGACGTGCTTTTTTCGAGAGGAGAATATCAAAGTGGGAGCTTTCGATCGGACGACATCTCAGTCAGCTGAAAGACCATCGTACGGACTCGACCTATATTAGTAACAAAGGAAGATTTACGATTCAGAAAGACGTGCCTGCAGCAGTGAACTTATAAAATCGTGTTATAAATGTCACAAGGATCGCCGAAATCTCTACAAATGAACCTGCGCATAAGAAGTCAGCTTATTTTGGATTAAGTCGATTCAATGAGCTTTCGGTAGTCATAATGGTATCACAAAGCCAATCCGCCTTCAGAATCATTAATTCATCAACAGGAATTTGATCAAGATATGAGGATCCTATACGCTGAGATACGTGCTCTTCCTGCCATCAGGAAATCCTGGTGTTAACTGTGCAAACAGCGGACAGATGGTGGTCAGACTAACATCATGTAATGGTCTGGGGACAAAACAAAATACGATTCAAGGTTAAAATGAACCAGCGAAAACGGACGAGTCATCTCAGTTCCCATGCATCTTAGTGAAGAAGAAATACGGCAAGCAATATTAAATGACCAAGCAGTTTATGAAAGAAGGAGGGAGTTATTCCAAGCAGGTCGCTTCTCCTGTTTCTCAAACATACTTCCCACAGTCGTATAAATAGGCTTTTTGCGGTACAGGACCAGGATATACAACCCCATACGTTGTTACAATTGCAATCGATTCGGTCACAAGGCAAAGCATTGCCGTAGCTTAGCACGGTGCGCTAAATGCGGTAATCATCATGAGTACAAGAACTGCACGAACCAAGCCAATTGTGCAAACTGCGGCCAACAACAGTCGGCTGGATACGCGGGTTGTGATAGGTATCGACAGGAAACTCGCATCTACGCTATTATGGCAAACTCCAATGTAAACTACTGGACTGCCAGAGGAATGGAACAAGAACAGAGACAAATCCCAAATGTACTATCTGAAAACGAATTCCCCTCAATGCAAAAAGATGGCAGCAACCAAACCAAGTAGTTCGCCAGCAGCATCGTCACGTAGCCGCATGATCATCAGCACCCACCAGGCGACAAAGACATCCCTACCGATCATCCATTGCCCTTCTATTCGAATGATAGCATACCACTATCAGCATCGGCGCTATTCAGTTTTATCGCATGGGTAATAAAAAGTACAATTAAATCAATCATTGAAGGACAGAAAGTTGACATAAAAAAGATCGTATCGGAGACCGCGAAACAAGAACTTTGCATTGGAGTTCCCGGATTGCAACTAAATCCCGCCAATGGAGAAGGAAACATCGACCAGAACACGACGTACTGCGGACATGATTCGCCACAAACTACCGACTCGTATTATACAACAATGGACGTCGCACAAATTTAACCATTGAAAGTTAAATTGAAAAAGACTTCGAAGGAGTTGTAGGAGCATTTACAGAAAAATCCCGGAATTGAAATATTTCATAGAAAGACCTGTAATGAGATTAGTATTCATTTTACAAATCCAACGAATAGTCTATTCGTATTGTTAGAAACTCAAGTATCGCGTACATACTACTAATTTTTGTCGTTTTTGTCTGTCGTTATATCCATTGGATTCGCGTGCATGCGACTTAATTTGTCCCTGTCATTATAACGATGAGGTTCGCGTTCAATCGCGTACTTACAGTAAATGCGGTAAACGTGTCAGGGCACGTTTTTGCAACTTTATTACAGCTTCCGGCAGATTCCTAAATACTCGGAAGTTATGTAGAATGCTTTTTTAAGCTGTTTGAAGGAATCCTATAGTAAAACTTTTTGCATCTTTTGTCCATTTTTTCGATGCAACTTTTTGCAACTTTTTCGATTTTTCATGCAACCAACTTTTTACCGGAAAAATTTGGCAGTATATGTAAATAGATCGCTTCAATATGTATGATGTATGTCACTGTTTTTTGAGAATTTTGGTGAAATACACGGTCAAATTCGACTGAAATACCGTGAATCAGCACTGAAGTACCGCTCTAACGGGTATTTCGAGAGCCGAGCCGGAAAGTGGACCTTTTTTTAGTCAACCAATGGAGAATGTGGATGGAAAACTGTATTTCGGGAGTGGAACTGGGAAGTTGACCTTTTTTTAGTCAACCGACCAAAATGTGGTCTTATAGTGCAACTTTTGTGAAAAAATAAATGCAACTTTTTACTGCCGCTTTTGTGAAAAATAAATGCAGCTTTACACGGATTTAATAACTGCAACAAAAACTTGCCCTTATAATAACTCTGAGAATCGCGAGCCTGCGGATAATTCGTTTCAATTGTTTTCGCCTAGTGATTCGCGTATATGCAACTAATTTGTTTACGACTTTGGAATCGCGTACATGCGACTGATTATCGTAACATCCTTGAGAATCGCTTGCCTGCGCCCAATCAAATTAAGTCGTAAAATGCGGAGACTGCGGAGCTCTGAACCACGATCACTCCACGTTCGAAATCGTATTTATATAATTAATTAGTGATGATGTATATCACAACCCTCGCGAACATACATAGTCTTAAATACACATGACATCAAGTTTATCACATAAGCTTATATTATCCGCGAACATACATGGTCCTAAATACCAATGAAATCATGAATAGTTGATATGGTCAAATTTACGCGGAATTTAATCGTTGGAACGTCCTCATTTCTCGGAAGCGTAGGCAATAATATTGTCAAGTTGCATTCGCGGAATTTAAACGATCAAACTCATATTTTTGAATAAATAATGGGTGATGATGGATTTATCCGAGCGCTACCACAGAGTCTTCGTGAACATTAACATACATCAGGGGCGGGCAACATACGGCCCGCGGACAGTTTCCCGTCTTACGTGATAATGTGGCCCGCGGCCGAGATTCTCCGCTGCTTGCTTACTACGTCCAGTTATAGTAACTGTATATTATTATATACGTGTGTGCGCAGCGTGCGAGAGTATAGCTTACGCGTTAGTTAGCGTGAAGACTTCAATTATCGGCATTTACGATGTACTCAACCCTAATGAATTGATATCTTTGTATATTTGGGATACCGGGCTTATTGAACGCCTTGAAATCTTAATTAGGGATTGCACCGCGTGTTGATTTATCAGAGAGAAGCGGACATGGCGGCGCCTGTATGACAATACCGTTCTCAAATCCGCATTGTCTTCGTCATTATCGGCGAGAAATGGTTCTGAAGTGACATTGCTGTCGAATAAATTCATTAAATACGATTTATTCCCTGTATATGTGGATAAATGAGCGAATAATGTATCGATTCAGCAATCAGGCCCGCCAAGTACTTAATTATCCGATATCCGGCCCGCCGACTGGAGAAGCTGTCCGCCCCTGACATACATATTCACAAAAAATCACAGTGGCTGGTCGCGCAAAATTTACACAGAATTTGAAAGTTACAACGTCCTCATTTCTCAAGCGCATAGTCATTCATATCAAGTCGCATTACGCGAAACTTAAAAGTGAGAATAGGTATCGATATTCTCTAAACAGCAAGTCTTTGCGATACTCTTAGTGTTGATCGACGTGAAATTATACCAAACATAATAGTTCAAATCTAAAAAATGTCTGATCGACATGAAATTATACCCAAAAGGTTAGTTCAAATCCAACAAACATGACTTGGAGTTCTAATCCAACAAAGATGATTTTAAGAAAGAAAGCAAAATGCACCATTAGGGTGAGAAACTGGGCTTGGCGCTCTCTGATTTGCCTGGCTTTATTTGATCCAACCACACCACTAATCATCTCGGGAAAATTCAGCTAAGATTTGCGCGGTGCAGGGCCGGCCTATGCTGACAGAAATTTTCCGCCATCACTACGGCGAACAAACATGTGAGCCATATTTTAATGTGCGGTCGGATTGTTCTTGCCAGCCATGTAATCCTAAATGGTGTTATACACTATCGACCGGAATAGAGCATTAGCTATGATTATCGCTAATACCTCACCGCTATGAGCTATTGATTGAGCTTTGGTATAGCCCGCTATTGAAAAGTCCTTACACGGTACAATCACTGTTAGACGTTGTTATATTGTTCACTAGGGACAAATAGTTCCATGAATAAACAAACAGACATGGTGCAAAAAGCCTCAGTTTGCTGAGTAGCACCCCTCCCCTATACATACATACATACATACCTTGAAATACGTTTCAGTTAAAAGCTTGCCGTGTTTAACTTGTCTCTTCTCGTCCTTTTGTGAGGACGACATACATGACATAATTTACTTTTGTCTAAAATATTTGATTAATTCGGTTGATTTGTTTTGCACCTCATAATTTGATAAATTTTGTCTGTAATTAGGATGGCCGAAATCGAATGGTGTTTCAAATTGCAGTAGCAAAACTTTTCGGTTTTTCTATTGATTAGGACAGCTCATTATGAATCAGTTTTGATCAAAGTTATGAATGATTTGCACCTAGCTGCGCATAGAAGACGAATCTACAGCACACTCATGAACCGATTTTTCCAAGTACAGCAACTGAAAGTTGGAGTTCTAATCTAAAATCAGAGTTGTGATCCGAACTAAGTCATTTTAGTTTTGATTTACTTTGATGTTTAGCAACCGAAACGTTTAAAAATATTTTGGCCTTGAGGACGGGCTATTGGGCCAACAATTAAATATTTATCTATATTTATTACGTTTCTCTATGCCTTCACCGGCCTCAAGAAATGTTTAAAAGCCACTGGTGTAGATACTAAGTGTCGTTGTTGTTGTTGTTTGTGGTATTCATGGTGTTTGTCGACTACTATGGTCATTCACACCAGACCGATATTCCTTATTTTTGATTCCGTATCTGCCGACTTGTAGCACGGTCTACTTCTTGGCTTTTTGTAAGACACCACTTACACGGATGACATGGCCAGAATTCCTATGCCTAAGTGTTGGAGGTTTAACTAGGCTCCGCCTCGCCATCTCATCCGCGCAAGCGGTGTTCTACAAAACAAAAAAACAAAAAACAAAAAACTAGAAGTGGGCCGTGCTATATGTCGGCAGTTAGGGAAAATAATTAAGAATATCAGCCTGAGGTAAATGACCATAGTGGTCGACAAACACCATGAATACCACAAAACAAATAAACAGATGACATGGCGAGGAGGAGCCTAGATAAACCTCCAACACTTGAGTAGGAATTCTGGAGTCGACGTCGATCGGACTCGAACCCGCAATCAATTGATGTTGTAGCTGTGGATTATACCACTGCGCTATATCGCCACATATTATGTGTCAACTTTGAATTTCAGAACGCACAGAAATTAATCCAATAGTCACGGAATCGGCAACAAAGGCAACGGGAACAGCTACAGCAGGTTGTATCTCCACTTATCACTCATTAGACTATATAGCAGTGGTCGGGAACCTATGGCTCGCGAGCCATATATGGCTGTTTTGGGTGTAAGATATGGCTCTTTGACATATTTTTAATTTTGTACTTAATCTTACCGATATTGCTGTAACTTGTTAGTAAATTTTCATAACGCCCAGAATAATCATTCTCGTGGCTTCATAAACATGTATTTGAGAGGTCAAAGCAGTGGCGTATTCAGGGTTAAAGGCTCGAACCCTTTTATAAAATCCTGCAATTTAAGTTGCTGTAGCGCTAGCGACCAATTTCCCTCGCGAATTCGATGGACCCGACATAGCTCACTACGTAATCCTGGATTGCACCATACGTTGGTCGATTATAGAGAATAGAAGACATGGGGACGCATATATATGGCAATCTAGTGTTCAAATACACATTGTATTCTTGATCTATGCCGAGAAATGAACTGACTTGGAAGTGGCATTCCAATTACAAATCCAAATTACAAACAACGCTTTCTTCTTCTTCATTGGTAAGTAGCTTTCTATAGTACTGCTGAGTGCTGTTAAAATGCGGGCCAGTAGTGGAACATTTGTGTTACCGCCGAATACTTTGAGAATTGAGAAGTAGAGCAATATTTAGATTTTCGGAATCAGTGCTATAATATAGTTATATTAGATTACTATCAGGTATTATCAATTATGATCTATTTACGATGAATTGCGCTATCACAGTATGAATATTAGCCTACGGGTTTTTACAGAGAAAATATTGCGCCCACGATGAATCCCATGCAGTGAGTTCGAATTAGTACTACCATGATGCCACGGATTTTCGATTGTGACGTAACAACAGATTGACATGTATGGCTCTTAGGGAGTTACAATGGAAAATATAGGGCCAACATGGCTCTTCAGACAAAGAAGGTTCCCGATCACTGCTATATAGCACAAAACTTGTCCATGATTCAAAACAGTTATTTTCAAACTGGGAGAGGGGGAGTGAGTCAGCTGAAAAATAGTTAGATTGTGGCTGATACCGGGAATTGCACCGATAAGAATAATTTTCTGATTTTTGAATAAATGCAATAGGGTTGTCGATAATTTGGTTCAATTCCAACTAGTAAAAGCCTCCGCAGATCCAATTAATTTATTTATTTATTAGGTATTATTTATAAAAAAAATCCAAATTTTGCCGCCAACCCCATGAAATTGTTGGATTGTCTTCAAAGACGATGCAAATCGAAATTTGATTCAATTCCAACTATAGTACAAGTGGAAATATTTGAGTTTATCGTTAATAATTCTCTGATTATCCGCCAATCGAGGATCATCGGAGAATTATCAACGAAAACTCAAATATCTCCGCTTCTACACTGTAAAAAATCTGGCAGATTCACAAAGAAATTTCTGTAAATTTTACAACGAATTACCGGTCGTAGCCAATAGCTGCGTGTAGCTTGTAATTTTACATTTTGATATGTAATAACAAATTAATTTAGCTGCTAAGTCAAGTTACCAGAATTTCTTCGCAAGATTACTGACAGTTACTCACTACGGCATTTTACCAGAGTATTGGCAAAATTGATTAGCTTCCAAACCCCAGCAGCCAATGTATACTTGGAAGTAAATATCACTGTGATATCGTTCTCGTTGCGGTTTGACCTGATTCAACCTCGTTCGCCAGACAGGGATAGGTCACACCGAACTGGTTGACCCTAGTACCAATTTCGTTATAATACATACTTGGGTGCAAGAAACAACTGACAATGTGCCGGAATGTGGTTACACCATCACCATTATATTATAAGGCTATGGCCGCACGGTCGGTCTCGGCGGTTAGATTTGTTGTCAGAGATAGGGCTGATAAGTTAGAAAATCAGTTTAGGATATATAATCGTATTCCTAAAACTAGAAATATCAGTACCACAGGCTCAGTTGACCATTTGTTAATGGCGGACACGGCGACCTGTAACAGGTTACCTTAGGTTACGCGTTGCGGGTTTTTCTGAGATTCGTAGTAAACAACCAACGCGCCAATGTGACATCACAAGCAGCGTCCGGTTAGGCAAGTAAGTAGTGAACCACACACGGAAGAATAAATATAAATTTATACGAAATTAGATGGGAAAGAAAGGGACTATATGTGTTGATGGATGTTTCTGTATGAAAAACCAACCTAGATTGAACATTATAACGAGGACAGTAAATATTAATTGTGGCATGTGTGAGCGGACGAATATCACTTAGTCGTCTGCCAGCCGACTGATGGTCTGGTAATGGTCATTATTGAACATTGAGCATGCAAAAACTAGTGCTAAGCTTGTGACTTGTGATTGAAGAAAGTGAACACTTTCGTTGAAGATTCGCAGGACTGATGAATGGGATGCGCACCGTAAAAGGTACAGTACTGTATAATATTAGTTACCGTGAATACCTACGACTGTGCACACCACCCGGATGACTTTGGTTTCATTATATAAATATTTCATTCGCCCCATTCTCTGTTCTATTTTGGGGTATTTGTCGACTTATATAACGACCTGCGACACCACATACTCTGCCGCAGAGTCGCCTATAGTCAGGGTTGCCATACCGTCCTTATTTCTAAGATTTGTCCTTATTTTGAAGGGCCATGTCTTAGAAAAGTCCACTGTCCTTATTTCTAAGAAATGTCCTTATTTTCGACTTGTGTCCTTATTTTGTCTTATTTTCAACAACTACAGAACTTCGATCATTTCTCTTTGGTATCTGTGTTGCATAATATTCTAAAAATATGCTTTTGCGTCGAGATTTGATGACATCATGAATGAAAGGAACTCCCGTGGCGTATACACACAACTTGATTTGATTTCTAAGTGGTGCAATAGCTTAGCTAGGGCAATGAGTGGTGTGGCAGTTTCGGATGTACCAATCTATCGCAGCGGACGTCATTTTAGCAGTAAACGTACCAGGTTTCTGATATTTAGTCTAAAGCAGAATGAGCTGCAGGGAAGGCAGCATTTATTGCGTACTGAAAAAAGGCGTCGACACTTGGGTTAAAAAGTAAAGGTATAAATCCTTGATAAATTCATCTAAATTATATTGTACACATAGTGTCAGCTACTAATAAGGCTAAATCTGGTGGTTAAAATTACCAGGCGTAAAAACGTTTTTCGTGACGATTATGAAAGAGAATTTAAAGGTATCAAACGAAGCTTGAAGGGCGAGTGCTTCACATATTGCAATATCTGCAATTGCGACATTAACCTGGAGCTGAAGACCATAGGAAAGACCGGCATTTCAACTCATATTCATACCCCAAAACACAAGAAGTGTGTCATATTGATTAATTTGAGCCAGTCGATGAATAATATTTTCACAAGTCGATCAGCACCAACGACCACAGACTACAAGGCTTCTGTTTTTGAGGGTATCTTGGCATTCTGTACTGCAAACACCAGCACTCTTTCCGCAATAACGATTGCACATCGAAATTATTCAAAGCAATCTTCCCCCATTCCAACATCGCAAAGAAGTTTGTTTCGGTCAGAACCTAAACTTCAAGCGTTGTTACTGGAGTTCTTGCTCCACGATCAAAAAATGATTCTGTCTAAACTTGATGTACAGTAGGGCTGTTCAAAAATAACTTTTTTTCCCGGATTCCAGCCATTCACTGATTAAATTGTCAGGTTACCCTAAAAAACGCTGCACACCAAATTTGGTTCGATTCCAACAAGTATAGGACTCCGCAGATCCAATTAAAAATTTTAATTTATTATGGAAAATTGAAAAAAAAAAATTTCCAAATTTTTCTGCCAACCCCATGAAATTGTTGAGCTGTCTTCAAAGACGTTGCAAAACAAATTTGAGTCAATTCCGACCAGTAGAAGCGGAGTTATGTGAGTTTTTCGATGATATTCCTCGGATTATCCTTGATCGGTGGATAATCCGCGATTTATCAACGAAAAACTCACATAACTCCGCTTCTACTGGTCGGAATTGACTCAAATTTGTTTTGCAACGTCTTTGAAGACAGCTCAACAATTTCATGGGGTTGGCAGAAAAATTTGGAAATTTTTTTTTTCAATTTTCCATAATAAATTAAAATTTTTAATTGGATCTGCGGAGTCCTATACTTGTTGAAATCGAACCAAATTTGGTGTGCAGCGTTTTTTAGGGTAACCTGACAATTTAATCAGTGAATGGCTGGAATCCGGGAAAAAAAGTTATTTTTGAACAGCCCTAATGTACAGCCTTCTTCCATCTTGGTTGACGCCTCTAGTCACAACGAGGTGAAGAGGTTGGGTTTATCACCCCATGGGGGCAAATCCAACGTGTTTTTTTGGGGGGAGGGGCTGACGAAGTGCTGTTTCGGCCCTAAGTAAAGGTAAACCTAAACCTGAGCTGTCGTGAGGTCCATGATGCACTTTATATGTAGGCCTACTAAACAAGTAGTTGCTGGAGCAGATTGTTTCTGGAATGTGATATGCCACGGCTCGTATAAATGCAACGAGTAGCCTATGTACGAAAACGCTTTTAATGCTAATCTATAGTTTTTCGACTGTCCTTATTTTTGGGTCCATGTCGATGGCAACCCTGCCTATAGTTGAAACTGTTAGCTTGTTATTGACATTTATCGGGTCATAGCTTAGATATGTTTTTATCCACTGCTCGATATGTTTGGCTCACATGCCGCATCAAATGAGGCCCCTTTTGCTTCAATACATTGATAAAGTCATGATTCTCAGCCATGTCATGTCAAATGAGGAGTCGTCAATATACAATGTACCAGTACCAGTACCAGTAGCCTCTTTGTCTTAGTCTTTATAATGTCATGTCTAGGTTCGGAACTTGGCTAAATATAGCGACTTACACATGAATTCTTTTTAGTGGAAATGCAAGATACTAGTCACACAGAAGGAATGAAGACCAGAAAAAGAAACAATTGGGAGTTAATCCGGCGGTGGAATTACTTCTCCTTTTCTTGGGGCCACTCGTGCTATATTTGCATGCCTCCTAAAGAAGAATTAGAACTCCAGCAGCAATACTTTTTCATCGTGAATCATGAATGAACATACAATTTTTCCCAATGCCGTTTTGAGAGCGTGAGAGAAACTTTTGCGGTATTTTAGCATCGCGTTACTTTGGGATAGGTATGGATGTACGTGAATTTACAAGCTGACATGTAATCTGATTTACAAGGACAGCATGTAGGATTTAGGTACTATAGAAAGGCGGTAAAATTACAGTCTCGGTCGTAAATGTACAGGGGAAAATGTAGATTGGATATACCAGAGGTGACTGTAACATTACAGTATGGCGTGCAAAGTTAGAATACCGGACGAGTGTAACTTAAATTTACATTAAGTGACGGTAATGTTATATTACTGCCAAGTGGCTGGCCACCCTGTTTCCAAACATTTCGAGGTAAATCGAGGTTAATTTTTTTACAGTGTACTAGTTGGAATTCAGTCAAATTTGTTTTGCATCGTCTTTGAAGACAACTCAACAATTTCATGGGGTTGACGGGTAAATTTGGAAATATTTTAATTTAATTTTCCCTAATGAATGAAAAAAATAAATTGGATCTGCGGAGGCTTATACTTGTTCGAATTGAGCCAAATTTGGTGTGCAGCGTTTTTTAGGGTAACCTGACAATTTAATCACAGAATGGCTGGAATCCGGACAAAAAGGTATTTTTGAACAGCCCCACTGGGCATATACCACCCTTTTTGGCATTACCAAATCAACCATCAATCAGACTACATTTAGTCGCTGTAAAGCGCTGTCAGATCGTGAGCTGGTAATACTTAATACTTATCATATAATCACAACATTTCATAACTGGATTTCTTTTAGCTATGCCCATTACTTTTTTGACATGGCAAAATTTGTCAAAATTTTGTCAAAATTGTAGCGTTAGGTCAAAATTGTCAATAAAGTCACATTTTTTTGACGTCTGCATTTCGTTTGTATCGTGGATTTTGCACTGTCGGTGAACTTATAATTTGATATTTTACAGCTTGTAGCCTACTTTATAGGCCTACCGTTGTAAACGGCTAATTGTCTGCTCATTGTGAAGCATAAACGTTCAAATAAAACAAATAGGTAGACATGGTGTTATGGTCAACGTACCCCCATATCCCAACTGAAGAAAGACTTCTTAGGCATTGCATCATTCTTATATTAAGAAGCGCATGATGAAAAATTGTGATGTAGCAACATTGTCAGAATGAAGCAACACGGTGTGTCACCAGCAGTGTCCGCACAATTGAGTGAGAGCAAGAGGAGGGCTTTGTGAATTCCGGAGAGATAGATGAATATGTGATGACTTCGTTCGCTATTCTACAAAGAGTATTCAATCTGAAATCGCTACGACCGCTCTCTAAAGATGTTCATAGGCATGCATTATTGAGATGTCTAGCCAATCAATCATAAAAAAAAACAGCTTTCTTAGCCAGCGAGTCATTTTGGGCACACATTTATAAACACCTGTAGGCTACATTGTACAATTCTACACGCTGCACAAATGCGCGAGCAATACATTAAATCATAATGTAGAATTAATTTTTTTCGGTGTAATGAGTTTCATTCAGTGTGACGTAATATATTATGTCACCTTTGCTGCTGACTTCAATCCCACTCGATTGTATCAATGACCTTAAAGATAATATCGAAGATGATATGGCGAAGCAAGCGTTTGACTATTCTCTTTATTGCAGAAGTTGACTGTAGGAGACGAGGAGGACTGCTGCATTCTAGGAAGTGTTTCACTATTCCTCATATGTCATCATCAGTGGATATGAATTATAATCGGGCAGTTGCAGAATGCGCAACACACGGAGCTCTGTTAGCTGAAATCCATAATCGAGTTCAACAAGCCGCTTTGTACGATTTCGTGGTCACGAAGATACCAGCTAGTAGATCGTACGTCCACGTCTGGCTGGGAATGGAATACAAATACTCGGTAGTTACACATAATTTATATGCAAAAAAGTGTGGATTGTATAGTAGCGACGGTGTATACGTATTGCGGAGCAAATACATTCTCTTACTGATGTAGCTGTTATGTCGTCGATAGTACATGCTATGATTTCATCAGAGGTGGTCAGAGTAGTTTTAAAAGCTACTCAAGTACAAGTACAAGTAGCGACGAAAAAATCTACCCAAGTACGAGTAGAAGTACTTCTTCAATAAGCCACCTAAAACTACTCGATGTAGACGTAGAATTGACTGACTTTAAATCTTCTCAAGTAACTAAGTAGTTTGAAAACGCAGTCTTCATTCGTTCGCATGGATTGTCAAAAGCTGGAAATTGAGCTATATGCGGCAGGTTCAGAGAGCTTGATTCGTATTGATGCATCCCTGGAGGTATCAATTTTCGACAGAATAAGCATTGCTTCGAATCATGGGATGCAAATTATAGCATTGATATAAAAATGCGATACTAACCCTTTGTTTACTAGAAAACCCGTTTTTAGAAAATATCATGTTATGGCGCCCTACCCCATATTATAAGGCCCCAAGTTTAGGCGAAGAGCAATACGTAGAAGTTGTATCGGATACGGTTTCATCACTTTATGCGATTAGTAAACGTTAATAACTAATATTGTGGATCGTAATAGTTCTATTTAGTGTAGCTTTATTTTTGGAAATTAGAGGCATAACTACTCCACTAGCTTTTATGCTTCAATATGTATGTTCTGCAGACAAAAGAACTGAAAGTAATTAGAACTCAAGGTGTGATACTCGCACTTGAATGTGAAATACAAATACCACTTCTAAAAAGCGGAAAATATATTTCATGTCTCTTGTTCATAAAGCTTCAAGGTGATCTGCTAAAACAGGTATGTTCTGTAGACAAAAGAACTGAAAGTAATTAGAACTCAAGGTATGATACTCGCACTTGAATGTGAAATACAAATACCACTTCTAAAAAGTGGAAAATATAATTCATGTCTCTTGTTCATAAAGCTTCAAGCTGATTTGCTAAAACAGGTGTAACGTTAAAAAAAGCTGGATTTTTCAGATTAGCAAGAATCGCATAGGCTGCTAAAGTACGATATGATAGGTAATTGCTAGATTGCGAAACGATAGTTTTAAACGTTATTGTGGGCCGTATTTACCGTGATGAAATATTTGATGTTGGTACTCCGTGAAAACCGTCCCGAAATTCCTCGCGGGCTATCTTTCGTATGAGGGACTAAACTACTTCTACTCGACAAACTGAAAACAGCGAAAGATTAGTAAGTAGATCACAAAATATTACGAAGTAGAAGTAGAAGTAGAGAAAATCAGATCTATTTGAGTAAGTACCATAATTAGAGGAAACTACTTGAGTACTTCCAAAAAGTCGAAGTGCTTCGTTACTGACCACCTCTGGATTTCATACCATATCTATCGACTTGTTCCACGGCCCACTTCTAGTCTCTTGTAAGGCACCGCCTTATCTTCATTATATTAACAACTTCCTTCTATTCAAAATACCACAGGAATTGCAATGTAACAAGGTTGTGCTGATGACGACACTCCGGGCATGACGAAAATCCACAATGATTACAATAGCATGGCATATCTAGCACACCCAGGTTCAGAGCCTGTATAAAAACATTGGACATAAACATAATACTTCTGCTTTCAAATCTCCAAGAGCATATGGTTAGTTAGTAAAGTTGTCGGCAATCAGGCAACAATTTTTTTTATTTTGGGAAGGGTTGCTGTCAGTGTTGGGATGACTCGAGTCATGACTTGACTCGAGTCAGACTCGAGTCAACTTTTTCGTATGACTTGACTTGACTCGAGTCACTTTGCTAAAATGACTTGACTTGACTTGACTCGGCGCATCAAAAATGTGGATTGACTCGTGACTCGGAGCTAAATTCACGAGTCAATTTCAAGTCATCAAGTAATCGGTGTCGATAAAAATCTCTGTATCTTGCATATGTTCGGATTGTACGCGAAGCGCTGATGTAACCCGTGAGAGCGACCAATAATTCAATGATCTTGAGTTTTACTGAGCCTCCATTGTTCTCTCACAAATAAATTGGCCGCAAACGAAGTGATGGAAGCTTACAGCTTACGTTGTCGTAAACTAATACAGTAAAGTTATTCAAAAGCAAAATATCTATTTCTGCTCTATGTTCTTACCTTAACCAAACCTCTTGTTTTATTGAAATTGAATTCGAATATAGTTTATATAGCCCTCAATCATTGGCGCAGGCTCGAATTGTATCATATCAATTTGTAAACTGGTAATGTATTGCATCTTATCAATTCGTTTCTTTATTCTCTATTTTGGCTGGTAACTATAAACTGAGGCTATGCAATTACTTAAGTAGTTTAGCAGCTCTACGTATATGTGAGCGATACAGGGCCTTCTTGTGTGTATATTCAACTCTATATTCGTTCATCGCTTGAAAAGTAATGACCATTCAATCTGTGTTTCAGACAGCTAGTAAAATGCAATGACGTAATCATGCCTCATACTTCGAAAAAGCAACTTGACTTGAATTGTGACTTGACTCGTGACTTGATTTGACTTGACTCGAGTCACCTCCAGAAATCGAGTGACTTGACTTGACTCGAGTCACCTTCGAAAATCGATTGACTTGACTTGACTCGAGTCAAAATGTACAATGACTCGAAATGAGTCGTGACTCGAAGGTAGTGACTTGATCCCAACACTGGCTGTTAGATTGCGCGAATGCAGCCAATACGGTCGGTAGTTGCATCTATATCAACATTAGATAACATTGGGGAACAATTTTGAACGAAAAATTAGTTGACTTCGATTTTGCACTTGATTTAGGCTAATTTTGGTATGCTGATTCCAAAAATGCCACTGGTTTTCTTCTATCACATCAAGTTTTTGCTCTGCAACATATGCCCAAAATATGCAAATAGTCACGATTTTAGCCATATTGTTTTTCCATACCTACACAAATCCACATTTTATTAATATATTGAGTTTTATACCAATGGGGTCAATTGAATTATTAGGCAAAAAAGTTCTTATAGCGGTCCAGGCCGATGCTTTAATCCATTTTTGGTTAGAGGATGTAATCATCCAAGGAAATTTTAGACACAGATTTGATGCAAACTGCAGGATATGGCAAGAAAAACAAGCATTACATTTAGTGTCAGCTATACGTACAATGCATCATTCAGCTGATCCAGTATAACTTAACTGCTATACGCTCGAAGATTTCGATCAAGATGACGATCTTATAGATAGCAGGCGAAATAATGAAGATTTAGATATTGGAGATAATTCAGAAAGTATAGTAGCCTAGTCCATCAACGCAAGTTAATGATCTGATATAGGCTTTGGGACTTGGAATAAAAATCTTTGGAACTTTGAACATCCTTACGAAGTGAGAAAAGATTACTGGGCAAGGTAGAGAAGGTATCTCACTTTCGATCAGGAGAAAGAGCCTTTTCATCGTAGGCCTACTTTCGGTAGCTTTGTGTATAGTCGTGACACTGGCATTGGCATGATACTGATACCATGGGTTATTGTAGTTATTTGATATTCCGACTTACAACTCAAGTGAATGGCAAATGTCCATTGACAGCTCAAAAAAGATCCTCCGAAATGGCCACCTCTACAGTGCAGTAACAATTGCACACTCAGTTTGTCTTCGTAAGAAATACAGAAACATTGAATTGTTGCAATATAACAAGCTCGATTGGATCATATGTGCCGACTTTGAAATATTGTGTTTCTGTGTGGTTAAATACCAAGGATACGCATGTACTACTGTTATATGTGTATGTGGGACAGCATACATCCAACATAGCACTAGGTGAGGAGGAGCTGGCATCCGAGATTTGAACTTGAATCTGTCGATCGCAATATTTTACAAGAGCAACTAGTTGAGAGAGAAATAATTATTTTCCAGCCCCATGCACAGAGTTTGGACTAATGAAAATATCCGGTAAAGAATTGTCAACTGAAAGCAAGTATTCCGTCTATAACCTCACTTTGACCTTTACTGGCCTGTCATTACAAAAGTTTTGGCTAGTGCATTTGTTGGTGCATAAATCCTGCAACTCATTAGAGATTAGCGTTTCAATAGGTCTATCTCAGATTTGGGAGAAATGCTTTGTTATCATTTGAAAATGTAGTCATGAGATTGCTTGGGAATACATAGACATAGAATTGTATCGAAATTGCTCAGAAGCTATGTTAGAAGATTCGGCGAACTCATCTGCAGCATATGCAATCATGAAAATACAAAGCATTTCGGCAAAACCATCTCGCTAATTTCCCGGTAAACATTGAAGTAGTCAGCGATGAGCAAAGAGACTGTTTCCACCAATATCTGAAGGTGATGGGGGAAAGATACCAGAGTAGATGTGAGATAATATAAGTTAGCTGACTATTGCCCAAGTATCAAGCGAGACAATCCACTAAATCAGGATGTCAAACATACGGCCTACGGGCCGCATCCGGCCCGCCAGACGATTCATCCGGCCTGCGAAGAAATTCCGAGTAGATTAAAAAATCCCTATATTTTCCAGCACGTATGTAACAAATGTTGAGATATTTTGTAGGAAGTACTTCCATGTTAATAAGCCCAATTATAACCACCCGAATAAGTCGTTCTTGTTTCACTCTAGTTACCATGTCTTACCACTAATAACAAGTCGGTGAAATCGACATCCAATTTCAAGAAGGCAAAAAGTGCACGCGAAGTTCAGAGTTTTATACAAATATGGACCAAAAAGTAGTTATTCACAGAGGCGAAAATAGCAATGCGAAGCCGTTATATTCAGTTTAAATGTAAAATATATTAATGCCACAAATATATATTTGAAATATATATGGTCGCACTGCTGTGTCACTCTCGACCCAATAGATGCCCAGATATAAGAGAAACAGGTGTCGCAGTTTAATATTAATAAATCAATTTCCAACGTCCGCTTTTCCAAGTAAAATCTTGTATTGCTCACAACGAATATGCAGGGCTAGCGCCAGATTACGACTATATAAAACGTTATATATCGTCGTTAACGCCACTGATTTAGCCTTTCATAGCTGTGTTCAATCATTCCATTGCTCGCGAATAAAGGTGTTGCGACTTGCTACTTCAAAAACCCCATGATCCTCTCATTATCTATGCATAATTTAAAAGGTATTTAGGTGAAAAGCAAGAGCACGGAGCAACATTTTGGAATCAGTTGACTGGTCCGGCCCGCGAGCGATTTGAGTTCGATACCCCTGGACTAAATTGAGAGTTATTAGCATAAATCTGTACCCTAAAGCTCGCACTTCATTTGTTTTTCAGAAGCAGTGGCAGTTTAAATCAACCAAAGGGTGCAGTACAGATGTTTATTTGAAGACTACTGAGTTACTTTCGATTGCTGGTGGTTCTTGAAACGTTCTATGCCACAAACACAAGATATTAAAAGCGGTAGTTTTATGTGGATTATGAGACTATGTGATGGATACCTAACTCAAAAACTAGACGTGATAGAGAAAAACCGAAGTCCTTTTTCAATTCAGCGTGCAAAAGTTAGTCAAAAACAACTGTCAGATCGAAGTCAACAAAATTGTGCTGCCAGTGTAATAAATCTTAGCCAGAGCTATTGTTCAAGCAACTGGCTCCAGGTCAGGTTCGGAATCCGTTTGAATGTCACGTGGAGCTTCGTTCCCAGCACGGCTCCGGGTCTCCGGAGCCCTGGTAATGGCGTCACTGTAACGCTATGTAATCCTTCAACATAATTCGGTTCGCGTTTGGTCACTGCTGCACTCTCTCGTCGTGATAAAAAGCTTAGGCAGAAAAAGAATGTTACATACCTGTCACTCGATTCAACATGGTCGGCGTGGCAATTACATTAATTTTCTGAAACGGCAATAGTATTGAAGGCGCGTATATAGGCTTCCTCTCTTATTTCATTTTCATTCGTTTACCTGTACGGCGTTTACAGCCAACACGGCATCGTAAGCGACGATGTCAAACCTATGTTAAAAGTTGCTACTGACCAACGAAATTCATTTGGAATTATCGTCCATCCATCATTACTCCTCCGGTACACGGCATAGCAAGTACTGCCATTTTTACAGACTTCAACTCTGCTGTACCGATCAGGAATAGAAAAACATTCGAATCATGTTGAATGGCGTCAAGGATATCCACATTCTTCCTCGTCATCGATGTACATGGTCATGCTCGTAAGGAATGACGAGCACCCCATCATCGGATTATGGAATTGGTCATTGCCTCGACATTCACTGAATGGAGTAATATGCGAGAAAGAGACCTGATAATTCGTCAGAACTGCAGATAGTGCACCGTTGAAAGGAGAAAATTCATCTGAATATGTATATTGTATATGCATGTGTATATATTGGTATAATATGAATCCGGTCGATGCAGAAAATAAAATGAATCGCGGCAGAACTATTGCAACTATGTGGATAGTAATTTAATTATATGTTCCGCCGTGACAGTTGCGGGTCGTCACATGATCAGGTGGTGGGGCAAGTAGGATTTTCGATTAATATGCAGATTTTTGGAGATGGATTTTTTTGTGGCCTGTCACAAATATTCGGTGGCCTACCATGAAAAGTGCTATTCCATGGCCGGCAATAGTGAATTTTATGCAACCGGGATATAAATTATGATCAATTATGCTTTGTTATGGGCATACTATCACTAGAGCTAGGTGAGCGCGAGAATGTTTTGCTTATTGTAGAAGCATTTTCACCCAAAATATCAGAAAAATAGCGAAACAATGAAACAATAAGAAGTCGAAACGACTTGGACGAGTCTATATAAATCAAACACCTAAATTGACGGAAAGATTACATTAAAAAGAGGCATGCCCGCCAAGTGAAACAGAAAATACATTGCATAACAAGCTAGAAGCAATGAAGTTGAAGAGGCACGTTCAGCACGAGGCATTGAGGCAGGCGCTGCGTCAAAATTTCGATCCGTCAATTTCAAAACGGTGATAACTGGTAAGTAATGATTGAATAATATTTTTTATTTATATATATTGTGACAAACCCGAATATTTTGACTGACACTCGTCAGGGGTAATCGCCAGCAACTAGAAGAGAATCCGAAATAACATTGTATACCACAAATATGTCCGGAAATCGCTAGGTTCCCTAGAAGCTGTGAAATACACATGACATTCTGTGGCTGGCCACAGAGCATCTTGACCGATCAATATGCGTTAATTATATCTCCTGTTTTAATTTTATTGTTGTCAGTACTAAATCCCGTAATCATAGTACCTCGAAGAATCATTTATTGAATCAAAGAACCAAAAAAATGTGGAAAATCCACTACAATTTCCATAAAGCTGCGAAATTCACATGATATACTGTGGCCGGCCATAGAATAGCTCGGAGCTCGCTGTGGTCGGTGCTTCCTCCATTCTGATATTGATTTTTCTACGGTAGGATGTATATAAGACCTGGGCAAAGTGCGGCCCGCTGAGCTATTCTGAGCGGCCCGCGAAAAGTTGCATGGAATTCAAAACATAAAACCTACTTTTTAAAATTGCTGCGTGGACTAAAACCATAAGCTGCATAAACTGAACCGAAAATTCGTTTACTTTCAGGCCTGTTTAGTTCATAAATATGCTGCGATTACGCAGGATACGTACTATAGGCATGGTGTGGACGTGAGTTTCACGTTCGCGCTCTGTGTGTGAACCTCACAATATTAGAGGTTCACGTTCACAAACGAACCTTAGTAGGTTCTGCACTATGAAGCTTTTTCATATATTACATTTTCACATCATTATAGAATCTTTGGTTGAAATTTATTGCATTGCAACATGCAGCTGCGCCCTGCCACTCTATGCATGGCGATGGCCGCATAAAAAAAATTAACACTAACCGAGCATGCACCTAGCCAATCTCAAAAACTTTACTTTCTTTGTTACAAAAGTTTGCTCAAAATATTCAGCTTTCCGATGGGGAATATTTAGTGGCTCTCTGCTGTGAGCTTGACCCGCAATCACGAGGCATCAAGATCGAAATACACTATACATGTAGGTAGTCAGCGAATAATGCTTATTCAACCAATCAATGAAATTTTTATGAAGACATTGCTGTCCAATGTAAAAAAATCTAGCCGACGTTTCTTATCCCTATTGATGTTTATTGTAACATGTAACATAATTACCAAATCCGTGCGACTGCTGTGTTGGCTACTGTATAACTTGTTTATGGGAAAATATCGGTAGCAAGTATAGAAACCCGTTTTACACTCTGCTCAATATCAATGTAGCAATATAGTCAAAATCCGAATACATTGTCCGGTCTGGTCTAGACCGTCGAGACGGAAGATTATATTCCGTTGCAAGTCCTCGTTCAAATTGTTGGCCAAGCGACGGAAGATATTTATTGTGCGGGATTATTATAGCATTTGCTTGCTCCAGTCGATACATTTCGTAACGTTCAAAAAGTCAGCATGTCCGTCAGCAATGTGTCCTGAATCGTCGCTTGGTATCTTGTATACCAGGGGTGGGCAACTTCTCCAGTCGGCGGGTAGGATATGGGAAAATAGAGTACTTGGCCGGCCGGAATCTTGAATCAATATATTGAATGCGTATTTATCCACCTATACAAGAATTAATGGTATTTAATGTAAACTTCAAGTTTGAACGTAGAGACCTAAGCATTATTCAATGAATTTATCAACGTAATGTACTTCAATAACTGTTGAAGTCAATGAGACGTCTGTGGTCGATCAAAGTTGTGTACAGTTTCTTTGAACTCTGGCTGCATGTCAGAAACAATGAAAACAAAGAACTAATTTTTGTGTCCGTAAAATAAATAAAGAATAGGCAACAATTACTTTAATTCGACGTATAGTAAGCAAGTCTAGTGGAGAATTGCGGAAAACGATGACCGCCGGCCATATTATAATTTAGGACCGAAAACTGTCCACGGGCCGCTCAAAATCACTACGCGGGTCGGATCCGGCCCTAAATGATGATATGGCCGGCGGCCATTGGAATAACAATTTGACGTCTCGTGACGTCACAGGCTCGCATTCACGTAACCTTTCAAAAATGTTCGCGTTCACACGAACCTGAACCTTTCAGGGGTTTACGACATCCCTACTACGTACCTCGCATGCGTAATCCAGATTCAAAATAAAGTCAATGTGACAAATTATGCCGTAACAATTAAAGTCACGAGTCCCGGATCAAGGATAATCTGAGAATTATCAACGAAAAACTCTAATAACTCCGCTTCTACAAGTCGGAATTGACTCAAATTTGATTTGCATCGTCTTTGAAGACAGCTCAACAATTTCATGGGGTTGACAGAAAAATTTGAGAATTTTTTATTTTTTATTTTTAATATTAAATTAAAAATTTCAATTCAAGATTGCACGGCCTTTACTGGTTGGAATTGAGTCAAATTTGGCGTGCATTGTTTTCTTGGACAACCTGACGATTTAGTCATTAGGCGAGTGAGATTTGGAAAAAAATGTTTTTTTTTTGAACAACCCTAGTGCTGCCGCCTTCTTATACCTGACAAACGCTGCTGCGACCAAGGCTGTTTATTTTATCTAATGTTTTATCCTTAGTCTGTTCAAGTTTATGTTGTACAATAAAGTGCTGGCCAACGTGTTCGCCGACTCCCTGTTGCGGACCCTAGAGGGAACGCGGCGTATAGTCCATACTTAGGTAGCGTCGCGTAGCGCGCCATACTTTTGGTGACCCCGACGTGATCAGAAGCCAGACGTGATCAGAGCCCGACGTGATCAGAGCCCGCCGCGATTACAGCCCGACGTGATGTCTACAAGAAATCGCCGACGACGAGCCGTGCAAGATGAACGTGATGGGCTTGCTGCCCAACATTTCAACGCCCATCTGCGTGGAGCTATGCTGTGTTGCAATTTTGGTCGCATGCACCGGAGTCCGGGTTTGTGTCTGCAGAAGCTGGATTCCAGTCTTATGGCGTCGACGATGATGTTGCTCGGTACAACTACGTTTTGCGCTGTCTTGATGGAAACCAACTTGAATCTATCCGAATGAGGCTTCCTCGCATCGAGAGCCCTGATTGCTTTGAAATTTTACGTCAAATCCTGCTAGACGAATATACTGTCCCGCTACGAGACCGTGTTCAAGAGCTATATAGTGGACGCTGCCGTGGTTTGAAACCGTCAGAGCTACTCAAGAAGCTGAGGAGTGCGACGGGAATGCCCCATGGAGGGCCTGGTGTCGATTGCTACGTCCGGGAGACCTTCCTGCACCACTTGCCTGATTCCTTGGCCAATATTTTATCGTCACACGTAACCGATACCGCGGATGAATTGGCAGTACGAGCTGACAATATGTACGCCCGCGGGTCTTATCATACTAATCACCAAGCGCCCGTTAGCGTCGACTTGTATCAGATGCGAAGAGAAATTTCGAGCCTGACTCATGAAGTTGGACAGCTCCAATCTCGACCGCCTCTACGAAATTCACTTCCCGTCCGTGTGCCTCCACGACCGATCTCTGCCGCTGGCGCATCGACTCGTCACCACCCTCGATTTAAAGACCTGCATACTGACTCTAGGCATCGATATCCCGTTTCGCGTAATGACTGGCGTGCCGATGGCCCTTTGCGAAGCCGGGAAGGCAGTCTCTGTTATTATCACGAACGGTTTGGTGATTGTGCACGGAATTGTCGCCCTGGTTGTGTACACTACGAATCTGCTCGTCCTTTTTTAGACGGAGGTACGGCGTAGGATTTCGTCCACGTCGTACAGATCCATTAGTTGTTTCGCACAACTGTCGTGATGTCTCTCTATTACATGTACAGGATGAAATTTCTGGAACTCATTTCTTAGTAGATACAGGAGCATCCGTTTCACTCATGCCCAGCACATGGTAAGATCGTCGTAACAAAGACCGTGGACCCAACCTGTATGCGACGAACGGCATCGCTATTCCGACTCGTGGTATGAAATCTAACCTGCACACGTATGATTTTGTATTCTACGTAGCTGCACCGGCGTAGCAGCATGTGTTGCCGCCCTGGCTCTCGCTTAAAATGCCGCCCCTCCCTAAGTAGACCGCAGCAAATTTCGACATATATTCATGTTCAAGCAATGTTGTCAATAAAAAGAATTACAAATAATATGCCGCGTCTCAGCCTCACCGTCTCAACGTTAATAAGGCCAAAAATAATAAAGATAAGAAATATCGAAATAAATTGTGCAAATAGAAAATCAATAGCCGCCTCAAAGCAAAATCATCGGTAATATTCTCAAATTTAAGTTTTTGAACGTATAGTCTCTTTCTATACACAGAACGGATATAGAGCTGATAGCCGATCATCATTCATGGTAGAACGTAAATAAGACTTTACCAGTTGAAGCTTTGAGAAGTTCCTCACATACCTCGCAATTGAAACACCAATGGTCAGATAAAGTTTCAGACACGAGCATAAATATGGTGTCGAATCAAGTAGCTTTGCATTAACTAACCACTGCAAAACATCAAACGCTGTTGCACTACGATCAAACGTGGTTTCGCTGCTCCGCACCAGCCTCTTAACCCTTTTAAAATCTCAAGTTGAACAACTTCATGTGATCATATCTTTAATTTGTGTTCGTCCCAGAGGCCCCATATTGGTTTGTACGAAAAGCTAGCAATCTTCTGATTTATATGATCACTAATTCGAAGGTATAAGGCATGACAAATTTCGCAGGTAATTCCAAAAAGTCCACCTCGTCGTCATAGGTGCTTCTTAAAACGCTGGTGAATAAATTGTGATTTTTGCTTTGCAGCAGCGCGTGGGAATTCAAAAATCCAAACATATCATTTAAGTGGTGTATGCCGGTAAACCTAGTTTCAGCTTTAAGTTTAAATCTGTCCAAAGCTTGAAACATGCATCGTCTAACTTCTTCAACAACACTGAGGCCGTGTGGCAAGATAGCGCAGTGGTATGATCCGCGGCTGCAACACCAATGGGTGCGGGTTAGAGTCCGACCGAGGTCGACTTCCGAATTCCGATACCTAAGTGTTGGAGGTTTACCTAGGCTCCTCCTCGCCACATCCTCCGCGTCAGCGGTGTCTTAGAAAAGCCTAGAGGTGGGCCGTGCTATAAGTCGGCAGTTACGGAAAATATGAAAAATATCGGCCTGGTGTAAATGACCATAGCAGTCGACAAACACCATGAATACCCCAAAACAAACAAACAAAAAACACTGAGGCCACCATCTTCTGATTGTTCGCTAGACATTCTCCTTTTTCTGCGAACTCTCCGAACAATTGGCCTTGACGGCTATTTCGGAGTGGTTCCATCGCCATGTTAACATATTAATTCGTGTTTTCGGAATCAGCGCGACACTAGCTTTGGATTGAGACCTTTTTGATTAAATTTTAGCTCACGGGACGCCAGCTATAGGACTACCAATGGGGCTGTTCCACTTCATTTTGAACACGCGGTGGCGACAAAGGTAACTCGACCCAAATCTGTTTTGTTGCTATGTGCTTTACTATGGGAATGGACTAAACATGGACCGAGTTTCGTCTCTTGGCGTACAACGAGGATGGTGAAAGTATCCATATCAATATAAATCATCCATATGGATATCAAATAACTGTTAGCCGACGAAAATGAGGCTATTTCTTGGCGTCTTGTCCTCGTGCTGGACATTGGCACCCTGGCAGGTTTCAGCTTACCAGTACATTGCTGTAAATTTTCCGAGAGTCGTTGATATGGCAAGTGTTATATGCCTCATTGTGTAAGGATGACGGTCATTTGATCGCAGAAGATGCATCAATTAGAAACAAAAAGTTATCAGGAGGATGGGTTTCGTTTACGAAGAAGAGGTATGGATGCTTGGTCTTCTCCTGGAAAAGTAGTCTGCAGAATATCATTTCACCAGCATGATTTATCCTGCTTCCGCTGCAGTAAATCAGTACCCCCATGAGTGTTGTGTGTTGTGGAAAATTATGCTATGTACATTGTACATTTGCTGCTGTGAGGTCCTACAACATATAAAAATCATGCGTTTGAATTACAATGAAGCTGATGAAACTTCAGTCAAGGCAGCCTCATCTATTCTGTTTTCAATGAAAGAGGTTGCAGAAGAGACGTCAGTGTCAAAAGCTGTTGCAAAAGAATAAACCGTACAAGTCAGCAGTCACGGAATCTTGTTCTGACAATTCAGCAATTCGGAAAAGGGGATAGCTGAATCTACAGAGATTCACCCGTTATTGAAAGAAGCATACTCTATAGTTGATAGTGTAAAGCAACCTTCATTCCAATTATGAATCCTGAACACTCAGCACTGTCGGATATTGAAAGCATGGCGTCATTTGTGTACTTCCAACTGAAAGACTTGGCAATCAGGCTTAGTTGTAAGACAACTATATATCTCATATTACTTCAACAAAACAGGACTATTGTCGGTTGCTCACTACATGGACTCTTATTATACGTATCTGATTATCTGATACCTATTATGTTGGTAGCACAACAAACTTTGCTACAACATTCAAGATTTTCAAGTGCAAACTCGATGATCAAAAATGACCAAGGCTCACAAGCTCATTTTTGTGTTGTGTATGGTAATGCTATTTGTATCAATTTGGTTTACACCATAGTATTTTGCTTTTTGTCTCAGTCCCATACATGGGTTTCTCAAATAGCAGGTTGACATTCCTTCTTCCTAAGAATTATGTTAATGTGTAATAATGAGCATGCATAAATCCGTTGCTTAGAATGTTATAATCCAATGTTTATGTGCTTACCATACTATTGATTTTTGGGTCGGGCAAAAATATTCGAGAACCTTTGCTTTATAGACTATATACGCTTTGCGACTTCAGTTTATAACCGTTCCATTTTATTCAACAAAATAACGGCAACAATACAACTGGTACATCGTTTAATTGTCAATGATCAGAGAGGATGAGATCTAGAGTTGGTATTATTAGTATTATAACTGCTACACTACTACTGGGACACTGTTTAATTGTCAATCATCAGAAAGGATGAGATCTAGTTGGTGTTATTAGTATTTTATCATCTAAAAACACCAACAGATAGTGATGAGATTGAAGAATAGGAAGGTATTGGAAGGACATGAAGTCTTTCAACCAGCCAGCTATTTGGTTAAGGTAATAATATATCTAGAAAGGGTTTGTGTTGAACCCAGTCCAACCTGCCGTAGTATTGGGCGCTAAATGGCGAAAATAATAATGATAGAATCATTGCAGTTGGTGATAAGGATAGAATCATAATTTCAGCACTTCCATCACGAGAACAAGACGCCAAGAAATAGCTCATTTCGTCATCTAACAGCTATTTGATATCCATATGGATGATTTAAGTTGATATGGATACTTTCACCATCCTCGTTGTACGTCAAGAGACGAAATTAGGTCGATGTTTAGTCCAGTCCCATAATAAAGTATGTAACAACAAAACAGATTTGGGTCGAGTTACCTTTGTCGCCACCGCGTGTTCAAAATGAAGAGGAACAGCCCCATTACGCTTATTTTAGTCGGCTGCGTATACTGTGCCGAACGAGACAGTGTAATGTAATGTGATGCGTCCGGCTTCTTGATCGGTAGGTCGTGGGTTCGATCCCCGGCCGAGTCAGACCGAATACTCGAAAACTGGTATCCACAGTTAACCACAGAATCTTAAGATACAAGCTAGAACACTATGGAATCAGGGGTATTGCAGCAACTCTACTTGAAAGCTACCTGGCAAACCGCAAACAATTTGTTAAACTGGGGACATTAAGAACGACTACCAGAGATATAACTTGTGGAGTGCCACAAGGCTCAGTCCTTGGACCGACTTTTTTCCTCATTTATATTAACGACATTGTTAATGCATCTTTATTCCGCACAACGCTATTTGCTGATGATACTCACCTCTTCATAACCTCCAACACTTTCGATGATCTGCATGCATCTGTGAATAGGGAACTCCCAAAAGTGTCGAGATGGCTCCAAGCAAACAAACTAAGTTTGAATGCAGATAAGACCGAGATGCTCGTTTTAAATAATGCCAGTCATAATTTCACTGTGAACATCAATCATAAACAAATCTCAATATGTGACTCAGCAAAATATCTCGGCGTCACCATTGATTCGAAATTGTCTTGGAAGCAGCATATTGAATGCACAATATCAAAACTAGCTCGGTGTGTGGGAATAATGACCCGTCTCCAATCTTTGGTTTCCAGATCAGTACTACGAACCATCTACTTCTCTCTTTTCCACTCGCATCTGCAGTATAAAATCGTAGTATGGGGAAATGCATGTACAACATTTTTGTGCAGAATTCGAACCCTGCAAAACCGTGCGATACGGCTGATCTCATCTGTACCTTTACGTACCAATTTATCGCCTTACTACCGTAAGCATCGAATTTTGCGAGTTGATGAACTGTATCGCTTCGAAGTATCAAAAGTTGTTCACCAGTATTTTTCCAATAGTCTGCCTCCTGTGTTTGATGACTTTTTCATACCTGCTAAACATGTCCATTCCCATTACACGAGATCTTCGTCTAAAGCAGTGGTTCTTAACCTTGCCCCCAGCGCCCCCCAGGGGGCGCTGGCGATGTTGAAGGGGGGCGGAAACGCTCAGGGGGCTCAGGGGGGCGGTATGGGGGGCGCTGGAGAAAAATGGCTTCGCAGTAGATGATGTGGTGATAGGACATATCCTTAATGAGTATTCAGAGCAAATTAACAGTGAAAACTTCGTTACATATAACCTTCAAAATACATATAGGTTTAATTGTCGATGGGCGCCTAAATGACTGACACCGAATGTTCCTGTCTTGGAAATCTGAACCCCAGAAGACGAATTCCATCAGGCAGGGAAAAATTATATGTCAGTGAAGAAATACCAATCTGAAATCGTGTGCGTATCTTAGTTTAGTACGATTGGGCGACAGGGATATTCCTGTTGGGCGATATCCCCGTTGAGCGATTCTATATTTTTTGATATTGCAGACAGGGGGTCACGAAATAACATCATGCAACGAGGTCATACCAACGGGTTCGCCTGCCCGAATATGTTTAATTATTGGTAACGGGCCCTACAGTTTCCAAGAAACCTCACAATGTTCGCTTTAAGTTTTGATGAGTCTGCGCACACTCAACAACTCACTGCGCTGACCCTTGGACAACAGTGCGCAACGACTAAAAAATGGTAATAACTCCGGATTTGTTGTGCGCAACGTAGATTTTCTGTGCGCAGAGACCGTGTCAGCACTGCGCACGTGCGCAGCTTAGAGGGAACATTGCACCTAACTCAGCTCTACCGGTAAATGTGTTTACGTGAGCAGAGAGAGGATAAAAATTGATCCCAATTTACATGCAATTCCCGATGATATTGACCAATTCAATCATTAATTAGTGAAATTTTTCGCACTTCGCGCGACTAGGCGAGAATAGCTCCCTCAGTAAATGTACACCTAATGTAGATACCTAATAGGCTATCAGCAAATAGCGGACAGCCTAATGGGGGTCTGGGAGCGAAATCCCCCGGAAGTTTGGTTTATCACCCAATGGGGGACAAGGACCAACGTTTTATGTTTGGGGAGGGGGCTGATGAAGTGCTGTTACGGCCCTGGTAACGAATAATTGTACCTGCGGGAACGCCCGAATATGTTTAATTATTAATTACGTGCCCCTTATTTTCCTATACAACAGCTCACTCAGTGCTACTGGTAAATCTGATTACGTGGGCTGAGAGGATAAAAAGTTTATAGCGACTTATAAATGTAATTACCATGCATTATAGCAAATTTTGGTACCTAGGGCGACCAGGCCACACAAACTTTGCTGACCATCAAAATCACGATATGGGGTTTGTGGGGGCGAAGCCCTCAGAAGTTCGGTTTATCACGCTATGGGTGCGCAAGGCAATCGTTTTTAGGGGGTTGACGAAGTGCTGTTACGGCCCTCCCTCTTACTCATTGTCTTTATTACATTCCTTACAATATGAAGTTGAGGGGGGCGCTGGAGCACGATAATTTTTGAAAGGGGGCGCTGGACGAAAAAAGGTTAAGAACCACTGGTGTAATGGTATGCGTCCGGCTTCTCGATCGGTGGGTCGTGGGGTCGATCCCCGGCCGGGTCAGACCGAAGACTCGAAAACTGGTATCCGCGGCTATCCTGCTGGGCGCTCAACAATCACGGGTGGTATGGAGGAGAAAAAAACGAGGGTGCAGCCTAGATGACCTTATAAAGGCCGCATCGCATCTCCGTCGTCAAAGCATCTCGATGGTGCAGGCGAAAAAGAATGTCATATCTCTCTCTCTCTCTCTCTCGCCGGTACTACACAGAGCTATACCTACCAATCAAGAACCTGGATAACTATGTCGCTGTTTGTAATTCGAGCTTGTCATCGTGAATGTCACATCCACGACAGTTCATTTGGCGCCGTAGATCAGGAAGACAATGTGTGTTTGAAAACTGCGTTTTGAAATGGACATCGCCATGTCAACTATGCTCTTTCATTAATCAGCATATCACAAAATTCAAGATTTCGACTCGGCTAAATAGAATTCGCGAGTGATATTGTCTGCCGGCGTGACAATAACTTAAATTTGATGATTTTGAAAAGAGGGGGTCCGAGCCCTTAAACCTGACGACGGCATGTCGTTACCTCTCAAAGACATGTTTATACTGCCGCGAGAATAATTCTTTTCGCCGTGATGAAAATTTACTAACAAGTCGCTGCAATATTGATCAATTCAGTACAAAAATAAATAATTGGCAAAGAGCCATATCTTATACCCAAAAGAGCCATATATGGCTCGCGAGCCATAGGTTCCCGACCACTGGTATATGGTATGATGATCAACACACCTCGAAATGTTCGTCCTAATTCATTTTGCGACGAATTGGCGGGGGTGGTCAAAGTAGTCAAGAAAGCTACTCAAGTAGAAGTAGAAGTAGCGACGAAAAAAATCTAATTAAGTACGAGTAATACTTCTTCAATAAGTGACTTTAAATAAGACTTTAAATCTACTCTAGTAAGTAAGTAGTTACGAAAACAATCTTAATTCGTTCGCATGGACTGTCATTTGCTGCGAATTGAGCTATGATGCAGGTGTAGAGAGCTCGATTCGTATTGATGCATCCCAGGAGGTATCAATTGTCGACAGAATAAGCATTGTTTCGCATCATGGGATTCCAAATTATAATATTGATATGAAAATGCGATACTAACCCTTTGTTGACTAGAGGACCCCGTTTTTAGAGAATATCATGGCATGGCGCCCCGCCCCATATTATAAGACCCCAAGTTCCGGCGAAGAGCAATACGTAGAAGTTGTATCGTATTCGGTTTCATCACTTTGCGCGATTAGTATACGTCAATAAGAGATATTGTGGATCGTAAAAGTTATATTTAGTGTAGCTTTATTTTCGGAAAATAGAGGCAGACAGAAGAACTGAAAGTAATTAGAACTTAAAGAATGATACTCGCAATTCAAAGTGAAATACAAACTCCACTTCTAAAACGCGGAAAATATATTTCAAGTCTTTTGTCCATAAAGCTTAAAAGGTGATCTGCTAAAAAAGGTGTAACGTTAAAAAAATCTGGATTTTCCAGATTAGCAAGACACGTAATGGGCTGCTAGATTATATAATATGATAGGCTTACCATATTTTGGAAATCTAAAAAGAGGACACTTTTTCAGAAATTTCAGACTTGCAAAACCGGAGAAGAATATTCAAAAACCGGTGAATTTTTCCCACTTTGTGATCGGTTGACTAAAAAAAAAGTCATCTTTCCGCTCAGAGCTCAAAATACCGTTTTTCTCTCCACATTGCCAGGTGGATGACTAAAAAAAAAAAAAAAATTCAAAAAAGAGGACAAATAGGCGTCCTCCGAGTACACTTTCAAAAAAGTCAAAAAAGAGGACAAATCCTCTTAAAAGAGGACGTATGGTAAGCCTATGATATGAAGAATTGCTAGATTGCGAAACGGTAGTTTCAAGCGTTATGGTGGGATATATTTACTGTGATAGAATATTTGATATGGGCGACAATGCGGTGTGAGAGGAACCAAGTGATCCGGTACCTAAATTATATTCATTGATACTTTCGTGAAAACATATTGTCACTCCATCACTACTATGTGCGAAGCGCATCAAGGTTTCGGGGCTTTACTTGACTTTTATGAATATTAAATGTTGGTACTCCGTGAAAACAGCCCCGAAATTCCTAAGGCTATCTTTCGTATTGGGGACAAAACTACTTCTGCTTGACCAACTTAAAATAGCGAAAAGTAATAAAGTAGATCACGAAATATTAAGAAGTAGAAATAGAAGTAGAGAAAATCAGATCTACTTGAGGAAGTACCAGAAGTAGAGGAAAACTACTTGAGTACTTTCAAAAAGTAGAATTACTTCGTTACTGACCACCTCTGCGAATTGGTACGTGCCAATTCGTACCATTGGTAAGTACCACTACGCATGCATTGTGCAATCATCAAAGCGCTGCAATGAAAATCTCCAACAGCCGCATGAGGCTCACGAGCCGCAGTTTTCCTACCTCTGATCTCCATCTACTTGCTCTAACTGTCGAACCGTCGAGTCCGAGGTTTCCAACCATTTCATATCCTTTATGTCGACTTTATCGGGTGCAAATTGTCCGTAGAATCATACTTCATGTTTTTACAAAATTATGCCATAATTATACACTGTTTGAAAAAAATTCTTTAGGTTATTTTTTAAAAACAGTATTCAAAACATGTTTCAAATAAAGTGTTCTAAAACACCATTTGTGTAAAATACAACCGTAAATCTGACAATCAGTAGTAGGATTTTGTGGGCCATACCTTTTCTGGAATAAGCGTAATGTAAGTATACTAGTATCTCTATAGTCATCGTTCCATGAAGAACACAAATCGCTGCGTGCTACATATGGCGTCACATTATTGCGCTCTAATATTGATAACGCAATGTGTGATCAATGACGTCACTTCTCCTGTATCGCTCGAGTATAAAAAGTCGCGACGGACACAACTCGAGCTATAGACTCATCATAAGCCGCTACCTGAAAGCCTGAAATATGGTCATATGTTTCAAGTAATATCTGTGGATTCAATAATACCTCGGAAGCATACTGGTAGGGTTGCATTTAAAACAAATAGTTGTTTGAAACACTTCGTTTGAAACATGTTTTAAACAGTGTTTTAAAGAAATGCCTGTAAAAAAACAATTCATTTTGTTATTGTATAATTATGCCATAATTGTGTGAATACTTTCCACAAAACATGTTATATGAGCCCACGGAAGACTGCCACCTTTTATAGCCGATATATACGATATGGGATTGTTGGAAACCTCAAATAGTCGGCTCAACAGCTAGAGCACGTAGATATTTCGTCAAAGGAGCTATATTTATTCTATATTTTTCATTGTGAATGCGAATCAACTATGACGTCACAACTGAATATTCGTGACGTCATGGCCTGAAAAACAAACAAACAAAAACAACAACAAAAAACATGTTTTTAACAAGGGCCTAGTCTTAACATGTTTGTTTCGAAATGATTTTTGTTTTAAATGCAACATTACATACAAGACCGGAGTGTTCAGTTAGATAGCCAAGTCAGTCAAACCTAATACTTATGGTTAGCTCATATTCTGCTTCAGCAGTGATCAGTACTAATAACCTGCAGTATTCTAACAAGATCGGTATAACCGATAAACAGCAATTCCGTGCAAGAATTGAAAGATTTACTATAGATCGAAATCTAATCTGCAACTAGGAAATGTCACATAAACACACGCGCAATTTTCGTTGAGAACAAAGTGAGTTATTGCGCTAATCCCGACATGGACAGGCAACGTCTAGCAAATTTATTTATATAGTCTTACTACGCATACTTTTCCGGTCGGCAAGCGTGGAAATATTTCAAACTTATTGAATGAATTTGGTCACTAAAAATGGTAGGCTACTTGCAATAGGCAACGTTCGTAATTGGGTCGCTGATCTGATCTTTCTAACAGCGCACTTCACGGAGTCCTTGGTTGGCTGTTATATTTGTTGGTCTGTTCTGGTAATCAATCTGCGCGCTCTCGCAGGTGGTATATTTTATATTCGTGTAGGCTATTTGACAACCCTAATTATGCTCCACGATATCTGAGCAAAAGCTCAGTTGCTGATTTTCGGAGGGATCAGGTTTGGCGTGTCGCAGATATGGGTGTAGATGTTGTTCTTCTGTTATTCCTGGAACTATTTCGACTACTATGGTCATTTGCACAGGGACGATATCGTCAATATGATTTCCTTGTAGAACGATCTACAATCGCTCAAGGCTTATGCAAGACCCCGATTACACGGATAACATGGCGAGTAGAAGCCTAGATATACCTCCAACACTAAGGCAAAAACTCAGGAGCCGACCTCTGAAGCTATAGAAAAAAATAGGAGTAAGTAGGTTTTGAATAGTAGATTTTTTCCGAATATTTCTCCAATATTATTTAAAAGGATTATTGACATGCGTTAAAATTACCCACTCATTTTGTGTAACTTTATCTTCGATTCTTAGCTCAAGTTAAACTCGTTGATAACCGCAAAGCTAATCCATGCATCACAGTAACCGCATTACATTCCGAGTGTGAATCTGATCCAGAAATTCATAAATCCTGCAGCAAACTGCATCGAAACGGATTATAATTAATATTATCAATCACGACTCTTAAGTTGTGTGTTATGCCGTTCCCGGCCTTGTGCGCCACGGACAAAATTATCGAAGTGGGCATTTCTCAAAATATTTCATTGTAGCAATTACGACATTGGCAATAGAGTCACTTATAGTGAATTTTCAAAAACGACGTATCAAAGGAAATAATCTATTAGCGCATCTCACAGTAACCCATTTCTCCATTTCGAAACGAAGACGATAAGTCAGTCAATGAGAATTTATTAGCAGAAAGCCTTGCTCTTTGAAATAGAAACAGCTCCGACCGTATCGCGAAAGAATGATTAGATAGGTCCGTGATTTTAGCAAATAGACCCACTGGAAATTAGCATGACAAAGACCATGACCATGACCATGCTATGTAGCAGTGTTGGGATGACTCGAGTCATGACTTGACTCGAGTCAGACTCGAGTCACTTTTTCGTATGACTTGACTTGACTCGAGTCACTTTACTAAAATGACTTGACTTGACTTGACTCGGCGTATCAGAAATGTGGATTGACTCGTGACTCGGAGCAAAATTCACGAGTCAATTTCAAGTCATCAAGTAATCGGTGTCGATAAAATCAATGCATATGTTCGGATTGCTCACGCAACGCTCGTGTAACCCGTGAGAGCGACCAATCATTCAATGATCGTGCGTTTGACTGAGCCTCCATTGTTCTCTCACAAATACATTGATCGCAAACGACGTGATCGAAGCTTACAGCCTACGTTGTCTTAACTATAGTATAGAAAAGTAATTTAATACCAAAATGTCTATTCCTGTTCTGTTCTCTTCACTTAACAACCAAACCTCTTGCTTTATTGAAATTGAATTTTAAAATACTTTATATAGTCCTTAACCATTGGCGCAGGCTCGAATTGTATCATATCAATTTGCAAAAGAGTCATGTAATACATCTTATCAATTCGTTTCTCTATTCTCTATTTTGGCTGGTAACTATAAACTGAGGCTGTGCAATTACTTACATAGTTTATTAGTTCTACTTATATGTGAGCGATACAGCGCCTCACTTGCGTGTATATTTAACTCTATATCCCTTCATCGGTTCGAAATCAATGACCACTTAATCTGTATTTCAGACAGCTAGCAAAATACAATGACGTAATCACGCCTCATATACTGGGAGAGCGTACAAAGATTTGCGACCCTCGGTACATGACAGACTATCGGAAGTGGATAAAAGGTTGGGAAATTCGATTTTGCTGCGGTTAAGAACGTCGCATTGCAGACTAAACCACCATCTCAACAAGATTGGATGCATCGACTCGCAACTGTGCGAAGCATGTGGTATTGAGGAAACCGTAGAGCATTATCTCATGAATTGTAGAAAATACCGCTATCAAAGAGAACGCTTACGACGTCATGCAGAGTCGAAGAATGTAAATTTCGACATGCGAACCCTACTGACTGATCCACAAGTACTGCGATATGTTGTTGAATATGTTAGATCGACTCGAGGAATATTGTAAAACCTTTTTATGTGCATATGTGTAGGCCTAACTATATCAGTTATATATTATGAACTTTCTGTTTAACTTGTTTCTGTCCGTGGCGCAAAAAGCTTTCAGTTGTGATAAGCGCCACTCATGCCAATGTTTTTACCTATAATAATAATAATAATAACGCCTCATATACCTCAAAAGGCAATTTGACTTGAATTGTGACTTGACTCGTGACTCGACTTGACTTGACTCGACTTGACTCGAGTCACCTCCAAAAATCGACTGACTTGACTTGACTCGAGTCACTTTCGAAAATCGATTGACTTGACTTGACTTGAGTCAAAATGTGCAATGACTCGAAATGACTCGTGACTCGAAGGTAGTGACTTGATCCCAACACCGCTATGTAGTACAGTGAAGATAGCAGGTTTAAAGCAGGGTTTCAATGACTCGAGTCACGATTGTATGATGACTCGACTTGACTCGAGTCACTTTCAATGACTCGAGTCAATCTGTGCATTGACTGGACTTGGACTCGAGTCATTACGAATGACTCGAACCAAGTCATATGACTCGAGACTCAGACAGCGAAGGACGACATTTCATTGTAATTTTGAAGAATAGTAAAGTAACCATCCTATTGGGATTTCGTCTATTTGTACTGGTACTTGAAAATGCAGCCAGAAATTGCTAAAAGTGAGGAAAGTTAGTATATTATGAATACGAACCATTCGACATCTCCAAACAGATGTAAAAAGTGGGTTTAAAAAGACTAACTGGAAACTGAGCAGTCAACACAATGACTTGGACTCGGACTCGAGTCATATTACCATGACTCGGACCCGAACCTCGGCTCGATAACTTGGACTCCGACTTGACTCGATGGTGAATAGAAAATGACTCGACTTGACTCGATTCAAAACTATAAAAGTGTGATTGACTTGTGACTCGGAGCCTTGTGACTTGGGCACAACCCAGAATTAACGCGTATAACCATGGAAATCGGGATAGAGAAAATGTTTTCAATGGATGTACCACCAAAGCCATATTTTCTTTTCATCCTGACTCTTATCGTGATTCGATATAGAAATGTCCGTAATTTCAACTTCGAGAGCACGTGAAGTTTTGCAAGCCCACTTATTTTCACCAATGCTTGCGGATTGTAGGAACTAGAGCTAACATGAGTATTTACCAACTGTTATCACAAAAACGTCACGAGTCCGAGGTAAATCGACTTGTGACTTTATTTCGCCCGAGATCAATTCCATTCGATATCCATTATTTTACTGACGCAACTTGAGACTGGAAGGTCTAGATTTTCGCAGTCATTCGGTTATTCTCATAGCTCTCTGTCTGTATACGATATATTGTTGTACTTTTATAAAACAGAATTATTAGATGGGCAATAACCCGATTGTCATATGGGACGATACGCCACTGATGAATGGGTAATTAATTACTAATTACTAAGCAAATGATCGATCTGGAATATTATCCTTACGTTAGTAGGTAAAACTACTATCATCTTGCATCTAGGGTTGAATTTAAAATAAAAATCAATTTAAAGCAAACATGTTTACAACATGACCGTTGTTTGAAACATGTTTTCATTGTTTTTATCCAACAGTGGATTGATATTGACAATTGAAAATGTAGGGTAAATATGGCTTCTGTGTCGAAAAGGGCTCTCGAACCCTTATATAAATCGACCAAATATATTTTTAACTAAGCATATATCGTTATGCAGCATTTTACAGTCGGTGGTCATCGTCATCAAAGCAGCACGCCGTAATTCCTTACCAATGATCTATATCTACATGTCTGCAAACGTTATAATGACCGATGTGTCATAACCTTAAATACGCAATCGGATCTTTCACGAAAATCAGTAATCAAATATTAAAAATAATAATCATGAAATCGTAACTACTATCTAGATATGATGAGTTCTCAAATTAAGATAAAATAGGAAAAATTATTTTAGCCGCAGTTATTTTCTTCAGAAAGCCATCGTAAAGGGACTTCCGCCAAAAGATAATTTAAACTATCATCATTTTACGCTAGCTGCATAATTAAATACCTATTTACGCGGATGCACGTCTTCGCTGCTTAACCCGGTGCAAAAGTGCCGGTACAATTTCATCACATTCGCACTTCCTCGCACTAGTTTCTTGACGCGACCTCGATATAACTATATGAATTGACATCGTGTGGTGCAAATATGCATATACATTGTTGCGCCGATAGCAGACGATATATATAAGCGCAAGACCTCGATAGCTTCCACACCCTATTTAACGTCAGTAGTATATACGATCGCTCGCGAACTAGCGTGGGGTTCTTATGGGCGGGGTGGTGAGGTGCCTGAAAACCGGGGGTGGTGATGGCACCCTTTTAGACCCCCTCTCGGCGGTGAGGTGCCATGTGTTCTTATGGATGCGGTGATGATGGTACCCTTTCCGGTATAGGCTGCGGCGGTGAGGTGCCTGAAAACTCGTGGTGGTGATGGCACCCTTTTAGACCCCTTCTCGGTGGTGAGGTGCCATGTGTTCTTATGGATGCGGTGATGATGGTACCCTTTCCGGTATAGGCTGCGGTGATGACGTGCCGTGAAAACCCGGGGTGGTGACTCGCCTTTTTTGCTATAGGCGGTGGCGGTGATTCGCCTGTCGTGTATTCTTACGGGATCTGTGGTGATTCGCCATGTGTTCTTATGGGTGCGGTCGTGATTCGCACTTTCAGGCATCTCTCGCGTGGTGTTGAATAGTCACCAACAATAACCGCACAAACGGAAACGCGGCTTGTAAGAGGATTATTACGCAGTGCGACCTATATTTCAAATGACCTGCGCGCTGAATTGTTTCCGTGCAGTCGTGTGCTACTATCGATTATTACACTAGACCAGTCAGTGCGAAATGGTTTGCTAAATCTAGGAATCACTTCCAAGGTAATATTTTGGTAATTAGTTTACCACAGAGCCGGCGTAGACGGCGATTCGAATATCAACAATAACCGCGTTCGCAAACTAACACTTCAAAAAGATGTGAAATATTTGTAAAATCCTACGATCGCTCACAAGATACCACTTCCGGCATATCGATCTATCACTCAATACACAACCGAAGTTGAATTATAATTGAATGCGTAAATTTATCACCTCGGCATCAAAATTCGAAAACAACAACTTGATGCTTTATGTTCTCACTATAATTTCGTGATAAGTGTAATAAGTGTCGAATAACAGATACACCCCCGGCGAGACTCGCACATCGCCATTGGTTCTTATGGGTGCGCTCGCATGTCGCACTTTCGGGTATAGGCATCTCTCGCACATCGCATGGAAAACTCGTGGTGGCACATCGCCCTTTCGGGTATAGGCATCTCTCGCACGTCGTACTTTCGCATGTCGTGCTTTCGCGTATAGGTTGTGTTGGTGATTCGCCATGCGTTCTTATGGGTGTGGCGGTGATTCGTACTTTCGGGTATATACATCTCTCGACCGGTGTTGAATATGTATCAAGTAAATAGTCATGTGAATGAATCTTTGTTAATGTGTATATCGTGCCGCACAAACGGAAACGCGGCTTGTTGTGAGGATTAAGCAGTGCGACCTATATTTCGAATGACCTGTGTGTGGAATTGTTTCACGGCCAGCCGCGTGCTACTATCGATTATTACACTAATCCAGTCAGCACTATTACATTCAGGAGTATTCAGTATTCAGCAGCGACACGAAAAGCGATCAACAAATAACCGCGTTCACAAACTAACACTTCAAAAATGTGTGAAATAGTTTGCAAAACCCCGCGATCCCTGACAAGATAATGTCTCGGGCATAACCATTTTAGTGACTTGGTGTTAAAGACATACCGATCGCTCACAAGGTAATATTTCGGTAATTAGTTTGTCACAGAGCCGTCGCAGACGGTGATTCGAAAACCAACAATTTGACACTTTCTGGTGCTTGCTATATGTTTTGACACTTCGGAACGTGGTTGACTTTAGTTGTATGATAAGAATCATGTGAATATACAAGTAATGTGTCAATTTGTCAACTTGAAATGAAACTTACTGCACAAACCAAGTTGATTCGTATCTGAATGTGTTAATTCGGTACAATTCTAATTATTTTGAGAAATCTTTTGATTCGACCGTAACCGAATATTACTGACGCCGACTTTCAGCCGCATCGAATTATTCGCACATTCCGCGCCGCTGTTTTCGCACTTATAGAATCAATACAACTATAACTCTACAAGAATCAAGAATCACAAGTATGTGTATTATACAGTTATTGTCTTTATCAACACGAAATCAAACTCTTAACAAAAACACGCAATTAATCATTTGCCAGCTCTAACACTATCAAAAAATTCCAGTATTGTTGATTGAAAATCCTCGAGTCTTTATTATCAAAAACGTTATAGTACGGTGTCGGAATCCATTCGCGGGGTATACTAAAGCTAAATCCAGATAATCCAAAATGAAATATTTGGACTTTGACATAGTGTGAATTGAAATAGGATTGACAAACATGACTACCAACTTCCCCACAGTCCCGTTTCGATATTATACACACATTGATTTGAAACAAGTAATGAAACATTACAACTCTATTCACGGTCTGGCTTTCCGTTTGTCAAAGAGATATTTTTACATCTTACCATACTCAAAAGAATTATTCACAACATTACCAATTGTTAAAAATCTAGTTTTCAATTACTTGATTATATCACTGCAACTCATGAATTTGAATTAATTCATCCTGGTTGTATTCGTATGCTCGGTCTTTTTTTATTCGATTGTAAAGGTTGTTACTATTCTGAAGACAAAGTATTTACTAATCGGTGCATATACGTTTTGACTTGGACATATTATATTTTGAGTATACGAGATTTGAATGTCTGAACAATAACTGAGAAATAATTTATCACAATTAAATCCGTATATTACAGCGTAAAAGATATTTGAATCTCAGCAACTCGGTAAGATCATAGTTACTACCACATTACCTAATTTACCCGACCAACTCGTCATGAGCATTCCCGAAATCAACACAAACATGACTACTGACTTGAGTTAACCACAAAACAGCATCAAGTTTTAAATCCACTTGTAGCTCACGGATTATTTGAATGCGGGTTATGTTTTGTTGTAATTGAGTGTACGGAAATAGTATTACGTCTTGACATCTTACCATCTTACGATATTCAAAGAGTCAACCACGAAAACATTGTCAAGTAAATCCGTTACCCGACCAACTCAAACAGTATCAGTACGAAAAACAGCCAAACATACACGAGTCCATACAATCACTAAAACCTAAAATCCATAACAAGTTCGGTTGTATTCATATCCCTACACATCTTTTTTTTTATTCAACTTGAAAAGTCGTTACTATTCTGTAAGATAGAGGAATTACTACGCGGTATATTCTGCAAGACAAACTAATTACTACTCGGTATATTTTGTAAGACAAAAGTAATTACTACTCGGTGCGCGCAACTTGAGATTAACATATGTTTTGAGTATACGAGATTTCTAAGTCCGAGCAACGTAGTTGAGAATTCATTTCTTACAATCGAACGCAGGTGTTATATTGAATATTATCATGATGTAATCATAAGGATTGATACTTTAGTTTGACATACGAGATTTTGTAATAGTCGATCATGACTTGATTATTGAATCATGACGTAATTACACCGGTGTTGGTTATTGTGATATCAACAAACTTTTCAGGGATATTTTTAATTAACGCATCGATTTGTAAAACGAGGACTTGCATGTGCGAAATGTTTTTGATCGGGAAATTAGTCCAGGATCGTTCGAATCGTGTGATCAATATTTAATCCTTTCACACCCACCATTGTACGTGCTAAATGTAAAAAAAAAACATTGTGAAGTCTATAGATCTACACTTCAAGGTTTTGATCAGCACAGAAGCAATTGTAATATCTTTACCGATGCGTCCTATTCCACAGACTTGGTTAATACAAACTCATATCAATAATAAAATCACAGTATGTGCTACACTGAAATCTACAGAAAATGTCTTTGTATTGCTGCTCATAGTAGTGATATCGATTTTAACCTCCAGCATAATTGTCATCATCTAACCAAACTACTGAAATTCGTTGTCAATTTGTCTGATGTTCACTGAATGCATACTAGAACTATTTGCGCAACACACACGATCAGAGAAATTGGAAATTTTCCCATCGTCATTCGTCGAAGTAAATGTCGTCACAATACTCAATCACTAAAAAAACGATATACTTGTATGTGATTGAATCACCGGTAATTAACTAGCTAAATCAAACCCCTAAGAAATTTCACTCACTCATTAGGTATGAAACAGCGTCGCTTAATCGGTCTATATCGTTTTTCTAAAGGTAAATCATATCCATCCAATAGAAAACAATTTCCACTCACTTGATTAATGAAACCGAGATCGACATTCGATATTTTGTTTGCGGGAAATACTTTGCAATAAACACACTGGAGTGTTTGAGCTTTAACATCGTCAAGCTGTCATTTGCATCGTTTAATTAACCAACATTTAGCGATTGGTGAACATACCAAACGATACACATCCATCTCCGAAATACTGCATTAATCGTAATTTGCATCATCGTGATAATCGAAGTACATTTCTTTCGAATTCGTAACAACCGGCGTTTCTACGACATGATAAATTTTTGACAAGTTATGCTTAGAAGATTGGTTGCATATCGCGAAAAATAATATACCACTCATATTGATACTGTTACTCCATTGATCGATATTTTCAAACGAGTAAAATTTATTACTTGAGTTTCTCCGCTTAATGTAAATGCAAACTCAGCCGTCTTTTAACATCACAAAGGCATTGATAAAAAGTAGACAATCAAACGCTACAAGTTTAACTTTTGTAGGTTGTGTATGATTAACCCACGCAACTCATTTCTTACCAAAAGTAGATGAAATATATTCATGGTACACGAAAATACTCGACATTCCCATGCTACGAACCTGTACAATGATTGGTGACGCTTTCAAAACTGTTTCGATACCTCAAGGCCTTTATTGTCTGAATGGATGTTCATGTATCTTAATAATCAAATAGTTCAACACAGAACTAGTACGAACAGAAACACCAGAGTTGTTTACACAAAAGTTTGTATGTGTACAGTATGCGAATACCATGTGCAAGTCCAGCACAATTGTGGTATCCACCCGAGTTTAGTTAACACAATTTACGACACCGAGGTCGCGTCATCTTTCGTAAAACAACAAACCAACCAAGCCTTCAGGATATGTCCATGTCATAGCAATAAATCAGCTACTCCAACAACAGAGTACATATGTTTTTAGTTACGGTGCTTACATCTTACACACAAATCAATCTACTTTGCTAACGAAAAGTGCTGAGTCATCACATGATTGCCCTCACAACAAAACAGCTAGAAGATATTATCATACAAAAATATTCCTAACCCTTTGCCCACCAGTGACAAATCATACAACAAACATTTTTTTTTTGTGAGTCGAATTGTTGTTCAGTGTCAAGTCTACCTGTTGAAACGTACATTAAAACAACACAGTCACAATTCAATTAAAACCACGAATCTATTTTCATTTCGTCACATACAGAAAAATAAATTTTCTTTCCCCAACACATACTTGTAACCAATCGCTTTCATTAAACACACAACTTCATAAAAGTATTTACTTTCTACAACATAGACATTCCGATGTAGTCAAGAAATATTTTTATTATTCAAAATCATCGATTTCTGTTCACGGCGTTAGTGTGTGCATGTCATAGCGGCGGGCCCCGTATTAAAACGGACACGACACGACTGAATGTAAGGGGGTAGTCTATCGCATCGATTTACATGTGGTCTTCGCTACGGTTTCAAAAAACGAATCATCCATTTTGCATTGATCGAGACCGAGCGAACCAGTTACATGTATTCGCGGTAATGATTTTGTTTGTCATATGCGAATGGTAGGGTTGCTACTCTGACAAATCAACATACAACAATCTTCTGACGATCATAATAGCAATTTCATTTTCCGCCCCTTCATAATTGTATACGCACGAAAAGTATATTGTACAACTCGGCAACTACGTTTAACAAGACCAATCACACTACCAGCGTTGAACACAAGATACCTACCCAAGTCAAAAATATCATACTGGTTTGGACAACTGACGTTTACCTGTGTAAAATTATCATTTTCACTTGGAGGTCCACCGTTACCTAATTAAAATACCATTATCCTTTGGGGATTTATCGTTAACCCAGTGTAACAAACCCCTTTTCACTTGGAAATATATTTTTTCCCAGAGTAAGAAACCTTTTTCACTTGGAAATCTATTTTTTCCCTGGGGAACAAACCTTTTTCACTTGGAAATATATTTTTTCCCCGGGTAACAAACCTTTTTCGCTTGGAAATATATTTTTCCCTGGGTTACAAACCTTTTTCACTTGGTGGTCCGTCGTTTACCTGAGTAAAAATATCATTTTCCTTTGGGGGATCTGGCGTTTACCCAGTGTAACAATACATTTTCTCTTGGTCATCTAGCTTTTCCTAGAGTAACAAAACCATTTTCATTTTGAAATCTGACAAACACACCTGACAATTTGATATTTTTGTATATTGTTACAACGGATAGCGACAAAATATACACCAACAACAACTCCAATACAGTTCTGTAATCACATATTCACTTGTGCTGATGCAACCCATCAAAATCATCGGTTACCCACATGCAATGTGCTGTTGTACATCGACGTTTATGTTTTTGGAAAATTGGACAATAGGCTTCGATAGTTCTGCGATGTCCGGGCTCGTGCTTTGGATTTTCCAGAGTCAAAATGTCTGAATAAAACACCTCCTTGACGATGGTTGGTATGTGGATAACGGTGTTCGGAAAACGATTGGATTTATGTCACCCATCGCGATAACAAATTCCAGGTCGAGTTTTCCTCCCGCATGTTTACTATATTGTGTCTTTATTGGTCAATGTATGTCTCGAGATTCAGTTTGAAATCGGAAACCCTGATAAAGTATGTAACCGGATCCGGATATCAACTCTGAATCGATAAACCAATGAACAATACTCAAAGTAAACATGTTACACCCTGTGTTTCCACGAAAAAATATCATCCAGACATACGTCGCGCTTGTTTGCCCACATCAGTATACGCGTAAATGGAGGTGTGTGACATTGCATGCAATGTGTTGGTATACAAACATCGATCCACAGACATTATCATAGCCGGTAGTTTTGATGTAGATCGAATGTCATCACACCCGATAACAATACCAATAAGCCACATTGCAATGACTCTGAGTCCGCGCTATTACATCGATATTTCGGCACCGTTCACTGATTTACTCGATGGTGTTATCGTGTTGTAACATTACAAGATAGTAATGATCCTATCTCCGGACAGACCACCCAGACCAATTGGATACATCGGTCAATATCCGTCGTGTTGTCGACACCGAAGTTTTCTGCTGAGACTGCAGCGTTTGAACAAGGTGAACTATCGAAGTACGGTGCTCGAAATGATTGCGATCAGTCTTTCAGTCACGATCAATGGATGTCGCTACTCCCACATAACGACTCCAGATAAATATCGTGAACAGTGATTCTACAAATCTCGGACTGATACTGTGATCCAATAAGGTATGTTTCTGTGGAATGAAGACTGTGATCGTGCACCACAATAGAACACTACCTTTCGTGATTTCACACGCAATCATAAAACACACTTTCGTAAGGGTCCAGTTCGTCCGGTGACATTTCGAAACGGTCATCACCACAAGAGATCGAGGTCGCTCTCGTCATATCGAAGAACATTTTGAAACGGCATCACCACAAGGCTATTGACGCTGCTCTCAGTTTGCCATATCGGTAGCATTTTGAAACGACATCGTTACAAGTCTATTGACGTCGATTCTGTTGGTCATGTCAATCCGTTTCACGATCCACCGTTTTTCAACTCCCGCACGATAGTGTTACGACACAGACAAGATGCATCGGTGGAAATAATAAAACACGGAAGGCACACTTTGGTGCTATTTGACATGGATTTTACACCCGATGAACCTCACATTCGAGCGATGCATTGGAATGACCCTTATTATTATTGACGTAGAAGGAACAGAAATGTATCGATTTATTGGTTTCGTACATATCCAACAAAAATCTGGGTATATGATTGTGCACGGTGAATGTCTGTGAACGCTCTATTGGTATATGCTGTATAGTTCACTTTCACCGTCGTGCGAATAACCATATATTGGTCCCATGTTTGTGTGTCTGTATGTCATGCTTCAGATTGACTCAGAGTCATTGCAATGTGGCTTATTGGTATTGTTATCGGGTGTGATGACATTCGATCTACATCAAAACTACCGGCTATGACAATGTCTGTGGATCGATGTTTGTATACCAACACATTGCATGCAATGTCACACACCTCCATTTACGCGTATACTGATGTGGGCAAACAAGCGCGACGTATGTCTGGATGATATTTTTTCGTGGAAACACAGGGTGTAACATGTTTACTTTGAGTATTGTTCATTGGTTTATCGATTCAGAGTTGATATCCGGATCCGGTTACATACTTTATCAGGGTTTCCGATTTCAAACTGAATCTCGAGACATACATTGACCAATAAAGACACAATATAGTAAACATGCGGGAGGAAAACTCGACCTGGAATTTGTTATCGCGATGGGTGACATAAATCCAATCGTTTTCCGAACACCGTTATCCACATACCAACCATCGTCAAGGAGGTGTTTTATTCAGACATTTTGACTCTGGAAAATCCAAAGCACGAGCCCGGACATCGCAGAACTATCGAAGCCTATTGTCCAATTTTCCAAAAACATAAACGTCGATGTACAACAGCACATTGCATGTGGGTAACCGATGATTTTGATGGGTTGCATCAGCACAAGTGAATATGTGATTACAGAAATGTATTGGAGTTGTTGTTGGTGTATATTTTGTCGCTATCCGTTGTAACAATATACAAAAATATCAAATTGTCAGGTGTGTTTGTCAGATTTCAAAATGAAAATGGTTTTGTTACTCTAGGAAAAGCTAGATGACCAAGAGAAAATGTATTGTTACACTGGGTAAACGCCAGATCCCCCAAAGGAAAATGATATTTTTACTCAGGTAAACGACGGACCACCAAGTGAAAAAGGTTTGTAACCCAGGGAAAAATATATTTCCAAGCGAAAAAGGTTTGTTACCCGGGGAAAAAATATATTTCCAAGTGAAAAAGGTTTGTTCCCCAGGGAAAAAATAGATTTCCAAGTGAAAAAGGTTTCTTACTCTGGGAAAAAATATATTTCCAAGTGAAAAGGGGTTTGTTACACTGGGTTAACGATAAATCCCCAAAGGATAATGGTATTTTAGTTAGGTAACGGTGGACCTCCAAGTGAAAATGATAATTTTACACAGGTAAACGTCAGTTGTCCAAACCAGTATGATATTTTTGACTTGGGTAGGTATCTTGTGTTCAACGCTGGTAGTGTGATTGGTCTTGTTAAACGTAGTTGCCGAGTTGTACAATATACTTTTCGTGCGTATACAATTATGAAGGGGCGGAAAATGAAATTGCTATTATGATCGTCAGAAGATTGTTGTATGTTGATTTGTCAGAGTAGCAACCCTACCATTCGCATATGACAAACAAAATCATTACCGCGAATACATGTAACTGGTTCGCTCGGTCTCGATCAATGCAAAATGGATGATTCGTTTTTTGAAACCGTAGCGAAGACCACATGTAAATCGATGCGATAGACTACCCCCTTACATTCAGTCGTGTCGTGTCCGTTTTAATACGGGGCCCGCCGCTATGACATGCACACACTAACGCCGTGAACAGAAATCGATGATTTTGAATAATAAAAATATTTCTTGACTACATCGGAATGTCTATGTTGTAGAAAGTAAATACTTTTATGAAGTTGTGTGTTTAATGAAAGCGATTGGTTACAAGTATGTGTTGGGGAAAGAAAATTTATTTTTCTGTATGTGACGAAATGAAAATAGATTCGTGGTTTTAATTGAATTGTGACTGTGTTGTTTTAATGTACGTTTCAACAGGTAGACTTGACACTGAACAACAATTCGACTCACAAAAAAAAATGTTTGTTGTATGATTTGTCACTGGTGGGCAAAGGGTTAGGAATATTTTTGTATGATAATATCTTCTAGCTGTTTTGTTGTGAGGGCAATCATGTGATGACTCAGCACTTTTCGTTAGCAAAGTAGATTGATTTGTGTGTAAGATGTAAGCACCGTAACTAAAAACATATGTACTCTGTTGTTGGAGTAGCTGATTTATTGCTATGACATGGACATATCCTGAAGGCTTGGTTGGTTTGTTGTTTTACGAAAGATGACGCGACCTCGGTGTCGTAAATTGTGTTAACTAAACTCGGGTGGATACCACAATTGTGCTGGACTTGCACATGGTATTCGCATACTGTACACATACAAACTTTTGTGTAAACAACTCTGGTGTTTCTGTTCGTACTAGTTCTGTGTTGAACTATTTGATTATTAAGATACATGAACATCCATTCAGACAATAAAGGCCTTGAGGTATCGAAACAGTTTTGAAAGCGTCACCAATCATTGTACAGGTTCGTAGCATGGGAATGTCGAGTATTTTCGTGTACCATGAATATATTTCATCTACTTTTGGTAAGAAATGAGTTGCGTGGGTTAATCATACACAACCTACAAAAGTTAAACTTGTAGCGTTTGATTGTCTACTTTTTATCAATGCCTTTGTGATGTTAAAAGACGGCTGAGTTTGCATTTACATTAAGCGGAGAAACTCAAGTAATAAATTTTACTCGTTTGAAAATATCGATCAATGGAGTAACAGTATCAATATGAGTGGTATATTATTTTTCGCGATATGCAACCAATCTTCTAAGCATAACTTGTCAAAAATTTATCATGTCGTAGAAACGCCGGTTGTTACGAATTCGAAAGAAATGTACTTCGATTATCACGATGATGCAAATTACGATTAATGCAGTATTTCGGAGATGGATGTGTATCGTTTGGTATGTTCACCAATCGCTAAATGTTGGTTAATTAAACGATGCAAATGACAGCTTGACGATGTTAAAGCTCAAACACTCCAGTGTGTTTATTGCAAAGTATTTCCCGCAAACAAAATATCGAATGTCGATCTCGGTTTCATTAATCAAGTGAGTGGAAATTGTTTTCTATTGGATGGATATGATTTACCTTTAGAAAAACGATATAGACCGATTAAGCGACGCTGTTTCATACCTAATGAGTGAGTGAAATTTCTTAGGGGTTTGATTTAGCTAGTTAATTACCGGTGATTCAATCACATACAAGTATATCGTTTTTTTAGTGATTGAGTATTGTGACGACATTTACTTCGACGAATGACGATGGGAAAATTTCCAATTTCTCTGATCGTGTGTGTTGCGCAAATAGTTCTAGTATGCATTCAGTGAACATCAGACAAATTGACAACGAATTTCAGTAGTTTGGTTAGATGATGACAATTATGCTGGAGGTTAAAATCGATATCACTACTATGAGCAGCAATACAAAGACATTTTCTGTAGATTTCAGTGTAGCACATACTGTGATTTTATTATTGATATGAGTTTGTATTAACCAAGTCTGTGGAATAGGACGCATCGGTAAAGATATTACAATTGCTTCTGTGCTGATCAAAACCTTGAAGTGTAGATCTATAGACTTCACAATGTTTTTTTTTTACATTTAGCACGTACAATGGTGGGTGTGAAAGGATTAAATATTGATCACACGATTCGAACGATCCTGGACTAATTTCCCGATCAAAAACATTTCGCACATGCAAGTCCTCGTTTTACAAATCGATGCGTTAATTAAAAATATCCCTGAAAAGTTTGTTGATATCACAATAACCAACACCGGTGTAATTACGTCATGATTCAATAATCAAGTCATGATCGACTATTACAAAATCTCGTATGTCAAACTAAAGTATCAATCCTTATGATTACATCATGATAATATTCAATATAACACCTGCGTTCGATTGTAAGAAATGAATTCTCAACTACGTTGCTCGGACTTAGAAATCTCGTATACTCAAAACATATGTTAATCTCAAGTTGCGCGCACCGAGTAGTAATTACTTTTGTCTTACAAAATATACCGAGTAGTAATTAGTTTGTCTTGCAGAATATACCGCGTAGTAATTCCTCTATCTTACAGAATAGTAACGACTTTTCAAGTTGAATAAAAAAAAAGATGTGTAGGGATATGAATACAACCGAACTTGTTATGGATTTTAGGTTTTAGTGATTGTATGGACTCGTGTATGTTTGGCTGTTTTTCGTACTGATACTGTTTGAGTTGGTCGGGTAATGGATTTACTTGACAATGTTTTCGTGGTTGACTCTTTGAATATCGTAAGATGGTAAGATGTCAAGACGTAATACTATTTCCGTACACTCAATTACAACAAAACATAACCCGCATTCAAATAATCCGTGAGCTACAAGTGGATTTAAAACTTGATGCTGTTTTGTGGTTAACTCAAGTCAGTAGTCATGTTTGTGTTGATTTCGGGAATGCTCATGACGAGTTGGTCGGGTAAATTAGGTAATGTGGTAGTAACTATGATCTTACCGAGTTGCTGAGATTCAAATATCTTTTACGCTGTAATATACGGATTTAATTGTGATAAATTATTTCTCAGTTATTGTTCAGACATTCAAATCTCGTATACTCAAAATATAATATGTCCAAGTCAAAACGTATATGCACCGATTAGTAAATACTTTGTCTTCAGAATAGTAACAACCTTTACAATCGAATAAAAAAAGACCGAGCATACGAATACAACCAGGATGAATTAATTCAAATTCATGAGTTGCAGTGATATAATCAAGTAATTGAAAACTAGATTTTTAACAATTGGTAATGTTGTGAATAATTCTTTTGAGTATGGTAAGATGTAAAAATATCTCTTTGACAAACGGAAAGCCAGACCGTGAATAGAGTTGTAATGTTTCATTACTTGTTTCAAATCAATGTGTGTATAATATCGAAACGGGACTGTGGGGAAGTTGGTAGTCATGTTTGTCAATCCTATTTCAATTCACACTATGTCAAAGTCCAAATATTTCATTTTGGATTATCTGGATTTAGCTTTAGTATACCCCGCGAATGGATTCCGACACCGTACTATAACGTTTTTGATAATAAAGACTCGAGGATTTTCAATCAACAATACTGGAATTTTTTGATAGTGTTAGAGCTGGCAAATGATTAATTGCGTGTTTTTGTTAAGAGTTTGATTTCGTGTTGATAAAGACAATAACTGTATAATACACATACTTGTGATTCTTGATTCTTGTAGAGTTATAGTTGTATTGATTCTATAAGTGCGAAAACAGCGGCGCGGAATGTGCGAATAATTCGATGCGGCTGAAAGTCGGCGTCAGTAATATTCGGTTACGGTCGAATCAAAAGATTTCTCAAAATAATTAGAATTGTACCGAATTAACACATTCAGATACGAATCAACTTGGTTTGTGCAGTAAGTTTCATTTCAAGTTGACAAATTGACACATTACTTGTATATTCACATGATTCTTATCATACAACTAAAGTCAACCACGTTCCGAAGTGTCAAAACATATAGCAAGCACCAGAAAGTGTCAAATTGTTGGTTTTCGAATCACCGTCTGCGACGGCTCTGTGACAAACTAATTACCGAAATATTACCTTGTGAGCGATCGGTATGTCTTTAACACCAAGTCACTAAAATGGTTATGCCCGAGACATTATCTTGTCAGGGATCGCGGGGTTTTGCAAACTATTTCACACATTTTTGAAGTGTTAGTTTGTGAACGCGGTTATTTGTTGATCGCTTTTCGTGTCGCTGCTGAATACTGAATACTCCTGAATGTAATAGTGCTGACTGGATTAGTGTAATAATCGATAGTAGCACGCGGCTGGCCGTGAAACAATTCCACACACAGGTCATTCGAAATATAGGTCGCACTGCTTAATCCTCACAACAAGCCGCGTTTCCGTTTGTGCGGCACGATATACACATTAACAAAGATTCATTCACATGACTATTTACTTGATACATATTCAACACCGGTCGAGAGATGTATATACCCGAAAGTACGAATCACCGCCACACCCATAAGAACGCATGGCGAATCACCAACACAACCTATACGCGAAAGCACGACATGCGAAAGTACGACGTGCGAGAGATGCCTATACCCGAAAGGGCGATGTGCCACCACGAGTTTTCCATGCGATGTGCGAGAGATGCCTATACCCGAAAGTGCGACATGCGAGCGCACCCATAAGAACCAATGGCGATGTGCGAGTCTCGCCGGGGGTGTATCTGTTATTCGACACTTATTACACTTATCACGAAATTATAGTGAGAACATAAAGCATCAAGTTGTTGTTTTCGAATTTTGATGCCGAGGTGATAAATTTACGCATTCAATTATAATTCAACTTCGGTTGTGTATTGAGTGATAGATCGATATGCCGGAAGTGGTATCTTGTGAGCGATCGTAGGATTTTACAAATATTTCACATCTTTTTGAAGTGTTAGTTTGCGAACGCGGTTATTGTTGATATTCGAATCGCCGTCTACGCCGGCTCTGTGGTAAACTAATTACCAAAATATTACCTTGGAAGTGATTCCTAGATTTAGCAAACCATTTCGCACTGACTGGTCTAGTGTAATAATCGATAGTAGCACACGACTGCACGGAAACAATTCAGCGCGCAGGTCATTTGAAATATAGGTCGCACTGCGTAATAATCCTCTTACAAGCCGCGTTTCCGTTTGTGCGGTTATTGTTGGTGACTATTCAACACCACGCGAGAGATGCCTGAAAGTGCGAATCACGACCGCACCCATAAGAACACATGGCGAATCACCACAGATCCCGTAAGAATACACGACAGGCGAATCACCGCCACCGCCTATAGCAAAAAAGGCGAGTCACCACCCCGGGTTTTCACGGCACGTCATCACCGCAGCCTATACCGGAAAGGGTACCATCATCACCGCATCCATAAGAACACATGGCACCTCACCACCGAGAAGGGGTCTAAAAGGGTGCCATCACCACCACGAGTTTTCAGGCACCTCACCGCCGCAGCCTATACCGGAAAGGGTACCATCATCACCGCATCCATAAGAACACATGGCACCTCACCGCCGAGAGGGGGTCTAAAAGGGTGCCATCACCACCCCCGGTTTTCAGGCACCTCACCACCCCGCCCATAAGAACCCCACGCTAGTTCGCGAGCGATCGTATATACTACTAACGTCCACTTGTATGAATATAACTTTATTAGTTACACGAGATTTCGGAGATCTGCTCCTTTATCATTCGTTGAAGCGAAAATCAATATACATGTAAAATTGTACATACATACTTACGCGATCACCGTCTTCTAGATCAGAGTTCTCAAACACGTGGCCCGGACGGCATTTTGGATTTCGAAGTATTCGACAACATTTACCTACGAATTTTTTTTTAATTTGAGAACTTGAAATTCGCTCTAAAACTACTCCAGATGCGTGAAACTACTCATCAAACTTCACAATTACATCACTATCAAAAGTTACGACGCAGTGGAAGAGTACCTATTACGTGACATTACTTGTTTATGATGGTTAAACATGACCCGTAGATGATTCGTACTAAGAATTGTGATCTGGATTTGGGCGCGACCTTTCGTAGAATTACTCGAACTCGGACTCAATGGGTGATATGCTCCAATGCTCTGATATCAGATCAATCTTTGTAAAATTCTAAAATTCTACCTATAATTGCGGCACGTCAAATGTCCGCTAGCTGCAAAATTATAACGCGACAGCTTTAACGATGTCCTGAAGCATTTGTACTCTCGCATGATGTCTATAACTAATTTTTATACTAACTATGTCAAGTACAGCAACAATTTTATTCAAGTATCTAAAAATTTTTTTTTTCGTGCCAGGCGTGAATTCACAATAGTAAATTGCATTTTTACAATGCGTGTGAAAAGTCAGTCTGCAAGGTCCCGCCAAATAAGGCCTACTTGGAAATGTATTGAATTCCCCTATTATTGGTGCTGCGGCCCGCGATGCCATAAAAATAGGAAATTGGCCCGCGAGCACATTTGAGTTTGAGACCTCTGTTCTAGATCCATTTATTTGTGTAGTGCGTGAAAAACACGTGATGCGTCACACTTCTTCGTCCATATCATGTAGCAGCACGGACTCTGTCTGAATGCCACTTACAACACTTGTATAAAACCGAAGGCTATGCTTGTCAAGACTCGTGTGTATTGGGCCACCGTTACTATGCTGCGCAAGTTCCATCGGATCTGATGGGAATTGCACTAAAGAGGTCGATTCGAGAAACTGGATCGAGCTAGTGCGTTAGTGAAGGAATCGTTCCAGAAATTTTGGAACGGGTTAAGCATCGAAGACGTGCAGCTGTGACACTATAAAAATTTATTGATTCGCTTAGCGCGAAATGAGTGTTATTTCAATTATCTTCACGGTGCAGCTCCGTTAAGGTGTTTTTTAAAAATGCATGCGACCAAATATTGTTTCGCAAATAAATCTTTAATTTGAGACCGCATCATGGTGCAGCGCCTCTTTAAGTGCTATTACAATAGTTCATTTAGTTGTCGTGTCGGCAGGAGATGCACTGTCTTTCCCTCTTCCCTGATAATTGGTTCCCGAATTAGCGCATCAATCCCATATGGGTGTCGCTCAGTGTTCAAAGTTTTGTGGTCTAGCCTAGCTTACACATTGTGCGAAAACGGAACTTAGATCAATCAAAGACGTAAGACATGATTTTCAGATAAAGATTAAGATATCATTTTTGCGTTTGTTATATTCAACAACTTTTGTGGTACATTATTAGCATTATATTTCATCGCTTCATCAGCAAACGTCCATTCAATCCTCTGCGATTCCGTTCAAATGAAATGCAAATTTCTTGTGCAATATTCACGTCATGCTTATTGGCGACGATCCTGGCCAATGAACAAGAGTAAATCCTCTGCAAAGCCCGGCCAGGCTGTCAGTTGGCGAAATGCGATCCGGAACTTCCGTTGCAAAGTTTAAACAGGAATGAATATCCTATTTCTTGTGTCAAGACGTCCCCGCAAGGTAACTCAGTCGACGAAAAAATGGACGAATTGGCACGGCAACTTCAAAGTTTGCAATCAGGTATTCATGGATAGCAGTGTTTCACCATCTCCGACGTCGTATTTTTGCTCTCATCCATTTCGAAACATGTTATTTCTCCTTATTTGACAGCAACAAAATGCAATATCAGAAGTGATAGAATTTCGAAATATCATGTAATTAATGTGTTGCGCAGTAAACCTCTGTAAAAAACTCCCTTGTTTTCACTCTACAAGAAAGTTGTATTTGCGTGTATACTATAACCTGCATGCCATTTTGTACGCGGATTGTGTGCAGTGTGCAAAAAGTAGGCCGGGGTCGGGATTAACTTAATGTTATATTACAACCTACTGTGTGAAATGCTGTAGCGTCGTACATTAATAAAACGCTAGACCTACTTATATTTAGATCGATCATTTCTTGTGTGCGCAATCTACCTAACGAGAAACTCATAATAACACGTTAGGGGTTTATTTGAGTTACGCGGATGTCATTCGTAACAATACCGATTGCAGTTCGCTTACGGAAAGCTTTGGACATTTATCATTTCATTTTAGTGGCAGTTTATTGCAGACATGGGGTAATCGCGATTAGCAGTCGTAATCGATTACGACAATTACAGTATTTTGAAGTAATCGTAATCGCAATCGATTACATTCGAAAAAAATCCGGAGTAATCGTAATCGTTATCTACTACTTCCCATATCTAATCGATTTCTTTGCGAAAGAACGATTACTTTTTATTTGTACAAATACTAATACATAAACTGAACATTCGTGAACAAGGAAGAGATATTATACCAGGTCAGTGATAGGACAAACGTCTGATTTTCGAACGCCACTGCTCATTATTACGTCAGAAGTATGAGCTTCGCTCGTCATTACGTAAGAAGTATCCAAACATTGTAACTAGATTTATTCGATGTACATTGTAGAGCAGAGGTCTCAAACACGCGGCCCGCGGCCCGCATGCGGCCTGCCAGAGCATTTTGTGCGGCCCGCGACGACATTTTAGATTTTTATTAATTTGACAATATATAAGTGTCACATATATCATTTCAGAATATAAAGTGAAAATTCCCTCTTAAATTGCTCCGAAAGCCTTAAACTATTCATCAAACTTCACTCTAACATCAATTGCATACGCTATACCATGCAGTGGAAGATTCTCTATTTCGCCACATTTCCAATTCATGATGACAAAACCTGAGCCTTAGACGATTCGTGACTGAAATTTGTGAGTTGGACTTGGACGCGACCTTTCTTAGAATTACTCAGACTCGGGCTAACTCGATGGCAAAATGAAAATGACTCGAGTGGACTTGGAGTTACTTGGAATGCCGTGAATTTGTTAAAACCATGAACGCAATAAACTAATCGCGTATCAGGGGAATAGTAATAAATCAGAAGGTTGCAGCTTCGTATTTCGCTAACTAAGCAAATTGTTATGGCAACCATTGGCAATCTGTTAGTTCCTTCTTTGGTCGCTAAACCATGTTATTAAGGCCTCTTAGAGGTACCGAGTATCGTAGTGGTACGCTCCAACGATCTAACAGCAATGGGCCGTTCGGCGTTCCGACATTTCAATCATAGAACACATTCATTATTATATTTGTATTATAATTATATTTTTTTCTGGTCCTATATTTGAAGATATTTGGCCATGAGATTAATAGCCTACTTATCAGAAGTATAACCGAATCCTGGATTGGAATTAAAATGTTCAACTTAAAAATGTTTTGATATCCAATCAGTCTCTATTATCAATCTGTTAAATTCAAAATATTCTTAGTAGCTGAAAAATAATAACCTTATGTCTTTTATGATGGCACCATACATTTGTCCGCCCATATGGTGTTTATATCTTATATTTAATATATATCAAGTACAACAACAATTCTATTCAAATAGTTATAAATGTGATGATTCTTTTCGTGCCAGACCTAAATTGATACAAGAGTAAATCACATTTTGACGATGTGTGTTCACTGTCAGTCTGCTGGATCGGCTCACTTTCAATAGGACAATTCATTCCCTCCAAATAAGGCCTACTTCGGAAGACACAGAATACCCCTATAAATGCTGCGGCCCGCGGCGTCGTCAAAACTGGAAAACTGGCCCGCGAACACATTTGAGTTTGAGACCTCTGTTGTAGAGTGAACACCCGCCATGCTGTAATCAGGTCATCAGTATAATCCAGAAGTCACTACCTCTCGCAGCAGGATAATAATCACCACCATGGCTAGTTTAAAATAGCAAGATATACATCGATGTTTGGGTATGCTTAGTTGCTGCTTGGTGATCAGTAGGCCTATGTTGTACGTGCGTACGCACACCGGACAAAGATTTGACATTTTGTACTCGTCAAATAAAACATTACGATTTCTTCAATGAAGCATTAGAAATCAACAGCTGCTGATATATATGATAACCGAGCCGTTCTTTGCCGTTTCTCGTAACGGCAGTTTGCAGTATCTGTGCTAAGTGGAAGGCAAAATATTATGTTCGCTTTATCTTATTCTCATATGAATCTGCTTGAAACGGGCGTCAATCGTTATTTCGCAATACTTTACTCAACATTTGGACCTGCCGCCATAGCCATCCACGTACATAACATGTCAGCGTGAGATGTAGCTAGAATCAGGATCAAAACAGCAATTCGTCCTCCACTCCAAACGTTGGACTTGGGCCCTCATAGGGCGGTCAATTTTCAAGTTGAAGACTGAATCTCGTCAATAATATTAGTTATTGCATTATGTTACAATTGATTTTTAATCCGCTCTCACCCCGATGGTCAGATTTACCTGTAGAGCTGAGGGCATGTAATTCATAATCATAATATCTGGTATGTTGTTATAATTGCTTTATTGCATCTGTTAATTCGTGACCTACGATATGTTATATAATCAAAAGATATTGTAGCCGTCCAAACGTAGCAGACTAGAAGAACAACTTTTGTGAGACTCGCACACAAATCGGCACATTTAAAAATCAAGAAACCTTGAGTCATTTAAATCGCGAAGCTCGAAAATCAAGCTAATTAAATCTCTCAAAAATACTCTTATAATTTATGTTGGTTTACGAAATATTTTTGCGTACCTTCGAGCTCGCTCACCGCCCTATTACGGAGTTTAGGATGCGGTAGTTATAGACTTGGCAAGAATGCAAATCGTTGGGTGCGATAAATCGTTCCCTATAAAGTTGGGTAATGGTTACACATTATGACGTACCAAGCAAATGATGCGTCATTTATAAAGAAAGTTGTTATCCCTCTCATATCAGGCCATTCATCGCAATCCATATATATCTTCTAAGATTAGTTATGAGAAGCAAAATAAATGTAATCGCGAGTAATCGTGATTACTTTTCGAATGTAATCGTAATCGTAATCGACTACTTCCTGATTTTGCTGTAATCGTAATCGTAATCGCGTGACTCTGAAGTAATCGTAATCGTAATCGATTACATTCGTGAAGTAATCACCCCATGTCTGGTTTGTTGTATTTATATCGCTGATAAAATACCGCGTTCATCTCTAATATGGTCTGCTGGAGTTTAAGTGACTATTTGAGCTTTGTATTTCAGAGTGGATCGAGATTAAGCCTTTGCTAACCGAGATAAAGCCGTTGCTAGCTGGGATGAAAACGAAAGAAGCAGTAGAACCAACAAGTTTACCAACAGCAACAAAAGCAACAAAAATAACAGCAGGTTGAAATTTAGTTGTAGATTGACTGTGCGGCCCATATTTTGATAGTATTACGGCGTTGTTCCAGTGTATACATGGTAAGTATGGAAATGAGCACCACCATTAAAGTACTCGAATCTGACTTGGGTATTCAAATGATTCGAGTGTCGAGTAGTTCGAGATGATTTTTCCTGGTACTGAAATTATGTGCTCCATACGACTAAGCGTTAATTCATAAACGAAAATTATAGTTTCGATACTATTTTCCGCGTAGGATGTCTAAAACCCCCGATTAATTGCAGCAAACGAAATATGTAGTACAAGGCTAAGCATCCTTGCCACAAAGTGCAGGGCAATTGGTATGCTCGAAAATTACCAAATATACTTCAATATGATGTAAAACTGGTAATATAATCATTGTTGTCATATAGAAGATACATAATTGGCATTTTAATACCGTTCACGCTGTTGTGACGTCATACTGAATGGTACTTGAATGCTCGACTTGACTAATATTCGATTCAGATTAAAATGAATCATGTACTCGATCTTACCCAGACCTCATCTCATAAAGAATGTTTTGATGGTGAAGTTGTTTTGAGATTAAACCCAGACTCTTGGCAATCGCTTTATTAAAAATAAATCAACGTTCAGATTCGCGCTGGTACGATTGTGAGTTATGTCATAATAAAGGCATTACACCACCGCACTGATTCAACTCGCCACACCAAAGAAAATGAGAGATGCGAATGAATTATTTCCGTAACTGACATACTTTGAACATGCAGCTTTGGTGAATGGAATTGCCCTGGAGCCATATGTTTGACCTCCCGTATGGTTTATCCGTAATAACTGAGCTCGTCACGAATTAGTTCATTCGGCACTGGTAACGAAATCGAGCATCGATTCTTTGCAAGTATACTAGAATCCTTACCGAATAATATAGATAATGATTCCAGAATTTCCATTCTATCGCCTGATAATTCATTCCAGGTTCAATTATACGTTGTATTTTTCTTCGGTTCTATATCTGTGTCTGTCTGTACCAGTGTTGGCATCAAGTCACTACGTCCGAGTCATTGCAAAATTTACCTCTAATCAAGTCAAGTTACTCGTTATTTGAAGATAACTAGGGTCTAGGCAAGTCATTCGATGTTTGACGGTGACTCGAATCAAGTCAGGCCAAGCCAAGTAAAATCCGAAAGTGATGCCAATTTTGGAAGAACGAGGCATGATTCAAGTAATTGTATTATGCAAGATGATTGAAGTACAGTCTGTGTGGCTACTAGTTCTGAATCGAGTGACGTATATCGAGTTAATTATACCTTCAACGTTGGGTTGTTTGGTCTCATACACGTAGTACTGTTAACTACGTCGGTAACAGCCCAATAGATGATAAGCCCCAAATTATTTCGTGAATTAGCCTAAACTTTACAGTATTTTTGAAAATTTATGCAACGTTTTCAAAAGATTTTCGTCTCGGTAGCGCTTCAATTCTGTCAAATTTCTAGATTATTGGGTGCCCTTCCCCAAGAAAGAAATACGCAAGATTTATAGAAATGAGCATTTATGCGTCGACCATTACCGAGCCACGACGAACCAAGACATATGAAGTGTTTGGCCATGTAACTCGTGACTCCGAGAAGTGCGCCAGAATGATCGGCAACCAGAAAACTTTGGCCAAATCGGACTGCCCTTATGCTGATCGAAAACTTCGATATGTTCAATTTTCCATATAGGGAATTAAACAGCTAAATGTTCCCGTCCTGGTAATCTGAACCCCTCAAGACAAATGCCATCCTGCAGAAAAAAATTACTAGCCACTGCAGGAATACCGATTTGAAATCATGCGCCTCTGTTATTTAATACATTTCAGCGATTTCAATATCTTTTGACATAGCAGACTGTAGGTCACGAAATAACATCATGTAACGAAGCCATTATACCAACGGGTCCGTCCGAATATGCATATTTATTATTTAGGGCCCTACATCTTCCATGACTCGTCACTCTGCTCAACCGGTAAATATGATCGAGCAGAGAGAGGATGAAAAATTGATAGCGATACATATGCATTCCTAATCATATGTACAAATTCAATCATGGATAAAAGGCGGATGGGGGTCTGGGGTCCTCTTTAATGCCCTAGACCAGTGTTTCTCAACCCCGAGTCCGCGGATTCAGGTCCTTGGTGAGTCCGCGAGCACTGAAATTTTTAGTAACTTAATCGGCTCGGCACACACGTTGACAGATTGTCAACCAGGTATTTCCTCGGGTTTTTCAGTGGAAAGACTCGTAGTGAATTTAATATTTTAGGTAATTTTATATCGATAAAACCTTAAGAACGATCATGGTTAATAATTTAGGGGTCTACAGACTTAGTTTTAGATTGAAAAGTCGAAAATCCACGAAAATGTCAAAATTTTCAATTTTTTTTCCACTCCCGATATGATTTCGGAATATGTAATTGACAGACCTACGGGGCTCGTTCACTTTCGGATCAAAGTCATTGCAGCCTTATGGAGAAAATAGCTTTTTGGTCCGAAAGTGAATGAGCCCCGTCCTGGTCCGGTTTCGTCAAATTCCGATTTGAGAATTAGGCTGAGTGATTCGCAAAATACCTATTTTGAAATGTTAGTAACCTTAATAGCTGTCATAAAAAATGCATGGATACCTCAAATTAGGGATGGGACTTCGGGATCAAATTTCAAATCCCGGGATCGGGATTTCCCGGGATTTTCGCTCCTCAATCCCGGGATTTCCCGGGATTGGCAAAGTAGCAAAATGCACATACAACTACACAGACAACATTTATTCCTTGTAATTTGACGCAAAAACATGCTCCCGTGAATATGAATGAAACGCAGCGACCGTAAGCCACCCGGATAATGAGCGTTTAAATTCATGTACCGCCTGCTTCGTGTAGGAGTTGATTTGTCCAACGTGATCGAAAAACGTCCATCATTCCGTTACTTTGCCATAAGCTCTTATTCCACACACTTGCGGATTTTTTTGTGCTCGATCACGCAGTCCCGAACCCGTTCGTGACATCTTGGCAAGTTATAGCCGTCAGCCTTGAAGGCCCGACGAATTTGCTCACTTTGCAGCAATTTGTTTAAATGCTAGCCCGTCCACAGCAGTTACCTGGCTAGGAAGTTAATTGAACCGAGGATTATGCGATTTATGAAAGGAATGATATTTTTTGACTTGCCCGATTGAGTCGTGCGAGTTGATTTAATTACTATCATGTGCACGGACCTTAAATGCGTTACCAGTCCCTTTGTGCTACACCAGTGGTTCCCAACCTCTTTCGTCTCATCGCCCCCTTATCAACCTCGACACACATTTCCGCCCCCATCCCCTATCGCGCCATATTTACGGATCCGAAGAAGAGGATATATAAACGGGAAAATCATTCACCTAACTACTTTGATCGCCAAAGAATTGAGTAAATAAAAAGGTAATTTTTCCGACTAGGTGCTCCAAAAACCGGTTTCCGCCGTTAAGTTGACTATTTTTTAGTCAACTTTGGCGTCGTATGCAGAATGAGCCACTGCTACGATCCGTAGACTACGACGGAAATGATGATGCAGTTCTTTTTATGCCATAGTTGGTTTTATTATCATATAATTGTGAATTGTTTTAGACAATCAGCCGAGTTTTTGTAACACTGCTTTATTGCCAAAATAAGAGACATGACGCTACGTAAGCCTTGGTAGATGCTGTTTACAAATCCCGGGATTTCATTGCGATTAATCCCGGGATCGGGATTGCTTCGAATCCCGGGATCCCGGTATCGGGATTTCCCGGGTCCCAACGCTACCTCAAATATGTGACTGGCGTTACCAAGTTGAATAGTGCTTTCAATTTCAGAGCTACATTCATTGCAGTAGAATTTATTACCTCGGTGGCTTTTCGGGTTTCCCTTATCAAGAATTAACGTCACCATAAGAAGGAGAAAGAGTTTGTATATAATCTTTAAATATTCCATTATTATATACCGCCAATTGTCTTCTGTGTATTGTATAATTTGATTCTCTCTTATCCCTTTATTATGACTACCGGAGTGCCGGTACAGCTGGCTTTGGCCAGCTACCGTTCCTTTTTATTATTGCATTGTTACGTCAAATTTTGGCAATTTGGATCTCGTTTGAATCTCTTGCTATATGTTTCTTATCGTACCGTTACCTCTTGTTGATAAGGGGCATACGAAATGCCTTCAAGGTAATAAATTATACTGCAGTGAATATAGTTTTGAAAGCATTATTAGAGATACCTTAATAAGCGATGCTTCGTCACGTATATTTCAAACGCAAGAACAACGAAACGGCACTACAACAAATTGATCAGCATTCCAAGCAATATTCGTTCTTCGGAGATTTTCTGTGTCTTGGGCAAACCAGTTGGTTGCAAGTATCACAGGCAAAACGGGTATGCTTTGCACATCTGTAGCATCTTCCTTATTTGATACCAAACATGCCAGATATAAACCCCTATTATCGCCAACTGGAATTTCTCAAAATGTCCCACATTTATGTCCGAGGTAGCCTATTGTTAAAATTGTCATAAGGTCATAAATAATGTTCCCTCAAATTTTTGACGTGTCTGCGCACACTCACCAACTTTCTGCGCTGACCCTTGGACAACAGTGCGTAACGACTAAAAAAGGTCATCACTTCGGATTTTTTGAGCGCAACTTGGATTTTCTGTGCGCAAAGACCGTGTCAGCACTGCGCATTTGCGCACGTGCGCAGCTTAGAAGGATCATTTGTGATAAACTCTACAATTTCGGTCGGATTCACTGTAATTTAGTACGAATGGACTCGGAATTTATTGATGAGTATTCATTATTTACAATTCACATACCGAATATGCCCGGTGTAAACCCCTAGGTCAGCTCTTCAAACACACGTATGCAGGACCGTAACTGCCGCACCCCAAACCCCCATGATTGGGGGGGCGAGCTCGAAGGTGGACCAAAACTATTTCGTGAATTAGCATAAATTATTGAGTATTTTTTTCGAAATTTATGCAACTTAAAAAAAATCGCTCTACGCGCGATTTAATGATGTCGGATTTCTTGATTATTGGATACCCTTCCCCAAGAAAAAATACGCATGAGTTATGTCATTATCCGAAACGCCTCACTTAGCTCTACCGGTAAATCTGATTACATGAGCAGCGACATGATCAAAATTTACAGCTATATATATGCAATTCCCGATCATGTTGACCGTTTCAATCATGAAATATATACCATTTTCGCGCTTCGCGCGGTTTATTCGAAATAAGCCGGTTAACTGAACAGTACAAAAGTTTCGCTGAGAAGTAGCGGTAAAAAGGTATCGGAAGGGGGAGTAGGGGGGCCAAGAAGAAGTTATATTTATCACCCCATGGGGGCCCAAAACCAACAGTTTGTTTGGGGGGTGACTAAGTATTGTTACGGTCCTGCACGTAGTCTCATTGCACACGTTTCCGGCGTGATATACGCTGAGTATTGTTAATTGATTATTGCGACTTGTTCACTTACAGCCGTTATTTGGATATTGATAAATGGTCGGGACATGTGCTAATCACAGAAACAACCTATAGTTGTCTATTTAAGTAGAACTCGAGATATGGACTGCATTACTCAACAGTTGCTGGAATTGCAAGCCGATAGATGTCGAATGACAATTTTAAAAAAGCTTCCTTGACTCAATTTTGGCCGAATGTGCAGTCGATGGAGCATAGTCTTCCAGATCTTTGCTAGCAAGCTGCAACAGCTCTTTTGCTATTCCCGGCCACACAGCCTACCTGTGTGAATCTGGCTTTTCAACTCTGACGGTGAACAAAAGAAGTATAGCAATAGACTTGAGCCGGAAGATGACATCAGATATAGACCTACATTGACAACGTTAATTCCGGAATTCGATAAACTTGTCAAGCAAGATCAAGGACGAAGCTCTCATTAAGTGCGGGTTGAGTGAAAAACAGTGCTTGCTTTTTTGTTGATACCGCATTACACTCTCTTGGATAGAAATCAAAAAACCTACTTTTCGCTAATATAAAGCTTGAGTCCGCGGATATATAGACGAGCTTGAGAAGAGTCCGCGGGTCAAAAAGGTTGAGAACCACTGCCCTAGACCAAAGTTTCGGTAGGGGGTGGGGGCTGACGAAGCACGGTTTCGGTCCTAATACAACTAGTCCTCAACAAGTAAAACCATACTCACTTTGATTGTGGTCAATTAATTTTTGACATTCCGACTGCGTATCTCTATAAAACCAAGCTCCGAAATCGTTGCCTGACTGGTTGATCACACAGGTCATATCAACGTGTCAACGGGAACGACGCGCAAGTTCAGCGACTTTGTCAACACTAATTACTTGAAGATTTGAAATTGACCATGAAATGTTGCTTTTAGTCACAAGTCAACCCACATTTTTTAAAGTCTGAGTCAATTGAAGTCAAGTTATTTCTGCACAGTTACTCAAGTCAAGTCATCTGGAAGAGTTGGCGTGGGTCATCCAACACTGCCTCAATCCAAGTGAAATGATCAGATTTACATGCGCTTTTATTCTCCAAGGTTTCAACAATTATCAGCGTATATTTCGCGACTAGCACGACGAAAAATTTCCGAGTTTTGGGAAATTTTGTCAAATGGTAATTTGCAATGGGAACTCAGAGATAAACACAACAGTTTTTCTTCTATATAATCATATGTCTTCACTGCACCATCTACTGCGGTGCCATTTGTCGTCGGCGCCCCCATGCCGCCCCTGAACCCGCCCCATGAGCGTTTGCACCGCCGTTCAAAATCCAAATCGCCCCGTGGAGGAGCTGGCGACCGGGTTAACGAACACTGCTCTAGCTACATAACTGAATTCCAACCATTTTAGCTTGATGCCAGGTCAAATATTAAAAAACAAATTCAGTGAGTCACTTTAAGAATTGAGACGTGCCAATATGCATCTGCGACAAATGTTTCCTACTCAAATGAACAGAGTGGAAACTACAATTTAGTTCGAAATTAGCTTTTTCTTATGCGGGATTCAATCGATGATTCCGTCTTCATTCTACGTTTTGTTATAGGGACCGCCACCTCTACCACAGCAGTGCCGGTAACGCTGTCATTTCGGAAGGATTGGAGCGAATGGTCCTCCTGTTCCCTTACTTGTGGATTAGGGCTGAGGAGAAGAAATAGAAATTGTGAACAACATGCGCCAAGCAATTGTGTGGACACCGACACTGAATATTGCATGGCTCGTACCTGTGCAATGGCGACGCCTACCCTAAGACCGACGCCGACCCCAGGTCAGTATAAGAACGTAACATGTTGACCAGTCATCTGTTATTCAACGTTGTAAGCGTTGTTGCTCAAGTAGATATAGAATTCACACTGTGAAGATGTGAGGCGTACTCGATTGTGTCAATTGATGGCATAGTTTTAGCAGTTGATCGCCCTTAGTCTGTTCGAAATTGCTCGATTAACTCAAAATCACCAATGACACTAGAAACACCTGCCATTTTCGAAAATATATCTAATTACTGGGGCTCTTTTGGTCAGATGTGATGACAATTTCACTAATAAATGTGATGCAAGCACACCGCAAAACAACTTTCTACTTTACAAAATCCAAAGTGTAAAAATCAGTGCTGGTATCAAGTCACTACCTTCGAGTCTCAAGCTATCTCGACTCTTCCACATTTTGGCTCGGGTCAAGTCAAGTGAATCGATTTTCGAAGGTGAATCGATTCCAATCAAGTCACGTCACGAGTCAAATCACAAGTCAAGATGAATTTTCAACAATTCATATTCATTGCATTTTGCTAGCTGTTTGAAATACAGATTTCGTCCCTATAGAGTTGAATATACACTCAAAAACTTAAAAAGGCGTAGTATCACTCACGCAAGTACCAGTATATCCCCAATATTTCATTTTCAACCAAAATACAAAACCTGATGGGCAATATGAAAAATGTTGATATGATCAGAAAATATACTATCCACTTGGATATCCACGTTATGCAATTCAAGCCTGCTCCAGTTGTTGATGTTTAACATAAAAACGACCTTCGTTCGATTTTGATCATACAAGAGGTTTGGTTATATGAGTGGTTTCTGGAAGAGAGATACATTGATATTAGATTACAATAATACTTAGTCATTGAAACGGTTTCTTAGTCACTCAGGTATCGTGAGCAAAATGAAAGTGATGAACATGAATATTTTTGTTGTTTTCTTATCTCTTTAATACAATGTTATTTCTTTTGAGGTTGACTAACTATTAGGGATGGTGTGAACCTCTGAAAGGTTCAGGTTCGTTTGAACGCGAACCTTTTTTAAAGGTTCTGTGTGAACGCGAACGTTAATCTCATGACGACACCTGACGTTATATTGCTAATTCCTACCATACATTTCAGTGAAGTGATAGCCTAGGACAGCGGTCGGGAACCTTTTTCGTCCGAAGAGCCATATTGACCCTATATTTTCAATTTTAACACCCAAAGAGCCATACATGTCAATCCATTGTGACGTCATAATTGAAAATTTGTGACGTCATCACAGCATTGAACTCACTACATGGGATTGGTAGTGAGCGTCACATTTTCTCTGTACTACTCATGTGGTTGGTCAGGTGTGATACATCAGTGACGTGGGGTCAGAGAACGCAAGTGAGGAGTTGCATCACCTGTCGTCAGGATGAGTGAACGAAAATTGCGAAACCTTTACTGAATATTGATATTTTCTACCGATGTTTAAGAACGACTAGATTTGGAACATTTTTCCTCCAAAAATTACGCAATTCGCATATTCATTGTTCGAAAATAAAGTGCGAAAAAAGATGTAGGGCACATGTGAGGCCACATATCGAGCCTCACCCATGATGGTGCAATTCATCATAAATGGCTTAAAATTTATAATAATTTATAATAATCGAATGTAACTATCGCACTGATTCCGAAAATCGAAGTATTAATCGACTTCGCAATTCTCAAATTGTTTGGTGGTAAAATAATGTTGCGTAACACACCTATACATGTTAACGCCAGTACTACCAAGCTACTTACTAATCAAGAACATGAACAATGAACGTAACTTTCACGGCAGCATATTTCTCGCCGTAGATCAGGAGGACGATATGTATTTGCAACCTGCATTGTCATACAGGCGTCGCAATGTCTGCTATTCTCTTTGATCATTTGATCAATCAACATATCGTGCAAACCGAAATTTTGAGGCGCGCGATGTCGATTACATCGAACACACGAGTAGTATTGGTCGCCTGCGCGAAAGCAACTTGAATTTGAGGATTTTGAAAAGGGCCCCTGAGCCTCTATCCCTGAATACGCCACTGTCTTGACCTCTAAGAGTCATGTTTAAAGAGCCACGACAACAATTATTCTTGCCCTGATGAAAATTTACTGAACAGTTGCTGCAATATTGATAAATTAGGTACAAGAATAAAAATTTGGCAAAGAGCCATACATTTTACCCAAAAGAGCCATATATGGCTCGCGAGCCATAGGTTCCCGACCACTGGCCTAGGACAATGTAGCCTACACGATGCCTAACGACGACTCGGGCCTCATAATGCCACAGTGCTTAAATACATTTTGTAGTGTTAGACGTCGCCAACTGTATCAACTAGATGTCAATCAAATGATATAATATTCCCATAAAATCAATAATTTATTCGGCGTCTCAGTATTGTTACGTGGATATTGAGCAGAGTGTAAAACGGGTTTCTGTACTTGCTACCGACATTACCCCATTAACAAGTTATACAGCAGTAGCTAACACCCAATCACATGGATTTAGTTTTATGATACAATAAACATATAAAATCAAGATTGACCCCGTACGCCAGCTAGATTTTTTTAACATCAGACAATGATATCAATTTTATTGATTAGTTGAATAAGCATCATTCGGTGAATACCCACATGTAATGTATTTCGCTACTGATGTTGTGTGATTGCGGGTCAAGCTCACAGCAGATAGGTCACTAAATATTCACAAACGGAAAGCCGGATATTCCAAGCAAACTTTTGTAACAAAGCAAGTAAAATTTTTGAGATTGTCGAGGTGCATGCTTGTTTTCTGTTTTTTTATGCTACCAGCGCCATGCACAAAGTGGCCCGCAGTTGAAATGCAATAGATTCCAACCAAAGATGTTATGATGGAGTCTAAAATTGTAATATATGAAAAAGGTTGACAGTGCAGAACCTGCCAAGGTTCGTTTGTGAACAATAACCTTTAAATTACGGAGGTTCACACACAGAACGAGAACGTGAACCTCGCGTTCACACCATCCCTACTAACTATGCCCTTTGCCAATGTTAGACACCACAGCGTTATATTGACGTACTGTTATGCTGACGCATTGTTGCTAAACAGTGTTGACCATTTTGTTTCGACATTGCATTTTCTTGCGGGCCTCGGCCTCTACAAAATTTAGAATGTTGCCCGCGAGACGTTTTGCGCTGGCTACCCATGCCACTAATTTACGACAACGTACGCTGAAAGCTCTTATCGCTGCGTTTGCGTCCAATTTATTCATGATATAACAATGGAGGCTTGATAAAACGCACAATCGTTAAGTGATTGGTTGCTCTCACATGTCGCAGCAGCGTAACCAGCGAAACAGTGATGCAGTTGACACTAATCACTTGATGACTTGAAATTGACTCGTACATTTTGCTTTCTGAAACGTGGAGTAAATTCAAGTCATTTTTGCAAAGTGACTCGAGTCAAGTCATACGAAAAAGTCGACTTGAGTCAGACTCCAGTCTTCCGAACACTGGTAAAAAGTAAGTACTTTTTAACATGATTAATAATCAAGTAGTGTTTCCAATAAGACTGTTAAATGAAAGATGAAGTAGCTCACCATTCCACCTATTAGAACAGTGGTTCTCAGCCGGAGTTCGCGGATCCCCGGGGATCGGGGAAGCATTTTCACGGCGTTCGCGAAACCTCCGAATTTACAAAATCGTTGATAAGCATAATTTTTATTTTTATTCAATTTGAGAATTCCTGATGCAATTTCGCTCCATAATTGCTAAAACTTCGGGCCTCACATAAACAGAATGGCCATCCGAGATGAATTATTCAACTGTGCAAACTCCTTTTAATTGCCAATACCCTAAACATATTGCTGTTTCGAAATGTTTGAAAATATGATGAAAAATTTGTTTGCAAAAATCCATTTTCCAGTGATATACATAACCGCTATTCCGGAATAACTTCAAGATGAGCTGCTGGACGTTATATGCTCATTAGAAACCGGTTTCCTATGCCATATAAGTTGCGACTTGCGATCATACCCGAAGGTGTCGTCTTGTGGGAATGGACTTTCGCCACTTGTTTATATCAAATCGACGATGCGGATTTTTAAGACTCGACCGCGTATGTCAAGAAATGCCGCAACGGAGTTAGCTTTAAAATAATAAATGTTTTTCCAATTTGTACATAAATAGATGATGGCAATTTCAAGAAAAGTAATTTTATTACTGTTTATCATTACCCTGCAGATGAAATTTGCACAAGACAGATGACGGTTGTACGATATTTGAGCTAAATTTGTACGAAAATTTTGGGGGTTCCGCTGAGGTCCGTGACGGTGCATAAGGGGTCCGCAAAGACAAAAAGGTTAAGAACCACTGGATTAGAAAGTTTATTCAGCAACATATGCAGATATTTTACTTGGAATATATATTGACACTTCTTTAACTATAAACATATAATAACCTATTTATACTTAATGTCTAAAAAAGCTATCTCTTGTTATCCTGGCTATACGCTTCATTTATATTGCCTAATTTATTAATTGCAAAAGCACACATTTCACGATACCCAATTAATTCAGGTCGCTTTAATATACAGTTCAAGTCGACTTTTATAGCTTCGAAATCGGTCTTCAAATATTTTTGCGGTTTCATTTGAATTCTTTTCGTTACAGAAGTTGAATGTCTACGACAAGATGGACGGTTTGTTTTGGGAACATGCTTTATTATTCCATATCTATCGTCAACACGGAAAATACCTTACGACGAAGCAGTTGCAAAATGTGCGGAGTATGGAGCTTCATTGGCGGAAGTCCATGATCGAATCCAGCAAACCGATCTGTACGACTTTGTCCGCAGGAAGATACCCGAGGGCCGGGCGTTTGTCGACGTATGGTTGGGAATGCAATATAAACATTCGGTATAGTTGCATGTATTTATATTACCACATATTGCGATGCATATTGTATAGATAAACAAACCCATCGCCTTTCAAGAGCAAATTTATTGTGCTGCTTTGGTGTTCGTTCCGTGATGTCCAGACCAGACATGGGGTGATTACTTCATGAATGTAATCGATTGCGATTACGATTACTTCTGAATGACGCGATTACGATTACGATTACGATTACAGCAAAATAAGTAAGTAGTCGATTACGATTACGATTACTTTGGAAAAGTAATCACGATTACTCACGATTACATTTATTTTGCATCTTAGGAGTTATATTAGAAGACAATATATAGATTGCGCTGAAAAGGCCTAATGTGATAACAAACTCCCTTTAAAAAAGATGCGTCATTTGCTTGTTACGTCATAATGTACCAAATGTCCATTTTTTCGAGGACGATTTATCGCACCCAATGATTTGCATTCTTGCCAGGTCCATGACCGCCGCACCCCAAATTTCCCAATAGAGTGCGGAGCGAGCTCGAAGGGTACTCAAAAGTACTTCGTAAACCAACATAAATTATAGAGTATTTTCGAGAGATTGAATTACCTTGAAAATTCCCTCTAGATAAGCTTGGTTTTGAAATGCATACACTTCCTCCTCAACAAAAAAGGCATGCGTAATTTATAGTAGGGTTGCACTTAAAACAAATGGTTGTTTTAAACAATGTTTTGAACAAACGCTTTAAAAAAAACAAATTGGCTTTTTTCTTAAGTGGTAAAATTATGCCATAATTTCCCAAAAAAACATGTTGTATGACCGTACGGACAATTACTACACGATTTAGCCGACGTACATCGATATGGTATGGTTGAAACCCCTCAAAATAGTCCGTTCGTTCAACAGTTATAGTACAGATATTTCGTCAAAGGAGCTATATTTACCCTATATTTTCAATCGTCAATGTCAATCCACATTCGTGACGTCATGGCTTAAAAAAAAACAATAAAAAAACATGTGTAACCGCTCCTAACGTAAGGAGAGTTATTGATACCACTTTTAATTGAACTCAAATTCCACGACCGATCCAGACAAACGATGATCCGTTGATGAAGGTTGAAATGATATATTCGAATTAAAGACGTAACAAATGAATGTCCCAAATGCAGCAAATAAGGTAGGTCGTGAAACTAGGTTTTAAATAGTGGTCGCCTGCGGTTAGAGTTGGATAGAGAGACAAGCCTGCACGATGAAAACACAAGTTAATGACTTTATAGCGACCACACATAACGCAACGTAAGCAACAACATACATACAGCAATCCAACTAAACTAAAGAGGCGACGCCCAATCAGCATATATAAAGGACGGAACACGCGGCGCCTCATAAACTAATGATAATTACTACACACTGCAGATTACTGCAGTAACAACATGTTTTAAACAAGGGCCTTGTTTTAAACATGTTTGCCTTGATTTTTGTTTTAAATGCAACCCTAATTTATAGTAATAGGCATTTAGGTTCCAGTCAATACCGTGACACGACAAACCAAAAGACATATGCAGTTTTGACTAACACGCGACTTCACGAAATGTGAACTTAATAAAGACCTTGGCCAAAACTTAGGGTATGTGTCCATTGTCAATAGGCGCGCTGGGTGGGCGTGACTAATAGTCCGGTCCTTCCAATCTGTGCCCACAATTCAAATGCCACCCGGGCCCCCAAATAGCATTAAAGACATGACAAGTTGTGTGTGCGTCTCACGAAAGTTTTTCTCTTAGTCTACTACGTTTGGGATACAACAATATCTTTTGATTATATAACAGACCTGAGGTCATGAATTACAACATAGTAATTATAACAAGATACCAGACGTTATAATTATGAATTACGTGCCCCAGCTCCACAGGTAAAGCTGACCATCGGGGGCAGAGAGGGGAGTAAAAATTAATAATAATATAATGCAATTACCAATATTATTGACGAAATTCCGTCTTCAACTTGAAAAGACCAACGTTGGACTGGGGGACGAATTGATGTTTTGGTCGTGATTCTAGCTATAACCCAGGCTAACATGATATATAAACCCATGGCTATGACGGCAGGTCCCAATGTTGAGTAAAGAATTGTGAAATAACGATTGGCGTCCGTTTCAAGTTGAGTCATATGAGAATAAGATGAAAAGAACATAAAATTCTGCCTTCAACTTTATACAGATAATGTATACTGCAAGCTGCCGTTACGAGAAACGGCAAAAACGGCTCGGTTATGATAGCCTATATATCAGCAGATGTTTATTTTTAATGCTTCGTTGTTGAAACCGTAATGTTTGATTTGACGAGTACAAAATTTCAAATCTTTGTCCGGTGTTCGTACCAATATACTACATAAGACATAGGCCTACTGCTCGTCAAGCAGCAGCGGTCAAACTGCGTTTAACCATAAGCATAACCAAACATCAATACACAAGTTACTATTTTGAACTAGGCAGAGTGGTGATTAATCATCCTGCTGCGAGGCACTGGCGTGTGGGACGTGTTGATAACCTGATATACAGCACGGCGGGTACTCTTACAATCACAGTACAGTAATGTACGGCGTACATCGAATATCTATTTACTGTGGATACTTCTTACGCAATGACTAGCAAAGCTAATAGGCTACTTCTGACGTAATAATGAGCAATGGCATTTGAAAATAAAACGTTTGTGGTGTCACGAACCTGGCATAATATCTCTTCCTTGTTCAGGAATGTTGGGTTTATTTCATAGTCCTTGTACAAATAGAAAGTAATCGTTCTTTCACAAAGAAATCGATTAGATATGGGAAGTAGTCGATTACGATTACGATTACTTCGGGAATTTTTCGAATGTAATCGATTGCGATTACGATTACTCGAAGATGCTGTAATCGTCGTAATCGATTACGATTACTAATCGCGATTACCCCATGTCTGGTCCAGACACCGATGCGGTCTGTTATAGGGTTATTAATTTTCGTGATGCGAACGGCGGTATGGCTTGGATTGCGTCATGCGTCGTGCGGGCGTACCAAAGTCCTTTTTTTCAGTGAGATATTCCGATCGTTCTTGATTTGCCTGCGATGAATGTGCATTACGTGAGCATCTCTGGATTTTTCTGCTACTAACGGTCTTCCAGTACCTGCTTCCGCAGGCAGCAACGATATGGCCAAAACATCTTCACAATTCATTAAGATAGCGAATCGGTGATATTTCAAAAATTGCATCTTGTATTTGTTGTTGTTTTGCCCGCAAAACTTGAGCGGAAATCAATTTGATATATAGTGTTCTCGCTGATCGGAAAGTTGCCGTGATCTCGTTATATTTGATCACGCGTCAGTATTGACTGACTTCCCACACACTCCACTATTGTTTAGGACTCCGTAATCAACGGCGATCGCGACCTGAGTGTGAAAATGTAATTAAAAGGTATAACAATACCCTATATTTAGTGCATCGCACTTTATAATAGTCAGTTACGTTCCAATAAAACATAACGAGTAATAAAACAATTGCCGTAAACATTGCATGTTTATGTAATATTAATAGGCTTTATACTTCTTGTTTGAACAGACTTCGACGTTGCTGTTTAGATCTGGAAAAGAAATAAGTTCAAGTCTATTCAAATGGATTCCAGGTTTTCCAAATTCACCATATAAGTATCTGCTCTGGTCCGTGAGAGGTGATGCTGCTGCGATTTACGGGTTATTCAATTTCTCCAATCATTTATCTTTTGACGGGGTATTGTGTGAGAAGGCAATCTGACAATACTGCGGAAGTGAAATTTGTGGATCGTCCCATATTTCATAGCGGGCATTGCGTCACCAATAGTTTCGTGCTATAACAATGTCACAACAATCTAAAATGATTTTTGAACGCGGAGCAATGAAAACAGTGCCATTGCGGTGAACATCATAATAATAATATTATGTTTTCGATTGTAAAATAATAGCCCGGGCACACATTTTCTTACCCTGGTAGCGTTGAGACAGTGGTTTGTTTCTTTGTCTTGTGGCATTCGTGGTATTTGGTGACTACTATCGTAATTAAGACCAGGCCGATATCCTTCATTTTTCGTAACTGCGGACTTATAATACATCCCCCACACCGCTTACGCGGAAGAGGTGGCAAGGACGAGCCTATAGATAACCCTCCCACACTTATGTAGAGGAATCCTGAAGTCGACCTCGGTCGAACAAAACGGTCATATCTACTTCGAATCAGCGTGACGTATGCAGAATCGCTAATAATACCATAATATACAATGGTATTTGTGAACTTAATATCATCATAACATCTGTAATGAAATTACGATTCACGGTTAGTAGGCTGACCCTACACAGTCCACTTTCTTGGTACGCTTTATCGGGAATCTTTAAAACTAAGCACTACCGGCTCGCTGGGCACCCTTCCCGTGATTTATCATAGTCATAGCCACACTCCATTCTTACGTGATATGTTGCGCTTTAAAATAATGATTCGACAGATCGGACATTTTGTTTGTTGAATTCGCATTCATCAAAGGTTCTGAAAAATGGACCAAAGTTGTTCAGGAGTTGTTCAGCTAGTTGGGAACCCCTGCGTTAGAGTCACTGCTGTAGAGGTTATACCTATCCTCAATCGGCTAGCAATTGTACTTAACAATTTAATGATTTGTTGTTAGGATAGTGCCCCTGTGATGTGGAATATTATATATGATGTATGAGTTTTATAATATAGTATTCTACAAAGGCATAGTCATTTTTGATATCATTGACTTGCCTGACCCACAAACGATCAAAAAGTTTGAATCAAGCCAACGTCCTGAACTGGGGTTGACAAATTGTCCATTGATCGACTCGTATGCGGCTGTAAAAGGAAAGAATGAATGCATGATGTAGAGAGCAAGGATAGGGACGCGTTGTTTTGCTTTCACTGTGTTTTATTCGACACCGATGGTATTCAATAACTTGTTTACTGCGTAGCGTATTTGTGCTTGTTTCGATGGCTACAACACTTGGATCCATTGCATACAGTTTTCACTACTCATATCTGAATATGGATTCAGGAACTTCCCGTGTTACCGACTATTCGGACAATGGTTTCTCCCTGAACATTGTAAAATTATCATCTTACTAGGAAAAGTCAAAATTTATTTGGTCATTTAACTTATCGCCATGGCACTATTACGTGATATGCCTTCGGTTGGAAAATGACTGGGGGACGTTTGACCACCATGGGCATAACTTTTCATGTCCTGATAATTCAATGTGGCTCAATTTAGACCGAGAAATTTGGATAACTTCTTTCACCCCGTTCCTCAACCTGATTTTTGTGAAGAGCCACAGATGGGAAATGCACAATCAATACAGATTGGAAAAATGGACTTATTATAATTCATCGCATTAATCATACGTTATATTAGATGTCGAATATAGTCTGTCCTGTAATCTTTTATTTCTCAAATACCATACATCGCTTTACAACAACAACTATGGAATGTACGCGAATTTTTTTTAAATAATGTTGAAGTCCGATGTAGAGAGAGAGAGAGAGAGAAAGAGAGACGTCTGCAGCTGAGGTATGATTTTCATACAAATGAAAAAGGTAATTTTATTTTATTATTGAGACATAGATGTTCATAAATGCAACTAACGTCTATCAAATCAGAACCAAATACTAAATATAGCCAGAAACGTCCGATGTGGAAGATACTTAAATATACATCAAAAAGATGCTAAAAAGTTGTTGAAGAAGTGCGGCCTTTGATAGAGCCTAATCTGATGAATGTGTTTTGGAACCTTTTAGTATTTTAAACGCAGGAAAGTGAGAGTGACGTTGTGGTACGATCCATTGGTGGAACACCAGTCGGTTGCTGGTTCGAGGCAGACCAATGATATATATACCAATGATATATATAATCATTGAGGCTGACCAAGTTTAACTACAGAAACCCTACGGATGTAAAATGATCGTTAGGTACCAACAGCGGACCCATATCAAAGTTTTATAAGCGTCCCACAAACCATGCCTCTCATATCAAAACAAATATCCGTATTAGCCTAAGCACGTTGGGTTTATGGGACATGTATAGACAAAGAACTAAAAGCCGGTTCTAGTACACTAAACTTTTCACTTTGCTATGAGAGTTGACTTATTACAAAGAACCATTGATTCGGTGTGATTGACGTCACTGAAAGTTTCACATAATTACATTTCAATATTCTACTCTATTTTATTGAATGTTGTACAAAGTGGTTTGTAGGTTTGTAACCTTTTTTGCAGCCACTGATCACTTGCTGTATTTTTTCAAGCTCATGAACCACAAACTTCACAAATTTGATAATGACCAAATGACTCATAGAACAATACCATGCGGATGTTAATTAATCGAAACCCCTGCCTGCTGGAATGGGGCTTGGCCGCCTAGACTTGGTGGCGACCGTGAACACGTAAGACCTGTAGATCTATACCTGTGGTTCTTAAACTTTTTTCTCCAGCACCCCCGTTCGAAAATTGCCTGGGTCTGGCGCCCCCCTATTTCAAGGACTGTAGTAACAAAAATGTGTATGTGGTCGAAATCGGGTTTCAGGTTGGGACTTCACTATTAGACCACTCGAGTAATTAACGGTATTATTGTATGTGCTATTTTCGGGATCAAATCCAGATTGTTATAATAACCATCGGGTAAGGCCTACGGGCTCATAGCATTTGGTTCGACATAGATGTAGGGGAGACCGGGGACAAATGTAACTAGGGGCAAATGTAACAATCGACCTCACCGCTAGTAGGGTGGATAAATCGCCTTGATATTTTGTGTGCGCATGCGGTAGTTATCTCTCCTAACATATCTGAAGTTACGTTGAGATGCCACGCGACACTCTGAAATAATTTGAAAAAACGAAATTTTGGACACTTGAGTAAATATTTTCTGATCTGGAATAATTTGTTCAGACGAATAATACCTCACGTGGTTACAACGTAAAATATGTAGCTGGAACAATGTTACCACAGCCTACCTTGATGATGGAAAAACTAAGACTTGCATCGCCGGAAAGGTACCATACTAAGACACTAATCATGGTCGAGCGTGTCAGGGGCAAACGTAACACTCTGTTACTTTTGCCCCGTTACAACATCTTTTCAATGCTGAATATCTTTGTTCATATGTTGGTATAACCATTTATCTACTGCAGATTAATCTTGAAACAGCCAGAAGTTCCATACCAGTACAGATAATACCTTGCCATACCAATTCTAACATGATCATCTGTCGGAATGGCCATACAGCAATGGTGATGGGAATCTTACGGTACGGTTATTTCCGTGATTCTACCACCCTTCCTCATGTTGATCGACTTTTGGTGTGTCGACCTTCAATGGTCACTTAAGAACTTGCCCATGACTGAATCCTCATCCTCTGACTTTGAACATGGCCCAATTACATTTTGTCATTTGTTGTGAACAATTTCGTACAGAACAAGAGAATGCCATTAGCTTTGACTCCACAAAATGTTGCGTCCTCATTTTGCTACACTATCATCGGCGCATTCAACCAAAATATTTTAGCCAGGTCGGTTTCGCACCTTCGCAGATGACCCAATGCCCAACCCATTGTGCACGCTGAACAACAACACCTTGGTAAAAGATGCCTAATATGTGTAGGGAGATGATGGAATGAATGTGGTTCTTGTACACTTTGAGCTCATGACGAAGGCACGAAGGGTGATATTGTATTTAAATGCCAAAATGGTATGGGGCGTAGCCTGGAAGGGTTCAAACTTCTATTTCTTTAGTTTGATGCAATATTACAAGTTGTGGTCCCGTTTTCGTTGCTTATTTTGTTTGTTTTCACTTATAAATAACACTGTTATAATTGCCCCGCATGGGTGGTACAATTGCCCCTGGGTACGGGGCGATTGTAACATTTGAGCGGCGATTTTCGCGACCCCAAAATTTCCATGATTGGGTGTTGATTGAGTTCCATTTTAGTTTCTATATAAACTATCGAGTTGTTGGCTTCCTTATATAAGACTTTGGAGATGAAATTTCCGTGAGAACAATGCGTAATGTTGGAAAATCCAAAAAGTGTTACAATTGTCCCCGGTCTCCCCTACACATGCCGAATTCTCCTCTGCAATTGACAATACGGTAAGTTAATTGTATTGGGTTTTGTTTTATTGCTTTGTTTGACTACTAAACCAGCTGAGAATGTGGAAGAGATTTGCTCACATTAAATTTAGTACTGAACCAAGCTCTTAACTTTAAAATGAATGGGAGCAACAACACCAAGCAGAATCATGCTTTATGATACGATGTAGAAATATTCTAGATATATTCAAAGTATATTTATTAGTTGATCATTTTGGCCAAAAGGGCACAAAGCATCTTTAATGGACAAAAGGCATCACTCTCGAATATTGTGCAGTACAGTGCCCTTTAGATTTCGACACACATAACACTGCAGAATACTATACCTAGCTCAAAATATTTTGTGGAAAATAACCCGAGCTATCAGTATAAGCATCAGTTAATAATTATTATTTTCATCATTTCAAAACACCACACTAAGATACAATGAAAAGATAGGAAGTTGTCGAAACGACTTGGAGTAGCGTGACGGGAGTGTTTTAACAGGGAATTGGCAATTCAAAAGTACGCCAAATTCATTTTATATGAGCCCAGCGCCCCCCATTTCGTCCTCTGAGCGTTTCCGCGCCCTTCAAAATCTAAATCGCCCCGAGGAGGGGGGAGGGGGTTACTGGAGACAAGGCTATGAACCGCTGATCTATACCATCAACTCCGGTGCGTAGAAGTTATTCAAGAATTCGATATAGGACGCATACTAAACTGTACTTAATGCATTGCGGATATTGAACTAAGAAATAATAATCCGGCCGCTACGAAAGCGCCTCCGTAACCATGGAGTCGTGATTATAATACATACATGCTCGAAGACTCCCCTCTCGCGGAATTGATCCTATTTATTCGTAGAAACATAGTTTCCATTGGATGCCGAAGGCTGACTGCGACGGTCGAGCACGAACAAGTAAATCATTTACAATATTACGGATGTTTCCAGCTTATTAAGTCCTTCAGCTACCAGGCGTCTAGATGGAATTCGGATTTTTTTCTCTTCATATGATTAAGTCGAATTTCCACAAATCGGCCTGAAGATAAACTTGGCAAAATTTGCATCTAATTGATCAGCCCTCTGAATATCATCACGATTCGGACTTAATTTAAGTTGAAGTGTTCAAATATCTAGGAAAAAGGATATCTGGTAACCTAAACGGTGAATCCTAGTGGGTATTACGAATCGACTATCACAACGGCCAGATTATAGGACCTGCGCCGTACATTCGATGTAATGCTGTGTGACGATGTTAGGATTCAAAACTCCAATTCACTTACTTTAATTACATTCTCTAGAACCTCAGATATTCCCGTATGGAGTACCTCTACTACAGACTTGGACAACTAGAAAATTTTCACCTTTTCCAAATTAGATTAGAATTATAATTAGAGCTACACTTTTTTCCAAATTAGATTAGAATTAGAATTAGAGCTACACAATGTTTTCCAAATTAGATTAGAATTAGGAATTAGAGCATAGAAACATTTCACAAATTAGATTACAATTAGATTACTGGTATTTCGCTCTAATTTAGTGAAATTAGACAACTAGAATTATCTAGTCGTACACGTCTGCCTCTACAAAGTATCTATTCCGAGACGGAAGTTTCTGAACTGGTAGCTCTGAATAAGAAGCATTGTCGTCGACACCTAATTCAATTTGCCGTCGACATGCAAATTGAAATTATGAATTCACTCCCGAATATTTGAGAGATTCTAATTAATTTTGAAATTTTCTTCGCGCTCCGCGCAATTCAACATTACTTCATTTTTCGATTTTAGTGTAGTAGCGCCCGTATCAATCTGAGCTGGAATTGGAATCGTATGCTCCTCGCGAAAGAAATTAGTTTATGGTACATTTGAACGATTTCAATATATTTCCACTTTTTCCACTACCGATACAATCGACAATCCTGATGGGGGTCAAGAAATATAACAGCATGCAACAAAGTGACTAATAACAATTGGCCCACCCGAATATGCATTTTCATTATTAACTTGCCCTAAATTTTCGAAAGCACCAACTCCATAAACTCTACGGGTGAATCTGATCACATGGGCTGAGAAAGGATAAATATTTGATAGTAATATGTGATACTGCTACTATTATATACGGAATTCATTCGTGAATCTGAGAAAATTTCGCGCTGCGCGACGATATGCAATCCCAGCAACTATTCATAACGTTTCCACTCGCGATTTCGCTACGTACAATAGGCCGTTGTGAAAAGTAGAGTAGTCCGGAGTTCATCAGAAATGGATATGGACAGATTAACATAGGTATTTTGCGTCCAGTTACTTCATTGCGGCTATGCCCTGGAATGCGGCCTTACGCTACCTAAGTAATCGAAATGCGGCCGTGATTAGCAAAAAGGTTGCGTACCTTTGTATTAGATGATATACTCTTTTTGACAAGATGATAAGTTCAGGGGGTCAGGGGGCGCAATTTTTTGATCATCGCCAAGGGTGGCGCATGTCCAAAAAAGGCTGAGAACCGCTTCGGTAGATGGATCTCTATGTTGATCCCAGGTTATCGGCACATTTGTTATAAAGAGTTCCGGGGCGGGGGTTTTGAGGTGACTTAGAAACTCTAGTTCAATGTAATCCTATACCTATGTTATGGATGGCGATTGTGTACACTCCTTCACAGGACATTCAGTAGCGAATAACTTACCACACATCCAAAGTACTCAAGTAGATTGGTCCTACTTGCGCTACTCAATGAGGCAGTTTAGTTTTCCGATTACTTATATTTCTACTTAAAAAGTATTTCCGACAATACCACATACTTTTACAATTTGATGTAGATAGTTTTAAGTTTGCATCAATTTATTGTGTTAAATCGTCATGAGAAGCGCTTCAAATATCTCTCCGACAGTAAGCTATCACAGCTATCACAGTACTCGGTGTATTCTCGAAGATGGTATCCAATCTGTAACGTCATCATACGTTCGTCATTTTGTTTTAGCCGTATTCTCTCCGTGGTACAAATTTTGAGATTTGATTTCGTTCAAACGAATTGATGCTCTATACATCCATTGCTGTTTTGTATATGGATTATCTAAATTCGCAAATTAGGTATTTACGTCTCACAAAGTTTCATGCCATTGGCTCAACATTTGATTCACACGGTCCTAATATTTGTTGAGTTGGTAATGGATTGTGATAAAATTGATACAAGGTTACTTATTCGTGTACCATATAAGAAATACTAAGCCACGTGATTTAGAGCCGAAGATTTTCGAATTTAAACTTCCAGCAATAGTAGCAATTGCTATTTTCGCCACTATACGGGGGACATTGGAATTCAAAGATCGGTTGGTTAAAGGGTGATTTCACTTGCTAACTAGCAACACGGCAACCAATCTCCTTGACCTGTATGGGGACGAGTATTTCCAAATCGGCGACAGATCAATGTAACGGTTCAAATATAGGCTATCGGATTTTCAAAAGCAAACCATACCGCTGAGAGCAGGGTTCGTACCTGCGCATGAATATCCCATTGGATTTCAAGTCCAACGCCTTAACCACTCGGCCATCGCAGCTGCGCCCTGCGATACATTATCAAGAGCCATAATCTGAACTTATTTGCTCCAGGTATACAGACACCGAGTCGGGGTCGGTGTGCTGCAGCTGCGGAGCGAGATTTGGTTCTTTTAATGACGCATTTCAGGTTTCAGATAAGTCGATTGTGGGTGATCCTGTAGCATTACTACTATAATACAATGTCGACAACCTGAGGAGTAGGCGTCTCGTTTACTTTGCCGATCGGATTTAAAATGGAATTCCTTCGCGTACATACCGGTCTACAAAAACCTAAATGTTCAACATAGAAAATTTATTGCAGATCAAAAACTGTAAGGCCATTCAATGGGACCCCTACACTTAATTTGCCGCGATTAGCTATGGTCCCACTAATGAATTACATAACTTGAATCGTGTAGCAGGCGAATTCGTTATTTCGCGTCCAAATAAGTACGCGACATAGGTACGGTAACATATACCATATGACATTAATTAGCTTGTTGTTAATATAAGCACCATGAAATTACTGTAATAAATATTAAAAATAATAAAAATACTGATTTGACTGTATTACTGAAATTGTAAAAATTCACTCCAATCACGCCATTTTCTTTTGGGTGCAGGTTGCTCCCCGGTATATGTGTGTATTTACCAGTTCCACTGTGAATAAAGGATAACATAATAAGAAACCGGCAAGCGAAGGATTCATTTTCACAGCACAAGACCGATCGTTTCCTACAGCGCGCGCAAAAGCATTCTGAAGCAAAACACGGACGGCAAATGCAAAATGTGCCACAATCAAAATCAAACTGTAGCACATCTCATGCCAGGCTGTGGTGAACTTGAAGCTACCGAATACACATGTAGACACAATAGGATTGGTTATTACTACATTGATCTTGAATTATGGAAACATTTTAACATCACCACTTCGACAAAAAATTGGTATGATTACGGCCCAGCACCAGTGACAGAAAACGACCGAGTAAAAATTCTGTGGGATGTACAAGTTTTAACTGACCGCGCAATCAGGAGCAACCGCCCGGATGTGATAATCAAACCAAAAAATAAAAATACAATCCTCAATGCTCATTCATTGAACTGGCAGTCCAAGCTGATCAAAACATAATACAAAAAGAATCAGAAGAATAATCGAAATACGTAGACTTCAAAATGGAATGTGAGAAAAGGTGGCAATGCAAAATAAACATTGTACCGATAGTCATTGGCGTTGCAGGAATCGTAAGCAAAAAACTCGTGAGACATATCCAACAGATTCCGGATAACGTTCGATTCGACATGATCCAAAAGATTGCGTTATTGGGCACTGTCCATATTCTTCGGAAGGCCTTAAATGCACCACTGGACTAAAATTACCTGATTCGAGATTTGGGAAGAACGCTCGGAAATTATTTGGAAATGCTGAAATTCAATTCAGTTTAAAAATACTGTTCTTGTTGTTGTCTATGCCAGACATGGGGTGATTACTTCATGAATGTAATCGATTGCGATTACGATTACTTCTGAATCACGCGATTACGATTACGATTACAATTACAGCAAAATCAGGAAGTAGTCGATTACGATTACATTGGAAAAGTAATCACGATTACTCACGAACAAAACCACTTGCGTTATAATCGCCAATCAAATAATAATCAACAACAACAACAACTCACGATTACATTTATTTTGCTACTTAGAACTAATGTTAGAAGATATATTGGAATACAATATAAGGATTGTAATGAAATTACTAATTTATTTATAAAAGATACGTCATCTTATGTTACATCATATAGCACCCATAGCCCAACTTTATAGGGGACGATTTATCGCACCCAACGATTTGCATTCTTTCCAGGTCCGTAACTGCCGCACCGCAAACTCACCAATAGGGTGGGGAGCGAGCTCGAAGGGAATTATTTCGCAAATCAACATCAATTATAGAGTATTTTCGAAATATTTAATCACCTTGAATTTTTTTTGAGCTTCGCGATTTAATGTCTCAAGATAGCTGGATTTTGAAATGCATATTTCTCACCCCCTCAAGAAAAAGATATGTGACTCTACGAAAGACCTTGGCTAAGACTTTGGGTATGCGTCCATTGTCAATAGCCGCGCTGGGTGGGCGTTACGAATAGTCATGTCCTACCAATCTGAAATCCACAATACAAATACCATCTGGGGCACCCACAGACGAATGAAGATATGGCAATTTATGCGCGCGTCTCACGAAATATTTTCGTTTCGTCTACTACGTTTGGGTAACTAAAATATCTTCTGATCATATAACAGACGGGAGGTCACAAATTAACAACATATAATATAACGTAATCATAAAAACATACCACATGTTACAATTATTATTTTATGTGCCCCCATCTCTACCGGCAATTCTGACAATCGGGGGCAGAGAGAGGATTGAAAATGGATGGTAATATAATGCATTAACCAAAATTCTTGACGAAATCCAGTCATCAACTTGAAAATTGACCACCCTATGGGGTCGAAATAACAATGTTTTGAGTGGGGGACGAATTGCTGTCTACGGGTTGTAATGACTGGAGGCATGACTCGACTACACTCGAGTTATTTTCCCAAAATACGGAAATGAGTCGAGTCGACTCGGGCCAATCTGTGTATTGACTGGACTTGGACTCGAGTCATTGCGCATGACTCGCATCAAGTTATATAACTCGAGACTCAGACGGCCAAGACCGACATTTCATTGTAATTTCGAAGAATAGTAAAGTAACCAACCAACCACACTGTTGGAAATATGTCTATTGGTACTGTACTTGAAAATGCGACTAGAAACTGATAAAAGTGAGGAAAATTAGTATATTATAAATGCCAACCATGCGATATCATCAAACAGAGTTATAAAAGCGTGGGTTTAAGAAGAGTTTAACTGAAACCTGAGCAGCTAACACAATGACTTGGACTCGGACTAGAGTCATAATACCTTGACCCGAACTCGACCCTATGAGCGCTGACTTGGACTCGGACTTGGCTCGGTGGTGAATTGAAAATGAATCGACTTGACTCGAGTCAAAACTATAAAATTCGAATTGACTTGTGACTCGGAGCCTTGTGACTTGGTTACAACCCTGCTGCTTTGGTCCCAATTCTACCTGATTCTACATACAACCGACGCTAACATGGTGTATAAGCGGATGGGTATGGCAGCAGGTCCAAATGCGGAGTAAAGAATAGCGAAATAACGATTCGCAACCGTTTCAAGGGCCACTTTAGATAAAGTGTACATAAAATTCTGCCTTTCACTTGATAGAAATACTGCAAACCGCCGTTACGAAAAACGGCAGAGAACTGTTGGGTTATCATATATATCGGAAGCTGTTGAGTATAAATGCTTCGTCGTGTATAATGTTTCATTTGACGAGTACGAAATTTCAAAACAAAACATCAATACAAATGTTAATGTTTGCAACTAGGCAGAGTAGTGATTATCATCCTGTTGCGAAGTAGTGGCGTCTGGAATATATTGATAACCTGATATAAGATATAGCAGGTATTCTTACAATCGCACTACAATGTACGTACATCGAATATATATTTACTACGTGTGGATTCGTCTTACGCAATGCTGAGCAAAGCTAATACTTTTGACGTAATAATCAGCAGTGGCGTTTATAAACCAGACGTTTCTGCTATCACTAACCCGGTATAATACATATTCCTTGTTCACGAATGTTCAGTTTATATCATAGAGTCATAGACCTTGTACAAATGAAAAGTAATCGTTCTTCCACAAATAAATCGATTAAATATGTGAAGTAGTCGATTACGATTACGATTACTTCGTAATTTTTCCGAATGTAATCGATTGCGATTACGATTACTTGAAAATTCTGTAATCGTCGTAATCGATTACGATTACTAATCGCGATTGCCCCATGTCTGGTCTATGCTAAGCTATTCTCCTATGCCCGACATCACTATTCCTCACTAGGTGACACGGCGTCGGCGATGGCGTTGATCATAACATTCCACGGAGGAATAATTAGCTGATCTGAATGTGCGCATTGCCCATATAGACGTGCAATGACCCAGACACTGCCAAGATTTTCAAGGATATACTATTTCAACAAGTACCGTGTCTAGCTAACTCCGATATCAATTCCTTAGTCGCTTAAAAGTATCGTGTGCAGATGATAGTTCACAATAGAATGAAAGTGATGATCGATAGTTTTTGAAGTATTTTTTATTTCTATATCAAAATATTACTGCTTTTTGGTAACTATACCAATTAGCAATGGAGTTTACAATCCGGCGTTCCCACTGTCGAAAACGTGATGCAATGCACTATTCTCTGTTCACCGAAGTTCAGTTTATGTCATAATCCTGGTAAAAGCAAAATGTTGACAAACGATGCTTTTAGAGAGAAATCCATCGAAAGCGATTAACATTACTTTTGTGTTTATTTCAGCTGCAATCGATTGCGATTACTCGAAAAGGCCTTAGCCTAATCGTCACAATCGATCGCCATTACAAATCGACCATTACCGCCTAAGCTAGGCCAGTGACGTGGCGCGACGTATGTTCAAGCAGACGAGAATTCATATGGAGCAGCGCATCTAATCATAAATTAGTGTCGTAGGTCATCACAACGTGTTATGACGTAGTAATGAGTTGCTCGAATTGTTGCGGTTGTTAGCTAATGATAACGGGGTTTGGTGCTGCATTGCTGCGTTGCCGAATTACCGCACACAAAGCCGGATTCAAGTAGCGATTATCGCACATGATTGAATTCCAATTCTGTGCTCCGACTGAAATGACTGTCACGTAAATTGCTGATTGTATTCCATATGCGGAAATGCAGCTCGAAGCGTTTATGGACACAAATACGATTTGAGAGAAGTGTTTTGGCGAGATAGCGCAGTGGCTTGAACCAAAGCGGCAATGCCGATAGGTTGTAGGTTGGAGTCCGACCGTGGTCGACCCCAGAATCCCCTCCCCAGTGTCGGCGGTATATCTAGGCTCATTCTTGCCATCTGATCCGCGGAAGCGACGTCCTAGACAGAGCTATAAAATGGGCTGTGCTACGAGTCGGCGGCTACGGAATCACAATAAAGAATATCGGCCAGGCGTCAATGACATCTCTAACATTCACCAAGACTTCAGTAGTAATACTAATTAATCGACCGACTTCCCAGGTAAAGCGCACAATGTGGAGTTATTACTAGGGCAATTTTTTGACATATCAAAATAAGTCAAAATTTTGATGAAATTGTTGCGTTAGGTCAAGAAGTTGTCAAAATTATTTACAAAGTCAAAAAGTTTTTGCTACCTGCATTTCGTTTGTATCGAAGATGTTTCTGGGTGAACTTATCATTTGACATTTCACAGCTTGTAGGCTACTGTATAGGCATACCGTTGTAGACGGCCCATTATCTGCTCATCGTGAACCATAGACGGTCAAATGAAACAAATAGTTCGATATGCTGTCATGCTTAACGTACCACAATATCCTTACAGAAGCAGGACTACGTGGTCATTGGTTCTTATATCAAGAAGCGCATGATAAAAAATTGTGATCTAAACAACATTGTGAAGCGACACGGTGAGTCACCAGAAGTGTACGCACAACCTCAGTGTTGCCAGCCAACAACTGCAGCTGTTGAACGTTGTTTACCCATTCTTGGCAAGCTACTTAGATAGGCTTACCATACGTCCCGTTTTAGGCGGGACAGTCCCGCTTTTTAACGTCTTGTCCCGGCGTCCCGACCAGTCAGCCAAACGTCCCGCTTTTTAAGGCCGTAAGGGACTGCTGAACTAACTGCATTTTCCATTTTTTTTTATTGCAGAATCCTAAAGTATGAAACTAGTTCTTCTCAAAAATGTATTGCTTTTGTCTGATTTCAAATTAGAAGTATGTTAAAATACGATTTGAAATCAACCATTTTCGTAAAAATTCACACCCCATACAAGTTCATTTATTTAAACTCACTCAAAATTGTTATAATCCCTCTGCCCTAAGCATTACCGGTATTTGCTGCAGAAAAGGAGAGGCTAATACGCCCTACCTACATCTTTACCACCCCTGACGACGTGAGATGCTGTGGTAGAGTTGCTTTGGACTGAGTCATATTTATGTTACTATATTATCACCCTCTGCTTATACTACAAATCATTTTGTTAATCTTATTTCCTTATTATGACTATACCTTTATTTATACTTTATCTTCCCATAAGAACTCTTTATGCTATATACTCCCGATTTTATGTTACATAATATCTACCCAAAACACCCATGCTTTGAATTCTTGTCGGTAGGGTCAAGCCCGCCTATGACAGATTACGGATGAAGATCCTTTGGCTAAAACACCAGAATATCTTGATCCCTAAATTCCTACCAATATATATATCTTAAATGTATATATTATATCAGGTCTTAAATCTGAACAGGAACTGTGGTGGATCCACTGCGGAAACTCTGTACTACGCCCTTACGGGCGTAGCTATTAGTTTTTCTCGCTATGCTGCCTTCGGCAGCTTAATATTGTAAAATTCTGATCTGGGCCACGGAACATTTTCAAATTGGAGGCGGAGTCGCCCAGAAGTTGGATCGATTACCCCATAGCGTGGGCTCAAAATCATTGTTTATTTGGGCGGGAGGGGGCTAAAACATGTGCTTTCGGTCCCGGTTACACAACGCACACTGCACAGCCACATACTCCTGAACCGGACCGTGACAACCTCGGGTCTATGAGCAAAGCGTTGCTAGTGTGACGTCATACTCCAATTTGAAATCCACTAGTGGGCGCTAAAGAGTGTCCCGAATTTGGGTTGCTGTAATATGGTAACCCTATACTTAGATGGGACACACACCTTCTACCGGAGAATGTAGGTAAGTATCTTTCGTTATACTACAACAAATTTTGAATATTTCTACCGTAATGCGTGAGGTAACTACTGGAATTCTACATACTACGCGTAGCTAGCCGAATAATAGGGAGAGGGTTTTGAAATAAAAGGAGGGGGTGTCAGTTTTTTTTCGGATCCACTAATATATCATCAATTCATTAGGGTAAGTACATGCGTAAATGACCATTATACAATCTCTCCGTGTTTACGAATATACGCGTATGATAAGCTTATCGACAAGCTTATCAGCGCGTCTTACGTAGCCTCGGCGACGATTTGCACAAGTAAAAAAATGTCCGAATTCTATGGAATATGTGCTGTAATGACGCCGATTTCAGGTGGTTCAAACCGTTCCTCTTTTATTACTGAAGACTTGACTCACATCTTCTGATGGTTATGTTTAGGTATTAGCGGAAATCAATTACGTATGTACGCACGCGTCGCACATGTTTGCGGACATTCGATGTCATTCAGATCCGGGATATCACACTTTAATCACAATTTCTAATCAGTAGGGCAATTTTTACACAGGTCAAAAAAAGTCAAAATTAGGTCAAAATTGTAGCGTTAGGTCAAAAAATGTCAAAATTGCAGACAAAGTAAAAATTTTCGACAACCTGTATTTCGTTTGTATCGTACATTTTGCACTGTCGGTGAACTTATCATTCGACATTTTAGAGCTTGTAGCCTACTTTATAGGCCTATCGTTGTTGACGGCCCATTGTCTGCTTGCTGTGAATCATAAATATTCAAATAAACAAATAGGTTGACAGGGTGTTATGCTCAACTTACGGCAATATCCTAACTGTAGCAAGACTGCGTGGGCATTTCATGGTTCTTATATCAAGAAGCGCATGATGAAAGATCGTGATGTAGACACCATTGTCAGAATGAATGAAGCAACACGGTGTGTCACCAGCAGTGTAAACACGCACAACTTCAGAGTTGACAGCCAACAACTGCTACTGTTGAACGTTATTTCTCCATTCTTGGCAAGCTACTTAGTAAGGACGAACATTTTCTATCCGAGAATGTGAGAAAATATCTTTCGTTGTACTACAACAGATTTTACCTATTTCTACTGTAACTACTGGAATTCTTCATAGTGCTAGATTTCGTTAAAAGTCAAGTTTTTTCAAGGAATAAATTTGTCAGTTTTTGAGTCAAAAAAGTTTTTTCAGGCCAAACTACTTCCTAATGACAGACAGTTCCAACCAGAAATGAAGATAAGTAGTACAATTCTAACATTATGTGGGAACACACATAATTTGCATACGTGAGGTCAAAATTTTGTAAAAATTAAGTTTGGTAAGGTAAAAAAAATGTCAAAATTTTGATTTTTTAGGTCAGAATCTATCATTTTTTAGGTAAATAAATTGTCCTTCTAAGCCGCATATACTTAACGGTATTGTCTCCAAGCCATCGGTAGATAGCAGCCAAATCATGCTAGACCCGAGACTCGGTAGTTATCCCAGTAATGATATCGTTCGCACTAGTCCTATTGCAGTTGCGATTGTGTAGGCCAGCGATTATATCGTTCTCACCAGACCAATGCAGATACCATGGATGGTATAGTGCGCACCGGGCCTACTGCAGATGCGATTCTTCAATCCAGCATAACTAGGCTTGTTGGAGGGCGATAAATCAGGCCAGCAACGATTGCCGGGTGCGGGGCAATGAATGACCTAATTTTGCAATCATTTCAGCGGGAGATCGCGTCGCGTTCATTGTGCACAAACGAATCTCGCTAATTAGCAACACGCCTCTCGCTAGTTGGCCGCGCGCAACATTGATAATAAGACCTTTTGAATTGTAACTGAGTATTATCGTCAGAATGGTCATTTCAAAAGAACAGGGATCGTGTTTAAGGAGGGGCTTCGCGCTTCAAAAATAGGGGGTTTCGGTGGTCGCTGCGCGCCGCCAGATTTCGTTAAAGTAAAGTTTTTTCATGTAAAAATTTGTCAGATTTTTGGTCGAAATATTTTTTTTCAGGATAGAGTGCTTCGTAAGTAAAGACAGTTCCAACCAGAAATAAAAATCAGTAGTACAATCCTAACATTATGTAGGAAAACCCTGATTAACACAAGTTAGGTGGAAATTTGGTCAATTGACTTTTTACGTCGAATTCTTCCCTTTTATAGGTAAGAAAATATCGCCCTAGCTACTGCAAAGCAGGGTTTCCTCAATTTTGTGTTAGCTAGCGCCTCTTTGTAGCATGAATAAAGTGTCAGCTCCCCCAAGAACCCTTCCTCCCACGCCTAAATATATAAATAAATAAATCAACCTTTATTTCAACTAATGAGATAGGTGTGGCTGGTGTATTACCATCTTCTTTCTTAAATTCGGATTCAGTATTGGTAACAACAATCTGAAATAATCCCAACATCCCACTGTGTCACGGCATTTACGGCATGCCCTACCACATATGAGCTGGAAAAGGCAAGGAGGAAAGACTTACCACGACACCAAACCCCAGGAGAGTATTCGCTATTGATTTGTTTCTGTATCTTCAATGATTGATGCGAGATATTGCAATGTGATGTGATCTGAAAATTATTCTATATTGTAATCACCTCCTAATCATTTGATGCTCGGGAATTGCACAGAATAGATTGATTATTATCCAGTCAGGAATTTCTTATTGGAAGATATCATGGAATCGAATCACATGTCCTTGTGCAGTTCTGCAAGATGACTGCTGCGGGATCAGGTAAAAGCTTAAGAATTAAAAGCATTCACGTCTCGCTCAATTTCACGCTGGTGTATTAAATCATTAAATTTGGAGTCTATGTTCGCTAAGTTAGCGATATCATTACGCGAAATCAGAGAGTCATGCCCAAGCCCAGGGTCGCTTCTCTGTACAATTTCCATGATTAGCCTACTTGAAACATTGAGTAAAATCGAAAGTTTAGGTTCAGCATAAATATGGATCGCATCTCGCTTTTGAGCAATGTATTAAAATACTTAGTGTTCTTACACCACGCGGATGAACCACGATCTCTGGTGATTCTGCCAACAGCTGAATCAGTCCACTAACAGGCGGGGTCAACATTGTCAAGGAACAATGCACTTTTCTGGTACAGCTGATTGAATAGACCGCTGTAAGAGGCCCGGATAAGCCCCAAAATACCTTTGCGGAATCTATTTTGCCTTCTTTTCTGCGCATTTTGCTACTTTAATCATCAATCGTTTTAACCGTGCAAAGCAGTTGCCTTCTGTACCTGCAACGCCGTCATTTGTTCCTAGTGGCATGTCTTATAGCTCGAGATGGTTTCGGGCAGGGATATCTAGAAACTTCGGGATTGGACAATGTGCGCGTGACGTGAGACAACGCGGCCCGGAGTAGGCCGACAGTCCGCGATCAGCCGTCAGAAGTGAAGGAGCTGCTCATATTTCGTACCGCTTCCGCGACCTAAGTGTAGCTTTGTTTGCTTTAGATAGGAACAAAAGTCGGCCGATTCACATGCGATCAGCTGTCAGAAGCGAAGGAAGTGCTTATGCGGTGTACAATTTCCGCGATCTTGTAGCTTAGTGGAGTTTAGATGTACCGGTATGTTGTACAATTTCCGGTACGTAGGTGTAGGTTTGTGGTGTTTAGATGTCTAAACAACGTGCTATTTTAGAGCAGTTTGCATCAGGGAAGTCTTATGCCGCCTGAACTCACGCTAGATTATTTATCATTGACACATTTTATTGCAGCACTGTACCAGCTAAATGATACAGTATAGAAATGGGCTATAAATGTTGTGTTCCGGGATGCAGATCTGGATATAAAAAGACAAAAGATGAATCGGAAAGCAGCAACAGCACTGTTGTTTCATGCTATAGCTTTCCATCTGATCCTATCCTGCGCAAAAAATGGATTAAAGCAATCCCAAGAATAGCTCTAGTTGCTTCATCTGGACAAAAAGTTTGCCGTTTACACTTTTCGGATAACGATTTCGAATATACTTCAAGTGACAAGAAGTCTCGGCGCTTGAAACGTCGTGGTTGTGTAGCATTATCGAGACAACGGCTCAAATCTACTGCTGTGCCTCATATTTTTTCAACTTTGCCAAATTATCTAACAAGCCCCAATCCGAGACCTCGAAGTAAGAACTGCTCCTCCTCTGCTCGCCTTTCCATCGAGAATTCCCGCAGAGAAAAATGCAATGAGGAGTTTATTCAGCAAGAATGTGTGGTTGACCTACTCTCTTTGAAAGAAAAGTTTCAGAAAGAGCTTCTCCCTGCTGGGTACGTCTATTCTACTGATGATGAGACATTGCAGTTCCATCTTATAACTTCGTCAAATGATATTCATCAGCCGCCCATACTCACAGCTTCTGTGATAGTATCGAAGGACATGAAGATTAATGCATTCATTAAAGGCGCCCCTGTTCCGCCTTCCAATTATGACGATTTATTGAGTGCAAGTTACGTTCAGAAGACATCCGAATTGAACAACATTCTTGCCAGATGCAAGTCGTTGTCCAGCGGCGATAGTAAATTCAACCACATAGAATTGACTGTATCTCTATTGGAGGAGTACCTGACTGTACAGATGTCATCTACGAACTGTGCAGATTTCAACCCAATGTTGATCAGATTTATTATTGAGCAATTGTCACTCTGTCAAGTGACCCGCAATTCCCGGAGATACTCGACAGATCTTCTAACCACTGCCTTCATGTGGAAATTTAGAAGTCCAGCTCTCTATACACAGCTTCTGAACATTTTTGCTTTGCCTTCAGTACGCCACCTTCGCAGATAATGTGAAGATATGACAGTGTCGCCAGGCAAACTTGTTATGACGTATTTGAAGGAAAGGACTAAATCTTTATCCGACCGAGAAAAAATTGTAACCTTAATGATAGACGAGGTTTATACCGCACAGCGCGTGGAATATACAAATGGTTCTTTCATCGGGTTAACGGAAAGTGGCAATCCCGCTAAGACTGTGTTAACATTCATGGTGCAATCACTTTTCGGGAAGTACAAGGATGTGGTTTGTCTCATTCCGGTTGACAAACTTCACACTGAGACGCTGCGAACATGGTTTGATGAAGTGATGGAAAAGATCAACGATATACTACTGGTGGTAGCAATATCAACAGACAACCATGTATGTAACCGGTGAGTTTTTATATCCTTGTTGGTTTTTGAAGTTGTTAAACAGGCATTTAATACTTATTTTTAGGAAATTATTCATGGATCTCTGTAATGGAGAACTTCGTCATAGCATCGAACATCCATATCGACCCCGAGAAAAATTATTTTTGATTTTCGATTTCACTCACAACTTCAAAAACATCTTCAACCAATTTGTGAATAAGAAGCAGATGCACCCCCCTACTAAAGACAATGAGGATATACTGGGAGTGTCATGCCATGCAAAGTTCCTTCATATCAAAACCCTCTATGCTCTGGAAGAAGGCAAGACATTGAAAGTTGCACATCAACTCAAAAAAGTTTCCCTTAATCCCAGCAGCATCGCCCGAACTTCGCCTCAGCACGCTTTGAGTAAGTATCATATGTCCATGTTAGCTCGCCGTCTCGACTTCGAACAATCCTTGGTAAAGATCATGACCTGATTACTGCCCTTTTCTTCAGGTGTGTTTAGTGATTCAACAGTAGTGGGACTTAAGCACTTCGCAGAGAAAGGACATCCAGAATTTCTGCAAACTGCAAAATATGTTGAATTCATCCAAACCATTTGGAATATCATGTCTGTTAAAAGCCCAAGTAAAGGTAAAACTTTCATTACATGGGTTTCTTGCTGCACTTTGACTTTTATCTGATGCGACAAAATATTCATTTCAGCCGTGCGGAAAAGGAATTCATTTTTCACGCCACTGCAAATTGGTGAGGATCATCCCGATGTTACCTATTTGAGAAGAGCCATGGACATTTTCAAGAATTGGCAAAAGTCGGGCTGTGCTGGTCTCAGCAATGAAACATTCATGGCCTGTATTCAGACAATGGGGGCTGTGCTATCGTTGACGGAGCATCTGCAAGTAATAACTCAGAATGTGGAATATTTCTTATCCGGGAAAATAATGTCCGACCCAATCGAAGCCCGATTTGGGATGTATCGGCAGAGCAATGGCGGTAATTTCTTAATGTCTGTGAAGCAATTGCTGCTGGCGGAAAAAAAAATTCGGTGTCTAAGCCTGCTGCAGCGGGATGGACTGTCCAGAGCAATCATCAGTTGTGAACCGGGCGAGGAAGATGCATCAGCAAACCACGAAGATTTCCAGTGGCTTGCTGACTTCACGAAAACTGTCAGCACAAATGATGTGGACGATACTGATGCATCTGTTGTAGTCTTTGTTAGTGGATATATTGGTCGCTCAATTTTCCGCCGTAGGCGTTGTGACGACTGCAGAGGCGTGCTCATATCCGGTTTTAATAATGTTCCAGATATTAATGGCTGCATTCCTGAGAGATATAAAACGATTTTTGACATGGCAGATCGTGGACGACTTGCTGAACCAACTGAAATTTGCTTTGCCATTACATTATTGGCTGTGCAGTATTTCTCAGCTGTTTCAGCAGATGAAGACACGTTAAAAAAGTTGATGTGCTGTATGAATCAGCGCAATGTTTTTTTGAATGCAATGCGTTATGTTGTGTCTAATACATCTCGTTTTCGTCACCTCATGCATGTCAAATGTAAATCTAGCCATTTGAACTTCAACCTTATTGTGCAAAGTGCTTTCAATTGTTTTGCAAAAAATCACCTCAAGCGTTTGAATGCCAAACCGATGCTTGAAGAGGCACCGAAGAAAAACTTTCGCAAGATCCGCAAACTGACTTCGAAGGCTTCTGCAAAATGCTAAATTGTGTCATGGTGAAGTCGCTACGACAACTGACTGTGACGTCACCGTGACAACTGCCATCCCTCTTGTTATTTATTGTGTTATTTCCTAATAAATATGTACAAAAGACATGTCCTTGATGTTTTGCGAAGTCTTTTGCAGCTGCTTGGTTGCATCAACATAGGCCTACTTCAGGGCACCTTGAAAAAAGGTGTCCAATCCCGGAGTTTCTAGATATCCCTGGTTTCGGACATCAGGTGCATAGATCATTTAACAGTACACTATTTCTTCTGGGGATCGCATTCGTACTGCATTTGAACAAATCAATGTCAAGCTTTTGGCTAACCAATGACTGTCAAACTTGGCGAAGGTTTTATCGCCGCCGATGTTTCTGACACCGCAGTTTGCCCAGCCGTAGTTCTCTATACAATTAAATAGTATATTCATATTGAAATGAACCCGAATATTCTCGGCTGACACTCGTCAGGGGTAATCGTCAGCAACTAGTAGAGAATTGGAAAGAACATCGTATATCAACTACAACTTCATGTTTTCATGTGTGCCTGAACGAAGGAGTACGCCTCGAAATACCCGAATCCTCTGGTTCAGTGGTTCTTAACCTTGCCACCAGCGCCCCCCAGGGGGCGCTGGCGATTTTGAAAGGGGGCGGAAACGCTCAGGGGGCGATATGGGGGGCGCTGGGCTCAGGGGGGCGGTATGGGGGGCGCTGGAGAAAAATGGCTTCGCAGTAGATGATGTGGTGGTAGGACATATCCTTAATGAGTATTCAGAGAAAATGAACACCGTAAACTTCGTTATATATAGCCTACAAAAGACATATAGGTTTAATTGTCCATGGGCGCTTAAATGACTGGCACCGAATATTCCTGTGTTGGCAATCTGAACCCCAGAAGACGAATTCCATCCGGCAGGGAAAAATTGTATGCCTGTGAAGAAATACCAATTTGAAATCGTGTTCGTCTTTTAGTTTAGTACGATTGGGCGACAGGGATATCTAAAACTAGATATTCTTGTTGGGCGATTATATATTTTTTGATATAGCAGACAGGAGGTCACGAACTAACATCATGCAATGAAGTCATACCAACGGGTTCGCCCGCCCGAATATGTTCAATTATTAGTTACGGGCCCTACACTTTCCAAGACACCTAACAATGTTCGCGCTACGTTTTGATGAGTCTGTGTACACTCAATAAACTCACTGCGCAGACCCTTGGACAACAGTGCGTGACGACTAAAAAAGGGTCAAAACTTCGGATTAGTTGTACGCAACGTAGATTTTCTGTGCACAGATACCATGTCAGCACTGCGCACGTGAGCAGCTTAGACGGAACATTGCACCTCACTCAGCTCTACCGGTAAATCTGGTAACGTGAGCAGAGAGGACAAGAAATTAATAGCAATATATATGCAATTCCCGATCTTACTGACCGATTTTATCATGAATTATCGAAAGTTTTCGCACTTCGCACTGGCTCGCTAAACAGTACAGCTGATTTCGTGGCAAAACGAACAACGTGATGGGGGCTGTCGGTTTATCGCCCTATGGGAGCCCAAGACCCAAGTTTTTTCGGGGGGCCTGACGAAGTGCCGTTTCGTTCCTGCCAACGGGTATAAGCCCGAAGATGTATAATTATTATTGAGGGGTCCTACCTTTTCAATCGCACATCACTCAGCTCTACCGGTAAATTTGTTTACGTGAGCAGAGAGAGGATAAAATTTGATATCAATATACATGCAATTCCCGATCATATTTACCAATTCAATCATTATTTATTGAAATTTTTCGCGCTTTGCGCGTCTAGGCGGGAATATCTGGCTCAGTAAATGGACACCAAATGTAGATGACTAGTATCAGCAAATAGTGGATAGCCGAAAGGGGGTCTGGGGGTGAAGCTCCCTGGAAGTTTGGTTTATCACCCGATGGGGGGGGGGGGCTAAGACCAACGTTTTTGGGGGCTGACGAAGTGCTGTTACGGCCCTGGTAACGAATTAATTGTACCTACGGGCACGCCCGAATATGTTTAATTATTAATTACGTGCCCTCCATCTTCCCATACAACAGATTAATCAGCGTTACTGGTAAATCTGATTACGTGGGCTGAGAGGATAAAAAGTTTATAGTGACTTGTTTATGTAATTACCACCTATTCATTCATACATTATAGAAAATTTTGTTACCTAGGGCGACCATGCCACACAAACTTTGCTGACCATCGAAATCACGCTACGGGGTTCTTGGGGGCGAAGCCCTCGGAAGTTTGGTTTATCACGCTGTGGGTGCGCAAGGCAATCATTTTTAGGGGGGATGACGAAGTGCTGTTACGGCCCTCCCTCTTACTCATTGTCTTTATCACATTCCTTGCAATATGCGGTTGGGGGGCGCTGGAGCACGATAATTTTTGAAAGGGGGCGCTGGAGGAAAAAAGGTTAAGAACCACTGCTCTAGTTGCACTCAACTACACTAAAGCATGGAGAGAATTACAAACCATTGTCGGACAAATCGTGACATCAAAAACAATTCGTGTAATACAAAGGTAGGCACATTTTCGTGATGTAGCCTTATTGCATTAACGGCTTCTCTACGTGTCCCGCTTATTGGCTATGCTACCCAACACAGTGACCTCAAATAATTACTAATGATATCCGTAGGAAATCGCGCCAAGCGCAAATAATTTTTAGTTGCATGGAATTCAACCGATATTGGATACAAATTAAAAAATAGTTCTGGCTGTGGTCACGATCCAAAACTGACCACATACTTTAACAACTTCATCTATAATAGGCCTATATAGGCCATTATGACCGAAATATAGGCCTCCCAAAATTGTTTTATCAGTGTGATCTTGCTGTCGATGAATTTATGGAATTATAACCTGAACGAAATGCTAATTACCATGTTACCAACTTTATTATTGATGACTTGGCCACCTCTCCCCGAGGCGGATAGGTTCAGAATGCGTTGAGCAACATATTCCTAATCGATCATAATTTTGTAGTTTCATATTTTCATGCCATGTCTGATCATTTCACAGCTGTGACTCGAATCAATTCTTGACACAAGTCCACCCAGCACTGCTTAGAATATTGTTGGCAATGCATGTAATAGAATTAATTCCTATTATTACAATTATATTTACTTTACTATTTACTATAATTTTCTCAGCTAGGCAGCAGTAAAAGTTATGCGAAATGCATAGCGATCGTTTCTGTCAAGTAATTATAGGCCGACATCCCGACACGGTCAAATTATGGGTATAACGCATGATGCCGGATGATATTAGGGGTATGACGCATATCCACAATAACTACCGGGTTGTCGCTGCATTGGTTTGTCACACATGGATACGCGTATTAGCACTCATTATATAATTCAAACATCGTTCTATGGCATAATTACCGAGTGATGTGATGATCTTTATTGCAGTCTATTGTCAATCAGATCATATACATCCTATATGTTCACAAAGGTAATGGGTTACAGAGTGAATGATGGCCTTTTCAGCTTTCGGTGGATTGTCAATCAATGACACCCGAATTTTGATCATCTACAGCGAATTGCTTCCATCGGAGGCGAATAGGAGATAATATATCAGTTGGAATGACCTGTGCCCCCTTTTAACTCCTTCGTTTTGGGTCTACTTGAATGACTTGTGCCCCCTTTTAACTCCTTCGACCTAGGCCTACTCAATTTTTTTTGTGGCCCCTACGTCAATTTTAGACTTTCGTGACGCAATCAATCAGTGAAACAAAAAAGAAAATTTGGATAGTTGTCACCCGATTATTATTATGAATAAGACCAGCAGATCCAGTGGTGCTTATCACATATCAAGCCATTTATCGCACCTGTTCCGAGATAAGTCAACCTTACAGGAAGGGTATATATAATAAGTACGTGAAATAACATTATACGGTGGTTTAGTCACAGTTGCTGTTGTTTTTGTCAATAAGACCGTAGTCGGTATTATATAGACCTTCTACACCGAGGTAAGATCAGTCTGGAAATTAGATCCGGTTACAATTCTCTGTCGACGAGGAGAACGAATGGGGACACTGGTAGTAGCATTTGAGGATCTGGTTCATTTCTGAACGGCAAGGGTAAGTAGATTTACGCTCCTGCCGCTACGCGTCCGACGTTCGACCAGATATAATTAGGTCTGAAGCTTGTTACCATTACCGGTGCCATCGCCTAGATACCTCAATATTAGAGATGGTGGTGGTGTAGGTAGTCGGTGAATCATGGTTATTCAACCAATCAAACTAAATTAAACTAATCTGAAGAATACACCGTTGTCTAATGTAAAAATCCAGCAGGCGTACGGGATCCATCGTCATTTTAAATGTTTATTGTATTATAAAACCCAATCTATGTGATTGAGGTTTTGGCTACTGTGTAACTTGTTTACGTAGTAATATCGGTTGCAAGTATAGAAACCCGTTTTACATCCGCTCAGTGTCAATGTAGCAATATTCAGATGCCGAATACATTGTCCAGTCCGGCCTAGACCGTTGACGCGTAAGCTTGTATTCCCATGTAAGTGCTCGTCGATTATTATAGCATTCGATTGCTTCAGTTGATGCATTTGTGATGTTTAAAAAGTCAAAAACTGAACACATAATTTCGCATTGTGGCATAATGTGGCCTGAGGTTTAGTAAATCGTTATTGCCGTCGAAAAATTTGGATTTGAATAAAATACTATTTACGGTGAACGATTCTTTGTTTATTTATTATAGTTGTGCTCACCGTAAATACTATTTTATTCAAATCCAAATTTTTCGACGGCAATAACTCCGCTTCCACTGGTTGGAATTGAACCAAATTTGGTGAGCATCGTTTCTATAGACAGCCTAACACTTTCATGGGGTGAACAGAAAATTTTCAAATTTTTCATTATTTATTTTCACATAATGCATAGAAACTTACTTCTCCTGTAGCAAAGCGGTTACTGGCTGGAATTGAACCAAATTTTGTGTGTAGGTTTAAATTAGGTAACCTAACAATTTTATCAAGTAGCCAGTACGATTTGAGAAAAAAAGTCATTTTTGAAGAGCCCTAATGCACATTAATATATTACCTTATTGAACTTTAGGGTTGGAACTAGCAATATGACGTCAGATTTCTCGCCATCTCATGCGAGTGAGTGGTGTCTTAAAAAAGCCTACAAGTCGGCAGCTACGGAATCAAAAATAGGGAATATTTACCTGGTTTAAATGCCCGTTGCAGTCGATAAACACCGTAAATGACACGAAAAAAACATCCTTCCTCTATATCCCTGACTGTACCTCGTAAGTTGAGCGCATATATCGTAAGTCTGCTTTTCGTACCTACCGTCGTGGTTCGGTAAACACACGTCACTGTAATGTTGCCCAAAAGCTAAAGCTATTTAAAATATCTTCTCCGTGTCGAGAAAGTACAATAGCGAAGAAGTGGGCGACAGGAATTCCCATAAGGTTAGCGTAGCGATGAAGAGTGACCTCGGTACCACATAATAATGTGGGAAAGAATGATATCGTTCGTGAAAATCGTTCTAGTGTTTATTTGTGATACCAAATGTTTATGAGGAAATGGCTGATGCCTAAATTGTTTTTCACGTAACTTTAATTCGTGATCACGTCATTTTTAAGCGCAGTGTTGCCTTGAAAACCTAGAAAGGTTATTATCGAATATCCCATCAAGAATTTCACCTCAGCATTTAAAAACAATTGCAATTGCACAAAATTATTACGAGGCTTCAATTCTTGCTTAATTACTCGATCATTTGAAGTGTTTGTCAGATTTCAAGCCTTACAAACCACATCTAAACCCAATCATTCCGAATATTACGACAATTACTGACGCTGGTGGCTTCAAAAGCCTTCATAACGCCCTGACTACTATGGCTAGGCATAATGATTCGAATACTCGAATCTGAATCGAGTACTAATTTTGATGATTCGAGTCGAATAAAATAAAACGATTTTCGAGTACTAAAATTATACACTTCTCGTCATTGACAATTAATTTATCAATGAGGATTATAGTTTCGATAGTATTTTCCACTGTAGAAGCCTTGAAACCTTGATTAGTCGTGTCCCAGTATGAGCAACATATAGTACAAAGCTAGGAATGTTATTGGAAATAACACATTTCCGAAGTACCGATCATCCCACAACATTTTTCATAAAGTTCAATGAAATCGGTATGGTCGAAAAGTTACCAAAGTACCATTAAAGTGATGGATAACGGACAATTCATTCTTGTGGTGCCATAAAATGTACATGTTTGAACTCTGACATGTTATATTCGGTTACGACGTCACAATGAGTGATTCTCGAATACTCGACTCGACTCGACGCAAAATACGTGATTCAGAATCGAAACACTTAGGTACTCGATTTTGCCCAGCCCTTTGCCGATTGCACAATCTACTGTTATCTGATATCCAGAATATATATGGACGAATAAAGCAACTCAACACATTCCAAAAAAATTCTGTTTGCCTTATGAGCGAATCATCAGCGAAGCAACGTAATATTATTACGTGTAGTGTCTGTGCCGACTGCTAGCCGACAACACGACACCAGCCAAGTCGCAGGTCTAGCATTTTGAGGACAGTGGTTACAGTGGGGTCGGGCAACTTCTCCAGTCGGCGGGCCTGATATGGGAAAATGAAGTACTTGGCCGGCCGGATTCCTGAATCGATATAATAATCCATATATCGATATAATTATCCACCTATACAAGGAATCAATGGTATTTAAACTTTAATTTTGAAGTATAGAGACTAAAATACAGTATTCAATTTTTTAACTTGATGTCATTTTATACCTATTGAAGTCAATAAGACATCTGTGGTCGATCAAAGATTCAACAAGTCCTTCGAGCTCTAGCTGCATGTGGGACGCGGAGACCCTTAGTACAGTCTCCATATGAACATCAGTTAGATTGGAATGCAGTTTTTTGCTTGTTGCAGCTTATTGTCGAAAATTTTTGATCTCAAATGTATGAAGGGAATTGCAGCAAACTGTGGCCGCGGCCACATTATCATAAAAGACCGCAAACTGTCTGCGGGCAGCACAAAGTCCCGTCACGGGTCGGATGTTGCCTGTCCCTAGCTTACATGGTCAAAACTGCTGATTCCGTGCCATTTCAGACAGACAGACAGGCAGCCAGAGAGACAGACAGAGAGAGAGAGAGAGGGGGGGAGGGGGGAGAGAAAGAGATTTATTGATTTGTCCAACCAAATATTGCTCAGCATGACGTTTAGAACTGCTGCTATCGCAATGTAGCGGCACAGGGTATGTCCTGGTTAGGGCTGGGCACAATGATTCGAGCACTCGAATCTGAATCGAGTATTTATTCTAATGATTCGAGTCGAGTAGTAAAAGACGATTTTTTCGAGTACTGAAATTTTACGCTTCTCACCACTGAAAGTTAATTTATCAACGAGAATTATAGTTTCGATACTAATTTTCACTGTTGAAGCAACGGAACTTTGATTGGCGGTATCGTAGCATAGGAAACATATGGTACAAAGCTACGAATGTTACTGGACGTAGCACATTTTCGAAGTCATGATTATTCTTCAACATTGTCACCAAGTGGAATGAAATCGGTATGGTAGAAAAAATACCAAATTATCTTTTATGAGATGGATAACTGGCATTATATTCTTAGTGGTCTCATAAACGGCACATATTTGAACTTTGACATATTACATTCCGTTTGACGTCATAATGAGTGATACTCGATTACTCGACTCGGCTCGAAGCATATGACGTGATTCAGAATTGAATCACTCAGATACTCGATTTTACCAAGCCCTAGTACTGGTAAAAGGGGTCACCGAATTGTAAGAATTAGAGCCCCGCATTTGCATCGCAGCATGCTGCGGTCGAATTCTTCGCATTGATGCATTGAATGCATGCCTGCATGAATGCACCTTCAGAGATCTTGAAGCACGAACCAAGCTCTCTGCGCCGTTCACATAGCTCAATTTCCTACCTTCGATAGTCTATGACTGCGTATTCATGACTGCTTTTCAGAGCTACTTACTTGGGTAGATTCAAAGTCAGACAATTCTATTTCCATTTTAAGTAGTTTCAGGTTCCTTTTAAAAGTACCACTTCTACTTGGAATTGAGTAGATTTTGGGCCGCTAATTCTACGTGTACTTGAGTAGCCTTGCTGACTACTTTGACCACCCCTGTGTTGGCGCACAAATCCACGCGCCTGTGGTTTGCATTCGAATACAGCATGTAAATCATACCTTTGTTCCAGTGCTATCGCTGTCAGTTCGATTTTCAATATCGCATATAGTCTAGCCCAAGATGGATTTAGTCGTGTAGGATAAACAGGTAGCCGACACACGTACCATAGCTGTAATCTTTCGCACATACGAAAACGTTTGAACTGATTTATGAATATAGTAGTGATATTTGATGACAAGTGGAGAGCATTATGGCGGCAGGTACCGTCCTATCTCAAAGCTATTTCGTGTGCAATATTGTTACCGATGGAGAAAAGTAATGGTGGTATTGACGTGACCACTGGTGCGCCTGAGAGACTCCGAATGCTTTGCAATGTAAGCTCTTCAATGACTTGTAAATTTACTCCGAGCCGCGAGTGTCACTGACCACAAAATTCAGGGATTCGCATCTGATTCGTATCTTAATAGTAAAAGTGGGAATTGAGTACTGAAATTAGGTTTTTTCGCGTAGTGAAAATATACGCTTTTATGTGCATGAAGCCACCGTGGTACTGATTACAAAAATAAAAACTATATCAGCGGTTCTCAACCGGGGGTCCGCGAAGCAATTTCAGGGGGTCCGCGAGTCCTCTAAATTTTTATAATGGTTGATAACCTAATTTTTATTTTATTTTTTAATTTGAGAAAGCATGAGGCAGTTTCGCACCACAACTGCTAAAACCTCATGACTCATATCATCATAATAATCGTCTGACATGAACTATCGTAGTGTGGAAATTCATTTTCATTGCCAATTTTCCACTAACCTGCTGATACAAACATATTGCTGTTCAGAGACGTTTTATTGGGGTTTGTGAAAAAAAAATATGGAGATAGTAACGTCAATCAGGGTGACTTCGTAATGTCTGCGAAACCTTTTCGATTTGAAGTTTTCAGTCTCATCAAATTGGTGTACAGTCGTTTGAAATAAATATTTCCGAAATATTTCCCTACTTTGTCCGAATGCAGGGATTGAAACCTCGTCACGAAATCCATTTTATCCTGTAATATACATAACCACTATTTGAACAGCATTTTGGAGATACAGAACTCCAAAATACAATTGAATAGTATATTCATATTGAAATGAGCCCGAATATTTTCGGCTGACACCCGTCATAAATCGGACAATGATATACCTGCTCCTAAACCTCGGCTATCAGATTTGGCGCATTCTTATTGCGGATGCCCCATATCGACAAGGCTGGTTTTTTGACGAACAAGGAGTGTTTCGTTGCTATCAAAGTATTACGGTCCAACCCTGAAATTCATATCACCAGTTATATTGGTATGCAGCCTTGCCTTGTTAATGTTCAATTGTTCATGGTCAAAAATGTTTGCTCGTAAATATATATGTAAACCGGAACAGAACAAGTCGTTTGATGACAGTCTTTCTCAGGTTGGAAAACTTGGATCCATTATGAGGCGCATAAAATTTGTCTATACTTTTAGATTAGGATTTCACTTTGACGATAGAAACTCTCTGCGGGCCGATCAAAATGCTGTCGCGGGCCCAATCCGGCCCGCGGTCCGTATATGTTGCCCGTTGCTGCGCTAGATGCTGGACGTGATATGTTCATAAAATATATGTTTCTTCATTTTGGCGCCATAAATGTTACGATCACACCAAAAGTATCGTCGGAAGCGTTATGCGTTAATATCGCATTAGCCTCCATCTATCTTTCCGGAAGTGGTTTTGGGCACTACTCGTTCATATCAAAACGAAGACGCGGATTTTCAAGACATGACCACGTACTCCTAGAAATACAGCAGCAAAATTAGCTTTGATATAATAAAAGTCTACCAATTTCTACATAAATAGTATGATGTTATTTTCGAGAAAAATCATTATTTTGCTGTTTACCACAAGCCTACAGTTCATATTTACGCAAGACAGATATGAAGGTTGCACAATAATAGAGCTAAAATTGAACTAAAACTTGAGGGGGTCCGCAAGGGTCCGTGACGGCCAGAAGGGGTCCGCGAAGTCAAAAAGGTTGAGAACCACTGAACTATATTCTACTCATGGATCTGTAACCCCCGAATCAGCCGCTAATTTGAGATTGCGATGGAAACGATTTCTCAGATCATAGTGGTAACGAGAAAAGTGACATCTGATGGAAGAGTGATCTAGTCGCATGGGAACAATGCACAATAGACGACCCGTTAATTTAGGGTTATGATACGTACTCTTTTAAGAGGGTTTGTCCTCTTTTTTTACTCTTTTGAAAGTGTCCTCGGAGGAGACCCTTTTGTCATCTTTTTTGAAAATTTAGGTAGGATTTAGAGCAAATTCCGAGTGATATGCCGTAAATTAGCACATAACTGACGCTCCGGCGGGTATTTTGGAGTGAAAAACGGTTATTTTAGCTCTGGGCGGAAAGATGACCTTTTTTTTAGTCATCCACCTAGCAATGCGGGAAGAAAAGCGGTATTTTGAGCTCTGAGCAGAAAAGATGACCATTTTTTTAGTCATCCACCTAGCAATGCGGGAAGAATACCGGTATTTTAAGCTCTGAGCGGAAAAGATGACCCTTTTTTTTAGTCATCCACCTAGCAATGCGGGAAGAAAAACTGTATTTTGAGCTCTGAGCGGAAAAGATGACCATTTTTTTAGTCAACCGATCACAAAGTGGGAAAAACTCACCGATTTTTGAGAATTCTTCTCCGGTTTTGCAAGTCTCAAATTTCTGAAAAAGTGTCCTCTTTTTAGATTTCCAAAATATGGTAAGCCTAGTTAATTGGCAATGTGCTTATTTCGCGAATTGATTCAAATCAACCTTTTTTTTCTTTGAGATTTCTTGGAAATCGTTAGTTTTGCTTGCACTGGATTAGAAACTGGCATCATCACTTTTACTATTCTAGCTCCACCTGAAACAACCGGTCTTGGAGTAAATTACTTATGTGTTTGGAGATTTATGATCGCATTTGCACAATATGAAAGCGATCGCCATTGCAATATCAGTCCATGGAAAACTATGCCACCCATAATCAACTCGTAATCCAGCGTAGCTCTGATTGCAAGATTAAAATTCCAGCAAAATAATCACTACATTCTTTGGCGCTTACAACACTATTGACATACAACCTATACTTGAGGGCAGTGAGCGGATAATTTATTTTCAAAATCAACCGTTGGGCCTGACTTACATCAACGAAGTATGTATGTATGTATAGGGGGGTAGGGGGGTGCTTCTTGGCTAACTGAGGCCTTTTGCACCATGCCTGTTTTGTTCATTAATACAACTATAAGTGGAGACTCTTGTCTCGCAATGTTTGATAAGAAATTTAGTTTATTAGGTCCCTTTCGAGTTTAATATGACTAATTAGCGAAAACGGACACGCAATTTTATGTTCTGCCATCACGAGTGCAAAAAGAATCGGATTTCGCTTAAAACGTCTTAAGTCTGCATTCCGTTTCCTGTTTACAATATCGTGATACGTTGGCCTTTACGTCAACGTGATTACATACGGTATAAGCGATATCACTTTGGTTAATTACACGTAATAGGTTTCTTTATACGTTCGAGGAAACGCGATCAAACTTCGATTCCGTTTTGGCGATATTCCTAATTCTTATTAGCGCCAATTGTAAAGGCAAGTATGACGCAGCAATTCGCACCGTTTTTTGTTGTTCGTGTTCTGCCGCCTGGGATCTCATAATATATGCTTCCCCTCTTAATTGTAGAGGCGTACTTGCTCGTCAAGGCGATTACTAACGGTGTAACAGACTTTCTTTTCGCATATTTTTCTAATCTTGTCTGGTGTCGTGTTAGCACCTACTGCCGAGACAGTCATATCGCGGTGGAATAGCATAGAATAGAGGTGAAAGGCCTAGCTTCTCGTCAGTCTAATCACTTGCTGACGGAAACTGCATTTTGTGAAAAATATAGGCCTATTCGTCACTATACCGAATATCTGATGAAATCTATATTCTCGTACGTCGGAAATATGAAATATGTCCACACCCAACCACGGAAAAGGTGCCGGGCCAACCAGGACGCATATTATTGTGCAAAATGTGCATAAATGGGGAAAAACAATACTTTGGTTCGTGGTGTGGCAATATGCAATGACATTCATTCAATGCTGAGCATGCGTCTTGTAGACTTATCATTTACCTCTCGCCTAGCGAAAAGCTATGACTATTTGTGATCATATCAGAGGTTATTTTGATATTGCGCAATATCATTGCCGGGACGTTATACCTAACGCTTTTATTGGGAATCCATATGACTCCAAATTGTAAGAGCGATTAGAAAGTGCGTTTTAAAAACCCGCCTGTTTCAAAACTGACTTTATGCGAGACCCCGACGCAGTCGGTAAAACATCGGTTCAAACACACATCTTTCAGAATCACGGCGTGATATTTTTGTTGATTTAGATGTAGCTTTATACTATATAATATATATGCTGTGACACGGTCAATTTAGGATTCAAGGCTTCCCATCGCAACTATAATATAATTATCCTTGATAAATTGACTCTCGTTGAAAAGGGGCGCATGATTCCATTGGTAGGCTACATTATCTCTCAACTCGACCAGAATCATTGTATACAATTGTATACAATATATAATTATTACTCGATTCAGATTTTGAGTACTTGAATTATTAAGTGATATCCGCCAAGGATAGGCGTGCAGCTATGCAATATAATGCATCGTGACGTGTAAAGCTGTACCTACCATATGCTAGGGTTGCCATACGTCCGGAATTTCCCGGACATGTCCGGAATTTCACTGAAAAATCTGCGTCCGGGAGGAATTTCAAAAATATGCCTAAATGTCCGGAATTTTGAAGGCTTGGAGCAGGCTGAAAAGTTATTCGTAAATACACATAAACAATATTATTTTCAAGCAGATGTATGGTATTCAAAATTGTTCTTCGCGCCTCGCGCGAGTTAATGCAACGTATAATGATATTAGTATGAGCTCCAGGCACCACCCTCGCCAAAAAATACAATCAAAATAAATGTAAATAACCATCATTTACTGAAATAAGTTTGATCGTAATCGCAATTATAAGCTAACGGTATATTCCTTGAGTTAGGTAAGTCTGATTGGATGCTTCAATCACAGACAGTGGTTCCAAATCTTGGGGTCGTCCGCCTTTATTTGGAGATCGCGATGATGTTTGACGTAATCAGCTTTTTAGGCCGTGAGTAAGTTGGGGCAAGTTGAAATTTTTTAGTAATCAGCTTATCAAGTTTTGAACTTTGCCACGGAACATTTTCAAGTGGGAAATGAGGTCGCGAGCATAAAAGGTTGGAAATCACCGGGTGTGCAACCTGCTGGTGCATTTTACAGTAGCCTAATATATCGAAGAATCAATATTATTGAAAGAATTCATGCATAAAATTTAACAACCAATTGCATATAGTAAGTGCCCAACAAGTTACATCGATTACCCTGGTGGGCGCAAGATCAGTGCTTTTTGGGCGGAATGGGGGGAGAAAAAAATGTTGTTTCGGACCTGAATAAAACACATAAAGAGATAGCCGCACCGACCTAACTGTATAGCAGGGCTGTTAAACACAATCCTGACAGGCCAGACACGGCCCGCAAACGATTTCATCCGGCCCGTGCAGGAATCTATTGCAAACCCTAGCAAGTAGCAATTACCAGAGCTCACATTACAGATGGCCCAATTCATGACCTACGTTCATTCCTGTATAGCGTATATAGTCGATGGGAAATGCTTTGCTAGTGTGACGTCATATTGACAGTCAATGCGTTACACCTCATTTTAAAATCCGCTAGTGGGCGCTACAGAGTGTCCGGAATTTGCTTCACAAAAATATGGCAACCCAACCATATGCCCAGTGTCCTCCTTTCTAAATACAAGGTAATAGTCCTCCGGCGACGCTAAAAAATGTCTAAATGTCTACTTTCTTAGCACTTCGAGATATTTGGTTGTATTTTCAAAAACACTTTTTGGTGAGAAGTCTTCCTTTCGAAAAAATTGCTGTAGTCATGAAACATGCTGACGTGCTGGGTTTAAAAGGGTTTCCCAACAACCAACCAACCCTGCCTTCGTGATTATTATTGCAAAGATTGTCCAACGTTCCCAGTAAAAACTGAACCTTTTTGCATGCGAGGTTCTGTCGCAAATTTTATACACCAAGTTTCAACATAACAGACCTATTATGGTTGGATCAGATTCGAGCATCCAAACGATTGTATATAATCACGATAATACTTCGTATAACAAATATTCCAAACTCGTTATTGGCAAATCTTTATGGAACGACATTGTATTCATGGACTGAATCTGAAATTTAAATTAGATTTGTTGATTTGGTGTCTGTACTTGTAACTTTTATCGACAATTACCAACGAAAAGTAAATTATATCAAACTGAAACGTAACAATTCTACTTTCGCTTACTTGCCGCCGAAAATGTCCTCTTTCGGGGTGCTAAAATTATGGTAAGCATATGTGAATCTGCCCTGGTATGTTACAATTCCGCAACGCCAATGACTTGCAAGTTGGCGGTGGGTAGACTCCATAATCCAATCCTTGCATGTTTATCAAGGCTCCTCGTCGGCATCCGATTCGCGTAAACGATGCTTTCGTAACATTATTACAGCGATTGGCTGTGCTAGAATTCGGCAACTCTGGAACAATAATACGATTATCAATTGTTGCAAGATTATTTCCAGAGTACTCAACATCAACTCGAAACATAGTCGGACTGTTATCTATCATTGGCGAAGACGGATTGTTGCTGCTGTGAAATCATTTTATTATGTGGCGTAAATACGTTAGGTAGATAAACATTCAACATATCTAGTCATAAACGTTGATATCGTACAAGAAATACAAAAACATTGCGTGTTGTCATCCGACCGTCTCCTTTTCCAAAAGAAACGGCAACAGGCGAGTGCTGTGAGCTGTGAGCTGCGAACCTGCGCACATTACAGTGGGGATTTAGGAGCAATTTGATGTCGAGCATGACGTAGTATAAATGTCGATTGAGTACTCTTTTCATGAAGAAACACTGCTACTCCGCCATTTTGCATGCCTCAGAATCGATATGCGAGTAAGGCACCTCATCCCCGCCTACAAAGACACTTGATACGGAGGTGGTAGACCCATCGATATCGTGTCGATGCCCGGTAAACTGCCATACTCGGGCGGTAGCGTGTCTGTTGATTGTTGATTTATCCTGGCATTTAATTCCTCTGCAGTCATCGCCGAATTACTTTGTCTTTTCCAGTTGGCGATTAATTTGTGGAAGATATATGTCAAACCAGTGCGGGTATCCTGATTTGGTGACGACACGTTGTTAGTCGAAGACTCCCAGATCCTGCAAGGCATCAAATCTCTACATTTCGTATATATCGCGACCATAGCGATTGACAAGGCGATTGTGATGGATGATATAGCTAGCAGCAGTATCCCGGCTAGTTTCATCGACGACGCGAATCTTTCACAATCCAATAGCACCGAGTTTTCATCTGCTCCGTCATCATTCTGTCGATCTTTGACATCTTTGGCTTGGCCGTTGAATGTCAGAAGAAGGGCCAATCTAAAAACCATCAGAATAATCCCGATGCAAAATAGGGTTATTCGTATCCTAAGAAAAGAGCGTAACGGAGATGATGCTCTATTTCTTCTGCCTTGTCTTTCGGCCATAATAGAATAATTCTGCAATCAAGGATATTGATAAAATATGAAGGTCGGCGTCTTGTTCAGGTATACGTTGAGACTGTAAAACAGCAATATATTTTACCATGGTGTCTATTACATATTAACATCATATAGAATTGGAATGGCATATTTCCGACTGCAAAGATGGTTTTTGTGGTGATCGGTTGCAAGTTTATCGTGCCATCGCTTTTTTGATATTATTTGACAGCTATTGGTAGGAGTCGCATATATTTTCTCATGTTGTCGCGATGCAAAAAACCAAACAGCATTGCTGTAAGAGAGTTCGACTTTCCGGGACAATGATGCACTACAGGAGAGGCTGAGTACGACGATGTTACACTAATGGCCGATGTCTAATTACTATGCAATGCGCTTCATTTTATTTGTTTTATATCTAACTAATTTAGAATGAATAATCTGCGTGTTCTCGGAAAGCGCAGTTAAATAGTGGTAAGTTCGAGTGGCCTCATAAACTAATTTGTAGTGGTATCTCGATTTTCAAACCGCCGTCTTCAAAATTCTATAGATGCTGGACGCTAGGAGTGCGATTGTCGGTTCGCTTTCAGCGAGGCTGTTTCTACAATTCGATGTCGATTTTAAGAACCTGCGAATAAGGCACAATCGATCGTTCTTGAATGCAGTTCCAGATCGTTATCGGATACGAACGCTTATGACTGCTCTGTATGTCTAGCGATTTCAACCTATAGCCTGTCAAGTGACTGCTACGTGACGTGATAACATATGACAGTCATCACATTCTTCATTCAAACTCTCACTATGTGGCGTGCATTAACTCTCGGTAAAACGGAAAATGTCTGCCTGCCTGACCAAACGCTACAATTTCATCTGCTACACGTCAGACAGTGGTAGTTAGCTAAAGACGAAATGTATAACATATGTTCGTATCTTAATTGTAAAAATGCGATTTGAGTAGTGAAATTAGATTTTTTTCGCGTAGTGAAAATTTACACTTTTATATACATGAAGCTACCGATGTACTGATAACAAAAATAAAAACTATAATCTACTAGATCTGGAACTTCCAAATCAGCCTCTAATTTGGCATTGCGATTGATACGATCTTTCAGCTCATAGGAGTAACGAGAAAACTGACACTGCTGGAAGAGCGATCTGGTCGCTTGGGAATAATGCTCTGTAGACGGCCCGGTAATTGGCAAGGCCTTTGTTTTGGGAATAGATTTATCCCAACCTTTTTTTCTTTGCGATTTCTTGGAAATCGTTAGTTTTGCTTGCACTTGATTAGAAACTGGCGGCATTACCTTTACTACTCTAGCTTCACCTGGAAAAACCGGTCATAGAGTAAATTAAATGTATATTTGGAGATCTATGATCGCATTTGCACAATATGAAAGCGATCGCCATCGCAATATCAGTCCATGGAAAACTGTGCCGCCCATAATCAACTCGTAATCCAGCGTAGATATGATTTGATGCAAGATTAAAATTCCATAAAAATAATCACTACATTCGTTGGCGCTTACAACACTGTTCACATATAATCTATACTTGAAGGCAGTGAGGTGATCATTTATTTTCAAAATGAACCGTTTGGACTGACTTATGTCAACGAATTGGAGACTCTTGCCTCGTAATGTTTGATCAGAATTTTTTTTATTAGGCATCTTGCGAACAAATTTCGAGTTTAATATGACTGATTAGCGAATACGGACACGCAATTATATGTTCTGACATCACGGGAGCAAAAAGAATCGGATTTCGCTTAAAACGTCCCAAGTCTGTATTCCTTTTCCTGTTTACATTATCGTGATACGTTGGCCTTTACGTCCACGTGATTATTACGGCAATTTTTTTTGCAACTTTTGCAACTTTATTTACAGCTTCCAGCAGATTCCTAAATACTCGTAAAATATGTAGAATACTGTTTCAAGCTGTTTAAAGGAATCTAATAGTGCAACTTTTTGTAACTTTTGTTCATTTTCTTTCATGCAATATTTTGCAACATTTTGCAACTTTTTCGATTTTACATGAAAGTATTTTCGATTTTGGTGAAATTCACGGCCAAATTCGACTGCAATACCGTAAATCAGCACTCAAGTAACGCTCTTACGTGTACTTCGGGAGCTGATCCGGAAATTGACCTCTTTTTTAGTCAATCAGGATCGGAACTGGGAACTTGATCTTTTTTTAGTCAACCGAGCATAATGTGATCTTTTAGTGCAACTTCTGTGAAAAAAACAAATGCAATTCTTTACTGCTACTTTTGTCAAAAATAAATGCAATTTTCCATGGATCATGGATTTATCTGCAACGAAAACTTGCCCTAGTGAATACAAACGGTATAAGCGATTTCACTTTGGTTAATTACACGTGATAGGTTTCTGTATACGTTCGAGGAAACGCGATCGAAATTCGATTCCGATTTGGTGATCTTTTTATTAGCGCCAATTGTAAAGGCAAGTATGATGCAGCAATTCGCACCGTTCCCTGTTATTCGTGTTCTGCCACCTGGGATCTCATAATATCTCCCCTCTTAATTCTAGAGACGTGTTCGTAAAGGCGATTACCACTGGTGTAACAAGCCTTCTTTTTTGAATATTTTTCCACCGTGGGCCGACACTTCATCTCGCTTGGTTTTCGTTTTAGCACTGACTGCCGAGACAGCTATATTGCGGAGGAATAGCATGGAATAGCGGTGAAAGGCCCAGCTTCTCGTTCAACCAAACACTTGCTGACGGAAGCTGCCTTCTGTGAAAAATATAGGACTATTCCTCACTATACAGAATATCTGATGAAAACTATATTCCCATACGTCGGAAACATATGTCCACTCCCAACCATGGAAAAGGTGCCGGGCCAACCTTGACGCATATTATTGTGCATATACTGTGCATAAACGAGGAAAAACAATACTTTGGTTCGTGGTGCGGCAATACGCAATGAAATTCATTCAATGCTGATCTTGCGTCTTGTAGACCTATAATTTTCCTCTCGCCTCGCGAAAAGCTTTGACCATTTGTGATCATATCAAAGGTTATTTTGATATTGCGCAATGGCACTGCCGAGACGTTGTACCTCACGCTTTTATTGATCAAAAAGGAATCATATGACTCCATATTGGAAGAGTGATTAGGACATCTGTATTTTAATATGAGTGCATTTGAAACAAATCGCGTTTTAAAAAACACGCTTGTTTGAAAACTAGCATTATGCGAAGCCCCGTCGCAGTTGTTAAAACATCGGTTCAAACACACATCTTCCAGGATCACGGCGTGATATTTTTATTGATTTATATTTAGCTTTGCACTACATAATGTGTATGCTGTGACACGGTCAATTTAGGATTCAAGGCTTCCCATCGCAACTACAATATAAATATCTTTGATAAATTGACTCTCGTTGAAAACGGGCTCATGAGTACATTGGTAGAGAATAGACTATATTATCTTTAAACTCGACTAGAATCATTACAATTATTACTGGATTCAGATTTTGAGTACTCGAGTCATCGAGAGATATCTTTCAAGGATAGGCGTGCAGCGATGCAATATAATGTGTCGTGACGTGTGAACCTGTAACTTCCATATGCCCACTGTCCTCCTTTCTAAATACAAGGGAATGGTCATCCGGGCACGTTAAAAATGTCCAAATGTCTAATTTCTTAGCACTTCGAGATATTTGGTTGTGCTTTCAACAACACTTTTTAATCAGAAGCCTTTGGTTCAAAACAATTTCTGTAGTCGCGAAACATGCTGACATGCTGGGTTTAAAAAAGGTTTCCCAATAACCAACCAACTCTGCCTTCCTGATAATTATTGCACACATTGTCCAGCGTTCCCCGTAACAACTGAACATTTTTACATGCGAGGAATTGTCGCAAATTTTATGCACCAACAGACCTGGTATGCTTGGATCAGAGTCGAGCATCTAAACCAGTGGTTCTTAACCTTGTTGAAGGGGGCGGAAACGCTCAGGGGGCGATAAGGGGGGCGCTGGGATCAGGGGGGCGGTATGGGTGGCGCTGGAGAAAATGGCTTCGCAGTAGATGATGTGGCGATAGGACATATTCTTAATGAGTATTCAGAGCAAATTATCACCGAAAACTTCGTTACATATAGCCTTCCAAATACATATATGTTTAATTGTCCATGGGCGCCTAAATGACTGACACCGAATGTTCCTGTCTTGGCAATCCGAACCCCAGAAGACGAATTCCATCTGGCAGGGAACAATTATATGTCAGTGAAGAAATACCAATCTGAAATCGTGTGCGTCTTTTAGTTTAGTACGATTGGGCGACAGGGATGTTCCTGTTGGGCGATATCCCCGTTGAGCGATTCTATATTTTTTGATATTGCAGACAGGGGGTCACGAAATAACATCATGCAACGAAGTCATACTAACGGGTTCGCCCGCCCCAATATGTTTAATTATTAGTAACGGGCCCTACAGTTTCCAAGAAACCTCACAATGTTCGCTTCAAGTTTTGACGAGTCTGCGCACACTCAACAACTCACTGCGCTGACCCCTGGACAACAGTGCGTATCGACTAAAAAAAGGTAATAACTTCGGATTTGTTGTGCGCAACGTAGATTTTCTGTGCGCAGAGACCCAGGACCAACGTTTTTGGTTGGGGGGGGGGGGGGGGTGACGAAGTGCAGTTACGGCCCTGGTAACGAATAATTGTACCTGCGGGCACGCCCAAGTATGTTTAATTATCAATTACGTGCCCTTTATCTTCCTATACAACAGCTCACTCAGTTTATCGCGACTTATATATGTAATTACCACCTATTAATTCATGCATTATAGCAAAATTTGGTACCTAGGGTGACCAGGCCACACAAACTTTACTGACCATCGAAATCACGATAGGGGGTTCGTGGGGGCGAAGCCCTCAGAAGTTTGGTATATCACGCTATGGGTGCGCAAGGCAATCGTTTTTAGGGGGTTGACGAAGTGCTGTTACAGCCCTCACTCTTACTCATTGTTTTTATTACATTCCTTACATCATGAAGTTTGGGGGGCGCTGGAGCACGATAATTTTTGAAAGGGGGCGCTGGAGGAAAAAAGGTTAAGAACCACTGATCTAAACGATTGTATATAATTGCGATGATTTTTCGTATAGTAAATTTTACAAACTCCTTATTCGCAAATCTTTATGGATCGACATTGTATTCGTGGTCTGAATCTGAAATATAAATTGGATTTATTGATTTAGTGTCTGTACTTGTAACTTTTTCCAGCAATTACCAACGAAAAGTGAATTATATCAAACTGAAACGCAACAATTCTACTTTCGTTTACTTGACGCCAAAAATTTCCTCTTTCGGGGTGCTAAAATTATGGTAAGGATATGTGAACCTGCCCTGGTATTTTACAATTCCGCAACGCCAATGACTTGCAAGTTGGCGGTGAGTAGACTCCATAATCCAATCCTTGCACGTTTATCAAGGCTCCTCGTCATCATCCGATTCGCGTAAGCGATGCGTTCGTAAGATTATTACAGCGATTGGCTGTGCTAGAATTCGGCAACTCTGGAACCACAATACGATTATTGGTTGTTGTAAGATTATTTCCAGAGTACTCAACATCGACTTGAAACATAGTCGGACTGTTATCTATAATTGGTGAAGACGGATTGTTGCTGCTGTGAGCCATACAGTCACATATGACGAAATCATTTTATTGTGTGGCGTAAATACGTTAGGTAGATAAACATTCAACATATCTAGTCATAGACGTTGATATCGTGCAAGAAATACAAATACATTGCGTGTTGTCATCCGACCGTCTCCTTTTCCAAAAGAAACGGCAACAGGCGAGTGCTGTGAGCTGTGAGCTGCGAACCTGCGCACATTACAGTGGGGATTTAGGATAGGCTTACCATACGTCCTCTTTTAAGAGGATTTGTCCTCTTTTTTGACTTTTTTGAAAGTGTCCTCGGAGGACGCCCTTTTGTCCTCTTTTTTGAGATTTTGTCCTCTTTTTTGAAAATTTAGGTCAGATTTAGAGGAAATTGCGAGTGATATGCCGCAAATTAGCGCAGAAGTGAAGCTCCGGCGGGTATTTCGGAGGGAAAAGCGGTGATTTCAGCTCTGAGCGGAAAGAAGACCTTTTTTTTTTAGTCAACCGATCATGAAGTGGGAAAAATTTACCGGTTTTTGAGAATTCTTCTCCAGTTTTGCATGTCTGAAATTTCTGAAAAAGTGTCCTCTTTTTTCATTTCCGAAATATGGTAAGCCTAATTTAGGAGCAATTTGATGTCGAGCATGACGTAGTATAAATGTCGATTGAGAACTCTTTTCATGAAGAAACACTGCTACTCCGCCATTTTGCATGCCTCAGAATCGATATGCGAGTAAGGCACCTCATCCCCGCCTACAAAGACACTTGATACGGAGGTGGTAGACCCAGCAATATCGTGTCGATACCCGGTAAACTGCCATACTCGGGCGGTAGCGTGTCTGTTGATTGTTGATTTATCCTGGCATTTAATTCCTTTGCAGTCATCGCCGAATTACTTTGTCTTTTCCAGTTGGCCATTAATTTGTGGAAAATATATGTCAAACCAGTGCGGGTATCCTGATCCGGTGACGACACGTTGTTAGTCGAAGGACTCCCTCTCCTGCGAGGCAGCAAATCGCTACATTTCGTATATAAGGCGACCATAGCGATTGACAAGGCGATTGTGATGGATGATATAGCTAGCAGTAGTATCCCGGCTAGTTTCATCGACGACGCGAATCTTTCACAATCCAATAGCGACGAGTTTTCATCTGTGCCGTCTTCATTCTGTCGATTTTCGACACCTTTGGCTTCGCCGTTGAATGTCAGAAGAAGGGCCAATCCAAAAACCATAAGAATAATCCCGATGCAAAATAGCGTTGTTCGTATCCTCAGAAAAGAGCGCAATGAATATGGTGCTCTATTGTTTCTGCCTTGTCTTACGGCCATAATTGAATAATTCTCCAATCTAGTATATTGATATAAGATTAAGGTCGGCCCTTTACTCAGGTATACGAGGAGACTGCAAAACAGTAATATATTTTATTATGTTGTCTATTACATATTCATATCACATAAAATTAGAACTGCATATATCTGACTGCGAAGAAGGTTTTCATTTTGTTCGGGGTACTTTTATCGGGACTCTTCTCTTTTGGAAATATTTGATCGCATTTCTTTGCAGTCTCATATATCGTCTCAGGTCGTCGCGATGAGATAATCCCAACAGCATTGCTGCAATAGAATTCGACTTTCCGGGACAATAATGCACTACATGAGAGACTGAGTACGGTGATATTGCACCTATGACCGCAGTGTAATCACCATGCAATGTGTTGGATTATTTATTTATTCCATGTATAACTAATTTAGGTCGGCGTGGCTACTCGACGTGGTGTCGTTTGTGAATATTACATACTAATTTGGAATGAAAAATCCACGTGTACTCGGAAGACACAGTGATCCAGTGGTTTCTTCGAGTGGCCTCATTAACTAATTTGTAGCGGCACCACGATTATCAAACTACCGTATTCAAAATTCCATAGATGCTTGTCGCTCGGTGCGGGTTAGACTTCAGCGAGACTGCTTCTACAATTCGATTTCAAAGACCCGCGAATAACTCTTAATCGATCGTCCTCGCATCACATTCCAGAACCTTATCGGATATGTACATTAATGACGGCCATATATCTTCAGAGATTTGGACATATGGTCACTGACTTGACTGCTACGTGACATCGTGGCAACCTATTACAGTAATCACTAGGGCAAGTTTTTGTTGCAGTCAAATCCGTGGAATGTTGCATTTATTTTTCACAAAAGTTGCACTAAAAGACCATGTTTTGGTCGGTTGAATAAAAAAAAGTCAACGTCTCAGTTCCACTACCGAGAAACAGCTTTCCATCCATATTCTCCGTTGTTTGACTTCCTCCTCAGCTCCCGAAATACCCGTTAGAGCGTTACTTCAGTGCTGATTTACGGTATTTCAGTCGAATAACCAAGCGATCTATTTACATATACTGCCAAATATTTCCAGTAAATAGTTGGTGGCATGAAAAATCGAATAACTTGCAAAATGTTTTATTAAAAATCGAAAAAGTTACAAATAATTGCATGAAAAAAATGGACCAAAGCTGCAGAGGTTGCACTATAAGATTCCTTCAAACAGCTTAAAACAGCTCACTACATAACTTCCGAGCATTTTGGAAGCTGCCGGAAGCTGTAAAAAAGTCGAAAAAGTTGCAAAAACTTGCCCTTCCTTCAACTATCACGATGCAGTGTTCGCCCTCGGTAAAACGGTGAATGTCTGCCTGCCTGATCAAATGCTATACTTTTATCTGCTACACGTCAGACATCGGTAGGTAAATAAAGTTGAAAATGTAAAACATATGTTCTAGAATCCAGAAAACCAGAGACAGTCTGGCGTAGGCATGCACTCGTGCAATGAAATTGCATCCTGAACCGACAGTGTCTAGAAATCTGGTAATATTCCGAATGATTCGGTATGGCAATCAAAAGGATTAGAACCGGACGTGAAATTCCAAGTGTCATTCTCTCATTTTAATCCCAGACGGAATCGCCCAGCAGCAGATAACCAAAACAACTTTATCGCGGATTTGGCGGTCAGCCGAAAATTTTGTAAATTTAAATCGCATAATTGGTGTTTCTTCCGCAAGTTATTCTACTCTGAATGCATTTTCATTGTTTAAATAAAGAAAATTAGAAGCAAGCCTCGGCCCGCCCCCATTCGTATTATTCGGCATTCGTTGAACTATATCGATATAAAGTTCCGCGAAACTGCTTAGATCTACTTGTATATTGTATCGAGGATATGCATCTACTATGATAAATAAATCATTTGCTTGGCAAAAGTTTGGTAGACGAAGCGCCTTTGCCAATCAAACACATTCGTCTATCATATATGCTGACGAATCAGCGTGTCAGCGAATGTCTCACATCAGCCTAATGCGCATCCGCCATTTATATTATAAATCAACATATTTTACATTCGACTAGCGGGCGATTTGTTATGTCACGGACATAGCAAAAGAATGTTGCGAATAAAGTTACCAACGTCTACGTCTTTAGTCAAGTCTGCAGTATCCATGCCGGTGTCGCATGTGCACATAAACCTTGTGAATACGCTGGTATCACGATAACTTAGCGTACGTCAACAATGAATGTGCAGTGCACTAAGCAGTGTGCAGGCACACTAGTAATTTTCGTTTTCATTTGGCATTAATCCAAGAGCGGTATTATAGTAAATCACGTTTACAAGCCATGCGACTGTTATGCACTATTTCGTATATTTCAGTGTGTGAAGGTGGGTATAGCGTAATCGATATATGTCGTGACAATATGCAATGCATATTTTTACACAGCAAAAACATGTATAAATTGATTAGCTTCGCGTCATGAGAATATTGCTTGCTGTGATTATGTACTTTAATGAAGCTGCCCATCATTTTATACTATTCATTCAATTTACGGCACCTCCTCAGCCTATCTTCTACAAACTTTTGTCCTTCTGTTAACTATTTGCTATAAGTTACACTGATGCTGCCTGCGTTTTGTAGCCTACCTAACATAACTGTCCCTGTTTTTAAAGCTATCTAAGGAACATTCTTCAGCTCCGCTTTCGGTTTCAAGCAGTTCACAGAAATTTATTGATGCGATCCGTTCTGGTTTTTGAACTCAAGAACATTCGACGCCAACGTTGTGTGATGCGGATTGACCCCGATATACGTTGCTCACACGTCAGAGATGAGCGGATTTGACATTTCTATGTCCTAATCTAATCCAAATCCGAACCTCCAAATCCAAATCCTAATCCATAACTTTTTTTAAATTTAAGTCCATGTCCAATCCTAATCCGATTCCAACTGGAAATTCAGAAAAAATGCTAATTTATGCAACGGAGGGATTGGAAATTTTTGTTTCACAACCAACGATTCCCTTGATGCAAGATAACCTAGTAACCATAAGTACATTAATAACTGATCTGAATAAAGTTTGTCGCCATTCGCCACACGACATATCAATCTCCCAGAAAATCGGTAAATCCAATCCTAATCTGTTCAGAAAAAATCTCTAGTACTAGTCCAATCCAAATCCGAAAAAATTTCACAAATCCTGTTTTTTCAAATCCTAATCCTAATCCATGCTCATTTCTGTCACACGTGCACACTGCGCATACTGTGGGATTTGATCGTGGAATACAGCGATATTTAAAGATCATAATGCGCAAACTAAATATTATCCATTTTGACAACTTGATTAATGGACCTTTCATGGTGTTGCCCTGGCGAAACTCAAGATAGTTATTTCACAATCGTGTTTTAGGTTAATTTTATCTTTTCAAAACGTCTATCTACAGAAGTATTTTGCATAGACAAGTTATATATATATATATATATGTATAAACACCCGGCACACAAACTAAACTTCATAATATCATTATGTAAATACAGTAAAGTCACAGATTATATCTATCGGAAATGATTCCAGAGCATATCACTGAGAGCGTATTATCGTAACCAGACATGGGGTAATCGCGATTAGTGATCGTAATCGATTACAACGATTACAGCATTTTCATGTAATCGTGATCACAATCGATTACATTCGAAATAATTCCGAAGTAATCGTAATCGTAATCGACTACTTCCCATATCTAATCGATTTCTCTGTGAAAGAACGATTACATTTTCTTTGTACAAGGACTATCACATAAACTGAACATTCGTGAACAAGGGAGAGATAATATACCAGGTTAGTGAAAGCACCAACGTCTGATTTCCAAACGCCACTGCTAACTATTACGTCATTGCGTAAGAAGTATCTTCACATAGTAAATAGCCGTGCTGTATATCAGGTTATCTATACACTCCAGATGCCTTTACCTCGCAGCCGGATAATAATCACCACTATGCCTATTGCCTAGTTTCAAACAGCAACTTATGTATTGCTGTTTGGCTATGCTCAGGTAAACGCAGTTCGACCGTTGCTGCTTGGCGAGCAAAAAACTTATGTAGGCCTATTTCGTACGTACACAAGATTTGAAATTTTGTAGTCGTCAAACAAAACATTATGGTTTCTAAAAAATACCTTCTTGGAGGTACAGAACTCCAATATACAATATAATAGTATATTCATATTGAAATGAACCCTAATATTTTCGGCTGACACTCTACAAGGGTAATCGTCAACAACTGGTAGCGAGTATGGCTGGGCAAAATCGAATACCTGAGTGCTTCCGATTCTGAATCACGTATTACGCTTCGAGTCGAGTCGAGTATTCGAGTATCGCTCATTATGACGTCACAACACAATGCAATATGTCAAAGATCAAATGCGTGCCTTTTATGCCACCAGAAAGATAATAATGCCTGTTATCCATCACATTAAAGATACTTCGGTATTTTTTCGACCATACCGATGTCATTGCACTTCTTGGCAACGTGGTGGGACGATCATGACTTCGGAAATGTGGTATTTCCAGTAACGTTCGTAGCTTTGTACTATGTCTCGTATGCTGCGACGCGGCCAATCAAGGTTTCAAGGCTTCCTCAGTGGAAAATAGTTTCAAAACTATAATTCTCGTTAGTAAATAAAATGTCAGTTGCGTAGAGCGTATAATTTCAGTACTCGAAGAAAACGTATTTTACCACTCGACTCGAATCATTAAAATTAATACTCGATTCAGATTCGAATACTCGAATCATTGTGCCCAGCTCTAGTAGCGAGTGGAAAAGAACATCGTATATCAACAATCGTATTACGGTTTCTACAACGAAACATCAAAAATCAACAGCCGCTGATATATATCATAACCGAGCGGTTCTTTGCCGTCTCTCGTACTGGCACCTTACAACATCTGTATTAAGTTGAAGCCAGAATTTTATGATATGTTTATCTGCTCTGTACTTGAAACAGGCGCCGATCTTTATTCGCAATTCTTTACCCAACATAGTCATCCGCTTATATACCATGGTAGCGAGGGTTGTAGCTATAGAATCAGGACCGAAACAGCAATTCGTCCCCGACTCTAAATGTTTGTCTTTGGCCCATAGGGTAGTCAATTTTCAAGTTGAAGAGTGAATTTCGTCAATATTGTTGGTATTTTCATTATATTACTATTCTTTTGTAATCCTCTCTCAGCCCCTGATGATCAGATTTACCTGTAAAGCAGGGGGCACAGAATTCATGATATTGCAGTCGCCCAAATGTAGCAGACTAAAAAAAACTTTGTCATGTCTCATGATTTCGGTGGATGCCCTGGGGGGTAGTTGCATTGTGGGCTAAGATTGGAAGGACAGGATTATTATTCAAGCCCACCCAGCGCGGCTATTGACAGTGGACACATATCCTAAGTTTCGGCAGAGGTCTTCCTTTAGTAGCACACTCCTTGGAGTCGCATGTTGGCCGACACTGGAAAAGTCATTTTGGTGTGTAGTGGCGCGGTAATGACCGGCACCGATCTGCATATTCCCATAAATTTTGCATACTTCTTTTGAGAGGGAGAGGTATGCATTTCGAAATCACGCTATCTTCGAGACATTTAAATCGCGAAGCTCGAAGAAAACTTTCAAGTTAGTTGAATCTCTCGAAAATTCATATCGGTTTACGAAACACTTTCGAGACCCCTTCGAGCTCGCTCGCCACCCTATTGTTTTGGGGTGCGGCAGTTACGGACCTGGCAAGAATGCATTAAATCGTCCCCTATAAAGTTAGGCAATGTGAACATTATGACGTAACAAGCAAACGACGCATCATTTATAAAGAAAGTTGTTATCACATTCAGACATGGGGTAATCGCGATTAGTAATCGTAATTGATTACGATGATTACAGCATTTTCAAGTAATCGTAATCGCAATCAATTACATTCGAAAAAATTCCCAAGTAATCGTAATCTTAATCGACTACTTCCCATATTTAATCGATGTCTTTGTGAAAGAACGATTACTTTGTATTTGTACAGGACTATGACATAAACTGAACATTCGTGAACATGAACAAGGATTATACCAGTTAGTGATAGCACAATCGTCAGATTTCCAAATGACACTGCTCATTATTACGTCAGAAGTGGCCTATTAGCTTTGCTCGTCATTGCGTAAGTATATGAACTATCCAGCTATCCACACATAGTGAATAGATATTCGATGTACATTGGTGTGATTGTAAGAACACTCACCCTGCTGTATATCAGGTTATCGGGATAGTTAATCACCACTCTGCCTAGTTTAAAATAGTAACTTTTGTATTGATGTTTGGTTATGCTTAGTTAAACGCAGTTTGACCGTTGCTGCTTGGCGAGCTGTAGGCTTATGTAGCACGAACGTACACCGGACAAAGGTTTGAAATTTTGTAGGCCTACTCGTCAAATAAAACATTACGGTTTCCACGACGAAGCATTTAAAATCAACAGCTGCTGATATATATCATAACCGAGCCGTTTCTCGTAATGGCTGCTTGTATTGCATTATCTGTATTAAGTTGAAGGCAGATTTTTTATGTTCACTTTCTTTAATTCTCATATGATTCTACTTGAAACGGGCGCTTAACGTTATTTCACAGTGCTTTACTCAACATTTGGATCTGCCGCCATAGCCATCGGCTTGTATATCCTCCTCGCCTAGACGTAGCAGACTAAAAGAAATACTTGCGTGAGACACACACACAAATTGCCATGTCTTTAATGCCCTGTGCGTGCCCGGGTGGCATTTGCATTGTGGGCTCAAATTGGACGGACCAAACTATTAGTCACGCCCAGCCAGCGCGGCTATTGACTATGGACACTTACCCCAAGTTTCGGCCAATGTCTTTCATCAGTAGCACACTTCGTGGATTCTCATGTTGGCCGAAACTGCATATGTCTTTTGGTGCGTCGTGGCGCGGTATTGAGTGGCACCTAAATGCCTGTTACTATAAATTATGCATGCTTTTTTTCTTGAGGAAGAGACGTATGTATTTCAAAATCAAGCTATATAGATACATTTAAATCGCGATGGTCGTAGAACATTTTCAAGTTCATGAAATCTCTCAAAAATAGTCTATAATTTGTGTTGGTTTACGAAATAAGCCTACTTGATTCCCTTTCGAGCTCGCTCTCCACCCTATTAGGAAATTTTGGGTGCGGCAGTTGCGGACGTAGCAAGAATGCAAATCGTTGGGTGCGATAAATCGTCCTCTATAAAATGGGCAATGGGTACTTTATGACGTAACAAACAAATGTCGCATCTTTTATAAAGAAAGTTGTTATCTCATTAGGCCTTTCAGCGCAATCCATATGTTGTCTTCCAATATAACTTTTAAGATGCAAAATAAATGTAATCGTTAGTAATCGTGATTACTTTTCCAATGTAATCGTAATCGTAATCGAATACTTCGTGATTTTGCTGTAATCGTAATCGTAATCGTAATCGCGTCATTCAGAAGTAATCGTAATCGCAATCGATTGCATTCACGAAGTAATCACCCCATGTCTGATCACATTACGCCTATTCATCACAATCCTTATATTGGCGTCCAATGTATCATTCAAGATTATTTCTAAGAAGCAAAACAAATGAAATCGTGGGTAATCGTGATTACTTTTCCAATGTAATCGTAATCGTAATCGCGTGATTCAGAAGTAATCGTAATCGCAATCGATTACATTCATAAAGTAATCATCCCATGTCTGATCGTAACTAGGATATAAAATATGTCATAATATACTATGGATACCGATGTAAAATAAGATTTGCTCATAAACGGATATTTTCTGCCGATAATAAATGGTGACATTTTCCAAGTAGAACTCAAATTAGTGGCAGTAATTTGCAAATACCATCGCAATTAAGCTTCTTTTATAGTCAATAAAACTCGGGTAGAGCAGAAAACTCATATTTGTAATCCAGCATGCCTATTTGTAGCTTATGAAACATAACATTGCAGCATAGTCTCCAAGAAGTAAACTCATATCGTCATCATAAACAATAACAAAGATTCCCACTGATGGCGTCCTCGGAGAGGCCTACCAATATTATTCAAATATTTGTACGGAGGAAAATATCGGTGAAGCTCATGCTCAAGTGGCAGGGAGAGATTTTGATTTCGATTGAGTTTAGCAGCATATTATTCATTATTTTCCGCATGGCTTCGTTATGCTACGAATTTACGAGCGATTATTAGGGATCTCTTCTCGTTTCAGTCATTCAAGTATTTTAATATATAGCCTACTTCGAGATATGTGGATTTTTGGTAATTTGACATAACACCAGTCAACAAAATGTAATACCAGCAATTATTGATTTGGGTCTAGCTTCAATATTATCATATGTAAATACAAGTTGGTGACGCGTATGAAAACAGTTTTTCGTCACGAATGTACACTGTACAGGGGCTGTGCGGTCAGAAACAGGGATAATTATAAATTTGACTTAACTATAAATCATTTATTACTGTATTTTTTTCGTTATGAATTTCCAAAGCACATGTAAAATACTAATATATAATGCCTGATAATTTGAGTCGAGGAATGACAATGTAATATCACCGCATGTGGACGATAATACATTAAAATGAAATTGTGGCGCCTAGTTTAACAAAAAGTGAAGAGGTCAATTCACAAGCAATTATCCTTATTAGAACTTAAGGTATGATTGACGCAATCTCGTTCCATCATCAGCATGAATTCCGCCCCAAAACTCGATTAACTGTTTGAGGTATATATTGTTACCGCAGTAGCCATAGACCAGGGGTTCTCAACTTCCGTCGTATAACGGGCCGCATTTTCACACTAAGAGACGCTGCGGGCCGCAGAACATTATCACCATGTATTTGTGGGCTACTATTAAATTTAAGCCTATTTATCATAGTCTTATTCGGGCATTTATATATTTATGCATTTTAAAGCATTAATGGAGTGCGTTCGTAAGTTTGCAGTTACTGTTTTTTTGTGAGAATATCGATCTTCAAGTGGCCCAAGTAAATCCCTTCATGGAGCGTACATTCCATTCGTTGCCATGTCGGTATAGTATATGCATTTATGCACCCTTCAAACCCTTCCACCACCAGAGAACCGAACTCTCTGTTTCAATGCGTGAGCGAGCAAGTATAAAATCACGGTGACTTTTTCGTAACTGAGGTCATTATCACTTTGAGCTCTCAGTGATATGAGAAGAATTGAGATGTTAGGTGTCATTTCTGAGCAAATCGATCAACTCTTCTCCTTTCCTTCCATGGCTGGAGCCCTACACCAATAGTTACAGAAGTCAGCTTTGTCAAATTGATGTCCTGGTTCCCTTCTCACGTTTGCCCCGTCAGCATTTCCTCTGGAAATATGCCCATGCCCACTCTGATAAAAAGCACCTGGATAATTAGCTATGCAATGTGTGTGCACTGGGTGCATCGATGGATACGTCCAATGCTAGGCTAAAGTAGTCTACGTGGCAACGTGTTACAGAACATGCGATAAAAGATCGACTGAGATCGCTGTTACTCTTCTGGTGACTGTTGAATCGGACAACTGTAGCTTCGAGAATTGTCAGGTGATGTAGGACTTGCTGCTAAGTTCTGAAAACAGTAAATATTCGCACAGTACGTCAAAGTTTTATATAAGTCATACCTTCTCTAGCAGATTCTTGGGATTAGCGATATTCCAAGCAATTTAGAACAATGCGTCCGTCACGTCGTCGGCAATTTTAAAAATGATTCGAAATATGGATCGCCGGGTTTGAAACCAAGCTACCAACGTTTGATATGTATAACATCAGATGAAACTATAGCGTTCTCATTTCAAGCTTCTGGACTTTGTTACAACAACTGTTCTTCGACAAATGTGACACATCGGTCTTCCATAACAATACGGGGCCAGTAGTGATTATATTGAAAGATGTCGCGGGCCGCAAAAGAATCGTCTGCGGGCCGCATGCGGCCCGCGGGCCGCGGGTTGAGAACCCCTGCCATAGACTGATTGTTTATCGGTAGGTCTTTTCTTGGAATATCCCTGAATTCGAATGGATGTTAGTCATAAGTAGCGAACAGTTACGCGTGGTAGTGCGTCGCAGAATTCTTGTCACCCGTCTTCGCGTTAAAACGAGACTGTCTGAAACATGATACAAATTGAAATACGAGCAGGGCATGGTATGGTAGGGTATGGAACGAGAATTTTCCATACTCCATACCTGCCTTACGCTCTCCATACCATACTTGCAATTTTCCATACGATACCAACATTGTTCCATACCATACTTGATACATATTCCATACTTTCAAATACTTCAATATCATAGGTATAGTACCTTTTATAGCACCTATATTATTGATATTTCGGATGTCAATATTGCTTAAACTAGCCATGATGCGAATCTAATTCCTGGTAATAGTTTTACAGAGTCTGTTTTGGTGAGGTTTAGTACACGATGGTGAGATGCCGTGTACGTCTACTCTACAATTTCCACGAGCAAAATAAGATAGTCAGCTGATTGTTATGTAGGACCGTCCATAAAAGGGAGTGGCAACATAAGGCCCACGGGCCGGATGCAGCCCACAACAAGTTTTTGTCCGGCATGCGGACAGTTTCCCGTCTTACATGATAATGTGGCCCGCGGCCCTAGTCTGCCGAGATTCCCCACTACTTGCCTAAACGTCAAATTTTAGTGACTGTATGTTATTATATAGGTGTGCGCACTGCGTGCGAGAGTGAAGCTTACGCGTAAGTTAGTCGAAGCGAGAAGACTTGCATTATCGGCATATACGATGCACTCAACCCTAATGAATTGATATCTTGCTAAATTTTGGGTGCCGGGCGTATCAAACGCCTTGAAATCTTAATTAGGATTGCATCGTGAGTTGATCAGAGAGAAGCAGACATTGCGGCGCCTGTATGACAATGCTGTTTTCAAATCCACGTTGTATTGTCAGTATCAGCGAGAAATGGCTTTGAAGTGACATTGCTGTCGATAAAATACATTCATTAAATACGATTTATTCCTCGTATATATGGGCGAATAAGTTATCCATTCAGCAATCCGGCCCGCCAAGTTCCTAATTTTCCTATATCCGGCCCGCCAACTTGAGAAGTTGCCCGCCCCTGCTCCATAAGAATATCATCGCATTTCCGGTACATTGGCATGAGGCACATGCAAGTTTGAAGTAACTAACATAAAATACCCCAGCTGCTGGCGATCAATACTGCAGCGATCTACGTGATTATTAGTCCAGTATTTGGTTGGGGTTAGCGTGGCGAGAATTTCAAACTATATCTACCCCACTCCCTGATCTATAATTCTAATGCGAGAGCGTTTGAAATATGAACAATAAGATATCTCGGTATGTAAATAGTATAAATGTCCAGACAATGTTTCAGAAGAAATGTAATTATCAATCACATTCAGCATTTAGCGCGTTGCATCATGATTGCTTGTAAGCTGTCGTCACTCAAGGAATGAGGTAGTTAGAGTAGCCTACATTACCAATTATTGCGTCACATCATATACTATGCTCGGAGATGTCGTGTCTAGACTCAATAGAATATAGCAGGGGATATCTCAACTTCCCTCGTATAACGGGCCGCATTTTCACACTAAAAGACGCTGCTGGCCGCAGAAAATTATCACCATGATTGTATTTGCGGGATACTATTAAATTTAGGCCTATTTATCAGTCTTATTCTGCATTTAGTAGCCTACATCTTTATGCATTCAAAAGCATTAATGGAGAGCGTTCGTAAGTTTGCAGTTGCTGTTTTTTGTGAGAATATCGATCTTCAAGTGGCGCAAGTAAATCAATTCATGTAGCGTACATTCCATTCGTTGCCATGTCGGTATACTATATGCTCCCTTCAAACCCTTCCACCTATCACTTCGAGCTCTCAATGATATGAGAAGAATTGAGACGTTGGGGGTCATTTCTGAGCAAATCAATCAACTCTTCTCCTTTCCTTCCATGGCTGGAGCCCTACTCCAATAGTTACAGAAGTCAGCTTTGTCAAATTGATGTCCTGGTCCCCTTTCCACGTTTGCCCCGTCAGCATTTCCTCTGGAAATATGCCCATGCCCACTCTTACAAAAAGCATCTGGATAATTAGCTATGCAATGTGTGTGCACTGTGTGCATCGATGGATAGGTCCAATGCTAGGCTAAAGTAGTCTACGTGGCAACGTGTTACAGAACCTGCGATATAAGATCGACTGAGATCGCTGTTACTCTTCTGATGACTGTTGAATCAGACAACTGTAGCTTCGAAATTTTTGAGGTGATGTAGGACTTGATGCTAAGTTCCGGAAACAACGAATATTCGCACAGTACGTTAAAGTTTTATTGAAGTCATACCATCTCTAGCAGATTCTAGGGTTTAGCGATATTCCAAGCAATTTTGAACAATGCGTCTGTCACGTCGTCGGCAATTTTAAAAATGATTCGAAATATGGATTGCTGCCCTTGAAACCAAGCTAGCAACGTTTGATATGTATAACCCCAGATGAAACTATCGTGCTATCATTTCAAGCTTCTAGGCTTTGTTACAACAACTGTTCTTCGACAAATGTGACACATTGGTCTTCCATAACAATACGGGGCCAGTAGTGATTATATTGAAAGATGTCGCGGGCCGCAAAATAATCGTCTGCGGGCCGCGGGTTGAGAACCCCTGGAATATAGGATCAATATTACTGTTGTCATTATTACATCACAAAATCGTGTCATTCCAAGTGCTTCTAAGACCGTTGCACAAAGCGTGTATTAGTTCCTACACAGCGTTCAATAGTTCACGTTCACACACAACATATATAACATATTCCGTGAACAGTGAACAACATACGCTTCATGAAGATTGCGCATATCACGATAAAATGTATAAAACAACAAAGTATGGAAGTATGGAAATGTCGTACCATACCATAGATTAAAATCTTCCATTCCATACCATACCTGCATTGTTCCATATCCATACCAAAATATCGATCCATACCATACCATACCATATTTCCATGCCATATCACACCATACCATGCCCCGAATACGAGCCGCAGAAAAGCAATTAGCCTGCGCGATATTAATATATATATCTCTCTCTCTCTCTATGGGCTTTCTGGCGCCTTCGCAAACTTGCTCCAGCGAGACAGTTGATCGCAGGAATCATCTGTGATTGTTGACTGCTTGACAAGCACACAATAATGCAAATGCGACAATGTAGGCCACTTAACGTCTTTCGTGCCACTTATAAATGAATGGGTAAATTATCATTCTAGCGAAAAAGAGTTTGTATAGTATATAGGCTACACACTGAAAAGGTGGTACATGAAAACACTACCTGACTGTTATTGTAACAGATATCAATCTTACTTACGCACCTGTAAACCGTCCTGCGTCCCTACACGCAAGCATCATTTGGAATAAAATGCTGTTTGATTTATACCGTGATGTAAGTCTGAGTTAGGTTCTGGTCTCGCGTAGCACGGGTGTGTACTCACACAGTGTCGCAAGCGCGTTGGTATTTTCTGGACTTGGGAAATGTGCTCAATAACCAGGTAGGTTTAGCCTATCTGCATTACTCAACCAGGTGGTTATGATTGCAGCTAGACTACTTCTACTGTCACTGTACAGTTTTCAGTTTTATTCTTTGCAAAACTAAATAATCTACTGACTTGGAAATCTCGACCTCTACATATACTTGAAGAGACTACCGGAGGTACAGAACTTCGGCATAGGCCTACATTAGAGTCATATAATTAGATTTAATTGAACTCGAATGTTTACGGCAGACAATTTAGATTGAAGCAGATGTGGTTAAAGTATAGGCCTAGTCAAGAAACCTACTCATGTAAAGTAGAAGTTGCGACGCGAAAATCTACTCAAGTATGAGTAGCCGTATTTATTTTATAAACAGCTTAAAACTACGTGAAGTAGAAGAATGTTGAATTGACTTACTTCAAATCTACTCAAAGTAAGTAAGTAGTTGTGAAAAAGATCGTAACTCGTTAAAATGGACTGTCATAAGCTGCAAATTGAGCTTTGCGAAAGATGCAGAGCTTGAATCATATTGATGCATCCCAGGAGAATAAATTTTCGACAACGTAAGCATTCGTCCGCATCATGGAATGAAAGTTATCGCATTGATATGGAAATGCGATGCTAACCCTCCGTTTACTCGAACACCCCGATTTAGAAAATATCATGGTATTGCGCCCTCCCTCATATTATAAGGCCCTATTATTGGTCGAAGAGAAATACAGAAAAGTGGTCCCCGATACGGTGTTAACAGTTTGCGCGATTAGTAAGCGTTAGTAAAAAATATGGCCGATAGTAAAAACGCAATATAGTGTAGCTTTATTTTCGGAAAATGAAGGCATTACTACACTATCTTTTATACATCAATATGTATGTTCTCCAGACAAAAGAACTGAAACAAATTAGAACTCAAAGTATGATAGTGGAATTGGAAGAGAATTATAAAGCGGGAATTTAATTATGTCTTTTGTCTACAAAGTTTCAACAGTGGTCTGCCAGAACAGGTCTAGAGTTTTAAAAAAGTCAGAATTCATTTTTCCAGATTAGGAAACGCCATGTTGTAGTTATAGATGCACGGGGAAACTGCTTTTAGCTACACTCCAGGTTTAGAAGTGTTGCTCAACCTGGAAAATTGAACACGAAACGTGATCCAAAAATTGAGCGCCTAGAAGTGTTTAAATTAAAAGTGTTGACCTAAAAAGTGTCCAGTCTCAAAGTGGCTGGTTGACTAGTCACCGGAACGCAGGGCTCAAAATAAAATCAGATTTTATTGATTCAATAATAAATGACACAATATAATACCCAACCTGGGTGATTAAATACGTGCCGTGCAAACATTCAAAATTCCAATAGCTGCTGTGACAGGTTTTCATAAATTCAAATCAGCAGTTGAAACTGTTTCCTGAACAGTCCATGAAATCACGAACATCACAAATGATTAAGAGCAAACTCACTACAAATATCATACAACTCGCTTAATCATGAAAATGAATGCATCGGGATAGTGATAACAAAAAATTATTTAGTATCTTAAACTTTCGTGACAGGGGCATGGAATCAAATTAATTGGTTACGTCCGTTAGCGGAAAACATGATCAAGACAAATCATTACAACTTATTTAAAACTGATCAATTCATGGTTTGTAAATTTCTAATTTTATTATAAACAAACAAACAATAAATGTATCAGTATCACGATAACGGACCATAAGTATTTATTTTACTCCTAATGAAATTGGGCCTGCTAACCATGCATCAACAATATTCTAGTGCTTGCATTACAAGCATTTATATCAGGTTAATGCCAATCACTTTTGTTTAAAAAACAAAGAAATCGTTTCTTTGAGTCCATACCAATTTTGCAGATTTATAGAAAAGATTTTGTTGTTATTTACCAGTCTGCTGCAAAAATGAAATCTGGAAGTCATTAGGGCAGTGGTTCTTAAACATTTTTGGACAGGCCCCCCTTATGATAGCAAAAAATTTCACACAACCTTTATCATTGTATCATAAAATTTTAAAAAGCAACCAGAACGCTAGAAATCCCAACGGATAGTTGGATGGCAGTGTCGGTAATGGTTGTTGATGAGAGAATATTCAAATATTAAATTCTGAAATACCTACAAGCTGCCATGTGCGAAAAAGATTTCAGTTGACTGCGGCTTCGCGCTCCTTCAAATGCTTTCACGCCTCCTGTTTGAGAACCACTCCTATAGGGTATGACAATCCAATGCATAGCAGTTAAAAACGTCAACAATGTTTCTGAATACTCCATTTTCACTGAAGCATTTTTATATTCTTGCCACTAGCTGCAATCCAGGCTTGGTGAATCTCTGATTCGTGGCGTGCAATGGTGTTTGCTGCTTTTCACTGGTCGACTCCAAGTTGCGCTCCTGGAAAATGTGATTAAATTCTAAAGTTTTGAATATGTCAATGAAAATTCTAAATGCCATGCAGATATAAATATAAATATTTCAGACATGTAGGTTACAGAAGCGCAGGAAAGGCGTTCGGCTACATGTGAAATCCTATCACTGAGCAAGACTAAAATTAGCAAAACGACTAATAAAAACATCTTTAATTAGATCTGCGTTTTTTTCAATTGGGCCATTTTGACATTTACATTTACATTCAGACGCAGAGGCAGGATGCAGAGGATGCAGAAATGTGACTCAGAATAAAATTTATTGTCAGAAGGTTGCAGCTCTAAGTAAATTTGTATGGTCTACAAAACAGAAAGATTACGGTACCTGTTTCAATAAGACATGCAGTCGGGTCTTGGATTATATTCGTTTGTCTCTAATTTGGCTTGGAGAAAAAGACAGTTGACTTCATCAACCTTGTTTTGCTGAAAATATAATTGATTGCAAACAAGATTCGACAATAAATATAGTAGAATCGTTGTTCCTATGGGTTCAGATTTCCATTATTAAAATTAACTTACGGCAGGCTTTACATATAACTTTGCATCTAAGATCTTATAGCTGCTTTGAATTGAGACGAGAAAATTTATCAGACAAAGGACACATTGATTGTCTTTAGTACAAAAACTTTTTGACATCTTATCGAAGGTATCGAACACTTTTCCTTTATTGTGGTAATTGTAACTGTTGTCAATCTTTCAAAATATATACTTCCTTTCTGATTAAATTTAATTAACACAATTAATTGGAATTAGCAGGTTATGGGAAATGATCTCAATTTGATGTTCACCTAGTCCTAGTATAGTTCAGTAAGCAATAGTTTAAATACAAGTTACACCAGCTCTTTACATTCAACTACACCTCCGTTCAATGAACACAGATCAAGCCTTTTTTCAGCTCATATCGTATATATCAGTGGCTTCCAACCTTTTTCCACCCATGTACCCTTTGATATTTAATGTGGTGCTCGCGTACCACCTACATAAGTTATACGCGTGCTGAAGGTGGGTAAAATATGTCTCCACCGTGTTGAGCTTCCGAAGGCAGCGAAACAGAAAATAAACTGCCCATTTAGGGCACAGTATATGAGTTATGTAGTGGATCCATCTAGTGATCAAATATGTTAAAACGGAATTTGGTTAGGCAAGAATCCTAATGCTTTACTACTAGATCTCTTCTCCGTGGACAGTCATTGGTGAGATTGCCCTACTACCTTAACACGACGATTACGGCTTCAAAAAACTCGAAATCAACCCCACCTGAACTCCTTCGGTCGAAAAAAAGAATCTACTCGCGTACCACAGGGAAATATGTATATTTTATTGAAATATTACCCCTAAACTTAGTGGTTTGGTCAGTTGAATAATATTATTTTACAGATACCATGATTCTATGTTATTCCCAAACGTACCGATAGTTCATGAATGCGAAATTGATGATAAATTACCAAGTATATATATTTTATTTTAAGTAAGCCGCAGAGGCGGTGTGTTACATATAAACGGAGAAATACGTAGAAGCGTTGCGACGATAATGGCGCAATGCGTTTATCAGAGATGGGCGGATTTGAAATTTCTATGTCCTAATCCAATCCAAATCCGATCCTTCAAATCGAAATCCAAATCCTAATCCATAACTTTTTCATGTTCAAGTCCATGTCCAATCCTAATCCGATTCCAACTGGAAAATCAGAAAAATAACTAATTTGTGCAAGGGTGGGATCCGAAAATTTTCTTTCACAACCAACGATTCACTTGATTCAAGATAACTTAGTAACCATAATTACATTAATAACTGATCTGAATAAAGTTTGTCGCCATTCGCCACACGACATTTCAATCTCCCAGAATATCGCTAAATCCAATCCAAATCCTAATCCGTTCTGAAAAATGTCTAATCCAAATCCGACAAAATTTTACAAATCCTGTTTTTTCAAAACCTAATCCTAATCCATGCTCATCTCTGGCGTTTATATGCTCAAAAAGAGTGTCTGTACTAGAGATGGGCGGATTCCCAAATTTCGGGATCCGAATCTATCCGGATCCTGCTGGCAAGTGGAAATTCAGAGTCCGAAAAAATCCGGCTGGTGAAGCTCCAGTTCGGAATCCGAAACAATCCTGCCAGAACAATGCTAATTAATCATATTGCAGCATGAAAATCCGGCTAAAATCCGACCGTCACCGCAAATTCAAAATCCGGATCCAGTCGGGCAAGGTACAAAATCATTGAAATCCTGCTCCGGCTCTGGCTTCTGAACCGGACTGTGGCCATCTCTGGTCTCTGTACGCAGAATAAAGTGTTATGAAGTGTTCCCGGCCGGGTCAGACCAAAGACCTGATTAGTAACACTGGTATCCATGGCTTCCCTGCTTGACGCTCATGCATTACCGGGATAGCATGGAGGGGTGGTGCATGACTTAGAAAGCCGTAAAGGCCATATCTGCACTTCCTTGTCCAGCGGCATATGCACATCATGCACTCATGGTATGCATATGCGCAGATCGTGTGTATGTGTATCATGAGTCGGTGTATATGCCGCAAAAACATCAAGGACAAAAATAAACTACGTCCTTTCCTTTCAATACGACCTTGCGGATTTAGAGTGTATTATTGTATCCGCTAAAGACATTATGCGATGTGATGAACAGATAGGAGAATGTCGAAACGACCCAGTGCGGTCTCTCCATCTGGCATCATCTCAGTCTAATTCCCGATGTAATGGTGTTCGATATTGTTATTTCTTGTTTTAAGCTTCCTCGCTCTTTTCATTCTCTGCCCCGAATTCGCTATGCTGTTTGGCTTTTTGGGAAAAAATTATTCCCGCATCGTAATTTCCTTGCTGTGTACCGGGAAAATATATAATTTTTGGCGGTCTCGCCAGAATGTCTGTGAAATGGCAAAGTAGCAAATTTGACAGCTCTGCAGGACCTGGGCTACACAACGGATCCTTTCGAGTATCTCATATCCTTCTAATTCAACAAAAATTATAAAGGCAACCTTTTACTGCAACTTATGTCTAAAATTAAGTGCAACTCACTCTCAATTTTAGTGCAACATAACTTGCCCTAGTGATAACTAAACAATGCACAGTCGCATTGAGATCTGGCCGAAGGGTTAATACTATCTCGCCACTCAGAGTACTGCAAGTGTTTGGGTAAGGGATATAACGCGAACTATTTATCCCTTTCAGAGGGTGCTGCGAGGTCAAAAAGCTGGGAACGACTGTCTTGGTGTATCCGGCTCGGAAATGGCCAGCGTCGTAACACCGATTATGCGGTCACATGTCGCACAACCCTGGAAGTGTTTCGACGGACTTAATCGATACTCTCATAATTGCGAAGGTTAGAGTTGATTTGTGAAGGAATGCGTATACGCATATTAAAATAAATACATTTATTCAAAAAAGTACGAGAGGCGCGACTTAAATTTCCACTTCAAATAATCCTGCACCGAAAAACTCTACTTTCCATTGACTATACCGATACTGTTTGACCACCATCGAGTTTGGTGTAAAAATAAGTTGCTGAAGAATTTTTTATATTCTAGAAATTTGTTTATCTCGATCGTGGCATTATGCTTGACTCAGTCGCTTAAGCAGCAACTGAGTTTTCTATAATATGCTTGTTTAGGAACTACTTTCCGCCTGTAGATAGTGTCCATGGCCACAATTAAGACGCCTTCTGCGGGCAAGCGCGTGTCGTCCAAAGCGTTCAATTCAGCAGATAGTGATGATAGTGATGACTCACCAGGTCGAGCAAAAGTAGCAGCCAAATCATACGCTGTAGCAGGGGAAATTAGCAATACCGTGCCATTGAATGAAGTTGCGGATACTGTAGACGCAAATACTGAACCGATGATCTGTGCCACATCCCAAGTTATCCCTTCCGTTCCTGTATATAGCGCACCATCTATTCGTGACCTCGTATACTCAGGCAGTAGCGCTAGCTCACCGAACGCTCATAGTTCTAGCAGCTCTAATGAATCTCGTAAAGATGCCTCGTTACAGGTATAGTACTATCCGCAAATGGCGAAGGTAGGAAACTCAAACACTATCGTAGCAATGTGATAAATTATTGGCTTCATAAAACAATCGGTCCTACAAGGCCATTCGGGTTTTCCCTTGGGGTGATTTATTGATAACCTGTAATAACAGCAAGCATGTTACCAAATTGGTTACCAGCAACTTGATAACTGACGTTAAAACGAATATAGAAATCAGGGCGTCGCCACACCCCGCTCGATCTTACGGCATTCGCGCTGTTATTTCTGGTGAATTCCACTAGAGTTCACTAATGATGATTTGAACGGAGATCTCTCGGAATTCGGGGTCAGCTCCGTGAAAAGACTTACGAGAATGATGAGTGAACGTAAGAAGGTGGAGACAATGTCTGTATTGCTCCACTTCCAGTCTGATCAGTACCCGCGCTCTGTATCAATTGGTTACGTATCTTTCTGGACGAGGCCCTACAAACCACCGCCATTACGTTGTCATAAGTGCAATAGTTTAGGCTTACCATATTTTGGAAATCTAAAAAGAGGATACTTATTCAGAAATTTGAGACTTGCAGAACCGGAGAAGAATTCTCAAAATTCGGTGAACTTTTCCACTTTGTGATCGGTTGACTAAAAAAAAGGTCAACTTTCCCGCTCAAAGCCCATAATACCGGTTCTTCCTCCACATTGCCGGTGGTTGACTAAAAAAAAGGTCACTGCTGTGCTAATTTACAGCATATCACTCGCATTTTGCTCTAAATATGACCTAAATTTTCAGAAAAGAAGAGAAAAGGGCGTCCTCCGAGGAAACTTTCAAAAAATTCAAAAAAGAGGACAAATCCTCTTAAAAGAGGACGAATGGTGACCCTACAATAGTTACGGGCACACCAGCGACAACTATCGTGGGAAAAAAATGCTGCACAGAATGCGGTAGTGGAGACCACGAATATGAGCAATGCCAAAACCACAAAAAATGTGTTAACTGTCTCCAGTGTCACAGCGCAGCGTATGGCGGATGTCCCGTATATAAGGATGAAGCTAAAATCTTAGCAATAAAAGAAAGGACCAATGTGCCATTCGAAAAAGCTAATGAATTGTTCGCAGAGAAGGTTGTTCTTTTGGGGAATGATACGATGCCTAGCTCGACCGTAGGTTCAGTACCACGGAATACGCGACGCACGAGTAAGAACTGGCGATCCGAATACCAAGCGGCATTTCATGCTCTTACCGATGGTGACCTCCGACACGTACACAGCAATCAACAGCAATCCACACCAGCTGAGGTTAAGCCAAACTGCGCAAATCCTTTGAATAGTACTGGGCAATTCGACACCGTCCGTCTTTTAGCGCTACTAGCCACGATAGTCAACATTACCATATATCTGCCTGTGTCCCAAAACGGCATACCAATGAAGAGCTCTTTCGCGATATCTTTCTTTATTCTTACAGTAGAACTGCCTTGAAATTATAGAAAACTACCCGAATTTAAACACCATCACCACTCACCGGAAATCGTTGCCATCCTAGCAGGGTGGTCTAAAATTATGTAACGTATACATATCCCCGAGCTATCAACTGCAACCAAGTGACCTGGAGTTCCTTGAAGGGTTAACTTCAAAATCCATCGTGTTCGGCGACTTCAACGCACACTACTAATATTGGAGCACAATAACAAACAACCGTGGTATCCATCTTCGTGATGTCATAGGAAAACATAATTCCGTGCTTTTGAACACCTCAGTACCTACCCGTCTTAACTTAGCATCCAATGCCAGCTCACGGGGGTCCCTTCTTGACCTGACTATCACTTCGCCGGATGTTGCCAGTAAATGTAATTCAACAGTTACCGATCAATTACTGGGAAGTGATCATTTCGTGGTACGCACTTCTTACAATGTTAGGATATTTAATGTCATGATTAACGACCTTCCGTCGAGCGTACAGTGCGAACAGCAGGCACTTTTTGCTGACGATTTCGCGATGTGGGAAAGTGGACTATCCATCGAGTCACTTCTCACTTCGACGCAATGAACCGCGTGCATGATTGGTGTACGAAATGGGGATTCAACGTATCGATGAGTAAGTCTGCCGCCATCTTGTTCACTCGAAAACGTAAAATCAGTCCGCTCTCGCTCATCGTGGGCGGCGTAGAACTTAAATTCGTTCAGTCGTACAAATATCTTGGAATCGTTTACGACACATTCTCATCTTACAAACATCACGTCAACCATATCATTTCAAAGTGGTCAAAGCGGCTGAATATCCTTAGACTTCTTACAGGAACGTCGTGGGGTGCCTCCGAATAGTCACTCCTTTCTATATACAGAGCTACCATTCGCTCAGTAGCAGATTACGCACTGCCAGGTTATGGTTTCTCCCCAAACCGCTACCTTGAAAAAATACGCAATATGCAGAACATGGTTCTACGCCAGTGGTTCCCAACCTGTGGTATACGCGTACTACTAGTGGTCAGAGGTGGTCAAAGTAGTCAAGAAAGCTACTCAAGTAGAAGTAGAAGTAGTGACGAAAAAATCTAGTTAAGTACGAGTAGAAGTACGTCTTACACAGGCCACACAAACTACATGAAGTAGAAGTAGATTTTACTGACTTCAAATCTAATCAAGTGAGTAAGAAGTTTTGAAAACAGTCTGAATTCGTTAGCATTGACTGCCAAAAGCTGCAAATTGAGCTATGCGGAAGGTGCAGATAGCTTGATTCGCATTGATGCATCCCAGGAGGTATCAATTTCCGACAGAGCAAGCATTCCTTCGCATCATGAGATGCAAATTATAGAATTGATTTGAAAATGCGATACTAACCCTTTGTTCTCTAGAAGATCCTGTTTTAGAGAATATCATGGCATGGCGCCCTATCCCGTATTATAAGGTCCCAAGTTTAGCCGAAGAGAAATATGGAGAAGTTGTATCGGATACGGTTTCAATACTTTGCGCAATTATACGTTAACAACCAATATTGTCGATCGTGTAAGTTATATTAAGTGTAGCTTTATTGTCGGAAATACAGGCATTACTACACATGCTTTTTTGTTTCAACATGTATGTTCTGCAGACAAAAGAACTGAAATTAATTTGAACTCAAAGTATGATACTCGGAATTGAAAGTGAAATACAAATACCACTTCTAAGAAGAGGAAAATATATTTCATGTCTTCTGTCCATAAAGCTTCAAAGGTTATCTGCTAAAACAGGTGTGATATTTTGTGATACGATTGTTGATATACAATGTTCTTTCCAATTCTCTACTAGTTGCTGACGATTACCCCTGACGAGTGTCAGCCGAAAATATTCGGGTTCATTTCAATATGAATATACTATTTAATTGTAAAACAGGTGTAATGTTCAAAAAAGCCGGATTCTCCAAATTAGCAGGACACGTCATGGACTGCTAGTTACCAAATGATAGGTAATTGCTTGATTGCGAAACAGTAGTTTCAAACGTTACGGTGAGCCAAATTTTCTGTGGTGAAATATTTGATAAAGGCGACAATGCGGTATGAGCAGAACCAAGCAACCCGGTACCTAAATTCGTCATTCATAAAAAACATATTTGTGATTACTTTCAATACAACATCCATTGTAGTAAAATATTTATTCAACTCGAAGACTTTTCGGGTGCCTCTTTTCAAGAGTTAACGGCACACTAAAGGGATTTAAACAGAATGAAAAGCAAAACCAGAAAGGCGAAGTATGACGCAACAATCAGAAATTACATACCATGAAGTCCGCAATGTAACGATGGCAACAATAACAAACTTGAAGATTACGGTACTAGTAACATGGCATTTTGAAACCAAACAATAACAAACACGAATTAGAACGCACTGATGGGAAATTTGTAAGTTATACAGAAAACCTTTTTGTCTACATAAAATAGGCTTGGTCAATTGGATGATTGTTGATTCTAGGGCTTTCAAATGAAACAAGGATCTGCCTCGCGCAATGACAGTAAACATTTGGTCATTATAGTTTTGAGCACAAGAAGGGTTCTCACATAAATGTTGGCCAATTGCCGAAGCGTATGCTTGGTAATCATCGTAACAGTCGGTTTTGGCGGCTGATTTGCATTGTCGTGCGAACTCTGTACGGTCATTTGCGCAAGTTTTTGAGCGAATCAATTTGGGAATGTGTTGCGTTATCCGTTCAAACAATCTTTGTGATGTACGTCCGACATACCTACTATCACAGTGGCACTTAAATTCGTAGACGACGTTACTTGCATTTAAAGCAGGAAGTACATCCTTTCGCAAGTTTGGCAGAAGTGGTTTGGTTGTATACACCACATGCGCATTTACACTATAATAACAACGGTGCACCGCTGATTTGATCAACTTTTCAAACCGATTCGACACATTGCCTAGCCAAGGTAGACGTAAAAATGCCGGGCATTTTTCCGGTCCATAATTGGGAGGTTGATCCGAACGTTTTAACACTCTTGCGATGGAGCATTTCAATATATGCTCAGGATAGCCATTTTTGATAGGATAGAATGGATCTCATCCAATTCACGTGGCAATTTTTCTGGCGAACAGATGCGCAAGGCCCGTTGAACCAGAGTTGATATTAGGTTGAGTTTTCGCCGCTTCGGGCAGAAAGAATCCCAACGGATATAATGGCCAGTGAACGTCGGTTTTCTATACACTGACGTCAAAAACATATTTCCAGATCTCTCAACCAACACGTCTAAAATGGAAGTGCTGAATTAGTTTCTTTCTCCACAGTAAATTGTAGAGCTGGGTGGAGACAATTCAATTTTTTTTAAAACATATTACACTCTCGCTCATTATTGAAAGCAACAAAGGTGTCATCGACATATCTATAATAAAGGAGAGGTTTTGGGACGTTTTCAAACATTTTCTTTTTATGGTACCCCACAAATATATCTGCCAAACTAGGGCCCAAAGGAGATCCCATGGCAATGCCATCGATTTGCATAAACATCACGTCGTTAAAGCTGAATTCAACACAGCTTGTAGCAGTTCGCAACAATTCCAGAAATATTTCACGTGGTACTATAGGAGGTTCAAGGGAGCTACCATAAAGCGCATCTGCACAAATTTCGAAAGTTTCCGACAGTGGCACATTGGTAAAAAGGCTTTTCACATCAAAAGAACTAAGAAATACATCGGACGAATTTAATTCAGCGCACTTCAATTTTTCCACAAATGTGAAAGAGTCACGAAGACAATGGGGTGTATACAAGGATCGAACTGGCTCAATGACGGTGTTAAGCCACTTGGCCAAATTATGCTGCGCCGATCCACACATAGACAGTATGGGACGCAAGGGCACGTCATGTTTATGTGTTTTAGGTAAACCATACATACGCGGCCGCTGCGAACCCGAAGGACGTAAAGACTCGTACAGATTGACAGGAAGGAGTCCATCCTTTTTCAATTTGAGAAGGCGACGTTGCAGCTTCATTTCGAGCTTTCGTGTGTTGTCGTTATTATCAGCTGGACCAAGGTTGATGAACTTAGACGAATCTTGGAGAATGGATTCCATTTTCAAGTTGTAATCAACGCGGTTCAAAATTACAACTCCAGAACCTTTGTCCGGTTTCGTGATGCAGATGTTCTCATTGCAACGCAAGGATTTGATGGCTTTGAGGCAATCCTTGTTCATCAAGAAATCTCCGCAGTCCACGGGGGTGCCACAATACGTATGCGCAAGATCGCTAAGTTTAGCTTTCATCGCGGAAAAATGGTCGAGAGATAATGGTCGATGGTGATTTAGTTGACCAACTAATACCTCAAAATTGGCGAATATTTCTTCTCTCTTTGCGTTGTTGGGAGGCAAACAGAAATCCAGTCCATGTGACAGTACAAATTCTTCGATGTCATTAAGTTTATAATCTGATAGGTTGGTTATGATGTTCTTTCCAGTCCTTGGTGAATTTCCAAACCGATTCCGAAATAAAACTTTTAGGTTACGGTCATACTTTCTCTGGTTCTCTTTCTCTTTACGAACATCAATGACACTGAGATAACGGCAAAAACGCATCAAGTCGAAAAATGATAAAAAATCTCGAACATCGCGTTGAAGTGATCGACATTTCGTCCACCAGTGCGGTATAGAAGATTGCTTCTTCTCGATCTCATCGAAAAGAAAGGCCCGTTCGATGTTAGGGTTATGACGCGCTCGAGACTTATCTATTCTTATCTTGATGCGTTTCGGCACTATGCGTAATTCGACGCATTTCTTCAGGTGATCTATCGACGATCGTAAAGCTCTGATCTTCCCTCGGCTCTTGACTAACAAATTCAATTTGTTCATCTGAGCGACACTGTACCTTTTTCGAAAATACTTGAACAGTTGGTTTGCGTTGACGACCTTCGACGGAGCGGTTTTCTTTTCCATCATGTTCTATCTCATGATCATCACGCTCGGATTGGACAGCACGGTGAGTCTGCCGAGCACTGTCTCACAGCCTTAGCTCAAGAGCGTTCACGAAAACGCATATTAACCGATTACAAATCCCATACATGCCTATAGCACATCACAAAGATTGTTTGAACGGATAACGCAACACATTCCCAAATTGATTCGCTCAAAAACTTGCGCAAATGACCGTATACAGAGTTCGCACGACAATGCAAATCAGCCGCCAAAACCGACTGTTACGACGATTACCAAGCATACGCTTCGGCAATTGGCCAACATTTATGTGAGAACCCTTCTTGTGCTCAAAACTATAATGACCAAATGTTTACTGTCATTGCGCGAGGCAGATCCTTGTTTCATTTGAAAGCCCTTGAATCAACAATCATCCAATTGACCAAGCCTATTTTATGTAGACAAAAAGATTTTCTGTATAACTTACAAATTTCCCATTAGTGCGTTCTAATTCGTGTTTGTTATTGTTTGGTTTCAAAATGCTATGTTACTAGTACCGTAATCTTCAAGTTTGTTATTGTTGCCATCGTTACATTGCGGACTTCATGGTATGTAATTTCTGATTGTTGCGTCATACTTCGCCTTTCTGGTTTTGCTTTTCATTCTGTTTAAATCCCTTTAGTGTGCCGTTAACTCTTGAAAAGAGGCACCCGAAAAGTCTTCGAGTTGAATAAATATTTTACTACAATGGATGTTGTATTGAAAGCTATCTTCAAGTTCTGTACCACAAACCAACTGTTCAAATATTTGTGATTCCATGACTACTGTGCGCGATGCGCAACAAAATATCCAGGCTTTACCTGACTTATGGCACTCCGTGAAAACAGCCCAGAAATTCCTCATGCTATCTTTCGTATTGGGATATTAAACTACTTCTACTTGACAAACTGAAAATAGCGAAATGTAAGTATATCACAAAATATTACAAAGTAGAAGTAGAGAAAATAAAATCTACTTGAGTAAGTACCAGAAGTAGAGGAAAACTACTTGAGTACTTCCAAAATGTAGAAGTACTTCGTTAGTGACCACCTCTTCTAGTGGTACGCGAAGGTCTTCCAGGTGGTACGCCTGTACATTGTTTTTCTTTTCGACCGAAGGGAGTTATTAGTTCAGGTGGGGGTGTATTTTGAGTTTTGTGAAGCCGGTCGTCGCTGCGGTAAGGTCGTCGTCATGGATAGGGGCAATTCCACCAATGACGGCCTATGGGTGAAGACATCTAGTCGTAAAGCATTGGAATTCTCACGCAACCAAATTCCGTTTTAATATATTTGACCACAAGAATTCTAAATGGATCCACCACAGAAATCATATACTGCGCCTTACAATGCTCAGTTTCTTCTCTTTTTTGCTGCCTTCGGCAGCTCGACATGGCGGAAACATTTTTGACCGCCTTCGTCGATCGTAGATTGTGTAGGTGGTACGCGAGCACTGCATAAAGCCTCGAAATTGTACCTGGGTGGAAAAAGGTCGGGAACCACTGATCTACGCCTTTGCTGTGGAGCCATGCCCATTACACCCATCTGCACGCTGCAATCTGAATGCCGCGAAATGCCCTTTCATATTAGACATCAATACCTATGTTTAAACTGCCGCAGTCACCTATTGAGTAAGTGTTCTCCCCACCAATCTCGTTGCCTAACCGAAGATTCCTGGCATGAAATCCACCAGTATTGTAACCAAGTCACATGGTCCCGAGTCACGAGTTAACCCTAGACTGCTCAGGCGGGATATCGTTACACGATGGCTCAGGTGGGGTCAAATTGACCCCATCAGTTAATATGCTTTTTTTCTTACCAATTTCGCTATACAGCTGTCTAATAACCTCCTGCATGACGTTATAACGATTCATCTACCTTTTTAGTACATTGAACCCTACTCTCTACCCATCCCAGACCACTGAGGTGAGATATCGTTACACGATGGCTCAGGTGGGGTCAAATTGACCCCATCAGTTAATATGCCTTTCTTCTTACCAATTTCGCTATACAGCTGTCTAATAACCTCCTGCGGGACGTTATAACGCTGCATCTACCTTTTTGGAACATTGAACCCTACTCTCTACCCATTTCAAAGTTTCCGCTGAGGCCTAATACCATTACACGAATGGTGAGCTGTGGTCAAACACCCCCCATCAGTTATTTATTACAACAATTATTACAATACAACAATACAGTAGGCCTGCAATACAATACAACTATACAATACGATACAATATTACAACAGTTATTTATTACAACAAAGTAAATTCAATCAGAATCCTTATCCGGTCCAATGCATGTTTTACATGTGGTACATCTTTTCTAGTAACACTCGATCCATGACTCAATCCACCTAAATCCGACTTTCTCTGACCAGCAAAGAGATCGGAGCTATTCGTCATGTCTTGTTGACTCCACGTGACATAAACAATGCGAAAGAAGCATATAAACAGCCGGAATCCGTCCGATTACAAAGAGGAGAAAAATACTTAGTCTAGCCACTATTCCTTCAGAATCTGACCCATGCTAAATCAATACCTCATAGCGGCGACGTATTAGCGATAATCAGCTAATGCTTTATTCCGAATGATAGTGTATAACACCATTTAGGATCACATGTCTGGCAAGAACAATCCGACCGCACATAAAAATATGGCTCACATTTTTGTTCGCCTGGGGTCAATTTGACCACAACCTGAGCTGTCTAGGGTTAATGTTACTTTTGCGGTTTTGACTCGAGTCAAGTCGAGTCATTTTCCATTCATCACCGAGTCGAGTCCGAGTCCAAGTCGCCGTTTAAAGGGTCAAGTCCGAGTCATAGTGTTATGGCCCGAGTCCGAGTCCAAGTCACAGTATTGAAGTCATATTCAACTTATGTTTTCAATCATGATTGGGTGATATCGAATTACTTGCTTGCCAAACATGCATATTTTGTCTCTATCAGAGTCTTGGCATATGTATATAAAAACAGATAACCGACTGTTCCTGGCCTCATTCACCGATGCTACAGATAGACGTGACAGGCCGCCAATATGATAACTTTGCTAATCTTAGAACTTTAAATCAAATATCTGTCTTGTCAGTCTGATAGCCTACATCACAAATACAGGCATTCAGTTTTTATTACGAGCACATCGACGATAGCTCACAAATAGCTTATAGAGAGCCAACGAATTCACATTTGCATACTATCTGATAGAGAACCAACGAATTCACGTCTAGATACCAGCTGATGGAGTATCAACAGATTCATTTTTCTGTAGAGGTACAGTTATTCTTTCACATTATCAGGTGGTTAACTAAAAAAAGGTCAACTTTCTTGCTTAGCTCGCGAAATCTTAGTCGAATTTGCCCTACATTTACCAAACATTCTCAAGAAAGGACAAAATCTCAAAAAGGAGGCTTCTTCTGGAAATTGTTAGATTGCCTAAAAGAACTTAAATTTGGCTCGATTCCAACTAGTAGAAAGCAATGCTATGAGAGAAAATTTTGGATAAATTACAAATGGAGACTTTCAAATTTTACCAGCTACCTCATGATATTGTAACATTGTATAAAAATACGATTCGTAGCAAATTGGCTCAATTCCAACTAGAAGAAGCGAAGGTATTAGAGTGGAATATTTTGGATATGAACAAATAGTCGGCTTACTACTAGTTTGTAATTATATTATATGAAAGAATTTCTCACTGAAAATCTCCATTTATTTTCAAATCCAAAATTTTCTCCTCTCATATCATTGATTCTAATTTTTAAAATTAAGCCAGATTCAGTGTTCTTTTTATGCAACACACCAATTTTATCAAGTTGCCACCCAGTAGAATAAAAAAAAAGGTATTTTTGAACAGCCCTATTGTACAAACATCACACAACATTAGCCATTCATTATTACTCACATGCACAACACACATACCTAAAAACCGTCAAATGGACAGAGGGTATTGTATGTTTTCACAGACAGCAGATCAAATCAATGAGTTAGACTTCAAAAATACTAAAGTGGAAATGAGATCCTCAGATAAGTTAAAGCGGCATGGCATGGTGCACTAGATGCAGGAATTGACAAGCATTTTTCAACCACACTGAAGAGCATTGGATACTCATTCTTTCTAGTCGCCCCAAAATGCAAAGAAACATCGCCTTCAAATCTACACATGAGCTTATCAGTCTCTTCCAAGTAGCCTACTTGACCATATGAGTCATTTCATTGGCTGTAATTGAACTTTGCTTCGATTGTTTGCTTGTATAATTGAGAAGTCTTGAGTACTTTGATTGCGAAGGATCTATTACCTCTTTATCACTGGATGATTTTGTGCAATGCATTGCTGCTATGTACCATTGTCTGTTGTTTTTCCGGCGGCATAGCTGATATCAGACGAGTGCAACGAAAGCAGTGGTGACAAATAGCGATGTCGGCAGGATTCGTCAGATGCGTTGATTTAACTATTACGATTCGCAAACTTCTTCATCTTCAAGTCATATAAAATAAGCCGAGTCAATGAGTTGAGTCGAGTCATGCGTAATGACTCGAGTACAAGTCGAGTCAATCCAAATATTGACTCGAGTTGAGTCAAGTCATTTTCCCATTTCAAGAAAATGACTCGAGTCAAGTCGAGTCATAAAAAAATCGTGACTCGAGTCTGACTCGAGTCATTACAACCCTGAAATCTACTATCTCATGAACGATAGATTGAATTCATTCAACACGGTCACTAAATCATTTTTTAGAGAAATATTGTTGGATACGCGTGAGGTACTCGATAGTCCTCCGTGGATCATTCATCGGCCGCACGTAGAGTGGCATCTCTCCACTCAAATTGATAGACACACGAAACCGAATTCGATGCATGTTCCCCTATAGCTAGACTATGTTTTGGAAAGGTGTGCAGATTTCATTCCCATGTACACTGATTGTGCAAAATCGTATGGGGGCTGTGGGCTAGAAGTGTGGATTCCAACCCATAAAACCATTTTATCAGAACGATGCTCTAGTGAACTATCTATTTTTACTATCGAGATTTTGGCCATATCTGTTGCGTTGCGTTGGATATTAGAACAGAATGCACCGTCAGAATACGTGATTCTTTCTGATTGCCTGAGTGCTCTAAAATTGATAAGTTCTTACCCTTCTAGACCAATCGATGGATTCCTTGCGGAAATTCTCTCGCTACACGAGCGCGTTACGGAAATAGATCCCACCGTCAAATTTGTTTGGATCCCAGGACACGCGGGGATGCCTGGAAACGAATACGCCGACAAGCAAGCAAAGCAAGCAATACATAAAATAACAACTGCGCGTTACCCTGTTCCTCAAAAAGACGTTAAAGCACTTGTTCGCTATCACTGCGAAAGGACGTGGAACATTGAGTATCAATCCGATACCAGTGGTTCCCACTATAGACAATTTGTGGAATCAATTTTCGTATTTCCGCCACAAGCATCCACTCGGGTATACGACCGTATATTATTCCGTCTGAGGACGGGTCATTGTCTCCTAGACTCACATTTATGCCGTATCAACTGCTCGGAGACCCCTAATTGTGGACATGCGGCACTCGAGAAACAGTATCGCATTTTATATGATATTGTTCTCGATTTGATTTTCACCGTCGATTTCTAGTTGAATTGTGCAACTATTACGGCATCGTATTTTCACATGAAAATGTTCTCACGTCTCCTCAACTGGTGACCCCGGTGGTGGAATTTGTTCTGCCGTGTGCGAAATATCTGTGAAATATTGTTTACGCTAATCATCTCGTACGTGGTGCAAAAGACCTGATCGGTCATAAGCGCCACTTTTCAAATATTAATGATAATAATGATCTCGATCGTGTGAATTTGTGCTTACCGGTCCGAAGAAATTGTCTCGAGGACCCCATTTTGAGAACCACTGGTCTATGGAGACATCGTTTTATACTATCCTAGAAGTAAATACTTTTACTAAATTACTTCCAAGTATATGCATGCGAAAGCAGTGTTGCAGTTCAGCTTTTTTTCGTAGATTTGGTTTATAGCAGCTAAACAAGTTTTGCAACAAATAAGATGTTCATATTCCCAAATGCATTCCGCTCGAAGCTGTTCGGCTGACTCTAATCAGGAGTGAACGTCAGTAAACGTGGATAATTAAATTCCAAACATAGGAGGAATTTTGTCGTTGTGACGTTATAATGACAAGTACACAGTGATGCAAATGACAGATAACAACTCACTGTTACGGTATAGCACAGTGGTTCCCAACGTGGGCGATATTCCCCTCCCCCAGGGGGCGATTTGGCGGTCTAGGGGGAAGAAAATAACGAAGGGGGCGATAGGGGGGTGAAAACGGACGAAGAGGGCGATAGGGGGCGAGAACAACGAAGGGGGCGATAGGGGGCGATGGCGCGTTAAAACGGCTATATTGGAGTCGGGACCGTAACTACCGCACCCCAAACCCCCCAATTGGGGGTGGGGGGTTCGAAATCGAAGGAAGCCAAAAATTATTTTGTGAATTAACATGAATGATACAGTCATTTTTTAGAAATTCATGCGACTTTAAAAAAAAAATTAATCCTTTCATCTATCTTGTTGTTGGGGTCCCCGTCACCCAACAAAAATACGCATGATTTAAGGAAATGGGAGACTTCAGCGTCGGCCATTACTGCGCCACGACGCACCAAGACATATGAAGTTAGAGGCCATGAAACATGCGACTCCGAGAAGTGTGCCAGAACGATCAGCAGCGAGAAGAAATTGGCCGAAAAGGAATGCCCTTGCGCTGACCGAAAACTTCGATATATACACGTATATGTTTAATTGTCCATAGGCGCCGCAATGGCTGGCGTCGAATGTTCTTGTCCTGGCGACCTTAACCCTACAGGAAAAATGCCACCCCGCAAGGAAAAAAATATTTGCCAGGAAAGAAATACCAATATGAAATCATGTGCGTCTTTTAGTTTGGTACGTTTTGACGATTTCCATATCTTCTGACATAGCAAATATAGGAGGTCGCGAAATAGCATCATGTAAAGAAGTCAATATAACAACGATTCCGCCCGAAGATGTTTAATTATTATTTAGGGGTCCTACCTTTTCCAACATACCACATCGACCATATTGACTGATTCAAACATGAATTATATTAATTTGTCGTGCTTCACGCGTTTAGGCGAAATACGGTGACTTACCAAACAGTACATGAAATAGGGTATAGCTGATATGCAGCGACAAAAAGCCCACTGGCTGAGGGGGACTGGGGTTTAGTTTATCACCCTATTGGGCCAAAGACCAACGTTTTCTTCGTGGGGGGGTGGGGGGAAGGTCACGAAGTGCTCTTATTTATTTCCCAATATTTGGGGGGGGCGATAATCGGTGTAGAGCTTCAAAAGGGGGCGATGAGTCAAAAAAAGGTTGGGAACAACTGGTATAGCAGATACCAATGCGGCTGTGAAATGGCTCAATGACAAAACAATACTAGAAAAATATTCCCAGGGTGTGTACGTGTACGTACACTCTTCACCGTAAAGTGTTTAATCCTGGCGGAAGAGGATCGATCAGTCAGTCGAAAAGCAATATGAACTTGTTGTTAGCAGTAATATTGAAGTTATGTAGACTACCTCTAAAAGCCTATCCATTGATACTATATGGAATTATAGCCATATCGAAAGGGTGATTTCGAATGATATCACGCCAACAATCGTATTTTATTGATGACTTGCTTGTCCCTTCTCCGTGCGGCTGACAGGTTCAGAATGCTTTTAGCAAAAGATTCCGAGTTACGTATAATTTCATATTTCCGAGTTCAGTATGGTCATTCGAAAACAGTGACTCGAATCAATTCATGACGCAAGTCCATCCAGCCCTTTGCAGAAGGCTGTTTGTAATGCATGTATTAAAATGAATTCCTATTATTACAATGATATTTACATCACTATTTACCGTAATTGGCTCATACAAGCATCAGTGTAAGTTTTGCGAAATGCATAGCGATCGTTGCCTTCAACGCACCCGCCTGCGTCCCGCAAGCAGGGTGCGGTGAAATGCCCGGACATACGGCACAAGTCTCTTATCATGGGCTACCGATGTTCGCATAGAGCGAAAGTGATGTTGGAGAGTGTAGGAGAAATTAGGAAGTTACCGAATGTCGTCAAAATTGCTCAGACATTACCAGCTTTTGTTGTTTGTAAAATATAACTTTGTAATCAATCAACCAAACAACGGATATATGGAAACATATCAAGAGGTGGCTACTTGCAGTATTCACTAAAAGTGAATGTAATTTCCCGCTACTTCTGCTTCCACACGGTAATATTTCCTGATTTACTTACCTACTTGTCGCTACTTATAGTTCTTCAAGTTGAAGTATTTTGTTTCCCTAATGATAGAGAGAATGAAGGACCAAGACGAAAAAATTCTGGTGCGCTTTTAACGGACTTTAAACAATTATTAAATTTGTACAATTATCAAGTTAAGTCCAAAATGTTAGTGGCGCTTACCGCAGAAAAATGTGGCGTCACACATACATCTTTACAAAAGTATTAGCCGATAAAATTTCTGCGTGGTTCCTTTCACATCGCATTGTTTCCCATATTATCACTTGTTTTTAACAGTAAATATTGCTTAGCATCACGTTTCGAACTATTGATATCGTAATGCTGCAGCACAAGGCATTCCTAATCTGATAAAATTGGTCAATGACTTCTGACAATTAGACCCCTAGTATATCTATAATTTACATCCCATGATGCGGTCACATACTTTGCATTCATGAATTAAATGCATAAATGCACGAATGCCGCGAATCAGCACGAACCAAGCTCTCTTCACCCCCCAGAGCTCAATTAAGCATTTGATAGTCTGTGACAGGGTATACATGACTGCTTTCCCGGGCTACGTACTTACTTGAGCATATCCAAAGTCATCCAATTGTACTTCTGTAATTTAATTAGTTTTAGTTGCCTTTAAGCCAGGGCTCTATAACATTTTGTGCGGCCTTCGTCGGAACTTTGGATTAGTAAATATTCGACAATATATTCATCTGTCATATATGTTTTATAGATTCAAGAACTTGAAGTTTGCTTTAAAACTACTCCAAAAACCTGAAATCCCATCAAACTTCACCCTCTCGTCACTTTGAAGGGCTACCATGCGATGGAAGATGATCAGCACTAACGTCCCATTTTTAGTTCATTTTGATAAAACATGATCCGTTTATCAGCCTTGACTGAAAATGGCACACTTCTCGCATGTTACATTGCTTATAACTTCATATGTATTGGTGCGTCGTGGCGCGGTAATGACCGAACCCGAAGTGCTCATCTCTATAAATCATGCGTATTTTTGTTGGGGGAGCACTCCTAGTAATCAAGACACTTGACAACATAAAATCGCGCCGAGAGCGAAATTTTGTTTTGAAACGGTTGTACAAATTTCCAAAAATATACTTCATGATTTATGTTAATTCGCGACATAATTTTAGGCCGCCTTCGAGCTCGCGCCCTCCAGTTTGAGGGGAGGCAGTAACGGTCCTAGATGTAATGAACAGAAAGGGGGATGCCGAACGACCAAACAGCTGGGGCCTCTCGAATTGGTATCCACCTCGACCTAGTACCCGAAGTCCCAGTCTTCTCGATGTTATTCTTTCTTATTCGGTTCTTGTTAGAAGCTATTTATTGCTGCTTTTCTTTCTTTTTCGGGTATATATTTTTGGGTTGGTGTGGTGGGGGGCATTTTTGTCGACGCAAGAACAGGAACCGCATCATTTGCTAACTACCTACATGTAGCGTATTTCGCTCTCGATGTTGTGTGATTGCAGGTCAAGCTCACAGCAGAGAGTCAGTAAATATTCACAAACAGAAGGGCGGATAATTCGAGCAAACTTTTTTAACAAAGAAAGTAAAAGTTTTGATATTGTCAAGGAGCATGCTCGTTTAGCCTTGATTTTTTATTGCTGCCATCGCCATGCATAGAGTTGCCCGCACTTGAAATGAAACTTCAACCAATGATGCAGTAGTGACGTACAAATTGTGATGTACGAAAAAGGTTCACAGTGCAGAGTCTACTAAAGCTCGTTTGTGAACGTGAACATCTAAATTTCCCAGGTTCCCACCAGACATGGGGTAATTGCGATTAGTAATCGTAATCGATTACGACGATTGCACCATTTTCAAGTAATCGTAATCGCAATCGATTACATTCGAAAAAAATCCAAAGTAATCGTAATCATAATCGACTACTTCACATATCTAATCGATTTCTTTGTGAAAGAACGATTACTTCTTATTTGTTCGAGGACTATGACATGAACGGAACAGTGAACTTTCTTGAACAATAGCATATTATTATACGAGGTTATTGATGGCAGAAACGTCGGATTTCCAAATGCCACTGCCCATTATTATGTCACAGGTATTGGCTTTGCTCGTCATTGCGTTACGAATTATCCAAACATAGTAAATAGCAGAGATGATCATGGATTAGGATTAGGTTTTGAAAAAACAGGATTTGTGAAATTTTGTAGTATTTGGATTGGATTTGGATTAGATATTTTTTTCGGAACGGATTAGGATTTGGATTGGATTTACCTATTTTCTGGGAGATTGAAATGTCGTGTGGCGAATGGCGACAAACTTTATTCAGATCAGTTATTAAAATGTAGTTATGGTTACTAAGTTATCTTGAATCAAGTGAATCGTTGGTTGTGAAAGAAAATTTTCGAATCCCTCCATTGCATAAATTAGTATTTTTTCTGAATTTCCAGTTGGAATCGGATTAGGATTGGACGTGGACTTGAATATGAAGAAGGTATGGATTAGGATTTGGATTTGGATTTGACGGTTCGGATTTGGATTGGATTAGGACATAGAAATTTCAAATCCGCTCATCTCTGGTAAATAGGTATTCGATGTACAATTGTACATGTATTTGTGTGATTGTAAGTTGTAAGAACACCCTCCATGCCTTATATCAGGTTACCTATACACTCAGAAGCTACTGCCTCGCAGCAGGATAATAATCACAATTTTGCTTTAGTTTCGAATAGTAACGCGTGTATTGATGTTTGGTTATGCCTAGTTAAATGCAGTTTGACTGTTACTGCTTGATGAATATTAAGCCTGTTTACGTACAGCGGAAAAATATATGAAATATTGTGCGCGTCAAAATTGAACATGACGATTTCCGCATCGAAGCAGTAAAAATCAACAGCTGCTGCTATAGATCATAGCCGAGTCGTTATATGCCGCAATATCTGCATTGTAGGCAGAATTTTATGTTCACTTTCTTGTTCTCGTATGGGGCTATTTCAAACGGGCACCAGTTATTATTTCGCAATTCTTTACACAATATCTGGAAATTACACCATAGCCCTCCGCTTCTAGACAGCACCTCGTACCCGAAAAGTTGGTCTCGGGCCCCTACAGAATGAAATTCCCCAGACCCTTCTTTACGACCTGGCTTTTTGCCACAACTGGAAGACACGTTTGAGGCGAAGTGGATTCGCGTTGTGTGTTTGTTTTTAAATCGTGCCAAGTGTGAAAAATATTTCAAGTTCATGACTGAATTTCATTTCTAATATTGGTAATTGCGTATATTACTGTCCCTTTTTTGATACTCTCTCAGTCCCGTGGTCAGATATACTAGTTGAGCTGGGGAAGGTGGTGTCTTCGAAAATTTAGGGCACGCTATTCCCATGTATACATTGTATAGCATCTTCGGGTGGGCCCAATTCGTGACCTTCTGTCTGCTACATAGTCAAAAGATATTGGAGTCACCCAAACGTAGTAACCTATAAGAAAACTAAAACAAATCTTTTTTTGAGTCGCACACGCAAATTGTCATTTCTTCACCGGGCGCATCATTTTTCTCGGCATTTGCCGCGGCCGGCCCATGTGGCATTCATATAGTGGGGATCTCATAAGGAGCAAGACAAGATTCGTCACGCCCACCCGGCGCGGTTATGGACAACACAAAGTTTCGGCCAAGGTGTTTTTTTTTTGATAGCACACATCGTGAAATCACTTATTGACCTAAACTGCATTTGTCTTGGATGTGTGGTGGCACGGTAATGGCCGGGACCGAAATGCCTATTTCTAAAAATTATGAATATTTTTTCTTGAGGCCGAGAAGTATGCACTTCAAAATCAAGATATTCAGCGACAATAACTTGCGAAGCGCGAAGAGAATTTTCTAGTTAGGTAATTTTAAATCTCTCGAGAACACTCTATTAATTATATATGTTGATTTACGAAATAACTTTGTGTCCTCTTCAAGCTCTCTCCACAACATATTGGTAGTTTTGTTTACGGCCCTAACTAGAATGTAAATCATTGGGTGCGTGAAATGGTCAGCTATATAGTTGCGCAATGGGTATATTATGACGTATACAGCAAGTGACGTCATAATGTCTCATTTTAAAAGAAAGATGTTCTCACATGAGACCCTTCATCGCAATCGTGATGTTGTCTTCCAATATGTGTGCAAAGATAAATTCTAAGATGGAAAATAAATGTAATCGCGAGTAATCGTGATTACTTTTCCAATGTAATCGTAATCGTAATCGACTACTTCCAGATTTTGGTGTAATCGTAATCGTAATCACAATCGCGAGATTCAGAAGTAATCGTAATCGCAATCAATTAAATTCATGAAATAATCACCCCATGTCTGGTTCCCACACAGGACGCGAAAGTGAACCTCACATTCACACCCTTCCTACAAAGCACCATATTACTTGGTTAGAGATGCATAGTGGACTTAGGTCCATATGCTATCTAGCAGTGTTGGGATCAAGTCACTACCTTCGAGTCACGAGTCATTTCGACTCATTCAACATTTTGACTCGAGTCAAGTCAAGTCAAGTCACGAGTCAAGTCACAATTCAAGTCAAGTTGCCTTTCCGAAGTAACGGGTATGATTACGTCATTGCATCTTGCGAGCTGTCTGGAATACAGATTAAGTGGTCATTGATTCCGAACGAATACATAGTTGAACATACACGCAAGAAGGCGATGTATCGCTCGCATATACGTGGAACTGTTAAACTGCGTAAGTAATTGCATAGGCTCAGTTTAAAGTTACCAGCTAAAATAGAGAATAGAGAATAGAGAAACGAATTGATAAGATGAAATACATTACCCATTTACAAATTGATATGATATAATTCGAGCCTGCGGCATTGGTTGAGAAGTATATAATAAACTACATTCGAATTCAATCCGAATAATACATGAGGTTTGGTTAAGGCTAAGAACGGGGAACAGAAATAGACATTTTGCTACTAAATTACTTTACTACTAGCTTACGACGTAAGCTATAAGCTTCAATCACATCGTATGCGGTCAATTTATTTGTGACAGAACAATGGAGGCTCAGTAAAACGCACGATCATTGAATCACGGGTTACACCAGCGTTTCGCGAACAATATCCGAACATATGCAAGATACAGTGATTTTTATCGACAATGATTACTTGACGACTTGAAATTGACTCATGAATTATGCTCCGAGTCATGAGTCAATCCACATTTTTGATACGTCGAGTCAAGTCAAGTCAAGTCAAGTCATTTTGGCCATGTGACTCGAGTCAAGTCAAGTCATACGAAAAAAGTGACTCGAGTCTGACTCGAGTCAAGTCATGACTCGAGTCATCCCAACACTGCTATCTAGAGCCTAAACTTAATTTGAAGGAGAGGTGGGGTACGAGAAATCTTATTGAAAGCACAAGGAGTACGATCGCTAGAAAGGTCAAGAAACACTGCTATTGCTATGGCACAATAGTTTAATAATTAATTTATTTAATTTAATTAAAAGTATGGATCTGTTCCAATAACTGAAGGCAAATCGAACGCTGATTTATTGGGGCTTCGGCAACTAAATGAACATTAGCCAACTTATCAGGACTATACCAGAAACCCGGAATCATCTACACTGCTCCATTGCTCTGATATCAGATCAATCTTTTGTAAATTCTAAGATATTCTACCCATAATTGTGACACGTCTAATGTCCACTAGCTGCAACATCATAACGCGACAGCTTTGACGATGTCATGATACATTTGTCCTCTTGCATTGCGTCTATACCACATTATGTTGAGGAATTATGCCCCGCTAAAAATAATTTTATTCATATATTTGAAGATGTGATTTTTTTTCGTGCCCAGCGTGATTAGTACAGTAGTAATTACATTTCCACGGTGCTTTTGGGATTCTGGTCTGCAACGCCCCGTCAAATAAGGCCTAGTGGGAAATTATACATTGAATACCCCTATTATTAACGCTGCGGCCCGCGGCATCAACAAAAACTAGCAAATTGGCCCGCGAGAACATTTGAGTTTGAGACCCCTGCTTTCAGCACTACCTCTACTCGTTATTGAGTAGATTTTTGGGTCACTACTTCTACTTCTATTTGAGTAGCTTTTTTGACTTCTTTTACCACCACTTAATATATCTGTGCGTTTGCGCACAAATCCACGTGCCTGCGGTTTGCATACGAATACAGCGTGTGAAGCGTATCTTTTCTCCAATACTATCGCCCTAAGTTGTATTTACAATATCGCGTATATATTCTGGCCCAAGACGGATTTAGTCATATTGGATAAACAGATAGCAGATACACGAACCATAGCTGTAGTTTCACACATTGACTGAACTTATTTACGTATATTGTAAGGATATTAGATTGCTAGTTGAGGGCATTATGACGGACGTTAGAGCGATAAGTCAAAAAATTTCGGGTGCAATGTCTTGACTGATGCAGAAAAGTCAAGGTCTTATTGACGAGGCCACTCGTGTGTCTGAAAGATTTCTAATGCTTTACTATGTAAACAATGCAGTGACTTGAAATATACTCCGACTCACGAGTGTCACTGAGCACAACGATTCGAGGACTCGCATTTGATTCGTGTTTTAATTGTAAAGATTCGAGTTGAGTGGTGAAATTAGATATTTTTGAGCAGCGCGAATATACATTTTTATATATCATGAAGCTACTGTGGTACTGATTACGAAAACATAAATTATATTCAAATCATGGATCTGGAACCCTACAAATCAGCCTCGAATTTGGCATTGCGTTGAAGACGATGTTTCAGCTCAGACAGCAACGAGAAATATGACAACTCCTGGAAGAGCGATTTAGTCGCATGGAAACAACGCTCAATCGGCGGCCCATCAATTGGCAGTGCGCTTGTTTTGGGAATAGATTTATTACACCTTTTTTGTGATTTCGTAGAAATCTTTAGTTTTGCTCACACTTGATTAGAAATTGTCGGCATTAGTTCTACTATTCTTCTTCCATCTGAAACAACCGGCCCCGTAGTAAATTACTTGTCTATTTGGAGATTTATGATCACATTTGCATACTATGAATGCGATCGTCATCGCAATATCATTCGCAGGAAAACTATACCGCCCATGATCAACTCGTAATCCAGCTTGGTTTTGATTGCAAGATTAAAATTCCTTCCAAATTATCACTACATTCTTTGGCGCTTACAACAGTATAGACATATAACCTATACTTGAAGGTGGTGAGACGATAATTTATCCCCAAAAACAGCCGTTTGGCCAGACGTATCTCAACGAATTTGAGATTCTTGTCTCGTAATGTTTGATCAGAAATTCATTTTATTATGCCCCTTGCGAAAAGATTTCGAGTTTAATATCACCACCTAGCGAATACGGACACGATATTTTAGGTTCTGTCATCACGAGTGCAAAACGAATGAGATTACGCTTAAAACGATTTAAGTCAGCGTTCCTCTTCTTGTTTACAATATCGTGATACGTTGGTGTTCACGTCAACGTGATTACATACAGTATAAGCGATATCACTTTGGTTAATTACACGTAATAGGTTTCGGCATACGTTCGAGGAAACGCAATCGAAATTCGATTCCGTTTGGATGATCTTCCTATAAGCGCCAATTCTAAAGACAGGTATGACGATGCAATTTTCACCGAGTCTCTTAATTCGTTTTCTGCCACCAGTGATATCATAATGTTTGCTTCCCATCGCAATTAGAGGCATGTTGGTCAAGGCGATTGCTAACGGAGTGGCAGACTTTCTTTTCGCATATTTTTCACGGTACGCCGACATTTAGCCTTGTCTGGTTTTCCTGTTAGCACTGAGGGCTGAGACAGTCACATGGCGCTGCAATAGCATAGAATAGTGTTGCAAGGCCCAGCTTCTCGTCAGTCCGAACACTTGCTAGCGCAAGCTGCATTTTGTGAAAAATATATTCCTATAAGTCACTATACCGAATATCCGATAAAATTCGATTCTCATACGCCGTTAAAGAATATTCTCTACTAATCCTATATAATATCACATGGATCATGTCTAAATATTGGAAAGCATAATGGATAGCGTCCGTAAATAGGAAATATGTCCACTCCCAACCACGGAAAAAGATACCAGGCCAACTGCGAAGCATCTTATAGTGCATACTGTGCATAAATAGAAAAAAAACAATACTTGCTTCGTGGTGCGAGAATATGCAATGACATTCATTCCATGATGAGCGTGGTGTGTATAGTAGACCTATAATTTACCTATCGCCCCGCGAAAAGCTATGACTTTTATAAGCGCTTCCGGGACTTTGTGCCATTGTTGCCTAAAAAAGGTAATCTTTGTAGGCCAAATTGTGAAAACTGTTGGCCAAGTTGAAATTTGATACGGTTTAATGTGATAGGGGGTGATTAGGTTTATGTACTGTTCCTCAGTGCAGTGCAACGTCATTGAATTAGTTCGATGAAGCTTTGTACTGCGTAATATATGTATGCTGCGACACGGTCAATTTAGGCATCAAGGCTGCCGAGTGAGGGTTATAGTATCACAACTACACAGTGAAATTATCGTTGATTAATTGACTCCCATTGAAAAGGGGCGTACGATTCGGTTAGTGAAAAATATCAAATTTCAGTATTCGACTCGAAGCATTGCAATTATAACTCGATTAAGATTTTCCAGGACTCGAATCATTAAGATATATCTGTCATGGATAGGCCTACTACAGCAATGCAATGTAATGTATCAGACCGTGTAAACCTCAACTCGCGATATGTCCTCTTTAATTAGGATTTGTCTTCTTTCCTCAAGAAAAGTGGATGGTCCTGCGAGTACGTTCAAAAATGTCAAAATGTCCACTTTCCTAGCACTTTGACATAGTTGTTTATACTTTAAACAGCACTTTTAGGCGAGACGTTGAATGTATTTCGAAAAATAACTAAAGTCATGAAACATGCCGAATTGTTGGTTCAAGAGAGGGTTTTCAAAAAAATTGACTCACGCCAATTTCGAACTTAACAGACCTATTTATAGTTGGGTTGAACATCAGGACGATTGTATATATAATCAATAATATTCCGCATAATCAATTTCACAAATTCGTTAGAAATTATCATTCCCTATTGACAAAACTTTATGGAACCGCAAATAGTATTCATGGGATGAATTTAAAATATTACCTTGATTTGTTGTTTAGTGTCTCTTCTTTTAACTTTAACCTGCAACTGCCAGGAAAATGTCGCAACTGAAACGGGACAATTCTATTTTATGTTTACTTTCTGTGAAAACTGTCCTCTTTTTGGGTGTAAAAATATGGTAAGCCTATGTGAACCTGTCCTTGTATGTTACACTTCCGTAACGCCAATGACTTGGAAGTTGACGGTCGACTCCATAATCTATTCCTGGCAGGTTTTTCAGAGACCCTCGTCGGCATCCATCCGATTCGCATAATCGCTGCTTTCGGAAGATTATTACGCAGATTGGCTGTGCCATGAGTCGGCGACTCTGGAACCACAATAAGATAATCGGGGCTGATATAAGATGACTTCTAGAATACTCAACAACAATAACAACAACAACAACAACAACTTAAAACCTAGTCAGACTGTTAGCTATCATTGGCAAACACGGACTGTTGCTGCTGCGAGCCAGCATACTGTCACATATGACGAAATCATCTTATTGTGTGGCGTAAATACGTTAGGTAGATTCGATAAAAATTCAGCATGTATCTAGTCATAAACATTGATATCGTAAAGAGAATACAACCACATTGTACGTTGTCATCCGACCGTCTCCTTTCCCCCCCCAAAAAAACGACAACAGGCGAGTGCTATGAGATGTGAGCTGTGAACTTGCGCACATCACAGTGAGGATTTGAGAGCAATTGGATGTCGAACATGACGTAGTATAAATGTCGATGGAATACTCTTTTCATGCAGAAACACTGCACCACCATTTTGCATCCGATGGAATCGATATGCGAGTAAGGCACCTTATCCCCGCTTACACACACATTTGATACGGAGGTGGTAGACCTATCGATATCGTGTCGATAAACGGTAAACTGCCATACTCCGGCGGTAGTGTCTCTGTTGATTGTTGATTTATCCTAGCATTTAATTCCTCTGCAGTCATCGCCGAATTACTTTGTCTTTTCCAGTTGGCGATTAATTTGTGGAAGATATATGTCAAACCAGTGCGGGTGTCCTGATTCGGTGACGACACGTTGCTAGTCGAAGGACTCCCTCTCCTGCGAGGCATCAAAAAGCTACATTTCGTATATAAGGCGACCATAGTGATTGACAAGGCGATTGTGATAGATGATATAGCTAGCAGCAGTATCCCGGCTAGTTTCATCGACGACGCGAACCTTTCACAATCCAATAGCGACGAGTTTTTATTCGTTCCGTCGTCATTTCGTCGAACTTCGGCATCTCTGGCTTGGCCGTTGAATGTCAGATAAAGGGCTAAACCGAAAACCATCAGAATAATCCCGATGCAGAATAGGGTTGTTCGAATCCTCAGAAAAGAACGTAACGAAGATGGAGCTCTATTGCTTCTGCCTTGTCTTGCGGCCATAATTGAATAATTCTCCAATCCAGTATATTTAAAAAATGTTAATGTCGGCTTTTTGTTCAGGTACGAAAAGACTGTAAAACAGAAATATATTTGATCATGGTGTGTATTATATATTCACATCATATAGAATTAGAATGACATATATCTGACTGCAAAGATGGTTTTATTGTGATCAGTGGCCAATTTATCATGACACCGCTCTTTTGGCATTATTTGACAGCTATTGGTGGGAGTCTCATATATTTTCTCATGTTGTCGCGATGCAATAAACCAAACAGCATCGCTGTTAGAGAATTCGAATTTCCGGGACAATGATGCGCTACAGAAAAGGCTGAGTACGGCGATGTTACACTATGGCCGATGTCTAATTACTATGCAATGTGCTGCATTTTATTTGTTTTATATCTAACTAATTTAGATCGGCGTCGGTACTCGACGTGGTGTCGTTTGCAAATTTCACTTGCTAATTTAGAATGAATAATCTCCGTGTTGTCGGAAAGCGCAGTGAAATAGTGGTAAGTTCGAGGGGCCTCATAAACTAATTTGTAGTGGTATCTCGATTTTCAAACCGCCGTCTTCAAAATTCTATAGATGCTGGACGCTCGGAGTGCGATTGTCGGTTCGCTTTCAGCGAGGCTGTTTCTACAATTCGGTTTCGATTTAAAGGACCTGCGAATAAGGCACAATCTATCGTTCTTGAATGAAATTCCATAACGTTATCGGATAGGAACGTTTATGACTGCTCTGTATGTCTAGCGATTTTACATGGCCTGTCAAGTGACTGCTACGTGACGTGCTAACATATTAGAGTCATCACATTCTTCATTCAAACTGTCACTATGTGGTGTGCATTCGCCCTCGGTAAAACGGAAAATGTCTGCCTGCCTGACCAAACGCAATAATTTCATCTGCTACACGTCAGACATTGGTAGTTAGCTAAAGATGAAATGTAAAACATATGTTCTGGAATTCAGAAAACCAGAGACAGTCTTGCGTGGACACTGGGCAATGGGCATGCACTCGTGCAATGATATTGCATCCTGAGCCGGCAGCGTCCGGAAATCTGGTTATATTTCAAACGATTCGGTATGATAATCAAAAGGATTGGAACTGGAAAAAATGTTCAAGTGTCATTCTCTCATTCTAATCCCAGACGGAATTGCCCAGCAGCATTTACCCAAGATAACTTTATCGCTGATTTGGCGGTCAACCGAAAATGTTGCAAATTTAGATCGCACAATTGGTGTTTCTTCCGCAACGTATTCTACTCTGAATGCATGTTTTATGTTAAAATATAGGAATATTAAAACAATCGTCACCCCGTTCCCATTCGGTTTATTAGGCACTTGTTGAAATTTATACATATAGCGGTCCACAAAACTGCTAAGATCCACTTATATAATGTATTGAGACCATGCATACAGTATGTAAAATAAATCATTTGGCCGAAATTTGAAAGAGATAGAGGTGTTTGGCAATCAAACACGTTAGTCCATCATATATACTGATAAATCAGCATATCAGCGAATGTCTCACAGCAGCGTGAAAGCCAACAGCTATTTATATTATAACGCAATATATTTTACATCCGACAAGCAGGTGATTTGTCATGCCGCAGATAATGCAAACAATTGTCGCGAATAAAGTTACAATTAAACGTTGACAACGCCCAACCTGCGCAGTCTCATTTCTCATTTCGAATGTTCAAATCGCCTTCGAGAATACGCTGGTATCACGGAAGCTTAGCGTATGTCCACAATAAATGTGCGCTGTCCTCAGTGAGTGCACGTGTAGTGGCTTGCCATTTCCGTGTTCATCTAGCATTAATCCAAGAGCGATATTATTGTAGATCACGTGAATAAGACGTGAACATGTGCAGCTGTTATGCACCATTCCGCATATTACTTCGAGAAAATGTAGGTATGCTGTAAGCGGTATATGTCGTCGTTACAATATGGAGTACATATTTTGCGCACCAAACTTCGCAATTTGAAACTTAGCCTTATGATTATATCGCTTGCTGGGATATCGAAATTCTGTATTTCAAGAAATCTGCACTGTGCACATACACATTCATTTTAAACTGTTCATTCAGTATACGATATCACCCATTTGCTCATCTGCTTCCACAAACTATTGCCTTCCGATTAACTATATATGATATTTGCGTTCGCGGAATGTGACCATATTTTGAAGTCATAGTCAATAGCCATGGTGCACGAACTAGATATCATCGATGCCAACCATACGAACAGAATTGATATATTTCGCATTGCGTTGACCAAACTCTTGGAATTTGATATACTACCGTGTTATTACGCAAATTTATTTCTGCGAGACGTCCCTATACGAACGGTTTTTTTCGTAGCGAAGGTTCATATGTGTATATATTTATATATATATATATAGAGAGAGAGTAGTATCGTAAGTAGCAGACAGCTGATGTCTGAATTTTCAACTGATACCGATGTATCCAACAGGTGTATTTATAGTAAAGAAACATAACATTTTAGGCATTGTCGCGTGGAAGTGACCCCATATGGTCGTCATAAACAGTACCAAAGATTTCCACTGATGGCGTCCTCGGAGAAGCCGACAAATATCCATGCGATATTTCAACCAGACTTGGACAACTATAGATAATTCTAGTTGTCTAATTCCACTAAATTAGAGCGAAATGTCAGTAATTCAATTCTGATCTAATTTCTGAAATGTTAATAAACTTGAATTTTACTACTGGTCTAGTTTATTGTTTTCCTGAAATACCTCTTTGTCAGCCGCATTTTGCAGATAGTTATCGCTCTCGAATAGGGAAATCCAGTGCCAAATCGCAATCTCATTCATTACTTACACCATACAGTCATAGTAGTTGCAGTGGTTGCGGGAGCTGCAGTTGTTCATAATGCAATATCGAGAGACAACGTAGTTGAGCAATGAGCAACCACGTTTTTAAAACTCTACCTTTAGTACAACGCGGTTCTCAGTGATATGGGAGATGGGCATGATTACCTCAAAAGAAATATTATTTTATTTAAGAGGTACAAATACAACAAGAAATATCATGATCATAAAATTTATTTTATTTCGGACTATGAGCTGCGCACGATACCTAACTACAATGAATCAATATTAGGGCAAGTAAGACATGATACTTTGAAAGACTGTCTCACCCCAAAGATTGATCTTGTGTGGAAGCCCTAGCAAGGCCATTTTCTAAGTGTCTCGGTTCTTGGGAGTGTCTGGGCCATTTTACGTCAAGGCAACACGCTCATAGCAGCTGAATATTCATCGATGGAATGCTGTTGCCGTCGTCGAAGTCGTTTCAGCTTGTGCACAAGCGAATATCTTATTTTGAAACAACAACAATCATTTGAAACTGAAATCAAATACAGCATTTAAAAATGCTTTACTTCGCGTTCTTCGAAAATCACTAATCACATCGCCGGCCGCCTCTGGCCCGTAAATTGGTGACCCCTATGAGGCCTACAGTGCAAAACGAACCAAGCCTGGCGTACAAACGTTGCCCATTCCCATGCTTTTGGGAATGCACAATGATTTGATATGATCTGAACCTAATTTTTGCTGTATGTATTTCCTATTTACAATTTCATTCAAATTACAAGATTTTGCGAATTCAGTAAGTCTAATTCTAATTTTAATCTAATTTGAAGAAGATGCAAATTTTCTAGTTGTCCAAGTCTGATTTCTACGGGGACAAATATTGGTCGAGCTCATTCTCAATTGGCAGTGAGAGATTGAACCCATAACGTTGGTTTTGATTGAGTTTAGCGCGCTAATAATCTTCATATTCCACATCCCGTCGTTCCGCAATGGATTCACGTATCGATTGCGGACCGCCCCTTTTTTCGGCCATTCAGGTGTACGGTCTACCTCGAGATATGTTTATGTTTGCTAAGTTGCCATAACGCCAGTCAGCAACTAGTAGAGAATGAAAAAGAACATCGATGCCAACAATCGTGTCACAAAATATGACGCCACCAGAATTTATAATACCAATATAAAATATATCATGCAGTCAAGCAGGTGACAGTGTAATATTATCAAGCTTAGACTATAATACATTAACATCAAAACGTGCCGCCAAAAATCGCAGAAGTCTATTCACAAACCGTGTTCCTTATCGGAGGTTAAAATAGGATTAACCTATACGCGATCTGTTACGCAATCTCGTTGCATCAACAGGAAGAATTCCGCCCCAAAATTCTATTGGCTGTGAGATATATAGTATTACCGCAGTAGCGATAGTTGGATGTTTTTGTGATAGGTCTTTCCCGGGAATATCCCTGGTCTTTTCACGGAATCTCGAATTGAAATGCAGTCATGGGTAGCGAACAGTTACGTGTGGTAGCAAGTCGCAGAATTCCTATCACGCGCGTTGGTGCTGAAACGAAACAGTTTGAAGCATGATACAAATTGAAATACGAACCGCAGAAAAGCAATTGCGCAATATTAATATCTCTCGCGTTGTGCTTTCTGACGCCTTCGTAAACTAGCTCCAGTGAGGCAGTTCATCACAGGATTCTGTGATTGTTGAGAGCTGAACAGACGCACAATCATTCGAATGCCACAACGTAGTTAACGTGTTTCATGCCACTTTCGATGTGGAAATTATCATTCGCATGTCACTACGCTCTTAGCGAAATCAGTGACTAATTTACACCCAATGGGGTGGGACACGAAACCCAACTCAGAATTATATCGCGGTTATAAATCCTACGTGGTTACCGTGAATGCATACTTTCCTATACGTCCCATTCCCTACATGCAAGCGTCATTTGGAATAGAATGTGGCGTTTGATTCATAACGCGGTCTGAGGGTGGTTCTCGTTTCGTGCACCAGGGGTGTATATCCACATCGATATGTCACGGGTGGTACACGGGTGATACACGGGTGTGAAAAGACACCTCTTTCGCCAAGATTGTATACCTACGCAGAAAGCGTACGTACAGAACTTCAGTAAACAATTTAAAAATATATTCATATTGAAATAAACCCGACTATTTTTGGCTGACACTCGCCAGGGGAAATTTACGGGTTTATTTCAACACGTCCGTAAAATTTATCACGTCACGTCCATTTCTACTTGAGTACCAACGACCATTACTCTGACCACTTTCGCATGGAACAGTCATACCTTTTCTAATTGCAGGCCAATCGACATATTGAAACCTGATCTTATAACTACGAATGAATGTAATGTGATGATGCGCTTTCATTTCGCATAACCGAAGAATCGACGTATCGAATCGGACATTACAAGGATATGATGTGACATTACATAGAATTTGAGCAAATCATAGTAACCACCATCGGCAAATAGTTTCCTAGAATGTCACGGACCCACAGTGGGGATATAAGTGGTAAACATTATGCATCAGTAATGTAAGGTGGTGTTAAGTAATGCGAACAGTCGTAATGATAGACGCATGAGGGAACTGCTTTTAGCGAATCAAAAGTCGTTTTCATAGCATCATAATAAGTGGTTTTATTATTCGTTCAAGGCAAACAATCTACAAGACGATACACAGGACATAATGCGAGTACACCAAGTCAACAAACAGGGTCAGGGTCATGATCATATTCCTAACGGTGTTAAGATTTGCCCTTCATAGTGCATATTCCTAACGTGGTTAAGATTTTCCCTTAACAGTGACTCGCGCTGAGTGTCATGAAGGACTCATTTAAAGTAAACAAGCCTAAAGCATATCCCATTAAATTGTCTATTGCGGTTTCATACTCATCACCAGTCAGCCATGAACTAGAATCCTTGCGGGAACATGACTCAACTTGACTAGGCATTGATGCGTCACCGTTGTTACGCGATGTAGTTGAAATGTAATGAAAATTTGATCGTGAAAGACATTAGCGGAACTGCGGAAAAGCAGAGTGTATGAATTTATTTGCATTCGCTACATTTCCATATGTAGAGCAGCGGTAATTTGCTCAACTACCATGAATGGCTTCCAGAGCTGCTGCCACACCTCGCATATTGCGATATCTTTGAGCGGCAAATTCTCAAATTGCCTAATCTGTAGTATGAAAATATACAAAATTGGTCATTCATACGGATCAGTAAATAAATAATAATAGCCAACCGAGGTTATCTCCAATTTGTCTTTCATTGTGCTGACCACACGTTAGTAGGCAAGCCGGCCAAAATAACTTTAGACTTTGCCCATCCAGTTATTCACATTATTAACCACCAATAACATATTCAACAGTCATTAATACCAAAAATGACGGAATAGCGACCTATTCAGTTTGATACTAGTTCATCAGTAATTATATAACTGAGATTGAGTCTGGAACTATGTATCCTCTGATTTATAATTTAGTAAATTTTAGAAAGCAAAACAAATAATTTAACGCTCTTTTTGCTACAAGCAAAAGGCTCTTTCGGTCTTGCCGATGAAATGTTGGGAACCAAGCTGTACTTTTTAGTCGCCACGGAATCATACACCGTGCCATTTTCAGTTGATTTCTGTACTTGTCTTATGATATAATAAGGGCTCTCCAAATATGTTGTATGACAAAAATTTCATTGTATCGAATTACTTATATTTTATTTCAATCTTGATCTTTCCTATTGTTTTTAGTAGAATTGCCAGTTTTCTTGACTGCGAATACATGTTACGGTATCGGCTCACTTTCCGTATTCCACGGTACATCATCGCCTTTTTCGCAGAACCGCCCTAAGTATGTGAGAGCTCGACTAACACGCAATCTCATTATTCCAAGTACCTAATTATATGGCGGTGATGTAACTGTGGCGGTTCAAGTGAACGAAAAATATGAAATGACATTATTACCGATAATACGAACCCCTGAACGATATACCAAATGCCCACTTTGTAAATAAACCGATGGCGTCATCAAAGGGATCAAAGTACGCCGTTGGTATTCAAGTAGTAGAAAAGTAACTTCGTAAATTTGTATTCAATAACAAGCAGCCTACAAGTTATTAAATAAAGTAAGTGTATTGGGCATAGTTTGCCACAGAAATTAAAAGCTGTTAAGAAAAATTTAAGTCTAGCGTGAAATCACAACCACTTCTCATCCACATTGGCAGTTTCTGTGTGACAATGACCGAATGGAGAATGCATTCTGAAATCTCCCTGGCGGTCAATTTGAAGTCGTTTTAGTCATAGCCCTAATTAGACGACTTGAATGTGAAGATGATCAATATAACAGCGGTTTTTAACCGGTATTCCATGGAACATTAGGGTACTCGGAGGACATGACACACATTCATCTCGTAGATGTGATTTTTGACGGTAGGCTTGTTTTGGCCATCATTGTTTGCAAGCAATTAGGCCTGAGTCGAATTTTAACTGTTGTGGTGTGGCGTCCTGTGCAGAGGTGTGGGCAGGAAAGATCGTGGTTCGAAATTGAAACCCCGTCATTCTGAAATGGCAATTTACAAGCTCATTTGTAATAATGCAATTAGCATCGCGTGTTGAAATACGACAGAACCACATCATGACACTTTCCAAGGTGAAGCCGCGCATTACTGAACTGATATCGGAATGAGAACAGCAGAGTCACACTTATTTTCAATACACTTTCAATGTGTTTTAGTTCTCTTGGCACTCTGTTGAAGCACATCTCCTTCTGTGCACTAGTAATCTATGTAGTAACGTTTTAGATGTGTAGTTAATGTGTGTTGTGGTAGATTGCTGTCTGTATTATTCACGAACATTTAGTGTTCCACGAAGGCTTGCTTATTAGCGCAAGTGTTCCACGGGTTAGCACAGGTTAGGAGCCACTGAACTATATTGAATAGGGCATTCGAATCTAAATCTAGTATTGATTCTAATGATTCGTATAGAATATTGAGAGATGATTTTTTCGAGTACTGGAATCATATACGCTTCTTGCCACCTAATCAATTTATCAGCGAAAATTATATAGTTTCGATATGCCGCTGCGCAAGGTTGTAAACATCGCTTGATCGTATCACAGCATACGAAAAATATACTACTAAGCTAGGCACGTTAGTGGAAAGATATATCTGAGGAGTTGCGAATAAACCACATCATTGTCAGAAATTGCAAAGAAATAGACAGTCGAGAATATACCAAAGAACCTATAATGTGATATAGAACCGTCGATATATTATTTCTGGTCACATAAAAGGTATATAGTTGAACATGAAATATTGATCACAAGGTTACAACATCAACTGTTTCCGATAACGCACCCACAACAATGATGAACCCAATCACTGCTCAAAACTCTACCAATGGGTAGGCTGACGTCGCAGTCACAAATATTGGCACCCACGGAAATCTAGAGTTGTCGATGTAACAAAAACAGTATTTTACGATGCGAATCGTACAACGTGTATTTTATTAGTAATATGAATACCAGGAAGTTGATTCGAACGGAAGATACACAACTTAACTCAATTCATTCTTACCTTTCAACCATCAAAGTCCCAATCACTACACTCAAACTTCTGATGGTTGATCGGGGATTAACATATGTATCTTATAACGTCTAAAACAGCAATCAATCTTTAAAGTTCTTCGAGACTTCGTCAAGAAATTCGGTCTGTTCATACTCTTCACACACGTTTATCTGGCATTGCCAGAAAACAAGTATACGATAAGTTCCGTTTCCGTTATATATATTTTAAGAGCGAGATCGCAATAGTACCGTTTATCGCACCGCACGCCTATTAATACAGTTCGTATACTTTCGGACAAAAGGATAAATGTATTAATAGGTGAGATATCTCGTCTCTTCTTACTACACATAGACCAGGAACGATGTTGGCGTCAACCACACGTTTGTACCGCGGAAATTGTAGGTTTTATTTTTGGTTTGTACTCTCGGTAATTTATTTCTATTGTCTATTAGTTACAATCATGCTGCACTATTGGATAGTTTGTATTTTTTATTAGAAGTTTATGCTGTATAGGTGAAAGAACAGTAACATGCGAGCTGTCTGAACATATAGCTGATTCATTGCTGAGCAATACCACATTATCTTTATATGAGCCTTAGTGAATAATTCCTGACGGAGCGAATGCTCATCAGTAAAGTTCAGAAAGACGTATTTTATCACAGGTCATTGATTCGGCTGAGGTGAATGTAAATATACACGCCCTGTGTCACTCGGGCAACAACAAGCGAGTTCGAAAACAATAAATCGATCTCATGCATGTCGTATCTTACGGAAATTCCAGCAGCATCAAAACTAATAAAATGACTCTTATCGAATAATTTCAATGTCGAAATGGTCATATGACTTTACTTCCGGTAAACGAAACGTATGTCGCAGTGCGTCGAAAATCAGGTGACGTCGCATCGGAAAGCACCACGTTTTGTCACGTAACACTTGATTACTATGGCATCTATTACGGGGAATGTAAGCGCGAAAGAAATATTGATTTCCAGTATCATTCGTGATTTTCTCCTTAGTGCGGTTAGAAAGACGATTAGCAACGTTCTAGCACTTCTCCATTGCTTCTATGTTTGCTATTAATTTAGCGAATGCACACAGTAGAGATTATGTTTCCATTCCCGGTACTTTGAACTGAATAGATAAATAATGTTGATGGGTCCGTACACTTCAATGCATTCTAATCCTTCCCTGTTTGCAGGGATGATTGTGATGTTTATTAACATTGTTTAACAAATTATTCCAACCGCCATTGCAGGTACATCTCATGGAACTACCATTACTATAGCTTACTGTATCGGATAAGGGGTGAATATTAACTCAATAAACTGTTCAACTCGAGGTGGATTTTACAATTACAATATATGTAGCAATAGAGCTTGCGTATCATTGTCAGAACCATTCTCTTTTCTCCCTCATGATAGACAGTGTAAATGCTGCGCACTGACTTGTCAATTTCTATTTGATCATCAACGTATATCTGTCTACAGACAGTCATATCAATTGTAATTACAATGTATATAGTACGATGTAACGATAACGTAAATCAGTTGCTGTTACATTGTAAACTCGTCAACAAACGGATTAATTCCATGGACTGTTGTAGGCTACGCCGCGAAATTACCATCAAGACCAGAATCATTTTTTTTGCGTTTTACGGTTTTCCTTTACTATATCCATCACTCTTTGTCGCTATAGATACAACATCTCACTTGCGCTGGCTTCTTGGGAAACACGATATTCCGTTAGCGATCCGCATAGGTTCTGTGCCTTATAATCATCACAGATATGCCAACTCTGGATTTCTTCTATAACCTCATTCAAGTATTAGTGCGCTGACCTGTCTTTTACATGATAATGGATCCGAATAAGCGATAATATACTGCAAATGGTTCCCAAAGCTCATGCGGGAGGCGTATCGATAATCCTGCCAATCAAACGTCATTCCGTACTACCATGTTTTCGAAAATTCTATATTGGCTTTGACGTAAACGATTATTCACGAAAATTCATTGGCTGCAGGCTATGTGTCGTCACCTTAACCCGAGTCAATATATATGTTTGTTGTCGTTTCTGCTTTCGCGGAATCCCGGGGCTTTCATCCGAGATTCTCACGGATAATAGAAAGAGATGTGCATTTGGTTCACGTTTGAGGTCGATTCCGTGATATGTTCTACGACGGGGGTCACCAACGCGGTGCCCGCGGGTCCCAGGTAGCCCGCGAGCCTGTTCTACATACATATCGAATAGCAGCACTTACCAGTTTGCTTTTATATATAAATATATTTAGATTGAAAGATTTAGCTATTCTTGTGTAAATCACACTAACATGTCACTTACAAATCACAATACATATATATAAACACTTAAAATTATGATATCAAATATCCTCCCAATTACAAGTACTAATGCTATACCAATATGTGTTCGAGTCACAAGATTTCGAAGGCTGAAGATGAGGCGCGCTTCCTAAATAGGCGACAGACGGAATGCCATCCATACGCTTTTCTAGAAATGGCGGGGGTATGCCGTGATGGTAGCTCGACGTCCAGGACAATGCCAAAGGAGTCAACAACAATACTATTCGGTAGAAGATGGCAATGAAGCACCAGCAGACTTTCAATATCTGTATGCCCATTACGTAGTGTATCTTTTGACACAGCTTGATTCTCTTGCACCATGTTTCTAACTTTTGTAATCGTTGCTGCTTTCTGGTAGAATGGAATCTATTGAGCCTGGATGCTGAACAGTTGGAGATTGAAATTGTAACACTGCAAAATGACCTCCACCGCCAAGCCCACCAGGCTGCACCAAACCTTTGGTGCCTTGTTGACACGGAAAAGTACAGTAATGTATTCGTAGCATTTTCAGTTGACTGTAGAATATGAATATTTTTACAATTGTGGTGTTTAATCCCTTCTATTACCCCCCTGAGCTTGGCTCACACGAAAATCAATAACCAATGACGCAAACCCCTTGCCATCAAAACTCGAAACTTTTTCACGTGACACACAATTTTTTTGTCTACGGGTCGCAGGTGTTCGGCACGAGAATAATTCAATTGAGTACTCTTACGCCGCCTACAAGTGCGCTTCTTAAGAGTGGCATTCTACAGAATGGGCCCTGACTGAGTATACTCAGAGCGGCTACTTCGAAGTTGTATGGCGAGTCGTTCTAAATCTTTGTTTCTTAGATTGAAGAGGCATATTATACATGACATATGACATAACCTTATAAGGAAGTATCTTATTTATCCATACCTTCGTCCCGTCCTACGCACTCTACATAGATCCTTGACCGACATGCCATAATAGCATAAGCTAACAGTTACACGACCTTACCATTTAACATTAATAATGGTCGGTCATCGGTATCAACCAACATCTAGCATCATTTTATCAAGGGGACGGCGCAATTATAGCATTTAAATTGGGATATATTTAGGAAAATTGCAACTGTTGAAACATTTTTTCAGCACATATTTATCTCATGTTAAGTTCAAGAAAATCAGTTCTCACAGACGCCTACGCGCCCCCTTTAGATGTTTCCACGCCCCTCGAGGGGGGGGGGGGGGGGCACGCACCCAGTTTGAGAACCACGGGTCAAGTTGCATACCATCGTACTGCGCACTAGTTGATAGCATGTAATGCCAGGCTTCCCACTGACTGATATAGAAATATGTGGCATAATTTATACAAACAGCGCCGCAACTGCCGCACCCGAAGCCCCGCAATTGGGGAGGGGGAGCTTGAATTATGTCGTAAATCAACATAAATTATATATTGTGTAGATTTCCTTCAACTTCAAATTTCCTTCGCGCTTCGCGTGACTTACTGTTCTTAAATGTTTACCTTTCAATATAGGTACCCTCAGCGCCCCGAGAAAAAAACGAAACATCATTTATAAAAAAATTGGAATTTCAGCGACGGTCATCACCGATACCAATACCAAGACTTCGAAAGTTTAGGATAGTGCTACCAAATGAAATCCTTGGGGAATATGACCGCCGCATTTTGACAAAAACCATCAATTGCCAATTGGTCATTGTCCATAGGCGCGGAATAGTCCTGTGTTTGCTATCTCAACTCACCAGCTCCTTCAGCTCTGCCAGAGAGCTTGAGCATGAGAGAGTTGGAAAAATTATTAGCATTATAAGCGATTGCCAACATTATAGACAAAATTCCATCCTGAATATGAAACTTTTTCGTGTTCGGGGTGACTACATACAGTCATTCATAGGTCCCCTGTGACACTAAAACGTATCTTACTGGTAGTAGGAAAACTTCGACAAGGGGTCCATCACCAATATTTCTTTTTTGAGGCGGTTGACGAAGTACTGTTTCGGCCCTGTATACAAACATGGCGCGAATTAATTCGTGATTATTTATGTTTTGATTTTACAAGACTGTCTTAGAAGTCTTACCACAATGTGATTCCTGCCCAGTGCCATGAATATCAAAGTGGGAATTAGGTATGGCACGGGTAAACAGCGGGAGTGAATGGTAGCCCGTCGCTTCAATCAGTACCCAAGAAGTAGCCCTTGGGTGCAAAAAGGTTGGTGACCCCTGTTCTACGATATGGTCACCATATTTGGGAATCGGGAAAGAAGGACACTTTTTCCAAATCGTAAAAGTTATTTGATCGATACTGAAAACAGATTTTGCATATTCACTGGAAATTTTGGTTGAGTTGACTAAAGAAAAATGTCATCACTTTCATTCGACTCTCGAATAACCCGCTCGAACGTCCCTGCTACCTATTTCCCGTCATTCATGACGATTTCCAGTTTAACATGTTCATTAGCCTACCTGTAAAAGCTGTAAAGGCGGACAAATTGCCAAAACGGCGGATATTTAGGAGTCCTCAAGGGACATTTTCAAAAACCTGAACAAGGAGGACAAATCATCCTAAATTAGGACGGATGGTAACCCTATATTTGCATAATGAACATATTTGTGAAGTATCTAAAATGACAGTAACCCTAACATTTTCGATTAAAGTTTCTGGAATATCGAATTACTATCCTTGGCTGCATCGAGGTGAGAACAAGATCATAAATTCAACAAGAAACTAAGATAAACCATTTATCGTGAAGAGTTATAGTGACTCTGGTCATTTTTGCTTAACATAGTCTTCGATTTCGGTTAAAACTAGGACCTGGCAAAATCGAGTACTTGAGTGATTCGAATCGAAAATTCGGCTTCTAGTCGAGTCGAATGGAATGCTACTATGGAATGCGACTATTATACGGAAATTATCGTTTCCTCATTGTTAGGTCACGCTTGACTACTTCTAGCAGCTCTGGTCATTCGCAGCGCAACAATCGCAACAATTTGCCGTAGATTAGATGGCATATCACACATATAGATACTTGACTTTGATAACGAAATTACCACCCTAATCAGTTGGTGGTAATCTTGAAACTTGCTGCAGTGTTAGATGGCATCATCAAGATACGCAATTCGAAAGCCAGTCGCTCATCTCGGAATGCAACACAACCAAAACCTACATAGACCGATACCAGCTTTTGCGATAAATCCGGTATGCTCTAGTCTGCTCGCACCAAAACATACTCGACATCGATAACGACATTACTAGGGATGGAGCGAACCCCTGAAAGATTCAGGTTCGTGTGAACGCGAACATGAACCTTATGACGTCACGGGACGTCATATTGCTAATTCCAACCCCACCTGTCAGTGAAGTGATATCTTAATGTACGCATTAGAAGGCGACGCATCCAGTCACATTATGCCACAATACCCAAGTAAATGCTGACTCTTCAAACGTCACAAAATGTATCAACTGAAGCAATCAGATGCTATAATAATTGCGTCAGGTCAATATCTTCCGTCACTTTGCCAACAATGTCGACTATAACTTGCAGGGGAATGTAAACTCACGCCTTAACGGTCGAGGCCAGACCGGACAACGTATTCGGCGTCCTACTAATGCGACATTGATATTGAGCAGATGGATCCCGTACAGATGCTTGATTTTATTACATCAGACAACGACGTATTCTTTATATAAATTTCAATGATTGGTTGAATAAGCATCATTCGCTGACTACCTACATGTATTGTATATCGTTCTTGATGTTATGTGATTGCGGGTCAAGCTCACTGCCGAGAGTCAATAAATATTCACAACCGGAAAGATGAATATTTCGAGCGAACCTTTGTAAACCAACAAGTAGGGGAGATGTGGTACCGATGGATCACTGGGACCGAAAATACTTGAAAAATTCTCCATGATAATTCTATGATTAGACTCCGTGAATTTGTCAACAATTACATGCTGGCAGAATCTTTCCTCACATGCAAAAAAATTCGACCTGCGTTAGTTATGGGGTCTGTTACGAATGATGTACGTTTTAGGGGGTGCAAAGTAAATTTAGATCGACATTTGCATTTTTCTATATCACCTTTCAGACTAACATGCCCGCCATCATTTTTGATGTGAAGTATAGGGCTTGTATCAGGGTAGGCCTATATAATGGCACATATTTTTTGAATCAATACCATCCTCGAGTGGACTATTTTCAATTCATTTACAATATTTATGGGGTGGGGGACCTATGGCACCATAGCCAAATCGAGCAAAATAGATGGACCAACTAATCACTTAAAAACAGAAACTCGCCTACATATATATAGGCTGTAAATCATAGTTACCTGTGGTGTTTTATCGCCAAATCGAGGTATTTGAAAGTCAAGATGTCGATTTGCGGGTAATATGTATGTGGCATTTATGTTGTAAGTTTAGGCGTAAATCAAAACATGATTTTATGCCAACATTTGAGTTGATATAATCTATTCTATTCTTGAAGGTCGCGACGAAACATTCTTCATTGGCTTGCTGTAGCTTAGCTTATAGTACACAACAAAACAAGTTAACAAATTTGAGTTTTTGAGCGTATGTCTCATAGGTCCCATGGTCATGTGTCTTTGGACCCATCCGGTGGGGACCGATGACACGTTCGAGCAACAAATTTTAAACGCTTATAAATATTTTTTGAAAAGGCGTATATTCATGTAAATGTCCGCGATAGGTAGAGCTTGTATCGAAGTGTTGAGACAGCAAAAGATCTGCTATTCTCGGCTGAAGATTTGAGGGCCAGAGATCACTTTGCAATTTTTGATCCATCGGCACCACATCTCCCCTAACACTTTAGGGATTGACAAGGTGTATGCTTCTTTAGTGTTGAATATTTTATGCTACCAGCGCCTTGCATAGAGTGGTCGGAAATTGAAATGCTGAGAATTTAACTCAAAGGTGTTATAATGACGTGATAAATTGTAATTCATGAGAACAGTTCACATTGCCTACAAAGGCTCGTTTGTGAACGTGAACTTCTCAATTTCTGAGGTTCACACACATAACACCATCATAGAAATTACTACCCAAACTGTAGAGTCATAGCCTTGAAACTTCACACATAGTTGAAACGCATAATCCGAATAGTAGATACGAAATCTCGTCATCTCTCGCGCTATGAAACACGTTCCAAATCTATACAGAGCAATACCCGCTTTAGCGTGAAATCTGTTTCGCAGGCAGTCTTGATATTATATCAACGCACACCATATAGCATATTCGCCTACATCGAGATCTAAATTACTATACCCTATCATAGATTTTTAATATTGAGTCTTCGCACACAGTTAGATCACATATAATGTAAATATGCCATACGTAATGGGGGCATCTATATTGGTGCCTGACTCTGGACAGGACACTCTGGACATTCGAGGATTGCAGCATCACTGAATATGAGGTCATCATAGTTTCAATTATTCGGACAGTTCAAATATATACTTTTTCGGTGTACACATAAAATATTGGCAGCTACATCGCATTAGCTATTTTTCGGCCATACCAATTTCATGACGCATTGAGAAACTGCTACTATTTGACACTACTATGATACTACCGACCGAGGTTTCAAGGCTTTCGCTTGGGAAATAGTATGTAAACTGTAGTTCCAGTTCTCGGAAATATCGGCTCTCATCAATCGACTGTAATCATTACAATAAATACATCAAATAAGATTTGAAACCCTACACTACCAAAGAAACAAGCATTCCTATTATGAACTATATAATTTCATTCTGTGTATAAGCCCAGTGGTTCTGAACCGCCGGCCGTAGCAAGTTTCCTGACGGTCCTCCAGATATATAAGAAATTTCATCTCAATTGTAGTATGCATGAAGTTAGGCGCTTGTCCGTTAATTTGAGAAAAAACATCAGAATCCAAATGCATGCAATAGGTTGGAACGTATTTCATGTATCGCGACGCAATTGAGAGTTGATGTTCCTCGTGCGTCACAATGTTGCAATTGTTAAAAGAAACTGTTTGAAGTAGCCTGAACCTCATTTCGAACAAGTTTTATCTGCATGCTACGGATAATATTAAACAAACTTCGCTAAATTCCGACTGTGCAATTAGGCGACACTTAGCAGAAAATAGAGGCTATGTAATAAATAGCAAAGTCGCGTTTGTTCAAAAGGATCCAGAACGATCAAAATCAGGCTAGTTTGGTGGTCTTTAACAAGACTTCGCGAGCTCCGCTTTTCAGAAACTTGGGCCTAGCTTGGCAAATATATTCGTTGGTTTTCAAGAAAGCAAATTGTTTTCAAATGTAAGCAAACCGCGTATGTATGTTAGATATGCTGATGACACATTCGTAATTCTTATAATCCACAGCTGCAACACCAATGGGCTGCGGCTCCAGTCCGACCGGGGCTAGGCTAGGCTCTAAGCTACGCCTCGCCATCTCGTCCACGTAGGCGGTGTCTGATAAAAAGCCTAGAAGTGGGCCGTGCTACAAGTCGGCAGCTACGGAATCAAAATGAAGAATATCAACCTGGTGTAAATGACCATAGTAGTCGACGAACACCATGAATACCACAAACATACTCATCAGCTGAAGTAGGCTCGATTATCACCAGATCACTTCGTTGAAGCTTCATCTCGCAAATACAATGCTATAAACTTTGCCTATTCATTTACCGTTGTGCCTTTTATTTCTTTAATTTTATTTTTTTTAACTACAGCTTCTCTTACCGCGACCAGTCAATCTGTTCTGGGTTGTTTGAAGTTAAATGGCATGTCTATTTATTATTTTTGCTTTTTGTGATGATGAATATTTTTTTTCTTCTCTCTGATACTCGATTTGGATTCAGCTACTAGTTACTAGTACGGCCCTAGTTGGCTATAATTTTTTATGAGTCTGCGCGCACTCCGCAACTCACTGCGCGGCGCCCTGAACAACAGTGCGTAATGACAAAAAAAAGTCACATTTCGGCTTTTCTGTGCGCGGCGACTTTATCAGGAGTGCGCGGCCGCGCACGCACGCAGCTTAGGGACTACATTGAATTCAGCCACGTCATCTTCAGTGGAATATCCTACTACACAGAAAAAAAGAACATAGGAAGGCAAAAGCTATCTGTGTTTGAATTAAGATTGTGGCATCCTGAGTTCGTGTACGACGTGTGTCTTACGAATAACTTTTTTAGACAAGTTCGTGTTGACACGAGCCTGAACATTTCATGGGTTCGTACCGTCGTTAAAAACGGTGGAAACGTTTAATAAACACGCGTGGCGAGGTTATAAAACAATAACAACAACGCAGTGATGCCGCTTATTCCCGACAACGACCCTGAGTAGATCATTTGAATCAATCCGTAACTTCAATCCATAGTGATCAAGATATATTATTGAAGTGCATATTGGTCCGACAATGGTTGTTGTCAACATATAAACTAGGATTCAGTGGCTTTTTGGTTTATCTACAACTCCTTTTACCAGCGAAAATAGGAAGATGTCCCCAGCGTCTCCGTGGATTTGATGAGGTCAGACTCGAAAATATTGTTTGTGTGCAATGCCATGAATCGACAGGGTTTGAATTTATGCTGCTATATTTTGATGCAGCATACAGGGCATTGATATCCAGTTCTATCAAAAAGTCATATTTTTCAGCTGGTTCTGCTAGATCAGGGGTCACCAACATGAAGCCCAAGATCTGATTCGAGATTTCGGGAGAACGCTATGTAAAGCATTTTGAAATAATGAAATTAATTTCAGTTTCATGTGATTGCGGTTTAAAAATAAGCTATTGGCATATGCGCAACATCACTATATTCCTCACTATCTGAAATGGTTTTGACAAAGGCAACGGCATATTATCGAGGGAGACGCAGCTGATAGCAATGGGCAGATTGCCTTGACGTGCAATGGTCCAGACACTGCCAAGACCGAGACGCTTCTAAAACAGCTTAGGTACTTCCCGCAAGTTCAGGCTTTAGGAAGGGATACTCGTTCAGCTGTAACGTGATCCGACAGCCCAAATATTGATTACTTAGTCGCCGAAAAGCGTTTCCATATATCGTGCGCAGCTCATAGTACAAAATCAAATGAAGTTGTTGATCAGATATTTCTTGTAGTATTCGTACTTCTTTATTAAAACATTATTTCTTTTGTGGTGACTACGCCCATCGCCCATGCTAGATAGCACAGCGTTGTACTGACGCTGCTAGATAGGACAGCGTTGTACTGACGCTGCTAGATAGCACAGCGTTGTAAGAACATGGTTGCCGAACTGTGTGGCCTATTTTATCTCGTTATTACATTATTGCGGTCTGCGGCGTCTACGAAAGTTGAAAATATGCCAGCGACCCGTTTTGAGATCGGGAACCCTGTGCTAGATAAAGTTATTGACAGTTACCAGTAATGCTACCTTGTACGCTGATCTCAGAATAGTTCGTAGGACGGTGCTACAACACGGGTGCGAAACCGGCCGAATACACCGTTGATTCAGGGCTACGATAAGAGTTGAAGGTGTTGGACTCAATACAGTTTTAGGTCGTACAATGGCACATCCAATAGGTGGAACAGAAATTGACTGAGGCTTTCCAGTCAGCCCAAGGTCGTCCGCAGAATTCCTACCTAAGTTAGCAGGTTTGTCTAGGTCGCCAACCGATACACGTGAACGATATCTTACAAGAATCCCATAAGGACGAAGCTAAGATTCGGAGGCTCAGGAATCATAATGGAGAATATCAGCGAGATGTAAAACTGCAGCACTCAAAACAATGTATGCTAAAGAAACTCCAAGACTTTTGTAAATCTCCTCTATCGGCAGAAATTCGAAAGATTAATGATAATTTCAATCCATTTCTCAATGCGTATTCAGCGAATATATTTCAAATACAATGTTTGTGTTGGTATTCTGATTATTGCAATGATCACACACATAGCATTGAAATATACGTACAAATGCTATTCAACGCGAATATGGGAGGTGACATCTGTGCTTGAAGGAATCGATTCCTCAGCGAAGTCTGTGCTGGTCTCTTTTTTTAATTCCCCTCTCTAAATATAACAGATATTGAGTTGGTTCGTGAAAGTCTGTAGGAATTTTTTATGTTAAAACAAATACATATCACCGAAGCATACCAGCGGGTGCATTCAAGATGTAAACAATTTTGAATGTGTAATAATTTATTAATAGTAAAATTCAATAAATCTCCAACACCGTATTTGCCACATGATACTTGGCCAATTGAAGTTTGGATATGTTGTAATGCTTTCACAGAACTTATGTAATATGATCGCCTCGTAGAGTGGCCATTGCAATAGCTTTCTGAACCCGAATACTTCAACAAGTCCAACTGCGATGGTCAATTAACTACCTATTGCGGAACACACATGCCCAGTTTTTGCAAGATATTTATTCGAAAAAAATGCAATTGGCCTATATGCAATGAGTAGCTCATTGATTATATTGAATATTGTTGTGAACCACTGATATAGTTGCTCCAATCCGTGCATCCTCTTGTTATAAGTTGTGGTATTTCTGTAGGAATGGTACGGTATGCGGTCCCTTTATTTAAATCGTGGTACGACGTCGGCCCCGCGCAAGCGTTATTACTTGTTAGTGCTCCGAGACATTTCTTTGTAAACGCAGTCAGTTCGAGTTGTCGTAATAATGTTAAATGCGATATTAGATTAACCATTCGGGTTTCCGCGAAAACGACTCTAGATCATATATGAAAGAGTAAATGCATTATCAAATGAACCAACTTGCAGCTCTGAAGAAAGCGACAAACAGCAGGAGCAGAAATAACTTTATTCTAACTAACATTTGATGTAAAGAATAGCGAAATACCCGTGCTTAATAGAACTAATATCACAGATATTAACGTTATCTTCTTTCAGCACCTCAAGGTTAAGCATTGGGCTTGTTCTCCTTTTAATTTATCTGCATACTATGAGCTGAATGTAATCTGTTTGTCTCGTAATTTGGTTTCGATGTTACAGTCTTGTAATTTAAGGTCGTACTGTAATAATGTGGTATATGCGCCATAAACATGTTTGACATTTGATGTCTTGGCAGATTTCTTTCGTGAAAGAAATTGTATGTAAATACCACAACTTTTGACAGAGATTGGCTGGATAATACAAGCATCTTCTTCATTTAATCAGAATCTCTTGGCAAGGTAGATTCTGATGAAGGGCCGTATCTTTGAAATCCCTGTTCTATATATACAGAGTCTCGGCTGAAATAAGGCTGTTGCGCTCACAATATCACGCTCACGCAATTTATCGCCTTCTTTCGTGACGAACGCGTGATTAAGGTCTTATATAGCCTACGTCATGCTTGTGCTCAGGTAGTGTAAACTTGACATAAAGATCACGGCAGAATATTCTCATACATATTCATTCCATTTTACTTTGGCTTGATTTGTATAAAGTTAGGCGCGACATTGCCTGTTGAGAACGGTATTTCAATTTGTAAGTTTGAAAGGTTGAGGACGTGATATCTCATGCACATTACTTTTATTATACCCACTGTAAACGAGCAACGCGGACTGCATAACGTTCACTTACACCAAACTCCATAACCTATTTCATTCGCGTATACAGTCCACTTTTATATCATTGATCGTCGAACAAATTTATGGAAAGGATTTCATGGCATTTCTGTGATCCACGTCTAGCACGGAGAGTGCGGAAGAGAGTTGCGCGCTGCCAAATAAAGATATGTATGCGAGGCGCCCACTGACGGATCATTGCCTGGTTCAAGTCGAAAAAAGCAACTGATACAGAGTCACATATGGGTGAGTTGGATACTCATATGTCATGAAGTAAGTTTCTATGAGAAGGTAATCATCATGATATAATTCGTCGATTGATCTCGTCTGTGAGATGGAAGCAATATATAATAGTTTACACGTTGTTCGAGGCGTTTATTACTATTATTATTAATGAAAGATAGAGTGACGCTTTTCGCCTGTAAGGCCAGATGCGTCACGGATTAGAATGTGTGGGCGGTGAACCAAATTTTTTCAAAAAGAAGTTTCGAGCATTTAATACTCGGGGAGCGCACCTAATGTGACATTATGTGGGCAAGCACCGATTTACAGATAATTACCACACGATATAAAGAACTCTCGCGATTTTGAGCTCACGCGCCCGATCGAATTAAAAGTTTTTTATGAAAATCATGTCGATGGAAGTGCAGCAAAAATGCTCGACTGTTTCAGGTACTATGCAATAGGCGCATAGATCAGTGTCGCTACATCCAATTTTGTATAAACACAAGTGTATAAGCGGCAATGCCCTGACCGAAGCATGTAAATCAGTGGTTCCCAAAGTGGGCGCCAGCGCCCCCTGGGGGCGTTCGTGAGCGTGAAGGGGGCGCAGGCCACGAAATGGGCGATTGGGGGGCGCTGGCGCTAAAGGTGGGGCGGTAGGGGGCGCTGAGAGAAAATGGGGCGGTGTAGATTTAGAAGACAACTGCTGCGTAGTGTTGAAACTATTGATAAATAAAGCAGCTAAATTCGCAGTAAAAATGCGGAATCGATTCAACCAGGGGAATTCAGGGTCATCCGTCTATCTATTCAGCTGTACCGTAAAAGTCCATTGTTACTTCACAATGTTGAACCTGCCCATCAATGGACTAATTTAGCAGACGGCAGTATCCTTGAAAAGCGTAGTTCACTGTGTGTTGTGAGAATTTGAGCAGGTATTGCTCACTGCAAGGTGTGATGGCATTACAGAAACTGCCTTGCGTTATTTTACTTTGTCTCAAACGATCGTGGATTTACCACAGTGCCGCGACCGTGGCCTTCGACACAGCGTTTCTGGTTGCGAGAAACGATATCGCTTCCACTTGACGGGCATATTTTCCAAAATTTATGAGTAGAATATATCCGTTCTTGGTAATGATGAACCTGGTAAAGGTTAAAATGGCACTGTCTGGATTCAATGATAATCCCGTGATATTTCACCGTAATTTGATGGAGAAACATAAAGCAATCAACTCAGTAAATTGCACGAGGATTTGGTGATTTGATTCCAGGATATATTCCAATAAGAAATTCCTATCCGGATATTCAATCCATTCTGTGAAGTTTACAAGCATGAAATGATTGGGGAGCTGATTACATTGCAGTGTAGAACAAGTTTGAGTTCAACCCGAAGTTCAGTATCTCCAATCAATCGTTCTGGATACACAATTGAATTAAATAGCAATACTCTCACTGGAGTCGGTTAGAGTTTTTCGTCATTGCCCGTCCCCGCTCATATTTGATAGAACGTGTTTTAAGTGCTGTGATAAGGTGATAAGGCTCACAGCAGAAATCGACTTGACAGTACGGAACGTGAGCCCTGGAGATTTTAGAATAAGATTGTTCTTATTACGACTCCAACCCAATTTGTCGAGGATGATGATAATAATACAACAGCTTCATCCGTCTCATTATAAGCTGTAATAAATGCAGAACAACTTTCGTTTTATCATTTAGGCGTGGTGTGAGGGGGGTGTCGGGGACACTGATGTAAATTGTTCCTATGCTCTAATTTTAATTCTAATCTAATTAATGTTTTCCTGAAAATGCCTCTTTGTCCGAGGCATTTTGCAGCGAATTAACAAGAATATCGCTCTCGCGCTAGAAAATCCAGTGCCAAACCGCGATCGCATTACTTACAACGTACAGGCATGGGAGTAATTGTGACGAATAGTACCTTGGAGTCTGCGAACAACATTCTAGTTTCAATCACAAGTGGAAGTGGAAAAATATTTGGAAGCACAGAGTGCGAGCAGCATGGACTGTGATGTTTTGAATTAATGGAAAAGTGAAAATCGTTTTCCTCATCGCAAGGCTGCTGCTCGAGAACTCGTAGACAGGACTGGAACATCAGCTCCACCGGAAATAGTTTTCAGCCATACAGCAGAACTCCATAGTGCAGGGGCCCCCAACTCAAAACGAATTGCGGGTCACTTTTAAAACTTTGTAGAGGCCGCGGTCGCGGTCGAGACAAAATAGGCCACACAGTTGGGCAAGCACGTTTTTAAAACTTTACGTTGGCACAACGCCATGCTCTGTAACATAGGCGATGGTCATGGTTACCACAAAGGAAGTAATATTTTATTGAGTAGTACAAATACAACAAGAAGTATCATGATCATAAACTTCATTATATTTTGAGCTATGAGCTGCGTACGATGTCTGACCAGTGACCACGCTTTCAAATCAATTTCAGCATTTCGAATGCTTTACTTCGCGTTCTTCCAAAACCCGATCACCGGCCGCATGTGGCCCGCGTGCTGGTGAACTCTGGTATAGTGCAGAACGAGCCAAGCTTGGCGTAAAGTTGTTCACCTTTATCATGCTCACGGGAATGCACTGTGATTCGATATGAACCGAACTAGATTTTGGCTGTAATTCTATTTTTCATTCAAAATTTCATTCAATTTCAAAGTTTTTGCGAATTCTGTAATTCGAATTCGAATTCTAATCTAATTTGGAAAAAAACCGAGCAGCTCTAATACTAATTCTAATCTAATTTGTAACAAGCTGTGTAGCTGTAATTCTAATCTAACTTGGAAAAATTGTGTAGCTCGTAATCTAATTCTAATCTAATTTGGAAAAAACTGTGCAGCTCTAATTCTAATTATAATCTAATTTGGAAAAGCTGAAACATTTCTAGTTGTCCAAGTCTGTTCCCAACCTTTTTTAGACACGCCCCCTTTATGATAGTGGAAAATTTCGCCCCCCCCCTTATCATCATATCACAAAATTCAACCGGGATGCTAGCAACCTCAACCGATTGTTTGGGGGCATGGAAGGTTATGACTGTAGATGAGAGAAATAAAAAATATGAAATTCGGTATATATAGAGAGAAACACGCGTCCGGCCGGCCATACGATTGCATCCTGCCCGCGAAGCGATTCCGAAAAAAAGCGGTAATATGCAGCACTTTACAGCCAAATGTTGAGATTACTGTCGTCAAGTAATCCCACAATACAAAATATATCGATGATATTCAAGGCCACATTATAACTATCCGACAGTAATGTTACGGTTTCACTAATGACCAGATGCAACAAGTCGCTGTCATTGACAGCTAATTCCGAGAAGGGACAAAGTGCACACTGAGCTCAGAGTTTTGTGGAAGAATTAACCAATAGGTCTAATAAAGGTGTTGATAGAATAGAACCCTATGAGGCATGGGCTGTATAATTGAGTATAAGTATTCAAGTGAAGAACCCTCTTTGACTTCCATATATATATATCGGCTTTCAATTAAATAAAAGGGCAAAAGAAAACAGGAAACAAAGGAACATCAAGATAATCAGTTTTGGGCCCTTATTAAGCGCCTCCAGCGTGGGCGGTCGTGGGCGTCTTCGAGCGATAACCCGCGTTGCGCTAGCTCGGTCTCTATTGTTGAGCGTCATGTGGTTCTATTCCAGCCACCTCTGCGCCATGGCTCCGTCGGAATGTGGTTGATGATGGCGGCGGCTGGTTGATCGTCTTGATGCCGCACTAGATGACCGATTAAGCGTAAGCGTCGTTCAGCAGCCAGCAAACGGCATGGGACTGTTTTTGTGAGTTTGCGCAGAGCATTGGTGGATATGTGCTCCGGGTGGTGGATGCCGAGTGCGTAGCGGAGGAGTGCATCGTAGTTGGTGTTGAGTGTCTTAGCCAGCATTTCTGTCAGCGTGAGTGCTTCTATTCCGTAAAGAAGAACCTGCTCGACAGTGCCACGGAGTAGTAACAACTCGTGCTGCGACGCTCCAATTGCGGTGCATTGTGCATTTCTTCGTTATGTTCTTAGTGCTAATTTATTACTAGCAGTTTCTTTGACTATATCAATTCGCAATATATTTGTGATGACATACGATCAGTGGTTCCCATGGGTTTCTACGGAACATTGGGTCACCTGTTCAATTAATTGTTTTGATTGCTTGAAAACGTGTTTGCAACCAACCGACATGCACCTTTGTTCAATATTGTTGGCACCAGCGTGCCAGGGGAGAGGAAGGCGCTTTAGTACGCCTTAAAAATTTTCCACTAGAACACTGAACATATATTATGGATCTATCTGTATTCATCACATCATAATGGATCTCTCACGTGACTTCAGCTATCCAATATTGTCTTATGTACTATTCTGTTTCGTTACAATATTTGTTGGTAATATAAATTGTGTTTGAATCTACATACTGACGACTGGTTTTGGGTCTATTGATTAAGTTGAAAGGTCAATATCAATTCCATGTCGGACTTAGTTTATACATTACATGTCAGGTAGGTAACCTGAGATTCACCTAGTTGACTCAAGATGTAAAGAGGTTTCACATGTCCATGCTAGGGGAAGTTTGAACTTTTTCAAACTTGAGAACCATCAAGTTTATTTTTTACAGTGAGTCAAAGATTGCTACACTGTTTGTCTATGGATAGCTCTTATCAATTTACGCTTAAATCGAGCTATGTTTGGGTTATATATTTCACCATATCACCAGTTCAAAAATGTAGAATACAGAAAAATATTTTCCGCAAAAATACAACTTGAAGTGGAATTTTCAGGTGGAACGTCACTGATTATGTTCTATATTTTTCACTATCATGTTTCGCCCGATCCAAAATATCTTGCGTTGTATTGATCAGCACAGACAGAGTTAATATTTCAATATGTGGAATGATATTGGCACTCATGCGTCCAGCTATAGGCCTGTATAAACTATGATATTATCGAAAAATCAGTTCGAAAGGCAGGTTGTTGAATACTGAAAACACGATTTCGGCCTCTGAGTTTACGGCGGTGGAGTGCACAGCAGTGTAGAACTGTACAACGAGGACGATGGAGTTTAAAGCGGAGCGCACTAAAACAAACCGCGGTGATTTACAAGGGAAATCTGCTGGTACGATTGTTTATACTGATTGTATCAGTCCTAGAATTCGTACAAAATTCTGACGCTGACATATCGTACATAACGCATTTCGGGCTGCCCATGAATTAGATCAGTGGTTTGGCTTCGCGGAGGCCTTTTTGACCGTGACGGAGCCTCGTGCACTCCTCTCGAGTTTTCTCAAATTTAGCTCAATTATGGTGCGACCGTCTTCCTCCTTGTGCAAATATGAGCTGCAGGCTTGTGATAAACAGCAACAGAATGATTTTTCATTAAAATAACATCATACTATTTATTTAAAAATTGGGTAGACTTTTATTATTACTACGCACAACAATCGTGATTAAGTGAAGACAAATTGCGCTACAAATGACCAAAACCGATTTCGTCAAAATATACAACTGGGTAAAATCATCAAATGCATGCCCAAATGCAGTGGTTCTTAACAAATACTAGCCCGCGGAACACGGGCCGGTAATTTGCGAGCCTTCGCGGAACCCCAAATTTGCTCTGAGTCATAAAAACAAAAATCTCCCACACAATACACATCGAATTAGGCATCGAATACATTAGTGCTGCACAAAATGAACTGTGAATCAACGGAATGTCAAAAGAGCGAAAACATTAAAATATAATTTTTACACAAAACGAAAACATTATTACTGACAATTTATTGATAATCAAAGTGACTTCTGCCGTGCTATTCAGATATTAGTTAAAAAATGCGAGGCTTCACCCTGAAAAGTGTCATCGTATTGTTAAGTCGGAACGTAACAGCGTGATACCGATCGCTTAATTACAATTAAGCTTGCAAATATTGGAGACAGACTTGGCATATCAAAAGGTCGGGGATTCGATTTTGACTCCAACCTCTCCTGCGTACGCCAGCGCACGCGACGTGCAGAGACGATATGGACAATTCGACTACTGATCGGGCCTGATTACCTGCTACCATGACGGTCAAGACGGGCGTATCATAACAAGTCATATGATTGAGTCGAGTGTGTGTGTCGTGACCTCCCCGGAGCCCCCGACACTGGCTGGTGGAACTCCTAGTGCTCCGCAGAACAGCGGTTGATAACCACTGCATTAATGTTATGTTAGATCCTCAATTCGACTACTTCAGTTATGCTCAGCCGTCGATATACCATATACTTAATATTCACAATTTTGCGGGCCACTAACAATTTATAATCTTCACTTCTTCGCGTGTCAACAAATTTTCTCTACGCTCGGCTTGCAGGTTACATCCATTTGTACATACCGAGCCCGCAGTTTCAACACTTATATATATCTGCAAGAATCCATCAAGCCAATCAATGTCCATTGTCCATGTTTTCGTTAAGCCATTTTCCGACACAATGTTCATGATGATATATACTAATCGACGGAATGATCATATAGATACTATATTGTAATATACACGATGATATTTATAGTTTTGTTGGAATCGATTCTTCACCGACAAGGCTCCACGCCTCACCGCCACCGACGTCCTATATTGAAATGCAACAGAAATTGAGTTACATCGTGAATTTTCTATGGAAATATATAAATGGGAAAAATACAAATATCATATAAAACACACCTGGAGCACCTACCATTTAAACAATTCTTAATAAGAACCAGTTAAAGAATTATTACACCATTCTCCAACTTTGCATTTGCCACATGGTATCGGAGTAATGGAAACACGATTTATTGTAATGTATCCTTAAACTATCACTTTGATCAGGAGTCACCAACACGCGGACCGCCAGGTCACATTTTGTGACCCACTACCTGGTTTGAGATTTCGAAAAAACGCTCAGTGAAGCATTTTGAAATGCTGAAAGTGATTTCAGAAATATTGTTGATGTTGTTGTTCAAACAAGGATATTGTCCTGTGCCCAATACTTCTATTCCTCACAAGCTGATACGGCTTCGATGAAGGTAGCAGCATTCTACGGAGAAAGAATTAGCTCATATGACCGGACATATTGCCTTGTTGGGCAATGGCCCCGACACTACCACGACCGGGATGATTCGAAAACAATGGCGAGATAGCGAAGTGGTATAATCCACAGCTGCAACACCAATGGGTTGTGGGTTCGAGTCCGACCGAGGTCGACTCCATAATTCCTATAGGCAAGTGTTGATGGTTTATCTCGGCTCCTCCTCGTCATATCATCCGCGTAGTACTACAAGCCGGCATCTACGAAATAAAAATAAAGAAAATTGCCTGGTGTGAATGACCATAGTACTCGATAAACACCATGAATACCACAAACTAAAATCAACGCTTAGAAAACGAATTGGGACCTCCCCACAGACTCAAGCTTTACGAGCGGATAGTTTTCCAGCAAGTACCGTGTCTAGCTAACCCAAATAACGCTTCTTTAGTAGCTAAAAGTGTTTTCAGGTATCGTGCCCAGTTCGTAGTCCAAATTATGATGAAAGTGATGATTTAATGTAGCATTTGTATTTCATTTGTTTGCCCGTCGCCAATGTTAAAGCGCACAGCGTTGTACCGACGTGAAGTTTTGACAATGCGGTTGGTAAACCGCGTTGCCTATTTATCTCAATATTGAATTCATGCGGCCCGCGGCCTCTACAAAATTTGAAAAGTGGCACGCGACCCGTTTTGAGGTGACGACCCCTGGCCTTGAGGGAATTAATGTAGTTTACTGACCTCTCTTAGGCTTTTCGCTTTCAACAACTCCGACTGTGATGGTCAATACCAAAGCCATGGAAATGATGCCCATTAAGCTGTTCATGTTTATAGCACAGTGAAAATAAATAGCCTAGAATTTGGTTGACATCGATGTTGCTGCATGATGTAAGATACAATCTGACAATAATGTTGCTTACTCGGGACCGAATCTTTGCAATTGAACAGTACTTTTTGGTGATGCGCCATAAAATATAAAGGTGCGAGTATGTTTCCATTCGGTATAAATGTGCTCCCCAATGGAATGGCAGAAGAATCTCTCAATGCAGGCACCTTATCGAAACTATGCGTAAATATATTTACACACCATGATATATTTGCGTTGTCAAATCTCATGGGCACCGACAAAAAGGATTGATCGACTCTTAAAAACATTGCATGTGCATCTCATTAACCATCTCAACGTGGACACATATATACGACTGAAACGAGGCTTTGTTGTTGACAAACATGCCCGCGTGGCGTCTTCATTTCGAAGCGATCTCTATTGCAGGGGTGGCAATTATTTACCCCGGTGGTCCAAATGTGAAGTGGAAAATACGATGGCGGGCCGAGACAAAAGGTGTGTAGTTTTATTTTTTAATAGAAAGTCTGGAATTACATTGTTAACACATGCTGCTAAGCGGATGAGATTAGTTTACGTCCTGAGATCTGTGTGGCTTGGTAAAATAACCGGGCCGTTTTGCTAGCTTCGCTAACAGGTCATCATCAGCCGGATGTATGTGTTTCACTGTGTGTTTTTCCAGAGGTGGTCAAAGTAGTCGAGAAAACTACTCAAGTAGAAGTAGAAGTAGCGACGCAAAAATCTACTCAAGTACGAGTAGAAGTACTTCTTCCATAAGCAACTTAAAACTACTTGAAGTAGAAGTATAATTTGCTGACTTTAAATCTACTCAAGTAAGTAAGTAGTTTTGAAAACGGTCATAATACGTTTGCATGGACTTTCAAAAACTGCAAATTGAGCTATGCGGAAGGTGCAGAGAGCTTCATGCACAATGCGTATTGATGGATCCCAGAAGGTATAAATTTCCGACAGCATGAGCATTCGACTGCATCAGGAGATGCAAATGATAGTTTGCTATGGAAATTAGATTCCAATCTTTTGTTTACTTGAACATCCCGTTTTAGAAAATGTCATGGCATGTTCCCTCACGCGAATTACGGCCTTCAGTTCAGTCGAAGAGCAATACGGAGAAGTTGTATGGATAGGATGTTAGCACTTTGCGCGATTCGTATACGATGATAAAAAATATGGCGTAACGTAAAAACGCCATATAGTGTAATTGTATTTTAAGAAAATAGATGGCGGTGCTACACTTGCTTTTAAACAAAAATATGTATGTTCTCCAGACAAAAGAACTGAAAGTAATTAGAACTCTAAGTAATGATACTATAGAGGATGTAGGATGGAGTGACGACCCATCGTTCTCCGTTTAGGCTGGCTGCGCTTGAGTGATTAGGGACGGCGCGCGTCGCTGAGGTAAATAATATCAGCTGTAAAGCTTGTGGGGTGGCATTTTCTCGTACTGTTAGACGATTTTCTCGGGATTTAGTTATTCGCCAGGTCTGTTCTCATAACAGGTGCAGTTTAACAGTTAGTGTACGGAATATGGCGACTCATATGGCGACTCACCTCTTATCCTAGAGCCTCAGTTATGTTCAATGTTATTCGGGGTGTTAATCGTCGGCGTCGATATGCTTACGAAAAGGAAATAATTTTGGGGCCCTTCGATCTTCCACCAATTGGGCATTTGTAGTGCGGCAGTTATGGCCCTGGTAGTCCGTGTAGCTCGTGTGTACATTAAGGCCGTCCGCTGTTCCACTCACATTGCTGAACCCAGCGACCTAATCCCTGCACCCTCACCCACTGTGTGTTGGGGTCTTAGTTCCACTATGGTAAAAAAAATATAACAATTGCGGGCCCGCTTCAAACAATTTTTGGTGAATGGGATACCACACTGAAGTGAAGAAATAATTTTTTAATATGCAGGTTGTGCAATATACATATTATGTCTTGTAGGCCTACCTACTGAAGTTGCGATATCCGAACGTTCAATCCAATAATACAATTAATTCCTGTGACTGTTACATTTTTTGCTATGATTTCAAGGCCGGGAATTTTAAACCCGCTAACAAGCTACATATTTCTAAATTGCAATGGTGCGTCAAATTGATATTGCGTAATGATCGTACGAGCAAAGCGCAGTAAATAACAAATTGATAAAAATATATTCATGTAACTGCTACATTCGCAGGTTTACGGGGTGTAAGTTACGATGAGTTAAATATAAGTTGTAACGCTGCAACTCCACAGCGGTCGATTAACTTTCTTATTTTTATGATATTCAGATTTGAATAATTATCATTTATAATATTTTCCTTCATATGGTAGTTGGGTAACTTTTATGTCTACAAATAGAAGTCTACCAGGATAGTTGAGTGTGAGTCGCAATTTGAGATATGAACATTTAGACTTGTCATTGAACGATTTTATAAGGTATGTACCCGATTTGATAAATAGAAAGTTGGATCGTTGTCATCGTTCTGGAAAAACTGTCAAAGTATGGTAGTATGAAAAATAATTTTCATAGCATACTTTCATATCATACATGCCCTGGATGCACACTCTTTTCAATCGCATACGACATATATGACCCTGCCGGAATACTTGGTTACTTCGGCATTAACTTCAAGTTATTAGACTATATCAATTATTTTCGTTGCTGTAAGCCGTAAATTTACATATAGCCGCGGGATAAAAGCCCCAGTTTCTCTTTCCTATTTTCGACTTGTGCATTATGATCCTATACAAGTCTGTACGTCACACCACAGTCGGAGGAAAAGCTTTATGTAGTCTATGTAATATTTGATAATATGAACATGTATTTGAGCGAATAACATAACAAATATAATTAAACTTTCACTATTTCTCTGATTTTTCAAATGTCTATGTGGCCCACCTCAATATGCTCCTGCAGCTCGAAGACCCCCTTGTCTAGAGATAACAATTCGATTGATGTTTTTCAACTTTAAAATGTGACTGAGATATTGACCAGTTCACTCTCCGATGTTCGAACTCTGGGCAAACTAGCCATGTGTCTGTGTTCTGTATCTGTGCCCCCATCCTGTACTTTGGAGAATGAAGGATCTAATACAGGGGTGGCCAACCCGTGGCCCGCGTGCCAAATGTTGCCCGCGAGAGGGTTTTGAGAGGCCGCGAGGTAATTTTAGAAATTTAATATATGATCAAAAAACAAATATTATTTTTGATATAATATAATTTTGATCATCCTGGCCACCAAATTTGGGACATTGATGACTACAATATCAGTTCCGACGCATTGACGTAACCAGGGTCAGCCAAATTTTTCGTAAATCTTCGTATATGACCATAAAAGTAGAACGTTTCGTGGCAGATATATTTCACTTTAAATTTTTATTAGCACTTCGCGCGATTTATTGTCACGTTATTTCTTGCATTTAGTGCTGGTACCCTCTCCTGATATTTAGGATTTAAAATACGTTCAATCTGCAGAAAAGATTCTAACTATATCCGTATTCATAAGAGAACACGTCGTGCAACATGCGACTTCGCGTCTGCACTCGCGGAAAGATCGTCGGCGATGAAACCTTTGCACAAAATTATAGATGCAGACAGAGGTGACCCACAATATATGCAAGTAACAATATAATCGAGCGTATTTGAAAAAATTTTGCGACTGGCGCGGCTAGGAATTTTCATGACATAGTTGTTATCGATTTTGATGTGTAGTAAGATAAGTCTTGTTTTCACCGTTACCTAATCCGACTCACTCCTGTCCGACGACTAAAAAATAACACCAACATTCAACTGGCCCGCGCGAAGGTTCATAAACCTATTCGAACACCGTTAGGAATGCACTTTCTTTCAATTCAATCACTTGGTATGTTGCTGAATGACGGCCATCAAACTGCGAGTCGTTACAAAATAGGACATAATTTAAAAGATAATTTTACCTTGACTGCCAAGATGTTAGCACAATGTACGGATGGTTAGAGCCTTGTTTTCTCTGGTAAAGTTTTCTTGTTTAACGACTTTGGGCTAATTCGGATGATTGCCATTGATCTAATTGCACCATTGTAACAGAGCCTGAATCTTATTTCGTAATATTGTACTATTGTGCCTCGAGGTGAGTTGGATAAAGCCATTCGGAACAGTGTTTCATGCGGATCTCATCAACACTGCAATTCCTCTGTGATAATGTCTTGGGAAGCCTTACCTTATTTTATTGGGTCTCAGAAACCATTCCGGGGTATTAACGACTTGCGTGCCATCACGTGTGATGAGTCGTTCCTTAATCCCGTTAAACCTCAATGCGGCGATCACACAATCGCGCGTCACTTGTACATATGTTACGAATGAATTTTCTCGGAGTTTAAACGACTCGCACTTTTTTGTAGTTCAGAAGAAACTATGTCCACTTGAACGAGTTATTTTAATATGTACTCAACCAGTGAATCATTAACCGTGTGCATCCCCAGATTTTAACGTGAGCCGCAAACATTTAAGAATTTTATAAAACCCCTGTATGAATATTAAAAATGACATGAAGGCAAGCAACCGACAAAATAATGTAATGGTGGAGGTGGTTGGTTCAATCCCCGATCGATTGAGACTGACCAATGTAGTCGATACACCATGAATATAAAAAATCTGCACCCTCAAATCCGGTGGCATATGCACATGACGCACTCATGATAGGCAAATGCTTAGGTCGTGTGTATATATGTAGATGATGAGTCGATGTACTTGCCGAAATAACGTCATCCTTATGCTGTGGTTCTCAAACTGTTTCAAACATGCCCCCCTCTTATGATAGTGAAAAATGTCTCTTCCCTATATCGTCATATAACAAAATGCAACGACAATACCAGCGATCCAGACGGTGTGGAAGGTTATGACCGTTGATGAGAGATATCTCCAATGTGAAATTCTGACTACATACGGAGAGCAACAACTAGGAATGTTAGGTAGATCGCGCTGAGCAGCTTCGCGCCCCCTTCAGATGCTTTCACGCCCCCAGTTTGAGAACCACCGTCCTTATGGGACTTAAACGCGCAACATCTATCTGCTTCAACAACGGGTGCATATTCAATCACGTAACACGAAGAAACCAAATATGGCGTAGACCAGGGGTTTTCAAAGGGTGGACCAACCGAAGTAATTACAGGTGGGCCACAGAGCTATTTGGAAAATCGTAGAATTAGTGAAAGTTTGGTTGTATTTTTTATGTTCATATATTCGAAAATAAATTCATATAATCGAATTTTACGTAGGCTATACCTGAAGCTTTTCATCTGACTCTGATGAGATGTAGTGGTACTTGAGTCACAATGTATAAGTCGATGATGAGAGGGGAAACGGCGGCTTTTGTCTCCCGGCTATGACAAGTTACCGCCAACAGCAACGAAAATAATTTCATATAAAATAACTGGAAGGTAATGCTGAAGCAACCAAGCATTCCGGCAATTTAATACGTCGTATGCCCTTGCAAACGGTGTGCATTATTATCGAACTCAAATGCATTTGATTTAGATTTATGATAGGCCTACTTCGTCAGGTCGTATTATGGTAACATAAAAACAGCCACAATTGCAATTTTTTATTCATTATAAACTTCATATGGAATTACGTCACCACCGCAACGAATCGTAATGGATTGAGGATTTAGCACAACACATTAATCTTTAAAGTCGGTCTAAAAATGTCCGGCCTCGGAGTCATTGTACAATGTACATATTCTAAGAGTTTTGTTTGTTTGTTTTGTTTGTTTTGTGGTATTCATGGTGTTTGTCGACTACTATATGGTCATTTAAACCAGGCCGATATTCTTCATTACTTTCCGTAACTGCCGAATTATAGCACGGTCCACCTCTAGGCTTTTTGTAAGACACCGCTTACGCGGAATGAATTGATTGTATCATTGGATTTAATGTTCTGACATCGCAACTTCAATAGGAACAAGACATACTATGTACATTCTACAGCTAGCATTGAAAAAAGTATTTCTCCATATCTCTGTTGTAGCCCATGCACCATATAATTGTCTGAAGCGGGCCCAGAATGATAATAATATTCCCCACCATAGTGGAACTAAAAACCCCACAGTGGATACCGGGATTAGATCATTGGGTTTCACGACGTGAGTGGAACAGCGGAAGTACACAAGAGTTATACGATCTCCGCGGACCGTACCTGTCGCACCCCGAACCCCAATAGGGGGGAGATTGAGGGGGGTCAAAATTATTTCGTTGATTGTTTATTGGCGTAGATTTGTTGAACTGCAAAATTTCCATCGCACTTGGTGCGATTTCATGTCCCTTAAGGCCTGTATTTAAATGTAGTTAATAAGAGGAAATGTGTATATATTAGAGAAATAGGCATATCGGCGGCGGCGATTACCACAAATTGAACAGGACTATGACTCTATGATAAGAGGTGGGCCACAGAACATTCCCAGTCCCAAAAATGGGCCAAGGCCAAAAAAAGGTTAGGAACCCCTGGTGTAGACTATAGAGCATGGAGTAGGGTTAATTACCTCGAAAAAATTGCGCTACGTATATATAACCGTTAGTACCAGCGCCTACTGCATCACACAGAGTTATGATGGCCTTAAGAAATGGTGTGTTAGACAAATTGGAAAGCCCGAGTTATTTCAATCATGAAGACTCACGAAAATTGTGTTGCAAAATTGTGTTCATTTTCTCTTCTAAAGAAAATTTAGTGGGCGAATAATTCGTTTCCTTCTGACTTCTTTGGCAATAGTTTGAATTTTCTTCTGTAATGTTCGTCAGAAAATAGTAATTCAGCAACATAAAAACTATAAGAATAAACGGAATCTTACAGTACACCGGGGGCCATTTCCATCTTTCCGATCACATAAAATCAAAAACCGCACGCTCTGTTTAATCCCTAAATGACGACCACCATGCAGTTTCATTTTACACCTGCCAAAGCAGGGTACATACGAAATCACAGCAGCGCAAACCTCGGCGTAATGGGCAATTGGGCACTTTTGCGTAAGAGATTGAGCGCTGCTAATTACATGCTCCTGATCTGCGGCATCGCTATTTCAGACAGCATGGTTGCGTCACAATGCAAAATTCGAGGCTGATTTTGGGGGTTACAGGACACGACGAGCAGAGCAAGTTTTTGCAGCTTTTTTTACAGCTTCTAGAACTAGAACTTAAAGTTATGTAGTATATCGTTTTAAGCTGTTTGAAGGAACTTTTTTCATTTTTTCAAGCAACTCTTTGCAGCTTTTCGATTTTACATGCAACTGCAGATTTTCGATTTTTCATGCAACTAACTTTTTACTGGAAATATTTGGTAGCATATGTAAATAGATCGCTTGATTTTCTTCACTGTCGTTTAAATTAGAGGTCATTTCTGATTTGACGAACATTCAGGCTAGACCACCCAAAATTGTATTACCACTGGGTCAATTTTTTCAGTCTATTGATTTTGTGTAAGTCGCCAACACTGAGTTTTCTTACAGTGCCTTGGATACGCATCGATTCGAGTATCTCATACCTTTCAAGGAACTTTAGTGAAAAGTAAATGCAACTTTTTATTGCAACATTTATGAAAAATAAGTGCAACTTTCCATGGATTTATTATTATTATTATGTATAAAAACATTTAGTGGTGCTTTTCGCATCAAAGGCTTTTTGCACCACGGCGATTCAGACATTTTGACCAATATGATAGCAAGAAATTTCATGAAAACACAAAATGAGTACGCAGTTAAATGCGACGCTTTGACTCTCGTATGAAGTCCAGTAAATCGGCGACAATGTTGCTGTCCGTTAAAAGGTTTTATAGCTGGAAAGGTACGTTCTTTGTCTGTGCGATACGTTGTAGCTTTCTTCTTATCTCAGTCAGATGTGAGCAGGTCATAATATAGTGTTCGACCGTTTCTAATTCGCCGTAATGCTCGCACAATGGTGATTCTGAGCAGCCAATGTGGTGGAGATGTGCATTGAGTTTACTGCAACTTTTATGAAAAATAAGTGCAACTTTCCAAGGATTTGATTGCAACCAAAACTTGTCCTCAGATCAGGTGTTGGATAAGACAATTTTTCCCATTACATTCTTGAAATTGGCTACCAGTTCAATATAAGATGAATCGGTTAACAACATATTTAGTAAGGCGCACTCGTCAGTTGACAACCGTACATTTCATTAGCTACGATGAGTTTGGTATCACTCATTTATATGTTATGTTGTCATTGGTAGCATCAGTATCTCCTAATTACTGTAGTCAAGTATCTGCTACAATGCCGTGAGTACATGTTAAATGTAAGTCAGGATCTAAGAAAAGGAAGTTGGTTCAGATTCAGAAAGAAAGTGACAATGGGAATTTTGGACTGCTACACAAATATTTCAAGTCATCAATGTATGCTCAGAAATGTTCTGCGCATATTGAGGATGATGCTGTTTTCCCACCAATGGTATTGTCTTGAATGATGTAACAGTGCTGTCAGATACGTATATGGTATTTGATTGTAGTGAACTTCTTCTGTAGTACATATCCTTAATGAGTATTCAGAGCAAATTAACATTCTACAAAACATGTCAAATCTCGAAATTTTTTGTCGCGCTACATATGTTTTCACTTTTCATAAATGTAGTGGGTTATTATAATTCATGTAAAATGAATTGAGCGTACGTTCAGTTCACCAATTTCCCATTAAAACACTACCGTCACACTTGCTAGGGTCATTTTCAACAATATGTATCGAACTAGGTATTATATCCCGCAGCGCACAGCGTGTGGAAATCGAAGTAGGAGGCACTGTATATCACTTTTGAGAGTGAGAGCCCCGTTTACATAAAATATGCTTTGTGCACGAAAGCAATAACTAAATATACTTGTATTTGAGAGCTATAAAATTAAATCGTCAGAATATTTCTTCATTGTGTCATAAAGGATGATACATTCTAGTGTTGTGGTCCACAACCTCACATGAACGCTGTATAATATGAGTTGCTTCGTTTGGAATACATTCATATTCGAATTAATAACTGGGTTTGGTACTAAATTCACTGTGAGCCAGTGTTGGGATGACTCGAGTCATGACTTGACTCGAGTCAGACTCGAATCACTTTTTCGTATGACTTGACTTGACTCGAGTCACTTTGCTAAAATGACTTGACTTGACTTGACTCGGCGTATCAGAAATGTGGATTGACTCGTGACTCGGAGCAAAATTCACGAGTCAATTTCAAGTCATCAAGTTATTGGTGTCGATAAAAATCACTGTATCTTACATATGTTCGGATTGTTCGCGCAACGCTGGTGTAACCCGTGAGAGCGACCAATCATTCAATGATCGTGCGTTTTACTGAGCCTCCATTCTTCTCTCACAAATATATTGATCGCAAACGAAGTGATCGAAGCTGACAGCATACCTTGTCGTAAACTATAGTATAGTAAAGTAATTTAATAGCAAAATGTCTATCTGTTCTGTGTTCTTTACTTAACCAAACCTCTTGTTTTATTGAAATTGAATTCGCAAATAGTTTATATAGTCCACAACCATTGACGCAGGCTCGAATTATATCATATCAATTTGCGAAAGGGTAATGTATTGCATCTTTTCAATTCGTTTCTCTATTCTCCATTTTGGCTGGTAACTATAAACTGAGAGTGTGCAATTACTTACGTAGTTTATCAGTTCTACTTATATGTGAGCGATACAGCGCCTTACTTCTGTGTATATTTAACTCTATATTCGGTCATCGGTTCAAAATCAATGACCACTCAATCTGTATTTCAGACGGCTAGCAAAATACAATGACGTAATCACGCCTCATACCTCGAAAAGGCAATTTGACTTGAATTGTGACTTGACTCGTGACTTGACTTGACTTGACTCGACTCGACTTGACTCGAGTCACGACCGAAAATCGACTGACTTGACTTGACTCGAGTCACTTTCGAAAATCGATTGACTTGACTTGACTCGAGTCAAAATGTGCAATGACTCGAATTGACTCGTGACTCGAAGGTAGTGACTTGATCCCAACACTGCTGTGAGCAGATATATGCATCCCATTCATAGTTGGCTTACTTAGTAACACAAAGCTCTAAAAAAATCCAATACCATTAATTTCCCCGTATTGCCAATCGCAGATATGTGGTTATAGTCGAGTGGTCCTCGAGAGCGATTGAATCGCGATATATCACCAATACTAAAGTACAGAAAAGACCGACTGGACTTTGACCTCTTACCAGGACCGAAACTGCTGCAACCAAAACCCACAATCGATGGGGGGGGGGGGGTGAGCTCGAAGGGTGCCCTAAATTATTTCTGTAAATGAACATAAATACACATCTTGTTTTGACGACGAAAAAATACGCATAAATATAGAAAATAGAAATAGGCATTTCGGCGTCGGCCATTACCACGCCACGATGCACAAAGACATATGAAGTTTCGTCCAATATGGGACTCCGACAAGTGTGCCAAAAAGATCGTCAGTGAGAAAACCTTTGCCGAAAAAGATTGTCCTGATGTTGACCGTAAACTTCGATGGAGATAACTCAAATTGTCCATAGGTCCGAATTATCATATCGTTGCAATCTGCACCCCACAGGACAAATAACATCCATCAGAGAAAATTATTTGCCAGTAAGGAAATACCAATTTTAAACCGTGTGCGTACTTTAGTTTAATACGTTTATGCGTTTCAATCTCTTTTGACTATATAGCGGACCAGAAGTAACAAAGTAACAATATGTAATGAAGTAATTCGTACCAACGGCCACGCCCGAATATGTTTATGTATCAATTACCTGACCTTCGTTTTCCAAGACAGCAGCTCACTCAGCGCTACTGGTAAATCTGCTTACGTGGGCCGGGAGGATGAAAATTTTATGGCGACACATACATGCAATTACCCAATAGTCTTACCCATTGTCTTTATTACAATCCCTAGAATTTGGGGTGGGGGCGCTAGAGCGCGATAATTTTTGAAAGGGGGCGCTGGAGGAAAAAAGGTTAAGAACCACTGCTTTCATCCAACCAGACAAGTTGTTACAGATCGTGGAACTAGCTTTTCACATGTGGTACCAGTACTGATGTGTTCCTGTGGTATTTTTGGTGTTGTACCACATTGCCGCAAATTTTGGTTTTAAGCCTAATCAATGTAATCATGCAAAAAAATCTTCTTCGTAGAAAAAAAGATAGGCCTAATCTAGGGTTACAATATTTTAGTGAAGCAAATTCCGGACACTCTATAGCAGAGGTCTCAAACTCAAATGTGCTCGCGGGCCAATTTCCTAATTTGTGATGACCCGCGGGCCGCGGCATCAATAAATTGGGGTATTCAATCTATAATATCCAACTAGGCCTTATTTAACGGCATCTTGCAGACAGGCATTCCACAACCATAGAGAAAATGTAATTTACTATTATACTATTCACGCTTGGCACGAAGAAATCACATTTTCAAATATTTGAATAAAATAGTTTTTGTGCCGGGCATAATTTGTTAGAAATAACGAGTTTAGACATCATGCGAGAGGACGCATGATGATATCGTAAAAGCTGTCATGTTGTAATATTGCAGCTATTGGACCTTTGAAATGCCACAATTTTATGTAGAATATTTAAGAATTCACTAAAGATTGATCTGATATCAGAGCATGTTAGCGGTGTAGCCTAATCGGGGTTTCTGATATACTCGTGATAAGTATAAGCTATTGTTACTGTCATTGCCAAAGTCAAATTAAACCAGCGTTAGGTTTTCTTCGATTAATATTGGAACAGATCAATAACGACCTAAATATATTAAATATTGTTCCATAGTAATAGCATTGTTTCTTAACCGTTTTAGCGATCGTATCCCTTGTACTTTCAATTAGATTTCCAGTGACCCCTGTCGATTTTCAACACAATTTCTGATGGGACCTATAAAAATCAGAAAGCCCATTCACATAAAACCGCGCGTAGCGCGAAGAATATTTTCCAGTTGAATAAATTAGCCCAGAAAATATTCCACAGCTTATAGGCCAATTTCCACAATGCATCTGGTACCCCCTATGGTGCTTTGTACCACGAAGGGGATACGGACCCCTGGTTAAGAACCCCTGGAATAGAAATGACTAATCGCGGAAGAATCCATTGGTGTTACAGCTGTGGAGCGTACCACTACCTTACTCGCCACCGATAATAACATGGACAGAGAGAACAAACAACATCCAGGATGTAACCAAATATTCGTCACGGGGGCCACAGAATGCCAATGGTCTCTATGCAGACCTGATTAGATTTCTATATTCTATATACCCTACGCAACGCAAGCTACGGGCTTTTGATATATTACGGTTCCCCATGACAGCTTCCTAGATTTGTGCGTTCGTAGGATTGCCAAGTCACTATTCCGAGAGGCAAGTCCTTCTCTGATTTTAACGTTCGACCCTACTCAACTCGAGTCATTTTTAGTTTATCACTCAGTCAATCCAAAATCGAGTAATTTGACGAAAGGTCGCACCATACAAAATCACAATTCTCAGTCACGAATCATCAACGGTTCATGTTTTGTCATCATGAACCTGAAATGTGACGTAATAGCGATCTTCCACTGCATGGTAGATTTTAGGAAGTGATGTGATAGTGAAGTGTGTTTAGATTTCAGGTTTTTGTAGTAGTTTTAGGGTGACCTTTAAGTTCCTAAATCTAAAAAAAGATATGTGACACTAGAATATATTGTCGAATACTTTAAATTGAAAAATTCCTTCGCGGGCCGCACAAATAGTTCTCGACGGCCGCATGCGGCCCGCTGGCCGCGTGTTTGAGACCTCTGCTCTATAGCGTCTACTAGCAGATTTGAAAATGAGGTATAACACATTGTCTGTCAATATGACGCCACACTGGCAAAACATTGCCCATCGACTGCATACATAAATTTTGTGGAACATAGGTTATGTATTGGGCCATCTGTAATGTGAGCTCTGGTGATTGCTACTTTCTAGGGTCTGAAATAGATTTCTTCACGGGCCGGATGAAATCGTCTGGCGGCCGTGTCTGGCTTGTCGGGATTGTGTTTGACATCCCTACTGTTAGGTCGGTACGGCTATCTGGTTGTGTGTTTTAATCAGGTCCGAAACAACATTTTCTCAGCCCTAAAAAACACTGATCTTGGGCCCACCATAGGATATTCGATGTAACTTCTTGTGCACTTACTATATGCATCTGGTTGTTAAATTTTATTCGTGAGATCTGTCCTTAATATTGATTCAATCACACCATCAGGTTGCACATCCGGTGATTTCAAGCCTTTTATGGTCGCGACCTCATTTCCAACTTGAAAATGATCCGTGGCCCAGCTCAAAACTTGAGAAGCTAACTGCCTAAAAATTCAGCTTGCCAAAACTTTCTCACGGCCTAGGAAGCTGATTACGTCCAACATCATCGCGATCCCCAGATAAAGGCAAACGACTACAAGATTTGGAACCACTGTCTGTGACTGAAGCATCCAATCGGCCTTAACCAACTCTAGGGATATACCGTTAGCTTGTAATTGCGATTACAATTAGACCTATTTCAGTAAATGATGGTTATTTATATTTATTTTTGATTTAATTTTTAGTGAGGGCGGTGCCTGGTGCCCATACTAATATCAATATACATTGCATTAACTCGCGCCTACCGCGAAAATTTTTTTTCGAATAGCATGAATATGCTAGAAAACGATATAGTTTATGTTGATTTACGAAAAACCTTTGAGCCGATACTTCAAGCCTTCAAAATTCCGGACATTTAGGCATATTTTAGAATTTCCTCCCGGACGCAGTTTTCTAGTGAAATTCCGGACATGTCCGGGAAATTCCGGACGTATGGCAACCCTAGCCTAATCCAATACCTGGATGAAACCTTGACGTGGTGAGCTGGCCTATTACTAATGTCAGCCTACAGCTTTCTGGATTTATATGTTCTATTTGGCTTGCAGCTGTCTTGGTATAATATTATGTCATGCTACATCCCATACTAATTACAAATAGGTGGATCTCGACACGCGCTATAGTTCACATTAGTCACTTGTTTTCAAATATGACAAGTCGTTTATTGTACTTTTGGAACGGCATTATAATTATTTTACATGCTGAAATATTTATCTTTCTGAAAGGAGCGCTGAACAGTCACAGCATGCTATTTTTGCTTTGGTTGAGTTGCCTACATGCGGAGAAGAACTGGTGCGTTATCATTTGTAGTTGGTCAAATTTGTAACAATTTGTAAAAGCGCGTCGCAATCATAGACATATTCGTTCACAGTGATTGATACGACGCAAAATGGCCTGCTATATGCAAAGAAATACGCATTGACAGCTCAGGCTACTGTTCGAAACAATGGGAATTTCAAACTTGAAAGTCGATTTTTTTTTGGGGGGGGGCGGGGAGTGTCCAGTGCCCGGACCTGACTTTAATTTATATTTTCGGAATCAGTCTGAAAATACGTTTCGATTTAGAATGTAATTTACGACCTGTGTACTGCTTATATGAACGATTGGACATTGTACGATATTGCACAACATATCAATATTTACTGCAGCATAACCTTGCCTACTTATTGTGTTAACTAGTCATTGGTCTATTCTAATGCGGATCTGGTACACCCCAGTACACTAGGGTTGCCATATTTTAGTTTCATTAATTCCGGACGCTCTCCAGCGCCCACTATCGGATTTCAAAATGAGGTGTGAGTACATTGTCGATCAATATGACGTCACACCAGCAACGCTTTGTCTATCGACTAGAGGTGGTCACGAACAATGTTCCCTCTAAGCTGTGCACGTGCGCAAATGCGCAGTGCTGAAACGGTCGCTGCGCACAGAAAATCTAGGCTGCGCACAAAAAATCCGAAGTGATGACTTTTTTTTAATCGTTGCGCACTCTTGTCCAAGGCACCGCGCAGGCGCTCTGACTCGAGAAAAATGAGAGGGAACATTGCCAGGGGTAAATAGTGCTATTGCTGAAGTCTGAAACTGAGGTAGGCCTACAAGTGCGGCCCGAAAAGGCAAATATTGCGCTCCGCGAAGCAATGAGAATTTGCAATCGTGTGCGACTCACGAAAGAGATTTTTCTTTTACTATGGTATCGTACGCGTGAGCGATACTGATATCATATCAATAGCGCAATCTATTGTGGGAATGGCGAAATAACATGGTTTAACAAAATTCTCCGCGTGTCATGAATATTGTGTAAGATTTACTGTACAATTACATGCCGCGAATTTTCGAAGTCATCACTTCCATCAGGCGAATCTGATCACGTATGGTCAGGCCGATTTAATATATCGCAATGCGATATTGCGATATATTACTTAAAATATCGCAGATTGGAGCCATTAATATATCGCAAATATCGCACCCCATATAAACCAATCCAAAAGCATTGAAAGCACTGGTTTTGTAAGGAAAAATATCGTAAAATGCACTATACTCGTGTAAACACGCCAACAACGAATTGAGGTCCTTTCTATGCCTAGCAAACAACACTAATTCAAGAGTAAAATCGGAGATTGCAGACTGCAGAGTTAAACTCGTCTTTGTGGTAGTTGATGAAGGAGAAGTCTGGTTCCACACGAGATGTGGTAGGCATGACCGTTACTGAACCGGCAGCAAACTGACGTAAGGATGCAAAACGCTGTCCAGCGGTAGCCCACACCTTGTTGAAGGACGCAGTGTGCCCAACCTTCAGCAACGAAGCTTTGAATCTGGGCTCCTTGGCAACGGTGTCGTGCAACATATGGTGCTCATCTGTGATCCTCTTGAGAAAGTTGTCACCTAAACTATGCTTGATGCGAGGCTTGTGCACGAAGTCAACTGTAGAAGTCTCAATCAAAGCCAAAGGTGTGTGTGGGGGCACTTCATCAAATGCTTGACCATAGCAGTTTCGTTCAGTCTTCATTTCCATAATTCCATTCAAAGCGACAAGATTCAAAACCGATACTGATCAAAGTACTGAATTCCTTTCTGCATTACTTGCCAGATTTTCGAAATCTTCCAAGACTGACACATCCGTTGCACGTGATAGAGTCCTCTGCAGTGACTGAATACGGCCCCATCTTGATCGCATTGCCAGGTGGTACAACTTCAGCAACGTCGCTCGGTTCGGTGCTGGATTTGTCGACGGTTACTCGATCCACACCTCTGGAAGAGTTCATCTGCCAATCTTTCAACGTTATGGACATCTGCTGCGACATTGTTGCATTGCTGAGTTGCAACGCATCAAATGTGATCATCATTGATGCCAAGAAATGATCCACGACTTGAAGAATGAGCCACCATCAAAACATGAATACGATTCAATCACCACTTCACCATAATTATAAACGAGTGTAGCATTGCATACCATGCCAGAGAAGGGCTATAACTTATAAGCGAAAGACTTCTGTTGTATGTAAGTTGATACATTCTCACAATTTGCTAATAACCATTTTGAAACCTTCGCCAAAGATTTCCACCGAACCGTGATATAGTGCGGGCACTTCGTACTGCCAATACTTTGTATAAGTGTCTTCTGCCGACGGAGGTACCTGATAACTTCAGTCAACGTTTTCATGAATGTTAATACACTACTATCGTCGAGATTAGTCACTATACCTTTTCTGTGACGAGGTCGAGCTGATGCGCAAGGCACCACAAACGATAAAACGCTTCCTTGCACAAAGATTCATTCGTTACGAGAGTCGAGAACCCTGTTTTATGGTCTGTCATATTTCCAGCTCCATCCGTTGAAGAACCAATCAACTTCAGGTGCCAATCACAACACATAGCGTCCATGAGGTTGATAAATTGATTAGCATAAACTTTCCCTGTGTGCGAGAGAGCAAACAATGGTATGGCAAGAAGATGGAACCCATTCGTGAATTCAGCGCTGCCTTCAAACCCAACAACCGAGGGGAATCGAATCCTCAAATTAAGGTGGGAGTCATGTGAAAGTGTGAAACCTTATTTTTCGACCTATCGCAACCAACGGAGAATGCGCACGAAGCTTTCATGATTTGAGACTGCGTCTGCAAACCAATCGCACATGCAATACGCGACATGTTCGAGGCTTCTCCCGGCGATATGGTGCCCACTTTCGCCGCAGCAGCAGCCAAATGTTCTCGATCAGATAGCACGACCCTTGCAACCTGACGAAAGCTCAACGTAGGCCTTCTGAAATGGATACTTGCGTTTTAGGAGGCATGTTGAACCCCGCAAAATAAGGAATGACAAGTGCCAGGAGCTGCTCAGGGCCTCAGGAAGCGCCCCACGGCCTGCCGTACGGCAGATTAATATATCGCACTTTTCGAGGCTTTATATATCTCATTGCGATATATTAAGCCAATTGCGATATATTAAATCGGCCTGCGTATGGTGATATAGGATAATATGCAGAATATGCAAGTACAAGCACCAATATTGTTGAAAAAATCCATCCCTTTGCAAACGTTGATCGGGAAATGCAGCAACTATATGCACCTTAGGGCGTTGCATTAGATCAGCTTCTCAGCAGCACAAATTTGTGATTTTATTCGATTCGTTTGAACGCGTATCTTCTGTCGATAAGGTCATACGCTGATCTTGTTCTTGCTTCAATCAGACTTGAATATTCGTATCATTATATCTGACTGTATGTCTTGATAGTAATGAGTGCATTGCCGGTATTAAGACGTCACATCAGTGTTTTAACACGATAGGCGTACATCGATCGCATGTATTGATTTCAAGTGCGTTCTCGTGCGTGTATGTCTGTCTTCTAGTAATCCATAGTATGTCACCATATCGTCGCAGTGGAATCAAAGTGACTTATGTCCAGATTTCAATATCTTTTGGCATAGCAGATAGGAGGTCACGAAATAGCATGATGTAAGGAAGTCATTATACCAACGGGTACGCCCGAAGATGTTTAATTATATTTAGGGGTCCTACCTTTTCCAACACATCTCACTCGATCAGCTTTACCTGTAAATGTGATTGCGTGAGCAGAGACAGGATTAAAATTGATAGCAATATATGCAATTCCCGATGAAATTGACCGATTTGATCATGAATTATAAAAAAATTTCGCGCTTGGCGCGTTTAGGCGTAACGGCCACTAAACGAAGACCAGATATAGATGATTAGTAGCGGTGAAAAGCGTGCCGCCTGAGGGGGGTCTGGGGGGCGAACTCCCCCCAGAAGTTCGGTTTATCACCCTATGGGGGGGGGGGGGCTGGTTGCGCACTGTTGTCCAAGGGCCTGCGCAGTGAGTTGGCGTATTTGCGCAGACTCATGAAGAATTAGAGGGAACATTGGTCACGAAGCCACATTTTTTCAGCTCCCTCCCGCCGAAATAGACACTGGTCTTGGGCCCCCCATAGGGTATTCGATGTAACTTCTGGGGGCTTACTATATGCGTCTGGTCGTTAAATGAGTTGTATCAATAATATTGGTTCTTCCATGTGTCAATAATATTGGTTCTTCCATATATTACTGTATAATTTGATTCTCTTTCCGCCCACATGACCAGAGTTAGCGGTAGAGCAGTTGGAGGATGATGACTTCGAAAATGCAAGGAGCGTGATTGTTCATCGTTAAGTCATGTTCATGACACGCCGATAAGATTATTTATCAGCCTAATACCGGTGCGCACTGCACCACTGAGCTATATAAACACCGCACATCCGGTGGTTTCCAACCTTTTATAGTCGCGACTCCATTTCTAATTTGAAAATATGCCGTGACTCAGCTCAAAATTTGATGAGCTGATTACTAATTAAATGTTGGCACATTTGCCCAGACTTACTCACGGCCTATTTTGGAAGCTAATTACGTTAAACATCTTCTTGAACCTCAGAACAAAGGCAAACTACCCCGAGGTTTAGAACCACCATCATTGAATATATCATCCAAACGGCCTGCCCGAAACCGACTATATGGAGATACTGTTATCTTGTAATTGCCTGTTATCTTGTAATTGCCATTACAATCAGACGTCTTTTTGTAAATGAATGTTATTTTTTATTTATTTTTGATCGCTGTTTTCGCCAGGGTGATAGTCCACATATTATAATTAATATATATGATGCTAAATCGCCCGCAGCGCGGAGAAAAATTTCATGTAGCATAAAAATGCCCAAAAATAATCTTGTTTATGTTGATTTACGAAAAAATTATGAGCTTACTTCAAGCCTTCAAAATTCCGGACATTTCGGCATATTTTAAAAATTCCTCCCGGACGCAGTTTTTACAGTGAAATTCCGGACATGGAATCCGTAAATCCGGATCGGCTACGTGGTCGATATCCATATCGGTGGAGATTGTGTTGAGGATGTTGCCACACAACAGCGGAATTTGGTTGATTTCTTCAAGAGCGGTGGCTGGACCTTGGTTAAATTTGCCTCAAACAGTCGAGAATTAATGGATCGCATTCCTGCGGAAGCGCGATTACCTAATTGTGATTTAGATCTCGGCGACAGCAATTTAGGTGAAGCATCGTCTCTCGGATTGAAGTGGTGTACTACCGATGACACGATCTACTGCAACCAGACATGGGTGATTACTTCATGAATTTAATCGACTACGATTACGAATACTTCAGAATCACGCGATTACGATTACGATTACAGCAAAATCAGGAAGTAGTCGATACGATTACGATTACATTGGAAAAGTAATCACGATTACTCACGATTACATTTATTTTGATTATTCTTGGAACCAATCTTAGAAGATATATTGGAAGACAATATAAGGCCTAATGATTCAACAACTTTCTTTATAAATGATGCGTCAGTTGCTTGTTACGTCATCATGTAGCCATTTCCCAACAATATAGGATTTATCGCACTCAACGATTTGCATTCTTGCCAGCTAGGTCCGTAACTTCCGCACCCAAAAATAACCAATAGGGTGGGGAGCGAGCTCTAAGTGGAATCAAAAATACTTCGTAAATCAACATAAATTATAGAGTATTTTCGAGAGATTTTATTTAACTAGAATTTTTTTTCGAGCTTCGCGATTTAAATGTTTCTAGATAGCTTACTTTTGAGATTTATAACTTTACCCTTTAAGAATAAAAACATGCGTAATTTTTGGTAATAACAGGCATTTGGGTACCGGTCATGACCGCGCCACGACACACCAAAAGACATATACAGTTTCGGCCAATATGCGACTCCACGGAGTGTGTTACTAAACAAAGACTTTTCCGAAACTTAAGGTATTTGTCCATTGTCAATATCCACGCTGGGTGGGCGTGACTAATAATGCTGTCCTTCCAATCTGAGCCCACAATGCAAATGCCAACCGAGGGCACCCACAGACGAATAAAGGCATGACAATTTGTGTGAGCGTCTCACAAAGGTTTTTCTTTTGGTCTGCTATACGTTCGGGCGACTGCAACATCTTTTTGTTACTTAAGGGACCGGAGGTCACGACTTAACAGCATACAATACAGTAAGTGTAACAACATACCAGATGGTAATGATTAGGGTTGCATTTAAAACAAACGGTGTTTTAAAACACTTTCTTTAAAACATGTTTTAAGCAGTGTTTTAAACCAAGGCCTTTAAAAAAACATGATTGTGTTTTTTTAGTTTGTGAAATTATGCCATAAATGTGTAAATACTTTCTAAAAAACATGTTGTGTGGGCTATGTTTTTGTATCATAGAAACCAAATCCTTGCGATTGAGGTGTTGGCTACTGCTGTATAACTTGACAATGGAGTAATATCGGTAGCAAATCTCGAAAACCGTTTTACACTCAGCTCAATATCAACGTAACAACACTTAGACGCCGAATACATTGTCCGGTCTGGCCTAGACCGTTAAGGCGGAAGCTTATATTCCCTTGCAAGTCCTCGTCGAAATTGTTGGCAAAGTTATTGATGTTATGGGATTATTATATCATTTGATCGCCCAGTTGATACATTTAGCGACGTTTAAAAAGTCAGTATGTACAGCATTGTGGCATTATGTGGCCCGAGTCGTCACTAGGTATCGTGTATAGTAGGCCTACATTAATATATCACTTCACTAAAATGTAGAATTGGAATTAGCAATATGATGTCACGTGACGTCATGAGGTTCACGTTCACGTTCACACAGAACCTTTCAAAAAGGTTCGCGTTCACACGAACCTGAACCTTTCAGAGGTTCACACCATCCCTAATATTTATGATATGTGTGGATACTTCTTTCTCAATGACGAGCAAAGCTAATACTTCTGACGTAATAATGAGGAGTAGCGTTTGAAAATCAGACGTTTGTGCTATCACTAACCTCGTATAATATATGTTCATTGTTCACGAATGTTTAGTTTATGTCATAGTCCTTGTACAAATAAAAAGTAATCGTTCTTTCACAAAGAAATCGATTAGATATGGGAAGTAGTCGATTACGATTACGATTACTTCGGATTTTTTTCGAATGTAATCGATTGCGATTACGATTACTTCAAAATGCTGTAATCGTCGTATTCGATTACGATTACTAATCGCGATTACCCCATGTCTGACTGCAACGTCAAGCCCAAGATCTGCGAACAGGAAACCAACGTGACGAAGCGAACCATGCTCAGCAAACTAAGTCAAATATATGATGTTTTTGGCTTCGTTTCAGCATATGTCGTGCATGCCAAAATATTGCTGCAAGAGGTTTGGAAGAAACAATACGAATGGGACGAACTAGTGGATGACGGCATAGCTATGAAGTTCCGACAGTGGATTGATGACCTGACTGTGCTCAATTCAATCAAGATCCCTCGGTATATTTTCTCTCGATTAACATCAGTGAAAAGTGTGCAGCTTCACGGATTCGCCGATGCTTCTGAAAAAGCATATGGAGCTGTTGTGTACGTGCGAGCAGAAGATGACGAAGGTAACGTGCACACAGCACCGTAACTGCCGCACCCCAAACCCCCCAATTGGGGGGGGCCGAGCTCGAAGGGGGCCCCAAATTATTTCGTGAATTAGCATAAATTATAGAGTATTTTTTGAAAATTTATGCAATTTTTCCCAAAATTTTTCGCGCTGCGCGCGATTCAAAGTTACCATATATCTTGATTATTTGGTACTCTTCCCCCAAGAAAAAACACGCAAGATTTATAGAAATGGACATATCGGTGTTGGCCATTAAAACCGCCACTACGCACCAAGATATATAACGATTTAGGACTTATTACATGCGACTTCAAGAAGTGTGCCAGAACGATCGGCAGCGCGAAAAGCTTGGCCGAAACGGACTGCCCTTACGCAGACCGAAAACTTCGTTATATATACAAAATATTAGGTTTAATTGTCCATAGGCGCCTAAATGACTGGCGCCATATGTTCCTGTCTTGGCAATCAGAACCTCAGAAGACAAATACCATCCAGCAGGAAAAAATATGCCAGTGAAGAAATACCAATTTGAAATCGTGTGCGTCTTTTAGTTTAGTACGTTCGAGCGATTCTATATTTTTGATACAGCAGACAGGAGGTCACGAAATAAAATCATGTAACGAAGTCATACCAACGGGTCCGCCCGCCCGAAGATGTTTAATTATTATTTACGGGCCCTACAGTTTCCGGTAAATCTGATAACGTGAGCAGAGAGAACAAGATATTGATAGCAATAGATATGCAATTCCCGATCTTATTGGCCGATTGTATCATGAATTATCGAAAATTTTCGCGCTTAGCGCTGGCTCACTAAACAGTGCAGCTAATTTCGTGGCTAAAGCGAACACTGTGATGACGGGTCGGTTTATCACCCTATGAGAACCCAAAACCCAAGTTTTTGTGGGGCGGGGGGTGGGGCTGACGAAGGGCTGTTTCGTTCCTGCCAACGGGTATACGCTCGAAGATGTCTAATTATTATTGGGCGGTCTTACGTTTTAAAACAACCTCGCTCAGCTCTACCGGTAAATCTGACTACGTGAGCATTGAGAGGATCAAAATTGATAGCAATATATATGTAATTACCGATCATATTGCCCGATTCAATCATGAATTCTGAAATTTTTCGCGCTTCGCGCGTCTAGGCGGGAAAAGTTGTCTCACCGAACGTAGATGCAACGGAAATGTCAAATAGCCAAAGGGGGGTCTGGGGGGCGAAGCCCCCCAGAAGTTAGGTTTATCACATCATGGGGGGGCCCAAGGCCAACGTTTTGGGGGGGGGGCTGACGAAGTGCTGTTACGGCCCTGCGTGCACATTCAATACTTGATCGCTAAAACCCGAGTCGCCCCGTTGAAAGGCGTTTCGGTTGCCAGACTTGAGTTGATGGCTGCTCATAGTTTAGCTAAATTGGTCAAATATGTCCTTGACGCTTGGGGTTCGCACGTCGAATGTGATCGGATTCATTTGTGGGTTGATTCCGAAATAACGCTTGCTTTGATCGCTAAGCCAAGGTACCACTGGAAGACGTTCGTTCGCAATCGCGTGCAAGAAATTCATGATCTCGTTTCGCCTGACGTGTGGAGATACTGTCCCGGTGTCGATAACCCTGCGGATATGCACCGTCGAGGGATGAGTCTTAAATTTATCAAAGACAATTCAAAGTATTGGTTTGGACCTTCTTGGCTCTCGGAAGGCAGTTCGAATTGGCCGAAGAAATCAAAATTAGAACATTCCCTTGATTCGGGATTGCCGCGAGATTGCCGCGAAGCACGTGCTACTAGCGTTGGGACCCCGGGAAATCCCGATCCCGGGATCCCGGGATTTGAAGCAATCCCGATCCCGGGATTATTCCTAATGAAATCCTGGGATTTCTAAACAGCATGTACCAAGGCTTACGTAGGACCATATCTCTTATTTGGGTAATAAAGCAGTGTCACAAACTCGACTGATTGTCTAAAACAGTGGTCTCAAACACACGCGGCCTGCGAGAACATTGTTTGCAGCCCCCGTCGGCATTTTGGCTTTTCGAGTATTCGACAATATTTAACTGGGAAATTGCTTATATAGGATTTGAGAACTTAACATTCACTCTAAAACCACTCCAAAAATCTGAATCGCTATCACATGTGAAATGTCCGCTAGCTGCGAAATTATAACGCCACAGCTTTTACCATGACATGATGCATTTGTCGCTAGCATGGTGTCTAACTGTCTATAACTCATTATTTCGCCAAATTATGCCAAGCCGACAATATTTAAAAAAAATCGTGGTAAACGTGAATATTACAAGAGTGAATCACATTTTCACAATGTGTAGGCTAGGAAATGCCAGTCCGCAAGGTCCATCAAATAATATAGTTTCACAAATACGTAGTATACCCAACCCAAAATTGATGCTGCGGCCCGCCGCGTCATCAGAAACTACGAAATAGGCCCGCGAGCAAATTTTAGTGTGAGACCTCTGGTCTAAACGATGATACTCGTGATGCTCTTAATGTTTTCGCGTCAATATCATAAGGAATAAATGTTTTTTGTAACTTGTATGTGTATTTTACTACTTTTCTAATCCCGGGAAATCCCGGGATTGAGAAGCGGAAATCCCGATCCCGGGATTTCAAATTTGATCCCGAAGTCCCAACCCTACGTGCTACTAACGAAAACTGAGACTTCAATTCCGTTCTATGAAAGCAAATTTAGCAGTTACTCGAAAATTGTTCGCGTTACAGCTAGAATTCTGCGATGGAAGAATCGTGATTTTGACAAACTTGATTCAGATTGCGAAAACACCTTCATAGGGCCCAATGAATTCAAATTGGCGGAGGCGCACCTGTTTCGTTTGATACAAAGGTCTCGGTTTGCTGCTTCATTTGAACAGTTGGAGGTTAGTAAAAATGTCCCAACCACGTGTCCCTTCCGAGACATGGATCCACGGCTCGAAACTAAAAACTCATTGATGGTCGCTGGAAATCGTCTGTGTATGTCGGAGTTGTCTGATTGTGCAAAAGCTCCCATTATTCTTCCAGCCAAAGAACCACTAATTGAAACATTGATTTTGCATGCACACGAGGCAGCCGCTCATTCACCGCAAGATACGACGATCGCCATTCTACGGGAACGCTTTCACATCATTCACATTCGCAATGAAGTTCGTCGAGTTTTGCGCCAATGCGTGGTGTGTAGACATCACAGCACGAAACATATGCACCAAAAAATGGGTGTTCTTCCCCGGAACGCGCTTGCATTTCTCCCGCCTTCTCACAGGTCGGTTTAGATGTTACAGGGCCTATCTGCGTGAAGTCCTGTTGCGACCAGATGACAAAGGCTTACATTTGTCTGTTTACGTGCCCTCATAGCAGGATGATTCATCTCGAACTCACGAACGACATGACAACGAAGGAATTCTTGGCGGCCCTACAACGCACGATAAACAGGCGAGGTTGGTGCAATGAAATCATTTGTGATAATCAGTTAACATTCAAGAAAGCTGAGAAGTTGCTGACGATATCAACACGCGCCTCGCTCCGTAAAAAGTTGGAAGGCGAAGCTTTGCAAAGGTTTCTCACTGATAACGGGGTCGTCTGGAAATATATCACAGAGCGAGCACCTCATCGTGGCGCATTCTACGAACGGATGAATAGGTCGATAAAGGAGCCCCTACGAAAAGTTCTCGGTAAGGCCAAATTGACATTCTCTGAGCTGTATACTGTGTTAACAGATATTGAAAGTGCCATGAATTAACGTCCGTTGGCTTATCTGGGATCCGACCCAAGGAACGAACAAGCAATTACACCCGCTCATCTCGCGCTTGGTCGTCCGTTACGTCACCTACCGAATTTCCCGGTCAAGTCTACGGTGAACGTTTCGAAACGGTTTCGCTACCTTCAGACCCCGCTGAAACACTTCTGGACTAGATGGACCAAAGAGTATTTGCCAACACTACTCCGCCGAAGTAAATGGACTTCTGAACATACCGTTCCGGAAATCGGAGACATCTGCCTTAGGCCTATTGCCGACGATGGGTATTCACGCTCGAATTGGAAGACCGGAAAGGTAGTCGAAGCGTACAGGAGCAGAGACGGTCTCGTCCGAACACTAAAGTTGAGAACGGCGCGCGGATTGGTCACGAGACCAATTCAGAAACTCCATTTGTTGGAGAAATCGATTGTTGGCCGAGATCAGCCAAGGGGAGAAGTGTTTACGATTGACAATTCATTATTTTCCTTGCGCAAGTAATCGTTGTAGCAATGTAATTATTAGTAATCTTTTTCGTCGCGTCTTTTAATTTGGGGTATATAAAGCGTTCGTTGGACATTTCAAGTTGGATATTTTTGATGACGCTTAATTACTTGTGAATCCTGCTCTGTACTCGCTACGTTTGGATAATACATTTCTTCAGTATTTAGCATTGGAGTGGAAGACAGTTGAATTGCAACAGTTTTGTGTCAAGATATCTCAAGATTAGAAAGGCTTCTGCGCCTGGAAATCGGTAGAAAGGCTTCTGCGCCTGAAAATCGGCAATCAAAGCCGCGCAGAAACAAAATTTGATAAATTTTGTTAGGAAACGTTTTTTTCTTAAATCCCTAGGAAACGTTTTTTTTTTAAATCCCTACGTTTTTTTCTTGAAAATCCCTACATGGGTTTGTAGATATATGTCTGTACTATCCCTCCACCAATTTTGAAAGGAATATATTCAGAGCATTTGATATATGTCTGTACTATCCCTCCACCAATTTTGAAAGGAATATATACAGAGCATTTCGACTTTTTAGGATTTTGGTGAACGGGTGGTGAAAATTTACTTATCTTTTTGAGTTCTTGTCCCCTTGGCGGGTGTGCTTATCAGGGCTGTGGACTCGGTAAATTTTACTACCGACTCCACATATTTTCAATGAACCGACTCCGACTCCCGAGTGTTTAAATGTACCGACTCCGACTCCTGAGTCTTTAAACCTACCGACTCCGACTCCAACCCCGACTTCAGCAGTGTTACCAATTTACGTTGAAAATTATATGCTACAGTGAGGGTTAAATGACTATTATACAACCAATAAACATGTGCAAACATATGATTAACGATGGCATGCAAACTTGTTTCATTGTGGCACAGCTCGAATTATTCGCTATGCATGAAAGATTGCCTTTCTAAATATCCTTGCTTTTTCATATTTTATCAGTTTTTGTAACATGTACTCTCTAATAATCTAATGTGTATGTATCATTCAAACACGACATATAGCCCATCCTGTATAATTAAAATGTAGATAAAACAATCGAAGTGTTGCTCTTATGTATGAGTCAGCAACTATCACAGAGATGCATCTTACTAATTTTCTCATTAAACACTGTACTGATTACAAGCGCACACACTTTCACTACTAATAGACATTGGTCATAAACGAAATTTAGGAAGTAGTCCAATAGCATTTGTCTAGTCTACATGTGCTTAGTCAAGGAATCAAGGACTAGGACTTGAAGTCTTTCTTAATCATTTGTTCGACCCAAGCAGCTATACTACACTACAAATATTTTTAATTTTGTTATATTTACATCAATTTTACAACCAGACGATGTATTTGCTCTGTCATAATATCATGGTATAATTCCAAAAATTTAGGTAACATTGAAAACAAGACTTATATGACTACACTTTAAAATTGATAACAATTATGTCATGAAAACTCCGTGTGCAACTGTACAGTGTGCATAGTCATGCCCTGGTCGCGCGAAGCACGAAATATTTTCCGAGGTAATGAATGAATTCGATCAATAAATATATTACTTGCATATATTGGGGGTAGCCTCATGTATAGCAATGGGCTCATTTGGCAAGGACAGGATTCTTTGGGGTTTTAGAAATAGCAATATTGACGGTTTCAGTGAACATGCCTCAGTCATTTTGTGCAAATGTTTCATCGCCGACGATCTTGCTTCGAGCGCACAAGCGAAGCCGCATGTTGGACGACACGTTATCTCTTAATTGCGAGTACAGTTGGACTAAATTCTGTAAATTACGCGTATTTATAATTTACAGGAGGGGTTCCAATACTAAATGCAAGAAATGTGACAAGACTAAGAAAAATTTCAAGTCAAATAAATTTGCTGCGGAATATTTTACTTTATGGTTATATATACCAAACTCTGCGATGACTGTGGCTGGCCCCTGGTTACGCTAATGCGTCGAAACTGATGTTTTAGTCATCATCATCATCATCATCATCATTGGTTTATTAGCAATTTTATCAGATCAATATACCACAAAATGCGATACAATGAAAAGATAGGAAGGTGTCGAAGCGACTTGGCGTAGTCTATGGAATCAGACATCCACCTTGGCCTAGGCAATGTAAAGAGGATGCATGTACACTGAATGTAAAGTAAAGAAGATAGTGTAGAAAAAAGCAAGCGACAAGAATGAGGTGGTATGTCATGAAAAGCGAGATCGATAGGTCGGTCGTGGTCCGGTAATCTTGAGGATGGACTAGTATTCATTTAGTAGTAATTGCTAGTCATCATCAAATTTCGCGGTCAGGCTAATCAAATTTTGGTTGGTCTTGCAATTTTACCTGATGTGATATCTAATTTCGAGAGTTATCTCGCAGGCCACACAAAGCCTTCTCGTGGGCAACATTTGGCCTGCGGGGCACGGTTTGACCTCCCCTGATCTGCATCGTTATTAATAACAGTGATTGACGGTACATAAAAATCCTAGTTAATATTAGGAATTTAAAGATACCTTTCATGATAAAGAAGTTGCATGGAGTCGGAGTCGAAGTCGGGGTCATTTTCACAAACTCCGAATCCGAATCCAGTCAATATTTTTTCCACGACTCCGACTCCGACTCCAACCACTACAGTTTTCACAAATCCGACTCCGACTCCGACTCCATCAAGCGAAAATTGGCCAGACTCCGACTCCGACTCCACAGCCCTGGTTATTATGGTTCAACTTGAAGGCCATATTCGGAAATAAAATTTCCTGCCCTTTCCAGCAATATATGGATCATGGAGCTTGCATCTACCTTGTGGTGACCATAAACGTGAACACCTGTAAAATTCCTTTCAACTAGTAGTGCCCCCTAAACAAATTATGCCCGGCACAAAAACTAGTTTATTCAAATACTTGAAAATGTGATTTTTACGTGCCAAACGTGAATAATATAATAGTGAATTACATTTTCCACGATGTTTGTGGAATGCCTGTCTGCAAAGTGCCGTCAAATAAGGCCTACTTGGATATTATACATTGAATAAGCCTACCCCTGCTGCGGCCCGCGGCGTCATCAAAAATTAGGAAATTGGTCTGCGAGCACATTTGAGTTTGATACCTCTGCTCCAATCGATACCTAGGGTCTAGGAGTTGCAGACTTATCTGAGCTCCTAAGTTGATGTTGCTTGTATTGCTACATCTAAAGAAATTTTAATTTTTAGTTTCATCACCGAGACAAGTCTATAAGTCCAGATTGGGGAGCGAAGAGTCGGGTCCGAGTCCAAGTCATTGTGTACAACAACACCCATTCGACTGCTGGTCCTGCCCGTAATTACCTAAAACCAATGCAAACAAGACGGGCGTAACATCATTATCATATGTATGAGTTATTATTAATATCACACAACAACAGTGGCCCTTACCGCCTGCGCCACGACAACACATTTCTTCAGATTCACTTTCTTTGTTTTTGTGTACCTAGATCGGCTTTTCATGCTCACACACTCCCACACTCTTCTCGCACTCGCTTTCATGCATTCACTTGTGGGTCTCAGCTGGAGACTATGGAGCTCCGTACACTCTTCTTCTGGGCTTTTCAAGTCCGATTCCAGGTCGGGGAGCAATGGATCGACTCCGAGTCAAAGTGATGAGACTCAAGTCCGAGTGCAAGTCATCGTGAAAAACAATTCCAATTCGACTGTTAGTCGCGGTTATAAATTCCTACAACATTTGATAGCTTAGACGGACGTATCATCAGAAATCATATGTTTTAATTGAAGGTGTGTTTTGACCTTTAGCGGACCCGTTCCACTGTCTCACGCAAGCCCTAGTGTTCAATGGAACACTGGTCAAGAACTACTGCACTAGGTGCTCTTACGCTCTCTGGTTGAGCGCAGCGGTTCAAATGCCCTTTTTGATACCGTGACCCATTATCCTATATGGGATAATAATCAACCAAATTCGATATGTCCGTGTTTACAGTTTATCATATCTTGTTCTCCGTACAATGAACACGGAATGCCAACGCCGCATCAGAACTGCATCGACGGGATCAAAGCAACATGCAACCTTATATTTTTGTGACTCGCCTGTTGAAACAACTATTTGTTCACAACTGTCTTCAATCGGCCAATCTTTATTTAGTTGTATATTCCATCGATTGGGAATAAAAATGTTGCTGGTAGAGTTACTAGAGTACCTGTGATACGTATAATACTATACATCATGGTCGCGGATTGTACCTCTTATTTGTCTTCTTTATTACTCAAGCAATCATTTGTAAATATGCCTCCACGGACCTGTTGTACTCACCCGACTTGTGCAAACTATACGAATATGGCTAGTTGACGGTCACGTGAGTTAGTTCTTTTTAGTAGTTATATAGTTTCCGTTCTAGTTTTAGTTGAACATTTAGAAAGATCTGTCACAGAACAACTACAAACCAAGTGTCGGTTCATGTCATGGAATGTGGTTCTTAGCCCACCTGAGTGTATCACAAGGTTAACTGAGAAACCAATTTCGCGGGTAGGTCTAATTGATACACAAAAACGTCACATCTTCGTGGTCACACAAATGTTTTACGCTGCTCGTAGGTTGCACACCTATCCACAGACAAGATCCGCAATTTTCGTTCCTATCTATATATAGGGGAGATGTGGTACCGATGGATCACCGGGACCGAAAATACTTTGAAAATTATCTATGATTATTCCATTATTACACTCCGTGAACTTGTCTACAATTGCATGCAGGCAAAATCTTTCCTCACATACAAAAAAAAATCGACATGCGCGAGCTATGGGGTCTCTCACAGATGTTTTTTGTTTTGGGGGGTGTAAACTAAATTTAGATCGACATATACATTTTTCTTTGAAACCTTCAACACGAGCAAACCAGCAATCATTTTTATTGTGAAGTGTAGGGCTTGTATCAGGCTATTTAATGGCACCTATTATTTTGTTCAGTACTTTCCTTGAGTGGACTTTTTTCGATTCATGTATAAAATTCGTAGGGTGAGGACCGATGATACAATAGCCAAATCAAGCAAAATAATCAAGCATACTAATCATGAAACAAATGAAACATTCCTACGTACAGAAAATCTTTATGTAATAATTGCATATGATGTGTTATCGCTATAACGAGGTATTTGGAAGTCACGCTGTCGATTTTCGGGCAATATGTATGTACCCTCAAATTTATAAGTCCGAACCTAAATCGAAAGGTGATTTTATGACACAATTGAGTTGATATTTATTCTATTTTTTGACAGTTGCGACCAAACATTCTTCTTTGGCTTGCTGTAGCTTAGATTATAATACTGAGCAAGAAAAGTAGTCACATCTGAGATTTTTAGGGTATGTGTGTCATAGGTCCCCGGGTCGTGTGTCATTGGACCCACTGGGTGGGGACCGATGACACGTTCGAGCAACAAATTTTGAACGCCCATAAATATTTTTTGAAAAGACGAATATTCATGTATATGTGCGCGATAGGTAGAGCTTGTATTAAAGTGCTGAGCCAGCAAAAGATCTGCTGTTTTCGGCTGAACATTTCGGGGCCAGCGATCATTTTCCAATTTTTGATCCATCGGTACCACATCTCCCCTATCTAACTCTCATAAATCTGTATTAATTCAAAAGGCCAATCGTAATGTCCATGCATATCTTCATGTGTATTCGTCAAATAAGTTTGCATTCCAATGTTCCTGATGACATACATACTGTCTGAATAATCAAAATGATGATACTTTTAATAATATACACAAATGATATTCATCATTGATTAAAGTTGTGCCATCCAAGTCCGTACGAATCGATTCTTTACCACCAGTCTGCTAGCCATTCCCAACCTGCTATTGAAATATAACAGAATTTCAGCCATATCATAATTTGTGTCGGAATATTTATATGCAATACACAAATATCTCATTGAACACACCTCGAGCGCCAACGATCTAAATAGCTTTGAATGAGTAATCATTTACTAATTTTATTATTATATAATTCTCCAAATTTGGATTTGCCCTGTGTAGTGGCTGCTTGAACTACCATTATGATGAAAATTAATGTATTTTACTTACCCTAACCAAACTTTTTCCACAAAATCTGGAGTTCGACAGGGCGGTCCCGAATCCCCTATCCTCTTCAATCTTTACATGGACTATGCCGTGAGAGTTTTCCTACACAGATCGGAACTAACTGATATCGCTTTCAGCCAGTATCATTTTCGCACACCGGACTATGCACGAGAAAATAAAAGGGACAAAAACTACCAAGGAACAGCTGTCAACATGGGCTCAGGCTATGCGGACGATCTTGAATTCTTTTTCAAAGACCAATCTTCTCTCCAGGAAGGCCTGAAACTGCTATCAGAAGTTCTTACTGAGTTTGGATTACAAATTAATGAGTCGAAAACAAAAACTATGATATTTAACCACACTGAAGAACTGGCTTACCCGACTTCAATCTGCTCTCTGCATTATCATCATATTGAAAACGTGAAAACCTTCAAATACCTTGGGTGTATCATTCACTATAAGGAAACGAATGTGGGAATATCCGAAATCAATAATAGGATCAGTTCGGCTCATGCAGCTTTCCAATCCTATAAATACCTGCTTCGAAACTTCAGAATTTGGATTGGTACAAGAATAAAAATTTTAAATGCTTTTGTGCGAAGTCGACTCACATATGGCTGCAGCGTATGGTCTCTTTCAGAAAATCAAAGAAACGTCCTGGATGTCTGCTACAGACAATTTTTGCGAAAAATGATACATGGAGGCTACACTCGAAAGGGAACCGACCACGCCTTCAAAATTAGTAATAAAAATCTTCATAAAATCTGTCGCACCGAAGATCTCTCATCATTTATTGATCACCAACAAGCTAAATTTCTTGCCCATATAATTCGAAAACCTAATGATAGTGTCGTGAAGTCAATAACCTTTGAAGATGAAAGGAGAACCAAAAAAGGAAGACCCTCTGCAACGCTGATGAACAATGTCCTTAATCGGAACGATACCGACATCAGGACATTTTCGAAAGCAGCATTTTCACGCGAAATTTAATTTATATTTGAAATCTTTAATGCTGTGTCTTTTTTCGATGGATACTTCCATCACCTCGGTGATGGTGCTCTTAGTCTGAATGCAGACAGAGCTAGACCTATATATATATATATTATAAGAGGGTTTTCCTTTGTGTTTTTGCTGTTGGATCCTTCAACAACTCCGACTGCGATGGTCAATACCAAAACCCAGCAAATTATGCTCATCAAGCTGTTCATTTTTATTTCTGTGTTAAAATAAATAGAGCATCTAATTTTGAATATATCGATGTAATGTTGCAGCATGGTATCACATAGGATTTAGCGATGAAGTGCTGCTTTAATTTATCGACTTTCCCGTCGCCCAAATATATAACCCTATTTCCAAACGATATTATTGTACGACTCGATCTGATGGTACGCGAATCTCACGATCCATCGAATCTCTGCGTAACAGTAACAGCCTAGGTAAAATGATATCTCTGCTAGGGTTTCCATACGTCCGAAATTTCCCGGACATGTCTGGAATTTCACCCTAAAACCTGCGCCTGGGAGGAAATTTTTAAATATGCCTAAATGTCCGGAATTTTGAACGCTTGATGTCGGCTCAAAATTTTTTGTAAATCAACATAAATAATATTAGTTTTAAGCCGATTTATGCTAATTTATCTTCGCGCTGCGTGCGATTTAATACTACGAATATTTGTATTAATATAGGGACCACGCACCGCCATCGCAAAAAAATGCAATCAAAAATAAGTTAAAATAGCCATCATTTATTGAAATTAGTGTAATTGTAATCGCAATTATAAGATAACGGTACATTCCTATTGTTGATTAGGGCCGTTTGGATGTTTTAGTTTGGTCAAAGACAGCTGTTCTCTAAACCAATAGGTCGTTTGCCTTTATTTTGGGGATCGCGAAGATGTTGGACGTCATCTGCTTCAACAATAGGTCGTAAGTGTGTCTGGGCAAGCTGACTTCTTTATTAATCAGCCTATCATTCTTTGAGGTGGACCACGAAACATTTTCAAATTGGAAATTTGCTCGCGGCCATAAAAGGTTGGAAACCACCAAATAGATCCACCAGAAGATTTCATCCGGCCCATGAAGAAATCTGCTGCAGACCCAAGCAATCATCAGAACTCACAATAGAGATGGCCAAATTCAGAAACTATATTCCACTTCACTCCTGTATACAGTCGATATGCGAAGCTTTTTTAGTGTGACGTCATCTTCACATACAATGTGTTTAATCTTCATTGTAAAATCCGCTAGTAGACTGCTAACGAATGCTAACGAATGTCCGGAATTTGACAGGCAACTATGCGCTGTGAAATCTCACGGGTGCTGCCGAAGATGATTGATCGCCTAATTCAACATTGCATGTGTATTGCATTAATGATCTCATTGGGTACGGTTATTAAGAGCGAGATTAATATTATAAATTTAATGAATGGTCATGACACAGTGGTGTTTATCTTCTATACGGGCCTGGTACACCACAACATGAATTACATAATATTATGTGTCTTTGGTTTTGATGTTCTTGGATACGACTTCAACTCTGTCAAATTGAGTAAATTAGCAAGTAGGCCTATTCTATTCCTAGGTTGCCGAATAAAAATGAAAAATATTTATTAAATTAGTCTAAAATCATACTCAGGGGTGAAACTAGTGAACATAAGTAAATCCTCTTTAGTGTCGGGCCCACTCGAAAAAATTAGAAGTATTTCTTTTCCGACCACTTCTTCTTTTAACCTAATAAAACACTTGGCACAACTGTAAATAGTGTAGATGTCGTCTTCACAAAAGAACGCGAAGAAGTCAAGTTTTGCAACGCAGCAGTAACACGGCAATTCCTTTGCTCAAACGCATATAAAGGTAGTATAGTTATGGTGCTAGCAGCATTGTGTGTTCTGAAGTTACACCAGAATTATTAGAATCATCAAATCTATTAACATGTCGCTGCTCATAGATTAAAATTTCCGTCCTGATCTAAGATTCCGCACAGCCGACTTTCATTCCTAATTTTGACAATTTATTTTTTATTGAAGAAGATCAACTTAAAAGATCTCAATATTATTTCTGACACGTGTGCGTTAACATCAAATCAATATTGGATTCGTTTCGAATGTATATGATATCTTCATGATTTCGGTCTCTTTATAATTCAATTTGAAACTGAATTTTGCTTATAATCACAATTTTACTATAGCGCGGCCCGCGAATGGATTTAGATCAGCGGTGGGCATGCAATTATTTTTCTACGCGGGCCAAATGAGAAATACAAAACACGTTGGCGGGCCGACTGAAAAATTTTATCTATCTTTTACATCGTGTTATTATTTTCTTTCTAAATTTCATTGATATTAATGCTGCTCAGTGAGTGTATTGATGTTACGTAATGAGAAAGTGGCGGGTAATTAATAAATTATCTATTTGTCGTCATGACTCGAAACAATGTTGAACATGATACATTTTGACTCCATTTAAACCCCTCCCCACGTTATTCTATTAGGACACTACAATGTGGTTCTCAAACTTTTTTAGGCACGCTTCCCTTTTATAATAGTGAAAACCTTCAACCCCCAATGACAACAAAGAAGGTTTGACCTAATCTATATAGAAAGAGTGATTTCTTGTGACTTTAATTGCTACTCATACTTTGCTACATTGCCATTATTTTGAATCTGGATTATGCATGCGAGGTACGTAGGCAGTGTAATCGTGGTATATTAATGAACAGGCTTCAGAGTCAACGAATTTCCTGTTCACTGGATGCATCCTATGGTTTTAGTCCACGCGTCAACATTCAAAAAGAAGGTTTCATGTTACGAATTCCAAGCAACCTTTCGCGGGCCGCACAGAATGGCTTCGCGGGCCGCACTTTGCCCAGGGCTGATTTAGATGATGAATGCCGCCCTCTCATTAGACGGTATACCTAATATTCGATTAAATAATAATTAGGCAAAATAGTATTTTTTTATTTAAGCATACGTTGTATTCGTTGTTTCATAAAATGTGCGGCTTGCTTTTCTATCTATTCCCAAACTTTCAATAAAAGACACCGAAAACAAAACAGTAACGAGATGAATCGAAACTGCGATTACACGCAGCTGATCGGAGTGAATATAAAACATCGCATTTCGAGAACATCAAGTACCTAGCCAGACTGTCGCTCTCACAATACCATGCCGATACACCATATATATCGCCAGATCTTGTAAAATGCGAGTCATCAAGGTCTTACATATAGGTCACGCGTGTAATTAGGCAATGCAAACCTGATGCAAACTTCATACGACATCATTCAGATCAATATTCATTCGACTTCGTGTAACTTGGCGATATAAAGTGATGACCTTCGCTTCAATCACTCTCTATTGCATACATATATATATTTACGGTATACCCGACAGCAACTCACTTCAGGGTGTCTCCGAGTAGAATGAATATTGAGGAGTATGTAATAAAGGCACATGCACTGCTGGTACTACGACTAATTCATCAAAAAAGATTGTTGCGCCAATTTATTCTTCGCGATTTACAGCATGTCGTCAGCATTACAGATTCAAGCCCAATGCAACTTGCAAGCCAATATCCGATTTCATTGATACATCAGCACGTAAATCAAATGCCAGCACGTGCACCATCATTCCGGCTGTTCATAGGCCGGCCGATATCTGATTTTATAGCCGATACCGATAAAGCATTCACTTGCACCTTAATCGAAAAGCCGATTTAATCAGCCGATATTCAAAAGATCTGTAAACTAGCTTAAGGCACATTTCCAAGACCTAAAAGGATTTATTCAAAAATTTTTACAGCTCTAGCTGTGCTCAGAGAGAGAATAAACTAAAAGGGGTATCATATGATCACCTGTAAGTTAAACAAAATATATCGATATTTTTAGGTTAGTGACCTCGAAACTCCGTTTTACCATTTTGTGACGTCACGAAATTTGTCGATATTAATTTGCCTTTTACATCTTCGATAAAGTTCATCACCTTCGGCCATACCTCATGGCTCATACCACCTGTTTTCTCGGACGTATTTACACAATTATGGCATAATTAGACAACATTTGAAAAAAAAAAAGAATTCGGAGGAAAAAAAAAATTTGTCTAAAACACTCTTTAAAACATGTTTAAAACAAAGTGTTTTGAAACACCGTTTGTTTTAAATGCAACCCAAGCTCTAATCATGCTGACAAATAATCTCAGGAAAGTACGAAATCAAACAATAATTCAGGGAAGACAATCAAAAGAGCGAGGACGTCTCGTGACTCACATGGTAACCCTAGATATCACCATATAAACGAATAACGTCACATTTTGGTTAACTGTGCAAAACACGGTTAAAGAGGGCCAAATTTATGATTTCGCTACTCGAAGTACAACCCGACTCCGATTTCGTGTAGGCCTACCACCCAATAGGTGTGTGTATACACACTCTTTTCGCTAACAGTGTATCATGGGAAGTGGTTTCATTGCCTTGATTCGAGTTTGGTTGTTTATTTCACATACAGCAGTGGTGCTTATCACCTATTAAGGTCATATGCACCACGACAACGATCTTTGTAATGTTCAGGATCTTTTGCTTTTGCCATCTTTCCGGGCGATACAATGAATTCAGTTGCATACACGGCCGGTTTTTAGAACCATACCTATGACGAAGCCGAAGTCACCATTCCTTGTAGCTACTAAAATATGCTGAAACGAATCTTTAGATTAATGGACTAATTAAACTACTTCTACTTGACAAACTGAAACTAGCGAAAAGTAAGTAAGTAGATGACAAAATATTATGAAGTAGAAGTAGAATTAGCAAAAATTAGTTCTACTTGAGTAAGTACTAGTAGTAGAGGAAAACTACTTGAGTAATTCAATAAAGTAGAAGTACTTCATTACTGACCACCTCTGCTGTTAACGCAGTGTCCTAAAAATCCCAGAGGAAGTGGGAGCCGAGCTCCAAAGGAGGCAGCGGAGACCAGAAAGTGGACGCACGAAAGAGAGATTGAATGAAAGTGTGGGATTGCGCGAACGTGAAAAGACGTCCTCAAGACTAAAAGCGAATATAATGGACTTTACCAAATGCATTGTCGTGGCGCACAAGGCTGGATCAGGCGATGAGCACCACCAGGATTGTAACCAAGTCACAAAGCTCCTTGCCACAAGTCAAACTCACTTTTCTAGTTTTGGCTCGAGTTTTAAATTTGCCACCGAGTCAAGTCCGAGTCCAAGTCATCAAGCAGAGGATCGAGTCCGAGTCATGGCATTATGACTCGAGTCCGAGTCCAAGTCATTGTGTTGACTGCTCAGTTTGCAGCTAACGTCGCGTTAAACCCACTTTTACAACTCTGTTTGATGATATCGGATGGTCCGCATTTATAATATCCCAATTTTTCTCACTTTTAGCACTTTCTGATCGAATTTTCAAGTACCAGGACCAATAGCCGAAATCCGAATGGGGTGGTTATACTTTACTGTTCTTCGAAATTACAATTAACATTCGTCTCGAGTCATATGACTTGGTTCGAGTCATGCGCAATGACTCGAGTCCAAGTCGAGTCAATACTCAGATTGACTCGAGTCGAGTCGAGTCATTTCCGTATTTTGAGAAATGACTCAAGTCAAGTCGAGTCATCAGAAAATCATGACTCGAGTCTGACTCGAGTCGAGTCATGACCAGATGTGGTCAGTAACGAAGTACTTCTACTTTTTCGAAGTACTCAAGTAGTTTTCCTCTACTTCTGCTACTTACTCAAGTAGATCTGCTTTTCGCTACTTCTACTTCTACTTGGTAATATTTTGAGAACTACTTACTTACTTTTCGCTATTTTCAGTTTGTCAAGTAGAAGTAGTTTAATCCCCCAATATGAAAGATAGCCTAAGAAATTTTGAGGCTGTTTTCAAGTGGTACCAACATTTAACTATCATAAAAGTCATGTAATACCCAGAATTTTCGTTGCGCTTCGCGCACAGTAGTTATGGTGTGACACATATATGTGTTAACGAAAGTATCGCTGAATATAATTTAGATGGCGGGTTGCGTGGTTCCTTTCACACCGCATTGTCCCCTAGACCAACTATTTCATCACAGTATGTATGGCCTCCCATAATATTTGAAACTATCGTTTCGCAATCCAGCAATAACCTATTACACCTAGCAGCCTATGACGTGTCCAAATCTGGAAAAGTGGACTTTGACTTTTTTTAACGTTAGACCTGTTTTTGCAGACCACCGTTTTGAAACTTTCTGGACAAAAGACATGAAATAAACTTTTCCCTTTTTTTATTTTTTTAAAATTACGAGTATTATAAGTTGAGTTCTAATCATAGTTTCAGTTCTTTTGTATGCAAAACATACATGTTGAAATATAAAAGCAAGTGTACCTATGACTTATATTTTCCGAAAATAAAGCTATACGCTATATCTATATGGCATTTTTACGATCTGCCATATTTTTCAATAATGTTTACTAATCGCGCAAAATTTTGCAGCCGTATCCGACTATACTTGTCAGTATTGCTCTTCGACTTAACTAGCGGCTTTATAATATGGGGGAGGGCGCCTTGCTATGATATTCTCTAAAACGGGGTGTTTGAGTAAAAAAAGAATTAGTATTAGTATTGCATTCCATATCTACACTATCATTTACATCCCATGATATGGAAGACTGCTTATTCTGTCATAAATTAACAACTCCTGGGATGCATCAATATGAATCAAGCTCTCTACACCTTCGTCATAGCTCAATTTGCAGCTTTTGACAGTCCATGCGAACGAATTACGATTGTTTTCAAAACTACTTACTTACTTGACTAGATTTAAAGTCAGTCAATTCTACTCCTACTTCAAGTAGTTTTAGATTGCTTATGAAATAAGTACTTCTACTCGTACTTGAGTAGATTTTTCCGTCACTACTTCTACTTCTACTTGAGTAGCTTTCTTGACTACTTTGACCACCTCTGGTCATGACTCGAGTCATTACAACCCTGAGCACCACTGTCTTTGTTGTGTATCATAATAATCGACACGCAAAGTACACCAGAGAAGTCAACATGGAAACAACTAACCTATTCACTGCTGAAAACACTCTTGCCCACAACAATAGCATAAGCAGCACGAGTTCAATACAAAAATGCATCACTCAAAATGAGAGAAACGATATGGGAGTCGATGCCTCATCTTGAACAACACAAGAAGGTAACTTCACAGCCCCATGTAGACGAGCTTTCATGAACCTGACTATCCAGCTCTGGCCTGAAACCGGCAAGCGAAGGATTCATTTTCGCAGCACAAGACCAATCGCGTCCTACAAAATACTATCGCAAAATAATTCTGAAGCAAAACACGGACGACAAATGCAGAATATGCCTCAACCAAAATTAAACTGGAGCACATCTCATGTCTGACTGTGGCACACTTACAGCTAAGGAATACACTTGGAGACACAACAGGCTAGGTCACTACATTCATCTTGAATTATGCAAACCCTTTAACATCACCACTTCGACAAAAAATTGGTATGACTACAGTCCAGCACCACTGACAGAAAAGTAAAATTCATGTGGGATTTACCAGTTATAACTGACCGAGAAATCAGGAGCAACCGCCGGGACATGATAATCAAACTGGTAAAGAGATCAAAATGGCTGTCCCAACTGATCACAACATACTACAAAAGAATCGGAAAAACAATCGAAATACGCAGACCTCAAATGGTATGTGAGAAAATGTGGTGACGCAAAACAAACATTGTACCGATAATCATTGGCGATATAAGATTCGTAAACATATCCAACAGATTCCGGGTAACGTTCGATTCGACATGATCCAAAAGATCACGTTATCGGGCACTGTGCATATTCTTCGGAGGGCGTTGAATGCACCACTGGACTAGAATTACACCTGTGAATCACAGCATAATTTCTGTAATTTAGTTTCTTCATTTTCAATTATCTCAACCCCTGCTATGTAACCCTTGCCAATTCTCTACCTACTGCAATTCTGTAATCTGCCTTCTCTATGTATTGCATAGGAATAACAATTTTACTGTATTACTGAAATTTACTTCAATCTCGCCATTTTCCTTTGGGGGCAGGTTGCTCCCCGGATTATGTGTGTATTTACCAGTTTTACTGTGAATAAAGAATATTAATAATACTTTGCCGCACACAATAGGGTGACTAAAAGTCGAGTCTTTTCTCATTGTATGGAGCAGTTATCAGCTCCGTCTTCTATCACTATTATATGTAATAAAATCGATTCAAAAAATTCCGACCCGGGCTTCGAGAATATGCAGTGGAGCAATGAGAAGCACGCCAATTTACTCACTCTTGCACTCCTGCGGGACACTATACTAACATTACTGCCAACAATGAACACATTTGCTCCGGTATCAATTAAAACTCATGGTATGATATATTCCCGGATTATTCGCTTTGCCGTACTTTCCACATGATGTCACGACTACCACTGTTCGACGAAATCACCATTCAGAAAATATGCATAACAGCTCCTAGGTCCGTTGTAAACTCTGTATAGTCGATACTCACCTATGCTTACTATCACGGTAAATATATAATTCTCTCCAAGTTCAGATCGAATGCAAGGAATATAGCAAAAAACATTTTCAAAATAATGCAAATATATTTACAGATGGGTCTAAATCAAAAGAGACGTGTGGTGCAGCGTTATATGTCCACGATTTCGGGAAAGTTGGTAAAATCACAATAGACAGAATAATAGCTGGGCACATGAACAGTTTCCTCAATTCACCGAACTGTTCACTCTCTCGGACAATCCTAATGTATTATAGTGGCAATCGAAAATAGCAATAGCGAAAACGGTTTAATTCGGTAAATTAAGCAATGTTATGACGTATTGTCTTCCAACGGTACCTCAGTCCCCTTAATTTGGATCGCAAGGCATAACAGCACCTGCGGTAACGAGTCCGTAGGCAAGCTGGCACTCTGGCGTCATCCGGGCATATGCACAGCACCACGATTTAGATTACAGACAAGGAATGCAAGTCCCTCATTCAAGAGCATTGCGATTCCAAATGAAAATCATAGTTTTTCTGCAATATGGGGGATTCCTTTCACCCAAATTTGTTCCCAATCACGAGCATACAAATGAGCATGCACTTTGCCAATTCAAAATTTATTTACTCGAGATATTGAAGGTTCCGTTTGAGGATATTTAGTGACAGGCTGCTGAGACCTTTGTGCGCAATCTCACAATACGAAGAACGAAATACACTAGATCGGTGCTTTTCAACCTTTTTGAGCTCCATTCGCACTTTTTTTGGAAAATAAATTTTATATGCACTAGCTAACCGAAAATTGTTATACTAAAAGACGATGAAGATACTTAACAATATTTTGTTCATATGTGCAACAAATCGGCTATTAAAGATTCCTTAAAGGGGCACTGCGCTCTACAAATGATGTGGTCTCAAATTGATGCGCAGATCGAAAGAACAATTTTGGCCGCGGCCATTTTATTCAAAAAGCCACCGTAATGGAGCTGCAATTAAAATATTTTTTCATACGCTCCAGCTATACTGCGTTTCTTATCCCGTTGCGAAATTTCAGTCGCGATATCTTCACCGTCGCACTTACTTGACGAGACATCAATATTGTAGTTTCATTTCTGTGGAAAACATATGATGTGTCACTCACTTTGCTTCCAGAATTCCTATAAATATGATACAACAGCACGGACTCTCAATAATGCCACTTGCAACATATGTATGTATTTTCGTAATCACCATACTGGTCGAGGCTCGGTTGTACGCTACATGTAGTGTGCTGTGCTATGCTAGTGTCTTATGATCTGACAATAGCCAAGATTGAACAATGAACATTCTCAAAAACCCATTCAAATTCACTATAAATCATGGAAACAGTTGCTGGCCTCTACGGGGAATTATAGGAATGAAGTCACAGCCACCGAATACTTTCTTGGCGAATGGACATTGTCGCAGTACTACCGTATGCACTACAAAGATGCTATAATTTAGCCTACATCAATAATAATAATGAGGCCCAATCGGCACCACCTTCGATATATATCATTTTTGTGAATTGTGCGTTCGTTAATATGCATACATATTATACATCTATATTAATTCCCCATTCGATCAGACGGCATCGGCACAGCAGCAGTGACGTGCGGCCCAATGAGGCAGGTGAGGCAGTGTTTCACCTGTCGTCTGGGTGAGTAAGTGAAAATCGTGAAAACCCTCGATGAGTCGATGATTTATTAATGTTTTACATCGATGTTCATAAATAACTAAATTTGAACATTTTTATCACCCAACATCATCAATCTGCATAATTATTATTCAAAAATATAGCGCCAAACGTAAGGTGAGGCACAGGTGCGACAATGCAATTCATCACAAATAGCCCGGAATTCGTAATAATTGGTATCAATCAAAGGCTATCGTCACACTGATTCCGAAAATCCAAATATCAACAGTGTCAGAGCACCAGAACCCCTCAAAATCGCCAATGAAGGTGACATTCGGCTTTATTACAGACAATGCGATCGCAGAGAAGCAATGGCCAGGTGAGGCACAAACGAATCTGATTCATGCACTATTCGCTAACAATTGGACAGTCGAAGCGCAGTGAAACCCGCTATCTATGCCGGAATCCAACAGTCTCGTAACTAGGAATTATATAGTAGCAACGGCCAACACGCAATGCGGAGCCAATACTTTCCTTTACTTGTGTAGCTGTTATATATTTTACATCCATAGCTACGTTAAATTGTGGTATGTGATAGCTCCTTGCATAAACTAACTTGTCGTTGTTTGTGTCCTTTATGCTGTGTTCGACTGCAATACCTATAACCCCTAATTGTGGTATGTGATAGCTACACTTACATAGCCTGCGCTGTCGTTGTTTGGTCAGTGGTGCCACTCCTAGTGTTTTTACACTAGATCTAGTGTATTTGGACTTGAATTCGGCAAATAGTGTTTTTTACTGAACAAATTTGTAACTGAGGATGCTATTTTCATGCGCTTCGAACAATTTATACCGGTACTTGAAGAGATAGTAATTGCTATCCGTCTAAACTTGGCCATTTAGCAAAATAGCGACCAGTCCTACATGTATTGCAAAATATGGAATCGCAACGGCTATTGGTGTGCACAGAAAATGCTATCTATGCCCGCTGCCATTGTTACGTGCGTACGTTTTTCTGTGTGTGCTGGTCTGTTGGAGGAGGGGCGTGCCTCACCAGTCATGAACCTCACCGCACGTCACTGCACAGCAGGGTACCTGTAGTGTACAACAGAGCCTCGACAGTATGGTGATTATGCATATGTTGCAAGAGGCATAGAGAGTCCGTGCTGTTGTATCATTTGGAAGCAAACTGAGTGTCGCAGCATGTGCTTACCACTTACTACATAAGGAAATTGGGCTACAATTATACAGATTTGGACAGTAACGAAGTATTTCTACTTATTAGAAGTACTCAAGTAGTTTCCCTCTACTTCTGTTACTTACTCAAGTAGATCTGATTTGCTCTACTTCTACTTCGAAATATTTTGTGATCTACTTACTTACTTTTCGCTATTTTCAGTTTGTCAAGTAGAAGTAGTTTAATCCCCCAATACGGAAGATAGCCTGAGGAATTTCGGGGCTGTTTTCACGGAATACCAACATTTAATATTCATAACAGTCAAGTAAAACCCAGAAATTTTTTCACGTGTTTCACGCACAGCAGTTCTGAAGTGACAAATATGTATTCACGAAAGTATCAGTGAATATAATTTAGGTACCGGATTGCTTGGCTCCGCTCACACCGCATTGTCGCCCATATCAAATATTCCATCACAGTAAGTAGCCTATGGCCCACCATAATGTTTGAAACTAACGTTTCGCAATCTAGCAATTACCTATCATATCGTAATCTAGCAGCCCATGACGTATCCTGCTAATCTGGAAAATCCTGCTTTTTTAACGTTATACCTGTTTTAGCAGATCACCTTTAAAGCTTTATGTGCAAAGGACATGAAATATATTTTCAGCTTTTTGGAAGTGGTATTTGTATTTCACTTTCAATTCCTAGTGTCATACTTTTTTCAGTTCTTTTCTCTGTAGAACATACATGTTGATTGTTGAAGCATAAAAGCAAGTGTAGTTATGCCTTTGTTTTCCGAAAATAGAGCTACACCAAATATAAATTTTACGATCTACAATATTTTACTAATACTTATACTAATCGCGCAAAGTGTTGAAACCGTATCCGATACAACTTATCCATATTGCTTTTCGCCTTAAACTTGAGGCCTTATAATATGGGGTCGGGTGCCATGCCATGATATTATTTAAAACGTGTTCTTCTAGTAAACAAAAGGTTAGTATCGCATTTTAATATCAATACTATACTTTGCATCCCATGATGCACAAGAATGCTTATTCTGTCAAAAATTGATACCTCCTGGGATGCATCAATACGAAGCAAACTCTCTGCACCTTCCGCATAGCTCATTTTGCAGCTTTTGACAGTCCATGCCAACGAATTAGGACTGTTTTCAAAACTACTTACTTACTTGAGTAGATTTGAAGTCAGTCAATTCTACTTCTACTTCAAGTAGTTTTAGGTGGCTTATGGAAGAAGTACTTCTACTGGTACTTGAGTAGATATTTTCGTCGCTACTTCTACTTCTACTTGGGTAGCTTTCTTGACTACTTTGACCACCTCTGCTTCTAGTAAACAAAGGGTTAGTATCGCATTCCATATGAATACTATAATTTGTATCCCCTGATGCGAAAGAATGCTTCTTCTGTCGAAATTGATATCTCCCGGGATGCATCAATACGAATCAAGCTCTCTGCACTTTCCACATAGCTCAATTTGCAGCTTTTGACAGTCCATGGAACGAATTAAGACTGTTTTCAAAACTACTTACTTACTGGAGTAGATTTCAAGTCAGTCAATTCTACTTCTACTTCAAGTAGTTTTAGGTGACTTATGAAATAAGTACTTCTACTAATACTTGAGGATATTTTTTCGTCGCCACTTCTACTTTTACTTGAGTAGCTTTCGTGACTGCTTTGACCACCTCTGCAATTATACTGTATGTTTGCCACTACACCATGGTGTGTGTGGCTGCAGCTTCCAAACCAGGCTTTTGGTTGCATGATATTTATAGGGCGTAAGTTAAAAAAGCTACCATTGCGTCGCCACTACAAAAGTTACACTTCCCTTGAATTTCATATTAGGATTATTTGAATTATTCCACGTCAAAAAAATTAACAATTTTACACAATTTTCATTCGCACTCAATCCGGATATACATTTGTACCACCTTCGTCATTCGCACTGCACTAGATGTAGTTAGTCCGTAACGAAATTAATATAAAGAATGCATCCTTGTATAGTGATAAAATCTATCAGGCGTACGGCGGGCTCTATCTTTATTCGTTATGCTTATTGTATCTTAAAAACCGAATTCGTCCCATTGGGTTGTTGACTACTGTATAACTTATGGAGTTTGTTTGTTTTTGAGGTGTTCATGGTGTTTGCCGACTGCTATGGTCATTTACACCAGGCCGATATCTTTCTTATTTTCCATAACTGCCGACTTATGGCACGGCCCACCGCTAGGATTTTTGTAAGACACCGCTGATGAGGCGAGGAGGAGCCTAGGTGAACCTCAAACACTTAGGTATCGGACTTCGGAAGTCGACCTCGGTCGGACTCGAACCCGCACTTATTGGTGTTGCAGCCGCGGATTATACCACTGCGCTATCTCGCCACTAACTTATGGGGAAATGTCTGACGCAGCGGTGTTTCGCTCTGATCAATTTCAACGCAGCAATAGTCTCAATAATATATCTATCTGGTTCAGCCGCGACCAGGGTTCGCCAACTCAAAATGGGTAGCGGGCCACTTTTCAAATCTTGTAGAGGCCACGGGCCTCTTGAATTCGATGTCGGGAAAAAATAGGCCACTGTTTTAAGACTTGACATCTGTACAACGCTGCGCCCTCTCATTTGGTCGGCGGGGCGGGCATAGTTGCTACAAAGAAGTATTTTTCAATGAAGAAATACAAATACTACAAAAATATCATGATCATTACTTCCATTCTATAATAAATCATGAGCTGCGCACGATACATTATAACACTTTTCAGTGATCAACGAATCGATATTGGTGTTAGCTAGACACGGTATTTGCTGGAAAACTATCTACTCTTGATCTCATGGGGAAAGTCATGGATTGTTTGATTAGCGTCTCACTTTCTGCCCACTTCACGCCATTTCGTGTCATGAGATTTGTTTCTTTCAATTTGGGTTGTACACTAGTAATAAAGAATAAAACATACCTTACTGAAATGAGTTCAGCCGTACTCGCAATTTTGATAGAGGCCGGTGGGATGCTCAAGTATATAGAGCAGTGATCGGGAAACTTTTTTGTCCGAAGAGCCATATTGGCCCTATTTTTCCATCTCAACTCCCCAAGAGCCATACATGCCAATCAACTGTCACGTCACAATTGAAAAATCGTCACGTCATGGTAGCGGTAATTCGAGCTCACTACATGGGATTCCTCGTGTGCGCCATATTTTCTCTGTAAAAACTGGTATGTATTGTTCGAAAATAAAGCTTCAAACGATAGGTGCCTTATAAGGCACAGACGGGCCAAGCCTCACCATTGATAACGCAATTCATCGCAAGTAGCTTAGAATTTATTATAACTGATATTAATCGAATGTAAATGTCACACTGATTCCGAAAATTTAAATACGTATCGACTTCTAAATTGTCAAGGTATTCGGCGGTAACATAACGTTGCGCTGCACGCATACATTTTATCGCCGGTTCTACGGAGCTACTTACCAATCAAAAACGTGGATAGCTATGGCGTTGTTTGTAATTCGAGTTCAGTTCGCGCCTTGAATCAGAAAGACAAGGTGTATTTGAAAACTGCGTTTTGAAATGGGCGTCACCATGTCCGCTATGGTCTTTCATTAATCATCGTGTCGCACAATTCAAGATTTCGAGTCGAGTAGATAGAAATCGCCAGTAGTATTGACCGCCGGAGTTACAGTAACTTGAATTTTATGATTTTGAAAAGAGGGGGACCGAGCCCCTAAACCTGAAGACGGCATTGTCTTCTCCTCTCAAAGATATGTTTGTACTGTCACGAGAATAATAATTCCGGCCGCGATGAAAATTCACCAAGTCCCTGCAATATTGATTAATTCAGTACAAAAATTAATATTTGGCAACGAGCCATATCTTATACCCAAAAGAGCCATATATGGCTCGCGAGCCATAGGTTCCCGAACACTGATATAGAGGATTAAAACCTGGTGGTGTCGAACTATTAGACACTGATATTTCGGCGCCTTCCATTTATTCTGCTCCTGACCGCAACTATGACGTTTCGTGGTACCTGGGACGCCGTAAACCAGGGGTGTCAAACATAAGGCCCGCGGGCCGCATCCGGCCCGCCAGACGATTTCATCCGGCCCGCGAAGCAATTTTGAGTAGATTGAAAAATTCTTGTATTATCCAGCTCCAGCACATTCGTACCTAATGTTGAGATATTTTGCGGGAAATACTATTCCCTCCAGACAGCATATGTCGAACATGTTCAGTATTCATAGGCCACATTATAACCGCCCAACTACGGCGTTGTGGTTTCACTTTATTTAGTTCGAGAAGACCAAAAGCGCACAGTCAGTTCAGAGTTTTATGGAAAAATGGATCAAAAAGTAGCTATTCACAGAAGTGAAAACACGACTGCGGAACCGTTATATGCAGTTTACATGGAAAATGTATAAGGTGCATAAAATATAATTCATATATGTGCTTTGTCACTTCCCACACAATAGGTCCCCGGACCAAGACAAATCCGATTTGCAATTGAATAATAATAACCCAAATTCCAACGTCCACGTTTGCTTTTAGATATCTTGATTTTTTTTCCTCACAGCTCATACGCTGTGATAACGCCGGATTACCACTGCAACAAGGAGAGCATAGAAACATACCAGCTTCTATCGTCGTTAACGCCATTCTTTCATCGTTTCATAACTGCATTCAACAGATTCACAGATAAAGACCATGGGCGACATGGTATCATTTGCCTGGATGCTAGGTCACACCGGAATAGACGGCAACGAGAAGGCTGACCAACTAGCTCGGGTTGCATCAACTCAATCGCTGTAACCCGGTATCGATATCCCGACCGTAACATTATCAGAGGCAAACGCGGTCACCCGTCAGCTCTGCAGAGATCAATGGCAGGCCAAGTTCACTGCAGAGGAGGGGGGGCACCATTACCGGATGTTGCGACCATCTATATCAACAGTGGCGCCAGATTCCTGCCCAAATCGCCTATTTGAAAGAACCCTGTTTCGCTTCCAAACCGGTCCCTGTCGCCTGGCGGCACACCTGTTTAAAATAGGTTGCGCCGACTCCCCCCTTTCTAATGTGTTACGTCCCCGACATGGTTGACCACACACTGTTGCATTGCGAAAAATATGACTTCCACCGAGCATTTCTTGCCGAAGCATGTATCACGCTCAATGTACCGCTTACTTTAACCAATTTACGTACTATGCCGCAATTATTTACCCCGGTCGCGGAGTTTATTATTTCATCTAACTTGTATATATATTATGAAAGTTATTATAAACCTATGTCCCAGAGCACGAAAATTCGATCCTTGATGACAAATTTTGTCCGTGGTGTACAAGGCCGGAAACGCCGACGCGCGCCACTTAAAACTCCTCATTAAAAATAATAATAATAACTGCATTCAACCGCACAATCACCTTATTTTTGTCAATCCAATTGTTGTGCTGAGACTTGCTAGAATACAACCCCTATGATCCGTGTATTATCCATATATGCTCGATTGTAAAATATTCAAGTAGAAAGCAAGATCACGAGGTAAAATCTAGGAATCACTTGACTGGTCCGACCCGCGGGTGATTTGAAGGCTTGAATCCGGCCCGCGACGCAATTTGAGTTTGACACCCCTGCCGTAAACCGTACAATTGCCAAGGAGATCGGCGGCGGCAAAACATTGGCTCCGCAGAGCCACCGCACGTTGAGCGAAGCCTTCCACATTGTTATCTCAGGCGCCGAAATTCCCCTGGTTTATGGCGCCCCATGCACATAAGTTTTATGGATTGTGTCGAAGTACGTTCGGCCTTTCCGAGCTTCGACTTCAGTATTGGAAATATTTCGTGGCCGATGAATATTCAGCTAACTAATTATCTGATAATTGTATGTACTATTTTCAGGATCGAATCAAGGTTGATTTAGAAAATGTGGGGTACGTTCTCACACTTATCGGGTTCGCGCTTTTTGTTCATATCCCGATTCCACCTCAGATATTGGCGATACGGTGAAGTTGTATCGGTGATTTTTTTATTGCTTTCTGCGATTAGTAGTAGATCAACTGAAATTGTTGCATAGACCTACGATGTTTGCTCATTTGCTCACTAATAGCTCGCTAATAAAACGGTAATACCGCACCCGGTTCTTAACTGCAACATGCATGTCCTCAAGTCATAATAACGTACATGGTACTAGAGGGAGATGCTGACAATTTCATTCTCTAGCTCTGGAAGACAACGATATTTAGTTTTAATTTTGCTTCAAACCATGTCTAATGCACAAATGGTTCTCACTCCTAAAAGTATCATAGAACAACGTTCCCATGTTTCGATCCGCATTGTGCAGCAAGACAGGTATAATACCGAGTTCGAAACATTTTATCCCGATCTAGTGTTTTTGGAACTGTGGTAAAGTACCCGCATTTTAGATGAATTTTAACAACCGATGTTCCCTTTAAGCGGCGCAGTGCTGACACGGTCTCTGCGCACAGAAAATCTAAGGTCTAAGCTGTGCACAAAAAATCCGAACTGATGACCTTTTTTTAGTTCTTACGCACTGTTGTCTAAGATAATGCACAGTGAGTTGGTGAGTGCGCGCAGGCTCGTGAATACTATAGGGAACGTATGGTAGCCCTACTTTAACAAACTAGACCACTGCCATAAACTATAGCCTGCATATCATTGCACATAGGCTAACTTCCAAATAAACTAGGCTAGCCTTCATTTTAATCATATGAAACTGGTTCTTGTAGAACAGGGGTGGGCAACATACGGCCCGCGGGCTGGATCCGGCCCGAGAAGGGGTTTTGTCCGGCCCGCGGACAGTTTTTCGTCTTACATGATAATGTGGCCCGCCGGCCCCAGTCTTCCAAGATTCCCCAATACTTGCTCACATACATTTTAGTGATTGTATGTTTTTATGCACATGTATCCACAGTGAGCGAGGGTGGAGCTTACGCGTAAGTTCGTCGAAGCGAGAAGACTTGCATTATCGGCATTTACGATGTACTGAACCCTAATGTCATTTGTGTTAATAATGGTGTTTGTCGACGACAATGGTCATTTACACCAGGCCGATATTTCTTATTTTTGATTCCGTAACCGTCGACTTGTAGCACGGCGCATACTTATAGGCTTTTGTAAGACACCGATTATGCCAGGTGTCGTCAACTGAAAACGGGTCGCGGGCCAATTTCAAATTTCGAGGCCGCGGCCCGCATGAATTCAATATCGAGATAGACAGGCCACACAGTTTAACAACCACGCGTCTCGTCACCTACTTAATCCTAATGCATTGATATCTTGGTAAATTTGGGGTACCGGGCTTATTGAACGCCTGGAAATCTTGATGAAGGATTACACCGTGTGTTGATTGATCAGAAAGAAGCAGACATGGTGGTACCTGTATGACAGGGGTGGTATCTGTATGACAGGGGTGGCCAACCTGCGGCAGTAGAAGCAAATTTGTGCGGCCGTGGACACGTAATTCAATTAGTAGGTGTTGGCGGCCGTCGACGTGGAATTTGAATTTACGAATTGACTCCCGATTTCTTGAAAGATTTTAATTATTCTTGAAAGTTTCTTCGCGCAGGGCGCGATTCAATGCGACTTTATTTTTCGATTTTAATATAGTTGCGCACTTCGCAATCAGAGCCCAACAGTACAGTTGCGAATAGATGCGCCACATATAGAAATACCAACTCGGAATCGTGTTCTCCTCACTATACCGACAATCCTGACGGGAGGTCAAGACATGCAAAGAGCAGCATGCAACAAAGTGACTAATAATAATTGGCCTGCCCTGACCGACCCTCCACCAACTCTACCGGTGAATCTGGTCACATGGGATGAGAAATAATATGTAGAACTACTAATTTTCATGACGAAATTCATGAATGAATCTGAAAAAAATTTCGCGCTAGGCGCGACTATGAACAGCCTACATTAGATTAGTACGGAGTTCGCCGGAAATGGACATACACACTTTAACATGAGTATTTCGCGTCCTGCTAGTTCATTACGACTATTCCCTGGAATGCGGCCGTAGGCTACATGAGTAGTCGAAATGCGGCCGTGACTGGCAAAAAGATTGGCCACCCCTGCTGTATGAGAGTGCTGTTCTCAAATTCACATTGTCTTCGTCATTATTGGCGAGAAATGGCTTTGAAGTTGCATTGCTGTCGGTAAAATACATTCATTAAATACGATTTCTTCCTTGTATACGTGGATAAATGGGCGAATAATGTATCGATTCAGCAATCCGGCCCGCTACGTAATTAATTTTCCTATATCCGGCCCGCCGACTTGGAGAAGTTGCCCGCCCCTGTGGTAGAACTAATAAGAAATCCTGTGTGCTATGCAGTAACTGTAATTATACCGTGGAAGCACAGAAACATAAATTCCACACAAAAAATGTAGGCTATAGATAAGACGAATAACGTTACACGTCAAGCGTATATTATGGGAATGTGTCTGCATCTTGAAGGATTGTGGATTTTGGGTAGCTGCGTTTGTTGCTGATGGAATCAGTGCAAATCGCAAGATAATACAGGAGCTGAATAACTTGAACTTAAAGTATCCTTACAAATTCAAAAATATACTGAAGCCCCGGCATGAAATATTTTTGGTTCTCGACCCTCCCCATTTGGTAAAAACCGTACACAACAACCTCTACGCCAGCAGCACTGGTGGTACGAAACTTCTCAACAAGGATGGTAAATTTATTCGATGGCGGCATTTTACAGCTGTTCCCAAACTGTTTGAAACGACGGAATCAAGATGCTGCAAATTGACGGATAGCCATTTTCGTATGCAAAGCTTTGGAAAGATGGGGGTGATTTTTGCTGCTCAGCTTCTGTCTAATAGTGTTGCGCGTATTATGCAAGCGATGGGAGGTGAGGATATAGAAGCTTCAGCATGGTATGCCGGTATTTTCAACAAGTCGTTCGACATTATGAATACATCAATCAAGTTCAGCAACAACGACGACTTGAAGCCATATTGCAGTCCAGACGATTCAGACTCGGACTGGTTGGAAAATGATTTCTTGCCTCAAATGCGAAGATGGAGAGATTCTTGTGCTGGAGGAACAGCAACTGAGAAAACCCAAAAATTCTTGAGTCTCGATAACAATTAATGCAGGACAGGTACGGTCAAAAGGCCAAAATGCTTATTCTGCACTACAGATATTAATTAATTTGGTGGCACGTTGATATCATATAAAATTACGGAAAAGGGATGTTCACCATCCTATACCAAGAGCAAGCAAAGATGGACAAACATCTAAACCAGGCAGATTTCATAAAGAGTAGATACGGCATCATTCGGGCCGTAATTGGCCACTTTTGAGCCAATGAAAGCGAGTGTACTGCTGCAATTTTTAAGGACATCGTCCAAATACTTTTCCCAAGTTGAAGATGACAGAAAATGATATCTAGCACTGTTAGTGTAAAAGAAATCACGCCTAAACTGTTTTTGTTGTCCCCATAGTTATTTTTGCATCGATCTTTTTCTGTGCAGTTGCATATTAATGTTACTTTTTTAAATACATACATCATTATTTGGTTTTTATACACATTGATTACAGGGTGAAGCTTAGTGACTACCACAAAATGACCATTGACCAATAAATATGGGGGTGCTAATTTCAAAAACAGATATACCTGACAAAAACTAAGATGTGATGTTTTTGTTTGTTGAGTAGTATGAAAACACAACCACCCGAGGAAGTAGCCAAACCTACTCGAGTACTCAAAATAACTAGAATTACGTCTTTAAAAACAACCTCTATGCTTGATATTTATTTATATATGATGTTATTGATGTATCGATATGATGGAAAAGCGACACCTCAAGTTGGAATGAAGGTTGTGTCACTTACAACAGTGGTTGGACGTCCGCGACTGTGTGAACATAAGCCTCGTTGGTCGTCACAAGGCTACAGCACGGAGATTGTGTATAATCGCGAGTCGTCAATATGTGAATTGGATTTGCGATAGGTGCATGACGCGCGATATTTGACTTGTGAACTGGGTGTACAAGAATCCGCGTTTATATGGACCGCTAGCATAATCAGAAAAAATCCCAGACGCGAGAAAGAAATGCGCTTTAAAAACTATTCAACACGTTAACGCTAATTGCCACTGATAAGTACCTAATGATATATATATCATTGCTAGTTCGTCCAAGAAGTATTGCTAAGAAGGCTTTTGTTTGCAGCACAACTGTGTATGCGATGAAGCGTGACCAGGAACACGCTGAAACGCAGAACTCACGGTGGTTTCCAATCATTGTATTTATATCATTGCCTAATACAAACAAACACTCCGGGTCGAAAAGCTTCACTTTTAATGCATTTACGTAGTGATTCTTTTTATATATTTATTACAACATGTATTAATATCCTTTAAGCCCAAAAGTCTCATTGTAACGAATCACTCTACTCTTTTCCAGGGCGAAACGCGACGGTGACCTGCTTCGAATGCCGATACGTTTGCGAACGAGGGGGTGGAAGTGACGTATCTATGAACCAGACAAAAGTTTATTTGAAATACTGTAGATTTTTTATATACTTGATTCATTAGTATCGAAATGAAAATTTTCTTTTAAGATGCGATTTATTCCCCTAGTTAAAACAACATACGAGGTTGTCAGGTATGGTTGGCTCGATAATTTGAGGCTAACTTCGTATGTAAAACAGCGACTATAAGTCTGAAAGGCGTCTAATAGGCAGAGTCGTTAATTTATAAGATTCCTCGAGCTGAGTATTTCCAGAAATTCTTTCTCGCCATCGAATCTGCAGTGATAGTCACGTCACCTTGATTCTGTAATTGACCGCAGGCTGAAATTCCATCGAATACTGCAAAACAACGCATAGAACTTGACATGTGATCAGCCGATTTCGTTAATAAGCATGGAAATTTTCACCGACACTACATTGTTCAACCACAATCTTAGAATGTCCATTATCTCTGAAATGATGTCATCAGTCAGTAAACCAAAAATCAGCCCCACTCGAAGATTGATGTTGAAATGATCGAAACTAGAATGTCGCTCGCGTTGAATCATTTTGAAATTCCCTGCTTCAGGCTGTTTTCATTGATAAAATCATTGAATGTGATCCGTTTCAAACGGCATGCATGACGAGACAGTCACTAAAGATTATCGTCTGCCAATGCGATTGATCGTTGACAGTAAATCTGTCATTGACTCGAATTTCTAGGAAGATTTGATAAGATATGTTAAGACAGACAACGCATCGAGCCAACACTATGTTACATAACGATTGTCGACGAGAGAATGGACGCAGTTTAAGAAATATGAGTCAGGTTCTTGTTTAGAAGCTTAATTATAGGCGAGTAGTAGGTAAACTATGGGAAGAAATGATAGATTCTAATTTAATTTCTGTATAATGCTAAACGAGCCAAGCTTGCTGTAAAGACATTCGCAAAACGTACATCATCGTACCAGGGTGCAATCTTTTTGAGAGGCGGACCTATAATAAACCCGCAGGCTAATAGCATTTGTACAAGGTTATAGCAGCTTTATAGCATTTGCAAGCTTCACCATTAGCAATCTCAGATATTTAAGGCACAGTGCTCCTTCGATTGGAGTTGATATTAAATTGAGTTGCGCCGTTTATAACAATACGAATCTTGGCGAATATAGCAAATGCCCAGCATGTGTAATCAATAATAAATATTATTCCGTAATGGGTGTATGCTAGCAATTGATATTTTTATGAAACCGCGGTTGCATCGTGCATCTATCAATTGAGAGGCTTGATGATAACCACTATATGTTAGAACAAGGCAATGAGATAAAAGAAGTTGTATAATAATTCGACTAAGTAGAGTGTAATGACGGTAATCTAATTGCAATGTACTTTGTGAAATATATCTATACTCTCATTATAATTCCAATCTAATTTCTGTTTGCCTGGCAATGCTACAGGAGCAATTATAATTCTATCCTTCAAAATGATTTTATCAAATTATCCAATGCACATACACATATATTATAGCGGGTGCCTCTTATAAAGAGTAATGAACTCAATACCCCAGTCAACAAAATGGGATGCGATCGCCCGGCGTATTTTGCGCATTCGATGTCAAAATGATGCTTCAAAAGATACACTTTTCGCACTTAAGCTGCAGACTCATTAACCCTTTAGTTGCCGTTCATTAACCCTCTCGCTACTGCAGCTTACAACCGCTATTAGCCCTATCGCTACCTGAATCATTGTTGCTTTCTGGCAGATATATTAACCCTATGTTGCAAGATATCACAATTTGACAATATATTTTCATTATCGTGTTAGTTATAATAAAATCCACCACGAGCATACATTCAAAATTCCGGTCTAATACAGACAGACAGTCATATAAAATGCATAAAACGACACATTGATTTCAGTCGAGATACAGAGTGAGAGAGATGTTCTTTCCGGGATAAGTTTTGATACAACTATTCTTGTTCTTGAATTGAAATGCAGACAAAATCTGGTTTATCAAACAAGTCCGTGCCTTGGCGGGAAGAATAGCGTCAAGGCAACGAGGAGCTACCATCAGCAGCCTAACTTCATTCAGAGCCCAATTGTGTATGATAAAACCCACGTTTAGGCTTGGCTTGGTCTCTGATATCTGGGTAATTCCACTGGTCTCATATTCATCGATGTTCAGAAAGCGAGATATCATTTGTAGTGATAATCGGCTGATCAAGGACATTGTCGCTGCAGGCTGAACCAATGCTTAGCGAACGATATTTTATTAACTGTTGCCTTCGTCAACGCTGCATTTCTTTCAATTCACCATCACACGTATACGGATATTTGGGCATATCGCAGTCACTTCATGGCTTCAGTCTCCATCGTAAAATGAAGGCTAAATGTAGCAATAAAATAACTCGTAGATTAACTGAAATGAGTATCACAATCAGAAATTAGTACAAGATATGGTATTCGGCGGAACAGTTGAAATAGCAACCGTTGTAACGATTGTAAATTCAGTCACAGATAATGCAGACACATAAAATAGATGGTTGAGCATATCCCACGTTTCGGTAATATACCTAGCCTACATTAATGAATGCACTAACAAATGATATCAAAGCCATAACCACAACACGTCAAGATTCGGTGCGCGGTAACGACACTCTTCCGCGGTTTAGCATTAAAATATATATCAAGTCGGTAGTAGGCATAATGGTCAGAGCACTTGACAAGTATCACGCTGTTCACTGCTGCCAACCTGACACTTCAGGCCACGGAAAAGTCAAAGTCAGCATTTATATCAAGTCCTATTTTACAAGCCTAACGCAAACAAGCAATTAATATGACTGATATGCTATTCGAAACACCATTTGACTGCCAATACACATCTAAGCAAGCATGCAAAAATTCTCAAAAATAACCCGAACTATCTCTTGCTCCACTTATCTCAACAAAGAAGTTCATTCATATTCCACTCCATCGCTACAGTCTCGGAAATACAATTGGCCGGTACGGACGATAATTCAAACTTCAAGTGTGCAGCGGTAAACAACATCCGATGACTTATGACATCACAATCACTCCATGCTCAAGTGCTCACGAACCTGGAAAGGTTGCCAGTAAACTCGGCCCAAGGTAAATTCGGCCCGTCGAATTCGGCCCTCGGTCACTTCGGCCGTCGGTGAATTCGGCCCTCGGTAAATTCGGCCAGGGCCAAAGTAACAACAACAGTTACAATACCATTATCTAACCTGAACCCTAACCCTAATCCTAACCTAACCCTAATCCTAACCCTAATCCTAACCTAACCTAACCCTAACCCTAATCCTAACCTAACGTAACCTAACCCTAATCCTAACCTAATCCTAACCCTAATCCTAACCCTAACGCTAATCCTAACCCTAAACCTAACCCCTTACCTCCAAATCACTTGATAATATTATAATTATGTAATATAATACACATTATTAGTTCGTAATACAATTTCACACAATGTTCTCCGAGGGCCGAATATACCGATTGAATTCGGCTGTCAGTAAATTCGGCCCCGTAAACATCGGCATATATATATACATATATATATTTATACGCATACCCTGTTCTCCAAATCACTTGATAATAATATAAATATGAAATTAATTCACATTAATAGCAGAGGTGGTCAGTAACGAAGTACTTCTACTTTTTCGAAGTACTCAAGTAGTTTTCCTCTACTTCTGGTACTTACTCAAGTAGATCTGATTTTCGCTACTTCTACTTCTACTTCTTATTATTTTGTGATCTACTTACTTACTTTTCGCTATTTTCAGTTTGTCAAGTAGAAGTAGTTCAATCTTCCAATCAGGAAGATAGCCTTAGGAATTTCGGAGCTGTTTTCACGGAGTATTAACATTGAATTTTCATAAAAGTTTAGTAAAACACAGGATTTTCGTCGCGCTTCGCGCGCAGTGGATACGGAGTGACCATGCAGTATGATTTCACGAAAGTATCGGTGAATATAATTTAGGTTGAGGGTTGGCGTGGTTCCGTTCACACCACATTGTCGCCCTTCACCCACATGAAATATGTATGGCTCATCATAACCTTTGAAGCTGATGTTTCGCAATCTAGCATTTTCTTGTCATATCATAATCTAGCATATATATCCATGGCGTGTCCTAATCTGGAAGAGTGGACTTTGACTTTTTTTATTTATTTTAGAGCTGTTTTAGCATACCACCTTTGAAACTTTCTTGACTAAAAACATGAAATACATATTCTGCCTTTGGAAGTAGTATTTATATTTCACTTTCAATTCCCAGCATCATATACTTTGAGTTATAATTAATGTCAGTTCTTTTGTCCGAATAACATACATGTTGAAGTATAAAATCAAGTGCAGTAATGCCTTTAATTTCTGGAAATAAAGCTATTCAATATGGAATTTTTACGGTCCACCATATTTTTTATTAACGTTTACTAATCGCGCAAAGTGTTTACACCGTATCCTATACAACTTCTCCATATTGCTCTTCGACTAAACTACGGGCCTTATAATATTGGGGATGGCGCCATACCATGCTATTTTCCAAAACGTGTTGTTCGCGAAAACAGAGGATTAGTATCGCATTTCCTTATCAATACTATCATTTTCATCCCATGATGTGGACGAATGCTTATGCTATCGAAAATTGGATACCTGCTGGTATGCATCAATATGAATCAAGCTCGTCACCTATCACATATAGCTCAATATGCACCTTTTTATAATCCATCCAATCAGGATCGTTTTCGCAACTACTTACTTACTTGAGTACTTTTAAAGTCAATCAATTCTACTTCTACTTCAAGTAGTTTTAGGTTGCTCATGAAAGAAGTACTTCTACTTGTACTTGAGTAGATTTTTTCGTCGCTACTTCTACTTCTACTTGAGTAGCTTTCTTGACTACTTTGACCACCTCTGATTAATAGTTGGTAATACATTTTTATAAAAAATTCTCCGAGGGCAGAATTGACCGAGTAACCAGTGAATTGACCGGTGAATTCGGCCGTCGGTAAATTCGGTCCCCGTGAATATCCGCGCTATCTCCCGTGATTACGCGATCTACGCATACCCTGACATCCAAATCACTTAATAGTAGTATAATTATGTAATTAATTCATGTTAACGGTTGGTAATACATTTTAATACAATATTCTCGGTGGGCCGAATTTACTGATGTAATGGCCGAATTTGCCTGGGCCGAATTTACTTTGGGGCGAGTTTACTGGCAACCCCTGGGAAAGGCAGGCAGAAGAAATGTCACGGTGAAGCCGCGTGATAATCAAGCACAAGTTGATTGGTTAATTACGCTGACACCAATCTCGCTGGCCGACCGATGGAAAGGAGAACAATCGATCTTCTGAACTCGAGAGCGATCAGTTTTTGCACATCAAAAGTGCCGCCTCACTGTAGTGTCAAAACGGTTGCGTTCACTTCTCAGCTGCACTTTCTTCGCCTATTTCGGCATTGCATGTACACGCTTTTGTTGACTGGGACAGGGACTAAATCCGATTCAAAAGTGTACGCAATGCGTGATGTATACACCGCATTCGTTTTATGTTGATATTCAGCCACCAAATGCCGATTTGATAGAATTTTCAAAACGATATGTTGCCGAAATTTTTCCACGTATGTTCAGCTTAGCTTCGCCTGTTTACTAAACATATCGATTCGAAACGAAATCGAAGCTACGCACTCCAATAAGGCGACTTTAAGGAACTTATTATTGTTGATAGCACTTTCAGATTAGAATTAGATTACAATTTACCAGAAAGATGTCGGAAATCCACCGCATATTGTTGACGTCATTAATCCTGACCGCAGGTAATGATGTATTTTGACTTCACTTTGCTACGAAAATTTTTTGAAGTTGACAAACTCGAGAATTGAGAATGTGTCATTTGCCTAACACTGTTGTGCCGTGGGTTTTTCCTCAATGAGGGACCACACGCTTAATGTATTGCTTGGATATAAAAATTTGACTCTATTACTGAAATTTTCAAAATTTCCTTCTGTCTAGCCCAGTGGTACCTTTTCCGACTCATCGCCCCCTTTTCAAGCTCCACACCGATCATCGCCCACCAAATATTGGGAACCGAAAAATTGGCATACCTACTGTAATCACCGGCAAGTTGACTAAAAGAACTAAAAAAGGTCAACTTTTCGGCTCGACCTCGAAATTACACTTTTACAGCTAAATTTTCGTTAGTTGACTATAAAAACAAAACAATAAGGGTCATTTCTCCGACTTGACTCCAATATAACGGTTTCAACGTGCCATCGCCCCTTCGTTATTTTCACCCCCCTAGACCGCCATATCGCCCACGCTGGGAACCACTGGTCTAGCCAATACTATATTCAACAGATCAAATTCTGTTTAAAAGGCGCGACTTTGGCTCAGAAAAGGAACTGCTTCCACAAAATGACCGCAAAATCCGGGAAATTCCACAGCCCTCACTATCCGATGCGCTATCCTGCCAACTACCGCTGCGAATATCGAATCCGAAGCCCGCCGGAATATTTCATCGAGATCAATTTCACTAGTTTCAGACTCGAGGCCTCGTTCGGAGGCCAGAAGTCCGATTTTATCCGGGTTTGTCTCGGTTGTTTTATCCAGAGTTGTCCGGATATTGATGGAACTCTAATTTAGATCTTGGAAGGAGGTTCTCAGAATAGGAAACAGGATTTGACCTTCGACGGCAAGCAGAAGACACCATTCACTTTCCGCTCCTCAACGAACCGAGTCTCGATCATATTCGAGAGCAACGAACTTTTCGAATACTCGGGATTCGCGGCCAATTATAAACGTGAGCAGAGGCAATCGATTCAAAATTTTAAAAATTCAAAAATATTTTTAAATATCCACATTTAAATATTGTCAGAGTGGAAGAAATGCGCGCCTCCCAAGGTAGCGAACGGCTGGGGCCATTGTGACGTCGACAGTCAGAACCTCGCCACGCAGTGCAACGCCACGTGCGACGCTGATGAAATCACTCAACACGTGCTGTGTCGCGTGAGTAGACGTGTGCGCAATCGGTTCTCCTTGTGACGTCACACTGTGTCTGCGTTCAGGACGGGGCGTTCCCGGAAGTGGGATGCGCGAGCACGTGCGGCTTGGAAGCGCTACAGCGTTACGGACCAAGTGATTGCGTCCTCAATAACGTAACACGTGAGACAGAATCTACTTGTTAAAGCTACTTGTCAAAATCAATTTCAAGATTCGACCTTTCAAATTTAAGTGTCAAATCTTCATATTTTACTTGAACTACTTACTCGCTGGTTTTGAACTACTCCTATTAAAATATTCCACTCCTTAACTTGAGAAACTCTCACTTGTCTCGGAATTTCTATTTGCACTTGATTAGAGATTGACAACGCTACTCCTAGTTGACTGGCAACACAACGCAATATTTGTTAAACGGTACATGTGGTGAAATAGAAATTTGTGGTTTTTAGTTTTTTTGCCGAAACTTGGCCTAGGATTAATACTCGTACACGAATCCTACTCGACAATGAAAAATGATGTCTATCATTTTACGCTACTGTTGATCCTACTTTTACTAGGCCAGATTACTCACGTATTTGTGATTTTAGTCTGTGACAGTTTTGATTTTTAGGCAAGATTATGACTAAAATAGTTGCTTGGAGATCGCTTGTACTTGAGTAAAAGTCTTCTACTTCCACTTGTCAGCTTTTAGTTTTAAAGCAAAGATAGATCTACCTTCTACTCCCTGCTTGAGCACAAATTTACATCGATGCTTCCAGGCGAGATCGTTTCGTGCGCGTATTCGTGTCCGGCAAATTACGTCGACACCGGATCCGGAAGACTTCGGTGCGAGAACGGATCTCTGGTGAAAAAACCGGAATGTTTGCCGGATTTGGAATTGATGATGGGGGATTGCGACTCGAACTCGGTGGGGAATTGTATTTATTAAATAATAAATAATTACTTCGAATTAATTAATTCAATCATAATTGTATTACAACTCTCTGAAGTATATTTCTACATTTTTCGTAACAGACGGACTGCGAAATCGACAAAAACAGCGAATTGCGCGCAGTTTTGGAAAGTTCCAGAAATTTTGAGTTACAGGTAATGTAAATTATTAGTCTAGTACAAGGGTGTCGATCATAATGTACATTTCTGATGGATGTGGTGAATTTTAGTACGACATACTTCAATTAAACAGTCCCTCAAGACAGAAAATGTTAAGTATGTTCACGTTCATAGGCTACTTTATAGCCATGCAGCAATGGTGTCACGGTTTCACTGTAATGGCCATCAGCAACAAGTCTCTGACATTGGCACCTAATTCCGAGAAGGAACACGTTACACTCCAAGCTCAGAGTTATTCACAGAAGTGAAAACCCCAGTTAGAAACCGGTATATGCAGGCTACATGGAGAACATAACTGGTACACAAAATATACTTAAAATATCTGTGGTGGCGCTTCATTTTCGCTTATGACTTTCGACTCCCAGAAAAAAAAAACGAATAGCGATACAAACATAATGATGAACCAAATTTCAACCTCGGTGTTTACAGTTAAATGCCGTGCATTCCTTATAACTGGGGCGATTTTTGACATGTAAAAAAAGTCAAAATTTCGTCAAAATTGCAGCATTAGGTCAGAAAATGTCAAAATTGGTTACGAAGTCAAAAATCTTTTGCAACCTGCATTTCGTATGCTTCGTAGATTTTTCCCTGCCGGTGAACTTATAATTTGTCATTTTCCCGCTTGTAGCCTACTTTGCAGGCCTACCGTTGCAGACAGCCCATTGTCTTCTCATTGTGAATCGTAAACATTCAAATGAAACAAATAGGTTGACTTGATGTTGTGCTCAACGTAACGCAATATCCTAACTGAAGTAAGACTGCGTGGGCATTGCATGGTTATTATATCAAGAAGCGCGTGACGAAAGCTTGTTATGTAGACACCATTGTCAGAATGAAGCAACACGGTATGTCACCTGCAGTGTACGCACAACTTCAGTCTTGTCAGCCCGCAACCGCTGCTGTTGAACGTTATTTCTCCATTCTTGTCAAGGACAGACACATTCTACCCGAGATTGTAGGAAGTATCTTGCGTTGTAAACTACAACAAATTTCAATTATTTCTACCATAATACGTGATGTAACTACTGGAATTCTTCATGGGCCCAGATTTCGATAAAATAATGTTTTTTCATGTCAAAATGTGTCAGTTTTTGAGTCAAATAAGGTCATTCAGTTCCTATCAGAAATGAAGCTAAGTAGTGCAATTCTAACATTATGTGGGAAAACACCTAATTGCATAGGTTAGGTCAATATTTAGTCAAAATTCGTTTTTTTTTTAAGTAAAAAATGTCCTAATTTTGTTTTGTTTTTTCATGTCAAAAAAAATCGCCCTACTTATGATGCGTACACAAGACTATTGCCAGATTATGACTAAAACAAAGCCATCACAGCAATATGCCAACGTATATCGTCGTTAGAGTCACTGTTTCAGCAATTTATATACTTGAATTCAACCGATCAATCATAGTAAATTTGTAAAATTCAATTGTTTGCGAATAAAGGTGTTGATGGAATAGAACCCTATGATCCATATTATGTATAATTGAGTATTCAAGTGGACAACACAGGCATGAATTCTGAGGTAACATTTTGGAATAATGTGACCGGTCCGGCCCGCGAGCTAGTTGAAGGTCTCAATCCGGCCCGCGACGCAACTTGAGTTCGACACCCCTGCAGTCTAGTACAAGTAGCTGTTTCAAAGTCAGTACTCCGGATCTAGGTTGTGATAAAAACAACGAAAACTGTCAAGTTGATGTAGAATTAGCGTGGTGAATTTATACTCAAGTACAATTATACAGGTGGACAATTTTAAAATAATTATTCTTGAACGATCTTTGCTAAAATTTGAAAAAAACTATTCACGGTTGCTAATTGCTTGATTTCATTATGGTCCAACCCACCGTAAATACTATTTAGTAAAATGCAAAATGGAATAAAATAGTATGTACGGTGGCAAACAGTTTCATGATTTATCAAACTTTTAGACCTACCCATTGGAAATACTATATATTGTAGACGCAATTCGCTATATTCTCGACATTATGTTGCAGCTGGGCAGAAGTACTCGCGGGAGTAACAACGGGTGCGACAAGGAAGTTTGCAGGATGAATAAAAAGGCGACCAGATATTATTGGCGTTGTAAGAGCTACCTGAATCTGTGTCAAAGGTGGTTCAAAGAAGGAAAGAATAAACGTTAGTTTCATCTCGTGTGTGTCACGTTCTCAGTGTCATACTGGCACAAACTATCTGCCTTTAGTTAGTTGACGGTCAACTAACCACTGGTTTTGAGTAGTTCTGGTTGTAATTCTAATAGTAGTCTCGCATCTTGAAAAGTGAGTGGTTCTAGTTTTAGTTGTAGACGCGGATTTTGAAAACTGACTAGTTCTAATTCTAGTTGCAGATTTCGGCAATAGTGTAGTTCTTCTAGTACTTGTTCTAGTCGTGAATTTTGAAAAGTTCTAGTTCTAGTTTGAATATCCGAGTTGCCCGCGCAAGTCTGCTCAGCGTAATTGAAAACTTGAAATTGGCAGGCGAACAAAGAAAAACCATGTGCAAGAGCTGCCAGCGTACGAGGTGCGGCGATTCTCACCGTATCGTTGAGAGGTAACACAGAAAGAAGCGATCAAGTTACAATCATTCACAACGGATTGCGAACATCGTTTATTCGTTCAATAAAACTTCTCTTGTATGTATGTTATTATCGGGTCGATATCATGATTGGAAGGTAAAACATATCGAAGATTTTGATAGCGTCATATCATGGTAGCAAGGAGTTCGAAAACTCAATAGTCTGCGGCTGATAGAATGGTGATATTGATCTATTAGGCTACTTATATATTACAAGCAGAAGTGGTCAAAGTATTCATCGTTGGTAAATAGGGCTGGAAAAAATTGAGTACCTGAGTGATTCGATTATGAATGACGTATAACGCTTCGAGTCGAGTGTTCGAGTATCGGTCATTATGACGTCACAACAGAATGTATTATGTCAAAGTTCAAATATGTACCTTTTATGCCACTATAATGCCACCACAAAGAACAGAAAGCCCGTTATCCGTCACATTAAAGATACTTTGGTATTTTATCGATCATACGGATTTCATTGCACTTTTTGACAATGTCGTGGGATGATCATGACTTCGAAAATTTGTTATTTCCAGTAACTTTCGTAGCTTTGTGCTGTCTGGTATGCAGCGACACGACCAATCAAGATTTCAAGGCTTCTTTGGTGTAAATTCAAAACTATAATTCTCGTTAGTAAATTAACTTTCAGTGGCGAGAAGCCTACAATGTCAGTACTCGAAAAAATCGTCTTTCACTACTCGACTCGAATCATTAAAATTAATACTCGAATCATTGTGCCCAGCCCTATTGGTACGTAGAAGTAGACGTAATGTCATGAAAAAGTAGGTATTAGTACGCATAATTTTCCATACAAATAGGCTACGAAAAGCTTTCACGAATATAGATATAGGAGTAGCGCCATATACCCGGTCAATCAAGTGGCGACATAGCGCAATGGTACAATCCGCGGCTGCAACACCAATGGGTGCAGGTTCGAGTCCGACCGAGGTCGACTTCAGCATTCCGGTACCTAGCCTCCTCCTCGCCAACTCATCCGCGTGAGCGGTGTCTTACAAAAAGCCTAGGTAGAGGTGGGCTGTGCTATAAGTCGGCAGTTAAATAATGAAGAATATCGGCCTCGTGTAAATGACCATAGTAGTCGACAAATACTGTGAATTCCGCAAAACAAACCCGATCAATCGCGAGCGAGTGCCTGAGAGAGTGGAAAGTATGTTAAAAACAAGAAGAAATGCCTTGATCTGTTCAGATTATGGTATGCCACGGAGCACAAGGCCTTAAACGGGCCAAAAGCACCACTGTAGTGTACAATAATAATAATTAGCCAGTGGTTCTCAAAGTGTCGTACCACAGTGGTACACGAGAGCTACTTAGGTCGTAGTCCCGAAGAGAAGCATTTTTCATGGTAAATTTAATTTCCAAAGTTTTATATAAAGAAGCCAACAACTTGTTAGCTGATAAAAAAGCTAAGATGGAACTCAATCAACAATCAATCATGGAAATTCTGGGTCGCGAAAATTAACGCTCAAATGTTACAATCGCCCTGTACCCTGGAGCAAATGTAACACCCATGCGGGGCAATTATAACAGAGGTATTTATAACTAAAAATGAACGAAATGAACAGCGAAAACGGGAGTACAAACTTGTTATTGCATTAAACTAAAAAAAGAAGTTTGAACGCTTCCAGGCTACGCACCATCGCATTTTGGCATCTGAATACAGTATCACCCTTCGTGCCTTCTGCATGATATGAAAGTCTACAAGAAATTCATTCATTCTATCATCTCCCTACACATAATCAGCCTCTTCTACCAAGGTGCTGTAGTTAAGCGTGCATAATGGTTTGGGCATTCGGCCACCTGCGAAGGTGCGAGAACGACCTTTCCAAAATATCATGGTTGAATGGGCCGATGATATTGTTGCAAAACGAGGACATACCATTGCGTGGCGTCAAAGATAACGGCATTCTTCTGTTTTGTGCAAAATTATTATAAATTGTGCACACCAAATGACAAAATGTAAGTGGGCCTTGCTCAAAGTCAGGCAATGAGGATTCAGTCATGGGCAAGTACTTCAGTGACCATTGAAGGTCGACAAACCAAAAGTCGATCAGCATGAGAGAGGGTGGTAGAATCACGGAAATAACCGAACCCCAAAATTCACATCACCAATTCTGTATGGTCGTTCCGACAGATGATCATGTTAAAATTGGTATGGCAAAGTAGTTTGAGTTCTGGTTTTGAACTTCTGGCTGTTGCAAGATTCATCTGCAGTATATAAATGATTATATCAACATATGAACAAAGATATTCAGCATTGAAAAGATATTGTAACAGAGCAAAAGTAACAGAGTTTACTTTACTTTACTATTCTTCGAAATTACAATGAAATGTCGGTCTTGGCCGTCTGAGTCTCGAGTCATGTGACTTGGTTCGAGTCATGCGGAATGGCTCGAGTCCAAGTCGAGTCAATACAAATATTGACTCGAGTCGATTCGAGTTAATTCAGTATTTTGAGAAAGTGAATCGAGTTAAGTCGATTCATCAGAAAATCGTGAATCGAGTCGAGTCATGACTCGGGTTATTACAACCATGGGTTACCATATTTTGAGATCCGAGAAAGTGGTATTAAAAGACATTGAAAGGATAGATATTTACGGAAAAGAGTGACCGGTCTTTGGTTAACTAAAAAAGAGGACGATTTGCGATAAAAGAGGACATCTGGACGTCCTCCGAGGATATTTCGCTTTACTTCAAGAAAGAAGACATATAGTATCCCTAGACAACGGCCTGATAGTAGTATGATGAGCGTAGCACTGCCGCCTTACTTTAGTCTAGGTCAGGGGTGGGCAACTTCTCCGGTCGGCGGGCCGGATATGGGAAAATGAACACTTGGCGGGCCGGATTACAGAATTAATACAATATACCTTAATCGCGTATTTGTCCACCTATACAAAGCATCAATGGTATTTAATGTAAACTTTAAATTTAAAGCATGGAGATCAAAAACAGTAATTATTGAATTTATTTACAACAGCTATTGTAGTCAATCAGACATCTATGGTCGTTCAATACGGCCAACTAGTTATTTGAACTTTGGTTGCAAGTCGTATGCGGAAACCCTTAGTAAAGACTGCACGCGAACATCAGTTATATTGGAACGCAACCTTCCTCGTTGATGTTCGTGGCAGTGTCGGGGTCAAGTCACTACCTTCGACTCACTAGTCATCTCGAGTCAAGTCGCTCTATTTTCAAAGGTGACTCATCTGGTCAAGTCAAGTCACTCGATATTTGGAGGTGACTCGAGTCAAGTCACGATTCAAGTCACTAGTCAATTCAAGTTGAAATTTCAATCTACTAGACATGATTCAAAGTCATTACATTTTGCTAACTGTTTTAAATACAGATGAAGTATCCATTTATTCTGAATCGAGGAACGAATAAAGAGTTGATTATACGCGCAAAAGGCGCTGTATCGCTCACGCATACGTAGAACTGCTCCACTACGCAAGTATAGCGGTATAGCCTCAGTCTTTAAATATCAGCCAAAATACAGGATAACATACGAAACCTCAGAAAGTTTTAAAATGATATAGTTCAATACCCTAACTACTTACATATCCATGATATACAATTATAAACGTATGAGCTATATTCGTTTGATTTGAATTATATACAAGAGGGTCGGTTGAGGTGAGCAAGTTTACGACAACGTGAGCTGTTGTATAAGCTTCGATAACTGCCTTTGCGATCAATTTATTTGTGATATAACAATAGAGGTTCGGTAAAACGTACAATCATTGATTCATTGGTTGGCAATCCGAACTTATACAAGATACAGCGATTTAGTCGACATCGATTACTTGATGACTTGAAATTTAGTGGTAAATTTTGCTTCGGGTCACGAGTCAATCTGCATTTCTGAAGCGTCGAGTCAAGTCAAGTCAAGTCAAGTCATTTTTCCAAGGTGACTCGAGTCAAGTCAGGTCATACGAAAAAGGTGACTCGAGTGATCCCAACACTGGTTCATGGTCGAAAATGTATGTAGACCAGACATGGGGTGATTACTTCATGAATAAAATCGATTGCGATTACGATTACTTCTGAATCACGCGATTACGATTACGATTACAGCAAAACCGGGAAGTATTCGATTACGATTACGATTACATTGGAAAAGTAATCACGATTACTCACGATTACATTTATTTTGCATCGTAGTAGTTATATTGGAAGACAAGACATGTTTTGCGCTGGAAAAGCCCAATGATATAACAACTGTATTTAAAAAAGATGGAACGCTTCCTTGTTACGTCATAATGTACCCATTGCCCATTTTATAGAGGACGGTTTATCGCATCCAATGATTTGCATTCTTGCCAGGTCCATAACTGCCGCATCCCCAATTCCCCAATAGGGTGGGGAGCGTGGTTGGAGGGGACTCAAAAGTATTTTGTAAACCAACATAAATCATAGAGCATTTTCGGGAGATTTCATTAACTTGGAATTTCTCTTTGAGCATTGCGATTTAAATGTCTCTAGATAGCTTGGTTTCGAAATGCATACGTCTCCCGCTCAAGAAATAAAGCACGCATAATTCATAGTAATAGGCATTTAGGTGCCAGTCAATACCGCTTCTCGACACATCAAAAGACATATGCAGTTTCGGCCAACATGAGAGTCCACGAAGTGTGCTATTAAAGAAAGACATTGGCTATGTGTCCATTGTTAGTAGCCGCGCTGGGTGGGCGTGACTAATAGTCCATTCTTTTCAATCCGAGGCCACGATGCAAATGCCACCCTGGCACCCAAAGAGCATTAGACATGACAATTTGTGTGTGCGTCTCACGCAAGTTTTTCTTTTAGTCTGCTCTTTGGGCCTCTACAATCAATATCTTTTGGCTATATAACAGACAGGAGGTCACGACTTAACAACACACAATAAAGTAATTATTGCAAGACACCAGATGTAAAAATTATGAATTACGCCCCCTCCCCCCCCCCCCCGCTCTTCAGGTAAATCTGACCATCGGGCGCTGAGATAGGATTAGAAATGCAATATAATGTAATTACCAATTTTATTGACGAAATTAAATCTTTAACTTCCAAATTGACCACCCTATGAGGGCCAAAGACCGAAGTTTGGTTGGGGGACGCTTTTGTTGTTTTGATCCTGATTCTAGCTATAACCCACGCTAACATGGTATATAAGCCGATGGCTATGGCGGCAGGTCCAAATGTTCAGTAAAGAATTGTGAAATAGCGACCCGTTTTGGGTAGAATATAATGAGAATAACAGAAAATGAACATAATACTCCGCTTTCAACTTTATGCAGATAATGTAATGCAGGCTGCCATTACGAGAAACGGCAAAACAACGGCCCAGTTATGATGATATATATCAGCAGCTGTTGATTTTAATGCTTCATTGTGGAAATCGCAATGTTTTATTTGGCGAGTACAGAATTTTAAACCTTTGTCCGCTGTACGTTCGTACCATATAGGCCTACTACTCGCCAGACAGCAACGGCGAAACTGCATTCAACTATAGAATTAGATTAGAACTATTACATTGTATAGTTTAACTAAGTATAACCAAACATCAATACAAAAGTTGCTATTTTAACTTAGGCAGAGAGGTGATTATGATTAATTATCATGATGCGAGGTAGTGGCGTCTGAAATGTATTGATAAACCGATATACAGCACGGTGGGTTTTCTTACAATCACACAAATGTACATCGAATATCTATTTACTATGTGTGGATACTTCCTACGCAAAGACGATCAAAGCTAATAGGCTACCTCTGACGTAAAAATGAGCAGTGGTATTTGAAAATCAGACGTTTGTGCTCTCAATAACTGGTATATTACAGGGTTGTAATGACACGAGTCATGACTCAACTCGAGTCGGACTCGCGTTACGATTTTCTGTTGATTCGACTTGACTCGAGTCATTTTCGCAATATTGAGAAATGACTCGACTCGACTCGAGTCAATCTGTGTATTGACTCGACTTGGACTCGGGTCATTGCGTATGACTCGAAACTCAGACAGCCAAGACCGACATTTCATAGTAATTTCGAAGAATAGTAAAGTTAACACACTATTGGAACTTCATCTATTCGTACTTGGAACTTGAAAATGCAACCATAACCTGCTAAAAGTGAGGAAAATTAATATATTATAAATGCGAACAATTCGATATCACCAAACAGAGGTATAAAGAGTGGATTAACAAGACTTTAACTGGAAACTGAGCAGTCAACACAATGACTTGGACTCGGACTCGAGTCATTATACCATGACTCGGACTTGACCCTCTGATAGGTGACTTGGACTCGGACTTGACTCGGTGGTGAATTGAAAATGACTCGGGTCAAAACTATAAAAGTCAGATTGACTTGTGACTCGGAGCCCTGGTATAATATCTCTTCCTTGTTCACGAGTGTTCACTTTATGTCACAGTCCTTGTACAAATAAAAAGTAATCGTTCTTTCACATAGAAATCGATTAAATATGGGAAGTAGTCGATTACGATTACTTCGGGATTTTTTCGGATGTAATCGATTGCGATTACGATTACTTGAAAATGCTGTAATCGTCGTAATCGATTACGATTACTAATCGCGATTACCCCATGTCTGATGTAGACCCGAACAGAGCAAGTAGTTTAATGTCCATCTTTCTCAGATTGGCAAACTTGGATTCATTCTGTGACGCACAAAATTTGTCAATACTTTCAGAATAAAATTTCACTTTCAGAGTAAAAACTCTCGGCGGGCCGGTCAAAATCCCTTCGCGGGCGGTATGTTGCCCGCCCCTGGTCTAGGCCATGGTTGTCAGAATTACGGCCACGGGTCGCATCCGGCCCGCCATACGATTTATCCGGCCTGCGAAGCCTTTACGAGGAGATTGAAAAAATTCCTATATTATCCATCACATTTGTCACAAATGTTGATATTTTTGAAAGAAAATACTTCCGTTAAATATTCCCTCAAGACAGCAAATGTCGGGTATGTTCGTAGGCCACATTATAATCATCCGACTGCCGTGTTTTGGTTTCACACTTTTTATCACTATAGAACCGATCGGGGACATTAAGCCCATTTACATGGCCGTTTGGGTCAGCTTCGAAGCTGACTCGTCAATCCGACTCTCTCGTTTTTGAAAAAGAGAAAAAGGCAGACGGCTTCAATCCGTCTTGAGCTCAATCCGTTCCGCATAGTCACTTGGCGACGACTTGAACAGTACCGGTACTTGAAAACGAATCCAGACCAGACATGAGGTAATCGTGATTAGTAATCGTAATCGATTACGACGATTACAGCATTTTCAAGTAATCGTAATCGCAATCGATTACATTCGAAAAAAATCCGAAGTAATCGTAATCGTAATCGACTACTTCCCATATCTAATCGATTTCTCCGTGAAAGAACGATTACTTGTTATTTGTACAAGGACTATGACATAAACTGAACATTCGTGAACAAGGAACAGATGTTATACCAGGTTGGTGACAGCACAAACGCCTGATTTTCAAACGCCACTGCTCATTATTACGTCAGAAGCAGCCTATTGGCTTTGCGCGTCATTGTGTAAGAAGTATCCACAGTACGCCACTACCTCGCAGCAGTATAATTTATCTCCGCTCTGCCTATAGTTTAAAATAGTAACTTACGTGTTGATGTTTGGTTATGCTTATGCTTGATTAAACGCAGTTTGACCGTTGCTGCTTGGCGAGCAGTAGGCCTATCCAGTACGTACGTACACCGGACAAAGATTTGAAATTTTGTACTCGTCAAATAAAACATCGCGGTTTCCACAACGAAGCAGTAAAAATCAACAGCTGGTGATATATATATCATAAGCGAGCCGTTTTGCCATTTCTCGTAACGGCAGCTTGCAGTACAATATCTATATTAAGTTGAAGGCAGAATTTTATGTTCGCTTCGTCATATTCTCATGTGACTCTACTTGAAACGGGCGCCTATCGTTATTTCTTAATTCTTTATTCAACATTGGGACCTGCCGCCATGGCCATGGGCTTATATATCATGTTAGCGTATGTTGTAGCTGGCACCAGGACCAAAACAGCAATTCCTTTCCCACTCCAAACGTTGGTCTTTGGCCCCCGTAGGGTGGTAATCTCAAGTTGAAGACTGAATTTCGTACAGAAATTTAATAATTGCAATATATTACTTTTAATTTTTAATCCTCTCTCAGCCCGCGATGGTCAGATATACCTGTAGAATTTATTTGTTTGAGGTAATCATGGTGTTTGTCGACTACCACAGACATTTACACCAGGCCGATTTCATGCATTTTCGATTCCGTATCTGCCGACTTGTAGCACGGCCCACTTCTAAGCTTTTTGTAAGACAACCCATTGGTGTTGCAGCCGTGGATTATACAACTGCGTTTTCTCGCCACACAATTACCTAGATGTGGAGCTGGGACAACTTAATTCATAATTATGACCTCTGGTTTCTTGTTATGATTACTTTAGTGTATGTTCTTAATTCGTGACCTCCGGTTTGTTACATAATCAAAAGATATTGTAGTGGCTCAAACGTAGCAGACTAAAAGAAAAACTTTCGTGAGACGCATAAACAAATTGTCATGTCTTTATATCTGACTGCATGTCTAGCAACTCAAGTTGTAAATCACTAGGGTCAGTGGCCACATTAACTACAATAGGACTTGAAAATATTTTCATCATGGTTAAAAAGCATTCATTCAATGCGGCCGTTGAACTTAACAATCAAGTCAAATAATCCATTGGTTTGCTGGTCAGATAGCGTCGTAAAACGTGTTGTAACACCGCCTGTATTTGAATAAGTCTGGTGATGAGCAGACTTAAATTTGAGTGCCGACCCAGACGCAATTGAGTGTGAGAATACTTTTTGACGTGAGTTGAGTAACGAAATCGTTGCTGAGTAGAGAATCGCTACTCGACACCAAAGGAATTGGTCTTCACCCTAAATTATAAACTCCAGATTCCAAGCAAAGCAAGTGAAATTTTTGAACATCTTTCTTTGTTATAGATTGATTTTTTATTATTTTTGTTGGATTTTCCAACGTCAAGTTGGCTAGCTGAGAGCCACATGCGGCTCTCGGACCCGCGGTTGGCAATCATTGATCTAGAGAGGATTTTCAAGTTAATTAGATCTCTCGAAAATACTCTATAACTGATGTTGGTTTACGAAATACTTTTCAAGTCCCCTTCGAGCTCGCTCTCCACCCTATTGGGAAATTTGGGGTGCGGCAGTTATTGCCCTGGCAAGAATGCAAATCGTTGGACACGATAAATTGACCTCTATGAAAATGGGCAATGATACATTATGACGTAAAAAACAAATGACGCATCTTTTTAAGGGAGTTTGTTATCTCATTAGGCCTTTTCAGCTCAATCCATATATTGTCTTACAACATAGCTTCTAAGATGCAAAATAAATGTAATCGTGAGTAATCGTGATTACTTTTCCAATGTAATCGTAATCGTAATCGACTACTTCCTGATTTTGCTGTAATCGTAATCGTAATCGCATCATTCAGAAGTAATCGTAATCGCAATCGATTACATTCATGAAGTAATCACCCCATGTCTGATCCAGACTACAGCGACATACCGACATTCCATCATTGTACTATAGTCTAGTACGCAGTGTAGTGTAGTGTAGTGTAGAGCAGTGCTATTCATACAGGTGTTACGTATAGCAAATAGATAGATAGGTCAATATACATAGTGGGTTAAAGAGGTAGCTCCCTCTCTACCACAACGTGGTAGATGGAGGGCATACAACATACCAAGGCGCCGGTAAAGCGTAAAACGACTGATCCTATATCATCGGATAGTGGCGAGCCTAGCAATGGCGTTAGTGACTGGCTTAAACAGAGTGGGAACAAAATCTCCGCTCGAAATTATGCAGTAGCGGACCAAAACTCTGTATTACAAACTAGTACTACTAATGTTAATGAAAATATTGTTTGTTCTCCTATGTCCGGAGTGTATCCCGACCTCCTGCAAACACAGTTTCTCCGCCAGCGGCACAAACCAGCATTGTTTCCGATAACAAGGAAAATAACATATATAGGAAAGTGGTGATTTCTGGACAACAAAGGTCTATTCTGCGCTATCACCCAACAGTTGTGAACAGGGCGTTGTCCGCGTTGATCACCAATTATCAAGACATCAAACCTCTTCACAAATCCGGTACTTTGCTCATCACCTGTCACAATCACAAGCAGGTTACGCAGTTGTTGTCATGCGGTAGTCTAAGCGACCCAGTGACGCATACCGATATCCCAATCGAAACGTCGAAATTTACTTCAAGGCCGTTCGCCAGCAGAGTTGTTATTACGGGTGTTCCATTAGACGTAACGGACGCTGAGTTATTGGACAGCTTCGCCACCTATCATGTAACTTACGTCAAGCGACTCAAGAAGAGAAGGCCAAAAGACGGAGTCTCCGACAGTCTCTCGGTGTTACTTTGTTTTAGTACCAGGGAAGTGCCAGAATTCATTTCATTCGGATATCTTCGCTTTAGGACAAAACATTATAATCCACCCCCGACTAGATGCTTTAGATGTAACCGCTTCGGTCACACCGCGAATTCGTGCCGCGGTAAACTTACTTGCGCGAAATGCAGCAGTCGTGACCACGAATACAAGGATTGCCCTATCGTGAAAAATGCGTTAATTGTAACCAACCGCATAGCGCAGGGTATGGAGGATGCCCTGTCTACAAACAGGAAGCTAAAATTCAAATTGTTAAAGAACGCACAAACGTGAGTAGTTAGTATGATCGGTCGTGACGCGCCATTGTGGCTTATGGGTGCGGTCGCATGATAACGCGAAACTCGTGGTGGCATGCGGCTCTTATTTCTTATGGGTGCGGTCGCATGATAGCATTACGGAGATAGGGATCGGTCGCATGCTAACGTTTTCGGGTATAGGCGGCGGCGGCATGCTAACGTGAAAACTCGTGGTGGCATGCTAATGTTTTTTGGTATACGTGCGGCGACATGCTAACGACGATAAATGTGTCTGTCATGTATTCTTACGAGATCTCTGGTGACCTGCCGTTGTGTCTTATGGCGGGGGTGGCAAGCGGTTCTTATGTCATATGGCGGGGGTGGCATGCGGCTATTGTGTCTTGTGGTGGCATGGTTATCTTTTCAGGTATAGGCGCGGTGACATGGTGACCTTTCAGGTAGAGATGATTTGACTAACGTTGTGGGTATAGGCGCGGCGGCACGGTGTTGAATATGTATCAGATAAATAGTCATGTGAATGAACCTTTCTTAATGTGTATATCGTAAATTATTATATATGATGTAGTTTAGTCGTGACAAATGACCGATCGTGTTCTAAGTCTTTCCTCGCTATTGATCGCCAGCTGAATAGTGCTTTCAGATCGGATTATTCGCACCTTGTATCCCGCTGTTTCGCACCTACAGAATAGTCTGCTGTTCACAGTCGTGACTTCACCGCGATAGCGCAATTTTCGAATCAGTCGCATGGTAATGTTTTGCTATTTAGTTTACCACAGAGCCGGTGTAGACGACGACGATTCGAATACCAACAATAGCCGCGTTCACATACTAACACTCCAAAAAGGTGTGAAATATTTCCTACGACCACTCACAAGATAGCACATCAGAATAGTCGTCTCTCGTGGTTTGATGTTACAAAGATAGGGATCACGCACAAGTAATATTTTGGTAATAAGTTTGTCACATAACCGGCGCTTCCAATACCAACAATAGCCGCGTTCACATATTAACACTCCAAATAGGTGTGAAATAGTTTGCAAACCAGGCGATCGCTGACAAGATAATGTCTCAGACATACGCGACTTGATGTTACAGGCATATCGATCGCTCACGCGGTGAAATTTTCGTAAGCAGTTTGTCACAGAACTCGTAAAGATTTAATAAGTAACGAATAACAGACCGCCAGTGTCGGTAACTTGAATAGCGACAAATTGTCACTTATTTCTACTCTAACCCTAATCCTTTGTGAAGTGTACGCTTATTCAAAAAGGTGCGAAATAATTCTAAAATCCTACAACCACTCACAGGGTAATGCTTCAGACATAACCATCTCTCGTGACTTGTGGTTACATACATCGCAATCGCTACAATGTAATATGTTGTAGTTTGGTGCAGAACTGGATTTCACGAGTATGATATAATAAGAATATTACCTATTAAGTAATAAGCACCGAATAACAGAACCGTCGCAGACGGTGACTTGAATATCCAAGATTTGATGCTTTCCGCGATCGCTATATGTTTCACGTTCACCTTAGTTGTATGACAAGAATCATGCGAATATTCAAGCAATGTATCAATTTGACAACTTGAAATGAAACTTACTACACAGCTCAAGTTGATTCGTATCTGAATGTGTTAATCCGGTACAATTCTAATTAATTTGAGAAATCTTTTTAACGTGATCTTTTGATTCGATCGTAACCTGAATATTACTGACGCCGACTTTCAGTCACATTGAATTATTCACACATTCGCGCCGCTGTTTTCACGCCTATAGAATCAATACCAACTATAACTCTACAAGAATCAAGAATCACAAGTATGTGCATTATACAGTTATTGTCGTTGTCAACTTCAAATCAAACTCTTAATACAAACACGCATCTTATCACTTGTCAACTCTATCATGAAAATCCTCGAACCTGTATTATTAAGAATGTTATAGTACGGCGTCGGAATCCACTCGCGAGATGTACTAAAGGTAAATTGAGATCGCCCAAAATGGAATATTTGGACTTTGACATAGTCTGAATTGCAATAGATTGACAAACATGACTACCAACTTTCAACCCATACATATTTAGAGATTATGCGCATGTTGATTTGAAACAAGTAATGACCATACAACTCTATTCACGACTGAGTTTTCCGTTTGTCAAATAGAGTTTCAGTAAATAATTTCACTATACTATCATGATATTTAAATGTGTTACTACACACAATAGAATCAATCAATGAAATAGCACCTGTTGTAAATATTTCTTACTTGACAACCACTTGTACATACCGCGATCGAGTTGCGACACGATGAGTTAAATCGGAATATTTCCATCTATTTGTCGAAACCTTGTACAAGCTATCTGGTTATTTTTTCGTTGCAATTGAGTTAACGGAAATAGTATTACGTCTCGACATCTTACCATCTTACCATACTCCAAAGAACCAACAAGGAAAAACCTAGTCAAGTAAATCGTTTGTAACTCACCCAATCAACTCAAACAGTATCAGTATGAAAACAGTCAAGCATACACGAGTCCATACAATCGCTACAATCTAAAATCCATAGCAAGTTCGGTTTTAGGCATATACCGTCAACTCGTATTTTTTGTTCAACTGTAAAAGTCGTTACTATTCTGCGAGACAAAGAAATTACTATGTGGTATATTTTGTAAGATAAAAGTAATTACTTCTCGGTGCCGGCGACTTGAGATTAACATAATATGTTTGAGTATGCGAGATTTGAAAGTCTGCCCAACATGTTGAGAATTCATTTCTTACAATCGAACGCAGGTGTTATATTGAAAATTATCATGATGTAAACATAAGGATTGACACATTGATTTGACATATGTAATAGTTGATCATGACTTGATTATTAAATTATTTGCGTTAATTAGACCCGGCGTTGTGGTAAAGATTATTGTGACAGCAACAAACTTTTCAGTACCATTGTTATTAACATATTGAGTTGTAAACTATGTGTGTCTAAAATGTTCTCGATTGGAAAATTATTCAGCCTTGGTACAAACCACGCAGTGTATTGTGGATATCAGGAAATATTTTACAAATGTAATTGTCTCCACTAACCAAGACTAAAGATGAAACAACAATTTCCTTTGTTGAACAATAACCGGTACAATACTTTATCATCGTAATCAGCAGTGAGAATTGAAACACTTTCACACATTATCCGGTGTCAAGATATCACACTAGGTGAATTGACATACCGCCGCTTGATTAATACCTAATCCATTCGCACCATTTCACATACTCTGTTCATTACAAAAGTAAATTGGAATATGTTTGCTAGATGCATTCAATTCAGTTAGAAATGTCTGGTACACAACAATCGTAATATCAAGGAAGTACTTGCTACGCTGTAATTCACTAAACGTGTTTTGCATTGTTGTTCATTTGTAGCATTGATTGAAATTGAACCCTCAAATAATAATTCCCGACACGAAACCAAACCGCGGAAAGTCGTTACCAACACAAAGAAACACTTTGTACGATGTTTGCCAAATGTACCCTATGGCTAGGTGTACTAGAATTATTTGTGTAACACATACACCGACAATGTAATCGAAAAATTTTCCGTTATCATTCGCTAAAGTAAATGTCATCACAATACTCTGTCACTAAAAGACGGTACTTGCATGTGATTGAATCACCGATAATTAACTCGCTAAATCAAACCATAAGGAAATTTCACTCACTCATCAGATATGAAACAGCGTCGCTTAATCGGTGTAGATCGTTTTTCTAAATGCAAATCATACCTGACCAACAGAAAACAATTTTCACTCACCTTGTAATGAAACCAAGTGGCGGACCTTCGTTCAATATTTTGTTTGTGTCAAATACTTTGCAATAAACACAGTGGAGTGGTCGAGCTTTACATCAGCAGACTGTAATCTGTAAATCAAGCTTACATCCGACTTGTAACTGTATCGTTTACCTAACCGAGTTGTATGCACAGTTTGATATTTTTTGTTATTTGGTAATTGCTGAATATACAACTTCGAAATACTCCCTTGAACGTAATTTCCATAATCGAAGTACATTTGTGTCGAATTCGTAACAGCCGACTATGGCATGATAAATTTTTGACAAGTTATGCTTGGAAGATTGGTTGTATATCACGAAAAATAATTACCGCTTATATTGATACTGTTATCCATTGTTCGGTATTTTCAAACGAGTAAAATTTATTACTTGAGTAACTCCGCTTAATGCAAATGTAAACACAACCATCTTTCAACATCACAAAGACATCGATACAAAGTATACAATCAAACGCAACAAGTTTTACTTTTGTAGGTTGTGTATGGTTATCCTGCATAACTCATTTCTTACCAAAGCCATATGAAATATATTCATGTTACACGAAAATATTCACTCATGCTACAAACCTGTACAATGATTGGTGGTGCTTTCAAACTGTTTCGATACCTCAAGAACTTTATTGTCTGAATGGTTTTTCATGTATCGTAATAATCAAGTAGTTCAACACAGAACTAGTATTAACAGAAACACCAGAGTTGTTTACACAAAAGTTTGTATGTGTACAGTATACGAATACCATGTGTAAGTCCAGCACAATTGTGGTATCCATACGAGTTGAGTTAACACAATTTACGACACCGAGGTCGCGTCATCTTTCGTAAGACAACAAACCAAGGCTTCAGGATATGTCCATGTCATAGCAATGAATCGGCTACTCCAACAACAGAGTGCATATGTTTTCTAGTTACGGTGCTTACATCTTACACACAAATCAATCTACTTTGCTAACGAAAAGTGGTGAGTCATCATATGGTTATCCTCACTAGTAAAACATACTATCATACAAAATGGTCGTCATAGTTTGCACACCAACGGTACATCGTACAAGTAACAAGTCTCGAGAATCCAGTTATTCAAAAAAACGTGAAAGTATTTCTACACCAAGTCGTTATGTTGACGAAAGCGTATATTGTAATATCATGATCGATTTGCATTCGTTGGTCACAAACTGTCACTACTCTAAATAATTCTTTTTCACTCAAACACAAACGCATACTTGTCACCATTCGTTTTCATCAAGTAAGAGTTCAAGAAACTTACTACGACATGAATTTTTATTTTTATGTTGTGTAAATAGGTAATAATTAATTCAAGTAACACTATATCAACATCATCGAGTTGTGCTAATAGATTTACATGTGGTCTTGTGGTTTTCATCGGGACATACAGCACGAACTAACTGTAGACTCATCTCTGTTGTACAGCTACTCGGTAATCGAAATGCATTAACATGTAAACAACGATCTTGTTTCGTCACACCAAAAATATGTTCACTGTCGCGATACTCCGCACAAGACGTGCATAGCCTTTTCACACTCGTAATAGTATACCAACGTCAAGCGATAACGTTTAACAAGACCAACGACACTGAACCCACGACGTTTACCTATGTAAAATTACCACTTTCACTTGCCAGTCCATCGTTTACCTGACTAAACATATTATTTTCCTTTGGAGATCTGATGTTTACCCAGAGTAAGAAACCTTTTTCACTTGGAAATCTATTTTTTCCTTGGCTAACAAACCTTTTTTCACTTGTAAATATGTTTTTTCCTTGGCTAACAAACCTTTTTTCACTTGGAAATCTATTTTTTCTCTGGTTGACAAACCTTTTTCCCGGGTAACAAACCTTTTTCCCTGAGCAACAAGCCATTTTCACTTGGTGGTCCGTCGTTTACCTGAGTAAAAATATCATTTTCCTTTGGGGATCTGGCGTTTACCCGGTGTAACAATACATTTTCGCTTGGAAAAATACTTTTACCTAGAGTAACTAATCATTTTCTCCTGGGTAACAATTCCTTTTCGTCTGGAAACTATCATTTAACTGAGTACCAATACCGTTTTCACTTGGAAATACATTTTTTCCCTGGGTAACAATACCATTTTCGTTTTGAAAACTGACAACCACACCGGTCAATTTGATATTTTTGTATATTGTTACAACGAACAGTGACGGAAATATACACAGACTACCGGTTTCAGAGTACACCCCATCGGTCGTATCACGTCAATATCATCGGTTAACCGCTTACAATATACTCTTGTACACCGAAATGCAAGCTTTGGAAAATTGGACAATAGGCTGCGATAGTTCTGTGATGTCCGGGTTCGTGCTTTAGATTTTCCAGAATCAAAATGTCTGAATAAAACCCCTCCTCGACGACGGTTGGTATGTGGATAACGGTGTTCGGAAAACGGTTGGATTTATGTCGCCCATCGCGGTAACAATTCCTGGTCGAGTTTTCCTCCGGCATGTTTGCTATATTGTGTCTTTATTGGTCAATGTATGTCTCGACATTCAGTTTGAAATCGGAAATGATAAAGTATGTAACCGGATCCGGATATCAACTCTGAATCGATAAACCAATGAACAATATTCAAAATAAACATGTCACACCCTGTGTTTCCACGAAAAAATACCATCCAGACATACGTCGCGCTTGTTTGCCCACATCAGTATACGCGCAAATGGAGGTGTGTGACATTGCATGTGTTGGTATACAAACATCGATCCACAGACATTATCATAGCCGATAGTTTTGATGTAGATCGAATGTCACCCGATAACAATACCAATAAGCCACATTGCAATGACTCTGAGTCCGCGCTATTACATCGATATTTCGACACCGTTCGCTGATTTACTCGATGGTGTTATCGTGTTGTTACATTGCAAGATAGTCATGACCCTATCTCCGGACAGATCACCCAGACCAATTGGATACATCGGTCGATATCCGTCGTGTTGTCGACACCGAAGTTTTCTGCTGAGACTGCAGCGTTTGACCAATGTGAACTATCGAAGTACGGTGCTCGAAATGATTGCGATCAGTCTTTCAGTCACGATGCATGGATGTCGCTACTCCCACATAACGACTCCAGATAAATATCGTGCAAATCTCGGACTGATACTGTGATCCAATAAGGTGTGTCTCTGTGAAGACTGCAATCGTACACCACAATAGAACACTACCTCGTGATTTCACACGCAATCAAAAAACACATCATCGTAAGGGTCTATTTCGCCCGGTGCCATTTCGAAACGGTCATCGCCACAAGAGATCGGTAACATTTTGAAACTATCATCACCACAAGGCTATCGACGTCGTTTCAGTTGGTCATGTCAATCCGTTTTACAAAGTACCGTTTTTCGAGTCCCTCACCATAGTGTTACGACACAGGCAAGAAGCGTCGGTGGAAATAATAAAACACGGAAGACACACTTTGGTGTTATTTGACATGGATTTTACACCCGACGAACCTCACATTCGAGCGATGCATTTGAATGGCGATTGTAATATTGATGTCCAGAGAAAAGAAATGTATCGATTTATTGGTTTCGTACATATCCAGCAAAAACCTGGGTATATGATTGTGCACGGTTCGCATATTTGACTGTGAACACTCTACTGGTATATGCTGTATAGTTCACTTTCACCGTCGTGCGAATACCCATGTTACGGTTTCTATGTTTGTGTGTCTGTATGTCATGCTCAGACGGACTCAGAGTCATTGCAATGTGGCTTATTGGTATTGTTATCGGGTGACATTCGATCTACATCAAAACTATCGGCTATGATAATGTCTGTGGATCGATGTTTGTATACCAACACATGCAATGTCACACACCTCCATTTGCGCGTATACTGATGTGGGCAAACAAGCGCGACGTATGTCTGGATGGTATTTTTTCGTGGAAACACAGGGTGTGACATGTTTACTTTGAATATTGTTCATTGGTTTATCGATTCAGAGTTGATATCCGGATCCGGTTACATACTTTATCATTTCCGATTTCAAACTGAATGTCGAGACATACATTGACCAATAAAGACACAATATAGCAAACATGCCGGAGGAAAACTCGACCAGGAATTGTTACCGCGATGGGCGACATAAATCCAACCGTTTTCCGAACACCGTTATCCACATACCAACCGTCGTCGAGGAGGTGTTTTATTCAGACATTTTGATTCTGGAAAATCTAAAGCACGAACCCGGACATCACAGAACTATCGCAGCCTATTGTCCAATTTTCCAAAGCGTGCATTTCGGTGTACAAGAGTATATTGTAAGCGGTTAACCGATGATATTGACGTGATACGACCGATGGGGTGTACTCTGAAACCGGTAGTCTGTGTATATTTCCGTCACTGTTCGTTGTAACAATATACAAAAATATCAAATTGACCGGTGTGGTTGTCAGTTTTCAAAACGAAAATGGTATTGTTACCCAGGGAAAAAATGTATTTCCAAGTGAAAACGGTATTGGTACTCAGTTAAATGATAGTTTCCAGACGAAAAGGAATTGTTACCCAGGAGAAAATGATTAGTTACTCTAGGTAAAAGTATTTTTCCAAGCGAAAATGTATTGTTACACCGGGTAAACGCCAGATCCCCAAAGGAAAATGATATTTTTACTCAGGTAAACGACGGACCACCAAGTGAAAATGGCTTGTTGCTCAGGGAAAAAGGTTTGTTACCCGGGAAAAAGGTTTGTCAACCAGAGAAAAAATAGATTTCCAAGTGAAAAAAGGTTTGTTAGCCAAGGAAAAAACATATTTACAAGTGAAAAAAGGTTTGTTAGCCAAGGAAAAAATAGATTTCCAAGTGAAAAAGGTTTCTTACTCTGGGTAAACATCAGATCTCCAAAGGAAAATAATATGTTTAGTCAGGTAAACGATGGACTGGCAAGTGAAAGTGGTAATTTTACATAGGTAAACGTCGTGGGTTCAGTGTCGTTGGTCTTGTTAAACGTTATCGCTTGACGTTGGTATACTATTACGAGTGTGAAAAGGCTATGCACGTCTTGTGCGGAGTATCGCGACAGTGAACATATTTTTGGTGTGACGAAACAAGATCGTTGTTTACATGTTAATGCATTTCGATTACCGAGTAGCTGTACAACAGAGATGAGTCTACAGTTAGTTCGTGCTGTATGTCCCGATGAAAACCACAAGACCACATGTAAAGTGGCGAGATAGCGCAGTGGTATAATCCGCGGCTGCAACACCAATGGGTGCGGGTTCGAGTCCGACCGAGGTCGACTTCCGAATTCCGATACCTAAGTGTTGGAGGTTTACCTAGGCTCCTCCTCGCCACCTCATCCGCGTAAGCGGTGTCTTACAAAAAGCCTAGAGGTGGGCCGTGCTATAAGTCGGCAGTTACGGAAAATATGAAGAATATCGGCCTGGTGTAAATGACCATAGTAGTCGACAAACACCATGAATATCCCAAAACAAACAAACAAACAAGACCACATGTAAATCTATTAGCACAACTCGATGATGTTGATATAGTGTTACTTGAATTAATTATTACCTATTTACACAACATAAAAATAAAAATTCATGTCGTAGTAAGTTTCTTGAACTCGTACTTGATGAAAACGAATGGTGACAAGTATGCGTTTGTGTTTGAGTGAAAAAGAATTATTTAGAGTAGTGACAGTTTGTGACCAACGAATGCAAATCGATCATGATATTACAATATACGCTTTCGTCAACATAACGACTTGGTGTAGAAATACTTTCACGTTTTTTTGAATAACTGGATTCTCGAGACTTGTTACTTGTACGATGTACCGTTGGTGTGCAAACTATGACGACCATTTTGTATGATAGTATGTTTTACTAGTGAGGATAACCATATGATGACTCACCACTTTTCGTTAGCAAAGTAGATTGATTTGTGTGTAAGATGTAAGCACCGTAACTAGAAAACATATGCACTCTGTTGTTGGAGTAGCCGATTCATTGCTATGACATGGACATATCCTGAAGCCTTGGTTTGTTGTCTTACGAAAGATGACGCGACCTCGGTGTCGTAAATTGTGTTAACTAAACTCGTATGGATACCACAATTGTGCTGGACTTACACATGGTATTCGTATACTGTACACATACAAACTTTTGTGTAAACAACTCTGGTGTTTCTGTTAATACTAGTTCTGTGTTGAACTACTTGATTATTACGATACATGAAAAACCATTCAGACAATAAAGTTCTTGAGGTATCGAAACAGTTTGAAAGCACCACCAATCATTGTACAGGTTTGTAGCATGAGTGAATATTTTCGTGTAACATGAATATATTTCATATGGCTTTGGTAAGAAATGAGTTATGCAGGATAACCATACACAACCTACAAAAGTAAAACTTGTTGCGTTTGATTGTATACTTTGTATCGATGTCTTTGTGATGTTGAAAGATGGTTGTGTTTACATTTGCATTAAGCGGAGTTACTCAAGTAATAAATTTTACTCGTTTGAAAATACCGAACAATGGATAACAGTATCAATATAAGCGGTAATTATTTTTCGTGATATACAACCAATCTTCCAAGCATAACTTGTCAAAAATTTATCATGCCATAGTCGGCTGTTACGAATTCGACACAAATGTACTTCGATTATGGAAATTACGTTCAAGGGAGTATTTCGAAGTTGTATATTCAGCAATTACCAAATAACAAAAAATATCAAACTGTGCATACAACTCGGTTAGGTAAACGATACAGTTACAAGTCGGATGTAAGCTTGATTTACAGATTACAGTCTGCTGATGTAAAGCTCGACCACTCCACTGTGTTTATTGCAAAGTATTTGACACAAACAAAATATTGAACGAAGGTCCGCCACTTGGTTTCATTACAAGGTGAGTGAAAATTGTTTTCTGTTGGTCAGGTATGATTTGCATTTAGAAAAACGATCTACACCGATTAAGCGACGCTGTTTCATATCTGATGAGTGAGTGAAATTTCCTTATGGTTTGATTTAGCGAGTTAATTATCGGTGATTCAATCACATGCAAGTACCGTCTTTTAGTGACAGAGTATTGTGATGACATTTACTTTAGCGAATGATAACGGAAAATTTTTCGATTACATTGTCGGTGTATGTGTTACACAAATAATTCTAGTACACCTAGCCATAGGGTACATTTGGCAAACATCGTACAAAGTGTTTCTTTGTGTTGGTAACGACTTTCCGCGGTTTGGTTTCGTGTCGGGAATTATTATTTGAGGGTTCAATTTCAATCAATGCTACAAATGAACAACAATGCAAAACACGTTTAGTGAATTACAGCGTAGCAAGTACTTCCTTGATATTACGATTGTTGTGTACCAGACATTTCTAACTGAATTGAATGCATCTAGCAAACATATTCCAATTTACTTTTGTAATGAACAGAGTATGTGAAATGGTGCGAATGGATTAGGTATTAATCAAGCGGCGGTATGTCAATTCACCTAGTGTGATATCTTGACACCGGATAATGTGTGAAAGTGTTTCAATTCTCACTGCTGATTACGATGATAAAGTATTGTACCGGTTATTGTTCAACAAAGGAAATTGTTGTTTCATCTTTAGTCTTGGTTAGTGGAGACAATTACATTTGTAAAATATTTCCTGATATCCACAATACACTGCGTGGTTTGTACCAAGGCTGAATAATTTTCCAATCGAGAACATTTTAGACACACATAGTTTACAACTCAATATGTTAATAACAATGGTACTGAAAAGTTTGTTGCTGTCACAATAATCTTTACCACAACGCCGGGTCTAATTAACGCAAATAATTTAATAATCAAGTCATGATCAACTATTACATATGTCAAATCAATGTGTCAATCCTTATGTTTACATCATGATAATTTTCAATATAACACCTGCGTTCGATTGTAAGAAATGAATTCTCAACATGTTGGGCAGACTTTCAAATCTCGCATACTCAAACATATTATGTTAATCTCAAGTCGCCGGCACCGAGAAGTAATTACTTTTATCTTACAAAATATACCACATAGTAATTTCTTTGTCTCGCAGAATAGTAACGACTTTTACAGTTGAACAAAAAATACGAGTTGACGGTATATGCCTAAAACCGAACTTGCTATGGATTTTAGATTGTAGCGATTGTATGGACTCGTGTATGCTTGACTGTTTTCATACTGATACTGTTTGAGTTGATTGGGTGAGTTACAAACGATTTACTTGACTAGGTTTTTCCTTGTTGGTTCTTTGGAGTATGGTAAGATGGTAAGATGTCGAGACGTAATACTATTTCCGTTAACTCAATTGCAACGAAAAAATAACCAGATAGCTTGTACAAGGTTTCGACAAATAGATGGAAATATTCCGATTTAACTCATCGTGTCGCAACTCGATCGCGGTATGTACAAGTGGTTGTCAAGTAAGAAATATTTACAACAGGTGCTATTTCATTGATTGATTCTATTGTGTGTAGTAACACATTTAAATATCATGATAGTATAGTGAAATTATTTACTGAAACTCTATTTGACAAACGGAAAACTCAGTCGTGAATAGAGTTGTATGGTCATTACTTGTTTCAAATCAACATGCGCATAATCTCTAAATATGTATGGGTTGAAAGTTGGTAGTCATGTTTGTCAATCTATTGCAATTCAGACTATGTCAAAGTCCAAATATTCCATTTTGGGCGATCTCAATTTACCTTTAGTACATCTCGCGAGTGGATTCCGACGCCGTACTATAACATTCTTAATAATACAGGTTCGAGGATTTTCATGATAGAGTTGACAAGTGATAAGATGCGTGTTTGTATTAAGAGTTTGATTTGAAGTTGACAACGACAATAACTGTATAATGCACATACTTGTGATTCTTGATTCTTGTAGAGTTATAGTTGGTATTGATTCTATAGGCGTGAAAACAGCGGCGCGAATGTGTGAATAATTCAATGTGACTGAAAGTCGGCGTCAGTAATATTCAGGTTACGATCGAATCAAAAGATCACGTTAAAAAGATTTCTCAAATTAATTAGAATTGTACCGGATTAACACATTCAGATACGAATCAACTTGAGCTGTGTAGTAAGTTTCATTTCAAGTTGTCAAATTGATACATTGCTTGAATATTCGCATGATTCTTGTCATACAACTAAGGTGAACGTGAAACATATAGCGATCGCGGAAAGTATCAAATCTTGGATATTCAAGTCACCGTCTGCGACGGTTCTGTTATTCGGTGCTTATTACTTAATAGGTAATATTCTTATTATATCAGACTCGTGAAATCCAGTTCTGCACCAAACTACAACATATTACATTGTAGCGATTGCGATGTATGTAACCACAAGTCACGAGAGATGGTTATGTCTGAAGCATTACCCTGTGAGTGGTTGTAGGATTTTAGAATTATTTCGCACCTTTTTGAATAAGCGTACACTTCACAAAGGATTAGGGTTAGAGTAGAAATAAGTGACAATTTGTCGCTATTCAAGTTACCGACACTGGCGGTCTGTTATTCGTTACTTATTAAATCTTTACGAGTTCTGTGACAAACTGCTTACGAAAATTTCACCGCGTGAGCGATCGATATGCCTGTAACATCAAGTCGCGTATGTCTGAGACATCTTGTCAGCGATCGCCTGGTTTGCAAACTATTTCACACCTATTTGGAGTGTTAATATGTGAACGCGGCTATTGTTGGTATTGGAAGCGCCGGTTATGTGACAAACTTATTACCAAAATATTACTTGTGCGTGATCCCTATCTTTGTAACATCAAACCACGAGAGACGACTATTCTGATGTGCTATCTTGTGAGTGGTCGTAGGAAATATTTCACACCTTTTTGGAGTGTTAGTATGTGAACGCGGCTATTGTTGGTATTCGAATCGTCGTCGTCTACACCGGCTCTGTGGTAAACTAAATAGCAAAACATTACCATGCGACTGATTCGAAAATTGCGCTATCGCGGTGAAGTCACGACTGTGAACAGCAGACTATTCTGTAGGTGCGAAACAGCGGGATACAAGGTGCGAATAATCCGATCTGAAAGCACTATTCAGCTGGCGATCAATAGCGAGGAAAGACTTAGAACACGATCGGTCATTTGTCACGACTAAACTACATCATATATAATAATTTACGATATACACATTAAGAAAGGTTCATTCACATGACTATTTATCTGATACATATTCAACACCGTGCCGCCGCGCCTATACCCACAACGTTAGTCAAATCATCTCTACCTGAAAGGTCACCATGTCACCGCGCCTATACCTGAAAAGATAACCATGCCACCACAAGACACAATAGCCGCATGCCACCCCCGCCATATGACATAAGAACCGCTTGCCACCCCCGCCATAAGACACAACGGCAGGTCACCAGAGATCTCGTAAGAATACATGACAGACACATTTATCGTCGTTAGCATGTCGCCGCACGTATACCAAAAAACATTAGCATGCCACCACGAGTTTTCACGTTAGCATGCCGCCGCCGCCTATACCCGAAAACGTTAGCATGCGACCGATCCCTATCTCCGTAATGCTATCATGCGACCGCACCCATAAGAAATAAGAGCCGCATGCCACCACGAGTTTCGCGTTATCATGCGACCGCACCCATAAGCCACAATGGCGCGTCACGACCGATCATACTAACTACTAACGTGTCTTTCACAGAGGCGCAGGAAATCGTACGATCTCGAACCCCTGAAACCTCTCAGACCACATCAGCTAAGACACTGTATTCCGAAGTACATCATCGTCGTAAAACTACAGCCCGGTCTTCAACAAACAATAAGAAACCAAGTTATTATACTTCACCTGCCCCAAATGACGGCGATCTTAGATATCTGTCAAACTCAACTGTCGTCCCCAGCCAAATTAGTGAAGATCGACAGAATCAAACCACACCCATGTCCAGCTTGAATATCAACCCATACAGCTGTTGGCGCTTGTTGCGGAGGTTGTACAGCTAACGGTATCAGCATACAAAACTGGAAACAGTAACATCTTCGACATCGTGGCGAAGGCATCGAGTAAATACTTCGGCTACTCTGTTGAATCCGATCTATTGCAGCAAGCATCAAACACATCAGATCCCTCCGTCGATAAATCTTCTCCGGTCTCGCAAGGCAGCAAAGTTCAATAGAACACTCTCTCTTCTCCAATGGAACTGTCGCGGCATATATAGAAAATTGAACGAGTTCAAACAATTTGTATCCACCCTAACGATTAAACCGGATGTTATACTTATTCAAGAGACGCACCTCATCGCGAAATACTCCCCGAAGCTACGGGGATACCATCTGTATCGACGAGATAAGACATTACACTCCGGTGGCCTCGCCACATTGTTGCACGAGTCATTGTCATCCTCGATTTGCAATGGTTTTCAGTCGGCGTGTTTTGAAATGTTATGCGTCAACGTTAGCGGAATCAAATTTGTAACGTTAATATGGCCCCCGACGTTGTTATCGGCAGCAACGATATCGCATGCCTACGTCACTTTTCTTCTCGGTCACTCATTTGCGGCGATTTCAATGCCCACCACCTACAATGGAGCCACTGCTCGAACGCCAGAGGCAAAGCGATCTACGATTCTCTCGACCAACACAACCTGGTTTTGCTGAACTAATCCCAGCCCACTCGTTTGAACATCTCCACAACAGCAGTAAACTGGTGGTCCCTTTTGGACTTGACCGCAGCCTCTAGTGATATTGCCGCGCGATGTAACACTTCCGTTTCCGACACCCTCATAGGAAGCGACCATTTTGTTATTCATAACTCGCTCCTCGCCTAGACCCCAGAAGTGGTTGCTTGGGAAAGCTGATTGGGAGAGGTTCTCAATATGTGTGCACGATTCGCTATCGGGTGTACCCGAGGATGATGTGGAAACATTACATTCCACTTTTGTCGACGCTTTAAAGCGCGCATCCCCCGAAACCATTCCGCGCTTCAAATCCACAGACAAGATCCCAGTACCGTGGTGGACACCGGAATGCGCTCGCGCCATCCGCCGCAAAAGAGCAGCTTTCAAAATGATGAAACGTAGTTTCGCCACTCATGACGTCATAGAATATAAAAAACGCCGCTCCGAATGTTGCCGAACTATATTGCGATCAAAACGCTCAAGTTGGGAACGTTTCTGCGATACCCTCAACAGTCATTCGGGAATGGCGAGGGTCTGGAAAACGATTGGTTCGATTTCGGGTAAATACAGCTCCATGTCAATACCATCTCTTACCTCGAATAACAGTAACGTCATCGGCGACTTGAGCCAGGCAAATATGCTGGCATCGACTTTCGCTTCCGTTAGCAGCTCCGAAAATTACGACCCTGACTTCCTGCTCACGAAAACCGATTTCGAAAAATCACACCCCATCAGCGACATGGTTAATGAAAATAATCTAAATAGTCCTCTCGAAAGACCATTTACACAACAAGAATTTATTGTTGCATTACGGTCACGCAAAAGCACGGCACCCGGAGATGACGCCATTTGCTATGCAATGATCAAACGTCTATCATCCGCTGCGGTTGTCAAGCTTCTTGCCCTTATAAATAGCTCTTGGGGAACAGGATGCGTTCCGGGGGCCTGGAAGCACTCCATCGTCATCCCAATCTTGGAAACAGGCAAGGAGTCATCTAGACCGGAGTCCTATCGCCCCATCTCGCTCACAAGTCACATATGTAAAATTATGGAAACTGTGGTCACGAACAGATTGCGATGGTACTTGGAATCCAAGAATCGACTAAATAGATGTCAATCGGGTTCTCGCCATGATCGCAGCACGCTCGACCATATTCCAGTCATCCCACATTTTGACTCGAGTCAAGTCAAGTCAATCGATTTTCAAAGGTGACTCGAGTCAAGTCAAGTCACTCGTTTTTTGGAGGTGACTCGAGTCAAGTCGAGTCAAGTCAAGTCAAGTCACGAGTCGAGTCACGATTCGAGTCAAATTGAATTTTCGAAGTATATGTGATGATTCAAAGTCGTTACATTTTGCTAACTGTGTGAAGGATAGATTAATTGGCAATTTATCTTGAATCAAATGACAATTATAAAGTTAAATATTCATGCAAAAAGGTGTTGTATCGCTTACGCACACGTAGAACTGATAATAAAATACGTGAGTAACTGTATAGCTACATGCTACAGTCTGATTTTATCAGCCAATATAAAGGATCGAATACGAAGCCTCGAGAAGTTGAATAAATTGATGTCGTACAATAGCCACTACCCACCTACACCTCCGTGAGAATATAAAGGCATAAACTACGTTCGTTCGATTTAAATCATACAAGAGTGTTGGTAAAGGTGAGCACTACGCAATTTAAGCACTAAGCTGCCTAAGAAACAAAGATACGATGCGATTAGATAAATCTACTGCTACTACGACAAAGTAGGTGTGGTGGTTTCGTAAGCGGTAAATTTATTTGTGATGTAACAATGGATGATCAGTGAAACTTACAATTATTGAAGACTGGTTGCTCTCACAAGTGACACCGGCGTATCGCTAACAACCAAAACATAATAATATAGGGTGATTTAATCGACATTGTTTACTTAATGACTTGAAATTGACTCGTGAATTTTGCTCCGAGTCACGAGTCAATCCGCATTTCTGAGGCGTCGAGTCAAGTCAAGTCATTTTTGGAAAGTGACTCGAGTCAAGTCAAGTCATACGAAAAAGGTGACGCGAGTCTGACTCGAGTCAAGTCATGACTCGAGTCATCCCAACACTGCCATATTCTGGGAGTCCATGATACTGTTTATAAAGTGCTACATAATAAAAGGTCGGTGGCGGCAGTTTTTCTTGATATAGAACGAGCATACGACATGGTTTGGCGAACTGGCCTCATCCACAAGCTGTCACAAATGGGGGTAAAAGGAAACATGCTTAGGTGGATCTCAGATTTTCTAAAAAACAGAACCTTCCAAGTCCGCGTGGGTAGCTCGTTGTCGCGATATCACATTCTAGAAATTGGTTTACCCCAAGGTTGCGTTATTTCGCCATTACTCTTCTCCGTGATGATTGATGGCCTTCCTACAGTTATTCAGTGTGAGCATGCATTATTCGCGGACGATTGCGCTATATGGGAAAGTGGATTATCCGTGGAATCCAACATCTCTGCGATCCAGTTAGCCCTAACATCGATTCAACTGTGGTGTAAGCAGTGGGGTTTCAAAATATCGCACACGAAATCGGTGGCGATGCTATTCACAAGAAAGTTATCACTGCCATCCGTGTCTCTACGTATCGGTGGCACGCAACTCAGCCTTGTAGACAATTTTAAATATCTTGGTGTTGTTTTCGATAAATTGTTATCGTATAAATGCCATATGGAGTATCTCGAGAAGAAATGTAGCAACAGACTGAACGTTTTGCGTCTTCTGACTAGAACCTCGTGGGGCGCTGGCAAGAGTTCGCTACTGATAATCTATAGGACAATGATACGATCACTTACCGATTATGGAATGCCAGCATATTTCTTCGCCACGAAATCCCACCTGGTGAAGGTGGAGAAAATCCAAAACAAGGCCCTTCGAATTATTTGCGGAGCTATGCATAGTACACCGATTTGCGCATTGCAAGCATCCTGTTGCGAAATGCCTCCGCACATTCGCCATAAATACCTAAGCCCAAACTACCGATGTCTTCTGCTTAGTCATCCAGCGAGCAGCCACTCATCTCGGCACATTATCGAAGACTCGTGGCATGAAATATATCGTGTTATTAATCCGAGATTCAATACTTTTAACACGCTAACGAAGTCAGCTTGTTTTGAAAACATGGCGGTCGAGCGATTCGATCCCCCTTCCCCTCCGTGGGATTTACCGATTCCATGCGTTGATATCGACCTATCTAGGTTAGTCTCGAAACAGGACGTACCCCAGTACATCAAATGTAGATGTCTCGACTTTATCTTTGAAAGATTCGGCGAACACGTCCATATATTTACTAATGGTTCAAAGACTGAATATGGTACTGGACTTGGGGTCTGCATCCCAGAATATTCGTATTGCTATAATCGGGCTTGCCCGACTATATCTTCCTCATTCTCAGCCGAATTGAAAGCTATAGTCTTCGCGCTAATGTGGATATTACAACACAGCAGTTCCACAAATCGACGCTATGTGATCTTTTCCGACTGCCTGGCGGCCCTGAGGGCGTTGTCATCCCCGCATACCTGTCAGCCGCACAAGGAAATATCTCTCTCATTTGATATTCTTTCACAGATAAAGACCATGGGTGGCATGGTAACATTTGCCTGGATACCAGGTCACGCCGGAATAGACGGCAACGAGAAGGCTGACCAACTAGCTCGGGCTGCATCAAGTCAATCGCGGGAACCCGATATCGATATCCAGAACGTAACATTATCAGAGGCAAAAGCGGTCACCCGTCAGCTCTGCAGAGACCAATGGCAGGCCGAGTTCACTGCAGAGGAGAGAGGGCACCACTACCGGATGTTGCGACCATCTATAGCAAGAGAGGCGCCAGATTCCTGCCGAAATCGCCTATTTGAAAAAATCCTGTTTCGCCCCCAAACCAGTCACTGTCGCCTGGCGGCACACCTATTCAAAATAGGTTGCGCCGACTCCCCCCTTTGTAATGTGTGTTACGTCCCCGACAGGGTTGACCACATACTCTTGCATTGCGAAAAATATGACTTTCACCGAACATTTCTTGCCGACGCATGTACCACGCTCAATGTACCGCTTACTTTAACCAATTTACTTACTATGCCGCAATTATTTACGCCGGTCGCCGAGTTTATTATTTCATGTAACTTGTATATATAGTTTGAAAGTTTATATAGTTTGAAATTTAACCCTATGTCCCAGAGCACGAAAACTCGATCCTTGATTACATATTTTGTCTGTAACTGTAATAAATAAACAGAGAATCGGTCACCGTAAATACTATTTCATTCAAATCAAAATTTTCAGACGGCAATAACTCCGCTTCCGCTGGTTGGAATTGAACCAAATTTGGTGAACATCGTTTCTATAGACAACCTAACACTTTTTTGGGGTGAACAGAAAATTTCAATTTTTTTGTTATTTATTTTTATATAATAAATAGAAACTTTGTTCTCCTGTAGCAATGCGGCTACTGGTTGGAATTGAACCAAAGTTGGTGTGTAGGCTTAAATTAGGTAACCTAACAATTTTATCAAGTAGCGAGTACGATTGAGAAAAAAGTTCATTTTTGAAGAGCCCTAATGTTCATATTTCACGAAACCGGCACGTATTTCAACTGGGTGAATATGAAAGCTCTCTCAATACATGATACTGCTTTTATATTATGCAGGTGGTCTTATTTGTTCAGCGTCAAAACTCATGAAGCGAGTACAGACAACAATATAACTTACACAACTCACTATCAGAAAGAATATATACACGGTGTATTTGGTCAATGGTCATTCTAGAATTGTGTTTCTGGATTTCTGGATATTTCAACTGCGGTATCATATTTCCGAGTTGAATCCCAAAGTGCTGTGTATCGCTCGAGCTGCGATAAACTCGATCACTTTGGCAAGCTGTCTAATGACGTCACTCCAAGACGACTTGGCTTCAAGACGACTTGACCATGTAAATGGGCTTATTGACACGTCCAGCAAACACTAGGTGTCGCCAGACTATGCGTGTTAACCGTCGTTGTTCCGAAGTTCTAATTCATCTTTTAACGAGCTCACAAACCAAGTAACGCACGTTGTAGCCATTATTTACAGTCGGGAAAGCAGCCTACAGGTTTCTGACAACGGTATCGCCATCGCGTACGTAACAACTGCGGTTACCACCCAAAGTCTGGCGAGACCTAGTGGTTTGATAGACCCTATTCCGAAAAGGCAAAATAGTGCACACTGAGTTGAGTTTTGTGGAATATTGTGTCAAAAAGCAGTTCTTCAGAGAAGCAAAAGCGACAATGCCGTACCGTTATATGCAGTTTACATGGATAATATATAATTCAAATATCAGTACATGGTCGCGCTGCTGTATCATTTCAGACTCAACAGGTCCCCGGAATCCAGAGAACATGAATTCGGATCTAATAAGAATACAACAAATTCCAAAGTCAGCGTTTCCAGTTTAATATATTGTATTCCTCACAACGCATACACAAGGCTAACACCAGATTACGACTAAAGCAAAGGGAGCATGGAAATAAGTGAACCTATATCGTCGTCCCCGACACTGTAGCAGCGGCTCATAGGTGTATTCAACCAGCCAACACAGTGGCGAGATAGCGTATAGTGGTATTATCCACAGCTGCAACACCGATGGGTTGCTGGTTCGAGTCCGACGGATGTCGACTCCATAATTCCTACCCAAGTGCTGGAGGTTTATCTAGTCTAGACCCTCGCCATATCATACGCGTAAGCGGTGCATCATAAAAGCCTAGAAGTGGGCCGTGCTACAAGTCGGCAGCTACGGGAAAAACGAACAAATATGCCTGGTATAAACGGCCATAGTGATCGGCAAACGCCATAAATACCTCAAACAAACAAACAGGCCAATCATCATAATCAATTCCATTGTTCTCGAATAGACGAGTTGCTACTTGCTAGAATAGACCCTTATGATTCGTGATGCGATCATAATACACTATTATATATATGCTTGATAATACAGTATTCAAGTGAAAACCAAAGGGTGCGGCCCGCGAGTATTTGAAAGGTTTGAATTCGGCCCACGACAACATTTGAGTTTGACACCCCTGGTCTAGGCTCTAGGCCAGGGTTGTCAAACATACGGCCCGCTGGCCGCATCCAGTCCGCCAGACGGATTCATCTGGCCCACGATGTAATTCTGAGGAAATGAAAAAAATACTTGTATTATTCAGCACATTTATCTAAAAATTGCGTAGATTTTTAGGAAGAATACTTCCATCAATTAATCCCTAAATAAAAAAGACACCTTCTGCCCTAGAACGTATGAAAGTATCTTTCCTTGTACTACAAAAATTTTAATTATTTTTACCGTAATGCGCAATGTAACTACCGGAATTCTTCATAGGGCCAGATTCCGTTAAAATAAAGTTTTTTCATGTGGAAATTTGTCAGTTTTTGAGGCAAAAAGTTGTTTTCAGACCAAACTACTTCGTACTGACAGACAGTTCCAATCAGAAATGAAGAAAAGTAGTAAAAGTCCAACATTATGTGAGATAACACCTAATTTGCATGCGTTAGGTCAAATAAAAATAAAAATTATGATAATTTTAGATCACAATCTTCCGTTTTTAGGTGAAAAAGATTCACCGTAATGATAAGGTTTTTACTGATGACCCATCATATCCAAATCATCTATTATACCATACAACAACAATAAACGTAATGAAGTCATAGACAGTTGCTGATTGTTTCTCTGAATAGTTCTTCCAGGTTTCTGTGAATCAATGCTAAAAGAACGGCTTTTAATTATGTCTATTGTCTAAGCCGCTCAAGGCTGCTTCTGAAAACCAGAAAGAAAATTCCTGCACCCTAGCGTCAAACGCATGGAGGAATACCAGTCACATAACTATATATATTTAGTCTACTGGGTTAATTCTTTTTATATAGTTTCTGTGAAGAGTGAAAACTTTATTAGAAGAGTAAAATTTTATTATTATCCCACTATTATTTTGTTGAACGGCATGTTACCCAAATTTGGGACAATAAATGTATGCTCTAAATTGCTCTGAGCGCGGATAAATTTTCAAGTGCGATAAATCTGCTTTATTTTGATTGGCGCAACATTTTTGAGCTTAAATAGAGTATGATATCACACTTTATCTCGTATACCCCTGCTTTGTGGCTTCGTCAGCACTACGTCGACACACTTTACCCTTGTCTCATTTCTTTAATTCGGTTGTTACCCCCTTATAGCTCACCTCAGAGCACAACCTGAATTTTCCCACCGAACAATCAATGATGCAAATTACCCCGAAATAAGCCAAAGTAAGGACTTCCTCTCTTCAGACGACTTCCCAACGACTCTCTATGTTAACGAATATGAAAGGAATGTGTTCCTGCGAAATATGTACCCGGATGGTCCCTAAAATTATGTGAACACATGCAGGGAGACTCCCATTACGCATATTGCACGAGGTAGGATGGCACAGTTCCCCTTGGCGTGGTACTGTGAGTGCAACAACCCAATTTCAGTGTAGAGCCTCGGAATTCTAGAAGTGAGATATTTTGCTCGTGAAATTCGTTTTCAATGTCGGCGTGTCTAATTTCAGTTTAGACTTACTTTGATAACAGTTTATTTTTAATGTATATTATTTCATCACGAGAAACAGACAAAACTTTAAGCGGCACATCTCATGGAACAATATTCGTTGGTAATTATACGGAGTATTTATAGATAGCTCAACAGCAGAATTATTTCGCTGTTTGTGAGAGACGAATGATGCACTTTGTCAACGCCAGTGAGCTTTAATTGCATTATTGACACGTAACAGAACATCACGGGTGGTCAGTAACGAAGTACTTCTACTTTTTCGGAGTACTCAAGTAGTTCTCCTCTACTTCTGATACTTCCTCAAGTAGAACTTTTTTAGCTACTTCTACTTCGTAGGATTTGGTGAACTACTTACTTACTTTTCGCTATTTTCAGTTTGTCAAGTAGAAGTAGTTTCATCCCCTAATAAGAAAGATAGCCTAAGGAATTTCGGGGCAGTTTTCACGTATTACGAACATTTAATTTTCATAAAAGTCATGTGATACCCAGAATTTTCGTCACAAAACCTACTACGTAGACGTCGCTCTCACTACTTTACCTCATCCAGACCCTCTGTAGATGGCCCAATAGAATTATTAGTAATCCTTGAAGGCTCCCAGAACTTCCTATGCCCAACGGAAGTATATTTGAAGAGCTTCTTTGAGGTACAGAACTTTGATATACAATTGAATAGTATATTCATATTGAAATAAACCCGAATATTTTCGGATGACACTCGTCAGGGGTAATCGCCAGCAACTAGTAGAGAATTGGAAAGAACATTGTATATCAACAATCGTATCACAAAATATGATATATTTACGAGACGCTACAACCCATTCAAAATTTATAAAGATAAAATTTTCACAGCACGCGGCAACGTAAGTGCAGGCCTCTAAGAACAAAAGAATGCATCGAAATCGTATAAATAAATTGGAAAGTGAAATTTCTTCAGGATTTCTTTCCAAGTGAAGCTCCTCTAAGCACGATTCGCTTAGCTCATCTACCATTCAACTTTGCCATATCCTGCACCCGACACTTTCTTCCTGATATATTCAGCATTTCTTGTTTCCAAAAGCTTATCGTTGCTCTGGTGACGAGAGTCTCGTATTATAGTGACTCCATCCCAACACTGATATCACCAAAAACTCTATCAGCTCAGAGCTGAGGTTCAAGATGCTGTATCTACTCAATTGTGATTGTGGGAGGAGCATTCGTTAAGTACCGACAGCTTTAAATTCAATAGCTGACAGCGGCACAAAACTTGTCGGTTTTGCTTGACGATCGCCCTGACTGTCGCCATTTCAGTATCTATAAATTTCAAAAGGCAGTTGACATGACTTTGGCTTGATAAAATTATATCGAACAAAATCCACCCAAGCGCCATCTCACTCATTCACTCAACGGAACCTGACGCTAAACGCATTCACACAGCATAAGTTACCATTCTGGCAAACCCTGATGTCGTATATAAGAAGTCGAAATGATACAGGCGCCATTGATTTCATTCACTTGGTAGAACGCAATAAGAGCATTTCATTATCGAATACGACCGTACCGGTACTCAGGTATTTGGCCAACATGCAGCGAGTGTTGCCTAAAACAACTACAGTTGGCTGCTCGACCGTAAAAATTAACACTTAGGTCTGGTGGTGCCTTAACTTAAGTTTGAGTGCCGATCTGGATGCATTTGAGTGTGAGTATACTTTTTGGCATGAGTTGAGTAACGAAATCGATGCTGAGTAGAGAAGTAGAGAAGTTGGGCTCCATTCCTAATCTGGAAAAGTGGACTTTGACTTTCTTAACGTTAGACTTGTTTAAGCAGGCCACCGTTAAAACTTTCTGGACATAAGACATGAAATATATTTTCCGCTTTTTAGAAGTACTATTTGTAATTTTCTTCCAAATACGAGTAGTATACGTTAAGTCCTGATTATAGTTTCAGTACTTTCGTTTGAAGAACAGACATGTTGAAGTGTAAAAGCAAGTGTAGTAAAGCCTTATATTTTCCGAAAATAAAGCTATTATACACTATATGGCATTTTTACTATCTGCCATATTTTTAATTACCGTATACTAATCGCGGAAAGTGTTACAGCTGTATCCGACACAACTTCTCCGTATTGCTCTTCGACTGAACTAGGGTGATTAATAATATGGGGGAGCGCGCCATGCCGTGATATTCTCTAAAACCGGGTGTTCCAGTAAACAAAAGATTAGTATCCTATTTATATATAAATACTATCATTTACATTCTGTGATTTGGACAACTGCTTATTCTGTCAAGAATTGACACCTCCCGGGATGCATCAATGTGAATCAAGCTCTCTACACCTTCCGCATAGCGCAATTGGCAGCTTTTGACAGTCCATGCGAACGAATTACGATCGTTTTCACAACTACTTACTTACTTGAATAGATTTGAAGTGAGTCAATTCTACTTTTACTTCAAGTGGTTTCAGGTTTCTTATGAACACAGTGCTTCTACTCGTACTTGAGTACATTATTTTTCGTCGCTACTTCTAACTCTACTTGAGTAGCTGTCCTGACTACTTGGACCACCTCTGCCTGTAGCAGGGCTTTGGAGCCGGAGCCCGGAGCCGGAGTCCCGGAGCCGTGCATTTTTACCGGAGCCGGAGCTCTACAAAAAATTCAGCCGGAGACGGAGCTGGAGCTGGAGCCAGTTATTTGAGGGGTAGCTCCGGCTCCGACGTATTTCATAAGATGCTATTATCAATGCAACAACCAGATGTGCTGATTTCACATAATTTAACAGCAGGCCTTCGCGAAATTAAGAATCTTTTCCTCTTTGGCGCTACCTTTTCCGACTAACCATGTTCCTGAAGATTCAACAGCAGACCGGTCATATGTTCGATGTCCAGTTTGCATACATGAGTGCCGAACCTCGCGGTATGTGAAATATGCCTGTGACTATTGTAGGTATTCGGCATACCCGCAATTTCATCATCAGCATAACCTTGTTGGCCAATTGTACGGTTCGAAAATAATGATCACTATGTATTAAGCGAAATGGGAGAGAGGAAAAAAACATGATTTCGTTGCACATGTCGATATGACGAGCACGAGCCGAGAAATTCCATCTCATCGTTGCTATGCATCGGATGAGCAAATACTCGTTCTTTCGTGTTAGTTCTTTAATCGGGCCGCGAAATTGGGCAGTGTTATTGAGTATGCAATAATGCATGCTAATTGGAATTCATTACTACACATGATCGTCATTCACTCCAGTAAGGATTTTCGAGCGTAAATAGGGGATGGCGGAAGAGTATAGCCCAAAACGCCGTTACACTCGACAAACAATTGTCGCGGTGCGAGCTACTCAACGCGATGTCAGGGGTCACGACCCCATGGTATGATGGAGGCAAATTACTGATTTGATACGGGATTGCCAATTTGTAATCATCTGTTTCGTAAATTCATTCTTGAGGTCTGCTTGATACTCTAGTATTCCCGGGTTATCGCGCACTGTGACTTGTTAATGTACAATGTGCAAATACTGTAAAGTTTACTTCGTTGTGGGCATGGCGCAATGTACATGGCAGAGTGTTTAATTCGATTCTTTTCAACGGGAAAATATTATATTCCGATAAACTTGATCGATACCGGATGGACCGGTAACGAGTGCACCAATATCGAACGTCAAACCATTGGCCATTTGGTACAAATCGATATTCTTTTGATCACGTCGTGACATCCGCCCATATTGCTCTTACTACAGTTACAGTTGAATAATAATCGCACATTTAAAGATTGAATTGAGCTGTATGGCTTAATGCTAACGAGTACCGTGCCAGTGTTAAAACGCCGCATCCGAATTTTAATGCTGTACAAAGCAATGGCATGGAGTAAAGTGCGTATTTGGTTGTATTAAGATTCGTTCTTACCATAAAACTAGGCTTTTACCGGTACTATTTCTGCCTGATATGAATCTGGAAAAGAAACTAAATGAAGCGGTGAAGAAATTAACTGCAAAATTGGATACCAGTGAAGCCAGAATCTTGAAAATAGTGAAAGAGGAGATCAAAACCAGTGTCAAGAGTTTGATTAACGATGCAATCCAGCGAAGTCGATCAGAAATCCTAACTGAAGCGGATGAAATCCACTCACTACACATGAATATGGATTTGATTATAGAACAGAACCAAGCCTACAAAAAGAACTGGAAGAAGTCAAAGCCAGCCAAGAATTTATTAGTGCTAAATATGAAGCCCAAAGTCAAATGCTACAAGACTGTGAGGCCAAAGTTATCCTCGCTAACTTCGAAAACAAAAAAACTAGAAGAACGTCTAGCCATGAAGGAGAAACAACTTGGTGAGATTGATCAACTTTCCCGTAGTGATTCCCTGGAACTTCATGGATTACCTGAAAAAGAAAATGAAGACCTTGTGTCTTTGATATCAGGATTTGGTCAATCTCTAGGAATCCATGTACAAAAACCTGATTTAAGATCAATATTTAGGATCCAGAAGCAACAGAAACAAAAGAACTCGACTAATGACAAATTACCTGCAGTGATCATTGCTAAATTCTGGAACTGCAACACCAGGAAATTATTCTTGGAAAAGAGGCAACAGCTTCACTCGAAGAACCTTGAATCCTGTGTAGCAGATAAGCGATATATCAATGAAAGCCTGACGAAATTTCGCCGAATCCTTCACGCCAAAGCCCGGAAGGAAGCAAAGGCTCACAAGTTCAAATTATGTTGGACTTCTAACGGTAAAACTTTTATTAAGAAAGATGACCTATCGCCAGGCCGTGTTATTTTTGGCACATGCCAAAACTGCCAAAAATAACTTATTTTTGGCATTTTTCGATTTTTATTTTTGGCAGTTTTGGCATCGACCTCTAAATAAATAGTTTCAGCCTTGAATTAGTCACAAAAGCGCTTTATTTGGCCTAGTTTGTCTAAAGACACCACAAAATGTGCAGCATCCTCGTATAATCAGTGCCAACAAACAATAAGAAAAAACCTAACGATTTCATATGATAATAATATCAAACGAAACCACAAAATGTGCAGTATCCATCGGAATCGGTGCCAACAACCAAAAAAGAAAGAAAAGCCTAACAAACACGCTCAACAGCTGATTGTTACAGCTGTTAAATAGACTTAAATCGTTTGCACTGTGTGACAGTGTTTCCAAACTCAGGTCAGCTAAGTTTCTCCTAAATTCATTTCTCGCCCAGCGAATCTGGGAAATATCGGCTTCAACAGTAGCCGTTTAGGGAAAGAATGTTGCCAGTCCTCATCCACAAAAGGTTTTCAGAGCTTCAAAATCTTTGGAGGGCCGAACCGCCTTTCATGCATCATGAAAAGAGATCACTTCGCCAGTGCCATCGATCTCATCGCGGAAAGAATTTTCTTCCCGATCCTTTTCTAGGAGTTCCCTGTGTTGTCTCTCAACGCATTCTATTTAGTAGCCCGACTATCATTTCTCCTTCAGTCTACAGATATATTTTCGGAGGACTTTTGTCACTTCAGGTGGCTTTAATATGACCAACTCGCATGGAAGAGTACTGGGAAGGTTAGCTTGTTTAAGAACATTGATGCAACAAGACTGTCTGGCAAAACGAGACTATGCAGCTCAGAAATACCCAGACAGTTTGTTGCAACCCAGACAGTTTGTTGCGTCACAAAGTTCAACTCGATCACAATGCAAAAATCGTGGTTGATTTGGGGGTTCCAGTTCCATGAGCAGAATATAATTTATATTTTAATAATCAGTACTGCGACAGCTTCTCATTGATACCCGTTTTATCAAATTTACGCTCGACAAGCCGGTCAAAAATGGTCGTAAAATTGCCTTTGGACAAATGGAAAGTATGACGTAAACCAAATCCAGTCAGCCGTTCGATCTCGCTGTGCCCACACCATTTAGGACACCATGCTTTCACCCCTAATGGGTGGGTTGGACACAGATTAAGAAACATGCCTTTCACAAACGCTCTTCTCGCTTGTAACGCGGTCCTGTTAACACAACACCATGAACGAAATACACTATTTGGCAGGCCGTGTTATTTTTGGCATATGCCAAAAATTGCTTATTTTTGGCATTTTCGAATTTTTATTTTTGGCAGTTTTGGCATCTGGCTCCTGAAATGCCAAAAATAACACGGCCTGCCTATCGCGTACCATCCATGTTGACTCATATGACACCCTTTCCAAAATCCAGTAATGGCAATGCGCCACTGTGTTTGTTTGTGTAATTGACACATATTTTCCACGAACTGTCTCAGCCAAAATGGCCGACTCAGACACCTCCCAGACTTGCTGCGTATGCCATCCAAGCTTAAATCATATTCACACAAGTGCATGTACGCGTACCATGTGTTCCAACCATCCTAGTATTCAACCAGAGGCTTGGAAAAGTCGCCTGTGACAATTCGGACTTAATGTACAGTAATATCGCAAACTGTGAAACGCTAGATATCAGCACCATCTCTAGGCAACTCTCCTTTCCTAAGTTAGACAGTCAGCTTGTTTTATGTCACTTTAACATAAGGTCTCTTTGTAAAAACTTCGATAGTCTCAATAACATTTTATGTGACTTGGGGGTGTCCCCTCACAAATACATTGTCCGAAACCAAATTAAATAATGATCCACCTCTTAATGTGGATATAGACGGCTACCATTTTTTCACAGCCCCACCCATACTGCTGCAGGGAGTGTTGGTGCCTACATAAAAAAAGACCTTGCTTTTGATGTACGTCATGATCTTGCTTTGGACTGTAGTAACATAGAACAGAAATGGATTGAGATCAAATTAGCTCTTTCTGGTCAGTCATCCGTTATTCACAGACACTCTTGCTACAACATTGATAATTTTTCATCCCAGCTATCGGAGCTGCTTGCAGAACTATCTCGTAAAAACTGCACATATCTCATCGTAGGCGATATCAATATAGATCTATTGGAAGACACCCATAGGTCTCGCACTCATCTTAACTATATTCGCTCATCTGGCTCCATTCCCATTATCACTCAACCAACCCGATGTGTTCAGAATTCCTCGACACTTTTAGATCATTGCTATACCAACATATCATCTTACCTAGGCTTACCATATTTTGGAAATCTAAAAAGAGGACACTTTTTCAGAAAGTTCAGGCACGCAAAATCGGAGAAGAATTCTCAAAAACCGGTAAATTTTTCCCACCTCGTGATCGGTTGACTAAAAAAAAAAAAGGTCATCACTTCCGCTCAGAGCTCAAAATACCGTTTTTTTCTCCACATTGCCAGGTGGATGGCTATAAAAAAAGGTCATATTTTCGCTCAGAGCTAAAATCACCGTTTTTCACTCCGAAATACCCGCCGCAGCTTAACTTCTGTGCTAATTTGCGGCATATCACTCGCAATTTCCTCTAAGTCTGACCTAAATTTTCAAAAAAGAGGACAAAATCTCAAAAAAGAGGACAAAAGGGCGTCCTCCGAGGACACTTTCAAAAAAGTCAAAAAAGAGGACAAATCCTCTTAAAAGAGGACGTATGGTAAGCCTAATCTTACCCTATCAAACCGTACATCCTTATAGTTGACCTAACTGATCACTTTCCAATTGTCATACAGCTTCGAATAAAGTCTTAAACACTTTCCTTCAATCACATACTAAAGAGGCATGTAACACAAAGTAATATGGATGAAATCTATGATGACTTGTGGAACATGTATGGTACAAAGGAACTGCCAAAACTAGACAAGTATAACTTAAACGATCAGTTCAACCACTTTGTGGACAATATACTGCATACTGTAGAGACACGCTCTCCAATGCAGAAACTGTCAAAAAAAACAATATAAACTGAGGCAAAAGCCCTGGTTAACTGTTGAACTGCTACGTTCCATCCGAAATAGGAAGATTATGTACCGTAAACTATATAGAGAGGGTAACTCCGCTGACAGAAGTACTTATAAGACCTTCGCCAACAAGGTTACTAATGCCACTAGCAAAGCTAAGGAAGCATACTATATGGGTCTATTTTCAGAAACTAAGCATGATTCAAGAGCAACCTGGAAAAATATCAATAAACTAATGCACCGAAAGAATAGTAACAATGATGCCAATGCAATATCTCAAATTGAGTTAAAGAATGGTTCTACTGCCAGACAGCCCGACGTCATTGCTAATCGTCTAAACACTTTTTTCACCTCAATAGGCTCAGAATTGTCAAGCCATTTACCCGACACGGTCCCCAAATATAAATATTCGTCTCGTAGCCAAGATAACTCAATATTCCTTACTGATTGTGATGAATTTGAAATGTCTACAACTATTTTGTCCTCAAGAAGGAACAAATCACCTGGTATTGATACCCTTTCCACATCACTCCTACAACACTTAACACCCATTTTATCAAATCCACTTTGTCTTTTTTTCAACTTCATGATTGCTAACGGCATGTTTCCTACCCACCTAAAACAAGCAAAGGTTATACCGATCCATAAAAGCGGATCAAAGAATTCTGTTGGGAACTAGAGACCTATCTCTGTGCTGAATTGTATAGCTATTGTATACGAAAAATTGCTTTACCAGAGAATTTTAGACTTTTCTAAAACAACATTCTCTAATAACCAGCAGCCAATTTGGATTTACAGCTAACATGAATACTACTGATGCACTCTTAGATATGACAAGCAAAATCTACAAAGCCAATGATGATAATCAACCATCTTGCTGCATCTTTCTCGATATAAAAAAGGCATTCGACTCTGTAAATCATACAGTTCTAATCAAAAAACTTTTTTTATGTGGCATCCGAGGTACTGCCCTTGACCTAATAACTGACTACCTATAGGATGGTACACAGAGAGTATATGTCAATGGAACCTTCTCTGGTGAAAGAGTCTTGACTTGTGGTGTAGCCTACCTCAAGGGTCTGTCCCCTCTTATTTCTGTTATACCTTAATGACCTTGCAGTGGCTTCTAAATTGAATTGTACATTATTTGCAGACGATGCTTGCTTCACAGCTAGTGCAAATTCCACTACCGATCTCCGTTTGCTGAAGGAACTACCGAAAATTTGTAACTGGATGACTTGTAACAAACTTACAGTGAACCCTAAAAAACTCAAATTATCCTCTTCGACCGATCACGAAGCGATTCTAGCTAGGAGTTTTCTGTTACCATTTCCAACAGCGAGATCAAACCAGTAGAATCTGTAAATATTTGGGAGTTATGATGGACCTCAGACTGTCATGGAAACCTCATATTGATGCTCTCTGTACCAAACTGTCTTGTGCTGTGGGTGTCTTATATAGATTGAGAAAACTAATGCCTTGTCACGTTCTGCGGCTAGTATACTTTGCTATATTCCATAGTCATATGCAATATGCAATTTGTGTATAGGGATCCGCATGTAAATCCTATCTTAGACCCCTAGAAGTTTTGCAAAACCATGCTGTTAGAGCCATCTGTGGATTTGGTCGACGTGAACGATTGTCACCAGGCGATAAAAAACTTGGCATTCTAAAACTGAATGATCTCCATCACTACGAGCTAGCCAAAATGATGCATAAAATATACTATTCTAATAGGAAATTTTTCAAGAACTATTTCCATAGATTTTCTTCGGTTCACTCATATGGCACTAGATCTAGCTCTTAAGGTAAAATAACATTACCTCAAGTTTCTAAGAAATTGTCACAAAACAGTTTCAACTTCAAGGGTGCCAAGGTTTGGAATAACCTTACAGAAGAACATAGATCGATGCAGTACAACCAGTTCAAGATCAAATACCGCAATTTTCTTGTTGAAAAATACTGATCTAGTTATAATTTGTAATGACTGTGATGTAATACTGTTCCTCTTGCTACACCTTCCTCTGTTGTTGTTGTTGAAATATACTGTCATTGTTCATGATTTGCAATGACTGTGATGTAATACTGTTCCATTTGGTAAGTCTTCATTGTTCTTGCTATGATGCATATTTTTGCTGTGCACACTGTGTACACTGTGTATTGTATACCGGTACTATGCTTGGATGTTTACTGCTGATTTTCCATGATTTTTATCTTTTGTTATTTTTATGACCACTGGTTAGTGGTTAACCGCCATAATCGTTAGTTTTGATAGACTTACATCTTGCCATATTTACTCATTTATAACTCCGCTGGGTGGCGACTGAATCCAAGACCTTCCGGTCCCCCGTCGTCGCCCAATCCGTACCAATTTACTTGTTGTGTTTGTTGGTGAGATGAATAAAAGCATACTGACAGACTGACTGCAGTGGTTCTCAACCTTTTTGTCTTCGCGGACCCCTTTTGTACCGTGACGGACCCCGCGGACCCCCTCCAGTTTTAGTTCAAAATTAACTCAATTATCGTGCAACCGTCATCTGTCTTGTGCGAATATCAACTCTAGGCTAGTGATAAACAGCAACAAAATGACCGTTCTTGAAACCAATATCATATTATATGTGGAAATATGGATAAACTTTTATTTTTTCGAACTGACTTCTGCAGCTGTATTTCTTATTTCTTGAAATATGTGGTCGTGTCTTGAAAATTCACTCGTTCGATTTGATATCAAGGAGTGCCAAAAATCCCTTTCCACAAAAGTAGCTGGCGGCGGATGTATAATATTAACGCTTGACGCTTCCGACGAATCCTTTGAGCACGATCGCAACACATATGGCACCAAAATTGAGAAACATATTTTTCAATGAAGTTATCACTTCCAGACTAGTCGTTTCTATATAGCAGCTCATCTTCAAGATATTCTGGAATAGTGTTTACGAAATATGAATATCACAGGAGAAAATGGATTGCGTGAAGACGTTTTAACCCCTTTTTTGAGACAGACTAGAAAAAACAATTTTGAACAAACCTCAACAAAACATCTTTAAACAGCAATATGTTTGTATCAGTAGGCTATATCGGCCCGCGAAGCCATTCCGAGTAGATTGAAAAATCCCTGTATTATCCAAAACATTTGTCACAAATGTTGAATTGTTTGAAAAAAACTACTTCCGGTAAATATTCCCCCAAGACAGCAACTGTTGAGTCTGTTCGTAGGCCACATTATAATAACCAGACTACGGTGTTTTGGTGTCCCACTTGTTACCACTGGAGGAACAAATCAGTGGCATTGACACCCAATTTCGAAAAAGCAAAAAAATGCACGCTGAATTGAGTTTTTGTGAAATAATGTGCCAAAAAGTAGTTATTCACACCAGCGAATACGACAATGCCGGACCGTTATATGACGTTTACATGGATAATATATTTACAGTTTAATATATTGTATTCCTGACAACGCATATACATGGCTAACGCCAGATTATGACTTGATCAAATGGAGCATAGAAATAAGTGTAGGCTACTTGTGTCGTCGTTACCGCCACTGTTTTAGCTGCGGTTTATAAGTGTATTCAACCAGACAATCATCATCATCAATTCCATTGCTCGCGAATAAAGTGTTTCTACTTGCTAGAATAAAGCATCTATGATCCGTGATACAATTGTAATATACCTTTATCTATATATGCTTGACAATAAGGTGTTCAAGTGAAAAGCAAAGCGTGCGGCCCGCGAGGATTTGGAATGTTTGAATCCGGCCCGCGACGTAATTTGAGTTTGACACCCCTTGATGTGCTTACTGAAACATTAGCAGTTTGAAGCGAAACTGCTTCCTGATTTCCCTATTTTTTTTTAAAAAGTTACAAATTCGTTTCCAATCATTTTGCAAATTTAGAGGTCTCGCGGACCCCCTGAAAATGCTTCACGGAACCCCAGGGATCCGCGGACCCCCGGTTGAGAACCACTGTTCCAGTGCAACTATGATGTTATCGACAATTGACAAGTATTCATTATGTCGTCACAAGCCGGCACGACGGCACGACGGTGTCTTCGTTGCTGCATCCGATGTTACTGACGGCTGACAGACTCTAGATTAGTATAGATAACTAACCTACGGGTAAATTAGTAATCTATATAGACCAGGGATGGCCATCCTTTTCGGCTAAGGGGCCACATGAAATTGACGAACGAGTGCGCTGCGTACTAGCCGCGCCAGGCGCGTAAAATTTTCCAAGTCATTATTATTATTACTTGGGTATATTGCGTGTCGACTGTATACCGCCCGCTGGGCTCAGTCTGCAAGGATAGGACTATTCGGCGGATATATCGATATCGAAGATTTCCGCTAATATACGACAATCAATTTGTGCTTATATTTCATCGTCGACGATCTTTCTGCGAGCGCTAACGGAAAAATACTTTTTCTCGTAATCGTGAATAATCTATAGTTAGACTCAATCGGCTAAATCAGGCGTTCTTTCATTTTTAGGTGGGGGTAGGCTACAGAGAAAGAAATCGTGTGACAATTAAAAAAAAAGTTACTACTTTTTTACTTTATTGTGGTGTACGACGATTTACTAAAAATGTGACTGGACCCGGGATCTGCCAATGCGTCGGAACTGATATTTTAGTCCAGTCATCAACATCCCTAGTGTCGCAGCCAGACTAATCATATTTTTGGTTGGCCTAGTGAGTTCACAATCTGAGCAAATCAATTTCGATTATATAACAGAATTTCAATTATATAATGGGAAATTAGCTCGCGGGATACTCAAAGCCTTCTCGCGGGCCGCATATGGCCCGCAGGCCGCGGATTGCTCCCCCCTGATACATACAGACACCTTCGATAGTTTTCTGAACCGGAGCCGGAGCTGGAGCCGGAGCAGTGGTAATAATGCGGCTCATGAGCTGGAGCCGGAGCTAATGTATGATAGAAGAAAGCTCCGGAGCCGGAGCTGGAGCAATGCAAATTTATGGCTGCTCCGAAACCCTGGCCTGTAGCAATAATTATCGCTGATGAAACTTATCAGTATGAGCCATGCATTGGCGAGGAAATTGGACATTTGCTATCGCATTTGCTACCGCTTACACGCGGGTTACTGAACATAATTATGCGCTATCACATGACGGTAGGAATGCGCAACGTATGAGTGCTAGATTTGCAGGGAGAAACATTTCGCTGAATTTATTTGCATTGCCTCTCCAAATGAGAGGTAGAGGAAACGACGAATATGAATCACATGTGGTTGAGTTCACTATACTTATAAATTACATGAAGTGAGTTTATATGCAACGGCTTTATCGGTATTGGCTGAAATAATCAGATATCAGTCAGGATTTAAACAGGACTACTGCCGATACATTTCTGAGTGACTGAAATATAGGAAATAACTCAGGGATTGATGTTCTCATGTGCAGACATTTCACTTATGTGTTGATATGACAATAAAAATCGTGCTCAGCGTGTTTTCCATTGAATTACATTGAGCTTGTATCTGTTTTAATCGTAAACGTAAACTCACGTGTGCGTGCCTCCGTGTAGACTGAATAATGAGAAGTATGTAATTAAGACACACGCACTGTTGGCAAAACGACTATTTCGAAAACAAAATGTGACACAATTCACTGTTCGTGATGCATAACAATTTTTCAGCATCACGGACAGTGAATTGTGTGACGTTATTGCTTTCGAAATAGTCGTTTTGCCTACAGTGCGTGTGTCTTAATTACATACTTCTCATTATTCAGTCGACACGGAGGCACGCACACGTGAGTTTACGCTGGGTTTATATAAGCGATGGAAATCGATTAGGGCGAACAGCATCACTTCATAGTTTTTATTGTCACGTTAAACGATATTGAATGTACATTGAGTTGAATGATTTCATGTCAAGATCTGGCTAAGTCTGCATTGCCAGAAAACACGCGTGGCCTATATAAGACCTTAATCACATGCAGTACGCTAAGTCGGGCGATAAGGTGCATGGTGATGGTATTGTGTGCGTAACCACCTTATTTCAGTCTAGACCAGGGGTTAGCAAACTACGGCCCGCAACACCGTTTTGTGCGGCCCGCGAAAGCCTTAAGAAACGTAAAAATATTGATAAAATTCGTAATAAAAATCAAATTACTGTAGGTACTTGATTAAACTATTTCTTATATCATTCAACATAATAATGGTAATAAGTTATATTCTTACCATAGTATTTTTTATATTTCATTGACGGCTTGATGGCCCATGCATTTTGAAAGGTTTCAATTCCTATACATCACAGAAAGTGAAGCGTAAATGACTTAATTCAGACCACGAATCTGATTTTAGAGTGTCAACACGAGCAAACTTATTACTTTTAGTACTGTATACTTGGAAAAACCTATTCGCGAGTGTGTTAGATATATAGGCTACATCCTTTATATGTGTAGAAGTATTTATTTTCATATTATTTATACATTGTAGAAGCATATTTAAAGGTAACATGGTTATTATACTATTAAAATTGTGTGTCCCGGAGTTACACCAAAAGTACATCAGCAAATCTATGAACAGATCGCTGCTCAGTGCTCACAGACTCAAATTTACATCCAGTGTTAGCGCGTGCGTACGGCAAGATAAGACAGGCTTCTGCGCCAATAGTAGCCACGCGATCATTTTGCGTGTCGCGCAGAAACATCCAGTTCTAAGAATAGGGACAACCTAATTTCATCCCTAATTTTGACAATGAAAATGACCACTGACCAGCTTATAAATTATCGTCAATCTTTCTGACGCGTGTAGGCAGAACTGTAACTGCAGCACCCCAAACCCCCAATTGGGGGGCAGGGGGGGAGGGCGTGCTCGAAGGAAGCCCAAAATTATTTCGTGAATTAACATAAATCATAGAGTATTTTTGAAGACCAACTTCTTTAAAAAAATTCGCGATTTAGGGTTGCCAAATATCTTGACTCTTGGGTACCTGTCCCCGAACAAAATCTCATGATTTATAGAAATGGACATTTCGGAGTCGGCCATTACCGCGCCACGATGCACCAAGACATGAAGTTTTAGGCCAAGTAACATGCGACTCCGAGAGGTGTGCCAGAACGATCGGCAAAACCTTGGCCGAAAAGAACTGCCCTTATGCTGACAGAAAACTTCGATATACGTACAATGTTCAATTGTTAATAGGCGCATAAATGGCTGACGCCTAATGTTCCTATCCTGGCAATCTGAACTCCACAAGACAAATACCATCCCGCAGGAAAAAATTATATGCCACTGAAGAAATACCAATTTGAAATCGTGTGCGTGTTTTAGTTTAGTAGGTTGGATCGATTTCAATATCTTTTGTCATAGCAGAGAGGAGGTCACGAAATAACATCATGTAACGAAGCCATTATACCAATGGGTCCGCCCGAATAAGTTTAATTATTATTTACGGGCCCACATTTTCCAACACACCTCACTCAGCTCTGTCGGTAAATCTGATTACGTGAGCTAAGAGAGGATAAAAATTGATAGCAATATGCAATTTGCGATCATATTGACCGATTGAATTATGAATTATAGAAAATTTTCGCGCCTTGGGCGGCTAGGCGTCATAAGCTGAACCACTTAGCAGCAGACATGGGGTGATTACTTCATGAATGTAATCGATTGCGATTACGATTACTTCGGAATCACGCGATTACGATTACGATTACGATTACAGCGAAATCAGGAAGTAGTCGATGACGATTACATTGGAAAAGTAATCACGATTACTCACGATTACATTTATTTTGCTTCTCAGAACCAATCTTAAAAGATATAGGCATAAGCATTACGATTTGAAGATCTAATGAGATCACACCTTTCCTAATAAATGACACGTCATTTGCTTGTTGCGTCATGATGTACCCATTTCTCAACTTTATAGGGGACGATTTATCGCACCCAACGGTTTGTATTCTTGCCAGGTCCGTAACTGCCGCACCCAAAACTCCCCAATAGGGTGGAGAGCGAGCTGTAAGGGGAATCAAAAGTACTTTATAAACCAACATAAATTATAGAGTATTTTTGAGAGATTTAATTTTCTTGAAAACTTTCTTCGAGCTTCGCTATTTAAATGTCTCAAGATAGCATAATTTTTAAGTACATAGCTCTGTCGCCCTCTAAGAAAAAACATGCATAATTTATGGGAATACGCATGATGGGTGCCGGTCATTACCATGCCACAATACACCAAACGACATATGCAGTTTCGGCCAATATGCGACTCCACGGAGTGTGCTGCTAAAGAAAGACCTTGGCCGAAATTTAGGGTATTTGTCCATTGTCAATAGCCGCGCTGTGTGGTCGTGACTATAGTCCTGTCCTTCCAATCCGAGCCCACAATGAAAATGCCAACTGCGAACATCCACATAGGAATAAAGGCATGGAAATTTGTCTGTGCGTCTCACGAAAGTTTTTTCTTTTAGTCTGCTACGTTTGAGCGAATACAATATCTTTTGATTTTATAACAGACCGGAGGTCACGAATTAACAACATACAATAAATTAATTATAACAACATAGCAGGTGTTATAGTTATGAACTACGTCACCCGGCTCTACGGGTAAATCTGGCCATCGGGGACTGAGATAAGATTGAAAATGAATAATATTGTAATGCAATTAGTTTTATAATTGACGAAATTCAGTCTTGAACTTGAAAATTGACCACCCTATGGGGTTACAAAACCAACGTTTGGAGTGGGGGAGGAATGGATGATTTGCTTCTGATTCTAGATACACCCCTCACTAACATGGTGTATAAACCAGTGGTTCCCAACGTGGGCGATTTGGCGGCTTAGGGGGGCGAAAATGACGAAGGGGGCGAAAATGGACAAAGGGGGCGACGGGGGGCGAAAATAGCGAAGGGGGCGATAGGGGCGATGACGCGTTAAAACGGATATATAGGAGTCAAGTCGCGAAAATGAACTTTTTTTTTAGTCAACCCGCCGATGATTACAGATTGTATACCGATTTTTCGGTTCAGAAAATCTGATGGGCGATGATCGGCGTGTTGAGCTTGAAAAGGGGGCGATGAGTCGAAAAAGGTTGGGAATCACTGGTATAAACGAAGGGCCTATGGCGGCAGGTCCAAATGTTGAGTTAAGAATTGTGAAATGTCGATTGGTGCCCGTTTGAAGTAGAGTCATATGAAAATAAGATAAAGTGAACATAAAATTCTACCTTCAACTCCATTCAGATACTGCCAGCTGTCGTTATACGAGAAACGGCAAAGAACTATGTTACCATTATATACGCTTCAGCAAAGATTTTGGTGTCTTACTGTGTTGCCACCCACATGTCGGCGACCACTGGTTTAAGTCATAATAAAAGTTGCATTTTGTAAGCGAATTTTTTTTATCACTTGTCACACGACCGGGCAACTCACTGTTGGAGAAAGTTGTCACAGTGCAAGAAAACAGAATTCGCAAGCGTGCCCACTGCCCACGAATATTCTCTGGCGTCCCAGTTTGAGAACCCCTGGTCTAGAGCCGGGAATTCTAGAAATGCAATATTTTGTTCAGAAGAATTCGATTTCATCAGTTGTGTGGTACTTTAATATCATTTTAATGATGGCTTTCTGAAGTATAGATGCAACCGAAAGAGGTACTCTTGATGAAATAGGCTACCTCGGTTACTTTTCGAAGTATTTATCGGTAGCTGAAAATAAAAATACCACGCCTTTACTGGGCTCAATGCGATCAGTAACGTGATGCACAGTCTCTTTTTGTCGGAGACGACCGATCCTCTTTGCTAGTGGCCATGAGCTTTAACAAAGCTAAGATATCATGGCCTATAGTCATTTACTTATACGCAGAGTTTTGATAGGGTGCATGGAATGGAGATTCATTCGTGTGTCATCACTTCGGGTGGTAGATTTGCACCGAATGGTGATAGACTTGAATCATAAGCAGTTTTTTTTTATTTTAAGGGTTGATAGACTGGTGATTCAATGCATCACCAGCATATATCTTCAAATTCCAATAGTTGGGTTCTGACCCAGCCATATATATTTGAATAAAATATTCATATTTATTGCCGAAGCTTTTCGGCTGACCCTCGTCAGGGGATATCGTCAGAAATATTGCGAGTATTCGAATAACTATGTTCAACAACAATATATATCACTAATTATGACGACACACATAAAATATACAAAGTTACTATAGTAATTCCGTTTTCGAAGATGAGTGTGTGCTGATCCGTCATGTATCGCAAACAGATTTTACTCAAAAGCCGGTTTTGGTATCCATTGATTTTGACGATGTTCCATACCGAGATCGGTCATGACATTTGGCACGGTAAGTCTTAATGTTAGTATCGAACGCTGTACCAAGTTTTAAGTTGTCAATGAACTATGTTAGTGGTAATTTCGTTCCTAAGTCGCGTGAGAGCTGACTCGTCAGTTATCGCTAACAGATTTTACGCAAAGCCAGTATTGATCTCTATTGATTTTAACCATGCTCCTTACCTAGATCCGTCGTAAGCTTTTGCACGGCATGTCTTGATTTTAGTATCGAACGATGTGCCAAGTCTCAAGGTTGACACTCAATGATTATGGCAGTAATTTCGTTCTCAAGGTCGAGTATGGTAAAGATGTGCGCTGATCTGACACTTTAGCCTACAACGCATTGCGGATTTCACGCAAAAGCCGGTGTATCTGTGCTAACGTTAACTGTGTTCCATACTGAGATAGGTGATGAGATGACGATATCATAAAACAGTTTACTAACATTCTCGGTTTGCATTCAAATATTTTCTTTTATATTATATTCTCCAGTGTCAATTTCACCGCAATGCCTTATTCAGCGATAATTTCTCCGCGGCGGACTATATGTTCGAATCCCGTAAACTCGTAGACAAAGCTATAATTGATAAGGCTTTATGTGCTAATAATTGAGTGGCCGTTGACAGCCGATGATACCGGTACAGAACTACCCAAACTATTTTCTGTGCATACGCAAACGATGAAAAAACGGATAGCCTAGCCACGGAAAGCGAATGAAAAAGAGCAAAGAAAAAATCATCACTTCCGAAAGATCAATATCGTACACTCTTTCATCGGGCATTAGGCCGAGGTGGATGTTACATTGGAAGATTTTACTTATTTGTTTTGACATCTTCCTTTCTGTTCACTAGTCTACATCGCATTGCCTTATATCCCGTTGTACATTTCGCGTCCTACGCAGATGAAAATAATAGAACACCCCCTGCAATTATGGTCAACAACTGCGCTATCCCTGGATGTGGCTATGTGAATAATCCGCGTATCAATACGTCGCTAGAGACGTAAGCTAGCAGCTGTCTCAACTTCAACCGAATTAACAGCTGGAGCAATTTACAATATAGCCGAGATCTGCGAGAATCATTTTGAGGAGTCTGATATCATTCAGCTGAAAACCAGAAAGCAACTCAAAATGGGAGCTCTGCGTAAGATAAATTTATTGCCCAAAAGATGTAGCATATTCATCAAAGTATGCGTGGTATCTCTCACTCAAATCAAGAAACCAATGCACCAAACGATTCCAATTGATATGTTTATTCATATAAAAAGAACGGAAGATCTGTTTTCCAATAAAAGAGTTGCCAGTGACAGAGAGGCACAAACATATTCCAGATTTGGTTCAATCAGCTACGAATTTGAACAGCAAAATTTGGGGTATAGCAGGCATAATGGTTTGATATCACAAGTAGGCCTAGATATGCCATCAGTACCAACAATATCACAGAACACAGCATTCAAGCGCCTGACAAGTGGAACTACAAGATTTAAATCCAATTCCTCAAGCCGTGGCCCAAACTTGAAAATAGAATGACGATTGTGGTAAGCAATCTTCAAAATGTCAATTACTCTGTCGATGTCAATGTGCTCAGTTGGTGACGGGAGTTTATGCACTTTCCCATGCTTCTTGAGTTCCCACACGGTGGGGAATATGCCACATACGCCACAACTGATTCCACTTCACTCATCCATTCCTTCAAAGCATTGAGAAATTCCTCCTGGTCGATTGATTCCCAATCCTCCCACTATGATTATTCGGCCATAATTACCAAGACTTTAACTGGAAACTGACCAGTCAACACAATGACTTGGAGTTGTACACGAGTCATAATACCCTGACTCAGACGCGGCCACCTGCTCACTGACTTGGACTCGGACTTGACACGGTGGTGAATTGAAAATGATTCGACATGACCCGAGTCAAAACTGTAAAAGTGAGATTGACTTGTGACTCGGAACCTTGTGACTTTGTTACAGCCCTGTATTTTAGTGATGAAAAAGCATCAAGCATTTTAATGCAAATATGATAACGATAAGGTTCTGACTAATTCACCTCAATGTCAAACCACAATTGATACCATGCAACAAAATTATACTGACATTATCAAACTTTGATTCTCTTTTTTTACACAGGAATAAAAATGAATATCATAATGAGCATTATCTGCTGTGTATTGGTATTGACTATCGCGGCCGGGCCTGTCTATGCATTCAACCAAAAAGAGCTAATGGAAAACGCTCCTCCTGGTGAGTAAAACACATCAGTCCCGTCAAAATGATCAGCCAGGTATACATTGCAGTAACTCAGACTTCGATTGCTCAGATAGAATGTGACAAATGCAAAGTCGGAGAATATTCAGCTATTAAAATTGTTAACACATTCTCACTTATTCAAAGTAGTAGGCCTATACATCTGGTATGTTCTAGGTATGTTCTCTTTGTATTATATTCGTGTTTTGCGCATAATTGTTCCATTAAAAACTAAATGGGGATGTGTTTCAACAGGAAGATTGCGGGATTAAGAGGCCGGAGACAGTGATGAAGAATCGAGCCCTACAAACTTGGATGTCACTACTTCAAATTCGTCTAAAATATCATTTGTGTATGTTGTATTATTGTGATCATTCCGACGATACGTATATCACGAGGAACATTGGATTGGAAAATTATTTGACGAATACACCACAACGCCATGACGATTTGTATGTAGAAAGGTCTGCAACCATGAAGCCGCGGAGAAAATGTGTGCGGCAGGCGAAAACTGATGATTAGAAATTCTGGATGACCCTCTGAATGGGCTTCTTATGGTTTAGCCAGATAAGCTCTCATGAGCTAAGAGGGGTTAAAATGAAACTAAATATTACGTAATGCTGACGGGAAGATGTTTTGAAATGATTTGAAATCTTTATTCTCATTTCGCGCGATACATCATCTGGGATTTAATATGAAATAAGTTCCTCGTGGTACAGAATTTGAATATTGCAAAAAATACATTCATATTCGCAATTTATTCACTCTAAGCTGTTTAATTGACACTCACCGGGAGCGGCCATCAGTAAATACGGAGATTGCAACTCGAAATGTAACGATGAAGAAGATGACCTAAGAATTGTATAAAAAACAACGAGATAATTCACAAAACGATAGCGGCAATAATGGAATTAGCTCAATACGAAATGACTATAATATACAAATACGGCCAGAAACGCAACAGTCATGAAACACGGTAAGAATAGAGCCGGTCCTTTTGTCGACAAGGAATCGGTTGCTCTAGTTTTACTATAGTCCTCGAGCAAGAATTGAAAATCTGTTATCGTTATATACGATTTTGCACACTCTGAATGAGTAAGAAGGTGCCGACCTATTGCAGAGTTGCATGCCATGGTCTGGTCATAGTCTCGCAAGAATGGGTTGCTTGTCTGCGATGGGCTGTCTGAAATAGCATTGCCGTCTGGTTTTGTAATCTGCTTGAACATATGTTGGTCAATCCTTTGTTGCGAACGAAGTGATGTACGATCCACGACTATTGCGCAGCGGCAGGTATAATTGTAAATAATAGTATGTAGGAACTCGTATCCTACTGAGTAGTTAACTAACTACGTAACTCTTATTGCGATACTGAGAACGCCAGACAAGTACATCTACACTGAATCTTTACTCACAACAACAACAAAACATGAACATGCTCTCTGACCAGAGATGGGCGGATTCCAGATTTCGAGGAGCCGACTCCGTCCTGATCCGACGCTCGAATAGGATTTCGGAGTCCGACAGTTGAGCAGCAAAATTACGATCCGAAAAAATTCTGCTATTACTTTAGTGCTATTTTGCATAAGACCTAACTGGAAAAACAAATATCTCGGTTAAATAAACAAATCAAACTTGACAATTGCCTCACTAGGGTTATCTACTACCACATAATATTTCAAATCGACAACGGGAGGATTCCTAAAAATAACTGCAAGTAGGGGAGACCGGGGACAATTGTAACACTTTTTGTATTTTCGAACATTACCTGTTTTTCTCGTGGATATTTCATATCCGAACTTTCATGTTTAGAAGCCAACAACTAGATAGTTGATATAAAAACTAAAATGGAACTCAATCAATGATCAATCATGGAAATTTTGGGTCGCGAAAATCGTCGCTCAAATGTTATAATCGCCCTGTACCCCGGGGCAATTGTAACGCCCATGCAGGGCAAATGTAACGGTGTTGTTTGTGCCTAAAAACAAACGAAATGAACAACAATAACGGGAGCACAAATTATACTATTGAATTAAACTAAAATAGAGAAGTTTGAACGCTTCCAGGCTACGCCCCATCGTATTTATGGCATCTGAAAAAATTATGACCCTTCGTGCCTTCTGCATGAGCTCAAAGTGTACAAGAACCACATTCATTCCATCATCTCCCTCCCTACCCATATTCGCCCTCTTCTGCCAAGTTGCTGTAGTTCAGCGTACATAATTGGTTGGGCATTAGGTCCTCTGCGAAGGTGCAAAACCGAACTGGCTAGAATATATTTGTTGAATGGGCCTATGATAGTGTAGCAAAAAGAGGACACAAAATTGTGCGGTATCAAAGCTATAATGGTATTCTTCTGTTCCGTACAAAATGTACATAAATTGTTCACGCCAAATGACAAAATCTATGTGGGCCATGCTCAAAGTAATTGATGAGGATTTCGTCATGGGCAAGTTCTCAAGTGACCAATGAAGGTCGACACACAAAAACTTGATCGACATGAGATAGGGTAATGGAATCACGGAAATAACCGGACCCTAAGATTCACATCACAACTTCTGTATGGCCGTTCCAACAGAGGGTCATGTTAGAATTGGTATGACCATTGACCAGGTAGTGTCTGTTCTGGTATTGAACTTCTGGCTGTTGCAGGATTCCTCTGCAGTAGATAAATGGTTATATATATATATATATCGGCTTTCAATTAAATAAAAGGGCAAAAGAAAACAGGAAACAAAGGAACATCAAGATATCAGTTTTGGGCCCTTATCAAGCGCCTCCAGCGTGGGCGGTCGTGGGCGTCTTCGAGCGATAGCCCGCGTTGAGCTAGCTCGGTCTCTATTGTTGAGCGCCATGTGGTTCTATTCCAGCCACCTCTGCGGCATGGCTCTGTCGGAATGTGGTTGATGATGGCGGCGGCTGGTTGATCGTCTTGATGCCGCACTAGATGACCGATTAAGCGTAAGCGTCGTTCAGCAGCCAGCAAACGGCATGGGACTGTTTTTGTGAGTTTGCGCAGAGCATTGGTGGATATGTGCTCCGGGTGGTGGATGCCGAGTGCGTAGCGGAGGAGTGCATCGTAGTTGGCGTTGAGTGTCTTAGCCAGCTTTTCTGTCAGCGTGAGTGCTTCTATTCCGTAAAGAAGAACCTGCTCGACAGTGGCACGGAAAATGCGGGTCTTGAGTTGAGGTGAGGCACTTGAGTGGAAGAGGCAATGTAGCCGTCTTGCCGCGCCCCAGGCCTTTGCTCGCCTCGCCGTCAGTGCTTTTCCAGAGTCCGCGACGTCAATACCGAGGTATATAAAACTCTTGACATTCTTGAGCCTGACTTCTCCCAGTTGAATTGGTGTCGCGTTCTCCGGCAGAGCTGGTATGGCCAGAACCTCAGTCTTCTTGGCATTGATCTGGAGCCCAATAAGAGCGGCGGTGGCCTCTAGTTGGTTGATGAGGCGCTGTGCCGACGCGGTATTCGGGGCAAGCAAGGCGAGGTCGTCCGCGTAGGCAAGAATACCTACGTGGATAGCCTCGCGAGTCGTACGCGTACGCGTTCCTTGCCGTGGCCGCCATTCAAAGAAGTCCGAGTCAGACATGGGGCAATCGCGATTAGTAATCGTAATCGATTACGACGATTACAGCATTTCCAAGTAATCGTAATCGCAATCGATTACATTCGAAAAAATTCCGAAGTAATCGTAATCGTAATCGACTACTTCTCATATCTAATCGATTTCTTTGTGAAAGAACGATTACTTTTTATTTGTACAAGGACTATGACATAAACTGAACATTCGTGAACAAGGAAGTTGTATTATACCAGGTTTAAACGACTGATTTTTAAATGCCATTGCTCATTATTACGTCAGAAGTAGCCTATTAGCTTTGCTAGTCATTGCGTAAGAATTATCCACAGTAAATAGATATTCGTCTACGTCAGAGGTCTCAAACACGCGGCACGCGGGCCGCATGCGGCCCTCGAGAACATTTTGTGCGGCCCGCGAAGGCATTTTTCAATTTCGAGTATTCGACAATATTTCTAGTGTCATATATCTTTTTTTAGATTTAGGAACTTAAATTTCACTCTAAAACTAATACAAAAACCTGAAATCTAAACAAACTTCACTATCACATCGCTTACTAAAATCTACCATGCAGTGGAAGATTGCTATCACGTCACATTACCGGTTAACCGTTATCCGGATAATCCAACCATAATTACAACTCGACAGCTTTTACGATATCATCATGCGTCCTCTCGCATGATGTCTAAACTCATTATTTCTAACAAATTATGCCCGGCACAAAAACTATTTTATTCAAATATTTGAAAATATGATTTGTTCATGCCAAGCGTGAATAGTATACGGTAATAGTAAATTGCATTTTTTCGATGGTTGTGGAATGCCTGTCTGCAAGGTGCCGTTAAATAAGGCCTAGTTGGATATTATAGATTGAATACCCCTATTTATTGATGCTGCGGCCCGCGGGTCATCACAAATTAGGAAATTGGCCCGCGAGCACATTTGAGTTTGAGACCTCTGGTCTACGTCACGTACATTCGTTTGATTGTAAGAACACCCGCAGTGCTGTATATCAGATTATCAACACGTTCCACACGCCAGTACCGAGCAGCAGGATACTTAATCACCACTCTACCTAGTACCTTGTGTATTGATGTTTGGTTATGCAAACATAGTTTGGCCGTTGCTGCTTGGCGAGCAGTAGGCCTATGTAGTAGCCTACATACGTAGGCCTGCACTGGACAGAGATTTGAAATTTTGTACTCGTCAAATAAAACATTACGGTCTCCACAACGAAGCAATAAAAATCAACAGCTGCTGATATATATCATAACCGCGCGCGAGCCGTTTTTGCCGTTTGTCGTATCGGCAACTGGCAGTACATTATCTGTATTAGGTTGAAGGCAGAATTTTATGTTCTGCTCTACTTGAAACATGCGCCAATCGTTATTTCAAAATTCTTTACTCAACATTGGGACCTGCCGCCATAGCCTTATATATCATGTTGACGTGGGTTATAGCTAGAATCAAGACGAAAACAGCTATTCGTCCCCAGTCCAAACGTTGGTCTTTGGCCCCATAGGGTGATAATTTCAAGTTGAAGACTGAATATCGTCAATAATATTGGTAATCGCATTACATTAATATGAATTTTTAATCCTCTCTCTCTGCCCACGATGGTCAGATTCACCTGTAGAGCTGGTGGCACGTAATTCATAATTATAACGTCTGTTATCTTGTTATAATAACTTCAATGTATGTTGTTAATTCGTGACTTCCGATCTGTTATACAATCAAAAGATATTGTTGTATCCCTAACGTAGCAGACTAAAAGAAAAACTTTCGTGAGACGCACACACAAATTGTCATGTCTTTAATGCTCTGTGGGTGTCCGGGTGGCATTTGCATTGTGAGCTCGGATTGGAAGGACCGGACCATTAGTCATGCCCATTGCCCACCCTGCGCGGCTATTGACAACGGACAGTGGACACATACCCCAAGTTTCGGCCAAGGTCTTTCCGTGTTGGTCAAAATTGCATATGTCTTTTGATGTGTCGTGGCACGGTATTGACTGGAACCTAAATGCCTATTGCTGTAAATTAGGGTTGCATTTAAAACAAAAATAAAATTAAAGCGAGCATGTTTACAACAAGGCCCTTGTTTAAGACATGTTTTTTAAGCCATGACGTCACGGATGTGGATTGACATTGACAATTGAAAATATAAGGTAAATATAGCTCCTTGGACGAAATATCTGTATATAACTGTTCAACCGACTATTTTGAGGGGTTCCAACTATTACATATCGATGTATACGTCGGCTAAATCGGGTGGTGATTGTGGAAAGCATTTACACAATTATGGCATAATTTTACAACTTAAAAAAAACACAATTTAGTTTTAAAAAAAGCCTTCGTTTAAAACACTGTTTAAAACATGTTTTAAACAATGTGTTTAAGCAACGATTTGTTTTAAATACAAGCCTAAAATAAATTATGTAAGCTTTTTTGTTGAGGGGGAGACTTATGCATTCCAAAATCAAGATTATCTAGAGAGAATTTTCAAGTTAATTAAATCTCTCGAGAATACTATATAATTTATGTTGGTTTACGAAATACTCTTGAGTCCCATTCGAGCTCGCTCCCCACCCTATTGGTAAATTTGGGGTGCGGCAGTCATGGACCTGGAAAGAATGCAAATCGTTTGGTGCGATAAATCGTCCTGTACAAAAATGGGCCATGGGTACATTATGACGTAACAAGCAAATCACGCATCTTTCTTAAAGGAAGTTTAACGCGAAACAATAACTTCATATTGTTAATTTATTCGCTAAAAGCTTTTCGACTAACTCTCATCAGTAGCGAACGTTAGTGATGGGGTGAATCAAATTCGAAATGTAAGAACTATTTTGTCTGTATGACGTAATAATAACAAAAACAAAAAGGAAAACAAAAAGGAAGTTTGTTATCTCATTAGGCCTTTTCAGCGCAATCCATATATTGTCTCCCAATATAACTTCTAAAATGCAAAATAAATGTAATCGTGAGTAATCGTGATTACTTTTCCAATGTAATCGTAATCGTAATCGACTACTTCCTGATTTTGCAGTAATTGTAATCGTAATCGCGTCATTCGGAAGTAATCGTAATCGCAATCGATTACATTAATGAAGTAATCACCCCTTGTCTGGTCCGAGTTGTCCGGGAAGGCCGTTCGTAGCACGAAGTCAAGCATTATCACGAACAAGAATGGTGCCAAGGTGTCACCTTGAAGCACGCCAGCCGAAGTGGTAAAATCTCCGCTTGGACCGTCGTCTGTTCGGACTCGCGCTCGTGTGTCAATGTAGAGGGCCATAATGGCGTACCTTATCACCTCAGGAATTTCATAGAATCTGAGGATCTTCGCCATGGCTGGGCGCGAGACTGAGTCGAAGGCTTTCGCAAAGTCAACAAAGACAGCCACAACATTCTTTTTGTGTGAGCGGCAGGTGTCAATGATTGTGCGCACTGCGCAGTGCCAGGATATGCTCTGTTGTACCGCGGGATGGTCGAAATCCATTCTGGACATTCAGGAGCTTGGTAGATACTTGCTCACGTATGCGAAGGAGCAGTACTCGGTCGAACAGCTTGGCCGCGGTCTGCATGAGGGAGATGCCTCTGTAATTCGCTGGGTCACTCGCAGCGCCTTTCTTGTAGATAGGCACGATTTCGCTCTCGAGCCACTCGGGCGGCACCGGGCCGCCTTCGAGGACACCGTTCATGACGGCGAGGAGAAAAGGTGCAACGCCCGAGGTGTATGCAGCCGTTGGGATGCCGTCCGTACCGGTGGCCTTGAATTTTGGTACATCACGCATGGCTATCCTGAGCTCAGCTAGCGTGATCAGGTTTGTATTGATCGCGAGAGGAATTGCTGCTAATGAAGGCGGTGCAACGAGCACATCGATGTCCGGTGAAGGTGTAGATAAGAGGGTCTCGAAGTGTGATGCGAGGTCTTGCGTACAGGCCTTCACGCGGGTCCTCTTGGAGCCAACTAGTTCACCGATGACTTTCCAGGCTGCTCTTGACAGGCCTGCTTCCAACTCGTTTTCCACGGAAAGAGCAATAGCTTCGACTCGCTCCTTGCGAGCAGCGTTGTAAACGTTAGTCAAGTGCAGAGCGGCCTCGTTAGCATCGCTATGTGCGTCCAGTGTTCCAGAGGTGTACGCGGCACGTCTGAGAGTCTTGAGGTTCTGGCGTGCAGTGAGCACCGCTGGGTCGGACTCCCAGGCTAATTTTGGCCGTGACTTGCTTTGTGCCTCACCGAGCGTTTCACGGGCTGCGTTCTTGACTGCTGCCACAAGTGGCGCAAAGGCGGTCGGTATAGTATTTTGGATCTCGAGGGCGTCGACTGTGTGCATGGTAAAGTCTTTCATCTTGTTTGCGTCCTTGAGATCAAGCCAATTTGGTAGGGGCTCGTTCGGTGTACGCTTCGGGACGAACGGGAGGCTTTCACGAAGCGTGGCCAACACCATTCGACGGTCACTCCTCATCGTTAGCATGCGCACCGTTCGGCAGTTCGTGAAGTGGCGCCGTGCGGGAGCTTTGCAGCAGATATAATCCAGCCGTGTCTTGCGTTGGCGCATACCGTCAAATGTTGTCCTGCGTTTCGGCTTCATAGAGAAGATGGCGTTGAGAGGAATGAGGTCGCAGCGGTCGAGTAGATGGTGAAATGTTCAGAGTTGCTATTTTCGTTGCCAACTGGGAAGCGAACTCGCTGTGAGCGCTCGGCCAACGTGGCATTCATGTCCCCGAGCAGCATGGTTATGTCGCGCTGCGGGTAGGTGGAGATAATACCTTCTAGTTGATCGTAGAAGGCGAGCGTATCAGCTGGGAAGGCAGTGGTGTTCGGAGATGTAGGTCCATACGCGCACACGAGATGCAGTTTGCGGCGACGGAGTTGAATGCTAGCTGTAATAATCCGGCTGTTTATAACGCAAATCTTTGCCTCATCGTGAAAACGCCGGGACATGATTATACCGACGCCTCCAACTCCGCCTTGGTTGGCAGGTGACTGGACCATGATAATGCCTGCGCCTAGGTCTTTTTCGCGGAATGGTTCGGTGAAGTGCTGGCGATGTTCTTGGATTGCCAACACATCAAGCTTGAGGTCAGTCACAAGTGCGGCAGCTTCTTCCTGGCGCCACGCAGAGTTCAGAGTTCTTGTGTTCAGAGTTCCAAGTTTAACTGTTGCTTTTAGGCTAATCCTCAGGGATCTTGGTTGAGGCTTCGGGTCCCCGGCGCCGCCCGGCAGATCCCAGTCTTTTTGTTGATATTGTACCCCTCGGCGAGTACGCAGTAACTTGAGGTAGTAGAGTCTTCGTCGTACTTTGCGACTTGGTCTACTCTGCTTACTGCCTATACTGCGCAACACGTCCGAGCTGTACGTAATCATTACAAGCAATCAGCTAGCGGAGCGAGAGATACACGTCTGCACTAGGCGACTGACTAGACTAGACTGGTTATACCAATCTATGAACACAGACATTCAGCATTGAAAAGATATTGTAACGGGGCAAAAGTAACAGACTGTTACGATTGCCCCTGGCACGCTCGCCAATGATTAAAGTGTCATGATGGTGCATTCCTGGCGACGCAAATCCTAGTTTCCCTATCATCACGGTAGACTATGGTAACATTGTTTCAGCTACATATATCGCATAGTAACCACTTGAGGTTTTATTCTTCAGAACAAATTATTACAGATCAGAAAATATTTACTCAAGGGTCCAAAATTTGTTTTTTTTGAAATTATTCCGGGGTTTCGCGTCGTAGCTCAACGTAACTTCAGGTATATTAGAAGACATAACTACGACATGTGCACTCAAATTATGAAGGCTATTTCTTGATCCTACTAGCGGTGAAGTCGATTGTTACATTTGCCCCGTGTTACATTTGTCCCCGGTCTTCCCTACCCTGGTAGTAGCTAGGATTCTACGAAGTGTGTAATGTATAAACAAGACTGCGAAACTGGAGGTTGCTTTACGTACAGGATAACGTAGTAACCCAGGCACAATATCTACAATATTAAAAATTGTTAATGTAATAACAGTTGCAATTGGAGGATAGAACGAAATCTGCACAATCATTACCAGTCACAGCATAGGCCTAGCCTATTTCTCAGAATGATCGCATGATCAACACAAGCAACGAAAAATTACGAACATATATAGGCTACATTCAGCATGTTAAGGAGGTGTAAGCAATCATTCCGATTTTAGCTGAGAGCTTACTGTGGCCAGTGAGTCTATAGAAGAAGCTGACAAGCGTTGTCTCTTCTTGCTGAGAGCGTTAGTAGTATATAGTTTGGGCGATCGACGCCCATTCGCGATTTATAATAAACAAACAAAGATTATCAATATAATAAGTAAATAAAGAATTTGCTCATTCTCAATTTTGCAGCAATACTTTTATGACCCTGTGTGCGGCAATCAAAAAAGGGGGAATAATTAACGATAGAGAGAAAACGAACAAAGAATCTGGATTGACCTTTGTACTCAGACATGAGACTTGAGTCATTCTACTTGTACTTCTCCACTCCTGATTTTACCTCGCTTGACCTCTGGACACGAGACCTGGGCTTGGTAATAGTTGCCTGCCGACAAATCGCCCTGACCTATCGTTTTGTGGTCCAATTTCGTGACGGGGCTTTGGGAATAATTGCCTGTCAAACCACCCTGGTTGACTTGTCGTTTCGCGATTGACTCGATTTCGTGTACGGTGGGGCATAGGAATAATTGCCGGTCGTGACGTCAATAAAGTTTTCTCCTGATCGGTGGGATCCTGGTGCGTGATTTAGGTGTCTATACGTTCGGCTGTGCATAGTGACGTTTCTAGTCTTTTCCATACTGTCGCACTTGCTCTTGCTTTGTTGTCGACTTAAATAGTAAGGAGAAATGATCTGATCTGGTTATAAATATGTGTGTCATTTTGAGTCATATCGAGAACCAGAATGTCGTGTATTAGAAATAGGTATTAGGCGCCCCCGATATAGATTAACTTAAATAAAGTAACATTTATAATATAATAAGTAATTAAAGAAATAGCTCATTCTCAGTTTGACTCGCATCAACGTGTTAATTTCCGATATTACGTACCTAGTAATTGGTGCAAGCAACAACTGCTGTTCCACACCTTTACCGCTTTCTAGCGTCTTAGGACAGACAGTCCCAACCGAACAATGTATTTATGATGGGTTCTTTTTACTGCTTCACGTCTGGTCAAGCGTAATCATGCCGGTGTCTGTAAATGATATACAATTTACCGCGGCATATTATTTTTGTATGCTGTACAGTGTACATGATGTACAACTTGAATCGATCAGTTGTCGAACTAATGCTTTACCGGTATGTACGATCGATCGCGAGCTCACCACGCACTTGTCGTTCGAGAGCGACTCATTTCGCTATAGACAATCAGCTGTGTTCGCGTGTACCGTAACATATCCTCAACACATGTTACGCCAACACCGCCGAGCATATTTGCAGCATCATACTACGGACAGATTGAATCGGCGAAGTGTTACCGTCACCGAGAACCAGAAAGAATGTCGTGTATTAGAGATAGGTATTGGGCGCCCCCGAAATAGATTAACTTAAATAAAGTAACATTAAGAATATAATAAGTAATTAAAGAAATAGCTGATTCTCAATTTTGCTCGCATCGACGTGTTAACTTGCGGTAGTACGTACCTAGTGATTGGTGTAAGCAACAACTGCTGTTCCACACTTTACCGCGTTCTAGCGTCTTCATATAGGACAGACAGTCCCAACCAAACAATGTATCTGTTATTATTATAAATATGTGTGTCATTCCGAGTCATACCGAGAATCAGAATGAATGTCGTAGTAGAAATTTGTATTAGGCGACCCGACATAGATTAGCTTAAATAACGTAACATTATAAATATAATAAGTAATTAAATAAATAGATGATTCTCAATTTTACTCACACCAACGTGTTAACCCCCGGTATTACGCACCTAGTATTCGGTGCAAGCAACAAATGTGGCTGTTCCATACCTATACCGCGTTCTAGCGTCTTCATAAGGACAGACAGTCCCATCCAAACAATGTATTTATGATGGGGTGTTTTTACTGCTTCACGTCTGGTCAAGCGTAATCATACCAGTGCCTATAAATGATATGCAATTTACCGAGGGATATTAATTTTGTATGCTGTACATGATGTACAACTTGAATCGATCTGTTGTCGTACTGATGCTTTGCCCGTCTGTACGATAGATATGGATCACGAATTCACAGCGCACTTGTCATTCGAGGGCGACTCATTTCGCTGTAGACAATCAGCTGTGCCGTAACATATCCTCAACACTTGTTATGTCAACACCTACAAACATATTTACAATGTCATGCTAAGGGTATATTAGTTCGGCGGGGTGTTACCGTCAGAGAATCGCTGTGTCATCCCTTTCAAGCCTCGTATTTCCCGTTTGAACTCGGTAACTGCGAGTACGATGTCAGATTCGAGTGACGAATCGGGGTAGCGCGCTTCATCGGGGTGGACTGACCTTATTTGGCTGAAACGCGCTCGGTGGTGCAATAATGGGAATGAATTGTGACAGATCATACGTGATGCGATCTATAGCCTGCTTTCGGTGAGGTGTAAAGATGAGTGGGAGATTTCGAAATCGGAATCCACTGCGACTATAGGTTTGCAAAAGCAAAGTCCAAAAAAATCCGACTCGCACGTGAAGTCCTGGTATTTCCATGTATTAGGCTGGTAAAATGTAGCATAAATCCGACTCTCAAAGACACTTGGCCGCATCCAGTCCGGGTTTAACCAAAACTGATGGAATCTGCGCCGGGTCCGGAAACGAATCGTGACCACCCCCGTCCAGACAAAACAGTTCTGCTGTAAGGGGAGTGTCGTTGTACATTAATTTGCGTACAGCGAGACTTTGTATCGACTCATTGGCGGACTTCTGTTTGTCTGTACAGGTGTTAATAGTGCAATTAGATTTGCCACCACAAGGAGCATATTGGCAAAATCACACAACGATAACAACTTTACCCGTCAACAACTCTCATGACTTGTCGTTCGAATACTTGTAATTTCGATGTGGTGCGATGTACGCAAATCAGCTGTGGTCAATCGAGCATGGCACAATCGATGTCAGTCATCAATCCCCCTGTTTGACAAAACTCGCGTTTTCTGGTTGACACCAACACAATACGATCCATTTAATGTCCCCATCGACCCTCCTTTCTAATATGGTTACCATACGGCCTCATTCAAGGGAGCATATGTCCTCCTTTTCCCAGATATGTCACCCCTTCGCCCAAATGTACTCGCTTTCTATCAATTTGTCCTCCTTGTTAGCTTAACATATCCGAAAAAACACCACGAGTAACGCAAAATGTGGGCCTAGATTACGAAAGTCGGGTATGTAGCCAAATCGGAAAAATGACGCTATGATGGTATTGTGCAGGCTATTACGTGGATACGGGGGCCTGTGTAACCATGTGAATAGTAAAATCGCCCCAAACTCCCGTTACATGAAAAAAGATCGAGCGCAATCGACCATGTCGGGGTATACCCACCTTAGTACAGCCAAATGATCCAATGTCGTACCGAGAATAGCCGGGGTGGTGGTACATCATTCTCACAAGATGTACTTTGGAATGCGTGTGAAATCGTCATCGTCCGCTACTCGACTAAAGCAGAATATAGCTTTGAAGTACTCAAGTAGAAGTAGCTTTAAAAGAAATGTCGTGAAATCGCTTTCCATCCTAATTATAAAGAGTAGGCCCCCATAAAACTATCGAGTCAAAATACAGTTTCGAAGCGATCCGGTAATTTGTAAATCTTATTTATGGGTTGCACGGTGTGTTCATTGATTAGAGACAAGCATAGAAACGGCGGTGCTTGTATAACGAGGCTGTTCTCAAATCCACATTGTCTTCGTTATTATCGGCGAGATATGGCTTTGTAGTGACATTGCGGACGTTAAAATACATTGATTAAATACGATTTATTCCTCATATATGGGGATCAACGGGTGAGTAATGTATCGATTCGGGCAATTCGGCCCGCCAAGTACCTAATTTTCTTATATCCGGCCCGCCGACTGAAGGAGTTGCCCGCCTCCTTGTATAACACATATGTAAATGGTACAATAGCGACAGCTAACGGTTGTTAATCATCCATAAAAATACAGCTAACCGGTAATACAGCCCTCAAGGATAAACTAGGAATATCTGTGTGAGTCGCCTCGATTGACCCATGAGGCAAGTTTAGACACAATTTGAGGTGTGATATAACCCTAGTAATTGTACTGTATTTTTCCACACATACCACAAACAAAAACGGGGTTCGTCCATCCGATCCCCAGCGTTTGCCTCGAACAAAAGTATCGGAGTGATCATGGATATACGCCAAGTCTCCTCACCACTTTTGAGTAGGTATTCGGAAAGACCGAATCGTGATCACCTCCATACAAGGCACAATAGTTCTGCGTGCAGCGAAACTTTGTAGCGACCTGCGGGCTGTGCATGTGTTGTTAGCGCAATCAGGTTTAACCCAACAAGAACGTAGTCATTTGAGGATGAATAAAATCTTACCCCACAACGATACCAACTTTACACCCCTCAACGACTCCAGCGGTATGTATTTATGTGGATTTCATATTTTTATGAAAAAAGCTAATCGTGCGTACGTACCATCTCTTTCGGTAGGGTTTGTTAGTACTGTAACATGATGATCGGGAGCTATGGTCTTTTACACTAGGTCTAAAAGGGTAGGGGTATTTGTTAGTGATACACCCGTCTGACGGTGGGTTATTCGACAAAATCACTCTGTTTTTACTACGGAAACCATGATCACACTTACGAGCTCTCATCACTTGTCGTACGAATGCTTGTAATATCGGTGTGATGTACTCAAAACAGCTGTGATCACTCGAGTGTGACGCGATCGAAGTCAGTCCTATCAGCTGTCTGAGGAAACTCGTATACTCAGTAAGAGATAAAGAGAGAGAGAGAGAGTCTTTATTTTCATATAACCAAAATACATAACACACGGCAGTGATGGTGGTGCAGAAAATATGCTTGCACAGTATTCGGTATTAGATAGGATTGATCGATAAGACCGTGAAGGTCATCTAGTCTGATCACACCAGCATCAAACAGGTACACTTGACTCTAAACAGTCTGGCTGTAAAGGTTGACGGCAATGCGGTATATTTGATGTCCCCATCGATCCTCATACTAATGGGGTTGGCGTACGTCCTTCTCCAGGAAAATATCCTCGCATAAATGTACTCATTTTTGTGAATTTATCTTCCGTTTTAGCTTAAAATACCCAAAAAAGACCGTGAATAACGCGAAATAGGGACCTAGGAGAAGCGGGTAGGGTCTATCTTGCTGTTTTCGCATAATCCTGTTATTCAAATGTAGGATTTTGGTGTAGGTCTGATTTATAACTTTGTAAAAGTGAGGTAAACTCATTACAAAATTACTTTCTGCTTTTAAAGTCAAACGTGCAAAGAGTAAGTAATTTCACCTGAAACGGTTGAGGAGTAAGTTACAACGACTTGGATATATAGCACTAGTACCGAGTACTCGAATCAGTAGCGTCTTTTTACACCATTACTCAACCCAAGTCCACAACATACCTAAAAACGTGGTATTGTTTTGTGTATTTCAGTGAAGCAAATTCAATTTACATCTCAAACCACTTTATCCTGTGCCCGACCTCATTAAAAATCGATCAAAACCTGATCACCACCTGCGTAATCAATCCGCTGTGTGTAAAATGGTATACCATGTTCGTGTCGATCGTATATTAATTTTGCGTGCGATTTGCGTCGATCTACTGTCGAACGGATATACTTTTGCCTACCCCTGAAGTATACAGTATTACCACGTTGTCTATATTACGGCTCTGTGGTCAGACAATACAGATTAGAGACGCCCCGGACTGATCAATATAGTCGGATAGTCCCAATCTGCTCAGTCGTGGTTCTTGACCCTCCAAGACCTCTGTTAGCATCTGTCTATCTCACTGTTTGTAGTGCCAATTCCAAACTTCGTAATAGCGATCACTCGGTCATGTGTAGAATATAGAAATTGACGCCTGTCCTATTTGCACGACCTCGTGGCTTTGGTAAACTTACTAAAGCGGAAAGTCACTACCAAGTTGAACATTGACTGATCGTTTTCTTGTTAGCGTCGATATTCGTTCGTACGTTCTTTCATGCCTTAGAATTTTTTTTATCATCGAGTGAGGTCATAAATAGACAGGGGGGGGACAAATTCGATGCGTTCAACACAATACGCATTTGCCACATCTCAGCCCGGACCGTATCCGATCGTTTACCGCACCTACGATAAGCGTCACTTTTTACTCATAGGTAAGCCGATGATCTGTGAAAACACAGGCGCTAACGTGTCATTTCGTTATTCCCTCAACGTCACATGACCGCCTATATGTAGGCTTCTGGGGTGCCCATCAAAACAAGTGTTGAACGTGATCCATAAGGACCCCACTGCGTGCTACGCCTAAATAAATGTGTTTACCCGAGTTTACACCTGGTGTGGAGCAGTGAAGTCGGTGCAGAAAGTAAATTAGACAACACAAACCAGTTGACTACATCGATTAATATACGGGGGGTTGATAAATTTTTTCAAGTGACTTTTGAATGGATGTTATTTTTGCCAAATAAACCCCCACTCTGTCTGTAGTTTCAAATAGTAACGTAATTATTGGTGTTTCGTTGGGTTAAACGCAATTTGAACGCTGCTGCTTGGTCGGTGGTATGCACAGTGCACAGGGTACATCTAGTTGAAATTTTACACTCGTCTGATAAAACGCGACAACGGCAAAGCAATAAAACCAACCGGTGCTAAAATAAGTCATCCGGTAAAATTACTAATAAGCTATGCCCCGAGTTTCCGGGTCGCCGCCATACCCCGTAACTATGTGTTTGGAGGGTGGACGCGCGTTATCGGGTGAACCGAAAGGCTGTTTGCACTGCGAATTGGAGTAAATCCAGACTGGTACGCAAAGTCCTGTTATTCCCCATGTTGTGAGGACAAAATCTAGTATATGTCTGACTCTCAAAGATACGTCGCCGTATCCAGTCCCGACTTCACTCAAAACCGATGAAATTCGGGGGTCCGGAACCGATTCGTGACCACCTCCGTCCAGACAACATGGTTCTGCTGTCATTACACGATATGCGGGGTTTCGTTGCATATTCATTTGCGTACAGCGAAAATTTGTATCGAACCACTGGCGGAATTCTGTTTGATTTGTCTGTACATATGTTGTTATTGCAGTAGGGTTTAGCACCACAGGAAGTATATTGGCAAAATCTTATCCATCTCACAACGATAACAACTTCACTGTCAGCAAACCCAACGGTCATCACTCGCCGTTCGAATGCTTGTAATTTCGATGCGCTGTGATGTACACAAACCAACTGTGATCAATCGAGTGTGACACAAACGGTGTCAGTCGTCAATCTCCTGTTTGACTAAACTCGCATATTCGAGCGGGTTGACAGCAATGCGATACATTTGGTGTTCACATCGATCCCTATATTTATAGGGCTACCAAAGTCCTCCTCCTTTTCCCAAATATGTACAGCCTTCACCGAAATGTCTTCCTTTTTTGTAATTTTGTCCTTATTTTCAGCTTAAAATAACAAAAAACACCACGAATAACGCGAAATGTCGGTCTGATCGATTTCGGTGAGTGACCTTTCATTTAGCTAACTCGCACAACACAAGTAATTGACGGGTATTTCGGTAGTCAAGTCAGAAGAAATGACATTGTTTTCTAGTCAATCTAATGAAATTAGCGGTATAAATATAAAAATACGTCTTCCCCAATCGTAACTTGCAACCTGTGAAAAACGTGTACCGCAAAATATCCTCATCACCCCCAACAAAACGTAGTTGCGAAAAATATCATACTATGGACGTATTGACTCGGCGGAGTGCTACCGTGAGAGAAATGCTGTTTGACCCCCTCGACCTAGCCTTGGATTTACCGTTCGAAAAACTCCACCGGAAGAAGCTGTGATCGAGTGTCGCAATCAATGTCAGCCACGCTCCATCAATCTGTTGCTTTGACAAAACTTGTACGTATACGCCAGAGATGAGCATAGGATTTAGAAAAAAAAAAGTATTTGTGAAATTTTGTTGAATTAGGATTGCATTAGGTTTTGAGATTGATTTACTATATCGTACGGGCAACAACTACCGATCCCCGTCGTGACGAAATCGGATTATTCAGTCGTGGAACGACAAGTTAGGACTAACCGTTTATACTCCTAGTTTATTCTTGAAAGCTCTATAGATTACTGGTTAGCTGAATTGTTGTCGGCGACTGACAACAGTTAGTTGTCGTCATTGTACGATTTACACTTTCTGTTATACATTCTTCGTTACCACCGCGAACTAGAAGGTCAATCACAACGACGGGCAACTACTCCCAATTGGCGGAATACCGATTGATTCATCTGTATAATCGGGTTTAGCACCACAAGAAGTATATTAGTAGTTTATGATTGAATACAATCTTATCCATCAAACAACAAACAAATAAAATCCTGACTTCGATCGCGTCACACTCGAGTGATCACAGCTGTTTTGAGTACATCACACAGATATTACAAGCATTCGTACGACAAGTGATGAGAGCTCGTAAGTGTGATCATGGTTTCCGTAGTAAAAACAGAGTGATTTTGTCGAATAACCCACCGTCAGACGGGTGTATCACTAACAAATACCCCTACCCTTTTAGACCTAGTGTAAAAGACCATAGCTCCCGATCATCATGTTACAGTACTAACAAACCCTACCGAAAGAGATGGTACGTACGCACGATTAGCTTTTTTCATAAAAATATGAAATCCACATAAATACATACCGCTGGAGTCGTTGAGGGGTGTAAAGTTGGTATCGTTGTGGGGTAAGATTTTATTCATCCTCAAATGACTACGTTCTTGTTGGGTTAAACCTGATTGCGCTAACAACACATGCACAGCCCGCAGGTCGCTACAAAGTTTCGCTGCACGCAGAACTATTGTGCCTTGTATGGAGGTGATCACGATTCGGTCTTTCCGAATACCTACTCAAAAGTGGTGAGGAGACTTGGCGTATATCCATGATCACTCCGATACTTTTGTTCGAGGCAAACGCTGGGGATCGGATGGACGAACCCCGTTTTTGTTTGTGGTATGTGTGGAAAAATACAGTACAATTACTAGGGTTATATCACACCTCAAATTGTGTCTAAACTTGCCTCATGGGTCAATCGAGGCGACTCACACAGATATTCCTAGTTTATCCTTGAGGGCTGTATTACCGGTTAGCTGTATTTTTATGGATGATTAACAACCGTTAGCTGTCGCTATTGTACCATTTACATATGTGTTATACAAGGAGGCGGGCAACTCCTTCAGTCGGCGGGCCGGATATAAGAAAATTAGGTACTTGGCGGGCCGAATTGCCCGAATCGATACATTACTCACCCGTTGATCCCCATATATGAGGAATAAATCGTATTTAATCAATGTATTTTAACGTCCGCAATGTCACTACAAAGCCATATCTCGCCGATAATAACGAAGACAATGTGGATTTGAGAACAGCCTCGTTATACAAGCACCGCCGTTTCTATGCTTGTCTCTAATCAATGAACACACCGTGCAACCCATAAATAAGATTTACAAATTACCGGATCGCTTCGAAACTGTATTTTGACTCGATAGTTTTATGGGGGCCTACTCTTTATAATTAGGATGGAAAGCGATTTCACGACATTTCTTTTAAAGCTACTTCTACTTGAGTACTTCAAAGCTATATTCTGCTTTAGTCGAGTAGCGGACGATGACGATTTCACACGCATTCCAAAGTACATCTTGTGAGAATGATGTACCACCACCCCGGCTATTCTCGGTACGACATTGGATCATTTGGCTGTACTAAGGTGGGTATACCCCGACATGGTCGATTGCGCTCGATCTTTTTTCATGTAACGGGAGTTTGGGGCGATTTTACTATTCACATGGTTACACAGGCCCCCGTATCCACGTAATAGCCTGCACAATACCATCATAGCGTCATTTTTCCGATTTGGCTACATACCCGACTTTCGTAATCTAGGCCCACATTTTGCGTTACTCGTGGTGTTTTTTCGGATATGTTAAGCTAACAAGGAGGACAAATTGATAGAAAGCGAGTACATTTGGGCGAAGGGGTGACATATCTGGGAAAAGGAGGACATATGCTCCCTTGAATGAGGCCGTATGGTAACCATATTAGAAAGGAGGGTCGATGGGGACATTAAATGGATCGTATTGTGTTGGTGTCAACCAGAAAACGCGAGTTTTGTCAAACAGGGGGATTGATGACTGACATCGATTGTGCCATGCTCGATTGACCACAGCTGATTTGCGTACATCGCACCACATCGAAATTACAAGTATTCGAACGACAAGTCATGAGAGTTGTTGACGGGTAAAGTTGTTATCGTTGTGTGATTTTGCCAATATGCTCCTTGTGGTGGCAAATCTAATTGCACTATTAACACCTGTACAGACAAACAGAAGTCCGCCAATGAGTCGATACAAAGTCTCGCTGTACGCAAATTAATGTACAACGACACTCCCCTTACAGCAGAACTGTTTTGTCTGGACGGGGGTGGTCACGATTCGTTTCCGGACCCGGCGCAGATTCCATCAGTTTTGGTTAAACCCGGACTGGATGCGGCCAAGTGTCTTTGAGAGTCGGATTTATGCTACATTTTACCAGCCTAATACATGGAAATACCAGGACTTCACGTGCGAGTCGGATTTTTTTGGACTTTGCTTTTGCAAACCTATAGTCGCAGTGGATTCCGATTTCGAAATCTCCCACTCATCTTTACACCTCACCGAAAGCAGGCTATAGATCGCATCACGTATGATCTGTCACAATTCATTCCCATTATTGCACCACCGAGCGCGTTTCAGCCAAATAAGGTCAGTCCACCCCGATGAAGCGCGCTACCCCGATTCGTCACTCGAATCTGACATCGTACTCGCAGTTACCGAGTTCAAACGGGAAATACGAGGCTTGAAAGGGATGACACAGCGATTCTCTGACGGTAACACCCCGCCGAACTAATATACCCTTAGCATGACATTGTAAATATGTTTGTAGGTGTTGACATAACAAGTGTTGAGGATATGTTACGGCACAGCTGATTGTCTACAGCGAAATGAGTCGCCCTCGAATGACAAGTGCGCTGTGAATTCGTGATCCATATCTATCGTACAGACGGGCAAAGCATCAGTACGACAACAGATCGATTCAAGTTGTACATCATGTACAGCATACAAAATTAATATCCCTCGGTAAATTGCATATCATTTATAGGCACTGGTATGATTACGCTTGACCAGACGTGAAGCAGTAAAAACACCCCATCATAAATACATTGTTTGGATGGGACTGTCTGTCCTTATGAAGACGCTAGAACGCGGTATAGGTATGGAACAGCCACATTTGTTGCTTGCACCGAATACTAGGTGCGTAATACCGGGGGTTAACACGTTGGTGTGAGTAAAATTGAGAATCATCTATTTATTTAATTACTTATTATATTTATAATGTTACGTTATTTAAGCTAATCTATGTCGGGTCGCCTAATACAAATTTCTACTACGACATTCATTCTGATTCTCGGTATGACTCGGAATGACACACATATTTATAATAATAACAGATACATTGTTTGGTTGGGACTGTCTGTCCTATATGAAGACGCTAGAACGCGGTAAAGTGTGGAACAGCAGTTGTTGCTTACACCAATCACTAGGTACGTACTACCGCAAGTTAACACGTTGATGCGAGCAAAATTGAGAATCAGCTATTTCTTTAATTACTTATTATATTCTTAATGTTACTTTATTTAAGTTAATCTATTTCGGGGGCGCCTAATACCTATCTCTAATACACGACATTCTTTCTGGTTCTCGGTGACGGTAACACTTCGCCGATTCAATCTGTCCGTAGTATGATGCTGCAAATATGCTCGGCGGTGTTGGCGTAACATGTGTTGAGGATATGTTACGGTACACGCGAACACAGCTGATTGTCTATAGCGAAATGAGTCGCTCTCGAACGACAAGTGCGTGGTGAGCTCGCGATCGATCGTACATACCGGTAAAGCATTAGTTCGACAACTGATCGATTCAAGTTGTACATCATGTACACTGTACAGCATACAAAAATAATATGCCGCGGTAAATTGTATATCATTTACAGACACCGGCATGATTACGCTTGACCAGACGTGAAGCAGTAAAAAGAACCCATCATAAATACATTGTTCGGTTGGGACTGTCTGTCCTAAGACGCTAGAAAGCGGTAAAGGTGTGGAACAGCAGTTGTTGCTTGCACCAATTACTAGGTACGTAATATCGGAAATTAACACGTTGATGCGAGTCAAACTGAGAATGAGCTATTTCTTTAATTACTTATTATATTATAAATGTTACTTTATTTAAGTTAATCTATATCGGGGGCGCCTAATACCTATTTCTAATACACGACATTCTGGTTCTCGATATGACTCAAAATGACACACATATTTATAACCAGATCAGATCATTTCTCCTTACTATTTAAGTCGACAACAAAGCAAGAGCAAGTGCGACAGTATGGAAAAGACTAGAAACGTCACTATGCACAGCCGAACGTATAGACACCTAAATCACGCACCAGGATCCCACCGATCAGGAGAAAACTTTATTGACGTCACGACCGGCAATTATTCCTATGCCCCACCGTACACGAAATCGAGTCAATCGCGAAACGACAAGTCAACCAGGGTGGTTTGACAGGCAATTATTCCCAAAGCCCCGTCACGAAATTGGACCACAAAACGATAGGTCAGGGCGATTTGTCGGCAGGCAACTATTACCAAGCCCAGGTCTCGTGTCCAGAGGTCAAGCGAGGTAAAATCAGGAGTGGAAAAGTACAAGTAGAATGACTCAAGTCTCATGTCTGAGTACAAAGGTCAATCCAGATTCTTTGTTCGTTTTCTCTCTATCGTTAATTATTCCCCCTTTTTTGATTGCCGCACACAGGGTCATAAAAGTATTGCTGCAAAATTGAGAATGAGCAAATTCTTTATTTACTTATTATATTGATAATCTTTGTTTGTTTATTATAAATCGCGAATGGGCGTCGATCGCCCAAACTATATACTACTAGCGTTTCCGCAGTAGCTGAAAGCCCGTTCGCTCGATGCACTTGATGCGGGTATACTTAGTACACCATATGCAAGGTGCCATAGTCTGGGGAAACTTTTTTTTATCGATTCATTGCCCCAAAACTCCAAAATGTTGAATTCAGAATCTTGGCAGTTGGGAAAATGAGTACTATCAAAAACCGTCATGCGATAATGATGGATTTCATTAGGTGAGCTCACCACCTCTGTGGTATCCTGCAAATCCAGAAACTCATCATCAATTGAGCCCAGAATAAGTCGACTGGTGTTTTTTGGGACATATGAATGATCTTCCACGGGAGATCGCTCACATGGAGGGAAGAATTTATCCAGCAGATTCCGGGTCGCTTTATAAATTTCTTGCTTTTTGTTGTCATTCAGCGCCAAAAGAGATTTGAATTTGGGATTCAAAAATAGAGCGACTAAATGAATGAGGGAAAATTTCAAACTTGGCTTCCATGCACGCAACACCACGTCCTCTGAAAAATTTGAAGAATCCACAATCATTGGACCCATCAGTGGGAGACATACTGCGGATCAATTTCAGTTTGTAGAGATATACTTTGTGCAAAGTTGGGTATAGATCCCTTTCCAGATATTTAGTAGCTTGATCAAAAGGTTCCAGAAACCTGCACAAGGCTGATACAACGAAGAGATCAATATCTTAGAGCCGCAAGAGTTCAAGAGTTTATATCCACCTCTTGCTTCAGCTTGTTGAACGATTTCAGCATTGTGTAAGTTGAATTCCAACGGGTGACATTGCTCAACTCCAAATTGCAGGAAAGTTTTGCAGTCAGTTCGGAGAGTCTCATGAGTAGTAGCATAGATCGGTCGTGAGGTGTGTGGGGTTCTTATGGGCCCGCTCGCACATCGTATGGAAACTCGTGTTGGCACATCGTACTTTTTATACCGAATACCGACAAATTCTCACTTATTTCTGATCCAACCCTAATCCTTTGCGAAGTTGGCGCTTATTCAAAAAGGTGTGAAATAATTGTAAAACCCTACATCGCTGACAGGCTAATGCATCAGTCATAGCGATCTAGTTATAGTGCGGTGTCGGAATCCATTCGCGGGATGTACTAAAGGTAAATTCAGATAATCCAAAATGAAATATCTCGACTTTGACATAGTCTGAATTGAAATAGATTGACAAACATAACTACCAACTTTCACCCAGTCACATTTCGAAATTATACGCACATTGATTTGGAACAAGTAATGAAACATTACAACTCTATTCGCGATCTGGCTTTCCGTTTGCCAAAGAGACATTTTAACATCTTACCATACTCAAAAGAATTATTCACAACATTAACCGGTGTTACAAATCTAGTTTTCACTTACTTGATTATATCACTACAACTCGCAAACTTGAATTAATTCATCTGGTTGTATTCATATGACCGATAATTTTTATCCAACTGTAAAGGTCGTTATACTATTCTGTAAGACAGAGTATTTACTAATCGGTGCATATGCGAGTTGACATAAACCTATTATATTATGAGTATACGAAATTTGAATATCTGAACAATAACTAAGAATTAAATTATCACAATTGAATCCATATCTGACAGCGTAAAAGATATTGGAATGTCAGCAACTCTTTACGGTCATAGTTACAACCACATTAACTAATTTACCCAGCCAACACGTCATGATCATTCCTGAAATCAACACGTACGCGGCCACTGACTTGAGTTAACCACAAAACGGCATCAGGTTTTAAATCCGCTTGCAGCTGACGGATTATTCGAATGCATCGATGGAGCATATTATTGAACTCGTCGGTATTGTTACTTCAACAAATTTTCACTTACACCGACTGCGAAAGTTATTATCGAATGGTAAGACTTGATCACATATTTGTTTGATGATAACACAGACATGACAAAAAAAACATTACCGAGGTTTTATAAACTACTCATATTACTCTACACATTTATTAATATCAGAATGCAAGTCATCAAACTTTTTGTTAACCCGACTGGAACGGCCGGCCTCGAGTCCAAATTTCAATGCATTTAGAAAAATGTTCATAAAATCCGAACCACGAGACTTGAACCGACACCCAATATATCGCTGTAATCGTGAAACAGCCGCCTAACCAACTGAGCTACTCTTAAAGCGAGAGAGAAACAGGTGATGCCCCTATACCAAGAAGTGTTCTTAACTTTTTGAAAATAAAAGAGAATTTGCTTCTTGAATTTGCGACTACGTCATACATAGACGTGCTCGGGATAGAATCATCGCCTGACAGATTTCACAGCAATATCAGGATTCCAAAATGACCTGAGTGAGGTTCTTACGATAATACAATCGATTGTAACGACCGCTGATATACCGATGGCTATAGTTGGCTATAGCGCGATTGATGCCAGGCGTCTCGCATTCAGTGCACATACACGCGCCGCGTGTTATTGTAGTATTGACGACGCTCATTCAATGATTCAATTCACAGTGCCGGACGCCGATGTATGTAATCGCTTCGTACGAGTTACTAAGTACTAGATAGTGCTTTATCGAAACACACCTTGCTCTTGTACAACAAGTAGAAATGAATATATATTGGTTGGACTGACAGGTAGTCATATCTGCAATATAAAATGCAGTGTTTCACTGCTATTTTACTGGGCATTTGAAGAAAGATTAGGTCATACGGGGCCTACGATAACTTATCGTAGGCCTCGGGTCATATTATGCAAGCCTTTCATCCACAATGGTGATGTAGACAATCGCTTTGAGACAAGGGCTGTCTATTGAACCAATAGGCAGAAGTGCACAACTCGACCGCCGACTCTACATACCTATTTATTCGCTAATTTGACAATGGACATTGAACATTCAACCATATTTAGGTTTTGTTCTCTACCATGGGCCAGATCTGAAACATTTTCACCAGAAGTGAAGCCATTTACGGACATAAATTTTCTGTCATATCGATTGCGCTTTGGAGATCATGTAGCTCGCTGAACTGAATACCATCATGTTGGTAATGCTGTATTAGTATGAAAAGCAGCAATCGATATGCGTAATCTGCAACAGCGAATCTTCGCTAATCACAACAGCAAATATATTACCGCGTGTTATTGTTTGGGTGATAACATAGTATCGCGGACGTTGAAATGATTCATTTCACAACGCCGGTATATGTAATCGCTTGTCCATCCTTTGTACGAGTTCGTGCCATGTGTTGAAACTAACATTGCTGTTGTACAACACGCACATCGCAGCAATCAGTTTCGAAGTGCGTTCGTGACCGCAGACTCTACATACCTCGATCCGCTAAATTGAAAATCGACATTCAACCATATTTTTGTAAAGTAATTTATTGCGTGGCGCAATATATGCCATTGGCTTTGCTGGTCGTCAAATTTTCATGAATGACCTGCGCGTTGTGGACGGAAATCTCGAGCAGACACGAAAATACCTTTCAATACCAGAATCGCGACCGGAGCTTTGATGTGCCGGTACATTTCGTTTTATTCGCTAGGCTACTACGGGAAAGACGTGAAACATTTTCACCAGAAGTGCAGCCATTTACGGACATAAATTTCCTCTCATATCAATAGCGGAGATCTTGTAGCTCGCTGAACAACATCATGGCAGTATTGGTGTATTAGTATGAAAAGCAAAAATATTCAATATGCGTAATCTTCAACAGCAACAGAAAATACATTGCTAAAACCCGCGCATGTTATTTCGTAAAATATTTTTACTTCCATTTCAAATAATCTTCTGTGCGACTAATTATTGATTATAAGTATTCCAATAGATGGGCAATGGGCATAACCAACGCATGTTAGGAGAAAAGATCTGCAAATGAATTTGATGTCTCGGCGATGCGCTGATTTAGGTCACGGGCGCTGGTTTATCTCACGCGCGCACATTCACGCGAACGCCGTGGCGAATTGTATTTTGCGCAAAACGTTTTTATGTATTCAATCTGCATTTTGAACAGGCTATTCGATAGTATAAGATGTTATTTATGGCTCGACGTATGCGTATTGATAATAGCTATCCATCTGTAATAGTTGTAATTGTCTACGACCAGAAAAACCCAGGAAATTTTGGACTAAGTAAAGCGTGTTCGTGAAAATACGCTCAGTTATCATTAATGAGTGTGCCGTTTCGATCGGGTTAAATGTAACATTGCACTTTTGGAATCGGATTCGTTATAGTCATACAAATTGTATTAAACCCAACACCAAAACAAAAGGACCTTTTAGTTGATTAAAGTCAAATCATTCGTCTTCGACTTATGCTTTTTAGATTGCACGCAACAATTCGTTACGAATGAGTTGTACCCAAAGTCAAGATATCTTTGTGTCCCCGGGTATAGAGGATGAATCAAGCTAACACAATCACGAATCGACGTTTCTGAGTATCTCACGGATGTAATAAACTTGTTAGTGTCACCTATCTAAAAGTATGCATGCGTTCGATTTCCATACCGGCTGTTGCGATGTTTAGGATTCGCTTACAATGACCAAAAGTGAGGATTTAACATCAATGTCGTTACTGTCGGTATTCACAACAGAGAATCGAAACATTACACAGTGTGAAAATATACCTTTGATATGAAAGCACTATCCAAAGTACACGATTAATACTCAACTCCGTTGACACTTTCTATAGAACGGGCAAAATGTAAAATATCGCGAGGTTGCAATTTAAGACTTTGATCATTACAAAAGTAAATTGGAATATGTTTGCTAGATGCATTCAATTCAACTAGAAATGTCTAGTGCACAACACTCGTAACATCAAGGAAGTACTTTGTACACTGTCATTCACTAAACGTGTTTTGCATTGTTGTTCATTTGTAGTATTGATTGAAATTGTTTTTCGAACCCTCAAATAATAATTCCCGACATGAAACCAAGCCGCTGAAAGTCGTTACCATCACAGCGAAACAATTTGTATGATGTTTGCCAAATGTGTCCTATAGTTAGGTGTACTAGAATTATTTGTGTAACACACCTACAATACAATCGAAAATTTTCCGTTGTTATTCACTAAAGTAAATTTCATCACAATACTCTGTCACTAAAAGACGTTACTTGTATGTGATTGAATCACCGGCAATTAACTAGCTAAATCAAACTCCAAACAAACTCCAAAGAAATTTTACTCACTCGACGGATTATGATGTCAAACAGCATCGCTTAATCGGTCTATATCGTTTTTCTAAAGGCAACTCATATCCATCCAATAGAAAACAATTTTCACTCGCTTGGTAATGAAACCGAGGAGTGGGTCTTCATTCAATATTTTGTTTGTGTCAAATACTTTACAATAAACACACTGGATTGGTTGAGCGTTACATCATCAGACTGCCATCTGTACATCAAGAATACATCCGATTTGTAACTGTATCGTTTACCTAACCGACTTGTATCCACAGTTTGATATTTTTGTAATTTAGTGATTGCTGAACATACCACTTCGAAATACTCCGTTGATCTTAATTCCCTTTGTCGTAATAATCGAAGTACATTTGTTTCGAATTTGTGACAACCGACTCCTCTATGACATGACGAATTTTTGAAAAGTTGTGCTTAGAAGATTGGTTGCATATCACGGAAAATAATATACCACTCGTTTTGATACTGCTACTCCATTGATCGGTATTTTCAAACGAGTCAAATTTATTACTTGGGTTGTTCCACTTACTATATTTAAATGTCAACTCATCCGTCTTTCAACCTCACAATGACATCGATAAAAATGTATACAATCAAACACAACAAGTTTTAGTTTTGTAGGCTGTGTATGATTATCCCACACAACTCATTTCTTACCAAAGGTATATGGAATATATTTACGTCACAAAAATATTCGACGTCGCTCGATATTCTTATATTGCGATACTACAGGATGGTAGACTACGCTGGTTCGATAGTTCAAGAATTTTATTGTCTGAATGGATGTTCATGTATCTTAAGAATCAAAAAGTTCAACACAGAACTAGTACTTACAGAAACATCAGAGTTGTTTACACAAAAGTTTGTATGTGTACAGTATGTGAATACCATGTGTAAGTCCTGCACAATTGCGGTATCCATCCGAGTTTAGTTAACAAAATTTATGATACCGAGGTCGCGTCATCTTTCGTAAGAAACACAAACCAACCAAGCCTGCAGAATATGTCGATGTCACAGCAATAAACCAGTTACTCCAACAACAGAGTACCTATGTTTTCTAGTCACCGTCCTTGAATCTTACACACAAAACAATCAACTTTACAAACGAAAAGTGCAGAGTCATCAAATGATTGCCGTCACAACAAAACGACTAGTAGATGGAGCCATATTAAAAATGTTCCTAATCCTTAGCACACCAGTGACAAATCGTGCAATGGATATGTTTTGTCGAGTTGTTGTTCAGCGTCAAGTCTTCGTGTTGAACCGTACATTTGAACAGCACAACCACGATCCAATTGTAACCACGAATCTATTTTCATTTTGACACAAACTGTCGCGTAAAGAAAAATAAATTTTCTTTCCTCAACACATACTTGTAACCAGTCACTTTCATCAAACACACAACTCAATAAAATTGTTTACTTTCTACAACATCAAAACACCGATTTAGTTGTACATGTAGTTGAGAAATATTTTTAATAATCCATATCACAATCATCGACTTCCGTTTACGGTGTTAGTGTGTGAGTCATACCGGCAGACTTGTATCAAAATTGGTTCGAATTGACTAAATACAACGAGGGTTGAAATACTTCGAGTCGATTCATAAGTGGTCTCCGTTGGGGTTTTAATCGAAGCATACAGAATGGTCTTACTGCAGGCTCTTCTCTCGTGTTCAGCAACTGAGTGGTCGAAATGCATGCATTCACATTTGAACAACGACCTTGTTTCGTCACGCGAAAAATATCTTTACTGTCGCGATACTCTGATACTCTGCACAAGATGTGTAAATCCTTTTCACACTCATAATACTACACTAACGCGATACCGACGTCAAGCGACAACGTTTAACAATACCAATGACGCTGAATATACGACGCTTACCCCAGTAAAAATACCATTTTCATTCGGAAATATATTTTTTCCCTGAGTAACAAACCCTTTTCGTCTAGAAATATATTTTTCGTAGAGTAACAATAAATTTTCGCTTGAAAAAACTATCATTTATCTGAGTAAGAATATCATTTCGCTTGGAATACTACCATTTACCTGAGTAACAATGCATTTTCACTTGGAGGTCCGCTGCTTACCTGAGTAAATATACCATTGTACTTTGGAGATCTATCGTTTACCCAGAGTATCAATACATTTTCACTTGGAAATCTGACATTTATCTGAGTAACAACACCATTTTCGTTTGGACAGCTGACAATTACCTGCGTAAAATTACCATTTTCACTTGGAGGTCAACAGTTACCTGAGTAAAAATACCATTGTCCCTTGGAGATCTATCGTTTACCCAGAGTAAAAATACATTTATGTTTGGAAATATATTTTTCCCTGAGTAACAAAACCATTTTCGTTTGGAAATATATTTTCTTCGCTGAGTAACAAACCCTTTTCGTTTGGAAATATATTTTTTCTCTGAGCAACGATACCGTTTCACTTGGAAATCTATTTTTTCCCTGAGTAACAATACCATTTTCGTTTGGAAATCAGACAACCAATCCCGACAATTTGATATTTTTGTATATTGTTTACAGCGGATAGTGACAAAATATACACCAACAACTACCCCGATACATTTGTGTAATCACATATTCACTTGCTATGGTGCACCCCATCAGAATCGTCGGTTAGCCACACACACAATAACAATGCGCTATTTCGATATGACTGCGATGTCCGAGTTCGTGCTTTAGATTTTCCAGAATCAATCCGTCTGAAGTTGTAATCCCCTCGACTTGGTTAACTGGTTGATACACGGATAACAATCTTCGGAAAATGTAGGAACGCATGCTACCCATCGTGCTAACGATTCCAGGTTACTTGTGATTAATTTCCTTGCTCCTATACAGATTATAGGTACAAGGATATGTAGCGGTAATCGGTTTGGTCAATGCATATCGCCCCATTCAGTATGGAATTACAAACCCAATACAGATCAGTTCATAACCGGATCCGGATATTCAACGCAAAGCGATAAAGCAGAACCAATGAACAAATGCAATTAAACATGTAGATTCACAACCCTTGATTTTTTTTCGTGAAAAATGACAATACATATCGAATATACTTTACGATTGTTCAACCCTACCAAGTATTTGCGTAAATGTGGTGTATGACATTACATACAATGTGTCGGTGTACAAATGTTGGGTGTTTATGCACACATCGGTATCACCCATAGGCAACATCATCATACCCTCCAGAACTTCGTTATTGCATCGCGAGGCCAATAAAATCGATTTTGTATATTCAATCGGTGGCATAGACGACGGAAGGCTTGGAGATCCAATGTAAAATACAGACAAACAAACGGGTATATTTGTCCATCTTGGTTATTCACTCAACTACCATTGGTGCTATCGATACAGTGAACGGTACAGTATTTAACGCATATCATTAGAGTGATATATCCACAGGTAAATATGGGGACCGGCCACATATGTTGCCACATATACCGTTCACTGTATCGAAAGCACCAATGGTAGTTGAGTGAATAACCAAGATGGACAAATATACCCGTTTGTTTGTCTGTATTTTACATTGGATCTCCAAGCCTTCCGTCGTCTATGCCACCGATTGAATATACAAAATCGATTTTATTGGCCTCGCGATGCAATAACGAAGTTCTGGAGTAACGTGCGTTCTAGTGCAACTATGATGTTATCGACAATTGACAAGTATTGATTATGTCGTCACAAGCCGGCACGACGGCACGACGGTGTCTTCGTTGCTGCATCCGATGTTACTGACGGCTGACAGACTCTAGATTAGTATAGATAACTAACCTACGGGTAAATTAGTAATCTATATAGACCAGGGATTGCCAACCTTTTCGGCTAAAAGGCCACATGAAATTGACGAACGAGTGCGCTGCATACTAGCCGCGCCAGGCGCGTAAAATTTTCGAAGTTTATATTATTATTACTTGGGTATATTGCGTGTCGACTGTATACCGCCCGCTGGGCTCAGTCTGCAAGGATAGGACTATTCCGCGGACATATCGATATCGAAGATTTCCGCTAATATACGACAATCATTTTGTGCTTATATTTCATCGTCGACGATCTTTCTGCGAGCGCTAACGGGAAAATACTTTCTCTCGTAATCGCGAATAATCTATAGTTAGACTCAATCGGCTAAATCAGGCGTTCTTTCATTTTCAGGTGGGGGTAGGCTACAGAGAAAGAAATCGTGTGACAATTAAACAAGCGAAGCGTGAAAAAAAAATTTACTACTTTTTTATTTTATTGTAATGTACGACGATTTACTAAAAATGTGAATGGACCCGGGATCTGCCAATGCGTTGGAACTGATATTTTAGTCCAGTCATCAACATCCCTAGTGTCGTGGCCAGACTAATCATATTTTTGGTTGGCCTAGTGAGTTCACAATCTGAGCAAATCAATTTCGATTATATAACAGAATTTCAATTATGTAATGGGAAATTAGCTCGCGGGCTACTCAAAGCCTTCTCGCTGGCCACATATGGCCCGCAGGCCGCGGATTGCTCCCCTCTGATATAGACAGACACCTTTGATAGTTTTCAGAGCCGGAGCCGGAGCAGTGGTAATAATGCGGCTCATGAGCTGGAGCCGGAGCTGGAGCAATGCAAATTTATGGCTGCTCCGAAACCCTGGCATGTAGCAATAATTACCGCTGATGAAACTTATCAGTATGAGTCATGCATTGGCGAGGAAATTGGACATTTGCTATCGCATTTGCTACCGCTCACACGCGGATTACTGAACATAATTATGCGCTATCACATGACGGTAGGAATGCGCAACGTATGAGTGCTAGATTTGCAGGGAGAAACATTTTGCTGAATTTAATCGAATTGCCTCTCCAAATGAGAGGTAGAGGAAACGACGAATATGAATTACATGTGGTTGAGTTCACTATACTTATAAATTACATGAAGTGAGTTCATATGCAACGGCTTTATCGGTATTGGCTGAAATAATCAGATATCAGTCAGGATTTAAACAGGACTACTGCCGATACATTTCTGAGTGACTGAAATATAGGAAATAACTCAGGGATTGATGTTCTCATGTGCAGACATTTCACTTATGTGTTGATATGACAATAAAAATCGTGCTCTGCGTGTTTTTCATTGAATTACATTGAGCTTGTATCTGTTTTATTCGCGATGCTGAAAAATTGTTATGCATCACGAACAGTAAATTGTGTGACATTATTGTTTTCGAAATAGTCGTTTTGCCAACAGTGCGTGTGCCTTAATTACATACTTCTCAATATTTGGTCTGCAAGGAGGCACGCACACGTGAGTTTACGTTGGGTTTATATAAGCAATGGAAATCGATTAAGGCGAACAGCAACACTTCATAGTTTATATTGTCACGTTAAACGATATTGAATGTACATTGACTTGAATGATTTCATGTCAAGATCGGGGCAAGTTTGCATTGCCGGAATACACGCGTGGCCTATATAAGACTTTAATCACATACAGTAAGCTAAGTCGGGCGATAAGGTGCATGGTGAATGGTGATGATATTGTGTGCGTAACCAACTTATTTCAGTCTAGACACTCAGATTACAAGCAGTGTAATGTCTTGCTCGGTAAGATTCGTTTAATCAGCCGTATGCAATCGTAGTTTCGATGCATTTCATTTCAGTGTCTTTTATTATATCAAGCTGGATAATAGTTACAGAAGCAATCGGCGCATTTTATGAAATAGTCCTCGTTGTTTATTGTACCACGTCTGCTCCACAGCAGAAGTTCCTCGTTTTGGGCCGTTGTATCGTATGGCATGGAGTGGAAATTTCCATATTCCATGCCCGCCTCACTCGCTCCATACAATACTTTCAATTTTCCATATCATAGAAAAATTCTTTCATAACATATTTGATACATCTATTTAAAAGCTCATCGTTCCCGGAGTACACATAGGAATTATTGTATCAGACCTAGTTACCCTGTATAGTGTATACAGCCGACTATTTATGGAATATTATGCGACCTAATGAGAGAGCCGCATTCCACATCTGAATCCACTTGCGGGCCGCTACATGGTTAAATTCAGATTATGGGCAAAATTGAAATTAAAATTAAATTACATAGTGACCGAAGACATTTAAAACAAATCTAATATTGATTTTATGATAACGCACCAACATCAAAAACATTAGCGACACTTGTCAAAATTAGGAGGGGGAGCCGGTCAAGCACGTTCTTAGAACATGATATATATTTGAATCTGTGATTAGCGATACGTTCATAACTTTACTGATTCTACTTATTTCGGTTGAAGTTCAAGTCGCACAATGCTGACAGCATCAAAACTATGTTAACATTATATACGTTTCAGCAAAGGGTTTGGTGTCTTACTGTGTTGTCATCCACATGTCGGCGACCACTGGTTTAAGCCATGATAAAAGTTGCATTTCGTAAGCGATTTTTTTATCGCTTGTCTCACGAACGGGTAACTCACTGTTGGAGAAAGTTGTCACAGTGCAAGAAAACAGAATTCGCAAGCGTGCCCACTGCCCACGAATAGTTTATGGCGTATCCCAATTTGAGAACCCCTGGTCTAGAGCCGCGAATTCTAGAAATGCAATATTTTGTTCAGAAGAATTCGATTTCATCAATTGTGTGGTACTTCAATATCATTTTAATGGTGGATTTCTGAAGAATAGATGCAACCGAAAGAGGTACTCTTGATGAAATAGGTTACCTCGGTTACTTTTCGAAGTATTTATCGGTAGCTGAAAAATAAAAATACGACGCCTTTACTGGGCTCAATGCGATTGGTAACGTGATGCACTCTCTCTTTTTGTCGGAGACGACCGAACCTCTTTGTTACTGCCCATGAGCTTTAACAACGCAAATATATCATGGCCTATAGTCACTTACTTATACGCATAGTTTTGATAGGCTGCATGAAATGGGGATTCGTGTGTCATCACTTCTGGTGGTAGATTGGCACCGAATGGTGATAGACTTGAATCATGAGCAGTTTTTTTAATTTAAGGGTTTGTAGACTGATTATTTAATGCATCACCGGCATATATCTTCAAATTCCAATAGTTGGGTTCTGACTAGCCATATTTATTGTCAAATTATATATTTGAATAAAATATTCATATTTGTACCCGAAGCTTTTCGGCTGACCCTCGTCAGGGGATATCGTCAGCAATATTGCGAGAATTCGAATACCTATGTTCAACAACAATGTATATCGATAATTATGACGTCACACATAAACTATACAAAGTTAGAAAAACGAGAGAACTGTAGCGTCGGCACGACAAACATTTCTTAGAAAATCATACATGTGCTGCTAACTATCACGAGTACATGTTCTCTATATTGGCTAAGGGTCGCAATTTATTTCATTTCTCTGTTCTTGAGTTCATCATCTTCCCTATGAGCAAGCCTAGTCTATGCCAACAGAAGGAATTTATGTATCATTTGAAAATCGCGCATTAACTTGTTTTGCTTCGCTATCTCCATGCCAAACGCTACAGTTCTCTCGTTTTTCTAACTTTGTATACTTTATGTGTGACGTCATAATTGGCGATATATATTGTTGTTGAACATAGTTATTCGAAGACTCGCAATATTGCTGACGATATCCCCTGACGAGGGTCAGCCGGAAAGCTTCGGGAATAAATATGAATATTTTATTCAAATGTGTTATGATGTTCTGTACTCCTAAGCGTCTCAAATTATTATCCCATCATACAGCAGTACTACATCGATTGCAATAAAATTATATGGTAACCATTTTGACACTGCAATAAAAATGAACGGCTTGACGAGCATCATTTGCTGGGTTTTGGTTTTGACCATCGCAGTCGGAGTTGTTGGGCAGAAAGGCAGAAAGCTAGTAGAAGACCGCTCTCCAATAGGTGAGTAAAATGCTGCGTCAGTTCCGGCTAAATAATACTTCCAGCATATACATTACATTGAATCAAGCCTCCATTGATCAGGTGCCATGCACGTAACAAATGCAAAGCTGTATAATATTTTATTATTTTAATATTTTAATTAATAAATGGTTCCCGTTGCAAATTGTTTAGATCGTGGATGCTCTCGGTCTGTTTGTATGATACTAGTGTTTTGTACATTAATATATCGGCATGAATTCACGATAAACCTCGATTTCTATTGCAGATTAATAGTAGGTTGGTGTTGGGCAGAAGACTGGGGACCGTGGCGTAGAAACGACTTCTACAAACTTATGTGTCACAACTTTAATCAGTTTCGGACATCATATGCGTATAATATACCAGTGTAATTGCGATCATCACAACGATATGTAGCCTCTCTTTATTATAAGTAATATTGGATTGGAAAGATATGCGACGAATAAATATGTAGAAATGCCTGGGCATTACGATGTGTCTTTGGAATTCATGCCGATTTACAGGAGTTATACATATAGGAATTAAAACTGCGGGTTTTGTATGTACAAAGGTGTGCAGCCTACGAGACGCGTATAACATTTGTGTGATCCGCGAACACGTGACTACCCAGCTAGCACGCCCACTTGGTATCCAGGTGGAATTTAAGTGGTTAGGTGGGATGGATAATCGGAATGGGTTAGTAACATACTAACATGTAACCCACATCGAAACCAAGCGGGATTTCCATCTATAAAGATGCGTGGTTATACCATACCAATCCCAGGTAGATTGCAATTAAGTCTCTTCTCATTGTACCTATCAATTTGAACTCGGGGGAGTTTTACTTGTTGAGTTTTTGTTATCAAATCATCTTGAAACATGAGAAATCCACTTATAGAGGAGCTCAGATTTCCCATATATCACCCACACAGTAACCAGCCTTATTTTCCATCAATGTTATTTGGTTTATTTCATCGAATAATAAAGGTGATTCCGTATGTAGTAAAGTTTTCAAGCTATTATGCGATCCCTGTTGGTTGCTCGAACGTCGAACATTGAAACCCCTACCATGCTTTACTTCGTCAATGTTATTTGAACTATTTAAAATTGACCGTTTGTCACACTGAAGTGAACTTAAATTTCCGTTGCTAGAGTAGCCTACTCAATTCCTCACAGCGTGCGTTATAATTTTCTTGCGTAGATCCCATTACCTTTATCCCTTATCTGTATCTACTATATTTAACTCAGGATTAATTTTACTCGTCAAATAATTGGAGCTTGTTATTTTCGTCCATAAAGACGGGTAGATTTTTTATACGGCTCCCACGTGTGACCGCGAGTAGTTTTCCGAAATAGACTGTAGGAGTCAACTCAGCGTATGCGTTGTGAGGAATAGAAACGATTTAACTGTAAACGTGAACGTCAAAATTTCCTTCATATTATTATATCGCAGGTGTGGACCTGGTGCGGCTCGCGAGCCGCATGCTCATCATTCAGCCTTTGATTGCGGCTCTTTAATGATTGCACTGCACATGCGTTTCACAATTTTGCTAGAAAAATTTAACCAGAATATAAATCTATGCATTCTATCGCATATTCACAATACGCGAATTGTTTTCGTGTTGTTTCGTTCCTTATGGTTTACGTAAGAGTAGTAAAATTCAGGGGAGAGTGGCACAACATTGACTACAGGGTTATAACTTTGCAATTGAACTTTCGAATCGACTTCACAAACGTTTTACCCGCAGCAATGGTGCCTGGTTTTCAATCAATGGTAAATCATTGTGTTCAACAACGAACTTGATGATTAATCGCGCCAGCCCGGATCGCAATCATTTTCGGGCCTACAATGGTGAATACGGCTCTCCCATTTACATTGTAAAGGCCAGGAATAAGTGAATGACTGAAGTTTGGCAAATAAAATGTCGTAGAGCGATTATTGCCAGAAAAGAAATAATGAACAGGAAAATATAACAGTAACTTGAAACGTCATTACGAAACCAAATACCAAAACTTTTCACCGAGTTACCCAACGAAGACAGATTTACGAAGAAATAAGATTGCCGAGCCTAAATCTTCCTTAAAACAAAGCACTCATTATAACGTATATCTGAGTTTCTGGGTTACAACACTAAACAAAATCATTCTTTATCGTACTAGAGCAGCGGTTCTCAACCGGGGGTCCGCGGACCCCTAGGGGTCCGCGAGACCTCTAAATTTTTAAAATGGTTGATAACTTAATTTTTTTTTTTTAATTTGAGAAAGCATGAGACAGTTTTGCACCACAACTGTTAAGACCTCATGACTCATATCATCATCATAATCGTCTGACATGAACTATCGTAGTGTGGAAAATCATTTTCATTGCCAATTTTTCAATAACCTGCTGATACAAACATATTGCTGCTTATATACGTTTTGTTGGGGTTTGTGGAAAACAAACAAAAAATATGGGGATAACGTCAATAAGGGTGACTTCGTAATGTCTGCGAAACCTTCTCGATGCGAAGTTGTCAGTCTCATAAAATTAGGGAACAGTCGTTTGAAATAAAAATTTCCGAAGTATTTCACCAATTTGTCCCAAAGCAGGGACTGAAACCTTGACACGTAATCGATTTTATCCTGTGATATACATAACCACTATTTGAACAGCTTCTTAAAGGTACATAACTTCAATATACAATTGAATAGTATATTCATATTGAAATGAACCCGAGTATTTTCGGTTGACACTCGTCATGAATCAGACAATGATATACCTGTCCTTAAAGCTCGGCTATCAGATTTAGCACATTCTTATTGCGGATTCCCTATCGACAAGGCTGGTTTTTTGATGAATAAGGAGTGTTTCGTTGCTATCAAAGCATTACGCTCCAACCCTGAAATTAATATCGCCAGTTATATTGGTATGCAGCCTTGTCTTGTTAATGTTCAATTGTTCAAGGTCGAAAATGTTTGCTCGTAAATATATATATAAACCCGAACATAACAAGTCGTTTCCTGACAGTCTTTCTCAGGTTGGAAAACTTGGATCCATTCTTTGGCGCATAAAATTTGTCTATACTTCTAGATTAGGATTTCACTTTGACGATAGAAACTCTCTGTGGCTCGCTATCCGTATGTTGCCCGTCCCTGCGCTAGATGCTGGAAGTGATATGTTCATAAAATGTATGTATGTTTCTTAATTTTGGTGCCATAAATGTTGCGATCACACCAAAGTATCGTCGGAAGCGTTATGCGTTAATGTTGCATTAGCCTCCATCTATCTTTGCGGAAATGGTTTTCGGCACTCCTCGTTCATATCAGAACAAAGACGTGGATTTTCAAGACACGACCTAGTACTTCAAGAAATACAGCAGCAAAATTAGCTTTGAAATAATAAAAGTCTACCAAAGTCTACCAATTTCTACATAAATGGTATGAGGTTATTTTCAAGAAAAATCATTATTTTGCTGTTTATCACAAGCCTACAGCTCATATTTGCACAAGACAGATAAAGGTTGCACCATAGTAGAGCTAAAATTGAACTAAAACTTGAGGGGGTCCGCGAGGGTCCGTGACGGTCAAAAGGGGTCCGCGAAGCCAAAAAGGTTGAGAACCACTGATAACTAGAGGAAAACACTGACTATTCTATTCTGTAGCTCTCGAAGACAATGATATTTAGTTTTAGTTTTATTCAAACCATGTCTACTGCAAAAATGACTCTCACTCTCAAAAGTGGCATATAGAACAACGTATACCCAGGTTTCGATTCCCAGTGTCCCACACGATATTGGTACAATACCTAAATCGAAACATTTTGTCACTGATCTTGTTATTGAGCGGTTAGAGAAGACTTTGCAATCTAATAGTAAGCGCATGAACTATAGAACCCACACTTCACATATATTATAGCAATCACTGCAAATGTTAAAATATCGCGTACGCAGCGATCATACGCGGCGAAAGTATTCGATGTTGATGAATTTTGTCGAAAGTAAATTTCCAATCGAGATCTCAGGGATATATAGAATTATAGTTTCACTAGGTATATCTGCAAGAATTAGGGCCTACTACAAAATCTATACCGCTACGCCACGGGTCAACTACGGCCCGCGACAACAATATATGTCTATTTATAGGCGTAGCCGGGGGAGGCAAAAGGGCCGTAGGGCCTACTTTTCATATCTAATCGATTTATTTGTGAAGAAGCGATTACTTTTGATTTGTACAAGGACTATGACATAAACTCAACCTTCGTGAACGAGGAAAATATATTATACCAGGTTAGTGATGGCACAAACGTCTCATTTACGAACACCACCGCTCAATATTACGTCAGAAGTATCAGCTCACTCATGATTGCGTAAGAAGTATCAACAAGATCCACACATTGTAAATAGATATTCGACGTACATTGTAGTCGGTGGTGCCACTGCTAGTGTTTTAACACTAGATCTAGTGTTTTTTCGGTCGTTTTAGTGTTCTAGTGTTTTTTTCGCCCAATTTTGCTAATCTAGTGTTTTTTTGCAATTGTGCGAACAATGAATATTCTAACATTAGACTACTTAATTATACACTAAATTTATCGCTAATAAGGCGATTCGGTGTCTCTGGCTGGGTTTGTTTTCGACAATTCCATGTTGTGGTGCAGTAGCAAGCTATTATTGCGCACCAGGGATCGCTGTGAATCCGTACTTATGAGCGAAAGTCTCTGAAAAAATGAAGAGCGATTTCGCTCTGATGCTCTGTCGTTTCTTGTTAACTCACTCTGCAGATTCGAGCAAGATTTTCATTTGTCGAGGGCAGCATACTTTCGGACTTGAGTGTATTGAATCCGTTAACAGCCCTATCAACACAAAGAAAAGTAAAATCAATCATTCTTCTAACTCTGCAAGTTTGCTCTGTGATATTATTTGATGAACTTGATTATTTGTAGGAAGAAATGGGCTGTTTTGGCAAATTCGCAAAATGAGCTGCAGGTTGCCCTCCAACATAATTTTGGTAGAAATTGAAAACTGCGCACAATGAATTCGGTGAATCAAAATTCCCTTTACTGGGGAAGCTCATGACGAATCTCTGGGCATTGTCACATTCCACTGCATGCGCGGAAATGATGCCATACAATTCGAAAGCGACAATAATTTGATTTTTTCTTACTCTATTGAATTCGTTTCATTAATTTTCGTCTAATAATCATGCAGTATATCATACATATGTATCGAATTCATGTGTGGAACACTTCTTATCTATGGATTTGTACCTTGGTCATCATGATTACTTGGCAACGGCAAATTTTTCCTGCAATTTACTAATCTAGTGTTTTTTTCGCCAATCTAGTGTTTATTCACGACATAATATTGTGTTTTTCCAGGAACCTAGAGTGGCAACACTGATTGTAGTGTGTTGTAAGATCACCCGCCGCGCGATGTATCAGGTTATCGCAACACTCCAGACGCCACTACCTCGCAGTAGGATAATATTCACCATTCTGCCTAGTTAGTAGTTAAAAATGGTAACTTATGTATTGATGTTTGATTAAAGGTTATGCTTATAGTTAAACGCAGTTTGTCTGTTCGTGTTTGGCGAGCATCAGGCCTATGTAGTACGTACGTACACCGGGCAAAGGACGAAACGACAACGAAACATTAAAAATCAACAGCTGCTGATATATCATAACCGAACTGTTCTTTGCCGTTTCTCGTAACGGCAGCTTGCAGTATCTGTATTAAGTGGAAGGCAGAATTTTATGTTCACTTCATCCTTCTTTTCATATGACTCTATACTTTAAACGGGCGCCAATCGTTATTTCGCAATTCGTTACCTGCCTCCATAGCCATCCGCTTATATGCCATGTTAGCGTGGGTTCGATATCGTAGGTCCCGGTGGGTTGTAGCTAGAATGAGGACCAAAACAGCAATTCGTCCCGCATTCCAAACGTTGGTCTGGGACCCCAATAAGGTGGTCAATTTTCAAGCTGAAGACTGAATTATCGACAATAATATCAGTAATTGCATTGTATTATTATTCATTTTTAATCCTCTCTCAGCCCCGATAGTCAGATTTACCTGCGAAGCTGAGGGCACGTAATTCATATTGATAACATCTGGTATGTTGTTGTAATTACTTTATCGTATGTTGTTATTCGTGACCTCCGGTCTGTTATATAATCAAAAGATATTGTAGTCACCCAAACGTAGCAGACGAAAAAAAAACCTTCGGGAGACGCACACACAAATAACACTGGACCACACGATTTTTGCGTCAGGATTTCTTTTGGTCAATAATACCTAATTTGGGGGCGCTGAATACGAATCTGACGTTATTTTTTCTCTATCACATCACGTTATTGAGATATTATATATGTTGAATATTTCTACTTTTCCTAGGTAATCAAGTAGATTTGGGCTACTTGCAGTACTTACTGAAGTGGTAATGTTTTACAACTACTTCAACATTTACCTGAACAGTATTCTGGATGAACTAATTACATTTTCAATTAGGTTTTTGTAAGGTGGAAAGTTGTTCAGCATAATATTCCACCACTATCATGAGTTAAATTTTCATAAGAAACGCGTGAATAGCCTCTGAATCACTGTAACTGGATATATTTTTCAAAGATTCTACCCATGGGAGGTGTCCTCATAGTCATTTTGCGTTAGCTACAACGAGGCATCTTGCAATTTCGTATGTAGCCACCTCCGACGAACTGTTGGGTGTATGCGACCACCCTCCCACCGACGAAATATACTTGGATATTTACTGACTTCCTCAGACCTTTCATTTCGTATTCCACTTCAAATAGTTTTCAGATATCTTGGAAGTTATTACTTCTACTTGTAATTGAGTAGAAGTGTAAGGCGTTACTTGTGCTACTTGAGTAGCAACGCCGATCCCTTCGACCTACTCTAGTTCATAGTAAAATATTACGGCAAATAGGAAACCACCAAAAATGCAAGCTGTTTGTATTTAGAATTGGCATTTAATCCTGCAAAACACTAGGAAAAAGCCTCGAAACCATATAAAAACATGACTAGAAATTAATCAATGCTCATCTCTGGCTCTCTTCCAGCATAGAACACATGGTATTTGGTGTAGGCTACAAAATGTCCTATGTCGAGACGGATCGACTGTCCTAGAATCGATGCATATTTATTTTTGTTGTGAAGTAACACGCACTTCAGGTTTCGTGTTGAGCTGTTAGTAAGCACTAAGCCAGTGGTTCTCAACCTTTTTGACTTCGCGGACCCCTTTTGACCGTCACGGACCCTCGCGGACCCCCTCAAGTTTTAGTTCAAATTTAGCTCAATTATGGTGCAACCGTCATCTGTCTTGTGCAAATATGAACTGTAGGCTTGTGATAACAGCAACAAAATGACTTTAGTTGAAAATAACATCATACAATTTATGTAGAAATTAGGGGGACTTTTAATATTATTTCAAAGCTAATTTTGCAACTGTATTTCTTGAAGTACGTGGTCGTGTCTTGAAAATCCGCGTCTTCGATTTGACATGAACGATGAGTGCCGAAAATCCATTTCCACAGAGATAGATGGAGGCTAATGCAATATTAACGCGCAACGCTTCCGACGGTACTTTTGGTGTGATCACAATATTTATGGCACCAAAATGAAGAAACGTATTTTTAAGGAACATATCACGTCCAGCCTAGTCATTTTATCTAGCATCTCATCTTAAAGTTATTCTAGAATAGTGGTTATGTATATCACATGATAAAATGGATTTCGTGGCGATGTTTCAATCCCTTCTTTAGGACAAATGAGGGAAAAAATTCGAATATTTTTATTTCGAAAGACTGTTCACTAATTTGATGAGGCTGACAACGTCAAACAGAAAAGGTTTCGCAAACATTACGAAGTCACCCTGATTGACTTTACTATATCTTCATATTGTTATTTTATCCACAAACCCCAACAAAATGTCTTTAAACAGCAATACGTTTGTAACAGTAGGTTATTGACAATTTGACAATTAAAATGAATTTGCACAGTAGGATATTTCATGTCAGACGATTATTATAATGATGTGAGTCATGGGGTTGTAGCAGTTGTGGTGCGAAACTGCCTCAGGCTTTCTCAAATTAAAAAAATTAAAAAGTAAGTTATCAATCATTTTGAAAATTTAGACGTCTCGCGGACCCCCTGGAATTGCTTCGCGGACCCCTAGGGGTCCGCGGACCCCCGGTTGAGAACCACTGCACTAAGCAGTCTCCATTCCTCTGGTTGTCTATAATAGACAGTGCAAAAGAAGCCCTTTATACCATCGCAATATACAAAAAGAAACAAAGCGTTCGGAAACAGCTTTTCTCGATTCCGATAAAATGTAACAGAATATGAAAACTTTCAATACAACATCCATTGTAGCAGAATATTTATTAAACTCGAAGACTTTTCGGGTGCCTCTTTTCAAGAGTTAATGGCACACTAAAGGGATTTAAACAGATTTCCTCTATAGGCTAACCTACAAATTTCTCATTAGTGCGTGTTTATTTACAAATTGTGCTGCTACTATAGTACCGTATACTTCAAAGTTTGTTATTGTTGCCAATTGCCATTGTTACAACGCGAATTTCATGGTCTGTGATTTTCATTGTTGCGTCATACTTCGCCTTTTTGGTTTTGCTTTTAAATCTGTTTAAATCCCTTTAGTGCAGTGTTTCCCAACTTTTTTTTCGTAATTCCCCACTTCAGAATTATTCCGAGCCTTCATTCCCAACCTGAAATCTCCATATCCTCTTTTTAAAAATTACACCTCCAATAAAATTTGCCACGACTTTGCTTAATAAACACGCGCTATGGGTGATTGTTAAGATCCCCGGAATTGAACACACATTAAATTAACACAGCAGTGAAATGGTAACAGTAAACGCGCGTCGGTAAGTATGCATCTATCCAGGTGCGCAGCTAACATAAAAATAGGATGGGTTTGAAAATTTCATAATTGTTGCAATGTAACAGCAGCCGTAAATGCCGAATAATACATGGGTCAGATAAACTTCCTGATGTTGACGAACTCATGCTTGTGATATATATATAATTTAATTTGTAGCGATTCCGAATGTGCTATAAATTATCGTGTCCGCGATCTCCCTTGAATACATATTCAGCAATATCAGCTCCTATTACAACGAATCAGGATATTTTAATCGCTTCATTTCATGTACTAATGAATATATAACACCATATGCTAGAGATCGCGTGCTGCTATTCAGGTGATTCTCGCTAATTGGAGGAACTGATAATAATACGAATTGTTGAATTGCAAATGAACTAAGAAATATCAGAGATACGATCGGCATTTCAAAACGACATTGATTGAAGGAGATTATTACTAGAAATATTTTGTCAAAAGTGAGTCTATTCCCCACCAGAAATCCCGAAATTCCCCACCAGTGGGGAATTCCCCACCGTTTGGGAACCACTGCTTTAGTGTGTCGTCAACTCTTGAAAAGAGGCACCCGAAAAGTATCCGAGTTTACTAAAAATATTCTACTACAATGGATGTTGTATTGAAAGCTATATTCAAGATCTGTACCACGAACCAGATATTTAAATATATAAACCTAAAAGTTTAGCTAATTGAGTTGGCGACCTGTTTCTTATCACGCACATGCTCTAGGCTCCTTCTCGTCATCTGATCCGCGTATAAGTTGTGCGTTAAAAAGCCTGGAAGTGGGGCGTGCTACAAGTCTGCAGATATGGAATCATGGCATGGAATAGCGACCTGGAGTAAATTACTATTGCCGTCGAAAACACCGTAAAGGCCACAAACAACGACAACGCAGGATATGTAAATGGCTATCACATAACACAATTTAAGGTAGCTGTATGGATGGAAAATACAAATCAGCTACATCAGTAAGTAAATGTATTTGCTCCGCATTACGAAATGCCCGTCGCTACCCTACGATTCATACAGCAATGTGGGTTTTCGAAATCAATGGCATGTTTCCCTGTGCTGCGATTGACCGATTGTTAGCGAATAGGGGCCCAAAACTGATTATCTTGATGTTCCTTTGTTTCCTGTTTTCTTTTGCCCTTTTATTTAATTGAAAGCCGATATATATATAAAGCGAATAGTGTAAGAGGCAGATTCGATTGTGCCTCATCTAGCAATCGTTTCTCTGCGCGCGCTGCCATTGTACGTGGTAAAGCCGAATTTCACATTCCTTGGCAATTTAAGGGGCTTGCAGTGCTCTATGATTGTTTGTATTCGGATTTTCGGAATTCATTGATACCAGTTATCACGAATTATGAGCTGTTTATGGTGAATTGCTTTGTCGCAGGTGACGCACGACCCGCCCGTGCCTCACATGTGCCTCACCTCTCCTTTCACGCTGTATTTCTGAACAACAAATATGAAAATTGGTGATGTTGGAGGAAAAAATGATCAAATTTAGTCATTCATGAACATCGACGGTAAATATCAATCATTATTGAAGGTTTGCACTATTTTCCTCTACTCATCCTGGCGACAGGTGAGGCACTGCCTCACTTGCCTCCCCTGACCGCACGTCACTAAGCCTAATGTAGTTCAATAGCTGTTGAGGTCAATCATACATTTGTGATCGATCAAAGTTGTCAACAAATTCTTTGAAGTCTGGCTGCATGTCGTATGTAGACACTTTTAGTCAAGACTGTATACGTGAAGATTATTTATATTGGAACGGAGCATTGTCTTGTTAATATTCGTGGTTGAAAATGTTTGCTCGCAAATGTATGTATTGACCCTAACAGAACAAGTGGTTTCATGATCATATTTCTCAGTTTGGCAAACTTGGATTCATTCTGTGACGCGTAAAATTTGTCAATACTTTCAGATTGTAATTTCACTTTCAGTGTAGAAACTCTCTGCGGGCAGCTCAAAATCCCGTCGCGGGCCGAATCCTGCCCGCGGGCTGTATGTTGCCCGCCCCTGATTTAAAGGCTCTCGAATCAACCATTATAAAGATGCAACAGCCTCTTCTCTGCCGCCAGAAATATCATCTCTACACACTGGGAATATTTCATTAGTGGCCACTATGTCAATATCACTATATCATTTGGAAACGCTGTCCCGACAGCGTGATCGGCTTCAAGAATCTTGGATAAACCTTTGGATCACAGACACATGGCAGAACCGGAACTAGAACTTGCCACGATAAACTATTGCTATCGCGGCTGCAACGTATAAATTCTTTGACAATTGGTTGACATGGGCAGGGAATAGGGTTGGGATTTCGGGATCAAATTTGAAGTCCCGGGATCGTAATTTACCCGGGATTACTACTCCTTATTCCCGGGAATTTCCCGGATAATAAAAGTACAAGGAAACGTACATGCAGGCAATACAAACAACGTTTATTTATGGTAGCAATGTCGCAAAAACACAGGCATATCATCGTTAAGCAAAATGACGTATGCATATCGATACGGGTTGATGCTTCACCCGATTTTTGATAGAGCCTGCGATCATCCAAGGCAACTTTAGACACAAACTTGCTGCAACCCGCAATATCTGTAGCAAGAAAAATCCGCGTACGTCGATCTCGCCTACCGTCACATGTCGCCTCATTTTGTCGGTTGACCTTTTATATTATCTTTCTTTTCATTCAGTCTGTGTGCATTAGGGCTGTTCAAAAATAACTTTTTTTTCCTGATTCCAGCCATTCACTGATTAAATTGTCAGGTTGCCACAACAAAGGCTGCACACCAAATTTGGTTCAATTCGAACATGTCTAAGCGTCCGCAGAGCCAATTAAAATTTTTAATTTACTACGTAAAATTAAAAAAAAACAATTTCAAATTTTTCTCTCAACCCCATGAAAATGTTGAGATGTCTACAAAGACCATGCAAATGAAATTTGAGTCAATTCCAACCAGTAGAAACGGAGTTATTTGAGTTTTTCGTTGATAATTCTCGGATTATCCACCAATCAAGGATAATCGGAGAATTATCAACGAAAAACTCCAATAACTCCACTTCTACTAGTCCGAATTGAGTCAAATTTTATTTGCATCGTCTCTGAAGACAGCTCAACAATTTCATGGGGTTGACAGAAAAATTTGAAAAATTTTTTTTTTCAATTTTCCTGTATAAATTAAAAATTTTAATTGGATCCGCGGAGCCCTATACTTGTTAGAATTGAACCAAATTTGGTGTGCAGCGTTTTTTAAGGTAACCTGACGATTTAATCGGTGAACGGCTGGAATCCGGAAAAAAAAGTTATTTTTGAACAGCCCTAGTGTGCATCTTCTTTATATCGCCTAGGCCCAGGTGGGTGTCAGAATTCAAATACTATACCCCACGTTGTTTCGACACTTTGCTATCTTCTCGTAGTATTGTAATATTGTGGTGTTTTGAAATGACGAAATTGTCAATAAACGGATACTGATACACATGAATTTTTTTACAATAGAAATGAGTTTCTGTAAAAATCAGCATGATAATATTCGCTGATATTGTCAAGATTAAATTAATATCTAACACTGGGAACAATTCTGAAACAAAGATTTGTTGAATTTCATTTTGGACTTGATTCAAGCAAATTCAGGTGTGCTGATTTCATAAATCATGCCTGTTTCTTGCATTGCGTCACGTTGTAGCTCTACAGTATACAACCGAAATATGCATTTGTACGACCTTATTCGTATTGCTTGTCCAAATGTCCATGCATCCATGCACACATTCACACATATTATTTGCGATGTCTGTGTAGGGCGTAGGCTATGTTTGTGATATTGCTGGTATAACATGTAGGCGATTTTGCAAAAAACAATATTCAATGATTGCATTCGATCAATACACAATTCGATATCCTCGCAGGGTAGATATTTGCATACTCAAAATAAGTAAGTTTTTATTTGTTAGGATGTACAGTTGCACAGTTTCTGCTGCATACGATTTCCGTCGCTTCATCAGCTTGTATAGAACATAAACACACGACATGGCTTGAGTTTGAATATTATCAATATTATCATTACCACATAAATACAGCTGCTGTGCTCATTGCTTTCTTTAATCCAGGGGCTCTCAAACTAGGATATGCGCACCCTCAGGGCAGGGTCGTAACTGTCGCACCCCAAACCCCCCAAAAATTATTTTATTTTATGGGAGATTTCCTTCAACTTTCGAATTTTCTCCGCGTATTGCGCGATTTAATGTTAATAAATGTATACTTTCAGCACGGTACCCGCAGCACCACAAGAAAATCTGCGCATTTTTTAATCGGAATTTCAGTGCCGGCCATCACCGCTCCACGACACACCAATATTTCTGAAGTTTTGGCCAATATTTGATTCGCGAATTGTGTTACCAAATAAAACCTTGGCCGAAAATGGTCACCGCATTTTGGCCGAAACCGTCATTATATGATATATATTGTTAGCTGTCTATTGTCCATAGGCGCGGAATAGTCCTGCCCTTGCTATCTGAAGTCGCCACCTCTTTCAGCTCTTCGAATAAGTCTGATCACGTGGATTGAGAGGGTAACTCTAACTCACCGGGAAACCCACCAGCGTCTCTGGGCTCAGTTGCGTTGCCGCACTGCGCGCCGAAGCGCCAATCTCCGCGTCGAGATTCGGGAATATTAACAAGATTCCCGTTAAGCCTCGTCCCTGGGTTTATGACAATGGCCTAGTATGACACAGCTGTAAATGCAAGCCTACCCATGCAAAATACCTCAGCAACTGCTGCAGAGACTTTATTATGCGTCCGTCCGTCGAGACGGCTGCATACCCGGGAGACAGACGCAACACCAGACGTCACTACAACTGTTACATGGAGCAGTACAGAGCACTGCTGCCACACACATTAGGCAACACAAACCACTTTTATATAGAGTAGCATTACTGCAAAAACACGAGAGCGTCGACAGTATAATTAAGATGGTTTTTGATTTCAGTGCCAAAATATCAAACAGCTGAAAATGCACATTAAGTAAGGTTTCCAAAATATACATATTCCTACGCTGTAAAGACTTATCCTAGAATCTAGATTGTAGAATCTCTAGAACAGTGGTTCTCAACCGGGGGTGCGCAAAGCATTTAGGTTACAGGGGTTCCGTGAACCTCTAAATTTGCAAAATGTTTGATAACACAATTTGTAGTTCTTTAAATTAGGTAATTTGCGAGGCAGTTTCGATTATCCGCTGCTAAAACTTCAAGACTCACATCATCAGAATGGACGTTCTGCTGATGGTCGTGGAAACTTTTTTTTAAGTCGGAATATAGTGCTGGTCAATCAGGGTAACTTCGAAATGTTTTCAAAAATCCATTTTCTCTTATGATATACATAATACTGTTCTGGAATAATAACTTGAACATGAGCTGATCGAAATTACTAGGCTGGACGTTATATATGTTTCTTTAAAAAGAATTGTTTCTCAATTCTGGTGCGATCATACCCAAATGTCTCGTCGGAAGCATTACGCCAGTGGTTCTCAACCGGGGGTCCGTGAAGCATTTTCAGTGGGTCAGCGAAGCCTCTAAATTTGTAAAATGATTGACAATCTAGTTTTTATTTTTTAATTAGGAAAAGCATGGGTCTGTTTCGCTTCATAATAGCTAAAACTTTAGGACTGATATCATTGAAATGGTCGTCTAAGATGAAATATCCGACTGTGCACACTAATTTTAATTGTCAAATTGCCAAGAGCTTGCTGATGCAAACATATTGCTGTTTAGAGATGTTTTGTTGGGGTTTGTGGAAAAATGAAATGTTGGAGATAGCAAGGACAAAGAGGCAAACATTTCTGATTTGGAGTTGTCAGTCTCAGCAAATTTATAACAGTCGTTTGAAATATAAATTCCTAAATGCTTTTCCGAATCAGTCCCAATAAAGGAATTGAAACCTCGCCACGAAATCAATTTTCTCCTGTGATATATTCACTAAATAACTTCAATATGAGATACTAGATAGAAATGACCAGAGGTGGTCAGTAACGAAGTACTTCAACTTTTTCGAAGTACTCAAGTATTTTTCCTCTACTTTTGGTACTTACTCAAGTAGATCTGGTTTTCGCTACTTCTACTTCTACTTCATAATATTCTGTGATCTACTTACTCACTTTTCGCTATTTTCAGTTTGTCAAGTAGAAGTAGTTCAACCCTCCAATCAGGAAATTAGCCTGAGGAATTTCGGGGCTGTTTTCACGGAGTATCAACATTTAGTTTTCATAAAAGTTGTAAAAAGCCCATAATTTTCGTCGCGCTTCGCGCGCAGTGGATGCCGAGTAACCAGTATCATTACCAGTGTTGGGATCAAGTCACTACCTTCGAGTCACGAGTCATTTCGAGTCATTGCACATTTTGACTCGAGTCAAGTCAAGTCAATCGATTTTCGAAAGTGACTCGAGTCAAGTCAAGTCAGTCGATTTTTCTAGGTGACTCGAGTCAAGTCGAGTCAAGTCAAGTCAAGTCACGAGTCAAGTCATAATTCAAGTCAAATTGCCTTTTCGGGGTATGAGGCAAGATTACGTCATTGCAATTTGCTAGCTGTCTAAAATATAAATCGAGGGGTCATTGATTCTGAAATGATGAACTGATATGGAGTGGAATATACACCCAAGAAGGCGCTATATCGCTCACATATTCGTAGAACTGTTAAATTACGTAATTGCATAGCCTCAGTTTATAGTTACCAGCCAAAATAGAAAAAAGATAAAGAGATGCATCACATAACCCATTTACATATTCATATGATATAATGTTTGAGGAGTATATAACCTATATTCGAATTGAATTGCAATAAAACAAGAGCTATATTATATTTCTTTACTACTAGTTCACATGAGGTAAGCTGTAAGCTCGGCTACTTCGTTTGTGGTCAATTTATTTGTGGGAGAACATTGAAGGCTTGATAACAAGCACGATCATTGAATGATTGGTCGCTCTCACGGGTTACACTAGCGTTTCGCGAACAATACGAACATAAGCAAGATACAGTGATTTTTATCGACACCGATTACTTGGTGACTTGAAATTGACTCGTGAATTTTGCTCCGAGTCACGAGTCAATCCACATTTCTGATACGCCGAGTCAAGTCAAGTCATTTTAGCACAGTGACTCGAGTCAAGTCAAGTCATACGGAAAAGGTGACTCGAGTCTGACTCGAGTCAAGTCATGACTCGAGTCATCCCAACACTGATCATTACACGATACTATCGGTGAATATAATATAGGTAGCGGGTTGGCGTGGTTCCGCTCACACCACATTGTCGCCCTTCGCCCTTATGAAATATTTCATCACAGTATATATGGCTCATCATAACGTTTTAAACTGATGTTTCGCAATATAGCATTTACTTATCATATCGTAATCTAGCATGTCCGTCCATGGCGTGTCCTAATCTATAAAAGTGGACTCTGACTTTATTTTAGTTTTAGAGCAGTTTTAGCATACCTACTTTGAACTTTCTGGACTAAAGACATGAAATACATGTTCCGCTTTTAGAAGTAGTATTTATATTTCACTTTCAATTCCCAGTATCATATACTTAGAGTTCTAATTAATATCAGTTCTTTGGTCTGGATAACATACATGTTGAAGTATAAAATCAAGTGTAGTAATGCCTTTAATTTCCGGAAGTAAAGTTACACAATATGGCATTTTTATGATCTAGCATATTTTTTATTAACGCTTACTAATCGCGCAAAGTGTTTACACCGTATCCTATACAACTTCTCTGTATTGCTCTTCGACTAAACTACGGGCCTTATAATATGAGGGAGGGCGCCATACCATGATATTTTCTAAAACGTGCTGTTCCAGAAAACAGAGGATTGGTATCGCGTTTCCATATCAATACTATCATTTTCATCCCATGATGCAGACAAATGCTTATGTTATCGAAAATTGGATAACTCCTGGTATGCATCAATAGGAATCAAGCTCGGCACCTTTCCCATAGCTCAATTTGCAGCTTTTGACAATCCATGTGAGCGAAATAGGATCGTTTTCACAACTACTTACTTACTTGAGTAGATTCAAAGTCAGTAAATTCTACTTCTACTTGAAGTAGTCTTAGGTTGCTCATGGAAGAAGTACTTCTACTCGTACTTGAGTAGATTTTTTTCGTCGCTACTTCTACTTTTACTTGAGTAGCTTTCTTGACTACTTTGACCACCTCTGGAAATGACTATAGGCTGGACTTGATATGTTCATTAAATACTCACACCAGAAGCTGTCGTCGGAAGCGTTACGCGTTAATATTACATTTGCCACTAATGCATCTTTGTGGAAATGGATTTTCGGCACTCATTCATATCAAATCGAAGACGCGGATTTTCAAGACAATAAATACAGCTGGAAAATTCCTTTCGAAATAATAAAAGTCTACCCAATTTCTACATATAGTGTGCTGTTATTTTCAAATTATTTTGAGGCTGTTTATCACTAGTCTACATTTACTATTTCCACAAGACAGTTGACGGTTGCACGATAATTTAGCTAATTTTGAACGAAAACTTGTGGGGGCCCGCGGGGGTCCGCAACGGTCCAAAAGGGGTCCGCGAAGACAAAAAGGTTGAGAACCGCTGCATTACGCGTTATTATTACATTCGCCATCACCTATATTTGGGGAAATGGATTTACGGCACTATCGTTCATATCAAATCGAAGGCGCAGATTTTCGAGACACAATCACTTATTTCAAGAAACGCAGCTTCAGAATCGCTTTTAAATAAAAGTCTACCCAATTTCTATACATGAATAGTACGATGTTATTTTCAAGAAATGACAGTTTGCTGCTGTTTATCACTAGCCTACAGTTCATATTTGCACAAGACAGATGACGGTTGCCCGATAATCGAGCTATATTAGAACTAAAACTTTGGGGGGTCCGCTGGGTCGGTGAGGACGTAGTATTATTTTTGTCCTTGATGTTTTTTTGCGGCATATACACCGACTCATGATACACATACACACGGTCTGTGCATATGCATACCATGAGTGCATGATGTGCATATGCCGCTGAACAAGGAAGTGCAGATATAGCCTTTACGGCTTTCTAAGTCATGCACCACCCCTCCATGCTATCCCAGTAATGCATGAGCGCCAAGCAGGGAAGTCATGGATACCAGTGTTACTAGTCAGGTCTTTGGTCTGACCCGGCCGGTGATCGAACCCACGACCTACCGATCAAGAAGCCGGTGACGGTTCAAAAGGGGTCCGTGAAGACAAAAAGGTTGAGAAACACCGCTCTAGAATATTGATGAAAGTAAGCTACCCAAGCCGCGAGCGAGTGGAACGAGAAATGATTACTTTGGCCGGAAATCACGAAATGCCAGAGAGAATTTGTGATCATTGCCGGTAATGGTTGTTTTCCGCTGTGCTTTGTTGTGTAGCGTCGTATTGGTTTGCAGCTAGCTTTGTCGATTGCACTGCAGATATGTAAAATCCCCCATGTTAATATCGCAATCAAGAGTCCGTATCAACATTACCGGCCGGTATGCAATAAATTGCGCGATTGGAGATGGTTCCCAGTGTGTTACACTATGTGTCAATTTGGTCTGTTTCATGAAATCCTTGTGACAACCAGACATGAGGTAGTCGTGATTAGTAATCGTAATAGATTACGACGATCACACTATTTTCAAATAATCGTAATCGCAATCGATTACATCGCTGCGAAAAGTTGACCTTTTTTAGTCATTTTACCAGCGATCGGAGTTAGCTCTATGAATTTCACGTTTATATGTTCTCTTTCTCTGTCCGAAAATATGGGGGGCGATGAATATATACGTAGCTTGATAAGGCGGCGATGAGTAGAAAAAGGTTAGGAACCACTGCTCTACACTGGCATTGTACATACCAAAGCCGAAGTTTCGAGACTGTGACTCGATAATTACAGTAGTAACTACGTTATCAAAGTCGAGTATCCAGGATCTGCATGCGCTGCTGTGACATTAAGCTTATCGCATAAAGGACTTTTTGAAAAAGTCGATATTGGTATATGTGAATATACCTAGATGGATAACGACATTTGGTATGGTATATCTAGTTTGTGCTATCTAACATGGCAGTAAGTTTCGGGATTGTCACTCAATGATCAGTTTGGTGATTCCGTTATCGAAGTCTGCAATATATCGGTGCGCGTTGATTTAACATGTACTCGACTGCGACTGCGGAATTACTACGCTAATCATCGAGTCACAGCATTAAAACTTGGTACAGTGTTAGATGACAACATCAAAATACACCATACTAAATCATGTTGCCCATCTCGATCAGACATGGGGTGATTACTTCATGAATGTAATCGATTGCGATTACGATTACTTCTGAATGACCCGATTACGATTACAATTACAGCAAAATCAGGAAGTAGTCGAGTACGATTACATTGGAAAAGTAATCACGATTACTCACGATTATATTTATTTTGCATCTCAGAAGTTATATTGGAAGACAATATATGGATTGCGCTGAAAAGGCCTAATGAAATAACAAACTTCCTTTAAAATAGATGCGCCATTGCTTGTTACGTCATAATTTACGTATTGCCCATTTTTATAGAGGACAATTTATCGCACCCAACGATTTGCATTCTTGCCAGGTCCCTGACTGCCGCACCCCAACTTTCCCAATAGCGTGAGGAGCGAGCTCGAAGGGGACTCAAAAGTATTTCGCAGATCAACAAAAATTATAGAGCATTTTCGAGAGATTAAATTGACTAGAAAATTCTCTCTAAATAAGCTTGATTTTGAAATGCATACGTCTTCCCCTCAACAAAAAAGCATACATAATTTATAGTAGGGCTGCATTTAAAACAAAATTGTTTTTTTTTTTTCAAGTTGTAAAACTATGCCATAATTGTGTAAATACTTTCCAAAAAACATGTTGTATGAGCATACGGACAATAACCACCTGATTTAGCCGACGTACATCGATATGGGATGGTTGGAATCCTCAAAATAGTCGGTTCAACAGTTATTGTACAGATATTTCGTCAAACGAGCTATATTTACCCTATATTTTCAATTGTCAATGTCAATCGACATTCGTGACGTCATGGCTTAAAAAAACAAAAAACAAAATAAAAATATGTTTTAAACAAGGACCTTGTTTTAAACATGTTTGCTTTCAATTGATTTTTGTTTCAAATGCAACCCTAATTTATAGTAATAGGCATTTGGGTTCCAGTCAATACCGTGCCACGACACACCAAAAGACATATGCAGTTTCGACCAACACGCGGCTTCAGGAAGTGTGCTACTAAAGAAAGACCTTGGCCGAAACTTTGGGTATGTGTCCATTGTCAATAGCCGCGCTGGGCGGGCGTGACTAATAGTCCGGTCCTTCCAATCTGAGCCCACAATGAAAATGCCACCCGGGCACCCACAGAGCATTAAAGACATGACAATTTGTGTGTGCGTCTCACGAAAGTTTTTCTTTTAGTCTGCTACGTTTGGGATACAACAATATTTTTTGAATATATAACAGACCGGAGGTCACGAATTTAACAACATACACTAAAGTAATTATAACAGGATACCAGACGTTATAATTATAAATTACGTGCCCCCAGCTCTCCAGGTAAATCTGAACATCGGGGGCAGAGAGAGGAATAAAAATTAATTATAATAAAGTGCGATTACCAATATTATATCTTCAGCTTGAAAATATCACCCTATGGGGGCCAAAGACCAACGTTTGGACTGGGGACGAATTGCTGTTTTAGTCCTGATTCTAGCTGCAACCCAAGCTAACATGATATATAAGCCCATGGCTATGGCGGCAGGTCCCAATGTTGAGTAAAGAATTGTGAAATGATGATTGACGCCCGTTTTAAGTAGGGTCATAATATGAGAATAAGATGAAGCGAACATAATATTCTGCCTTCAACTTAATACAGATAATGTACTGCAAGCTGCCGTTACGAGAAACGGCAAAACGGGTCGGTTATGATATATCAGCAGCTGTTGATTTCAATGCTTCGTTGTGGAAACCGTAATGTTTTATTTGACGAGTACAAAATTTCAAATCTTTGTCCGGTGTACGTACGTACTACATAGGCCTACTGCTCGCCATGCAGCAACGGTCAAACTGCGTTCAACTAAGCATAACCATCAATAACCAAACATCAATACACAAGTTACTATTTTAAACTAGGCTGAGTGGTGATTAATTATCCTGCTGCGAGATACCGGCGTGTGGAACGTTTTGATAACCTGATATACAGCACGGCGGGTGTTCTTCCCATCACACTAATGTACGTACATCGAATATCTATTTGCTGTGGATACTTCTTACGTAATGACTAGCAAAGCTAATAGGCTACTTCTGACGTAATAATGAGCAATGGCATTTGAAAATGAGACGTTTGTGCTATCACGAGCCTGGTATAATATCTCTTCCTTGTTCACGAATGTTCAGTTTATGTCATATAGTCCTTGTTCAAATAAAAAGTAATCGTTCTTTCACAAAGAAATCGATTAGATATGGAAAGTAGTCGATTACGATTTTTCGAATGTAATCGATTGCGATTACGATTACTTGAAAATGCTGTAATCGTCGTAATCGATTACGATTACTAATCGCGATTACCCCATGCCTGATCTCGATATGGAGCACAGTAAAAATCAAGAAATACCAATAACGACTTGGTTTTTAATTACAGCTGCTGACAAATTGACATTAACAAAGTTATCAAATATTAAGATCTTGGTTGCTATCACACCTTATTTAGCGTCCACTTGCAACGTAATAATTTTAAGTTATCTGGGAGTGACAGTCACGTGATTTTCATAGTGTACGTCCACACAGGACCGGAACAGCACTTCATCACCCCGAAAAAAAAACGTTTCACAATAGCATTCGATTCTTACCGGCAATTATCAATTCTAGCCTGTTTATCGTGAATTTGCGGAATCACGAGTGAGGACAGGCTCGTCCGTGCCTTACCTCTTCTGTCGTCGTTTATTTTTGAACGATGGAACGATAAACATGCAAATATTGCTTCTCTGAGTGTATAATGCACCGCATTTGTAATTCGTGAACATCGATAATACAAACAATAATCATCGAAGGTTTTTACAAGTTTTTTTTTCCTCATCCTAATGACAAGTGATGCAGTGATCCTGACTGCACGTAACTGGTTTGTTTTACCAAATTATTGCTATAGTTTACTCTGCTCAGCCAAAGGCTCAATGCACCAATGCGGCATATGATGATTAGTCTCACGAAATGCAGTATGCGATGTAAATCTGTTATAAATACGACTACATGGGGTATTTTTGTGTTGAATATATATGGAAAAATACCGTTTTATGGAACACTGTCCTTCATATTGGTAATCTTTATGTGTCATTAACTTTTACTCATTCTTGTGACTTCATTGCTCACTAAAACATTTCCTGTAAGCTGTTCAATGCATTCTGAAGATATATTTGACAATTAATTTTCGAATACAATGTTTGTGACGATACATTTATTATCACAATGACCACATCCACATATTACATTACACCATAATGTCCCATAGGACACTATGATAACACGCAAATGATACTCAAGACGAAGAAAGTTCCGGCATCTGTATTTGTGAGAATCAATGCTTCAGCAGAGCCTCCGGATTCTTATTCTCGAATTCCCCCTATTGAAATGCAATATACATTGAGTTAAAATACACATAGAAATGTCCCGTGCGCAAGACATAAATAGCGCACACAAACACTAATGTGACATCCAAGATGTAAAAAATTTGCAGTAAGTAATCATCAATCAATTATAAAACTTGAATATTCCTGAACCTTCCATTTGTCACATTGTCTCTTCGTGAAGTAATTTTGATTTACTGTGTGGTTGGGTCACCATATTTACAAGACTCATGTATTTTACTCACATCCTGGTTCAGCGAATTCCATCTGCGTTTTTCTGATGAATGCTTCATCAGCTCCAACTGCAATGGTCAACGCCAAAACCAAACAAATGATACTTGTCAAGCTGTTCATTCTTATATCTGTGTCCACATAAACATCATTAAAGTTTTATAATAATATTAAAACGCAAGGATTCGGTAACTATGATGTCAGAAACCAAAATGGTGCTGCTTTGATATATTGTTGTTTTCAATCTTAAATTTTGAAAATGCAGTTGAAGCAACCCCATTTGGAGTGCGTATGAACGCACCACTAGATGGGATGACTTAAAAGTTTTTCGATACAGGACACATATCAAACCGCTGGACAGTGGACATCAATATGCTCCCGTGTAAGTAAAATGAGATCGTTGCGATGTTAAAGGTCAGAGAAATGTCAAAGAGGAATGAATTTATTTCAGAAACATTGCAAATGTATTGAGCACGCAATTTAAGATCGCAGGATGCAGGGAGTACGTTTAAGAGCGACTCAATTTTCCTCTTACGCAATGGATCTGCGGGTACTTAGTACAATAAACGACGAGGACTATAGCCTATGCCATAAATTCTACCGATGGTACCTGCATCTATTTTGAGACGGGAAATTGAAGACTATGCGATAAGCCAGCTATTAGAAAGGATCGAAATACAATGAGACACGGCAAATGAGGAAGAGTTTTTACTCGTGCAAAATTTCGCGCTTCTGGAATTTCGCGGGCGCAGACTGAAATGTAGACATTGCGCGCTCAACACAACCTCCATACACCTTATCGCTACACCCTGTTGAATACGCGTGATTGAAATCTTATATATAGAATATGCATATGCTCAGGAAATGCATACCTGGTAGAAACTCATTTCCCCTAACGTGACTATGTAACGATGCTTCATCACATACGAAATCCGGAGCTGCAAAGTGGCCGCCCAAAATATTCAATTATCGATAAATATGACAAGTCGTTTCAGCCGTCAATATCTTACTTTTGGTACTTCGTGTGAAGTTAAACGTAAGGTCCCATGATGGAAGTGGAACATCAAATTTGAACAAATGTAGACACGACATACGCACACAGGTTTCTAACTGCGGCACCCCAAACCCTCTAAATATGGGGGGATGGCGAGCTCGAAGTGGGCCCAAAATTATTTCGCAATCAAAGTATACTATAGAGTATTCAGTTGGAGATATCTTACGACTTCAAAATTTCTATCGCGCTATCATTTATAAAAAAAGGCATTTCACGCCCCAAATTACATCCCCACGACACACCAAGACTTCTGAAGTTTCAGTCAACATGCGACTTCGTGAAGTGAATTACCAAATAAAACCTTGATCGCAAACTACATCCGCATCTTGACCGGGGAGTGACGAAGTATACTGTTTCGGCACTTGACGTACAACACATGACTGATATCATATCAACTGAAAAAACATACCCGTTACTAAAATATAATCGACTTCAGACACACATTCAGCCACCTTCGATGGCATTGGTTGAGAGAATATTCTATTTATTTCTTATTGAAAATATATCAGTACACTCCAACGCTCTGCATCTCGTACACAAGGATTGCTAAATAGAAGTACGATGTTGCAATATGGTCACTCTGCGAAGCGCTATTCGGAGACATATTAAATAAGGATGGAGCAAACCCCCGAATGGGTCTGGTTCGTGTGACCGCGAACATTATTGAAAGGTTCTATGTGAACGCGAACGTGAACGCGTGACGTCACCTGACGTCATATTGGTAATTTCAGCCCTACATTTCAGTAAAGCAATATATTAATGTACATGTACATGTACATGTAGGATAAAAAGTTATAGCCATATATATGCATTTCCCGATCATATTTACCGATTCAGTCATGAATTATAGAAACTTCTCGCGCTTGGTGCGTTTCTGGTAAAAAAGCGGACTCATGAAAAGGTCCAAAATGTAGATGATAAGTAGCGGTAAAAAAGCGTACAGCCTGAGGGGGGTCTGGGGAGCGAAGCCCCCAGACATTCAGTTTATCACCATATGGGGACCCAAGACCAACGTTTTGGGGGGGCCTGACGAAGTGCTGTTACGATCCTGCTTACACCTCGACCGGACAATGTATCAGGCGTATGGCTATTGCTACATTGATATTGATCAGAGTGTAGAAATGATGGATACCGTACGTCTACTGGATTTTTTACAATAAACAACGACATATTCTTCATCGATTTTGGTGATTGGTTGAACGATCACAATTCGCTGACTATCTAAATGTGGTGTATTTCGTTTTTGATGTATTTCGTGATTGATGGCCAAGCTCACAGCACAGAGTCAATAAATATTCAAAACGCAAAGCTGAATATTTCGAACAAACTTTATAACAAAGTGTTCAGTGTTGAGTTTATTTCTATGCTGCCAGCGCGATGCAGAGAGTGGTCCGAAGTTGAAATGCCAATACTTCTAAATAAATATGTTATAATGACGTGTGAAACTATAAAATATGACAAAGGTCCACAGAGCAGAACCTACCACGTAGGGATGGTGTGAACCTCTGAAAGGTTCAGGTTTATGTGAACAAGCAGGTTTTCTTAAAGGTTCTGTGTAAACGCGAACGTGAACCTTATGACGTCACGTGACGTGATATTGCTAATTTCAACCCTACATTTCAGTGAAGTGATAGCCTAAATTAATGTACACGATACCTAGCGTCGACTCGAGCCACATAATGCCAAAATGCTGAAGCACATATAAACGTTTTGAATGTCGCCAAATTTATCAACTGGGGCAATTAAATGATGTAATATTCCCATAAAATCAATATCTTCCGTCGCTTTGCCAACAATTTCGACGACGACTTGCAAGGTAATATAACCTTACGCCTAATCGGTATAGGCCAGACCGGACAATGTATTCGGCGTCGGAGTATTGCTACGTTGATATTGAGCAGATTGTAAAACGTATTTCTATTCTTGCTACCGATATTTTCCCATCAACAAGTTATGCAGCAGTAGCCAACACCCCAATCGCACGGATTTAGTTTTATAATATAATAAACATATGCAATCAAGATTGACCCCGTACGCTTGCTAGATTTTTTACATCAGACAACGATATCAACTTCATTGATTGGTTGAAAAAGCATCATTTGCTGACTACCTACATGTGGTGTATTTCGCTCTTGATGCTGTGTGATTGCGGGTCAAGCTCCCAGAGAGTCACTGAATATTCACAAATGGAAAGCTGGATATTTCGAGCAAACTTTCGTAACAAAACAAGTGAAATTCGAAGATTTTCAAGGTGCCTGCTCGTTTAGTAATGATTTTCCTATGATGCGAGCACCGTGCATAGAGTGGCCGGCAGTTGAAATGCAATAAATTTCAACGAAAGATGCTATATGAAGAGCTTCTTGGAGGTACAGAACTTCAATTTACAATTAAATAGTATATTCATATTGAAATGAACCCGAATATTTTCGGCTGACACTCGTCAGGGGTAATCGTCAGCAACTAGTAGAGAATTGGAAAGAAAATTGTATATCAACAAACGCAATTCAACGCAGAAAAACGAGCAGAGCCCACCGCACGAACAATAAAAGATGTTTATATCCATCTACCTTGGATTGGCCCCATTTCCACCCGCTTTGAAAAACAATTGATTTCTGCTGTCGGTAAATGTTACGATACAGTCAAAACCAATGTGATTTTTACAACAACACAACTGCTCCCCTCAACACGCAAAGACGTGCTTCCTGCACTTCAACAAAGTAATGTAGTGTACGAATATAGGTGCCACTGTGATTGTGGCTACGTGGGAAGAACGTCAAGACGTCTGCAGGACCGTATAAACCAACATGTCCCCAGATTTATCAGAACACGTGCGTCACGCGATGTGAAAAGCTCACCCTTAACTCATCCACTTAAGATTGATGCTGATCGATCAAAGGCCATTAATTCTGCCATCGGCAAACATCTGTTGGATAATCCGATTTGTGCGAATAATTATCGAGACGACCGATTTCGAATCGTAGGTCGAGGTCGTTCACAATTCCATTTGTGTGCCTTGGAATCAACTTTTATCAAAATACACCAACCAAAACTCTGTCAACAAAAGGAGTTCGTGTATCACCTAAAAATAGTACATTGAACGTTCTCTCATTCGAAATTTCATGCTGGTGACGTCATATTTTGTGATACGATTGTTGATATACAATGTTCTTTCCAATTCTCTACTAGTTGCTGACGATTACCCCTGACGAGTGTCAGCCGAAAATATTCGGGTTCATTTCAATATGAATATATTATTTAAAGATGCTATAATGTAGTGAAAATTGTAATATATGTGCAGAACCTACCAGGTTCGTTTGTAAACGTGAACCTCTGAATTTCTGAGGTTCATACACAGAACACAAACGTGAATCTGAAGTTCACATCATCCCTAACATTTAACGTTTTATCGTTTTTAGATGTCGAAAAGATAGTTTTACCGCAAGAGAGGCTGAGAAGAAGGCTGATAATGAATCACATATAGTCGAGTTATTTATTCATCATCTTGCGTATACAACTATACATACATGAAATAAGTTTTTGTAAAAATCAGCGTGATAATACTATTCGATATATCCTTTCCCAAGATGACATTTATGTGTAATTAGACACATATTGCTCGTGAGGCCTGTGTAAGTTTGCCAAATTGCTTGTAAGACATGTAGGCTTTTTCGTCATCAAAAATATCGAATCAATGCACAATTCGATATCCTCGCATTATCGATTACTGACACGCTTAAAACATACACTACTGGGTTTGTGTTTGTCGTACGTAATTTTGTGCTGCGTGATTTCCGTCGCTTCATAAGCTCGTATTGCACATAAACACACGACATGGATCGAGTTCGAATAATATTATTATTATTACCACCACCACATAAATACAGTAATGGTGTTGTTCGTTAATTGGAGACGTGGTCACTACGTCAAGGTATTTATTTTTCTGCTGTATAGTAGCTCCGACATGAAATGCTTTGGCTGCATTGCCGCATACCTTACAACCAACTCGGTAATAGCATTCTCGGTAATAGTATGGAACCCCAATGTCAGCAGCAGAGAATCAGAGATAGATGAGCGAACTAATTACTGACTAAAAATATTGGTTGTAAGGTATGCGGCAATGCAGCCAAAGCATTCCATGTCGGAGCTACTATACAGCAGAAAAATAAATACCTAGACGTAGTGACCACGTCTCCAATTAACGAACAACACCATTACTGTAGGCCTATTTATGTGGTTCCATACTATTACCGAGAATGCTATTACCGAGATGGACATTACCGAGAATGCTATTACCGAGAATGCTATTACCGAGAATGGACATTACCGAGAACGAACATTACCGAGAATGGACATTACCGAGAATGGCCAATGCCAAGAATCTAGCTTAATGTAACGTACGTTGTCGAGAAATTTATACCTGAGAATCGATACCGAATGTGGCAACGCCATGATGCACACAGACGACCCGTACATATGCATAACATGCCTGCATTGCATATATTGCATTCTCGGTAATGTCCATTCTCGGTATTGCCCATTCTCGGTAATGTCCATTCTCGGTATTGTCCTTCTCGGTAATAGCATTCTCGGTAATAGCATTCTCGGTATTGACCGGACACCGACATTGGAATGCGGCTCAATCTTCCTCTGGGTATTTCGAAACCCTGTGCCCACAGAATTATCGACTTTAAAAAGTTTGGACAAACCTGTGGATGATATAAACGTGGTAGAACCGGGACTAGAACTTGCTACTATTGTTGTCACGGCTTCAACATATAAATTCTATGAGAATGTGTTGACATGAGCAGGAAATAGGGTTGGGATTTCGGGATTAAATTTGAAATCCGCGTATGGTGATTTTCCCGGGATTACTACTCCTTGCTCCCGGGAATTTCCCGGGTAATATAAGTACATGGAAACGCACATGCAGGCAACAAAAAAAACTTAATTTGTTGTAGCATTGTCCCTAAAACACAAGCATATCATCATTTAGCAAAATTACGTAGGAATATGATATATCGATATAGTTCGATGCCAAATTTTGGATAGATGCTTCGATCACCCGGAGCAACTGTAGACACAGACGTGATGAAAACTGGAATATGTAGCACAAACATCTGCGTACGTCGATCTGGCCGAACGTCACATCATGTGACTCACATGTCACCTCATTTTGTCGCTATTGTCGTTTTATATTATCTTCCTTTTCATTCCGTGTGCTTGCCTCCTCTTTATATCACCTTGGCCCATGTGGGTGTCAAATTTCAAAGACCACTCAAAGTCGTTTCGACACCTTATTGCTATCTTTTCACAGCATCGCAGTATTGTTATGTTTTGAAATTATGAAATTATTAATAAACGTATACTGATACATAAGAATTCCTTTAAAAGAGAAATGAGTTTCTGTCAGAATCACCATGAAAATATTCGCTGATATATATATTGTCAAGATTAAATTAATATATAACACTGGGAACAATTTTAAAACAAAGGTTTGTTGAATTTACTTCTTGACTTGATTTATGCAAATTCAGGTGTGCCGATTTCGAAAACCATGCCTGTTTCTTGTATCACGTCAATTTCTAGCTTTACAGCATCCACCCTAAATAGGCATTCTTCCACGACCTTATTCGTATTGCTAGTCAAAATGTCCATGGATTCATGCGGACTTATCATTTGCGATGTCTGTGTAGGCGATGTTTGAAATAGTGCTGTTAAGACATGTAGGCGATTTTGCTTACAAAATATATTTAATCAATGCATTCGATCAATGCACAATTCGATATCCTCTCAGTGTATATGTTTGCGCACTCAAAATAAACAAAGGTTTTCGTTTATTGGGAGGCACAGTTGCACACTTTCTGCTGCATACGATTTCCGTTGCTTCGTCTGCTTGTATCCCACGTAAACACACGACGTGGGTTGCGTTTGCATATTATCGATGTGTCTCGAATTTTTGTGTGGCTTGTTACTCAAAGGTGGTGTGGTGTGGACACTCGAAAAATCCCGTGACCGTCACACCCAAATGCCTGTGTTGGCTGTGATATTGTCGATTCGTTTACAGTCTGCAGCAGTAATTAAAGGCAAAGTCGATATTGATGTTTGTTGATTCAATGATTACCGAAGTTATTTCGCTGACGAAGCCGAGTATCTGATGGATCAGAGCACCGATATATTGTCGACTTCGACTGACAATACTGAAACTTACCGTGAAGTTAGATGACACAACCAAGATGAAGCATGCCAAATTCCGTCGTCCATCGCGGTATGGAACACTTTCAAAATTCACACATACCAATATCGACTTTTGCGAAAAATCCTCCATGTGGTAGCCGGTAGGCTCAATCCCACATCGGCGCACGCAGACCCCGGCATACCCTGTGGCGAGATAGCGCAGTGGTATAATCCGCGGCTGCAACACCAATGGTTGCGGGTTCGATTCCGACCTCGGTCGACTTCCGAATTCCGACACCGAAGTGTTGGAGGTTTACCTAGGCTCCTCCTCGCCACCTCATCCGCGTCAGCGGTGTCTTACAAAAAGCCTAGAGGTGGGCCGTGCTATAAGTTGGCAGTTACGGAAAATAAGAAGAATATCGGCCATGGTGTAAATGACCATAGTAGTCGACAAACACCATGAATACCCCAAAAACAAACAAACCCCGGCATATCCGACTTTGATAACGAAAGTTACTACTGTAATTATTGAGTGACAGCCTTGAAACTTGATACAGTGTTACATGCCACCATGAAGACGTAAAGTACAAAATTTTGTTATCCATCGCCGTATACAACAAAATCAAAATCTACACATACCAATACTGTCTTTCGCAAATAATCTGTTATGCGGTAGACTGAATGCATGTTACACCGAACCAATTTTAAGTCTGTGACTCGATGATTAGGATGCATTTTCGTTATCAAAGTCGATTATATCACGGTGCGCGCACGCAGCCCACCACATGACAGATTTTTCTCAAAAGCCGGAATTCGTACGTGTTTGTATTAGGGTGGCCATATTTTGGAAATCTGATAAGAGGGCACATTTTAAAATTTTCAGACTTGCAATACCGGAGGAAGATGCTGAAAAATTGTTAAATTTTTCCAACTTCGTGGTCGGTTGACTAAAACAAGTCATCTTTCTGGCTCAAATCCCGAAATACAGTTTTTCTTTCGTATTATCCGTTGGTTGACCAAAAAATGGTCATCATTCCGTCTCAGCTCCAGAAATAGCCGCAGGGGCGTTACTTCAGTGCTGATTTACTGTATTTCACTCGAATTTTACCCCATATTTAAACGAAATTCTTAAAAAAGAGGATAAAATCTCAAAAAGAGGACATTTGGGCGTCCTCTGAGGACACTTTCAAAAAAGTAAAAATGAGGACAAATCCTTTTAAAAGAGGGCGAATGGTAACCCTAGTATAAGTAGATTTTGAATATGTTTTAGACCGTGATGGATAACAAAATTTCGTAATATATATCTTGATGAAGGAATCTAACACTGTACGAAGTTTCAAGGCTGTGACTCTATATTTACAGTTGTTAGTACGTTATCAAAGTCAAGTATGCAAGCCGCCAGGGTCTGTCTGTGTGCGCTCATGTGGCATTGAGCCTACCGCATATAGGATTTTTCCCCGAAGTCAATATTGGTGTATGTGGATTTTGAAAGTGCTCCATACCGAGATGGATGACGGAATTTTGAATGCTACCTCTTGGCTGTGTCATCTAACTTCGCGGTATAAGTCCCAGAATTGTCACTCAATGATTCGCTTGGTAATTCCGTTATCGAAGTCGGCAATATATCGGTGCACGCTGATAGATCAGATACTCGACTTCGTCAGCGAAATTACTACGATAATCATTGAGGTACAGCCTTGAAACTTGGTACAGTGTTAGATAGATGACAACATAAAAATATACCATATCAAATCCTGCCACCCATCACGATATGGAACACAGTCAAAATCAACAAAGACCAATATCGACTTTGCCTTTATTTACTGCTGCAGACGGATCGACAATAGTGAAGTCAACAAAGACATCTGGGTGTGACGGTCACGTGATTTTTCGAGTGTCCGCACGTCCACACCACCTTTGAGTACACGCTGGTTACACCATGTGCCGAATTGGTCCGTTTCGTGAAATCCCTGTGACAACTCACCAGAAAGCCATATCAACTGCAAAATTCAAGTTACGATTTGCCTCTCATTTTGGTTGTTTGTTGCTGGCCGGAAAAGAAGTGATGCCTTCTCGCGGATGCGTGACAGTTTTAAGTCAGTTGAAAGCTATAGTCGTAGATAATCTCAACGAATCACAACCAAACCACTCTTTTGAAGTATGTAACACAGCAGATTGCGGATTTATTACAGATATCCGTGCCAGTAACAGTTTGACTAATTCATTATTGCGCCATTTACGTTGGTAGCACTGTCACTCTAATGAGGAGTGGTCGAGACGATCAGCTGATATTGTCAAGTTGTAAAATGTAAAATTAAAAAAATGCGGTGCATTGCCCAGTGGAATTTTGTGCATGCAGCTAGTAGTAGCTGAATCGCGATCAGAATAATCGCTTAGAATCCAGGGATTCCAGGATCGGTATTCCCCGGGTTCCGAACGCTATAGCTGGGAATCGTGTAATTGTTCGGTTGGTGCGAACTCAATTGTATCAGGGGTAGGGAATGTCCCTCGCCATTTAACAACACCAACATATTAGAGATGTATGGATCGTGGTTTTTCAGGATCCGGAACAAACCATGTTGGATAAAATGTAATTCGGATTCAATCCGGATCCTTTTTTCTTCCTAAATGTTTAAATCCGCATTCAAAAATATCCTGCACAAGGTTGAGCATGTATTTGCCTCTTTCGCCGAAATTTCGCTAATCACACCTCGGCAATGCATTGAAGTTTGCCGTTAGAGATTTTTCGAAATAGCGGTGCAATGCTGAAGCCAGTCGAGTCCACGTTCAGACAAAATATCGAAATAAACAACAGAAAGTCATTTTCATGCTCTAGAAATTTAGAATCCTGTCCGGATCCGGCTGTCGGGCAAAAATGTGAATCTGGATTCGATCCTGTTTGAGAAAAACTTGTCGGAATCATCTCCGGTTAGAATTCGAAATCCTAATCCTGTAGGCCTACATCTCTATAACATATTTGTCTTTTCTCAACTTTAACTTCGCACCACCCCTAATAAAGATCAGTAGTATGTGTAATGGGCGAAATCCCCCCCCCCCTCATCGCGATTTATAATAAGTAAACAAAGATTATCAATATAATAAGTAAACAAAGATTTACCTCATTCTCAATTTTGCAACAATACTTTTATGACCCTGTGTGCTGCAATAAAAAAAGGGGGATTGACGCTAGAGAGAAAAAGAACAAAGAATCTCGATTGACCTTTTGTACTCTGGCCAGACATGAAACTTGGATTAGTAAATCTACTTGTACTTTTCCACTCGCCTCCTGTTTCTACCTCGCTTGACCTCTGGACACGAGACTTGTGTATTTGATAGTATTTTTCATATTTTCCCGCGAACAACAAGGGATTGGCTTTTAACTTCAATGGTATGCACGCCGACGAATCGGTACAGTTCTCGTGTCTTGACTTGTCGTTCCGCGGTGGGATGATTAACCCAATTACGTGTAAACACGACGGGGCTTGGAAATATTTTTCCATCAAACATAGGGTTACCATATTTCTGTAACCTAAATTCCGGACAGTCTTTAGCGCCCACTAGTAAGTTATGACGTCACACTAGCAAAGCTTTGCTCATACACCAGAGGTGGTCACGATCCGGTTCAAGAGTATGTTGCTGTGTGTTGTGTAACCGGAATCGAAAGCACATATTTTCAGCCCCTTCTCGCCCAAATAAGCAATAATATTGAGCTCACACTATAGGGTAATTCGTGCAACTTAAGGGGGGGAGGTGCTCGCAATATGAATCTGGTTTCTATATGCGTCTGGTTCCATATATTATTATATAGATACTACTTTCCGCCACATGATCAGAGTTAGCGGTAGAGCTGGTGGAGGATGATGATTTCGAAAATACAGGGAACGTAACTGCACATCGTTAAGTCATGTTCATATTTTACCAATAAGATTGTTTATCAGCCTTTCGCAGGTGCGCCCCACGTAGCTTTGTAAAAAAACATCCATTGGTTTCCAACCTTTTATGATCGCGACTCCATCTCCAATTTGAATATGTTCTGTGGCCCAGATCAAAATTTGACGAGCTGATTACCACCTTTGCCTGGACTTACTCACGGGTTATGTTGGAAGCTGATTACGTTCAACATATCGGCAAACTCAAGAATAAAGGCAAACGACCCCCTCTCCGTTTGGAACCACTATCTTTGAATATAGCATTTAAACGGCCTTAACGATCTCTAGGAATATACCGTTCTCCTATAATTGCGATTACAATTAGGCTTATTCCAGTAAATGAAGGTTGTTTTTATTTACATTTTATCGCAGTTTTTGCGAGGGTGGTAGTCTCCATATTAAAATGAATATATGTGATGATAAATCGCGCGCAGCGTGAAGAAAAATATCATTCATCAGCATAAATATTCCAAAAAAATATTGTTTTTATGCTGATTTACGAAGAAATTATGAGCCTACGTCAAGTCTTCAAAATTCCGGACATTTGGCATATTTTAGAAATTCCTCCCGGACCCTAGTTTGAACAGTGAAATTCCGGACGTATGACAACCCTAATCAAACATGACCTCAGTATAGTATTTGTTTCTTCGGATCCGTATGTGAGATCCCGGCTCGTGTTTTAGGTGGATCGTCAACGCCCGGCCAGATGAATCGATAAAGTGGATTTTCCTTCATTTACAAAAAAACGTATCCATCCGTGTGTTAATAATCTATAGTACGATGGGGATTGGAAGTGGTTGTCTGACGTATAGTTTTCTCCTGATCCGTGAGATCCTGGTGCGTGTTTTAGGTGTCAATAGGTTCGGCTGTGCAAAGTGACGCTTGTGGTCTGTCTCATGCTGGCGTACTTGACCCCTTTGCTTTGTTGTCGACCAAGACAGTAACGAGAAATGTTCTGTTATGGTTCTAAATATGTATGCCATTTCGAACCAGAGACAATGCCGTGCAGTAGAAAGTTATATTAGGCGCCCCGACATACATTAACTTAAATAAAGTACCATTATGAATATAATAAGTAATTAAAGAAATGGCTTATTCTCAATTTTGCTCGCATCAACGTGTTAACTTCCGGTATTACGTATCTAGTAATCGGTGCAAGCAAGAACTGTAGCTGTTCCATACCTATCCGGCGTTCTAGCGTCTTCATAAGGACAGACAGTCCCAACCAAACAATGTATTTATGATGGGTTCTTTTACTGCTTCACGTCTGGTCAACCGTAAACATGCCGGTGCCTGTAAATTATATGCAATTTACCGCGGGATATCAATTTTGTATGCTGTACATCAGTGGTTCTTCACCTTTTTTCCTCCAGCGCTCCCTCACAAAAATTATCGTGCTCTAGCGCCCCCCACCGCCATATTGTTCTCCTTTTTCAGGTTTTTGAAAATGTCCTTCAATGACGCCTAAATGCCCTCCTTTTTGGCAATTCGTCCGCCTTTAAAGCTTTTAGAGCTAAGATATCCAGGTGGATAGTTTCGAGTGAAAATGGGCATATATGATGCGAAACAGGAAATCGTGGTTCGAACGTAAGCGACGACGTTTTTTGTCAACCAACGGAAAATCTAGAAGAAAAACTATATTTCGGGATTCGAGCCTGAAAGTTGACCCTTTTTTAGTCAACCAACTAAAATTTTGTGGTAAATTTACCATTTTTTCTATATTTCACTCACGTATTGTAAGTCTGAAAATTTTGAAAAAGTGTCCTCCTTTCCTGACTCCAAAATATGGTATCCCTACGTAACAGCACTTCATCAGTCCCCCTAAAAACGATTGTCTTGGGCACCCATAGAGGGATAAAGCAAACTTCTGGGGGCTTCGCCTCCAAGAACTCCGTCGCATGATTTCGATCGTCAGCAACGTTTGTCGGGCCTGGTCGCCCTAGGCAACAAAATTTTCTCTAATGCATGAATGAATATGCGGTAATTGCATATATATGTCGCTATAATAATTTTATCCTCTTATCCCTCGTAATCAGATTTACCAGTAGCGCTGAGTGAGCTGATGTCCTGGAAAATGAAGGCCACGTAATTAATAATTAAACATATTCGGTCGTGCCCGTTGGTACAATTACTTCATTACATGTTGTTATTTTGTTACCTCTTGTCTGCTATATAGTCGAAAGATATTGAAACGCATAAACGTATTAAACCTAAATAAGCACACTTTTCAAAATTGGTATTTCTTCACTGGCAAATAATTTTTCTCTGATGGATGTTATTTGTCCTGTGGGGTGCAGAATGCGATGATAATTCGGCACGGGCGATTTAAGCACATATTGACAATTAGACTTATATACATGGAAATTTACAGTTAACATAGGGGCGGTCTGTTCGGTTAAGGTTTACTCGCTGACGATCTTTTGGCACACTTTTCGGTGTCCCATATTGGCCGAAACTTCATATGTCTTCGTGCATCGTGGCGCGGTGGCCGACGCCGAAATGCTTAATTCTATTTTCTATAAGTATGCGATTTTGTTCGTGGAGGAGGAGTCAAAACATAAGGGGTAATTTATGTTCATCCACCGAAATAATTTGGGGCAAAGTGATATACAGTGCCTCCTACGATATCCACACGCTGTGTGCTGCATGATATAATACCTAGTTCGAAACATTTTGTTGAAAATAACCCTAGCAAGCGTGACGGTAGTGTTTTTACGGGAAATTTGCGATCTAAAAGTACGCGGAATACATTTGACATGAATTATAATAACCCACTACATTTATGAAAGCATATGTTGCAAACGGTTTGCTCTGAATACTCATTAAGGATATGTCCTACTACTGCAGTGGTTCACAACCTTTTTGTGTTCGCGGAACCCTTTCGAACCGTCACGGACCCCGCGGAACCCCACGAAGTTTTAGTCCAAATTTAGCTCAACTATCGTGCAATCGTCATCTGTCTTGTGCAAAATGATAACTGTATACCCTTAGTGATAAACATCACCAAAATGACTTTTCTTGAAAATGAGATCATACTATTCATGCAGAAACTGGGTTGACTTCTATTATTTCTAAGCGAGTTCTGCAACTGCATTTCTTGAGATAAGTGGTCGTGTCTAGAAAATCTGCGCCTTCGATTTTACATGAACGAGTGCAAAAAATTACATTTCCACAAATATAGATAGTGGCGAATGTAATTATAACGCGGAGTGCTTCCGACAACACATTTGGGTACGATCGCAAAAAATATGTGGCACCAAAATTGACAAACAATTTTTTAATGATCATATAACGTCAAGCCTGGTCATTTTTATCTAGCAGCTTATCCTGAAGTTAATATGAAAAAATGGCTATGTATCACAGGAGAAAGTGGATTTTTGTAAATATTTCGAAGTCGCCGTGATTGACCTTACTCATCTAACTTTTCTTTCCCACAATCCCCAACAAAACATCTCTAAACAGCAAAATGTTTGAATCAGTGGGCTATTGGCAATTTAGCGATTAAAATGAGTCTGTACTGTGGAATATTTCATCTCAGACGGCCATTCTGTGTATGTGAGTTCGGAAGTTTTACTAGTAATGAAGCGAAACTGCCTAGTGATTTTCCGAATTAAAAAAAATACAAATTAGGTTATCAAATATTTTGAGGCTTCGCGGACCCCCTGAAAATGCTTCACGGACCTCCGATTGAGAACCGCTGCCCTAGCTCATAAAGTCATGAAAACATGCTGAAACTTTGGAAGGTGCACGAAGACACTAAAATGGCCCCGCGTTACAGCGGCTGAGAACCCTTAGTATAAGCCACAGTAGCAATTCGATTTTTCTTGCAGCTACGCCACGAATTTAAACACTGTCAAATATTGCAGTGGTGGAACAACATATTGCCGAGTGTCAGCCGAAAATAGTTAGGTTAACTTAAATATAAATATGATTCAATTGCATCTTGCAGTTCTTTACCTCCAAAAAGCTCACCACACCGCCTTTTGTTGAGTATTAAAGAAAATAATTTTGAGACAGACGATAAATGTAATGACTGTAACTAAATCGATTGCAGTAATAACTCCGAAGTAGTCTATTTGTATAGGGATGTTTTACAAGTCACTACCCCGACCGCGGTCGACTCCAGAATTCCTACGTAAGTGTTGAAGGTTTATCTAGGCTCCTCACCGCCATCCTATCCGGGTAAGCGGTGTCATAAAAGCCTAGAAGTGGGCTGTGCTACAAGTCAGCAGTTACGGAATCAAACATAAGAAATATCGGCTGGGTGTAAATGACAATTGTAGTAGACAAGCACCATGAATACCACAAACAACAGCAACAACACGTTACTTTATATATGTTCGCTCATGAAGCTGACAAGTGATACACTGATAACTAGGGCGCTTTTTTACCTAAAAAACAGACGATTTAAATCCATGGACATTTTGACTAGCAATACGAATAAGGTCGTGGAAGAATGCATATTTTGGGTGTATGCTGTAAAGCAAGGGTCGGCAACTTACGGCCCGCGAAGCGAAATCGTCCGGCCCGCGACGAAATAACTAGTTACCACGAGAATACGGCCCGCCGTTTCGTAATGAGTTCCAACCTGCAGTGCAGCACTGTTTGGAATGAATGCGGCATTGCTCCGATATAAAGTATCCTACGTCGTATTAGTCTACTGTTACGCCATAAAACTGGTGCGAAGGCGGTCGACTAGTAGCCTATCTCGTACTAAAAGTAGGAGATGGAGAATGTCTGTGGAGTAGACTAGACCAGTGCTTATCAAGCGGGTGTATCGCGCAACCGAGGGTATACCAAACTTTTTAAGGGTTTACCACTCAGATAGGGTGCGACAATAAAGGTGCCGTTCCTCTGCTCAGACGCAATGACAAAATCTCAAACTTTCCCTGTTTCATTATAGATAACTAGCATCCGTAGGTTAGTCATATGTAGTTTAATTCACCAGAAGACATTTTACGCCAAGACAACAAACCTGAATTGTGTTTTGGACACAATGGTGAAAGCTGATTTTGTCTCACAAACTGAATCACCGACAGTTAGCCTACCTCAGATATTACTAGAAGCGGAGCATCAATATGGCGATGTCTTGTATATCTGCCATGTTCGCGTATTAAGTCGAAGCTATGCTTGCACGAGTATATGAAATGAGAAATGAAATAGCAACTTTCATTGAAAATACAAACATCGCCGACTCATAATCTTGTCATCGAAAATGGGTATCTAATCTAGCTTTCGTAGTACATTTAACGTCACATCTGAACAAATTGAATTTGCAACTTCATGGGGAAACAACTAAATAGGCTACATGAGATGTTGAGACGCATTCGATACAAATCTGCGACAATGGGAATGTCAACAGTACAAAGAAAATTATCCCCACTTTCCTATACTGGATGAGAGTAAACCTAGTACCAGCACTATGCATTTGTAACTGTTATATACGAAATTTAATTACTGAATTTCCACCCGCTTTTCCGACATTCGTTCTGTACAAAATAAATTCTGACTACTCTGCGTTTAATGTGGACGCCAAAACCATTGCCAGAATATTTCAAATGGGCCCATTTGAAATGCGATGCAGTTGAATTAAATGACAAATTTCATACAAAGAGCATATCGCTGAATGACTTTGACAAAGAGTACGTTCTTGAAATGGGTCCTCATCCCACCTTGACCAACAATGCAGAAGAAATGGTATTGACTTTTGTTCTCAACAATGAAACTCACGAAGAGCAAGCTAAGATCACGTATTCCAACGCCCATTTAGGATATGGTCTGATTCTTGCTTCATCTGAGTTGTTACCAGAAGTTGAAAACCTTTCACAAAGCAAGCTGCGCCAAGTGTCACATTTATCCTGCGTTGTTGAAGTGTAAATACATGTGTTTTGCTCTTTTTGTGATTTGTATGATTGAGATGGCGGCATTGTAGGGGAATATACCCACGTGAGCGATAAATATTGTATTAAGAAAAATTCCGGCCCGCCAAAATGTTGTGCACTCGAAATTTGGCCCGTGACTAGCAAAAAGTTGCCGACCCCTGCTGTAAAGCTAGAAATTGACGTGATACAAGAAACAGGCATGGTTTTCTAAATCGGCACACCGGAATTTGCCTAAATCAAGCCAAGAAGTAAATTCAACAAACCTTTGTTTTAAAATTGTTCTCAGTGTCATATATTAATTTAATCTTGACAATATATATATCAGCGACTATTTTCATGCTGATTCTGACAGAAACTCATTTCTCTTTCAAAGAAATTCTTCTGTATCAGTATACGTTTATTAATAATTTCATAATTTCAAAACGTCACAATACTGCGATGCTGTGAAAAGATAGAAATAAGGTGTCGAAACGACTTGGAATGGCCTTTGAAATTTGACACCCACATGGGCCAAGGACCAAGGTGATATAAAGAGGAGGCAAGCACACGGAGTGAAAAGGAAGATAATATAAAAGGACAATAGCGACAAAATGAGGTGACATGTGACGTTCGGCCAGATTGACGTACGGAGATGTTTGTGCTACATATTCCACTTTTCATCAAGTCTGTGTCTACAGTTGCCTCGGGTGACCGGGCGATCAAAATTTGGCATCGAACTGTATCGATATATCATATTCCTACGTAATTTTGCTAAATGATGATATGCCTGTGTTTTAGCGACAATGCTACAACAAATTAGGGTTTTTTTGTTACCTGCATGTGCGTTTCCATGTACTTATATTACCCGGGAAATTCCCGGGAGCAAGGAGTAGTAATCCCGGGAAAATCACCATCCGCGGATTTCAAATTTAATCCCGAAATCCCAACCCTATTCCCTGCTCATGTCAACCCATTCTCATAGAATTTATATGTTGAAGCCGCAAGTTCTAGTCCCGGTTCTACCACGTTTATATCATCCACAGGTTATCCAAACTTTTCAAAGTCGATAATTCTGTGGGCACAGGGTTTCGAAATGCCCAGAGGATGATTGAGCCGCATTCCAATGTCAGCAGCAGAGAATCAGAGATAGATGAGCGAACTAATTACTGACTAAAAATATTGGTTGTGAGGTATGCGGCAATGCAGCCAAAGCATTCCATGTCGGAGCTACTATACAGCGGAAAAATAAATACCTTGACGTAGCGACCACGTCTCCAATTAACGCACAACACCATTACTGTATTTATGTGGTGGTGGTAATAATAAAAATATTATTCGAACTCGATCCATATCGTGTGTTTATGTGCAATACGTGCTTATGAAGCGACGGAAATCACGCATCATAAAATCACGTCCGACAAATACAAACCCAGCAGTGTATTTGTTTTAAGCGTGTCAGTAATCGATAATGCGAGGATATCGAATTGTGCATTGATTCAATATTTTTGATGACGAAAAAGCCTACATGTCTTACAAGCAATTTGGCAAACTTACACAGGCCTCACGGGCAATATGTGTCTAATTATACATAAATGTCATCTTGGGAAAGGATATATCGAGTAGTATTATCACGCTGATTTTTACAAAAACTTATTTCATGTATGTATACGCAACACGATGAATAAATAACTCGACTATATGTGTTTCATTATCAGCCTTCTTCTCAGCCTCTCTTGCGGTAAAACTATCTTTTCGGCATCTAAAAACGATAAAACATTAAATGTTAGGGATGATGTGAACTTCAGATTCACGTTTGTGTTCTGTGTGTGAGCCTCAGACATTTGGAGGGGCACGTTCACAAACGAAAGTTGGTAGTAGGGATGGTGTGAACGTGAGGTTCACGTTCGCGTTCTGCGTGTGAACCTCAGAAATTTAGAGGTTCACGTTTACAAACGAGCCTGGTAGGTTCTGCACTGTGAACCTTTTTCATATATTACAATTTTCACAACATTATAGCATCTTTCGTTGAGATTTATTGCATTTCAACTGCGGGCCACTCTATGCACGGTGCTGGCATCATAGGAAAATCAACACTAAACGAGCAGGCACCTTGACAATATTCGAATTTCACTTGTTTTGTTACAAAAGTTTGCTCGAAATATCCAGCTTTCCATTTGTGAATATTTAGTGACTCTCTGTGAGCTTGGCCAGCAATCACGCAACATCAAGAGCGAAATACACCAGGTAGTCAGCGAATGATGCTTTTTCAACCAATCAATGAAGTTGATGTCGTTGTCTGGTGTAAAAAATCTAGCAAGCGTACGGGGTCAATCTTGATTGCATATGTTTATTATATTATAAAACCAAATCCGTGCGATTGGGGTGTTGGCTACTGCTGTATAACTTGTTGATGGGGCAATATCGGTAGCAAGAATAGAAATACGTTTTACAATCTGCTCAATATCAACGTAACAATACTCCGACGCCGAATACATTGTCCGGTCTGGCCTATACCGTTTAGGCGTAAGGTTATATTACCTTGCAAGTCGTCGTCGAAAGTGTTGACAAAGCGACGGAAGATATTGATTTTATGGGATTATTGATTTTATGTGATTAATACATCATTTGATTGCCCCAGTTGATAAATTTGGCGACATTTAAATCGTCAATATGTAGGCTACTTCAGCATTGTGGCATTATGTGGCTCGAGTCGACGCTAGATATCGTGTACATTACTTCAGGCTATCACTTCACTGAAATGTTGGGTTGAAATGAGCAATATCACGTCACGTGACGTCATAAGGTTCACGTTCGCGTTTACACAGAACCTTTAAGAAAACCTGCTTCACACGAAGCTGAACCTTTCAGAGGTTCACACCATCCCTACGTGGTAGGTTCTGCTCTGTGGACCTTTGTCATATTTTATAATTTTACACGTCATAATAACATATTTAATTAGAAGTATTGGCATTTCAACTTCGGACCACTCTCTGCATCGCGCTGGCAGCATAGAAATAAACTCAACACTGAACACTTTGTTATAAAGTTTGTTCGAAATATTCAGCTTTGCATTTTGAATATTTAGTGACTCTGTGCTGTGAGCTTGGCCATCAATCACGAAATACATCAAAAACGAAATACACCACATTTAGATAGTCAGCTAATTGTGATCGTTCAACCAATCACCAAAATCGATGAAGAATATGTCGTTGTTTATTGTGAAAATTCTAGTAGGCGTACGGTATCCATCATTCCTACACTCTGATCAATATAAATGTAGCAATAGCCATACGCCTGATACATTGTCTGGTCTAGCCTAGACCGCTGAGGTGTAAGCAGGATCGTAACAGCACTTCGTCAGCCCCCCCCCCCCCAAAACGTTGGTCTTGGATCCCCATATGGCGATAAATCGAACGTCTGGGGGCTTCGCTCTCCAGATCCCCTCAGGCTATACACTTTTTACCGCTACTTATCATCTACATTTTGGACCTTTTCATGAGTCCGCTTTCCAACCAGAAACGCGCTAAGCGCGAGAAATTTCTATAATTCATGACTGAATCGGTGAATATGATCGGACAATGCATATATATGGCTATAAATTTTTATCCTACATGTACATGTACATTAATATATTGCTTTACTGAAATGTAGGGCTGAAATTACCAATACGACATCAGGTGACGTCACGCGTTCACGTTCGCGTTCACATAGAACCTTTCAATAAGGTTCGCGGTCACACGAACCAGACCCATTCGGGGGTTTGCTCCATCCTTATTTAATGTCTCCGAATAGCGCTTCGCAGAGCGACCATATTGCAACTTCGTACTTCTAGTTAGCAATCCTTGTGTACGAGATGCAGAGCGTTGGAGTGTACTGATATATTTTCAATAAGAAATAAATAGAATATTCTATCAACCAATGCCATCGAAGGTGGCTGAATGTGTGTCTGAAGTCAATTATATTTTAGTAACGGGTATGTTTTTTCAGTTGATATGATATCAGTCATGTGTTGTACGTCAAGTGCCGAAACAGTAAACTTCGTCACTCTCCGGTCAAGATGCGGATGTAGTTTTCGACCAAGGTTTCATTTGGTAATTCACTTCACAAAGTCGCATGTAGACAGAAACATCAGAAGTCTTGGTGTGTCGTGGGGATGTAATTGTGGGCGTGAAATGCCTTTTTTTATAAATGAAAGCGCGATGGAAATTTTGAAGTCGTACCAAGTCTACAACTGAATACTCTATAGTTTACTTTGATTTGCGAAATAATTTTAGGCCCACTTCGAGCTCGCCATTCCCCCCAATTTAAAGGGTTCGAATTGCCGTAGTTAGAAACCTGTGTGCGTATGTCATGTCTACATTCGTTCAAATTTGATGTTTCACTCTCATCATGCGACCTTACGTTTAAATTCACACGAAGTACCAAAAGTAAGATATTGACGGCTGAAACGACTTGTCATATTTATCGATAATTGAATAGTTTGGGCGGCCACTTTACAGCTCCGGATTTCGTATGTGATGAAGCATCGTTGCATAGTCACGTTAGGGGAAATGAAATGAATATTGATCCGAATAATTTCCTGTCGAGTTTATACCAGGTATGCATTTCCTGAGCATATGCATAATCTATATATAAGATTTCAATCACGCGTATTTAACAGGGTGTAGCGATAAGGTGTATGGAGCGTGCAATGTCTTTATTTCAGTCTGCGCCCGCGAAATTCTAGAAGCGCGAAATTTTGCACGAGAAAAAACTCTTCCTCATTTGCTGTGTCTAATTGTATTTCGATCCTTTCTAATAGCTAGTTTATCGCATAGTCTTCAATTTACCGTCTCAAAATAGATGCAGGTACCATCGGTACATTTTATGGCATAGGCTATAGTCTTCGTCGTTTATTGTACCAAGTACCCAGAACCATTGCGTAAGATTAAAATTGAGTCGCTCTTAAACGTACCCCCTGCATCCTGCGATCGTAAATTGAGTGCTCAATATATTTGCAATGTTTCTGAAATAAATTCAATCCTCTTCGAAATTTCTCTGACCTTTAACATCGCAACGATCTCATTTTACTTACACAGGAGCATATTGATGTCCAGCGGTTCGATATGTGTCCTGTATCGCAAAACTTGTAAGTCATCCCATCTGGTGGTGCGTTCATACCCACTCAAAATGGAATTGCTTCAACTGCATTTTCAAAATTTAAGATTGAAAACAACAATATATCAAAGCAGCACCATTTTGGTTTCTGACATCATAGTTACCGAATCCTTTCGTTAAATATTATTATAAAGCTTTAATGATATTTATGTTGACACAGATATAAGAATGAACAGCTTGACAAGTATCATTTGTTTGGTTTTGGCATTGACCATTGCAGTTGGAGCTGATGAAGCATTCATCAGAAAAACGCAGATGGAATTCGCTGAACCAGGATGTGAGTAAAATACATGAGTCTTGTAAATATGGTGACCCAACCACACAGTAAATCAAAATTACTTCACGAAGACACAATGTGACAAATGGAAATTTTAAGAATATTCAAGTTTTATAATTGATTGATGATAACTTATTGCAAATTTTTTACATCTTGGATGTCACATTTCTGTTTGTGTGCGCTATTTATGTCTTGCGCACGGGACGTTTCTATGTGAGTTTTAACTCAATGTATATTGCATTTCAATAGGGGGAATTCGAGAATAAGAATCCGGAGGCTCTGCTGAAGAATTGATTCTCACAAATACAGATGTCGGAACTTTATTTCGTCTTGAGTATCATTTGCGTGTTATCATTGTGTCCTATGGGACATTATGGTGTAATGTAATACGTGGATGTGGTCATTGTGATAATAAATGTATCGTCACAAACATTGGATTCGAAAATTAATTGTCAAATATATCTTCAGAATGCATTGAACTGAACAGCTTACATGAAATGTTTTAGTGAGCAATGAAGTCACAAGAATGAGTAAAAGTTAATGAACCATAAAGATTTCCAATATGAAGGACAGTGTTCCATAAAACGGTCTTTTTCCATATATATTTAACATAAAAATGCCCCATGTAGTCGTATTTATAACAGATTTACTTCGCATACTGCATTTCGTGAGACTAATCATCATATGCCGCATTGGCGCATTGAGCCTTTGGCTGAGCAGAGTAACATATAGCAATAATTTGGTAAAACAAACCAGTTACGTGCAGTCAGGGTCACTGCATCACTTGTCATTATATAGGATGAGGAAAAGAAACTTGTAAAACCGTCGATGATTGTTTTTTTGTATTATCGATGTTCACGAATTACAAATGCAGTGCATTATACACTCAAAGAAGCAATATTTGCATGTTTATCGTTCCATCGTTCAAAAATAAACGACGACAGAAGAGGTAAGGCACGGACGAGCCTGTCCTCATAGTGATTCCGCAAATTCACGATAAACAGGCTAGAATTGATAATTGCCGGTAAGAATCGAATGCTATTGTGGAAAGTTTTTTTTATTCGGGGTGACGAAGTGCTGTTCCGGTCCTGTGTGAACGTACACTATGAAAATCACGTGACTGTCACGATCAGATTACTTAAAATTATTGCGTTGCAAGTGGACGCTCAATAAGATGTGATAGCAACCACGATCTTAATATTTGATAACTTTGTTAATGTCAATTCGTCAGCAGCTGTAATTAAAAACCAAGTCGTTATTGGTATTTCTTGATTTTTACTGTGCTCCATCTCGAGATCAGACATGGGGTAATCGCGATTACTAATCGTAATCGATTACGACGATTACAGCATTTTCAAGTAATCGTAATCGCGATCGATTACATTCGAAAAAATTCCGAAGTAATCGTAATCGTAATCGACTACTTCTCATATCTAATCGATTTCTTTGTGAAAGAACGATTACTTTTTATTTGTACAAGGACTATGACATAAACTGAACATTCGTGAACAATGAAGAGATATTATACCAGGCTCGTGATAGCACAAACGTCTCATTTTCAAATGTCATTGCTCATTATTACGTCAGAAGTAGCCTACTAGCTTTGCTAGTCATTGCGTAAGAAGCATCCACGGCAAATAGATATTCGATGTACGAACATGAGTCTGATTGCAAGAACACCCGCCGTGCTGTATATCAGGTTATCAAAACGTTCCACACGCCGGTATCTCGCAGCAGGATAATTAATAACCACTCAGCCTAGTTTAAAATAGTAACTTGTGTATTGATGTTTGGTTATGCTTAGTTGAACGCAGTTTGACCGTTGCTGCTTGGCGAGCAGTATGCCTATGTAGTACGTACGTACACCGGACAAAGATTTGAAATTTTGTAGCCTACTCGTCAAATAAAACATTACGGTTTCCACAACGAAGCATTGAAATCAACAGCTGCTGATATATCATAACCGACCCGTTTTGCCGTTTCTCGTAACGGCAGCTTGCAGTACATTATCTGTATTAAGTTGAAGGCAGAACTTTATGTTCGCTTCATCTTATTCTGATATGGCCCTACTTGAAACGGGCGTCAATTGTCATTTCACAATTCTTTACTCAACATTGGGACCTGCCGCCATATCCATGGGCTTATATATCATGTTAGCGTGGGTTGCAGCTAGAATCAGGACTAAAACAACAATTCGTCCCCAGTCCAAACGTTGGTCTTTGGCTCCCATAGGGTGATATTTTCAAGCTGAAGACTGAATTTCGTCAATAATATTGGTAATCGCATTTTATTATAATTAATTGTTATTCCTCTCTCTGCCCCCGATGTTCAGATTTACCTGGAGAGTTGGGGGCACATAATTTATAATTGTAACGTCAGCTGGTATCCTGTTATAATTACTTTAGTGCAGTGGTTCCCAACCTGTGGTACGCGTACCACTAGTGGTACGCGAAGGTCTTCCAGGTGGTACGCGAGTAGATTCTGTTTTTCTTTCGACCGAAGGGAGATATTAGTTCAGGTGGACCAGTCAGCAAAGCCGAAACACCAAGATTGTTCTCCAATAAAATTCTGGCTTAGCATGGCCTCCTCGCACTAGACGCTAGCTTCTCACGCTATATTCCCAATCTGCAAATTTTCCCTTCTACGTAGGTGTGCGAGCAAGGATTTTCATCCTCGTCTAAAGAAACGAAACTGACTTGTTATGCCGATGCATGACTTTCGACGCGCTGTGAGAAAACGCAGGACAGTAACTGCCGCACCTCAAACGCCCCAACTAGGGCGATTTCAATATATTTTGACATAGCAGACAGGAGGTCACGAAACAACATCATGTAATGAAGTTATTATAACGCCCCAATCCAGTGGTTCCCAACCGGGGAGGAATTCCCCCCTTGGGAGGAATTTTGCAGTTTTTAGGGAGGAATTCCACTTTAGAATTGTAACAGATTTCCCAAATTGTTCATGTCCGAACTGTCATGTAGTCAATCAGATATCTCCAAACGTATGCTATTTATGGCTGTTTTTTGTTTGCTGAAATTATGTTCAAATGCTATTTGAAATCTCTTTTTCACATACGAATTCCCCCTCTTTTTTTAAACTAGTTCAGATGTGCTGCAGTTCGCAAGACAATTTTGTAGGCCAGCGATGGCCTCTTAATCGAATATATCCTAAGCGAGCAAATGTCGTGCCGAATCTATCATAACAAGGCCTCTAGTGAAAGTATTTAACTTATATTTTCTAGTCAACATTGTCAGACAGTGACAAAATATTCCAACGTCAGCGATTCAAGTCAAAGAGATCGCTAGACTTGCTTTATTTTTAGTGAACAGCTACCCGATCGAAAAAAGACATGTTAAACTTGGTGCAATGTTGCCGAAACGTAATGGGTGTCCTAAATTTCAATGAGCGCCAGCAGGGAATCTGATCATGTGTATGTAATATATCAGGGCTGAAACCAAATCACGAGTCTCCGAGTCACAAGTCAATCTCACCTTCATAGTTTTGACTCGAGTCAAATCGAGTCATTTTCAATTGACCATTGTGTCAAGTCCGAGTCCAAGTCACCGAGCAGAGGGTCGAGTCCGAGTCGTGGTTTTTATACTCGAGTCCGAGTCCAAGTCACACTCCAGTCAACACTCTTTGGTGATATTGGATGATTTGGATTTATGATATACTAATTTTCCTCACTTTGAGCAGTTTCTTGTCGCATTGTCAAGTACCAGGATCAATAGACGGGTGGTCACTTTACTGTTCTTCGAAATTACAATGAAATGTCGGTCTTGGGCGTCTTATAGTCTCGAATCATATGGCTTGGTTCGAGTCATGCACAATGACTCGAGTCCAAGTCGAGTCAATACCCCGATTGTCTCGAGTCGAGTCGTTTCCGTATTCTGAGAAAATGACTCGAGTCAAGTCGAGTCATCAGAAAATAATGACTCGAGTCCGACTCGAGTCTGGTCAACCCTCCTATATATGAAAGTACCAATATTATTGGCCAAATGCATACGCATTCTGATTTTTCACAACAGTTATATTTTGCGATTGGTGCATGGTTAGCCGAAAACACAAATGGAAGTGTTTGGGTCTGTTGAGTCAAGCCTTCCAAAATTTGTTTGATTGGGACCAAGACCATTGTTTTTACAGGTCTACAAAGTGTTATCACAGCACTGTGAGAAACAAACACTCAGGTACCGCCCGTCTTATTCTCTCAGTCAACAGGTGTTTGCGCGGTAAAAATGACCTTTTTTAATCTTCTGGCAGATTTATCCAAGGGGGGAATTTTGCCTTAAATTTCGGCCAAGGGAGGCACGAGATGAAAAAGGTTGGGAACCACTGCCCCAATCTGTTAAATTATTATTTGCGAGTCCTACAATTTATAAGACACCTCATTCAGCTCTAACGGGAAATCTGATTACGTGAGCAGGGAGGATAAAAAATTGATAGTAACATATATGCAATTCCCGATCATATTTACCAATTCAACCATGAATTGTCGAAAATTTTCGCGCCTCGCGCGTTTAGGCGGAGTAATGCGTCTCTCGGTACAATAAATGTCGGTGATAAGTCGCGGCGAACACGACTAACCTGATGGGGTGTCTGGGGCCAACCCCCCCGAATTTGGTTGTTCACCCTATGCTAGGGGCTCAAGACCGGCGTTTTTGGGTAGGACTGACGAAATGCTGTTACGGTTCTGAGTAAACGTATGCGACGCATCGACCATAGTCGAAAATAAACAAATGCAGCTGTCGCATTGAATAAATTGACTTTTGTTGTTTGTTGTAATTTCATTATGTTGGTCTTCTTGTGACTGGTGGTGAAAACACAATTCCATTCATTCATCAACCCTAGGCTTACCATACGTCCTTTTGTCCTCTTTTTTGAAAATTTAGGTCAGATTTAGAGGAAATTGCGATTGATATGCCGCAAATTAGCGCAGAAGTGAAGCTCCGGCGGGTATATCGGAGGGGAAAGCGGTGATTTCAGCTCTGAGCGAAAAGAAGACTTTTTATTTTTTTTTTATTTTTTTTTTATTTTAGTCATCCACCTGGCAATGTGGAGTGAAAAACGTGATTTTGAGCTCTGAGCGGGAGTGATGACCTTTTTTTTTTTTTAGTCAACCGATCATGAAGTGGAAAAAATTTACCGGTTTTTGAGAATTCTCCAGTTTTGCATGTCTGAAATTTCTGAAAAAGTGTCCTCTTTTTTCATTTCCGAAATATGGTAAGCCTAATCAACCCTGGCTGATAATATCTAGTTTTGTTTTTTACACCTGGCTCGCATAGATCAAATACGTGATTATGACGTCATTAATGGCGGGAACCTAGTTTGACTGCTTTCATCGAACGGAACTTATGTAGGTGGTACGCGAGCACCGTATAAAACCTCGAAATGGTACGTGAGTGGAAAAAGGTTGGGAACCACTGCTTTAGTGTATGTTGTTAAATTCGTGACCTCCGGTCTGTTATATAATCAAAATATATTGTTGTATCCCAAACGTCGCAGACTAAAAGAAAAACTTTCATGAGACGCACACACAAATTGTCATGTCTTTAATGCTCTGTGGGTGCCCGGGTAGCATTTTCATTGTGGGCTCAGATTGGTAGGACCGGACTATTAGTCACGCCCACCCAGCGCGGCTATTGACAATGGACACATACCCAAAGTTTCGGCCAAGATCTTTCTTTAGTAGCACACTTCGTGAAGCCGCGTGTTGGTCGAAACTGCATATGTCTTTTGGTGTGTCGTGGCACGGTATTGACTGGAACCTAAATGCCTATTACTATAAACTAGGGTTGCATTTAAAACAAAAATTAATTTAAAGCAAACATGTTTAAAACAGGGTATTTGTTTAAAACATATTTTTATTTTGCTTTTTGTTTTTTCAAGCCACGACGTCACGAATGTAGATTGACATTGACAATTGAAAATATAGGGTAAATATAGCTCCTTTGACGAAATATCTGTACAATAACTGTTGAACCGACTATTTTGAGGGTTCAAACCATTCCATATCGATGTACGTCGGCTAAATCGGGTGGTTATTGTCCGTAGGCTCATACAAAATGTTTTTTGGAAAGTATTTACAAAATTATGGCATAGTTTCACAACTTGAAAAAAAAAACAATTTTGTATTAAATGCAGGCCTACTAAAAATTATGTGTGCTTTTTTGGTGAGGGAAAGACGTATGCATTTCAAAATCAAGCTTATCTAGAGAGAATTTTCTAGTCAATTTAATCTCTCGAAAATACCATATAATTTAAGTTGATCTGCGAAATACTTCTGAGTCCCCTTCGAGCTCGCTGCTCACGCTATTGGGAAAGTTGGGGTTCGGCAGTCAGGGACCTGGCAAGAATGCAAATCGTTGGGTGCGATAAAATGTCCTCTATAAAAATGGGCAATACGTACATTATGACATAACAAGCAAATGACGCATCTATTTTAAAGGAAGTTTGTTATTTCATTAGGCCTTTTCCGCGCAATCCATATATTGTCTTCCAATATAACTTCTGAGATGCAAAATATGTAATCGTGAGTAATCGTGATTACTTTTCCAATGTAATCGTACTCGACTACTTCCTGATTTTGCTGTAATCGTAATCGTAATCGTAATCGGGTCATTCAGAAGCAATCGTAATCGCAATCGATTGCATTCATGAAGTAATCACCCCATGTCTGATCGAGATGGGCAACATGATTTAGTATGGTGTATTTTGATGTTGTCATCTAACCCTGTACCAAGTTTTATTGCTGTGACTCGATGATTAACGTAGTAATTCCGCAGTCGCAGTCGAGTACATGTTAAATCAGCGCGCACCGATATATTGCCGACTTCGATAACGAAATCACCAAACTGACCATTGAGTGACAATCCCGAAACTTAATGTGCTGTTGGATAGCACAACCTAGATACACAATACCAAATGTCGCTATCCATCTAGGTAGAACACTTTAAAAATTCACATATACCAATATCGACTTTTGCAAAAAATCCTTCATGCGATAAGCTTAATGTCACATCAGTGCACGCTAATCCTGGATACTCGACTTTGATAACGTAGTTACTACTGTAATTATTGAGTCACAGTCTCGAAACTTCGGCTTTGGTATGTACAATGCCAGTGTAGAGCAGTATTTCCTAACCTTTTTCTACTCATCGCTGCCTTATCAAGCTCCGTATATATTCATCGCCCCCCATATTTTCGGACAGAGAAAGAGAACATATAAACGTGAAATTCATAGAGCTAACTTTTTGCAGCGATGTAATCGATTTAGATTATGATTATTTGAAAATAGTGTGATCGTCGTAATCGATTACGATTACTAATCACGATTAGCCTACCTCATGTCTGGTTGTCACAGGGATTTCATGAAACAGACCAAATTGACACAGAGTAACACACTGGAAACCATCTCCCATCGCGCAATTTATTGCATACCGGCTTGTAATGTTGATACGGACTCTTGATTGCGACATTAACATGGGGTATTTTACATATCTGCAGTACAATCGACAAAGCAAGCTGCAAACCAATACGACGCTACACAACAAAGCACAGCGCAAAACAACCATTACCGGCAATGACCACAAATTCTCTCTGGCATTTCGTGATTTCCCGCCAAAGTAATCAATTCTCGTTCCACTCGCTGGCGGCTTGGATAGCTTACTTTCATCAATATTCTAGAGCAGTGGTTCTCAATCTTTTTGTCTTCGTGGGCCCCTTTTCAACCGTCACTGACCCCAGCGGACCCCTCAAAGTTTTAGTTCAAATATACCTCGATTATCGTGCAACCGTCATCTGTCTTGTGCAAATATTAACTGTAGGCTAGTAATAACCAGCAGCAAAATGTATTTTCTTGAAAATAACATTGTGCTATTCATGTTGAAATTAAGTGGATTTTTATTTAAAAGCTATTCTGAAGCTGCATTTCTTGAAATAAGTGATCGTGTCTCGAAAATCTGCGCCTTCGATCTAATATGAACGATAGTGCCGTAAGTCCATTTCCCCAAATATAGGTGATGGCGAATGTAATAATCCCGCGTAATGCTTTCGACGAGACATTTGGGTATGATTGCAGCAGAATTGAGAAACAATTTTTTTTAAAGAAAGATAAAACGCCCAGCCTAGTAATTTCGATCAGCTCATCTTCAAGCTATTATTCCAGAATAGTATTACAACCAAACCGTTCTTTTGAAGTACGTATCACAGCAGCTTGTGGATTTATTACAGATATCCGTGCCATTAACGGTTTGACTAATTCATTATTGCGCCATTTACGTTGGTAGCACTGTCACTCTAATGAGGAGTGGTCGAGACGATCAGCTGATATTGTCAAGTTGTAAAATGTAAAATTAAAAAATGCGGTGCATTGCCCAGTGGAATTTTGTGCATGCTTCCTATGATAGTAGCTGAATCGCTATCAGAATAATCGCTTGGAATCCAGGGATTCCAGGGTCGGTATGTCCTGGGTTCCGAACGCTCTAGCTTGGAATCATGTAATTGTTTGGTTGGTGCGAACTCCACTGTATCGGGGGTAGGGAATGTCCCTCACCATTTAACAACACCAACATATTAGAGATGTATGGATCGTGGTTTTTCAGGATCAGGATCAAACCATGTTGAATAAATGTAATTCGGATTCAATCCGGATCCTGTTTTCTTCATAAATGTCTAAATCCGCATTCAAAAATATCCTGCACAAGGTTGAGCAAATGAGCATCCATTTGCCTCTGTCGCCGAAATTTCGCTAATTACACCTCGGCAATGCATTGAAGTTTGCCATTAGAGATTTTTCGAAATAGCGGTGCAATGCTGAAGCCAGTCGAGTCCACGTTCAGACAAAATATCGAAGTAAACAACAGAAAATCATTTTCATGCTCTAAAAATTTAGAATCCTGTCCGGATCCGGCTGTCGGGCAAAAATGTGACTCTGGATCCGTACCTGTTTGAGGAAAACTTGTCGGAATCATCTCCGGTTATAATTCGAAATCCTGATCGTGTAGGCTACATCTCTACAACATATCTGTCCTTTCTCAACTTTAACTTCGCACCACCCCTAATAAATATCATACACGCCCGTAAACGTATCATGCATTATGCATTATTTTTGACGTGTGAGCTTGGGTCGCGATATGGCACTGAAACCTAAATTTGAGTCGCAGTCTCAAAAGATTAGGAGTCAGTGATGTAGGCGTATCCGTTGAATAAATAGCTTATATGGAATTGAAATGAGTTTGCACAGTAGGTTATGCTATAGGCCCTACTTATCTGCTTTTGTCATCTGTCAAATATAAGCAATTAGAAACTAAACATCTTTCATGAGATCTATACCCTAGCTCATAAAGTCATGAAAACGTGTTGCAACTTTGGAAGTTGCACGAACACACTAAAATAGCCCCGCGTTACAGCGGCTGAGAACCCTCAGTAGCCTATAAGCCAAAGTAGCAATTCGATTTTTCTCGCAGCTACGCCACGAATTTAAACACTGTCAAATATTGCAGTGGTGGAACAACATATTGCCGAGTGTCAGCCGAAAATAGTTGGGTTAACTTCAATATAAATATGAATAAATTGTATATTGCAGTTCCTTACCTCCAAAAAGCTCACCACATCGCCTTTTGTTGAGTATTAAAGAAATTAATTTTGAGACAGACGATAAATGTTATGATTGTAACTAAATCGATTGCAGTAATATCTCCGAAGTAGTCTATTTGTATAAGGATGTTTTCCAAGTCACTACCCCGACCGCGGTCGACTCCAGAATTCCTACGTAAGTGTTGAAGGTTTATCTAGGCTCCTCACCGCCATCTCATCCGGGTAAGCGGTGTCATAAAAGCCTAGAAGTGCGCTGTGTTACAAGTCAGCAGTTACGGAATCAAAAATAAGAAATACCGGCCTGGTGTAAATGACAATTGTAGAAGACAATCCATTTGTAGCCGTTCGGTCGTAGTCCTTGCTATCTAACTGAATGCGGCTATATTACTTCAGGTTCGACTGGATCCAGAGACACATTGCAGATTCGACGGATATATTACAACGAAGGCAGGCACAATAAACACATCAATACTTCCAATCCAATCCAAGACTTAACACAGTAACAACTCCACACAAAGATACTCCAAGACCAACTCCATACAATACCCAATATCCAACTACAATCACTTCCTCTTTCCCAATACCACATGCTACCTTACGCATGACTGGTCTTGCAACCAGATAGTCCGGAGTCATTATGGCTCCGGAGTCGAGCGGTTACACATCCCCGTTCCCAAGTTGAGTGATCTAGTAGTAAAGATCACTCACAAGCGACATGAGGGAGCACAAATTTAAAAAAATGAGTATAAAAATTGGATGAATATGTACAAAGAAATAGAATCAAGCAAGGCTTGTTACAACGTCCTACAACCACCAATAATACAATACATTCGTGAGATCCACCAAGAACACAAAGGCCACCATAATATCTCCAAAAGTTCACTCAACTGTCAACAATACATAACAACAAGACACAATCCACCGACAACGTAAAAGCAACCAATTGCCACAGACAGTTTCTAACAACATAACACCATGCGCTAAAACCAAGCCAACAACAGAAACAAAAACACGAGGTGTCAATACCCATCAACAATAGCAGTTCATTATCAAATCAAGCCACAGTTCTAATATGTAACATCAGGGGCGAAGTCCAAGTCCGCTGTCAAATCCCAATGTACCACCATCTCATTCGAACATCTCTCAAAGTAAAAGTTTTACGGTGCGAGGGCTCCTTTATATTCACATCGACACGTTCAATGGCCCTCTCACAGTCCATCAACGACTCGAAAGTTCCAAGTATATCCGATACGTTTACTTCTCTACCAACCAAGCCCTTGTTTCCAATTGACGAAGCCACTACAGCACTTTCACCTCCACAATCCTCAGTCAATTGTTCCTCCATCACATCTCTTTCTTCACCTTGACAAACATCATCATCATCATCAGTATCAGTATCATCATTATCTTCATCAACTATCTCGTCACACAACTTCAATGGTACCATGACTACCATCTCGGATACAACATCATCAACAACAGGCGCAGTAACAGTTTCTTCAGACACTGAATCCATTTTGCTCTCACATGCCAACACATCATCAACGATTTCCTCTACATGCGGTTTTTCAAAATCCTCCTCTTCCAAGGTCACATCAACAACAGAGTTTCCAACAGACGAGCATACCGAAACATGTTCCAAGCCACCACGTGCCACATTATCCATTTTCCCAACAGCACGAGTGTCCAATAACTTCACAATTTGTCGCGCTTCCTTCCCAAGCATCCCTTTTGCTAACTTGTTAAAAAACCGTGCAAGTGCAACTTCTTCCTCTTCAATAAATGTCTTGTTCCAAGTCCACCGCATCCGTCTCCTACTGCAAGCGGCATCTCTCTACCGGATCCAGCATCAGGGTGCGTGCTCGCCATTTGTAGCCGTTCGGTCGTAGTCCTAGCTATCTGACTGAATGCGGCTATATTACTTCAGGTTCGACTGGATCCAGAGACACATTGCAGATTCGATGGATATATTACAACGAAGGCAGGCACAATAAACACATCAATACTTCCCATGAATACCACAAACAACAGCAACAACACGTCAATATATATTTGTTCGCTCATGAAGCTGACAAGTGATAACACTGATAACTAGGGCGATTTTTTACCTAAAAACGGACGATTTGAACCTAAAAATCAGAATTTTGACATTTTATGACATTAGAAAACTTGATTTATACATATGGTTGCCCTCATGTATGTAAATTAGGTGTTTTCGCACATCATTTTGGGATAGCACTATACTTCTCTCCATTTCTGGTTGGAACTGTCGTTCCTTACGAAGTAGTTTATTGGCCTGAAAAATCTTTCTTCACCCGAAAACTGACCACTTTTTATTTAAAAAAGATTTTATTTTACCGAAATCTGGACCTATGAAGAATTCCAGTAGATAGATAGGGTTAACGTATTTTGGAAACGCGAAAGCAGGACACAAAATCAGAAAAGTTAGTTGATCATCATGTCATAATGTAAGCGATGGCCTCTACAGCAACTTCCTTCGTGTATATTTAACTCTATATTCGTTCATCGGTTCAAAATCAATGATGACCACTCAAACAGCTAGTATAATGCAATGACGTAATCATGCCTCATACTTCGAAAAAGCAACTCGACTTGTGACTTGACTCGTGACTTGACTTGACTTGACTCGACTTGACTCGAGTCACCTCCAAAAATCAAGTGACTTGACTTGACTCGAGTCACTTTTTCGAAAATCAATTGACTTGACTTAACTCGAGTCAAAAGGTGCAATGATTCGAAATTACTTGTTACTCGAAGGTAGTGACTTGATCTCAACATCGTGCTAATCTCTCGTGGGGTCATCAACCTGATCTGCACGCCTGGTGATGAGTGATGACACCTGATGTCCTGATCTCGACACTACAGAGATAAGTTAGAGCGGAAAGTGATATTTGTGTATATCTTTTGCCTGCAGTTTGGATACATTCGGTTTCTGAGGAGATCGAATATTCGCTACCAAATTTTTTCACACTTTCAACTATAATTTCATTATTATCATCATCATCATTGGTTTATTAGCACTTTTATCAGTTCAATACACCACAAAAAAAGCGATACATTGAAAAGACAGGAAGTTGTCGAAGCGACTTGGAGTAGGCTAGTCTATGGAATCAGACACCCACCTTGACCTAGACCAGTGGTTCTTGACCTTTTTTTACTCCAGCGCCCCCTTTCAAAGATTATCGTGCTCCAGCGCCCCCCCCCCTAACCTCATATTGTAGGGAATGTAATAAAGACAATGAGTAAGAGGGAGGGCCGTAACAGCACTTCGTCAACCCCCCCCCCAAAACGATTGCCTTGCGCGCCCATAGGGTGAAAAACCAAACTTCTGCGGGCTTCGCCCCCAAGAACCCGTAGCGTGATTTCGATGGTCAGCAAAGTTTGTGTGGCCTGGTCGCCCTATGTGCCAAAATTTTTTATAATGCATGAATGAATAGTTGGTAATTACATATATATGTCGCTATAAACGTTTTATCCTCTCAGCCCACGTTATCAGATTTACCAGTAGCGCTGAGTGAGCTGTTGTATTGGAAAATAAAGGGCACGTAATTGCTAATTAAACATATTCGGGCGTGCCCGTAGGTAGAATTAATTTGTTACCAGGGCCGTGTAACAGCACTTCGTCAGCCCCCCAAAAAAACGTTGGTCTTGGGCCCCCCATAGGGTGATTAACCAAACCTCCGGGTGGCTTCGCCCCAAGACCCCCCTTCGGCTATCCGCTATTTGCCGATACATGGTCATCTACATTGCGTGTCCATTTACTGAGCCAGCTATTCTCGCCTAGATGCGCGAAGCGCGAAAAATTACACTAATTATTGATTGAATTGGTCAATATGATCGGGAATTGCATATATATTGATATCAATTTTTATCCTCTCTCTGCTCACGTAAACAGATTTACCGGTAGAGCTGAGTAATGTGTGATTGAAAAGGTAGGACCCCTCAATAATAAATATGCATCTTCGGGAGTATACATGTTGGCAGGAACGAAACGACACTTCGTCAGGCCCCCCGAAAAAACTTGGGTCTTGGGCTCCCATTGGGTGATAAACCGACCGCCCCCATCACGTTGTTCGCTTTTGCCACGAAATCAGCTGTACTGTTTAGCGAGCCAGTGCGAAGCGCGAAAATGTTCGATAATTCATGATAAAATCGGTTAATACCATCGGGAATTGCATATATATTGCTATCAATTTCTTGTCCTCTCTGCTCACGTTACCAGATTTACCGGTAGAGCTGAGTGAGGTTGCAATGTACCCTCTAAGCTGCGCACGTGCGCAGTGCTGACACGGTCTCTGCGCACAGAAAATCTACGTTGCGCACAACAAATCCGAAGTTATGACATTTTTTTAGTCGTTATGAACTGTTGTCCAAGGGTCTGTGCAGTGAGTTGGTGAGTGTGCGCAGACTCGTCAAAACGTAGAGGGAACATTGTGAGGTGTCTTGGAAACTGTAGGGCCCGTAACTAATAATGAAACATATTCGGGCGGGCGGACCCGTTGGTATGACTTCGTTGCATGATGTTATTTCGTGACCTCCTGTCTGCTATATCAAAAATATAGAATCGCCCAACAGGGATATCTAGTTCTATATATCCTTGTTGCCCAATCGTACTAAACTAAAAGACGCACACGATTTCAAATTAGTATTTCTTCACTGGCATATAATTTTTCCCAGTCAGATGGAATTCGTCTTCTGAGGTTCAGATGGCCAAGACAGGAACATTCGGTGCCAGCAGTCATTTAGGCACCTATGGACAATTAAACCTATATGTCTTTTGTACGCTATATATAACGAAGTTTTCGGTGTTAGTTCGCTCTGAATACTCATTATGGATATGTCCTACTACCACATCATCTACAGCGAAGCCATTTTTCTCCAGCGCCCCCCATATCGCCCCCCCCATATCGCCCAGCGCCCCCCATATCGCCCCCTGAGCGTTTCCGCCCCCTTCAAAATCGCCAGCGCCCCTTGGGGGGCGCTGGAGGCAAGGTTAAGAACCATTGGCCTAGACGATGTAAAGAGGAGGCATGCACACTGAATGAAAGTAAAGAAGATAGTACAGAAAAAGAAAGCGACAAGAAATAAGGCGGCATGTCATGGGAAGCGTGATCGATATGTCAGTCGTGGTCTGGTAATCTTGAGGATGGACTGTATTTATTTAGTAGTAATTGCTTGTATTTCGGCTTGAATGTGGACTGGACATGCTCGTCGACTGTCGGATGGCCGGCGGGATACTGTTCCACACATCAGGTCCGGCATATTTGATAGAGCGATGATCTTTTCGGTCGATCATATGTTATTTGGACGACGTGGACGCGCGTGTGTTGTACTTGTGCGCTTTTGATTCCGAGGTAAAGAAGTCATTGAAATATTCGGGGCAACGACCGCAGTGGAACTGATACATAAACTTGGTGACCCTGCAAGCTTAGTTTTTCATTGCTTGATGGACGCATCGATTTTTATCTGCGATAGGATGCGAATTGATACCTATATTTGCTAGCTATCTTTTTCTGACCGAGGCTTTATTTTTGCACATTATGAGCGACTTGCGAAGCTGAGGATTTTCAGTGTGGTTTTCTGATAAGTTCGTTCAGATTGCTACCATACTTCATAGAAGAAATGCGGAAGTGTTTCTATATTACTATAGAAATTAAACATGGAACGGCAACGACCGATTTTGCAGCTTCGTTCCGCTTCGCTGAGGCTGGAGTGAAGAATTGTTTTGCATAAGCGACTGTAGGATTTCTGGCAACCCAAAAGCTATCTTCCCGAGCGCAGAAATTACTGAATCTGGTCTTGATCGAAAGCTACTGTTGCACCAATTCCGAAAATATAAATTAAAATATTGATCAGGCACTGATCCACCTAGAATCTGTCCTACAAGTCCGAAATATCGGCATTGTTCAGAACAATTGGGTAACCGCAACACAATGACCATAAAAATGACCCGTCGCGACTCTCTGATTGTTCGAACAATGCCGATATTTCAGACTCGGAGGACGGATTCTAGGTGGATCAGTGCCTGATCATTATTTTAATTTATATATTCGGAATCAGTGCAACAGTAGCTTTCGATCAAGACCAGATTCAATAATTTCTGCGCTCGGGAAGATTGCTTTTGGATTGCCAGAAATCCTACAGTCGCTTACGTATAACAATTCTCCACTCCAGCCTCGGCGAAGCGGAACGAAGCTGCAAAATCGGTCGTTGCCGTTCCATGTTTAATTTCTATAATATTACTGTCAATCAGCTACTTCTGCAAAGAATATTTGTGTTGGATGAGAGCTGGCTCCAGTGTTAAGGCTTAGCTGTATTCTACTGTATATCATTTCCTAAAATTCGTAGTTAGAAGATTGGAAATGTCTAAGCGAGGTGTAAAAAACCAGTTTAACATCACCAGCAGTCACATTGGTCATTTGTCTGTAGGAAACAAGGGAAATACCGTTGTTAACAGGGAAACAAAACGTACGTCTATATGATATTACCATTGGTACGAACCTGCTGTGAAATTATACTGATGTCACCCGCCAGTGCAAGAATTTTTGAACTGTAGCATACTGCTCATACGCATCACATGACCTTATCCCTATGCAGTTCCCGTTTCCATGAGTATGAGTACCGAGTAGTAGGCAAGACCCACATTTTGATTCGACTGAACATATTATGATAATCTTGAGCTATCGTGATCAGCATCGGTACACTGAAATAGCGCCATATCTCTGAGCGGATTTACTGATGTCTCGCACTCTGACCGCTGTAGGTTTAGGCATAGGCTATACAGCCATACTTAACTGGTGGACCATGGTCCAAATGTAGACCTTTGTTGAATCCGGACCTTATCTGCCCAAATTACAAATTCCCACTATTTTGGGAGTAGCTGTAAGTCAGCATTTACAAACATGACCCTTATAAAGAATTGATTTCACACCGGTAGCAAGAAATAAAAATGTCAATTCTCGCACTTCTTGTGATAATCAGAGCAATAGATGCATTTCACTTCTTGCTTTCCCTTTTGCTAACGCCACTTTACCGGATTCTGTATAATTAATGGCTATACCATATTACATTTGTATGACTAGTATATTTTGTGAGAGTTATAACGACCTAAAAAAATGTAACCTCTTGTAAATGCACCTGTATAGCCCTGCTCTACTGCATCGTGGCATATGTATATCGAAACAAACACCATTGTTGTATGTTTTGCTGATCACTGTGAACTGAGTCAGCTTTTAAATGCCAGTATTTATGTTAAGATTTTGGAGCCGGGGCAACACATACGGATATCGATATATCTGGCGGTCAGTTCCCTCAAGCCAACATTGCAGGGACAGCAACGTACAACAACAACGAAGGCACTGTCATTGGAGGTGGAGGTAACTATACAACATCAAATATTTTTATTACAAAAACGAACTGCCAATTACTATAGGCCATTGATTGATCTGTGTGAAATCCAGGGTTGTAACCAAGTCACAAGGTTCCGAGTCACAAGTCAATTTCAATTCAGTACCGAGTCAAGTCTGAGTCCAAGTTAGTGAGTAGAGCAGTGGTTCCCAACCGGGGAGGAATTCCCCCCTTGGGGGGAATTTTGCAATTTTTAGGGAGGATTTCCACTTTAGAATTGTAACGGATTTCCCAAAATGTTCATGTCCGAACTGTCATGTTGGCAACCAGTTATATCAGTGCGTATGCTCCTTATAGCTGTTTTTTTGCTGAAAGTAAATTCAAATGATATTCGAAATCTCTTTCTCCCTAAGTTCGCCCTTGTTTTTTTGAACTAGTTCAGATGTGCTGCACTTCGCAAGACAATTTGTTGTGACTTTGTCGTTGACACAACTTGTGTACTTGTCATTATTACGTCACAACGACAAAATTCTTTCTATATTTCGAACTTGGTTAACCTCATTTACTGGCGTTCACTGCTGAAGAGAGTCAGTCGAAAAGCTTCCAGTGGAATAAATTTAACAATATGAACGTATTGTTGGCTGCAATATTGAAGTTCTGTACTTCGAAAAGCCTATTTTCATAAAGTGACAAAATATTCCAACGTTATCGATTCAAGTCAAAGAGATCGCTAGCCTTGCTTTATTTTTAGTGAACAGCTACTAGATCGAAAAAATGCATGTTAAACTTGGTGCAATGTTGCCGAAACCGAATGAGTGTCCTAAATTTCAATGAGCTCAAGCAGGAAATCTGATCACGTGTATGTGATATATCAGGGTATATATCAGAGCTGTAACCAAGTCACGAGGCTCCGAGTCACAAGTCAATTTCACTTTCATAGTTTTGACTCGAGTCAAGTCGAGTCATTCTCAATTCACCATTGAGTCAAGTCCGACGGTCCAAGTCACCGAGCATAGGGTCGAGTCCGAGTTATGGTATTATGACTCGAGTCCGAGTCCAATTCCTTGTGTTGACTGCTCAGTTTCCAGTTAAAGTCTTGTTAAACTCACTTTTTATAACTCTGTTTGGTGATATTGAATGATTTTGATTTATAATGTACTAATTTTCCTCACTTTGAGCAGTTTATTGTCGCATTCTCAAGTACCAGGACCAATAGACGAAATTCCAATAGGAAGGCCACTTTACTGTTCTTCGAAATTACAATGAAATGTCGGTCTTGGCCGTCTTATAGTCACGAGTCATATGGCTTGGTTCGAGTCATGTACAATGACTCCAAGTCGAGTCAACACAAAGATTGTCTCTAGTCGAGTCGAGTCGTTTCCCTATTTTGAGAAAATGACTCGAGTCATCAGAAAATGCTGACTCGAATCCGACTCGAGTGTGGTCAATCCTGCTATATATGAAAATACCAATATTATTGGCCAAATGCATACGCACACTTGAGAAAAAAATCGCGAGACCAGCAAATTTATGCATACTAATTTTTCACAGCAGTTATATTAGCGATTGGTGCATGATAAGCCGAAAGCACAAATGGAAGTATGGGGTTCTGTTGAGTCAAGCCTTCCAGAATTTGTTTGATTGGGGCCAAGACTATTGTTTTTGAAGGTCTACAAAGTATTGTTACAGCCCTGCTAGAAACAGACACTCCGTACCTCCGGTCTTATTCTTCGGTCAACTGGTGATTGCGCGGTAAAAAATGACCTTTTTTAAACATCGGGCAGATTTCTCCTAAGGGGGGAATTTTGGCTCAAATTTCGGCCAAGGGGGGCACGAGATGAAAAAGGTTGGGAACCACTGGAGTAGAGGGTTGAATCCGAGTCATGGTGTTATGACTCGAGTCCAAGTCATTGCGTTCACTGTTTAGTTTTGAGTTCAATTCGGTTCAACCCACTTTTCCCACTCGGCTCGAGTAATATAGAATGGCTCTGGTCGTCTCCAAATGAACTATCATTCGATCGAGTATCAGTAAAATAAAGACTGTGCATAATGTACAGTACGATATTTATGTTCGGACAGAGCCGCCTGAATCTAGTATATTCTATGTAATTTATGTCCTGTATTTCTGATTTGATTTTTCGAGTAGACCAATGCATACTCGAATTTGAGAATGTGGCTATAAAATACATCATTGCGGAATTTATATTTGCTGCACTCAGGAGGACACTTGGTTTCAGAAAATCGCACCCATTTTCACGTCATGCTCCATCCTCCATTAATTGCAAAGGTGTGTCTTACAATGTTGAAACCTGCCACTGGCGATTGACTAACGAAGGTGTGTGACAACTAATCACAATCTACTTCAAACAACTTGCGTAGTTTATATACCTTTTGTTTCTTACCTCGACTTGTAGTAGTTTGGTACATATTGAAAGTCTCTACATCTAGTTGTAATTCAGTTTACATTTACGGCATTTATGTAGGCCTATGTCCGAACGATAATTAGTCACGCCTGCTGTTTCCCTGCGGTAGATAATGCATTGGTACTTGAATGCCGAGCTACTAGTCACATCACACGGTAAACTTTTAGCCTACATAGTCTAGGGTTACCATATTTCAGCAACCCAAATTCCGGACACCCTTTAGCGCCCACTAGTGGATTTCAAAATGAATTGACGTCACACCAATAACGCTTTGCTCATAGACCAGAGGTGGTCACGGTCCGGTTCAGAGTATGTGACTGTGTGTTGTGTAACCGGGACCGAAAGCACATGTTTTCAGCCCCCTCCCGCCCAAATAAACAATGATTTTGAGCCCACACTATGGGGTAATCGATGCAACTTCTGAAGGGGGGCACGTGCTTGCTATATGAATCTGGTCGTTAAATTATTTGATGATTTCTGTCAATAATATTGTTCGTTCCATATATTACTATGTATATACTACTCTCCGCCCACATGATCAGAGTTAGGGTACTGCCGGTGGAGGATGATCAGTTCGAAAATACTGGGAGCGCAATTGCGCATCGTTAAGTCATGTTCATGTCCTACCGATAAGATTGTTAATCAGCCTTATGCTGATTACTAAAAGAAGTCAGCACCTTTGCCCAGACTTACTCACGGGCTATTGTGGAAGCTGATCACGTTCAACATATTCACAAACCCTAGAATAAAGGCAAACGACCCCCCGTTCGGAACCACTATCTTTGATAAATCATTTAAACGGCCTTAACGATCTCTAGGAATATACCGTTCTCCTATAATTGCGATTACAATTTGGCTTATTCCAGTAAATGAAGGTCGTTTTTATTTATATTTTACGGCAGTTTTTGCGAGGGTGGTAGTCTCCATATTAAAAGCAATAAATGTGCTAGTAAATCGCGCGCAGCGCGAAGAAAAATATCATACATCAGCATAAATATTCCCAAACAAGATTGTTTTTATGCTGATTTACGAAAAAAATTCTGAGCCTAAGTCAAAATTCCGGACATTTGGCATATTTTAGAAATTCCTCCCGGACGCTAGTTTGAACAGTGAAATTCCGGACATGTCCAGGAAATTCCGGACGTATGGCAACCCTAACATAGTCAAATATTGTCTTTGTTGACAATCACAGAAATCCCCTAAATTTCAGGTCAGGGCGGAGGTGGATTGTCTGTGAAAGAGTTGCTGGACAGCGACGGAAGTGCCGAAGCTCTAGTCTTGAAAATTATTCAAACCAAAATTGAAGCTGCTGACCTAAAAGTAAGCTGTTCAATACGGAGCTAAATGTAGGCCTATAGTTTTAAACCTTGGTACTCTTACGTTCAACAGTTGATGTATGGCCAATAAAGAAAGGCCTACGAATAGAAATAGTTCTACCCGGCAAACTTGATAGTTTTCCGCTATTCCGAATTAAATTAAAATTAGAGCTACACTTTTTTTCAAATTAGATCAGAAATAGGATCACTGAATTCGCAAAAACTAATGGTAATGGCTAACGTCTGTCCATCAAGCTTGGCTCGTTTTGTACCATACAGCGCTCATGCATGGCTGAAAAAATTGTCCGACGGAGCAGATGTTTTAGTCACGCCTATGAGTTGTCGGGCAGGAGCCTTGAGAATAGGAAAAGGATTTTCTCTTTTCCAGTAACGATAAAAACATGCTCTCTCGCTCTGCCGCGAAATATCTTCCTACTCCTAATATATTTTCTTTAGTTAGATCTGGAGCAATCTTCCTCTTTTTTCTTGATGTAGTTGAGGGCATGATAGTGAACTAGCCTGTGTTCACTGTCTCTTTTTCTTCGCTGCTGTTCTGTTCGTGATCGAAAGTAGAAGGTTTTTTGCATACTACAAGCTGTTATGTCAGCATGGGTATGATTCTTCACAATAACTAATGTCGCTGTACGGTGTAAGCAATGCGATGGCGACTTCGCACTGGATTTTCCTGCGCGAAAGGGATATTCATGTTAACTTGCTGGGAATGCTGACAATATGCAGCAGACAAAGAGGGATTTTTAAGAAAACAATGAGATTAAAATAAGATTCAAGTATAGAAACATTTGACAAATTAAATTAGAATTGAATAGTATATTCATATTAAAATGAACCTGAATATTTTCGGCTGACACTCGTCAGGGTTAATCGTCAGCAAATAGTAGAGAATTCGAAAGAACAGCGTATAGATTCATTAGAACACGCTCGGTGAAAAGCTCACCCTTAACTCATCCGCTCAAGATTGATGCGGAACAATCAAAGGCCATAAATTCTGTAATTGGCAAACACTTGTTGGATAATCCCGCCTGTGCGAAAAATTATCGAGACGACAGATTTCGCATACTCGGAAAGGGTCGCTCACACTTTCATTTGTGTGCTTTGGAGTCGACTTTTATCAAAATACACCAGCCAAGGCTGTGTCAACAAAAAGAGTTCGTGTATCATCTAAAAATAGTACATTGAACGCTCTCGTATTCGACATTTCGTGCTGGTGACGTCATGTTTTGTCTTACGATTGTTGATATACGCTGTTCTTTCGAATTCTCTACTAGTTGCTGACGCTTACCCCTGACGAGTGTCAGCCGAAAATATTCGGGTTCATTTCAATATGAATATACTATCCAATTGTATATTGAAGTTCTGTACCTCAATCCTCAAAGAAGCTGTTTAAATTAGAATTATATTACTGGCATTTCGCTCTAATTTAGTCTAATTAGGTAACTGGAGTTTATCCAGTCATCCAAGTCTGGTACCCAGCTATTTGAGTTGAATTGCAACACATAAGGTTTTGGATTTCTAATCTGAGTTGAAGTAAAAGTACCAATTACAAAGCAAGTAAAAACGTAAAGATTCTATCCCGGTTTTGAGTAAACAAGTGAAAAGTGCGAAGTAGAAAAAGTCTGAAATCCACAACCACTTGAGAAGGTCGTGCAAGTAAGTAAAGCCTTCTTGGATTATTCCTAAAAGGGTAGTACTTTGTCACTAAATCTATTGGTAAATTTATATGTTTCAGGCGTGGTTCTCTTGACTCATCTGCAATGCTGTGTCCTCTTAATGCCACTAACTTGTTTTGAATGACGGGTTTCTTTTGCTTGAAATGCATGATACTTTGCCAGACTCAAGTAGAATTGATGCTGTAAATTTACACAAAATCGCAGCTAAAAGTAGCAAATTTATAGGCTTAAGAGCAGATTTTGTGGATGTGTCGCATATTTTAGCAGTTAACCGGAGGTGACCACTCTCCGAGTTGCAGGGTGTACCTTTGCAACTAACAGATAATGACCAACGACCAGGGTCACAAGGCTCCGAGTCACAAGTCAATCTCACTTTTACAGTTTTGACTCTAGTCAAGTCGAGTCATTTTTAATTCACCACCGATTCAAGTCCGAGTCCACGTCAGCTAGCTGAGGTCCGAGTCATGGTATTATGACTCAAGTCGAGTCATGGTATTATGATTCGAGTTCAAGTCACTGTGTTGACTGCTCCAGTTAGAGTCTTGTTAAACCGACTTTTTATAACACCGGTGATATCGGTTTGCATTTATAATATACTAATTTTCCTCACTTTTGACAGATTCTTGTCGCATTTTCAAGTACCAGTATCTATAGGCCTAGACGAAATACCAATAAGTGCAAGCCCCGATTATTAGAAATTTCTTGCCGTTGACGTCATATTTTGTGTTACGATTGTTGATATACAATGTTCTTTCCAATTCTCTACTAGTTGCTGAAGATGATAGGCCTATCCCTGACGAGTGTCAGCCGAAAATATTCGGGTTCGTTTCAATACGAATAAAGCCTACTATTCAATTGTATATTGCAGTTCTGTACCTTCAATTTAAACTAAATCCAAAAGTGTAAAAATTCAGTAGTTCTGCCCAAAAATTGGTAATTAGAAGTAGAATTGGTGTAAGATAATAACCAGACCAGCAAGTGGCACTTGGAAAAAGTTTAAGAACCTGCGGTGGTTGAGAGTCGCCAGTCTTTCTCCATTGATTCCTTTCAATGAATACCCCTCGTATATTTATAAGGATATTTTTATAAGTATTTTGTGTATAATCTAAAAATAGTACGTTGAACCTAAGCCATCTGTCCACCTCAATTATTTCAATTTTTTAAGCCAGTGATGTGTTTGATGGTACAACTCTACTAGTTGGTGACGATTACCCTTGACCCTGTTACTCTATTTTTTCAGACTGCCCTCAAAAAAGGTTATTCGCTCCAGAAAATTGACAAAGCACTGAGCTCATGTCGCAATGAAGCCCAAGTGAAGAACATGATCCAATCCATGTTACGAGCGGATGGTTCCGATAGCAACTAATGTTGTAATTATCCAAAATTGTGAATCTTTTAAAAATTCTTTATTTAATCCTTAGTAGACACAAAAATATTTCTATTCGTGTTCGTTGTCCGACGATAATCTAGATTCTTTTATTGCGGGATCTGCCCAGAACAAATGGTGATGCCAGAGGCGTCGTCTACGCCGACTTGAGGTATGGACAAGAATAGATTGTTTCGGAAAGTAGGCGTGCTTCAATGACCAACTTGAAATTGCATGGGACTTTTCCATCAAAATAGTTATCGTTCGTATTAGAGTAGAAATAGCTGCAAATTTTTACTCAACTGCAATTAGAATGAAAATTTCCAAGACACGTAAGAACTAAATCAAGTGCGAGGAGAAATTGAAGATTTGAAAAGTGACTTAGTAGGTAGCTTGAAAAAGTGGATTTGGTCGAGACGTTGCATATATTTAGTAGGCGATCATGGCTGACTACTTTTAAAATTATGAAGTGCGTCTTGACTACAAATCGGTGCAATTTTCAGAAATAATTTTACTCGTAAGTAGGGTTGGGCGCAATGATTCGAGTCGAGTAGTAAAATATGAGTTTTTTGAGAACTAAAAAGTTTTCTCCCCGTCCACTAAGAGGTAATTTTCAATCAGAATTATAGTTTCAATACTACTTTCCACTGAGGAAGACTGTAATCCTCAATTGGGTGTACCGCATAGGGTTGCCATTGTTCTCGAGGATTAGTCATCCTTTTTGAATAAATGTCCTCCCTTCGGGGAAATATCCTACTTTTTTGACAATTTGTCCTGCTTTATAGCCCAAATGCTCGAAAATAACACAAAAGACATAAAATTTTGACCTAAAAGATAGATGACGGGTTATGTAAGGTTATCGTACGTCCTCTTATAAGAGGATCTGTCCTCTTTTTACAATAATTTTGAAGTGCCCTCGTAGGAGGCCTAAATATCCTATTTTTTGGGAATTTGTCCTCTTTTTCGAAGCGACCAAAAATGCAACCACGACGCAGCGAACGTCATAGTTTCGTAAAAAATCGGCAGTCGAGTGAAAGACATGACTTTTTTTAGTCGACACAGTACTGTCGATCTAAGAAGATTCAAAATCACCAGTTTTCTTGTCCGGTTCTGGAGCTTTCAGAATTTTTGAAAAGTTTCCTTTCTTTAGGATTTCAAAATATGGTAACCCTAGCGTGAGAGTAAAATCTGAAAAATGACCTCTCTTTTTTAGTCAACACAATGAAATTGGCTGTATAAATATGGTTTTCTATTCCGCTTCAGTAACTTTTGGAACCTGTGAAAAGTGTCCTCCTTTCCCAATCTTAAATTTGATAACCATAGTATTGCAGTATACAATGCCATACAAAACTGCACAATGCACATGTTAATTAAACGACATATCTGTGAAGTCGTGATCAAACCACAGCATTCTCACAGAGTGAACTACAATAGGTATGGTCGAAAAAATACCAGTTATTCTTAAATGTGATACAGCAAGGGCATTACGTTATTTGTGGTTCCATTGATGGCACATATTTGAAGTTTCCGCATCATTCATGCTGCTGTGACGTGATGATGATCGATTCAGAATCAAATCACTCAAGTACTTAGCCTTTTTTGTAAGCGCGTTTGAAATATCCCTAAGCTACGCTCTACTATATGAAATTCAAAGCGTATACCCACTGTATGATATCCTAAGTGTAAGTGCCTAAAAAACTGTCGAGTAAACCTGGAAGTGGTCAGAAAATATAGCCACCTGAATAAATAGTGCAAGTAGTGTTCTCTGAAAAAGTAGCATCAATTCTTCACACTTACTACCTTGGCTGTCCGTACCTAATACTCAATGACTGAAAGCTGAGCAAATATAGAAGTACTAGTAAAGCAAACGCGCTCAAGTGAGTAGGCATATTCGTACTTGGTACTTGAAAAGTAAAGGTAGCTTATTTGTCACCGACCATATCAACTTGCCTTTGTCATCGTGGATCAAAACACCCCTCGTCTTCAAGAATGGTCTGAGAGGATTCTTCAAACTTTTTTAAGCGCGGGAAACCTTAACTTCTCGGTTGATAGTTGAAACATTGCCCGTTCACAAACGCCTTACAATTAAACCGAAGTTTGAACCCCTGGTCTAATGACTAATGTTTTCTCAAAATGCCCTAGGATCATGATTTGCGTCTTCGAAATGTGTGTTTTATTTCCGAGAATGCGTTGCCAAGCTCTGGTTCCACTTTTATTGTTATGCTATTATCCTTATGGTGTCGTGATCGCTTTTCTAATAAACTATAAACGAAGATAATGTTGTGTCAGTGTTGATAGAGGAGATCACTTCCGAGAGTCGTTTTCACGCACCAAATTTCAGACGTGGTGGACACGGGGATTCTACTGCCTTTTTACAGAGTTATACTTGAGTAATTGCACATGACTGGAGACAAATCGGGCAAGAATCAACTAGCAGAAGGCAATCCAAGTTGAAGGGTGAGCAGTGAGCACTGAGCAGTCTAGTTTAGTCTGAAAACTGTTCATTTCTGTTGAGTTCAAAAATAAAATAAATGCCGCAGTGATACGATCCTTGGGGACTCCTGCAGATCATCCAGTCAGCTGCTTTCAAGTCCATTCTCGCGTCAAGAGTAAATTGGAAACGGTCAAATAGTGGCAAGTTGGAACAGCAACATGCAACAATAATAAATAATTAACGAAAGAAATAAGAACAACCAAATCAAGAGATAAACAGGAGAATAATAAATGTATAGAACAGTCGGTTCAAAAACAATTTGGCAATGTAGGATTATCAAATCCTATATAACGGCAACTACATTCCAAATCAGCTTACTTGAGCAGAATTAGTCCATAGCATAGCCACTGAAGAAATCATGCAGATAGGTAAAACCTACTTGAGTACTTCGACACAGTAGAAGTACGGTTTTACAGACCATCTCTAGTTAGAGTCATTGCGCATAACTCAAGCCATTCTATACGACTTGATGATGCGGTGATGGACAGTTAAGTAGACATGACGTCATACCTTGCTACTTTACAGGGAAGCATCTAGGGATGGTGTGAACGTGAGGTTCACGTTCGCGTTCTGTGTGTGAACCTCAGACATTTAGAGGTTCACGTTCACAAACGAACCTCGGTAGGTTCCAGAGATGAGCATGGATTAGGATTAGGTTTTGAAAAAACAGGATTTGTGAAATTTTCTCGGATTTGGATTGGATTTGGATTAGACATTTTTTTCTGAACGGATTAGGATTTGGATTGGATTTACCTATTTTCTGGGAGATTGAAATGTCGTGTGGCGAATGGCGACAAACTTTATTCAGATCAGTTATTAATGTACTTATGGTTACTAAGTTATCTTGAATCAAGTGAATCGTTGGTTGTGAAAGAAAATTTTCGAATCCCTCCATTGCATAAATTGGTATTTCTTCTGAATTTCCAGTTGGAATCGGATTAGGATTGGACATGGACTTGAATATGAAAAAGTTATGGATTAGGATTTGGATTTGAAGGTTCGGATTTGGATTGGATTAGGACATCGAAATTTCAAATCCGCTCATCTCTGGTAGGTTCTGCACTGTGAACCTCTTTCATATATTACAATTTTAAGTTAATTATAACATGTTTGGTTGAAATCTCTTGCATTTCAACTGCGGGCCACTATATGTATGGCGCTGGCAGCATAAAAAAATCCACACTAAACAAGCATGCACCTTGACAATCTCAAAAATTTTACTTGCTTTGTAACAAAAGTTAGCTCAAATATAGTGACTCTCTGCTGTGAGCTTGACCCGCAATCACACAACATCAAGAGCAAAATACACTACTTGCTGGTAGTCAGCGAATGATGCTTATTCAACCAATCAATGACGTTGATATCGTTGTCTGATGTAAAAATTCTAGCAGGCCTACGGTATCAATCTTGATTACATATGTTTATTGTATCATAAAAATAAAATCCGTGCGATTGGGGCGTAGGCTACTGCTGTATAACTTGTTAATGAGGTAATATTGCTCAATAGCAACGTAGCAATACTCAGACGCCGAATACATTGTCCGATCTGGCCTAGACCGTTAAGGCGTAAACTTATATTCCCTTGCAAGTCCTCGTCGAAATTGTTCGCAGAGCGACGGAAGATATCGATTTTATGTGAATATTACATCATTAATTGCCCCAGTTTGGCGACGTTTAAAACGTCAATATGTACTTCAGCATTGCGGTCCGAGTCGTCGCTAAATATATATGCTATCACTTCACCGAAATGTAGGGTTGGAATTAGCACGCGTTCACACAGAACCTTTCAAAAAGGTTCGCGTTCACACGAACCCGAACCCTTCAGAGGTTCACACCATCCCTAGAAGCATCATCATAATACATAGGCTTACCATACGTCCCGTTTTAGGCGGGACAGTCCCACTTTTTAACGTCTTGTCCCGGCGTCCCGACCAGTCGGCCAAACGTCCCGCTTTTTAAGGCCGCAAGGCTTACCACGTCCTCTTTTTTAAAAATTTAGGTCAGATTTAGAGCAAATTGCGAGTGATACGCCGCAAATTAGCACCGAAGTGACGCTGCGGCGGGTATTTCGGAGCGAAAAACGGTGATTTTAGCTCTGAGCGAGAAGATGACCTTTTTTATTTTTTTTAGTCATTCACCTGGCAATGTGGAGAGAAAAACGATATTTTGAGATCTGAGCGGAAAGATGACCTTTTTTTTTTAGTCAACCGATCACGAAGTGGGAAAAATTCACCGGTTTTGCAAGTCTTAAATTTCTGAAAAAGTGTCCCCCTTTTAGATTTCCAAAATATGGTAAGCCTAATAATACATACAATAACCAACGTAACAACTCTAAAGTGAGACAAACGAGTAATAAATTATATGAATGCGAGGCAATCACCAGGAGCTTCCAAATAGGTGAGTTTAACTAGAAATTAACGGTGAACACTATGACATGGACTCGAACCTTTGCTCCCTGACTCGGTGGCGAATGGAAAATGACTAGACTTGAGTCAAAACTATAAAAGTAAGATTGACTTGATTACAACTCTGCCGCCATGAAGCGATCTCTTGTTTCCTTACTCCTAGTTATGTTCCTGGTCTGGCTGGAATAAGGTTGGCAATACGAACGTATTCTTTGCAGCAATATTCAATGTTTTAATCAACTGCTTTGTAAGCTATACATTGATTTTCACTGTCGACAAATTAAAGATCTCTGTGTGGCTCCACTTACAGTCTGCTTCTCACTAAATTGGTCACCAGTTTGTATTATAGATAACTAAGGCAGTAGAATTAATACACCACTACCAATTCTAATTTACCTTAAACCCACTACCAGCACATCTTCACACGACAATCAAGTAAAACCAGCAGAACGACTTCGCAAAGATTTTATTAATGAACGAATAACTCATTATCAACTGCGTCAAAGGCACAACACACTGATAGGACGGAAGTAGCGTACCTAATCAAACGACAGTCCCAGCGTGAATACATATTTCCATCATTTTGGCATCAAAGAAGATACAATTTGTTTCACGCATACGATAGATAGCCGCGAGAGACTCGCGTGCAGAGCCCGACCTTCACCGATAACCTCGATATAGTAAGTCCATATTTAAAAATATGTCTTCTAGCTTGACTTAACATTTTAGAAAGTACACAGCATGTATTTGAACAGATTTGCGGTCATCGGTACGTTTGGACGAATCAGGGTTTTTCAAAAAAAGATTTTCTTCCCGGAGTCCGACGAGTAACTGACTAAATTGTTGGGTTGCCAAAAAAGGCTGCACACCAAATTTGGCTCAATTCCGCCACGATATTATCAAATATTGCTGATATTTTACCTATGGCCCATACCAATGCTTTTTGCGAAGTGTGATATCCACCCGATATTATCGAAAATTGCCGATATTCATTTTACCTAAAGGCCGACACCGATATTTCTTTCAAAGTGTGGATTGAAATCAGTCGATACCTTTTTTCTCTAATGGCCGATATTTCTTTCAAAGTGCAATATCTACTCGATATTATCAAAAATTGCTGACATTTGTTTTACTTCTAATGGCTGATACCGATATTTTTGTCAAAGCGGCGACACGATAAAATCAGCCGGGCTCTATTCACGATCACATGATGCCGCGAGCAAAGTCTCATTGTTGCAGTCAATTTAGTTTAAAAACGAGTTAAAAATAAACGAATAAAAGACCTTGCAATTTCATCACGAGTACTGAGAAGGGTCTGTACATTGTAAGATAGGAGATATAAAAAACGGGGGCACGCAAAGTTGCTTGTGTTGGCGGGAGGGCCGCGGTATGACGTTACGCGACCGTCGGCTTATATGAGTCTGGAGTTTTTAAGAAATAAAATCAATACTTGATATACGAAATGGTATTGTGACACAGTCTGCACCACGTTGGCTCGTTGCTGACGGAGGGCTTTCAGCATTTCCGGTATCGTTGTCGTCTGTAAAAAGGAAGGAGACTGCAGTGCCGAGTCTAATAGCGTGCGACATAGCTTTTCAATTACGAAATGCATTAAGCTAGTGACAACTGGACTACTGGAAAATTAACTATTCCAAATCAGATTAGAATGAGAATTACGGCAACGAAGTTTTTCAAAATTAGACTAAAATTAGAACTACAGCTACACAGTCACTTACAAATTAGATTAAAATTAGAATCAGCTACAAAGTTTATTTTCGAATGAGATTAGAACTTGGACATGGAGTCAAGTTTAGTTAATAGCAAATCATGTTTCATTTTTGTGAGCATGAGAATAGCAAATGTCTGCCCGGCAAGCTTGGCACTGTAGGCCTACAGTTCTGTAAAACCAGAAACTAGATTACAATTAAAATTAGAACATAGAAATATTTCGCAAATTAGATTAGAACATAAAAAAATTTCATCCCTACGTACCTTATTATGCTCAAGACTGCGTCTCATCAGGTCGCAAAGAACAAAGACCCCGCTTCTGCCGACGCCGGAAGGACAGTGGACCAGCACCGGGGCAGGCGTCTGAAGTGGCGTCGACTCGTTGGCGAGTCTTCGAACCGACTCGAGTTCGTCCAGGAACGCTGCAAGAAAATTCGGGAATAACGGTGCGTTGACACTCGTGGAGGGAATTGAAAATCTGTTAACATCAAGAAGTCGATTATCGCGCTGTGCACTGCGACTCGCACACATCAGGATTCAACAACCCAGGATCAAGGAAACTGGATGATCGCAGTGCACAAAGTTAAGTTTTAATCTCACGGATTTAGCAAACCTGGATAAACTGTACGTGTACACTGTACATTAGGGCTGTTAAAAAAACTTTTCCTTCATATTTCACTGGCTACTCGATAAAACTGTCAGGTTGGTTAAAAAAACGCTGCTCACCAACTATGGCTCAATTCCAACCAGCAGAAGCGAGATTCTGGCAGTAGACAGTTTTGAATTTATCATTGAAAAATAAAAAATAAATTTCAAAATTTTTCTGTTGACCCCATAAAATTGTTAGGCTGTCAGTAAAGATGATGCACACCAAATTTGGCTCAATTCCAACCAGTAAAAGCAAAGTTATTGCGGTGGAAAAATGTCTAATTCCATAATTTTATAATAAATAATTAAGGAGTTAGTCACCGTAAATACTATTTTATTCAAATTAGCATTCTTCCGAATCGGCTAACTTTATGATCCCAATCCTAATCATATTTTCGATACTATATTCCGCTGTGGAAGTCTGTAAACTTCGATGCTGGTGACAACATATTTTGATTGTTGATATACAATGTTCTTCAATTCTCAACTAGTTGCTGACCATTACCCCTGACGAGGAAAATATTCGGGTTCATTTCAGCACGAATGAATATACTATTCAACTAGATTAGAGTTCCCATATTTTGGAAATCTGAAATAGGGCACTTTTTCAAAATTCTGAAACTTGTAAAACCGTAGGAGAATCCTGAAAAAATGATCAACCTTCCGAGTCCGCACCCGAAATACCCGCCAGAGCGTTACTTCGGTGCTCATCTACGGAATTTCAGTCGCATTTGGCCGTAAATTTGACCGAAATTCTCAAAAAATAGGACATTTGGGCGACCTCCGAGGACACTTTCCATAAGTCAAAAAAGAGGATAAATCCTCGTATGGTAACTCTAACTAAATTCAGATTGCGTAATGTTAGTAATTACGCCTAAAAGACTGTTAGTGCTTCCACTCCGATCACCTCTGAACTCACACGGGCCACTCACCGAGAAAATCGGAAGCCTCCTTAGGCGCGCCGGTGTCTGGCCACCCGTAATACTGCAAATGCCAGATCTTACGGCACACCGTGGCGCCGGCTTTCTCCAGCACCAGCATGCTGGTCGACAGCTTTTCGCACGAAGATTTCGTTTCGGACGTCTCCTCCGCGTTTTGCTTGGAGTACATCGTCTGCGGGAATTCGCTCGCGCTTTCGCAGGAAACGCGGTAGTTTCCCGAGACCAGGCCGTCGGAGTGTCCGATCTGTTCCGGCCAGTATCGACCGCATCTGCGTTTTCCGTCTTCCTGCAAAAACAGATGAAAACGCTGTCCTTTCATTTAAAATAAATTCAGCGCCGAACTGCTAGAAAAGATTCGTCGTCGTTTGGCATGAATTGTCATACCGGTGTGATGTTCTTGCAGCCATTGGTAGATTACAGTCATCACTGCTAACAGTAGCGAAGCCAGGGAGTGGGTTTCGGGATTTGAACCCCTTCCATTTCAAACTCAAAACACTTTCCTTTTGAAATGCAGATTCCATTTCCAATATTTCCTAGCTTATTTGCAATTCACTAATTTGTATCTTTAGTTATTAGCAAAGCGATTTGCATGTAAGAAAAGTCATAATTTTGTCAAAATTGTAGCGTTAGGTCAAAAAATTGACATTTTTTGCAACCTGCATTTTGTTTGTATCGTAGATGTTTGCACTATCGGTGAACTTATCATTTGATATTTAACATCCTGTAGCCTACCGTTGTAGACGGCCCAGATTTCATTAAAATGAAGTTTATTTCGGGCCAAACAACTTCGTAAGGACAGACAGTTCTAACCAGAAATGAAGATGAGTAGTAGTCTACAATTGTAACATTACATGGGAAAACACGTAATTTACATAATGAAGTCAAAATTTGGTCAAAATTAAGCTTTTAAATGTCAAAATTTTGATTTTTTAGGTCCACACCTTTTTTTTCTTAGCTACAAAAAATCGCCCTAGTTATTAGTTAGTTGTGGATTTTTAAGATCGCTAGTTCTTCTTCTAGTTCTAGTTGGGCATCTTGAAAACCCAATAGTTTGTACAAGCCTGTTATGCACTAGAACTACAAATTCGTTACAGTACTGTAAAATGGATACCCCACATAAGATACATTTAACAATAAATTAACAATAAATCAACAACAGCAATAGCCAAAGCCAGTAGAAAAACACCCGTCAATCTCACCATTTCCTTGGATATCATGACTATGATGCAGATGCCCTGATCCCACACCATCCCCCAGAATTCATCGAGAAATTCCTCTTTCGGATTTTGGCACAAGATATACTGTTCTGCCTCATCGCCCGCGTCCATCTGAAAACCAATGAAATCATAGCATAATATCGCAGCTTTTTTTCGGATTCCCGGATTCACTGATTAAACTGTTAAGTTGCATAAAAAAAACGCCGCACACCAAATTTAGCTCGATTCCAACTGGAAGATGTGAAAATTTCGAATTCATCATAAAAATATTTTAAAATTTATTTCAAAATTTACTGTCAATCCCACGAAATTGTTTCCGATTTCATGTTCTACTTCGAAAAGTTTTGATATGTCTTCGAAAGTGCTCTTTTTACTTGTAATTGAGCAGCAATTTATGGCGTTGCTTCTACTTCCATACGAGCGGCAACGCACACTAATCCGTCCAACTCAGATGGTACTACCAAATAGTTGCGGTGTGGAAATATTTTCCTTGTACTCGCAAAAAGCACACTAAGAATGCTAGACTTGGATATTTAACAAAGAGTTATTTGCCCAGCCCTACCTTTAGTAACGATGCGTTGATGTATCCGTCTGGGTTAGCCGCCGTGCACGCGACCTTCACTCTGTTGTCAACATACGGGAACACCCCTTTCACGTCTCTCAGACCGGTCGAGTCTTTGAAAAACAGCTCTCCACTCGGAGACGTCCGGCCGCTCGGAATAGTTTTGAATTCGGTGAACACGACGCCGTCTTCCACCACTTTTTCAAGCTGCAAAACCTGAGAGAACGGGACAAATTTACACACGCTTGACGTGACAGGGGCAATTTTCATGGGACTAAAGTGCGTAAATTTGGACTGCATTGGACCGTTGGTCGACTATTCCAGAAAACCCTCCTCACCCGATCGTCGTGTGCCCCAGCAGATGGCGACGAAGGTTCCTCGATGGCGATATCCGACGCGGAAACCTTCAAGGGACTGTTTCTTCTCGTGCTTCGTCTGGCGTGACGCAATTCTCCGCTGAAAGTCACACACAGAGACGCCGATTAACAGACGCGCACGCAGCCCAGAAGGAAACAGCGTTGAGTATTTTCAAAGGTAGCATCAATCCATGTCTATTTCAGGGCACTTGAAAAGCTTTTGGACACATCAACCAAACTTGCTCTAGCGCAGAGGTCTCAAACACGCGGCCCGCGGGCCGCATGCAGCCCTCGAGACCATTTTGTGCGGCCCGCGATGACATTTTGGATTTCGAAAATTCGACAATATTTAACTGCCAAGTATCTTTTTGTTGAATTTGAGAACTGAAAATTCGATCTAAAACTACTCCAGAAGCCTGAAACTACTCATCAAAGTTCACACTATTACATCATTTTCAAAAGTTACCGCTCTGTGGAAGATCAACTATTGCGTCACATTACTTGTTTATGATGGCAAAACATGACTCGTTGATGATTCGTGACTGAAAATTGTGGTTTGGACTTGGACGCAGCCTTTTGTAGAATTAATCGATCTCGGACTAAATGCCTGATAAAATATAAATGACTCTAGTTGAGTTGGGTCAAACGTTACAATCAGAGAAGGACTTAATATGTGACTCGCAACGCCGTGACTTGGTACAACCACGGATGCAAACAACTATCAAACTGATATATGGGGAATGGTAATATATTAAAATGTCCTAGCTGGTGTTGCGTAGCTTATTTAGATGTCTAAACAGGATGGTAAGGAACCATTGGTATTGTGTTGCCCTCTTGATGTATAGTTAGTTACATCATGTGTCAGCTTGCGTATACCTTTATCCTCATTATTATCGCCAATTAAATGTGGCGAGTATAAAGTAGTCGTAGCATACGCTTCACAGATGTAACACCAATGGATTTTTCGGCGATTGGGCATTTCTATTGCTATATCACAGTAATCATTATATTCAAGTTGTTTTAGATCTGTTCCAATATTGAAAGGTAAATCTAACGCCGATTTAATTTGACTTTGGTAATGACATGATCAATATCCTATTGTTATCCGGAGTATGCCCGAAACCCAGATTAGGCTGTACTGCTCCAATGATCTGATATCAGATCAATCTATCTAAAATTCTAAAATATTCTACCTGTAAATGTGACACGTCAAATGTCCGCTAACCGCTAAATATTAACGCGGCAGCTTTTATGATGTCCTGATGCATTTGTACTCTTGCACGGGATCTACAACTAAATATGGTCTACAACTACTATGCCAAGTACAGCAACAATTTTATTCAAATATTTCAAAATGTGATTTACTTCGTGTAGGCGTGAATTCACGATAGTGAATCACATTTTCACGATGCGTATGGAATATCAGTCTGCAAGGTCCCGCCATATAAGGCCTACTTGGAAATTCACTGAATCCTCCTATTATTGGTGCTGCGGCCCGCGGCGCAATCAAAAAGTATGAAATTGGCCCGCGAGCACATTCGAGTTTGAGACCTCTGCTCTAGCGGTTATACCTATGGAGTAATTCCACTGCCACTTTATACAGTTTTCTTGGCAAAACTATTTACTTTTTAAACTTTCGATTATTTAATGTAGAAAGTAGTCTTGCGAAATGTTGACATAGCGTTTATGAGTGAAAAAAACAGCCAGCCAAAAGAAAAAAGGGAGTGGTTTGAAAATATGACAAATTCACAATGGTGCAGTAGCATCGATTCATTTGAGATGAGCAGACATTTTAATGACGATACAATGATTAGATAAGATTCTTCGTGCTGACAAAATTACGCGTACGGCATATACAAGCAGGAAAAATTTCCACTTTCGCAAGCCGGATAGGAACTCGAAGCGAAACAAAGACGTAATTTGCAACCGAGATTACCACCGAGATGCAATGTCGCCAACAGGCGGCTGCATCATATTACAACATCGTAGGACATGTCAATCGATACATTTTGTGTACAAATAAATATGAAACCTCTGCGGGAGATTACGTACCGCTGTTCTTGCTGATTGTCAGTAACGAGTGAAAAAGTGAGATAAATACGTTGCAGTCGCTGCAACGTGTCCGCTAGGGCTGTTCACGAAAAAACTTTTTTTTCAGATTTCACTGGCTACTTGATAAAATTGTTACGTTGGTTAAAAAAACGATGCACGCCAACTTTGGCTCAATTCCAACCACTAGAAGCGAGATTCTTGCAGTAGAAAGCTCATATTAAAATAAATGAATAAATTCAAATTTTTTCTGTCGACCTCATAAAATTGTTCGGCCGTCAGTTGAGATGATGCACATCAAATTTGGCTCAATTCCGACCACTAGAAGCGAAGTTATCGCAGTAGAAATATTTCTAATTCCATGATTTTATAATAAATAATCGAATAGTTGGTCACCGTAAATACTATTTTATTCAAATCCGAATTTTTCTACTGCAATAACTTCGCTTCTAGAGGTTGGAATTGAGCCAAATTTGGTGTGCATCATCTCCACTGACAGACTAACAATTTATCAAGTAGCCAGTGAAACTTGAAAAATAAGTTTTTTTTCAACAGCCCTAGCGTCCGCTTCTATTAATACTGTTTCAGTGCGTTCAAACGAACGGTGAGGCGGCTTCTCCCGTTTGTACACGAGAGAAAATTACCAGTAGACATTGAATTCCACCTTCCAAACGCAACAACGCTACAAATTGCGGAATTGCAAATCAGCTCAGACGTATTGGAGACTTAATCGGCATTTCGAAAGGATGAACTTCTAATTTTAAAAGTGGGGGTTCGACCACCTCGTGTGCGCTACTGTCGTCATCACAAGAAAAACACCACACGACAATCCACCCACCTCGGCGCATTCGAAAAGATGTTATCCCCATCCCCGCGGTTTGCGTGATTCTGCTGAAAATGAAAAATATTCTCCACGTTTCCATCGGGCGAATCTTCGTTTTTATCTTCAGGCCGGTAAAAGGGATTACTAGACGAGTAGAAAGGGTTTGTGTTGCTCAACTGGGGCGACCGGGGCATCGGAGACGGGTTAGGGTGGGGAAAAACAGAATGCCGGGCCATGTCCGCGTCGTCGAAACTTTCCATGGCGGCGGGTTTGCGATAACTGGTGGGCGGGTCCAGGTCCAGCGTTTCGATGATCGGAATTTTAGGCACCACGGGACTCTCGTGGGTGACAGACTCCGGCCCTTGCGGATAGGAGGGCGGCGTGCGCGCGTCCTGCGTGCAAAGTCGCGAATGAATTCGCAGCAAATTAGTGGGAATGATTTCGTCGTACCTGAGGTAATCTTGCGTTTGGTAACGGGCCCGGTTTGTTTTTGGGCGGCACGTACATCTCCTTGGCGTGGTCTCGGTGCCAGTTATCAATTGTCGTTAATGGTGCTGGAATAGAAACAAGCGGTTAGCACAGAAATATCAAGATAACCTACAAAATCTCAGTGGTCGATATTTATTAGGTTGTTTGACAAATTCATCAGTCGTACAATTGTTCCCAGAGTCTTCGGTATTTCAGACTTTCGCACCACACTGGTTCATTGCTTTGAGAAAATGCTCAAAAGTTGTGTTTGGAGTAGAATATAAGTAAAGGTTTGCACACAAAATGGTTGCCGGTGAATTCGGCATTTGGTGAAATCGGAATTAGAAATGTATTGTATGTATTCATAAATTCGTAAGTAAATGTTTCGTTCAATTCAGGCTTCAATTGCGATATACAGCACAACGGCCCTGGTATGTACACATCAATGTGTTTAGGTTATTTACTTCATTGCTTCCTTGGAAATAGCTACTTCTGCTGGCACGAAAGTACAAATTTATAGCGTTACGGTACTTCCATTTCTCCTTGAACACGCACTCAAACCGCTAGGACAGTTTTTCCAATACTCGCGCTGCACGCTGGCACGCAGGAAAATGACGATATACAATCGTATAGTACATTCGTTTTGAAATGAACCCGAATATTACAGGCTGAAAGATGTCGGTAGTAGAGAATTTACAAACATATAATGGACAATTCAATTTGTGTGAAAAACTATTCATTTGTGTGCCTTGGAGTTGACTTTATCAAAAACCGCCAACCCGGTTTGTGCCTACAGACATATTTTGTGTATTAGCTGAAGATAGCAGGCTACATTGAACGTAAAAGCCCTCACTCAGATGGATTTCTTGCTTGTATAATGTAGATTAAAGTTCTATGCCTCAAACAGTCTCTGCAAATGACAATCATTCCACGCGAACTTACCGTCGCGATAGTTTGGCTTCACTCCAGATCCGAGCGAAGAACTGTCGTCGCTTTCGCTAGCGCTGCTGTGCACGACCATGGTCACGTTGGACGCCATTTGCGCGTGCTGGGGAGCGGTTCGATACACCGAGGCCGTCTCCTAGGTAGAGAAAACATGCGGAAACTGCTTTTGAGACGCGCGGCAAACGATACTCACCTGGCGAGCTTGGATTGGTCCGTCGTCTTGTTCTGAATCTTGGTCTGTATTGGTGAACGCAAGAAACATTAAATTCAGGACTACGGTTCATTTTCGGCGTACCAGAAAACGAATAGAAGATTAGAAGGAATTCGCCATAAAGTACAATGCAACTGCGTTTACTACGTTAGCATGTACTGTAGTTGGTAAACGCTCGGCTAAATAATGGCAAAATTGTGATTTTTACCAGTGACAAATCATTTCGCTGAAAAAACTGAGGGACAAAATCTTGACTCTTTGACAAGATCGTCAATTTTTCGAGAAAAAAAGCCATTTTGAACGGAAAACATTTTTGGTTTCTAAATCAGTTTAAAGTTTGATGCTGTATATCTCTCTTATCAATGGACAAGTATCCTGTTAATTGGGATTCTATCAAATTATACTGGCAAATATGGATTCAGAAACATCTCTAGCATTGACACCTGATTCAGCATTGTGGTGAGAAAGTTGCGTTTTTGCGAGCAGTAATTTGAATGAAAAATTGTGTGTTTTTTTCTAAATAAACGATCCGATCGACAAATTGAGTGTGCGTGAAAGCTTTCTAAATCAGTTTAAATTTTGGTGTTTTATTTCTACGCCTTATTTCTCTCACATTTTGCAATTGAAATAGCGACCGATTCAGCAGTTGAATGAGAAGTGGAAAATCATGGAAGTGAGGAAGTCGGTGGCGAATTGTTTGAGTAAAATAAATTTTTCAATTTGATGGTGACAATTCACGCGAGTGCAAAAATTGTGTTTTTTGAGTGACGAGTTCTTTGAGTGGAAAAATCCTTATTTTTGAGTAAAAAATTGCCGTGTAATTACTAATCAATGAAGAAGACTTCGGACAATTCGTACTCACATCTACAGAAACCCACCTTCGAAACTCTGTCTGTTGGCAACCAACGGGGGCACGTTCCTGTGCTGATATTCCAAGTTGTCCGCTGAGCCCGACGTGTGGACCTCCGCTCTTAACGGGGTGGGGTGGTATTGGGACAGGACGGGGTGAGCAGCCGGGGCGAGTTGGGTGCGTTGCAAACTGATCTGACTGCCTCGTTGTTCTTGAATGTATTGTAACGAACCGTAGGGGGTGTCGACTGGAGAATGGAATGCCATGGTAAATATCACTGCGACAACCTGATCGGTCATTGAATGATATATTCATATTGAAATAAACCCGAACATTTTCGTGAACTAGCATAGTATTGAAAAAAGACATTGTCGATCACAGGGTTGGAATGACTCCCGTTATTAGAGCCCTGTGATATACAATGTTTTGTACATTGTAATTTCGCGGAATATAAAGTAACCAGACTCTTGTTATTTCTTCTATTGGTACTGGCACTTGAAAATGCCACCAGAAAATGTTAATACTGAGGAAAATTAGTATATTTCAAATGCGAACCATTCGATATCAGCAAAAGAGTTATAAAAAGTGGTTTTAACAAGATTTTAACTCGAAACTGAGCAGTAGGGCTCTTCAAAAATGACTTTTTTTCTCAAATTGTACTGGCTACTTGATTAAATTGTTAGGTTACACACAAAATTTGGTTCAATTCCAGCCAGTAACCGCTTTGCTATAGAAGAAAGTTTCTATTTATTATATAAAAATAAATAATAAAAAATTTGAAAATCTTCTGTTCACCTCATGAAAGTGTTAGGTTGTCTATTTGGTTCAATTCCAACCAGTGGAAGCGGAGTTATTGCCGTCGAAAAATTCTGATTTGAATAAAATAGTATTTACGGTGACCGATTCTTTGTTTATTTATTATAGTTGTGCTCACCGTAAATACTATTTTATTCAAATCAAAATTTTTCGACGGCAATAACTCCGCTTCCATTGGTTGGAATTGAACCAAATTTGGTGAGCATCGTTTCTATAGACAACCTAACACTTTCATGAGGTGAACAGAAAATTTTCAAATTTATTATTTATTTTTATATATTAAATAGAAACTTTCTCCTGTAGCAAAGCGGTTACTGGTTGGAATTGAACCAAATTTCGTGTGTAGGCTTAAATTAGGTAACCTAACAATTTAATCAAGTAGCCAGTACGATTTGAGAAAAAAAGTCATTTTTGAAGAGCCCTACTGAGCAGTCGACGCAATGACTTGGACTCGGACTCGAGTCATAATACCATGACTCGGACTCGACCCTCTGCTCGCTGACTTGGACTTGACTCGGTGGTGAATTTAAAATGACTAGACTTGACTCGAGTCAAAACTGTACAAATGAGGTTGACTTACGACTCGGAACCTTGCGACTTGGTTACAAGCCTGATATAAATTATATCTAACAAGAACAAAGTAAAAAAACACTACATCCTACCTGTGGATGAGCTCGAATTAGTCAACGACCTCTCGACGGGCGTGTGCGTCTGCCTCACTGTGGGTAAAGGTTGAAAGTTCTCGTCGACCCCAGACAGAATCTGATTGCTGTGGTTTAAACGAGGCGGGTACGACACCGGCCTGTGATGCCTGGGGTTGGGCTGCTGCCCCGAATGTCTGATATGGGGGCCCGGAGCGGGCTCCTGCATGCTGGTTTGCTCTTGTGACAGTTCCTGAATGTAGGCGTGGACGGATTGTAGCGCTGCGGGCTGCCTCTGTGGCATGACGGCCTGAAATAAGAATTGATTGCAAGCAAATTGCTAAATCCGTGTTAACAGTGCTCGAATCTGAACCACCTATTCATTCGAGTCAAGAAGTGGAACTTAATTTTTTGGAGTACTGAACTTACACGCTCATTGCCACTAGGAGACTCGAGACTAGGACGGCCGCCAAGACAGACATTTCATTATAACTTCGATGGATGATAAAGTCACCACATTGTTGGTATTCCATCTATCAGTCCTGATGCTTGGAAAATAGGGCCAGAAACTGTTAAGACTGAGGAAAATTACGATATTATGAATGCGAGCCATTCTATATCACTCATGTTTAGAAAAGTGGGTTGAATTCAACACAAAACAGAACAGTGAACACAATGACTTAGGCTCAGACTTGAGTCACAACACTATGACTCGGACTCAGCACTCTACTCGCCAACTTGGACTCGGACTTGGACTCGGTGATGAATTGAAAATGACTCGACTTGACTCGAGTCAAAACTATAAAATTGAGATTGACTTACGACTCGGAACTTTGTTACTTGGTAACAACCCTGCTAAGCACCCACCATTTGCGGCCTGTGCAGCCCTTCCACACTGGTACAAACGCCACGAATCACCATCGGATTCATCTCATCCACGTCACGCTGCTCATGCACGTGATACGCTCCGTCTTCCGCAACTGTCGGGTGAAGATGCGCCCTACGCTGGCCTGGCACCGCGCTCAGTCCGTGGTGTAGGTCTGGGGTGCTTGCGGACACTCCCGTGTGTCGGTGAGCGCTGAGGTCAGGCGTGCTGGTGCTGTTGTTGCGTGGGTAGGGCGGGGGAGGTTTTGTGTAGTGTCGTAGCAGCTGGAGTTCAGACCCAGAGTAGCCTTTGACCTGCGAAAGAAATATGAATCATATTTTTAACTAAAAATTTCAATCCGAGATATTTTTACAAATTCATTTTTCTCAAAACAGCGTAATTTCAACTTATCGCCTTCAATTAGCTCTTTGATCTAAATACAAATACATGCTCATCTCCTTCAATTAGGATTTACATCAATCATATTCTGATATTGTAAAATTTGGAATTTTATGGTGGAACAAGCCCTACCAGCGTTGATCAAATAAAAAAACGCTTTAGTTATATGATTGCGTATGGAGTTGTTAGATATCTTGTATTCTTGTCAAATGTTCAATTTTGAGGTACATAAAGATGATCGAGTTATAACCACAGTTGCCATTTCAGTTGTGTCGTCTAATTAACTGCTATCAACTCAATGCCGTCCGAACCAGTCAGTTTGAAACCGCCATTCCACAAATATTGACATTGCCCTCTCTTTTCACACGTTCCATCGAAACTAAGTCGCTTTCTCCCATATTACTCGATAAACAGCTCGTACCACGGAAACTGAGAACGAGAGGGGTCCCCGTCACTTCAAATACAAGCATTGCGAAGAAGGTTTCGACAATATTGCGTATCCGACAGATTCAATCCCAAGTCAAGTATTTAGATTCAATTCGAAATTTAGGCCTGGTTTCACTATGACGTAATGCGTAGTAAGTGCGAATTGCAAAGTTCAAATATGTACCTTTCGTAGCATCACAAAGAAAAAATATGCCAGTCATACTTGGGAAAATATATGTTTTCTTCATAACTAACCCTTAATATGACATATGTGAAACTGCGCAGGATGAATCACCACTCAAAAATGTCCGGTATCCCGAACATGTTTTGAATCCTATGATAAAAACCAATCTTGAGTTTCAAGGCTTCAATGTGGAGATATATTGCCGAAACCCTGATTTTTGCCATTAAAACAGTTGGTTGTCGAAAAAGGGTGTGTATAACTTTGGTACTGGAAGATTACAACTCAACTCAATACAACCAATACTCGGCCCAAACAACGACAAGCAAAGAGCTGACCAGTTATAACCCCCTGCGTTTGTTTTTTGTCGCTTAAAATCATTCCAATTTAATTATTTGCAACGAGTGGAACACATTTTTATATTCAAGGAAACCGTGAAAAAAACGCTTCTTTACGCCCAAGTACGAATCAGTCCTCATTCGAACCTCGAGTGCACGCTACAATTATCAACATGATATTGAAATACACCCTAACATTTTCGGCTGACACTCGTGAGGGGTAATAATCAAAAACTAGAAGAGAATTGAAAAGAAAATTGTATGTCAACAATAGAATCACCAAAAGACTTGGCGACATGAAAATTTGGTGTCGAAGAAATCAAATTTGGTGATACGATTGTTGATATACAATGTTCTTTCCAATTCTCTACTAGTGGCTGACAATTACAACTGACAAGTGACAGTCGAAAATACTCGGGTATAATTCAATATGAATATCCGATTCAAAAGCATACCGGTACCAAAGTTTGTACCTCTAAGTGTATCTTCAAATTATTCTCCTAATCAACTCCACCACTGCGCTCGAAATCGTTCCAACATTTGACCATGTGACACTATCAAAACGAAAATTGAGCATACACCACTTAAGACTTTATACTCCAAACTAGCCCTAACATTAATACCAATCCTGAAATTAACCTGTATTTATCTCCAAACCCTAACCTAATCCTAAAGCAAATCCAAAACTATATCCGAACTGGAGTACAGTCTATCCCACAAACCTGTTGCAATGAATTGGCAAGCTCAGGCGTGCTAGCAGCCAACAACGGGTTCCCCTGCGCGCCCCCTACGTGACGCACACCCCTTTCCTTTGCATGCTGCTGACGTTCGACCACATACTGCCCCGGATGCTGCCCCGGCAAGCCGTGCGCCGCTTGCAGTGACTCGTGAGACGATTCGACGGCCCTGTGTATTTGAGTCTGTGACGAGGGCAAGTGGGAGGACGAGTCCACGCGTTGCGCCCCGCCGTACAAATACCGCAGCGGCGGGTTTTGCGGGGGGTAGTGCGCGTAGTGTGGACCGTGGATAGCTTGATGCAGAAGTTCTTGCTGGGAGTATATCATAGAATGGGGGCGCGGCTTCATCGGGCCGTCTTGCATTTCTGAAAGTATCACAGGGAGATGGTGATCTTCGCAAAAAAAGCAATCGACCAGACTTACACAAGATAATTCTAATTGTTTAGTTAGACTATAGAGCGAAGAAATGGCAGTAATCTAATAATAATATAATTTGAGAAATGTTTCTGTGCTCCAATTTAAATCCTAATATAATTTCTGGGTCTCCTGAAAATGCTACAGGAGAGCAGGACAGTGCGGAACGAGCCAAGTTCGGTGTAGAGACATCTTGCATCGTCATGCTCTATCAGAACGAACCCTGATTTTATACTAACTGAGCATGATGCAATTAACCAACAAATTTGGCTTGATTCCAACAAGTAGAAGCAAGGTTAGTGGAGCGCAAACTTTTGGATCGGAAAAAAATAGCGTCCACGGTGGCATATTCTTTAATTACTATTTATTATAGATCTTCCAACCTATGATTAGAAATCTTAAATATTGCACATTTTTTGAAATTTTCAATATTTATTTTTAATAAATAAATCCAAAATTTTCCGCCGCAATAGGGTTACCATACATCCTTTAGGAGGATTTGTCGTCCTTTTTCCGGTTTTTGAAAATGTCCTCGTTCACAGCTTATAGAGATAAGACGGTGGATAGATTAGAGTGGGCATGACGCTAAATAGGGGTTCGAACGAAAGTGACTAACTTTCTTCTTTTTTAGTCAACCAACGTAAAGTGTGAAAAGCCGGAAAGTTTACCCTTTTTTAGCAAAATGTCGTGAAAAATTTACCATTTTTCCGGATTTTACTCCGGTATTCTAAGTCTGAAAATTTTCCACTGGTTGGGATTGAACCAAAATCGGTGTGCAGCGTGTTTTAAGGTACGGTTACCTAACAATTTTATCAGAAAGACAGTAAAATTTGAAAAAAAGTGATTTTTGAACTACTGACCCCCTCAGTAAAGCAGCTGAAACCATAAGCTCACGAAAATAAGAAACAAAACTTGCATGATACCTGAAACGTCGGGCTGTTTCTGTCGCCTGGCGACAACCTGATTCTCCAAATAACTGCTATACCTCCTCCTCTGCTGAACGGCTTGATCGTAATCCGGGGTTCGCCGATAAACTGGGACCCCGTTGCTGGCGTGATGCCGGTCAGAGCTCAGCGATAAGTTACTGGTTTGAAACATAGAGGGTATAAAATGTTTGACCCTCAATCTGCGTACTATTACAGTACCTTGATGCGGGCGATCTTTGGTTGAGTTGCGTTTGTGAATGTCCCAGCGAGTTGATACTGGGCGAGCTGTACATGCTGCCGCCCGGCACATATCCGTTCGGATAGCTGCAATTTCACAAACACACGATTTCATTGGTCATGGATTGGTCGTATCGTCACGTACGAAATACGTAGTACAAAGCTATTTGCGTTAGTGGAAATGATATTGATGTGTGAAGTCATGGTCTACCGACAACATTGTCACAGAATTCAAACAGCATTGGCACAAAATTCAAAGAAATTGGTATGATCAGAAATATACTAATTGTCTTTAGTGTCATGAATTCGCGATAGTATGCCACTGATCGCAAATAACAGGCGACTGTAGCGTAACAATCTAGACTGCATTGCATCACCACAATCTTTGATGATACTTCATGATAACCCGATGTGTCTATGACTTACCCGTATTCTGGTTGGACCGGTGGTACATTGAGGCTTGTCTGAGATACGTAGACATCATGGAGACTGGTTTGCGATGTGTAATATTGAGTGTCGGCGTGACGTCCGTACGTCTGCAGGTTTTCTGATGAAACAGAAACGCATTGACGATAGTGAATATCAATATTTAATAACGCCTAGCTTGCTAGATATGAACGGGTATTGAAACAAAGAAAAAACATCAATAAATATCAATTTTCGACGGAAGATTATTGTTTCGATAGTTCAGTTTCTGGATTCTACTGCAACCCATCCGGTTACTGTATTATTACATTCACAAAATTGCAATAATACCAACATTATTCCACATTGATATCACTGTCATCCATACTCAAACGCTTTCGCTGTGACTTTTCAGTAACCACTGGAATATCTACTGCTCAAATAGCAGCACACACAAGAGTACAATATAACGTGATATTTATCTTATGGACAATCCCCACATGTAACAATCGTGACAGATGTCTGACAAGTGACAACACTAATAACAATGGCAATTCATTACCTCAATCAAGGATGGGCGAATTGATTCAAAGACTGAAATTTGGATAGAGTAAAGAAGTTACACGCCCTAGCCAGTTGGAGTTATGTAACCGGTGAGAATTGTAGTTTCTATGCTTCCAACTTTGTAGAAGCCTTGAAATCGAAATCAGTAGCAACACAGCATTGAAAGCCAAGACCAACATTTCATTGAAATTTCAAAGAATAGTAAAGTAACCACACTATTGGGATTTCGTCTATTGGTACTCCTACCAGACATGGGGTAATCGCGATTAGTAATCGTAATCGATTACCGGTACAGCATTTTCAAATAATCGTATTCGCAATCGATCACATTCGAAAAAATCCCGAAGTAATCGTAATCGTAATCGACTACTTCCCATATTTAATCGATTTTTTTGCGAAAGAACGATTACTTTTTATTTGTACAAGGACTCTGACATAAACTGAACACTCGTGAACAAGGAAGAGTTATTATATCAGTTATTGAGAGCGTAAACGTCTGATTTTCAAATGCCGCTGGTCATTATTACGTCAGAGGTAGCCTATTAGCTTTGCTCGTCTTTGCGTAAGAAGTGTCCACACATAGTAAATAGATATTCGATGTACACTAGTGTTATTGTAAGAAACCCACAATGTTGTATATCGGGTTATCAACACATTTCAGACACCACTACCTTGCAACAGGATAATTATTCACCTCTCAGCCTAAGTTAAAATAGCAACTTTTGCATTGATGTTTGGTTCTGCTTAGTTAAACTATACAATGTAATAGTTCTAATTCTATAGTTGAATGCAGTTTCACCGTGCTGCTAGGCGAGCAGTAGGCCTATATGGTACGAACGTACACCAGACAAAGGTTTGAAATTTTGTACTCGTCAAATAAAACATTACGGGTTTCCACAACGAAGCATTAAAATCAACTGCTGCTGATATATATCGTAACCGAGCCGTTGTTTTGCCGTTTTCGTAATGGAAGCTTGCATTACATTATCTGCATCAAAGTGACTGTTCACTATCTCGTATTCTCATATTATTCTACTCAAAACGGACGCAAATCGCTGTTTCACAATTCTTTATTGAAGATTTGGACCTGCCGCCATGGCCATCGGCTTATATACCATGTTAGCGTGGGTTGTAGCTAGAATCAGGATAAAAACAGCAAAAGTTTACCCCACCCAAACATTGGCCTTAGGCCCCCATAGAGTAGGCAATTTTGAAGTTGAAGATTGAATTTAATCAATAGCCTAATATTGGTAATTGCATTATATTGCGTTTTTAATCCTTTCTCAGAGCCCGATGGCCAGATTTACCTGAAGAGCAGGGGGCGCGTAATTCATAATTATAACATCTGGTAGCTTGGAATAATTACTTTATTCTATACATGTTGTTAATTCGTGACCTCCGGTCTGTTATATAGCCAAATGATATTGATAGTAGTGGCCCAAACATAGCAGAATAAAAGAAAAACTTGCGTGAGACGCACACACAAATTGTCATGTCTAATGCTCTGTGGGTGCCAGGGTGGCATTTGCATCGTGGGCTCCGATTGCAAGGAATAGACTGTTAGTCACGCCCACCCAGCGCGGCTATTGACAATGGACACATTATCTAAGTTTCGGCCGATGTCTTTCTTTAGTAGCACACTTCGTGGAGTCTCGTGTTGGCCGAAACTGCACATGTCTTTTGATGTGTCGAGGAGCGGTATTGACTGGCACCTAGATGCCTATTACTATGAATTATACAAGCCTTATTTCTTATGAGGGAGACGTATGCATTTTGAAATCAAGCTATACATTTAAATCGCAAAGCTCAAAGAGAATATCCAAGTTTATGAAATCTATCGCAAATACTCTTCTAATTTATGTTGGTTTACGAAATACTTTGAGTACCCTCCACTCCAGCCACGCTCCCAACCCTATTGGGGAATTTGGGGTGTGGCAGTTATGGACCTGGCAAGAATGCAAAACATTGTGTGCGATAAACTGTCCTCTATAAAATGGGCAATGGGTACATTATGACGTAACAAGGAAATGTCCCATCTTTTGTAAAGACAATTGTTATATCATTAGGCCTTTTCAGCGCAATCCATGTATTGTCTTCCAATACAACTACTACGATGCAAAATAAATGTAATCGTGATTACTTTTCCAATGTAATCGTAATCGTAATCGACTACTTCCTGATTTTGCTGTAATCGTAATCGCGTGATTCAGAAGTAATCGTAATCGCAATAGATTACATTCATGAAGTAATCACCCCATGTCTGAGTCTCCTACTTGAAAATGCGACCACGAACTGCTCAAAGTGAGGAAAATTACAATATTATGAATGCGAACCATTTGATATCACCAAACAGAGTTATAAAGTGGGTTTAAGAAGACTCTAACTGGAAACTGAGCAGTGAACACAATGACTTGGACTTGACTCGGTGGTGAATTGAAAATGACTCGACTTGACTCGAGTCAAAACTATAATGACATTGACTTGTGACTCGGAACCTTGCGACTTGGTTATAACCCGGGTGACCAAGCTATTAGAAATAGCTCACAATCTTTATGATTATTCGGTAAAACCAATCGAGACGAACCTTGTGATGATATGAAATCGGTTGGCACACCGTCTTGAGCATGTTGATCGAGATTGGACTGGCTATTCACCACTTCTGGTATTGGCATCGGGCCGTCCTGTGTTCTTCTGAGTGTTGGCCTACGCTGAATCGAAGACTCTTCGCTTTCAACGGTAAGTTTCCTGAAATTTTCACAAAATAAGCAACATAGTTCAAGTTTGAGAAAAGACACAGCCCTTTACTAACAAATGTTCTGCACATTTCAGCAAATTACATGTAGGCTACAAAATACATCCCTGAAAACAATATGTGTGGGCTATGTCTATGATAGTAGTTTGACCACGAGATGATGACATATCACCATCTCTAGATAGCACGTATGACTATGATCAGATAACGGCCATCAGACACCAACTCCTAAAAACAATGCCCACGCCAAATATTATAGCAGCAATCGGTTTTCCATAGTTACTAGTGGTTGATTTCTTTGCAATGTTAAAGTTTTTGAAGCAACCATTAAAAAGCTGCAAGAGTCCATACTCTGTAGCCAACAAAAAAATCTCCATACTATGAGAGCATTTCATTAGGCTATTTTTATAGTAAAATTTGTCTTTAATATATTGGTCCCTGCTGTTTGTGAGTCTGTTAACTACTGCTTATACTATAACCCAATATTGTTTCTGTATGAGGAATTCGGTTGACCTGGTTTACTGACATTCCCTCCTAATGAGAGTAGGTCGAAAAGCTTTGAATGGAATAAATTTGCCAGTGTAGGCAAACAGTGTTTGTTCAATCAGAAGCCATTTTATATAACCAAAATAGTTGAATGGATAAACTGTAACCTCGATTATTCCCGAACAGATGCAACTTACGAATACAGACATTTGAGACATTGCCTTTAACTGAATGCTAGGTGTGACTTATTATTAGAAAGTTAAAATACAAAGGTACCAACTATTATATCATAAAGCAATCTTCACAATATGACATCCCACCTGATGGAAAGCCTGTTTTGCACGAGTTCTATGGAATGTTGATTAATGATTATTGATTTCCACTTCTTATGCTGCATGATCAGAATATTGACCCACATTTCCTGATTCATTACATGCTTGAATCAAATCAAGTTATTTGTAACCTTTATGACTTTGTATAGACACCATTAAATCATTTCAGGTTGAACGACTTCACAAATCCCTGGATCAATAGAAGGTCCATTAATCATGGTCCTATCATGGAGAAAACAACGTCCAGTAAAATGGCGACCCAATTATCACAAACAAACTCGCCCACTGCATTACAATATGAAGTATTTGACCATCTTAAACATCACCACTTCAAAATTGTGACATAACATAAGTAAGTACTGACCATTCTGTCCAATTACCGTGAAACGTCATTAACGAAAATGAATACCGTAAACCGGGGTAACATTGGACAATTCTCAACAATTCCGCTTTGTATCTTGGAAATGCTAGGGTGTAGGGGAGGCAAGTTTTGTGTTTTTCAGGAGTCATGGAGCAAAGATTAGAATTAACTAATCCAAAATCTTCATGGTCATAAATAAGTACCTTATTTTTGTAAATTATCCGTGTCCAAAGTTACCCCTGCATGTGGGGTAACTTTGGACAATGTAGTTTTTTGTATGCCTTTACCCTCTATTGTTTATGAAACCTCGTAAATGAGGCTTATTTGGTAAGAGTTGATGAGAGCAGTGACTAAAACTAAAGCAAAATAGTATATGTCTGGCCTATTGCATGATTTTTACCTAACCCCCCCCCCCCCCAAAAAAATCAGGTAGTTTATGAAGGCTAATGCCCCCTTATTCCTCCCTTTACTCAATTTTCCCTTATGCCTTCACCAATTGGGACTTATATAATAACATATGGTGACAATGGGGTATCCCACTGAGAGTGTCAGCAATCGTCAGCTAACATTAAGAATGTTAGCGTGATTTATTGCCGATTTCGAATATATTACAGTTCTAGAAAAGATATATTTTCCCTTTCCTACGTCCTCTGATGGATATATTTGTCGTAATTTACGATATCCCATATTCAGCAGGCGCATCTTTAGGAGTATGTGATAAGTTTTTCAAGTAGCTTACACCCGATTATAATCTCTCAGCTCATTGCCTACCCATTTTTTCATATTTTGGCAAACTCTTAAATTATTAACCTTCTCAGTCCATATTAAGAAGCCATCAGACCGGTTATAAGGAATACAGTTGACGATACCCTTTTACACAGATGAAGCAGCCACTTTCCAGAGCTCTAAATATCACATTTTTCACTGTCCAAAGTTGCCCCGTTCTGATAAAATTTGACGGGGTAACTTTGGACATCACATTTTCTTGTATTGATCTAAGAGTGAGCCCACTGAGATTTTGGCCATGGATTAAGACTACTTAGAGGTATCTGCTGCCAAGTTTTGAATCTATGAATCACATGCTATCTATGTTTGGCTGTAAGAAGTTTATTGGCCATCAATTTTGACGAAATTGGCCCCCTCCATTAATTTATCGATGTTGGGTCAAGTTTATCTGGTAGTGAAATGAATCCACCTTTTATAGAGACTACTTGTAGTACTGTTGCCTCATGAAAAAGAATTGGACATCCAGCGGCAACCCTTTTTCATCAATAACCATTTAAATCTTTTACTGCTTAGTGTCCAAAGTTACCCTTAAGTCCAAAGTTACCCCGGTTTACGGTAGTCAATAATGAAGCAAACAATCGAGTGCCTCACTAACACTAATAGCCAAATCAGATCACTCACACAGGAATTCCACTCGGTCAAAATTACAAACAAGACTGGTAGCCTTTTCAACCTAGTACATCATTTACTGCTAATTCACTACAACTCAAAAAAGCATTCCATTATTCCTAACCTATTTCTCAAAGGGAAATAATCCAAAACAATGACTTCTTTCGTCTATAGAGAGTCGGTTTGACATTACACACTAACCAAACAATACATCATCACATTGCTGACCGCCATGTTTACTCTACGCATACTTTAGACTGGGCTATCAAGCCATTTGGATTGCGAATACACATTACCGCATCGAAAACTACACTGTGAATAACAGATGTAAATAAGATAGCTAGCGAAGATACGTAGTATTAAGGAGGATACTCTGAACGTTGTTAAGGGCCTTAATAGCACATCCAAAACTACTTTCATTGTAGCATACTATATTAGCTCATGTCAAGTTTTATCAACATAAAACAGTGATCAATCATGTTCATGGATATTTTCAGGGATGACATGCTTACTACAATTTGAGATGCTTCTGGCATACAGGAACTCATAATTCCTATTCCTTTATGAAGATGGGCTGACACTCATCATGGGTTACCATTATCAGCTATAATGCGAAAATTAAAACTTTGTTCAACAACAATAAGCGTTGCTACTTATTTTGCTACTACTTCGAAATACAAGATTTTATGGTCTGTGGAAAGTGTTGTTTGATATGGTCCAGCAGCCGTTTGGTATGCGATTCCCGAACATCAATTATTTCCATGCACAGAAATCCGCAATTGTTACATTGAATATAATTAGCATTGATTATGTCCCTGTGAGCAGTGTACAACTCCACAAGTCCCCAACAATGTACAAAATCTCAAGAAACAGCTAATGTCACCTCAAATTTATTCAGTGCATTCATCAATTTCCAGTGAAAACAAACTTCTACAATATGAATAGGTATATCATAAAAATAACCAACAGCTTACTACTCTTCCATATTATCATTGCCAGAAGCATTACTTGCGTTCAGGTTCATGTTAATGGTACATGTTTTGACACGAGATGCCCGTAAAATAATTCCAAGTTTACTGCAAAGAGTGGTTCACTAAAACGCTGACATAGTGCTTCTTATCCATGGTGTCACCACAGAGCACCTTTTAACCCAATTAGTTATCGCACAAGTATTCTGTTTCACCAGTGGGAAGATAACTCTCGCAAATAGGGGAGTAGCTATCCATAAAATGCAGATAACAGAGCAATGTCTTCACGGGGAGTGCTCTAAAATTTTGATAATCATGATAATCCCTTGGTGTAAATTTATAGTGCAACAGTTGGAGAGAATATGGTCCAGTGTGCATTGGGTAGTCAACACATAACTAGGAATGGGTCAATTATACAGATTCGGGTCAATTTTTTCAAGAAGTCTACTGAAATTATACCCACCTTATTGAATATGTCATCTCTGCAAAATCGTGATCAACACGCAGTATTGCCATAGAGTTCAACAAACTAGGTATGGTATGGTTAAAAAATACCAAATTATCTATACCTTGTTACATAGAACTGGCCATTGTTTTCTTTGTCATCGAATAAAAGGTAAATATTTGAACCTTCCATATCATCCAAACTCTAATGATGTCATAATGAGTACGGTAATACTCAAATACTCCACTGTTGAGCTAATACCAGTTTAGAGTTGAACCACTCAGATATTCAATGTCGCTAAGCCCTAGTCCAAGGATAGTTAAGGTGTAATTTTGCAACAACAAATATACCGTACTTATATCAATAAATTCATTCCGATCAAAGTTTTTCGATCCACTCCAATCTATAGAAAACGTCAGCGATTGAGGTTAACAAAATTCAAAATATGGAATGAATTTTGTCACTGTACTGTGTAGTAGGGTTGTTAAAAAAAAGTATTTTCGGATCCCATTTTAATATAAAGAAAGAGATTCAAAGTTTACTGTCAACTGCATAAAATTGTCAAACTGCTGATGCAAAACAATTTCTACGAAATCCCAACCTGTAGAAGCGAGGTTAGCGAGTTCTTCATGTTCATAATTCTTGACAATTTCAAGAGTCTATGCTATTTTTGCTAATACCGAAAAAAGTTCGGCCGCAATAACTTCGCTTCGTTTCTACAGTCCTTTAATTCTGAAAGCCTATTCAAGTCACAACTTGAGCCACACATCACGCGGCTTACAAGCGTTACTGTCACTTTGCGTTGCGAATTACCCACACTAGGTGAGGAAAAGGTAAGATCCTCACTTGCTGGACTGGCGATTGAGCGAAAAAAACTTTCTCCTCGTCTCGAATATCCTGCACACGTACTTGGCGGTCTCCGTGTCTTCCTGCAAAGGAACAGGCGAGGCCAGATTAGGGGTGGGTACAATCCGAGTATTACTTTTAACGATTCCAGTTGGAGAGTGGGATGATTCTTTCGAGCACTGAAATTATACCCTTATTTCCGCCAGGAGTTAATTTATCAACGAGAATTGTAGTTTCGATACTAGGCTATTTCCCGCTGCCAAAGTCTGCAAACTTCGATTGGTGCTATCGCAGCATACGGACCATGTCGTAGAAAGCCACGCGTAAGTTCTTGGAAATGACACTTTCGTGATATCGGTGTTCTGTTGTGTGGTGTTCGTGCTAGCTCAGAGTTGTCACTAAACTACCAGTGGCAAAGCAAAACCTTGCGGTTGGTTATGGGTAGGGCTGGGCAAAATCGAGTACCTGAGTGATTCGATCCTGAATCACGCAGTATGCTTCGAGTCGAGTTTTTGAATATCACTCATTATGATGCAATAACAGAATGAAATATGTCAAAATTCAAATATGCACCTTTTTTGTAACAACAAAGAACATAAGGCATGTTATCCATCACATTACAGAAGTTTCGGTAATTTTTCGACCATACCGATTTCATTGCACTTAATGATAGGGTTATGGGATGATCATGACTTTGGAAATGTGTTATTTCCCGTAACGTTGGTAGGTTTGTACTATGTTTCGTACGCTTTGATGCGGCCATTCGGGGTTTTAAGCCTTCAACGTGTTGGAAACTAGCATCAAAAGTATAATTCTCGTTGATAAATTAACTTTCAGTGGCGAGGAGGGTGTAATTTCAGTACTCGAAAAAATCGTCTTTTACAACTCGACTCGAATAGTTAGAATTAATACCCAATTAAGATTCGAGTTCTTGAATCATTATACCTAGTTATGGGGGCACGAAATCCTCTTTCAGAAATAGTGATTTAATACCCATTCTTTCATCGCTAATTTGCAATTCAGTTATTTGTATTAGTTGATTCAGAATTTAATTTAGTTAGTTGAGTTTCAGAGACTGAGTTAAGGATTTTCAAAGGTCGTTAGTTCTAGTTGAGAGCTTTGAAAATTGAGTGGTCCTACTTCGATATTGAGTTACTCATTTCGAAAATCCGCTAGTTGGAACAACTGTGGACTAAACATCAATTAAAATTTCTTTGACAGTACCATGTGAAACTGCAGCGTGGTGTCATCCTTCCGCATATTCAATATGATCGCGGACTTATTGAACGAAACGGAATCGATGCTGTTCCACTCGTACGAAGTCACTTTCCCGACGGAGTATTGCAAGACGCCCGTCTTTTCGTTGCTGTTACCCTGCGCTTCGGACGACGGTACAATTTCCCGAGCTACGATCCCCACGAAGGAGCATCCGATTTCGTAATCAAAGTTCTGCGAGTCCTGGAAAGTACGCGAGCGTTAGACGAGGTTCGTAAATACGCCTTGATGATATGGCACGAAAGCTACACTAACTAGGGCCAACTTATATCAGGATTACTGGCGGAGGCGCTCAAAGCGGTCAGCATCTCGGCAACCTCAGTATTTGTACTCGAGAAGAACTGTTTGAAGATCAAATCATTGATGTACAGTGCAGAACTTAAATGTACAATTAAATACCGCATTCATAATGAAATAAAGCAAGTAGTAGAGATTTGAAGAGAAAATTCTATATCAACAGGCGTATCACCAAATATAAGCTAGATGTCACATGCATAGAAATTCAAATAGTCGTGGTGTGGTGAACAGAATGATGGCTTAAGCCAAGGGGTTCTCAAACTGGGATACAAACTTGATACCGTAAACCGGGGTAACTTTCATTAGGAATATTAAATATATATATATATATATATATATATGTATTTCTATTCTTATACCCATTCGATATATTCCAATTTACTTTTGCAATAGAATTTAGTAATACAGAATTTTCGGGGGTATGTGACCAAATTCATTTTTGTGGCACTGCGACAATTTTTTCGGCGTTTGGCGGCAAGCCACCCTTAATTTTGTTCAAGTTCAACACTTCCCTTAAGCAACATTTGCCAGTAAGCCTACCCTATCATCGATGCTACAAACAGCAAAGTCGCAGTTCATGCAAAAAAAACGTACAATCAAATTCAAGTTAGTGGTTGTATTTCAATATTCTAACACCAAAAAGACAGCAGCAAATTCATCATCAAATTCAGCTTCCAATATTTGCATTCGAGTTGCATAGGCTACATTTCGAGTTAATTTCATATATTGGTGGTTCACAGCTCCAAAAAATTTGTTTTGTAAATTTACCAGTTCCCAAGCTAATAAAGTTGAGTACCTTAGGGTAGCACTGTATTAAAATAATGTCGAAAACAAACACTTATTTTACAAGTTTGTTGCACCCATGACTTTCTAGTACCCTGGCCGCAATTGATTCTTAAAATACCTTATGCGTTATGCCATTAATTATGGTAGGCCACTCATTAATTCATGTCATCAATTCCAGCGCACCTGTCAAAAAGCATGACGCCACGGAATTTCAAGTGCTACAAAAGAGGAAGCAGATGATCCCAAGCGTGTGACATGCCATCATAATCTATTAGTATACACAGCGATTTATGTCTGATACTGTAACCTCTCAAGTGGTTAAGGTGAGAGTTCACAACATCAAGAGCCAGCAATAAAATGAAATCGATACTGTAACGACCTACTCCAATGGATATCACACAACAATGTAATTTATGGCATGTCCCTGAGGGTTTACTAATCGCAGCATAGTCCATGAAAGTACCAGCACTTTGCTACTGTGATAAATCGGATTAAACATCATATCTTTGCTGATTGTAATGACAATTCAGTGAAGCGTTTGTTATTACTAGAATTTGTGCATCAAATTTTATGGTCCCTTGCACAATCCACTTACCAATTTCAGGCATAGGCCTATAGGTCAGAATACATTAAAATCTCTATGCAGTCATTTCTGAGATTAAGGCAAGCTTTCCGTGTTATTGTCATGCTCTATGACTGTATCATTGCAAAATTTGGTGTCACATATGGTACATATATACAATGACTTACAAACTTGATTGGGTCGGTAATAGAGAGTTTGCCAAATGGCAGGCTATAGCCCAAGCTAAAATATAGTAATATGATGTCAATTTGAGACAAGTTACAATGAGATGAAATGTCATGACCCACCCTACACGAACCGCTAATTTGCAATACCATTCAACACTTGAAGACACATCAGAGAAGCCATAAGTAGGCAATAACATTCAAGGCCTACCCAAATGGTAAATTATAGCTGTCACAATTATGAAGTTTTACACTCCTATAACTAACTTACATCTATTTAGAGTTCTTTCATGGTGTCACTTCTAATTAAATTATTGACAGATATTTGCCAGAAGTGACAAGATGAAGAACAAAACACTGTTATGTCACCACCTTCTTATATTTGCTTTATGAAGGCAACGAAATATCAGAATCCTGTCATTCCAGTAGGTAGAAACTAGAAACCTTACAATCACAATACACAACCCTTCCTCAGGTTTTGAATGGGGACGGGTTCATTACCTTGTTATTTATTCAACAGATAGGCCTAAATCTAACCTTTGCCTTGAAGCATTCTTCTCCATATCCGTCCAAATGAATGACTTTGAGAATGTAATTTAGCTCGGCTTCGGGTGCTGTGAGCCCTCTAAAAGGCAATACAGAAGTTTTATTACAATTAACGTTAGAGAAATATCCACCACCAAATATTGATAAAAAATACCTAAATCAAGGTCCTAAATAAAACGATACATTGATACCAGGATCAAACAGAAATCACATTTTTCCAAATGTGCCCCACTGACAAGTATGTCGACAAGGTATAAAAAAAAGAATCAAGATGCTGTTTGATGGTAAAGTTTAATGTAATCACAAAGTTTGAAGTTTATTACAATTAGATGAAGCTGCGTTCATCTTCATGGGCAGGCTAAATCATGTAGAAAAAAATCCAGAGCTCAACAGAAATTCAGAAGTTGTTTGCTAAACCAATGAACTCTCTTTTTAGTATACAATACTGCACCCGCATTCAGCTTCTCTCAAATGATTTATTAGGAGCAAGTGAAAATGCCCTAATCTTCTTAATCTGCTGCCATGACAACAATTATTGAGATTGATGATTTTCGTGCAAATACTTCTAGGCTAAGCATTGAAACTTACATTTGGAGTTAGTGATCCAATAACCTAATTAGTTACGGTGATATGTGCCATGAACCAGTACAAATTTTATTAGACTGCTCACACAGAACCTATTTTTAATGATTTAGTAGCATTTTATAGTTGCAATGATAACACGCTACCGTAAACCGGGGTAACTTTGGACTTAAGGGTAACTTTGGACACTAAGCAGTAAAAGATTTAAGTGGTTATTGATGGAAAAGGGTTGCTGCTGGATGTCCAATTCTTTTTCATGTGGCAACAGTACCACAAGTAGTCTCAATAGAAGGTGGATTCATTTCACTACCAGATAAACTTGACCCAACATTGATAAATTAATGGCGGGAGTCAATTTCATCAAAATTAATGGCCATTAAACTTCTTACAACCAAACATAGATAGCATGTGATTCATAGATTCAAAACTTGGCAGCAGATACCTCTAAGCCGTCTTAATCCATGGCAAAAATCTCAGTGGGCTCACCCTTAGATCAATACAAGAAAATGTGATGTCCAAAGTTATCCCGTCAAATTTTATCAGAATGGGGTAACTTTGGACAGTGGAAAATGTGATATTTAGAGCTCTGGAAAGTGGCTGCTTCATCTGTGTCAAAGTGTAAGGTCAACTATATTCCTTATTACCGGCCTGATGGCTTTTTAAAATGGAATGAGAAGGTAAATAAATTAGAGTTTGCCAAAATATGAAAAAATAGGTAGGCAATGAGCTGAGAGATTGTAATCGGGTGTAAGCTACTTCAAAAACGTATCACATACTCCTAAAGATGTGCCTGCTGAATATGGGATATCGTAAATTACGACAAATATATCCATCAAAGGAGATAGGAAAGGGAAAGTGTATCTTTTAAAGAACAGTAATATATTTGAAATCAACAATAAATCACGTTAACATGTTTAACGTTTGCTGTCGATTGCTGACACTGCCAGTGGGATATCCCTTATCACCATATGCTATTTATCAGTCCCGATTGGCGAAGGCATGAGGGGAAATTGATATAAGAGATGAATAAGGGCCCATTAGCCTTCATTAACTACCTATTTTTTTTTTTGGGGGGGGGGGATTAGGTAAAAATCATGCAATAGGCCAGACATAAACTATTTTGTTTCAGTTTAAGCCACTGCTCTCATCAAGTCTTACCAAATAAGGCCTCATTTACGAGGTTTCATAAACAATTGATTGTAAAGACATACAAAAAAATCCATTGTCCAAAGTTACCCCACATGCAGGGATAACTTTGGACACGGATAATTTACAGAAATAAGGTACTTATTTATGACCATGAGGATTTTGGATTAGGTAATTCTAATCTATGCTCCATGACCCATAAAAAACACAAAACTTGCCTCCCCTACACCCTAACATTCCCGAGATACAAAGCGGAATTGTTGAAAATTGTCCAAAGTAACCCCGGTTTAAGGTATTTCATATTTTCAAGAGTAGCTATTCTACCTGATAACAGTAAATATACTATTATCGGTTTAGACAGTACTATTGGCTCTACATCTTAGAATGCCATCTTTATAAATAACAGGCGATACCTACACAATCTATGTTGATTTAGATGTGGACAGTGCTATATTATTTTTCTACAAATATAGGTGGTCATGGTCATTTATGTATCCCAGCAAAAGATGAAATACACCCCATCAACGAAGATATACCACAGAGTTGAAATCATTGATATCAGAAATTATTTCTGCTGGACTGCTGCCACCTTACAAGGAAATACATTGCTTTCTAGGCAACCATGAGTCTTAGGAATAGGGTGACTCATGGATTGAAACATCTGTAAAATTATGATTGATTTATCACAGAGACATGGTCGAAAGAAAGTATGTGAGCTGGTGAAACAGACTATCAAAGGACTTGTTATATAGGATTACGCTGTTCAAATTGTTCCCACCATATATCAGCATCATTCCTTCAATAAAATGACACATCTCAGAACAGATATCTGTAGTTATTTAAGTAGGTTCACATCTATCAACATTTAAAGCAGGATATTTGCAGACGTTGAGTGTGACTTCACTAAAAACAAATAAATCAGAAAAACAGCGAGATTTCCAGATTCCCAAAAGATGAAATTCTTAAAAGGTGACATCATCTCTTCATAAATTTTGTATGAAACGTGCTGGACACTTACAATTGAGCAAATGTTTGCTCCAAATCAAGAGACAGGGTCCCTAGGAATTACATAGAATCAAAACGAAATTACATCACTCATGTTGGTACATAAACGATGCAGTCATATCTTCAATTGGTGACAATGAGAGTCATCAAAATTCAAATATTTGAAGGAACTGAGATGTCTTGCTGTCATTTCATAAAAGGCCAGCAGCTTTGGACATTTTACATTGCTTGATGTGGACAAGGGAACACCTTGGACTATCAAACTGCTGGCACATTGCAATATATTGAGTACTGAATGGAGAAAAATGAGATCAATTTCAAATACATTTTATTGCACATGTAACGAGATGCATCTTATTCAGAGATATAAATACTGCACAAGCTTGACTGACGAACCAGTAATCATAGTAGGTTTGAGCTGCAGTAACGCCCAAGGCTGAACTAACTCATACCAATGTCTATGAGCACAAAACATACAGAATCAACATTCCCTGTAAGTAAGTAGCTAGATAACACCTTCTTTAAACTGGACATAAAAACTCAATTCCAATAAGCAAATTCCGCAAATGGTTTCGTAGAGTTATTGCAATGATTCACTAATCGGGAAGTCCTGCATTTCCTGAGTAAAACGTAAAATAAAGAAGCATAACAATGTCATAACATGAGTTATATCAATGAATGAGCAATGAGCATAGATCCATCAATACAATCTACTACAGATATTAATGAAATAGCAAAAACTACTTAATTAAAGGTGACATTCCTCATGATATTTCAGGAAATGTAAAGACTGTTGTTGTTGTTGCTGCGTGCATGCAGCATGTGTGATTACAATCACAAATTATTCGCAAACCTAAATAGAATTCATTAGACTTGAACGAAGAGAAGAATTTTTCATTCTCAGTAACTTAGTAGATGATGCACTTGACAAAGCTCGACCATGAATGAGATTTTCCACTTAGTGCTATTATAATTCGAGTGCGAGTAATTCATATCGAAGATCTGTTTCTTAACCAAAATCTTAGAAGCTAGGGTAGCATTGAAATCATTGAAAAGCAAAATGCAATCATACCGGTGGCGTTGATGGTAATTTAATGTCTCCGTGGTTAAAGAGTCTAATATTTCTTCATTTGGCGCCATTATCTGTTGAGAATGAAGCATAGCTGTAATACCATATAATGTAGCTAGCAGCATAGCACTCACCTCCGGAAATAAAATAAAATCCCGAAAATACTGGACATTATGAACCTCAGGATTAAAATCTCCAAACTCAGCTGGAAAAAATACAGAGTACAGTGATGGGAGAACAGATTAACAGTAAAAGAAACGGGGGGAAACAGCATTGGTGGTCCTAAACACCCACTGTTACTACAGAGGTAGGGTCATGAAGGTTTTATTGGATATGAAATTCTGAATCCAGCGTGGCAGCACAAGATAACATATTAGGTATCAACATTTAGACAGTGAAAACGTTCCCTTAAACGCCCACAGAGAGAAGTACCCTACATAAAAATGAGTAGAGTAATAGCCATAAATTAAGAAGGATAATAAATGAAAAACATATATCACCTTTTAGATAATCAAACAGGTCATAACCTCTCTCCCAGATACAGGTATAGTAAAATCACAATACCATGACTAACACTAATTTACAATGAATTGAACATAAAATTGTCATAGCTGATATTCACAGCCATGAATCATCATTGTAGGTCAACTCCATAAGCCCACTGTAAAGCTATAAATATAAGCACATGTGATATTTGCACACCATCATAAGGGATGTGGAATTTTTATAATGGTTGGATGAAATTGCCAAATGAAGAACATATGGGTGGGGTTGCAATCGAACTATGGAAAGTCTGCTTCCTATTCACACTAGCGAGAACAGGATATCACCATAGAAACAAAAAAATCGTGATTGGCATGGCATTGAGTCATGCGTGACATCTGAAAGCAAAAACAAAAAGCCAATTTAGTGTCAATTATAATTGATAACTATCAATCCAAGTCAAATTCCGTGCCATTACTACTTATATTGTGCAATTGCACAAATTACTAGCAATGCGGACGTACAGTCAAACATTATTATATTTAACATCAAGCTATTCAGATTCCATGTTCGTACCATACAGTTGAGCGTGCTACTAGTTTATCGTGGGCTACACGGTGATCCACAGAGTCATTAGGAGCGATCCCCTATATTACAACAGCAAATCTTCATAATTATAGACACTGACATTGACATAAAAGTCTGAATTGGCCAGGTCAGTACAGCTTGTCACAACTATAAACGGATTGGAATGACTCGAGCATCTTCACAATAATCTAAATAAAAAACTGATTTCATGAGATGGACATGGTTTGATAGTGGATATGATGCTCACACAAGATTTAAGAAGTAGCTATTTGCTAGCCTTCAATTTTTCTACTCTTAGGAATGTGATCTAGAGATGATGGTATATTATACTAGCAATTCACGCTACCGGTATGGAAAATCATGGGCACTGAACAAAAATTGTTAATTAATATTGACACTTCTTGAAATATTTTCGTCAAATGCAGTAAATTAGAGCATTGATGATTGATTGACTGCCATTTTCATTCATTACAGTACGTTTCAAACGAGTCACTGAAAACTACCCAAACAGAATGAGTAAAATTTTAACAGACACTAAAATAGCTGTTTATCAATCTAACAGATTATAGTAAATAGAAGCCAAGGTACAGTAGATTAATTGTACAAAAGAAAACCAGAAAATTCATATTCCGAAATCGGTATTTCCTGAGTGGACCAATACAGGAAGCAATACAGGCCCTCTAACTAGGGCTAATCAAAATAAATACAACACCATGTACTCGTTGATTGGATTCAGTTTGGATTGTGCCTTTTACATAAATAGCCATGGAGTTTTCACTATCTCTTTGTAGGCCTCTGGCCGTGGTCAGTCATAATAAAAAATATATAACGAACAGGAATGCCTTAAACAAACATGCTTTGTTTAGACAGACTCAATCAGAAATACCTTGAAGCATATAGCTTGCGAGTTCGATGGCTTCTTCTGGACTACGTGGCAAGCAGCCATCAATTACATTGTTTTTCAGTTGAAGATAGAACAAATATCTGTAGAAGTAGGTGAAAGAGGAAAGCACATACGTTGATATGCGTGAAGAAATAGTCCTAACAATATTTTGAAACTAGCTACTAAATTTCACTTTCATGAGTTTACATGGGATCAACAATCCAGGGTATTTGTGACAATACCATATATACCAATATTATCACAGCTTATCGTGGGTGACACATTCCAAGATAGTACGGCTACAAATACCTGGTAATTTCTTGCTGAAGTAACTCAAAGTTGGCGACATAGTACATGACTCGAAAGTACAGTGTGGGATCTTGGGCATTTTTATCAACTTGTTTCTTTAGAGGTTTGTCCAGTTCAACCCATCGAATCGCCATTTGCCTGTTGTAGTATTGTAATCCGAAATATTGGACCTGAAGAAAGCATACAGTAGGAAATTAAAATAGTACCATTGGCGAATTTACATTGATAGGCCAACAAAAGTTAATGCTTCGATCTTTCAAAATTTACAACTATGTTATGGAAGCACAACAGAAGCTTTTCCTGCAATTCCTATGATATCATCAAACTTATCTCAAAGGTCACTTTGTGTCAGAAGTATTATCTCTGCCATTAGTGAAGCTCCAAGCTCAAATCCTATGCAATAACTTGTATTTAGTATAATTCAGCATATGCAGTGACATCAGGGTATAAGATAGCGTAATGGTGGAGCGTCCGTCTTCTTGATCGGTATGTCATGGGTTCAGTACCTAGCCAGGTCAGACCAAAGACCTGGTAGGGTATCCATGGCTTTCCCCCTTGGCGCTCAAACATTACCGAGGTAACATGGAGGGGTGGTGCAAGACTCAGAAAGCTTTACAAGGCTATATCTGCACCTTCCTTGTCAAATAGCATATGCACAAAATTAGCTCATGACATGCATAGGCACGGATCTTGTGCATATATAAGCTCATATCATGAGTCGGTGTATATACCCATAAAAACATCACGGACAGAAATATACTACGTCCTATTCCTATTCAGAGTACAGAAAATTCATCTTTCAATCGCAATTTATGGCACTATAGGCTTACATGTCAATCCGCCAGTGTCAATGCACTACAAACCAAATTATATAGTGCACGATGATAAAATCATTGCACATTCAAGTAAAAAGGTATAGTTTTCAAAAAATTATCCAAGTTTCATCTATTGAAATACGGCTGTACCAGCGTCAGCACACGATATAATACCAAATTACAAACACTTCAAATAAACATTGAAACTGTTATTTCACCATAAAGTTGCAGTTCAAATCTCTAACAACTTTACTGTTCTTGAAGGGAAAAGAGATTTAACCGAAATATTGTCAATTCACTTCCCCAGCCTATATCGCCAGCAAGCCTATCTTAGGAAATAACATATAAGAAATTCAATGCCTTAACTGTACGCCATGTAGGCTATAAGGATCATTGCATATACTATACACACCTCCTTCAGTTCCAATCTGTGAGCCACAGCGTTAAGACAGTCGACCCCTGTATTTTCCACAGTTAAGGTACATTCCATTATAGTGTTATCCAAAAGCTGGACTCGGACCTGAAATATTGCATGGATACACAATTTAATTCAATCACAGCTACAGTAAGCATGACTCAAAAAAGGTCTGTGTAACATCATTACGTCGATTTATAGTATAGCATGCTCAACCTACCAGAAATGAATTCTTATGTGAAAGATGATATCTCCCTTTCCTATTCTTGTTCCCGAATCGAATGATCTTGAATGGCATGACGGTGTTTAATGCTTTTTCCAGCATTTGAAGAGACTATGGCAAAATAGATCCCGACAGATTCAGCTCACGCAGCCATTAAATTAAAACCACACTATTACATCAAAATCCATGTGCTGGACACATTAACTGGAAGAGAAGTAAACTGTGGTAAATTGGCAAGTTTGGCAAAGTTTAAAGTCTGAACCAATCGGATTTGGACATATAGGTCCTTTGTATTCTTGATGAACGATATCCCTACCACTTTTTCCATCTTATCGCTACAACAATAGGCCTACATATTCCATGGTCTGTACTCTGTATCAAGCTTGGGACACAAGAAAAGACCACTAAGTACTAACTCGTGAGGCTCTAATTAAGTTGCTTTGGCTAAAGGCTTACAGCTTACAGCCATATAACATCCAACTAAATATAAGGCATGCATAACTAGCATACAAGATCGACAAATGACAAATACTGATCCTGAACCTGATTTTCACAAGCTCATCACTCACAGGAGCAAATCATCTCTCAAACATTTCGCGAGCCTACGATGTCCCGCCAATCCCGTCCACTCAGACTTCACTGCATTGAAGCTGCACTACGGATTCAAAGACGAGATGATAACCGGTAACTTCACACTATTTCCGTAGTTATGTTAGAAACCAATTGTCAATAGGATCCATCCTTGTCATTCTCCCAAAAGCACGAGCTTCAAAAATCCTTCGATAAGCAACCGACTCTAGCGCTACTGCATGCTATGGTCATGTGGCAGCGACCCAATCGAAAATTTGTAGCGACAGAACCTAGTTGAACTCTACAGATATGGCGAATGGCGGGGCCCCGCCCCCACAACGGTACAGAGGCCAGAGGGCGATGAACGGAATGGCCGTCGTCGTTTGTAACCGGATACGGATGGATGTTTGAAGCTGGAGCGCCACCTCCCGCTCAGATAAATCGAGCATTAATGCCGACTCATGTCGCCATCGGATCCGCGAAATCGAAAAAGTGGGCCGTGCTACAAATCGACAGGTAAGGATTCATAATATAGAATATATGCGCGATGAAAGATGACCAACGTAGTCGAAACACCATGAATACCAAAAGTCATCACAGCGAGACCATTTTTCTCTTCCGCATCTGACACGGCAGAGCTGGGGATGTCTTGACTATAGTGACCAAATGTCCAAAGTGCATGAGCGGACGGCCAAAAATAACCTTTTCATAAACACCTCGAAATCCCAATTGTTGACAGTAAATTCAAAAGAAAACCTAACCTTTAACATCGCTGGTCAGCCCATTTCCAACACGGAAATGCCAGATGCATCCGCTCCGGGGTTTTACTGGACATGTAACTGCCGCACCCAAAACCCCCCAATTGGGGGGGCAAGCTCGAAGGGGGCCTAAATTTATTTCGTGAATTAGCATAAATTATGAAGCATTTTTTTGAAAATTAATGCAACTTTTTCAAAAAATTTTCACGCTAGGCGCGATTTTCGGGTACTCTTCCCCCAAGAAAAAATACGCAAGATTTATAGAAATGGGCATATCGGCGTTGGCCATTACCGGACCACGATGCACCAAGACATATAAACAGGGTTGCCATACCGTCCTTATTTCTAAGATTTGTCCTTATGTTATAGGGCCACGTCAAATGTTCCCTCTAATTTTTTTACGGGTCTGCGTACACTCGCCAACTCACTGCGCAGACCACAGGAAAACAGTGCGTAACGACTAAAAAAAAGGTCATCACTTCGGATTTTTTGTGCGTAACTTAGATTTTCTGTGCGCAGAGACCGTGAAAGCACTGCGCATTTGCGCACGTGCGCAGCTTAGAGGGAACATTGGCCAATGGCCACGTCCAAACTCGACTGTCCTTATTTCTAAAAAATGTCCTTCTTTTCGATTTGCGTCCTTATTTTGTCTTATTTTCAACAAGGTAGAGAACTTGGATCGTTTTCCTCTGGTATCTGTGTTCCATAACATTCTAAAATTATGCTTTTGCGTCGAGATTTTATGACATCATAAATAAAAGAAACTCCCGTGGCGTACACGCCACAGGATTTGACTTCTAATTGGTGAGATAGCTAGGGCAGTGAGTGGTATAGTAGTTTCGGATGTATCAAGCTATCGCAACGGACGTCATTTTAGTAGTGAACAGCAGCACGGGGTTTCTGCCGTCGGGGAAGGCAGCATTTACTGCTTACTGGAAAAGGGCGCAGTGAAGTCGACACTTGGCTTAAAAAGTAGTAAAGCAACTAAGCATTGATAAATTTATCTAAACTATATTGCACATATTGTTTCAAATACTAATAAGGGTAAATCTGTTTAGTTAAAAAGAGCATGCGTAAAAACGTTTTTCGCGACGATTATGAAAGAGATTTCAGAGGTATCAAAGGAAGCTTGGCGGGCGAGTGTTTCGCACATTGCAATATCTGCGATTGTGACATTAACGTGGAGGCCACATGAAAGACCGCTATTTCAACTCACATGGATACCCCAAAATACAAGAAGTGGATCTTAATCGTTGATTTCAACCAGTCGTTGAATAGTTTTTTCACAAGTCGATTAACACCTGGGCATTCCATACTGTCAAACACCAGCAATCATTCCTCTACAACGATTGCACATCGCAATTGTTCAGAGCAATATTCCCAGATTCCAACATCGCAAAGAAGTTTGCTTCGGCCATGACCAAGACCACAAGCATTGCTACTGCTGGAGTTCTTGCTCCATACGCTCAAAAAATGATTTTGTCTATACTTTATGTACAGCCTTTTTCCATATTGGTTAACGCCTCTAATCAGAACGAGGTGAATAAGTTTGGTTTATCGCCCTATATGGGGGTGACCAACAAGTTTTTTTGGAGGGAGGGGCTGACGAAGTGCTGTTTCGGCCCTGAGTAAAGGTAAAACCATGACCTGAGCTATCGTGAGATCCATGAATCACTTTCTAATAACAAGGAGTTGCAAGAGCAGGTTCTTGCAAAAAGTAAGTAACGTGATATACCACGGCTCGTATGAATACAAAGTATGTACAAAATCGCTTTTAAAGGTAATCTAATTTTTCGACTGTCCTTATTTTTGGGTCCATGTCGATGGCAACCCTGCATATAAAGTTTTAGGCTATGTAACATGCGACTCCAAGAAATGTACCAGAACGATTGACAGCGAGAAAACCTCTTGGCCGAATAGGACTGCCCTTCTGCTGACCGAAAACTTCGTTATATATACAAAATACTTATAGGTTTAATTAGGCGCGTAAATGACTGGCGCCGAATGTTCCTGTCTTGGAAATCTGAACCTCACAAAGACAGGGAAAAATTATAGTAGGCTATATGCCAGTGAAGAAATAGGCCTACCAATTTGAAATCGTGTGCGTCTTTTAGTTTAGTAGCCTACGTTTGGGCGATTCTATACTTTTGATATAGCATACAGATCACGAAATAACATTATGTTACGGAGTCATACTGCGGCAATTAACGGTTTATTGTCTCTGCTGATATGTATAAAAGTATAACAAGCCAATCGTCTTGCTGCTCGGCTATACATTACTTATCTGGAGATAGCCTGTTGCTCTTGGGTGACAGACTCAGAAGTAGTTTGCGTATAGAGTCCCATAACATAACATAGTTGGGTTATATTTTTCATCTGAACAAGTCACACACATGTACAATGCGATAAGAGACAATGCGATGTCGTGAACAGATGGGAGGACGTCGAACGACACGCGTCAGTAGCGATCCTTTACTCTAACATCCACCTCGGCCAAGAGTGATGTCCAAGTTCTGTCACATTCCTTGAGAGTGCTTTCTTTCGTCAGGTCTTTTTACTGGGCTTTTTTTGTCGCCGCAAGAACGGCAACGGCGGGGGAAGAGGAGCCCAGATAAACCTCCGGCGGGAATCGAACCCAGTTCGTCAGATTGGTGGGCGCTTATCGTAACCACTGCACTATCTCCCCCGCCTCATAATCAAAGTAGTCCTTTAACACGTGTTACATACACTTATATAGAATATTTTGTTATGTGTATTCAACGGAAAACAGGTCGAAGATATTGGAGGAACTTAAAATCGGAGCAAAGGATGGAAATAAATGGACTGTGGATAAGGAATGGACCATGACCACAGTCCATCCTCAAGATTACCGGACCACGACTGACCTAACGATCTCGCTTCCCATGACATGCCGCCCTATTTCTTGTCGCATTCTTCTTCTATACTATCTTCTTTACTTTCATTCAGTGTGCATGCCTCCTCTTTACATCGCCTAGGCCAAGGTGGGTGTCAGATTCCATAGACTACTCCTTGTCGCTTCGACATCTTCCTGTCTTTTCATTGTATCGCATTTTTGTGGTGTATTGAACTGATAAAATCGCTAATAAACCAATGATGATGATGATGATGAGTAGAATTTCAATTCTCTCAAAGATGGGGCGTTTATAACTTGAATTCATGAGCAAGCTCGGTTTACGCTGAATAAAAGTTCGAATTAACTTAGAAGCGGCATAAAATCTTGAACCATGACCTTGAAACGGCTCAGAGTCAAAGAGGAGAATTCGTGGGATTTCTGAAATTCTGGTATTTTTTGTGAATTCTGTTTTAGGTTTCCCAGCGAACAATGAATGGTGACGTGGATTTCTACCGAGGTAGGGATGATTACGTCAAAGGTTTCTGAAAGATTACTGGCTCTGTAGGAAAGCTTTTAAATTCAATTTTATTTCATCGATATGGAGGAATTCGTTTGTGTCGACTTTTTTTTATCTAGGTGTAATCAAGTTCCATCTGTAATTAATAATTTTTTTTCATGTAACGGCTTAGGATTTAGGGCATAGGGGTGTCAAAATATGGCCGATTAGGATTTCATCCGGCCCGCGAAGCAATTGTGAGTAAATGGGAAATGACTTGTAGTATCTAGTAAATTTCTAACTAAAGTTCAATATTTTAATAAAAAACACGTTCACGTAAATCATCATTCAAGGCGGCAAATGTCGAACATGTTCAATTGTTTATAATAAGTTGCGTAGTTGTAATCATCCGGTCGCAGTGCTAGTTTTCACTGTAGTCACCGTTAGCAACAAAAGTCGGTGACATTGACACGAAATTCCGAAAAGGCTAAAGAGTGCACACTCGATCATTACAGGTATTTTCGTGAAAGTGGATAAAAAATTGCTTTATTCACACAGGTGAAAACTTCTATGTAAACCGTTTTCTGTAAATTACATGGATAATGTATTATAGTTACGCAAAGAATATAATTTAAATATCTGTGGTCGCACTGCTGTATGACTTCTGATTCAAAATGTCTGCGCCCTCCAGAGAAACGACAATGGTGAATTGATACCAATGAACCCGATTCCAACGTCCGCGTTTATACCGTTACTCTTTTGTATGCTATTCCTCGCAAGTCGCAACGTATATATACCCAGGGCCATCACTCATAAACAAGCCGTGTTATTTTTGGCATATGCCAAAACTGCCAAAAAGAACTTATTTTTGGCATTTTACGATTTTTATTTTTGGCAGTTTGGGCATCGTCCTCTAAATAGATAGTTTCAGCCTCGGATTAGTCACAAAAACGCTTTATTTGGGCTAGTTTGTCAAACGACACCACAAAATGTGCAACATCCACGTATAATCAGTGCCAACAAACAATAAGAAGAAGAAAAAACGTAACGATTTCGTAGGTTAATAATATCAAACGAAACCACAAAATGTGCAGTATCCATCGGAATCGGTGCTAATAAGCAAAAAAAAAAGAAAGAAAAGCCTAACAAACACGCTTAACAGCTGATTGTTACAGCTGTTGAATAGACTTAAATCGTTTGCACTGTAACAGTGCTTCCAAACTCAGGTCAGCTAAGATTCTCCTAAATTCATTTCTCGCCCAGCGAATCTGGGAAATATCGGCTTCAACAGTAGCCGTTGAGTTAAAGAATGTCGCCAGTCATCCACAAAAGGTTTTCAGAGCTTCAAGATCTTTGGAGGGCCGAACCGGCTTCCATGCATCATGAAAAGAGATCACTTCGCCAGTGCCATCGATTTCATCGCGGAAAAATTTTTCTTCCCGATCCTTTTCCAGGAGTTTCCTGTGTTGTCTCTCAACACATTCTATTTAGTAGCCCGACTATCATTTCATCTTCAGTCTACCGATATATTTTCGGAGGACTTTCGTCACATCGGGTGGCTTTAATATTACCAACTCGCATGGAAGAGTCTTGGGAAGGTTAGCTTGTTTAAGAACATTGATGCAACAAGACTGTCTGGCAAAACGAGACTTATGCACATGCAGCTCGGAAATAGCTAGACAGTTTGTTGCGTCACAATGCGAAAATCGTGGTTGATTTTGGGGGTTCCAGTTCCATGAGCAGAATATAATTTATATTTTAATAATCAGAACTGCGGCAGCTTCTCATTGATACCCGTTTTATCAAATTTAGCGCTCGACGAGTCGGTCAAAAATGGTCGTAAAATTGCCTTTTGACAAATGGAAAGTATGACGTAAACCAAATGCAGTCAGCCGTCCAATCTCGCTGTGTCCATACCATTTAGGACACATGCTTTCACTCTAATGGGTGGGCTGGACCCAGATTAAGAAACCTGCCTTTCACAAACGCTCTTCTCGCTTGTAACGCGGTCCTGTTAACACACAACAATGAACGAAATACACTATTTGGCAGGCCGTGTTATTTTTGGCATATGCCAAAAATTGCTTATTTTTGGCATTTTCAAATTTTTATTTTTGGCAGTTTTGGCATCTGGCTCCTGAAATGCCAAAAATAACACGGCCTGCTCATAAACAAAGGAGGCACATGAATATTCCAACTTAGATCGACCACTGCATCAGCGCTTTATAACTGCATTCAATTGGCATATCATGGTATTTTTGCCCAACTTCGTTCTTTGCCCGAGAGAGAGAGAGAGAGAGAGAGTCTTTATTTTCATCGAACCAAAATACATAACAAACGGCAGTGAATGTGGTACAGAAATTATGCGTGCACAGTATTCGGTATTAGATAGGAATGATCGATAAGACCGTGAAGGTCATCTAGTCTGATCACACCAGCATCAAACAGGTACACTTGACTCAGAACAGTCTGGCTGTAAAAAAATGTTTAGTTAGGAAAGGAAAATAGAAAAAAATTTAACAATGGTAGCAGATTATCAATGAAGCAATGTCTGGGCGAGGTAGGGCAACAGTGTTAGTGTAACGACAAGAGGTGATCAAGTAGGGCTTTTTTGAATCTATTATAAGGCAATTCACGGATATGTGATGGTAATGCATTCCAGATGATAGGTCCCGAGTAGTCGATAGATCTCTTAGTTAGGTTGCTATTGGGTTGGGGTAAGTAGACGTTTCCTTTAGACGAAGATCTCGTGTAATGGGAATGGACATGTTTAGCAGGTATGAAAAAGTCATCAAACACAGGAGGGAGACTATTGGAAAAATATTTGTGAACAACTTTTGATACTTCGAAGCGATACAGTTCATCAACTCGCAAAATTCGATGCTTACGGTAGTAAGGCGATAAATTGGTACGTAAAGGTACAGATGAGATCAGCCGTATCGCACGGTTTTGCAGGGTTCGAATTCTGCACAAAAATGTTGTACATGCATTTCCCCATACTACGATTCCATATTGCAGATGCGAGTGGAAAAGAGAGAAGTAGATGGTTCGTAGTACTGATCTGGAAACCAAAGATTGGAGACGGGTCATTATTCCCACACACCGAGCTAGTTTTGATATTGTGCATTCAATATGCTGCTTCCAAGACAATTTGGAATCAATGGTGACGCCGAGATATTTTGCTGAGTCACATATTGAGATTTGTTTATGATTGATGTTCACAGTGAAATTATGACTGGCATTATTTAAAACGAGCATCTCGGTCTTATCTGCATTCAAACTCAGTTTGTTTGCTTGCAGCCATCTCGACACTTTTGGGAGTTCCCTATTCACAGATGCATGCAAATCATCGACAGTGTTGGAGGTTATGAAGAGGTGAGTATCATCAGCAAATAGCGTTGTGCGGAATAAAGATGCATTAACAATGTCGTTAATATAAATGAGGAAAAAAGTCGGTCCAAGGACTGAGCCTTGTGGCACTCCACAAGTTATATCTCTGGTAGTCGTTCTTAGTGTCCCCAGTTTAACATATTGTTTGCGGTTTGCCAGGTAGCTTTCAAGTAGAGTTGCTGCAATACCCCTGATTCCATAGTGTTCTAGCTTGTATCTTAAGATTCTGTGGTTAACTGTGTCGAAAGCTTTGCGGAGATCGATAAAAATGCTGCAGCCACTTTCTTTTTGCTTGATGGTTTTGTAATAATCCGTTACAATTGATAGTATTGCATGGTTGGTGTTGTGGTTGGATCTGAATCCATGCTGGGTCGGAGACAGTACTGCATTCAATTCAAAAAAGTTCTTAAGTCGGCAGTCAATCAGTTTCTCCCGGATAAAGGTGCTGGAATTGAGTCTCTATGATAGGTAATAGAATACATATATAACTATATCATGTATAGCAGGGCCCAAGACCTTGTACTCCCTACGTCACTATGTGCTCATATCTCCTTACAAAAAAGGCCAAGAAAAATACCCGATCAAGGACGAATTCAGGGAAGAGAATGAAAAGAGCGAGGACACTTGATTAAAAAAGATAATGATCGAACACTGCTACATCGGGCATCAGGGTGAGGTGGATATGAGATTGAGACACCGTCGTTTCGACATCCACCTATCTGTTGATTACCTCGCATTGTACATTGTATGTCCCGATCGGGTAGAAATAATAGAACCACCGTTTCTGCCCACTCAGAATTTGGATTCTTTAAATTTTGTTAGCCGGCGATCATATTTCCACATTTCCAATCGGCACACTCGTGCAGTTCAATTGGCCCTCAGTGTGCGATGAAAAACACACCTGTTGAGAACCACTGCTTTTTACAGCCTTGAAAATAATTCATTCCACTGAAGTAAAGATGGTATGGATTTTAAAGCAATATTTTGGCATGATTTGAATGGTCCGGTCCGCAAACGACCAAAAGGTTTGAATGCGGCCCACGACTCAAGTTGAGTTTGACACCTCTGGTTTAGGGCATTCCCGAAGGGAAGTATAGCTTAATTGAAAACCAATGACCTCGTTCACATCCCATATCGGCAGGGCTCGAGGAGTTGCATGAAATGACAAATGAAGGAGATATGGAATTGGAAGTAATCATGGTCACGGAGAATGCAGTAACTCATCGGGTGGCTAAATACAGGCAAGCTTGGATCAGTGATTCTTATCCTTTAGATCAGGGGTCACCAACGTGGTGCCCGCGGGACCCATAGGTAGCCCACGGCGATCAGATGAGTAGCTTGCGAGCCTATTCTAAAATAGATCGTATAGCAGCATTTACCAATATTCGTCAGATTATTACCAGTGATTGATTTAGCTATTCTTGTTTAAATCACAATAAAATGTAACTTACAAATGACAACACATATATATAAACACTTATAATGATGATATCAAATATCCTCAATTACAATTAGTAGCCTAATATACCAACATGTAATAGAATCACAAGATATCGAAGACGTACAGTAAGGCGCACCGCCTATACAGAGACATGACGGAATGCCATCCACGGTCTTCTTGAAATGGCGGAGGGGGGCTCCGTTATTGTAGCTCGACGTCACAGACAAAGCCAAACTAGTAAAAACATTATTATTCGGTAGCAGATTGCCGTGAAGTAGGCTACTAGCAGATCTCCAATATCTGCATGCCCATTACGCATTGCATATTTTGACACAGCTTGTATCTCAACGCAGTTTAGTACCATGTTTCTAACTTTCTGTAATCGTTGCCGCTGTCCGGTATAATGAAATCTGTCATGTCTGAATACTGAATAGTTAGGGAATGAAATTGTTGCAATGCAAAATGACGTCCACCTCGAAGCCCACCTGACTGCAGCAAACTTTTGGTGCCATGTTGACACGGAAAAGTACAGTGGTGTATACGCAACAGCTATGAAGGTTGCAAGCGTGTCTGGGTCAACTTATAGTTGTGAATCAGCCTTTTCAGACATGAACTTCATCAAAAAACGAATGCAGAACACGCCTCACTATAATGCACATCTAGAACACTCTCTCAGAGTTGCAGTGTCAAGTTACATACCAGAGTGCAGCGCACTATAGTTGATAGCGATAGCATGCAATGCCAGGCTTCTCACTGACTGATATAGAAACAGATATCATGACGTCCAATCTAAAGTGTGACAAGATCTATTTTAAATTTTGAGTTGACTATTGTGTAATTTATACTAACATGGTGCAAAGTAATTCATGATTTCTTGAAGAAAATTTGGTGGCTAGCTAGTTGAAATGAGATGTTTTGATTTAAAAGACTCCCTTAGAAGTCTTACCGCAATGTCATTCCTGCCCAGTCCTATGAATATCAAAGCGAAAATTCAAGTCTGGTACGGGTAAACGGTGGGAGTAAATGGTAGCCCGTCGCTTCAATCAGTACCCAAGAAGTAGCTCTTGGTTGCAGAGAGGTTGGTAACCCCTGCTTTAGATCAGTGGTTCTCAAACTTTTTTTCTTCGCGAATCCCTTTTGGACTGTGACGGACCCCGGCTAACCCCTCCAAGTTTTAGTTCAAATTTGACTCAATTATCGTGCAATCGGCATTTGTCTTGTCAACTCAAGGCTACTGATAAACAGCAAAAAAGGACCGCTCTTGAAATAACATCGTAGAAATTGGGTAGACTTATATTTTTTCGAAGGGAATTCTGCAGCTGAATTTCTTATCTCTTAAAATGTATGGTCGTGTCTTGAAAATACACGCCTTGGATTTGATATAAACGAGTGCCGAAAATCCATTTCCACAAAGGTAGATGGCGGCGAATCTAATATTAACTATTGACGCTTCCGACGACACCTTTGGGTACGATCGCAACATATAGGGCACCAAAATTGATAAGCAGACTTTTCAATGAAGTTGTCCTGTCCAGACTATAGTCATCATTTCTTTATAGAGCTAGCAGCTCATCTTTAAGATATTCTGGAATGGCGTTTATGTATTACTGTAGAAAATGGATACCTTGATGAGATTTTAATCCGTGTTTTGAGACATACTAGGAAATAACTATTTTCAACAAACGTCAACAAAACATCTTTAAACAGCAATGAGTTTGTATTAGTAAGCTATTGACAATTTGACAAATAATCTCATACTACCATTGTGTTGATGTGCTTACTGAAGCAATAGCAGTTTTGAAGCAAAACTGCCTAGTGATTTCCCTAATTTAAAAAGTTACAAAATGGTTATCGGACATTTTACAAATTTATAGGCTTTGCGGACCCCCTGAAAATGCTTCGCGAACCCCCGGTTGAGAACCACTACTTTAGATGTTCATGGAGCAGTTTCGGTTTTGAAAATATTCCGTGTCGCACTGGCAGGAAATATGAGAGGATCTTTCTCTTTGTGTCATCATAATTCATCGTAAGCAGACACTGCAAGTTGAAACGATACGCAGTTCTTTTTTCCATGCGTCAATGTATACCCAAATTTGAAATTATGACTATAACAACATAATTCGTGGTACAGAATAACGAAATAAACTAAAAAAAGTTCCTACCTGTTAAGAGACAAGAGGCTGAATGAATGCGGATGTGTGAACCTACGTCTTCTGTATCAAATGAATGGAATCTGAATTGATGGCATTCTCGCAACATTGGCAGCAATATCGTATGACCGTATGACCGTATGACCGTATGATCGTATGACAATGTGATATCTGAGTCTCCCTTATTACGTCACAAGCTCGTCATCTCATTTCGCGGCAATTCTTGTTATTCAGCTATTTCCAAATTGGACCCAGTTCCGACAAGTATAGATTAATCGTGTCCGGATTCTCGGTGAATACCAGCGATCCTCTTTCATATCACAACAATCGACAATTCTCAACGAAAGACGCCGATCACGATCTTTCGGCAAAGAATTGCGCTTCTCGCCACGAAGGCGGGTGGTGGTATGGCCCGTTACTATTTTACTGCGGCCACGAAAATCTGAATGGAAGCTCAAGAAAATTAAACGAGAAGCGAATTTGGTGGCACAGCAATATGCGCGTTACGAGGAACGCGAGGGTTAAGAGGAATTGCAACCACTTTGATTGCATATTCGGTGATTTTATTCCGCCTAGTTGCCCTGCTTACAAGCATAATACTTCTGCTATCGAGAAGGACACTCTTGCTATCAAGCAGGATTCACCTGCTACCGAGCAGGATACTCCCGCTACCGCGCACGATACTCCTGCAGCTTAGCAGGATGCTCCCACTACCGAGCACGATGCTCCCCCTATCGAGCAGAATAGTGCAGGATATTGTTTGTGGAGCAATACACATTTCACCAAAACAGACAAAAGAGGATTCAGATGGCTCTTCCGACAGATTCCTGCGCCACTCTGAGATGAAATTTCGCAGAAGATTCAGAAAAGAATGACTGACTTCAAAGTACGCGATGCCGAAAAACTCAGAGAAATGGACTTGCAGATAAATACCGCCCCTCCTCTACATACCTGACCAGTGAGTCATTCTCGAAGTGCCGTTACTTGGAATTGCAATTTAGAAATGAAAAGGTTGCGCGCAATTTCTATTGGTATCAACGCATTCAACATCTTTTTCTGCACTTGAGTATATATATGTACAGGCCCGTAACTGCCGCACCCCAAACCCCCCAATTTGGGAGGGGGCCGAGCTCGAAGGGGGCCCAAAATTATTTCGTGAATTAGCATAAATTATAGAGCATTTATTGAAAATTTGTGCAACTTTGTCAACACATTTTCGCGCTGCGCGCGATCTAGAGTTGCCAAATATATTTATTATTGGGTACTCTTCCCCCCACAAAAAATACGCAACATTTATAGAGATGGGCTTATCGGCGTTGGCCATTACCGCGCCACGTCGCACCAAGACATATAAAGTTTTAGGCCATGTAATATGCGACTCCAAGAAGTGTGCCAGAACGATCGGCAGCGAGAAAACCTTGGCCGAACGGGACCGCCCTTATGCTGACCGAAAACCTCGTCATATATACAAAATACATATAGATTTAATTGTCCATAGGCGCCTAAATGACTGGCGCCGAATGTACCTGTATTGGCAATCTGAACCTCACAAGACAATAAATACCATCCCGCAGGGGAAAATTATATGACAGAGAAGAAATACCAATTTGAAATCGTGTGAACTTTTAGTTTGGTACGTTTAGGCGATTCTTTATTTTTTGATATAGCAGATAGGTGATCACGAAATACCGTCATGTAACAATGTCATACCAACGCGTACGCTCGCCGGAATATGTTTAATTATTATTTACGGGCTCTACAGTTTCGAAGACACCTCACTCAGCTATACCGGTAAATCTGAGTAGAGAGGACAAGAAATTCATAGCAATATATAGCCTATGCAATTCCCGATCTTATTATCCGATTAATCATGAATTATCGAAAATATTCGCGCCTGGCGCTGGCTCACGAAACGGCAAATGCGAACAACGTGATGGGGGACGGTTTATCACCTAATGGAAGCCCATGAATTTTTTTTTTGGGGGGGGGGGGGGGGGCTGACGAAGTGCTGTTTCGTTCCTGCCAACGGGTATACACTCGGAGATGTTTTGAAGGTTCCTACCTTTTCAAACACACCTCACTCAGCTCTACCGGTAAATCAGATTACGTGAGCAGAGAGAGGGTAAAAATTAATAGCAATATATCTGCAATTCCCGATCATATTGACCGATTCAGTCACGAATTATAGAAATTTCTCGCGCTTCGCGCGTGTAGGCCAGAAATGCTGGCGCACTGAACGCACACCCAAGGTAGATGAGAAGTCGCGGTAAACAGCGTCGAACCCCCCAGAAGTTAGGTTTATCACCCTATGGGGGGCCCAAGACCAACGTTTTTTTTTTTTTTTTTTGGGGGGGGGGGTGACGAAGTGCTGTTACGGCCCTGTATATGTATGTATTGTATACGCTGTAGAGCCCTCTCTCTCTCTCTCTCTCTCTCTTTGCGTATGTGTCTCTTATCCTTTACGGAGCAACAATGTCACACCCATTCCAACCCCGGATTCCGGGCGACGCTTGACAGCGCCTCGGAGCTTGCAGGATTACGGTCTGTCATTCATTTACACAGAAAACTAGCGACTTTCCATGTCATATTTTTCTTAAAATGACTTCGCCCTTGTCCCGAAGACATTGCATAGCTATTGTGCTTTCTTTTTTTAGTTTACTTCTTTTATTACGCTTCAGCTGTCTGCGTTGGTATGGGGTAATTCATAGGCACGAGTTGAAGCGATCATTGCAATACATATCGGCATTCAATTCCCTTCCCACTTAACGTGCATAGACATTATCTTTTTCGCTGCCAGCCACACGAGCTTAATTAGCACCTTATGTCCTTATTTACCAATTGTTATTACTACTATTTTTATTGTAAATCAAGTTAGTGTCACAATTGCAACTGCTGCCGGCTTGTGTTTTACAATTCCAGAAACTCGCCTCTACATGCGTACTGCCGTCACCTAGATATCGCACAAGAGTACTGGATGCCGGAAGCCCCCGTACGAACATTTACCGGCACCAGCCAGAAGCTATATCAGCACTTGGAATTGGAACGCCACGCGGATTGCGTCCTAGCCGATTGCGCGCGCTGGCTGCGAATGCGTTCCGCACCAGGAAATTTATACGACTTCCGCGATGGTATTCGCGTCACGCGAAGTCGACCGATTCCGTCGTTGGTCGTGAAGAAATATCTGCCATACATTGGCAATTATCGCGGCAGCATTCAACCTCCGTTGGTCTAATAAATGATATTGTGAGCATTTGGAGCATACCAAACCTTCCTATGAAAAGTGCAGTTTTGCCCTTTACAGTGTATAGCCTATTTACACAGGGAAATTGAGAAATTTGAGATAAATTTGAACTAAAACCTGAGGGGAACCGGCTGCGTGAGTATTGACTGACCGCGACGACAAAAAGTTTGAGAATCACTGGCGTAATTTCTAATTGTTTTTTTTTCACAAAAGCGTAGGCCTATACAACGAAAGTGCATGCGTGCCGTGCTCTGTGCAGCCATGTGCTACAAGTCAGCAGATCACGAGCCTGCAGACTTGGACAATTAGATAATTCTAGGTGTCTAATTCCATCAATTAGAGCGAAATGCCAGCAATCTAATTCTAATCTAATTTGTGAAATGTTCTTATGCTCTTATATATTGTTCCGAAAATTGACCAGTTACCAGACCTGGGCGACTATATACATACATACTTCTAGTTGCCAATTTAGTGCCGATATTATAATTCTAATCCAATTTCTGAAATGTTTATATGCTGTAATTCATTGGTTCCCAACCTTTTTGTCTTCATTCCCCACTTCAAATTTATTCCGAGCCTTCATTCCCCACCAGGACCATAACAGCTCTTTGTCAGCCTAGCGCAAAAAACGTTGGTCTTGGGCCCCGATGAGCCTGTACGATTTTCCCTTCTTCTTATCAGCTACATCGGGTCTACTGTTTAGTGCGTCACCTTACTGCGACTAAACGCGCGAAGCGCGAAAGATTTATATAATTTGTGTTTGAATCGGCCAATATGATCAGGAATTGCATAGATTTTGCTATCAATTTTTTATCCCCTCTCTGCTCACGTAGTCAGATTTACCGGTAGAGCTGAGTGAGGTTTGTTGGAAAAGGTAGGACCCCTAAATAAGAATTGAACATCTTCGAGCGGACCCGTTGGTATATTGACTTCGTTACATTATGCTATTTCGTGACCTCCTATATCTGCTATGTCAAAAGATATAGAAATCGTTAAAACTAAAAGGCACACACGATTTCAAAATGGTATTGATTTACTGGCAAAATAATTTTTCCCTGCGGGATGGCATTTGTCCTGTGGGGTTCAGATCGCTAGGATAGGAACATTCGGCGCCATCCATTAAACCAATTAAACATATATGTTTTGGGTCACCACAAGGGCATTCCTTCTCGGCCAAGGTCTTCTCGCTGCTGATCGTTCTGGCACACTTCTTGGAGTTGCATGCTACATGGCCAATAACTTCATATGCCTTGGTGCGTCGTGGCGCAGTAATGGCCGACGCCGAAGTCTCCATTTCTATAAACTCTACGTATTTCCGTGGGGTACCCAATAATCAGATATTTGGCAATATTAAATCGCGCCGCCAGCGCGAAATTTTTTTCAAAAAGTGGCATAAATTTAAAAAAAATACTTTGATTTATGTTAATTCACCAAATCATTTTGGGCTCCTTCGAGCTCGCCCCCCCCCCCAATTGGGGGTTGGGGTGCGGTAGTTACGGCCTTGTTCCCCACTATCCAGCACTTTTGTCATCACAGAGTAGCTATTTGCTGGTTTGACTACACAAGACACACAACCGCACCAGTAGGCAAAAAGTAATCGCATTTAACTGCAACATAAAACGTATTGTGAGCCGATACCAGTAACGCTTAAAATTTCACGAAAGCGTTATTTCACGTCAAACTAGTGGTGCTGGATACGTTTGTGACGCCGTCAGAGGCCATCCAGAGTTAAAAATAAGGTTTAGTGAACAACACGTAATATAATTTTCGATACATACATTCCAGAGCAGTTAACTGGTAACATTAATGGCGCATGTGTCTCCGTGAATATGTAGACTGTCCTGTATATAATTTTGAGCAAATGCCTCTATTCCCCACCAGAAACCATTGAATTGCGTGTGTGTCTCCGATTCTAATTTTAATCTAATCTGGAATTAATCGTGTAGCTATAATTATAATCCTACTCTATTTTGGAAAAACTTAATAGCTGTAATTCTAATTCTAGTCTAGTTTTGATAAGCTGAAACTTTCTAGTTGTCCAAGTCTGCCTGCTGCGTGCAGAGTAATATGTATTCATTGTATTCTTCTAGACTGCTGTTTTACTATTTGTGGTTATCCAAATATATTAACGCGCCAATAACCGACAAGATAGCGTAATGGTTAAGCGTCCGGCTTCTTGATCGGTAGGTCGTGGGTTCGATTCCCGGCCGGGTCAGACCAAAGACCTGATTAGTAACACTGGTATCCATGGCTTTCCTGCTTGGCGCTCATGCATTACTGGGATAGCATGGAGGGGTGGTGCATGACTTCGAAAGCCGTAAAGGTTATATCTGCACTTCCTTGTCCAGCGGCATATGCACATCATGCACTCATGGTATGCATATGCGCAGATCGTGTGTATGTATATCATGAGTCGGTGTATATGCCGCAAAAACATCGAGGACAAAAATAAACTACGTCCTTTCCTTTAACCAAAATACGAGAACAACTCGCGGCTCGCATTCGGACGAGGTCATCACGTCACGGCGAAGACTAAGGCACAACAAAACTTCACAGGGAACACGATTCGACTTCATTAGACGCTCAATAACGACGTCACAATCAGTGCGACAAGTTCATCGGTCGCTGCGCATGTGTCGCGCCGCTTCGATTATTTTTCGGAAACAATGTTGATTTCCGAGTTTCAAGGTGATTTAGGGGGTATTCAGAAATTTTACATGATTATAATCTATATTTTTGGTATCCGTGCGACAATATAGCTTTTCGATTAGGAAAATCTTCCTTTCATTTTGCAGTCTGTTCGCCAGCCACATTGATATACACCAGTGACGTGCGGTGAGATTCATGGCTGGTGAGGCACTGACCCCCCCCACATACACACAGACACACGTAAATTACCCAGTAAATATACACAAATATGTCAATGACAACATAAGCAAGAGAAACGTGAAGGCGGGAGCGTTTTCTTTGCACTCGGTTGGCCGCTGCAATTATACATTCTACAATACATATTTAAATTATTTCTTTTGTGAAATATTCAGTTATATGCAGATTGCTCAACGAAAAGGATGAAACGAAAAGCACAAAAATATTTTCATTAAGGTCCTAATTTCGGTTTTATGCTCACTATTGTCGTTGCTCGTCCCATCTCCATTTAACAAGGTGGAAATGAACAGCGTACATTGTCACACACTGACATCAAACTTGGTTTAAGACATCATTCAGACTGTGGAAAATCAGGGTTAGATTGATGATTTTGGTTGACAGAGAAAGAGTCCTTATTTTCATCCAACCAAAACGCATAACAAACGGCAAGGTTGATCGTACAGAAAATACTCATGCACAATCGCACGTACACAGTATTGGGTATTAGATAGGAATGATCGGTATGACCTTGAGGATAAACTAGTCTGATCACTGGAGATGCAGATTTCCGTGGATTAATATTCACAAGTATATAAGACCTACAAAGTTAGCTGATGACGTTTGCGACCTGTATCTTGTAACATTAGCCACCTTCACACGCGGGTTATCAGGCTATACTCGTCGCCATCTGTTCCAAGCGGTGTCTTACAAAATCCTAGAAGTGGGTAGTGCTACATATGGGCAAATACAAATATGAAATGAAAACATAGAATAGTGACCTGGTGTATACGACTATTACAGTCGAAAACATTATAACGACCGCAAACAACGACAACGCAGGCTATGTAAGAATAGCTATCACATTCCACAATTTACGGTTATAGGTAGGCCTATATGGGTGGAAAATACATATCAGCTACATCAGTAACGGAATGTATTTGCTCCGCGTTATGTGTTGGCCGTCGCTACTATACTATTTCTACAAGACAGTTGGTTTCCGAAATCGATAGCGCGTTCGCCGCGCTGCGATTGTCCCATTGTTAGCGAATAGTGCATGAGGCAGAGTCGTTTGTGCCTCACCTGGCTATTGTTTATCTGCGATGGCATTGTCTGTAATAAAGCCGAATGTAACATTCTTTGGCGATTTTGAGGGGGTTCTGCGGCTCTGACACTATTATTTGGATTTTCAGAATCAGTGCAACGATAGCATTTGATTTTTACCAGTTATTCCGAGCTGTTTATGATGAATTGCGTTGTCCCAGGTGAGGCACGATAAGCCCGTGCCTCACCTGTGCCTCACATCTCCTTTCGCGCTGTATTTTTGAATATAATTATGCAAATTGAAGATGTTGGGCGAAGAAAATCTTCAAATTTAGTTATTTATGTACATTGTACATCGATGAAAAATATCAATAATCATCTAGTGTTTTCACATTTTTTTCTTCCTCACCCCGACGACAGGTGAGACACTGCCTCACTTGCCTCATTTGGCTGCACGTCACTTATATACACTGATTATCTGTAACTGTAACTGTGATGTGGTCCATGTTTCCATTTATCATTGCTGCCCAGTGAGTCGTATTATTGCATTTTGTTCGATAGATTCTGTATTAGTTTAACCTGTTTACTTGTTAGGTAGTTGATGACTTTATTTTGTCTGAATAACCAATTACTCTGGTTCTGGTTGACACGAAGATCGCCGTGATTGGGTCACCGGTGCCAGTCAATACCGAGAAGGTATCGTTTTTTGTTTGTTTTATACCGCATATACGTGTTCTGTTTTTTGGCCTCATCAGTTGATGAAGAAAATTTCTCTATCTCTCTCTCTCTCTTGATCCCAAGAATGTGTTGGTAGTGAAGTGCGGCGAGGTTCACGATTTTGGATGCCTTCAGAGCAGCAGGGTTATCATGGTCATCTTCATGGGTCCAAATCCGGGATGTGCCGTCAATACCGAGAATGGACACCACCTAGAATGGACATTACCGAGAATGCAATGTATGCAATGCAGGCATGTTATGCATATGTACATTGTACATGTCGTGTGTATGTGCATCACGGCGTTGCCACATTCGGTGTCGATTCTCGGGTATAAATTATCGACAACGTCCGTCTCGTCTCAGTATGTTAGATTTTCGGCATTGACCATTCTCGGTAATGTATATTTTACTAATATCAGGTCGCTCTTTAGCGCCCGTTAGCGGGTTCAAAATGAGATATGAACACATTGTCTGGCAGTATGACGACATGACATATGCTTTACCTACTGATTGTATGCGAGAGTGGATTTTTGAACATCGTGTCATGAATCAACTATGATATTGGGTCATCTCTAATTTGAGATCTAGCTCACGTTTTACATATTGTTAGGTCGGTGTAGTTGTGTGTTGTAAGCAAGACCGAAACAACACTTTTGCAGCCCCTCCCCAAAAACGATAGTCTGGGGACCACCATGGGGTGTTCGACGAAACCTCTGGGGGCTTACTGCATGCATAATGTATTAGTAATAATAGTGGTGTATAAAAATTATATCCTCTTTCCGCCCTGATCAGAGTCGGCGTAGAGCTGGTTGAGGTACGATGACATCGAAAATGCGCGGCACGTAATTTCACGTTCCTATCACATAGATAAATGGATATTGCTGGCCGAAATGCCGGTCCGTATTATCAAGTTGCTATTCCGAACGTCTTCAACCTTTTATGGTCGCGTCAGATTTGAAAATGTTCCATTGCCCGCCACAAAATTTGGTAAGGTGATTACTAAACTAGAGGTCAGCACCTTTGCCCGGGAGACTTACTCATGGCCTATTTGGGAAGCTGATTGCCTTCAACATCTCTGTGATCTTCGGAAAAAAGGCAGGATTAGAACCACTGTCTATGACTTAATCGTCCAAACGGCCTTAACTGACATACCGTTCTCTAATGATTGCGAGTACAATTGACTTATTTCAGTGCTTGATGATTTTTGTTTTATTTTTGATTCTATTTTTTGCGAGGACAGAAATACCCATGATAAAACCAATAAACATGACACTAAATTGCGCAAATTACGAAAAAAAATTTCTAATAGCATATACATCTGCATTAAGTTTTTGTTTATGTTGATTTACGAAAATTCAAAATGACGAACATTCAAGCATATTTTAGCATTTCTTCCGGACGCAGATTGAACACTGAAATTACGGACATATTCCGGGAAATCCGGACAACTGGCAAGTGGCAACCCTGTTTTAGAGTTATGTTCCAAAGTTATCAGCGCAAAAGAGTAACGTGTTTATATGATAGCGTACACGACTCAACATCGCACGATGGCGACGTACTACTGGAACACAATCGGCTACCAAAAGCGATAGGCAGGAGGAAAGAGCAGCTCGATTTTGAATATCGCAAACTCGAAATCTGCTGGTAAAAAACTGCCAGACCTGACAGACATCTGTTACTTTTTCAATGAAGATTCTTTCAACATATAGGTCGTAACGTTACATCCCTCGGACTGAGAGACCACGATCCGCTACAATCAGTAAAATGACTCATCTGTATTTCGTCCTTTGCTATAGCAGTATTCTATTCGGCTGTCGATAAATAATTATGCGGCCGTTCACGCATAATCCGATAAGCCTGCGATGGCATCGGTCGAATTATGCGGACGTCTAATTAACGAATTGATCCGCAAGACGGCATTCCGAATAAATAATCAGACCTTTAATCCTACAGAAAAGACAAGTGAGCCCAATCTGCCCATGAGATATATCTCCATAGAAACATCGTGTATTTGACTTGTTTTCATGCATTACAATCTATCTGTGTGAGAGCAAGATGTGGTAAAGCAACGTGCATTTTCATTTGCATTATCGAAATACACGATTTACGTGGCAGTTTAAAATTGTATGTTTTCAAGTACAGAAAGTATACGCTCCTTATAATTTTATGAACGGAAAATGTGGTTGCTATACTTTCTGGTCAATGCGGAAGCATTGGCACCTCCATAAGTCACTCGCTTCCGCATCCTTATCAAATGTCATCAGATCAATCAAAATGTTTTTGATTGTGACTTTGAGTCACAATATCCGAGCAATATATCTTGTGTCAATATATCATTGAATCCGTCGACTCTACCAGGGCAAAATAATTGATGACTCCATTGTATATGTTGGTCTCTAGTCTCTACAGCATCACGGGAGCTATGTAATCCGATCATATTGATCACTGATTAATAAGCGGGTAGGGCCAAATTAGACTAATCACCATAATCAGTATTATTGCAGCCAGATAGACTCAAGAAAAAGTTTGGTGTGCGTTATCTTTGTGCAGCGGCAGTACCATAATCAATGATCGTCTCGTGAGATGTGGTTATTGCTAGTTGAAAACTATTACCAATACCCCGCCAAGTCGTCCTGGCGGTCGGCGCGGCAATTTCTGACAGAACCTAAGGGTTCTCTAAAATCAATACAGAACAGTTTAGTACTTAAATTAGCCATTCAGAGCACTAGGCAAGGCTACCCGCCACTTACCAAGAACAGATAACCCTCTCTCAGCGGGACTCATGCCAGCGTCTTCGTGCTCAGTTGCATTGCCACACTACGGCCCGAAGCGCCAATGTCCGCATCGAGGAGCGGGAATATATACTAGATTCCCGTTAAGCCTCCGCGTGGGCGAAGACGAGCAACGCCCGTATCGAAAACTACGTTCGTATGTTCCGTAGGGTCGATTAACCCATGTTCATATGAAACTCTTCTAAGCGTCGACTTTCAAATCACGGATATCAACATTGCGTCCGCAGGTCATTCATTTGGCTCTCGCGGGCTTACGGTTAATCTTGCGTCGCTCGTTCGCCTACATCTCAAACGTAACATCGCAAATTGTGTATGTCTACGGTATCCGCTATACGTAATTGCGTCTTTCGGAATATTCATCAAACTGAACAATCTGGTTGTATGTCGCCAGAACGAATTCGTGTATAGTCTCACGATTGCAAGCGGCGAGCTTCTATTTTTAAGTTGTGTACAATGGATCACTGTCTTTTACGTTGTATTTCTTATGCGCGCTCTAGTGTCTAAGGCTACCGGTTTCTATAAGTACCATTGTTGCTACGGTTCAGTTTCGCTGTTCAGATGCTATTTATAAATCCGACACAATTGCGTCATGATTCGTATTTTGGTTTTGAATTTTAATCAATTGTTAATTTCCTTTCAGCGGCAGTAGGTGACTCTTGATAAGATACGCGCGAAATATTTTTCGAGTGAATAAACATTATTATGAACTTAATAATATTTTTGGAGTATCTTGTTTCATGTTCCCCTGGAATAAAAGGTTGGGGACCACGAGTCTAATATAAGTCGACTCAATATTTTATTAGTGCGTTAATGGGCTTACAACGCTGACTATGATTTCGGCATATTTATATGAACTTTATTTTGATAATAATCTGTTTCACAAACCTGCGGATACTCACCAACATCGATCAAGATTTTCCTGTGGGTTGTCACTGTCTGTGAAACACCGCCCCGGCAGTCGACCACGTACATTTGCGTAAATATATAGTAAAGCATATACCGTCTGAACTCCGTAATTTGTGTTCTTGTGAGTTCAATAAACAATTGTGTGGTTCTACGCTCTTATGCTACCGCTATCTTCTTTCAGCAATGACATATCTTTATTCTTTTGTTTTCCATAGATCTGTGTGCTTTTGATGTTGTTGTTTTTCCTATACGTTTGCAGTTTAGTTTGTATACTTATATGGTTTCGTAGGTAACGACTTCTGTAGTAACACGCTCCTGTTCGTTATGGATCGGCTTTAATGACCATGTTATATCGAGTCTGCCCTCTATATTTGCTGATCTGTGTATCACATTCCGCTCAATAGTATTGTTGTTATGTATGCTGTTGGATTGCATGATTGACAAATGAAGATTACATATTTTGAGATTATCTATGTTTCGCGGATGTATTAAGGTAATGTAGCACGTAATTTGAACGAGCCAATCGATATAACTATAATTACATTTGTTGTTATGTGTCGCTCACAAAGATTCATTACGCAATTCGTGAAATTGTCGAGAGTCGACACCCACATTACCCAGAAATATGTAACGTATCATCCGAAACTATTCCTTGGGAGCTTTTTATAAGCCCACATTACCACTTAAGTTTTTTTATGTTGAGTGGAAGCAGTCTAGGTTCAAGTCAGGTCAAATCAAGTCGAATTTTCGAACTATAATAGTGACTCGTTGAGTGATGTCGTGTGAAAAGTTGAATCGAATTATCCCAACCCTGCTTTCGTATCATTATTTTGGCTGAATCCCGACGCATTACATTTGATTCTACCCGAATGGTAACAGTGTCCAAGTCAGAGTTATAAAACACGCGGCCCGCGAGATAATTTTTGGCGGCCCGCGTCGGCATTTTGGATTTTGAAGTATTCAGCTATATTTACCTGCCACATTATTTTTTAGAACTTTTAGAACTTAAAATTCGCCCTAATACAACTCCAAAAAACATGACCCCTTGCTGATTCATAACTGAAAATTGTGATTTGGACTTGCGCGCAGCCTTTTCTAAAATTACTCGAATTCGCGCTGCACGGTTGATAAAATAAAAATGACTCGAGCTGAGTCAGGTCGAACGTTACATTCAGAGAAGGACTTGTGACTCCAGTCCGAACGAGGTTACTTGATAAAACCAAGGACGCAACAAAATATCAGACTGGTATGGGTAATAATAATCAAAAGGTCGTAGCTTGCGTGGCGTAGCGCATTTAGCTAATCAGTTCGGTATGGAAATGGAAACCTTGGACACTCTGTTTTCCCCTTTATGCATTGTTAGTTAAGCTACATCCTGCGTCATGTTGGGTCTACTCTCTTTATACATGATATTATGGCCAATTAAAAGTAGTGAGTCAGGTAGTGGCAGCATCTACCGCTGTCACATCAATGGATTCTTCGGCGATATGACATGTCTATTACTATGGTAACTTAATCAATATATGCAAGTTGTTATTGATCTGTTCCAGTTCCAATATTGGAAAGTGAATCTAACGCTTCATTAAATTGACTTGGTAATGACATATTATCAGGATTATGCCCGAAAACCTGGAATTGGCTGAGCTGCCACTAATGCTCTGATATGAGATCAATTTTCGTTAAATTCTAAAATATTCTACCTATAACAGTGACACGTCAAATTGTCCGCTATAGCTGCAAAATTATAGCGCAAAATTATAAGCTTATACGCTGTCACGATGCATTTGCGTAATCGCATGCTGTCTATAACTATTTATTTTGACAAACTATACCAAGTGCAATTTTATTCAAATATAGAAAATGTGTTTTTTTCGTATCAGGCGTGAATTTACGATAGTAAATCACATTTTCACGATGTGTGTGGAATTCCAGCAGTCTGCAAGGTCCCGCCAAATAAGGCCTACTTGGAAACACATCGGCCCGTGGCGCCATCAAGTGCAAGGAAATTGGCCCGCGAGCGCATCGGAGTTTGAGACCTCTGGTCTGAGTTGATCATAGAAAAGGATAGGATGTCTTGTCCTTGATGTTTTGCGGCATATACATTAACTCATGATATATATACACACAAGATCTGTGTATATGCATACCGTGAGTGCATGAGTGCATTCGGCTCGCTGAACAACATCTCGTCTGATGTTTGACCTTATAATAACGTTTGTTTCGTATCTCATGTAGGTTAGGCCTGTGTACGTTCATTGTTCATAGACAGAGTTGGTCAGTAACGAAGTACTTCTACTTCTTCGAAGTACTCAAGTATTTTCCCGCTACTTGCGGTACTTACTCAAGTAAATCTGATTTCTGCTACTTCTACTTCTATTTCGTAAAATTTTGTGATCTTCTTACTTACTTCTCGCTATTTTCAGTTTGTCAAGTAGAAGTAGTGTTTTCGCGGATTACCAACATTTAATTTTCATAGAAGTTAAGTAAAGTATAGAATTTTCGTCGCGCTTCGCGCACGGTACATATATAGAGGGAGAAATGTGTTTTCACGAAAGTTTCGGTGAATATACTTTAGGTAGCGGGTTGTGTCGTTCCGTTCACGCCGCATTGTCGCCCATATGAAATCTTCCAATCATAGTGAATATGGCCCATACGTTTGCAACTACCATTTCGCAATCTAGCAATTACCTTTCTTTAGCAGCCCAGGGCGTATGTCCTAATCTGGAAAAGTGCGGACTCCGACTTTTTTGTGCGTTAGACCTGTTTTAGCAGAACACCGTTGAAACTTTCTGGACAAAAGATATGAAATATATTTTCCGCCTTTTGGAAGTAGTATTGCTATTTCTCTTTCCATTCCCAGTATAGTATCATACTATAAGTTCTAATTAGTTTCAGGTGCTTTTTTTTTTTGGGGGGGGGGGGATCATGCATGATGGAGTATAAAAGCAAGTGTAGTAATGCCTCTATTTTCCGAATATATATCTACACTATATAACATCTTTACGATCCGATATATTTTTTGTTAACGTATAGTTATGGCTCAAAGTGTTAACACCGTATCCGGTACAACTTCTCCGTATTGCTCTTCGACTAAACTACGGGCCTTATAACATGGTGAAGGGTGCCATGCCATATGTTTTAAGACGGGATGTTCGAGTAAACAAAGAATTAGTATCGCATTTCCATATCAACACTATCATTTGCATCACATGATGCGGTCGAATGGTTATGTTGTCAAAAATTGATACCTCCTGGGATGCATCAATATGAATCAAGCTCTCTGCACCTTCCGCATTGCTCAATTAGCAGCTTTTGACGGTCCATGTGAACGAATTACGACCGTTTTCACAACTACTTATTTACTTGAGTAGATTCAAAGTCAGTCAATTCTACTTCTACTTCAAGTAGTTCTATATTGCTTTTAACATAACTACTTCTACTAGTACTTGAGTAGATTTTTGCGTCGCTACTTCAACTTCCACTTCTACTTGAGTAGCTTTATTGACTACTTTGACCACCTCTGTTCATATATGAATCTTTCAACTATATTGGCATCTGCTAGAACAAATGACTTTTCATTTACTGTAAAAATTAACTCATCCGAAACTCAACAGAGCACCGGCATGTTGCTATCGATATGGTACTTTGCAGCGTGCTATAAATAGCATTCTATAAATACGATCTGCGTAGTATTTGTTCTCGTTATTTCACCTCCATGAACAATTGTAATCACGTGCCTAGCATCTTTTCCGAGCGTAGTTCCTTTCGCCGGTGTTACTACTAAGAAAGCTGAAACTATACAAGAAAATACATATTGTTCAATGATTTGGCTTCGTACAACTCTGTTAATAACTTCTGAGAATTCATCTTACACGCTGTTGTTTGATATATTCGACTATATTTGAAGAAATATTAATTGGATGCACCATGTCCAAGGTAAGAACATGCAGTTATTGCGCAATTGATTCTATTGGGAAGTTTGTTGTGATAATCAGCCAATAATAAATGAATACACGATGACTTTAATTTATTTTCGACTTACCACGCTACTGGAGCTTGCTCTGTTGGATCCTGTTATTGTGACACCAGAAATGATTTAGAAGAAATCAGTTACATTTAACTACACTTGATCACAAATTTGGGATTTACTTATGGACAAGTCTCTTAACAGATAGCTTCCTGCGATATTAAATTTCCATCTCCCAAAAAAATGTAACTGTACATTATATTGTGCACAATTGAGCGAGAAAATAATAGTTAAGAATTACTATAAATTTTAGGGCACTTTCATTACTATACATGACAAATTTTAAATAGTAGGCTAATAATAGAAGATGTTATGGTCCGCTGTTTCGGGTTTCACCATAACGGTAACGTTCAAGATGAAATACTTCAACTTCTATTACTGTCCACGCCGGGGTAGTAATTATTCATCTTTTTCTGATAAACAAGTTGGCCTCACATAATAAGAACATGTACAATGCATAAATTTGTAAAATGACACTATTTTTACTAACTAATCCGACCTCATACCAATACGAACGAAGAGCGTATTGCTCCGAGCTATGCGAGTAAAGGTCCTTGCTGGCGGATTCTAAATATGGGCTAGTTGCGGAATTATCAGCCGTTGAAGTTACAGAAATGCAATTCCTTTCATTTTTTAGCATTTCTGCTGCACTTTATCTTCATGTTCAATCTAATTATACCACGTTCACGTTGTGTTCATGCATGTAAAAGCTATATAAATGCGAATAGTCCATGAATATAGCATAATCGTTTTTGCTTGGGTGACCAACGGACTAACGACGAATAATTCAATTACAACGCTTAACAAACATTCAAAAGCGAATATGATTCTCATCCGCTTGGCTGTTTTGTGCGGATTGGTTGCGATCGGTAAGTTGCCACACGTTTTACAAATCAAAGTTACACTACCTTATATTTCTCTTGTTTACAGCAATGTCTGATGGACACGAAATGCAGAAACCAGATGGCGATGGCGACGTTGACATGAGCGGCCCAGGTCGATCTGGTGGTTATCGAAACTCAGGAATGGGACATCGGAGAGGAGGTGGACCCGGTGAGAGAAAGCTACAATACATAAAACTGACAACGTTATATATCCTCCATATAGCTCCATTGTCGGTGGTTGTCCTTTGAACTATGTCGTTTGCAGATCATCGAAAATTGTGGCGAGTGAATGTCTCCGCAAATAGAGCCAGACTGATGTAGGATTATTTTTGGGTAGATGCCGATTAAACCGATATCTGACCCCTACACCGATAGCGCCGCTTTATTCAGCTGATACTCAAATAAGATGCAGTTTACCTCAACAGGCGCATTTTCAAAAATTCAGAGCATTTATTTCAACGGCTTTATAGCCATTTTCATACTTGAACATGAAATAAACTAAAGGCGGCATCTGGACATCATGAAAGTGTAATCTATATGAAATATAGCAATATTGCATTCTAGCGATCAAGGGTTTAAGTTTTCTGACTTCCTACCCTCATGTTGTGACGTCACGAAAATATCCGATATTTTGTCACCTCCAATGGCCGATACCGACAATTCTTTCAAATTGTAATTTCGACTCGATATCATCGGCGAGCCGATAATAATCGATCGGGCTCTAATATTAACAACTAATTCCGGGAAAGGGGAGAACTTTAGCGGCATTTGTAGACCGCGCATGATGCTCACAATGGAATTCAATTACCGATGGGCATCCTATTCACGAATATATAGTGACATGTTTAATATTTTTAGCGCTCGTACACCTTGAAATTTCTTATGTATGTATTTTATACGCCTACCATTTACGTAGTTCCATGTGCTGAAATTTTATAAGCGTGGTGTGGCCTGTGGCGGAATTTATGGCTGTTTTTAGTGCTTCGGACTTCGAGGTAAGAACCCGTGAATTTTTTATTCATCAGGGACCAGTCCACCGGTTCACGATGGGGATGATGACGACGAAGATGCTGACGACAATAATGACAGTAAGCGAGGGCCTGGTCGTTCCGGTCCAAGAATGGGAAATCGAAGACGCGGTGGACCTAGTCCATCGGGTCAAGATGACAATGATGACGACGAAGATGACGACAATGATGACAACATGCGAGAACAAGGTCGATTCGCTCGAAGACGCGGTGGGCCAGGTTAACACTCCTTTTCATCACATACCGTGTCTTTGGAAGACCCAAATAAAACGGCCTAATAAATTGTAAATTGAATTTCAGAGACGCAGAGACGCCCAGGATCAGGTCGTGGAAACGGCGACGACGATGATGACGATGATAGTCGACGCCCAGGTCCCTTCCGTCGATTCTCTAACTACGGACAAGGTAATCGTCAACAAGGTCGACAAGGTGAATTTTAGATCCTGCTGATGTTTTCATTATAATAGCGCATTTGTGTGGTCCAATGAATCATGATAAGTAATAATCCACAATTGAATAAATCCACTTTTTAGGAGGTAAAACACGTCGAGGAATGCAGAATCGACCGGGCCCTGGCTCATTTGGGGGTCGCCCGGGTAAATACGTTTTTCACATTTGCGCATTTGTATCGTAGACGGTTACTTTAACTCCCTTTTATAGGAGGTCAAAGTCGCCCAGGACAAGGCGGTCGGGGAATGCAGAATCGACCGAGCCCTGGCTCATTTGGGGGTCGTTCAGGTATATACATTGTTATACATTCGTGCAATTAGGTCGTAGTTAATTATTTTAACTCCCTTTTACAGGAGGTCAAAGTCGCCCAGGACAAGCCGGTAGAGGAATGCAGAATCGACAAGGCCCTGGGTCTCTTGGGGGTCGTCCCGGTAAATACGATGTTTTTCTAATTGTTATTGTGTGTTTGCGTCGTACGTTATTAAGCAAACCTTTTTTTCAGGAGCACGACGTCGCCCAGGACAAGGCGGTAGAGGAATGCAGAATCGACAGGGCCCTGGCTCCTTTGGTGGTCGTCCAGGTATATACATAGTTATAATTTGTGTGGATTAATCATACATTAATTCGTCATATCACCACAGGTCAACGGCGAACTCAAATGGGAGGCAACAATCGATCACAATTCGGAGCAAGAAGATCGTTCGGTGGTCAACAACGCGGACCTCCCAGGTCAATGCGAAGAAATGGCCCCAGAAGACGCCCATCAATGCCACGAGGTAGGCCTAAAAGTTAGATGATAGTTGTTTTTTTTTACTTCGAAATATCGTATCAATAGCCTCCGAAATATCGTATCAATAGCCTAAGTCGATAGACGAGATTTTAAGACGAAAGTGAACCGTTGTGCAAGTCGGAAGATCAGCAATCATCACAAATAATATTTTCTTGGTGTAAATTAAAAAACACCATTATTACTAAATCAACACCAATAAGTAACAGAATATTGTTTGGAGTCGTGATGGCCAAGGTAGGCCAAGATTACAACAATCAAACGATTTTTTCGAACATGATTTGAAATCTTATTAACAACATGGATATTAAAGTTGTGTCTTATAGATTGGAATTAACAGTCAAAGATAGTTTAAAGACGTTTTCCGGTGGCTTAAAACACAATGCATGTTGCTCTGGTAAAGTACTAGTATAGGCCTACATGGCCCCAAAGTAGGCAATATTCAGCTAGACTTTCGACAAAATCATTTCTTAGCGCATCCGGTTACCTCATAACTGTGTTCGCTTAAACCTGCGTTGCCTTGTATATATTCTGCGCCGCCAGCGACTTGAACATGTGTATTTAGTCGAACCATACAAATGCAATCCAACATAAGTTCAAATTAGATTCCTTATCTTTTACGTATTTCCAGCATCCATGCGCCGACGACAAAGATCTCAAATGAGATTCAACCGTATGCGAGGACTCACGAACCAGTTCGCGAAACGAGTTTCCGATAGAAGACGAGGAAGGCGCGGAAGAATGAATAATACTAATGATGATGATGATGATGAAGAAGACAAGAAAATGCGAATGGGGAAATTCCTTTGCCAAATCAAATCCTTGCTTGACGATAAAGGTGAACTAAACAGTGATAAGCAGTAACAAATATGCTATGGGATTTCGCCGTCCGTCGCGGAAACACCGTAGTAGATTCAATATCGAATGTAGGTCATTGGTCAAAGGGCCACGAGCGAAAACTAGTGTTTTAAGTAATAACAACCCATGCTTATGATCAAGTTTATTTTCATATATATCAGCTGATAGTATGTCTTACATAAGGCCTATGACAGATTGAAAACTCCTAATCCGATTTTGACAGACGCTGCTTAAAACTCGCGATTATGATAGTAATAATCCTATTTTGATTCAACAGATAACGAAGAAAATGAAGACACTGAATCTTGCGACGGCAGAAAGATGATGGAAGAAGGTGAATAGACTAGTTGTTTTTCCCTTAGGACAAGGGTCGGCAACCTACGGCCCGCGGGCCGGATCCGGCCCGCCAAGCGAAATCGTCCGGCCCGCGATATAATAATTAGTTATCACAAGAATACGGCCCGCCGTTTCATAATGAGTTTCAATCTGCAGTGCAGCACTGCATGAAAAAAATGCGGCATTGCTACGATATAATAGTAGCCTACATCGTATTAGTCTATTGTTACGCCATAAAACGAAGGTGGTTGAAGTAGGAGATGGAGATAGACTAGACTGGATCCTTGCTTATCAATCGGGTGTATCTCGCAACCGAAGGTGTACCATACTTTTTTTAAAGGGTTTACCACTCTAATGGGGTGTGACATTAAAGGTGTTCTTCCTTTGCTTCAAAAACGCTTGGAACATCTCAGACGCAATGATGGAATCTCAAACTGTTCAATTATAGATAACTAGCCTCCGTATGTTAGTTAGCCATCTATAGTTTAATTTTCCAGAAGGCATTGTGTGCCAAGACAGAAAACCTGAATAGTGTTTTGGCCACAATGATGAAAAATGTTAATATGATTTTTGTCTTATTAACTGAATCAGTTACGCCAGATATTACTAGAAGCAGAGAATCAATATGGCGATGTCATGTAGGCCGATATCTGTCATATTCGCGCATTAAGTCGAGCAGCTATGCTTACACGAGTGTATGAACTGAAAAATGAAATAGCAACTTTCCACGAAAACACAAATATCGCCGACTCATAATCTTGTAATCGAAAATGGGTATCTCATCTTGCTTTCCTGGTACATTTAACCTCACATCTGAACAAATTGAATTTGCAACTTCAGGGGAAAACAACTAAATACATGAGATGTTGAGGCGCATTCAAAACAAATCTGTGACTCTGGAAATGTCAACAGTACAAAGAAAATTATGCTCACTTTCCTATACTGAGGAGAGAAATCCTAGTACCAACACTACATTTGTAACTGTGATACGAAAATTACCTACTGAATATTCACCCGCTTTTCCGACATTCCTTCTCTACAAAATGAATTCTGGCTATTCAGTACTCTGTTTAATGTGGACGCCAATACCATTGCCTGAAAATTTCAAATGGGCCTTTATGAAATGCGATGCAGTTGAATTGAATGACAAATTTCATACAAAGAGCATATCGCTGCATGATTTTGACAAAGAGTGCGTTCTTGAAATTGGTCTTTATCCCAGCTTGACCAACAATGCAAAAGAAATTGCATCGATTTTTGGAAGCACGTACACATGTGAACAATAGTCTTGAACAAAGAAATTCACGAAGAGCAAGCTAAGATCACGTATTTCGGACGTCCATTTTGAATAGGGTCTGATTCTTGTTTCATCTGACTTGTTACCAGAAGTTGAAAACCTTTCACAAAGCAAGCTGCGTCAATTGTCACATTTATTCTGTGTTGTTGAAGTGTAAATACATGTGTCTTGTGATTGGTATGATTGAGATTGCACCAATGTAGGATAATATACCGAAGTGAGCGTAAAATATAGTACTAAGAAAAATTCCAGCCCGCCAAAAAGTTGTACACCCGAAATTTGACCCGCGACTAGTAAAAGGTTGCCGACCCCTGCCTTAGGATTTCAGAATGCATGACTACAAACTAATAAAGCCTATTATTGCTGCTATATACAGCATTTCAATTCCAACGACTATAATAATAATTACATATACACATCTTCACTTTAGGAGGTATGAACAGGCGAATGGGTGGAAAAGGAAAGAAGTCTAATGGAACCAAAGAGGATGGTGATGATGACGATGATAACAAGAGACGAATGCGAGGTAATGACGTCATTTTCAGAGTCGAACAATTTACAATCACGACTATTTCCTCATATGCTAAACTCATTCTAAATCACTCTGTTGCAGTAAGTCACACGTAATGTATATCATATTTAAATAGGTGCCGATTTGACCAATGTTCAGTTCGCTTCATAGTTTAATTAAAGGTACGAAGTAATAGGTGGAGCAATTTTTCCTTTATAAAGAAATCAATTGACATGTGAAACAATCTAATATATGATTTCTAGAAAAAGCTCGTCATCGACATTCGTCATCCATTACGATTACTAATCATGGTCAGGCCTACATAATATCTGGCTGGCATGAACTATTTGATGCCGAATTTTCGTGATTTGAAAATAGCAATCCACAAGTTTTCCAAGTCTTTATCAAGGATGTGCATTTGTGCAATGTGCATTCATGTGCATTTGTACAATGTACTTTCAGACACATTTTAGCATTAACTGGGAAAAAATCGGAGTTATTCAAATTAGACAAACCCGACGTGTCCATGCAATTGACCAGATCGTAATCGTATATGTAACAGTCAATCTCACATTTTTTTAGGCGGTGGACCTGGAAGTAGAGGTGGAATGAAAGGAAAGGGAGGTAAATCGAATGGAACCTCCGACGAGGACGATGACAAACAACCAATGAGAGGATCCAGAGGTAAGGGCGAATTAATCTGTTATTTATCTAGTATCTTCCTCTATGTATCATATTCTTGAGAATAATCCTACGACCAGATTAATTTACCCCTCCTATCAGATATCGATATTTACATTGGCTACAATAACTTGAATAGATCGCCCAGGCAGAGCACCAGGGGGAAAAAGAGAAATGCCAGGAAAGGGTAAGAAACGCAACGGCACGAGCGATGACGACGGTAACAAACCATTAAGAAGAGGTCCAGGAAGTACTATTTGCATCAAAGCTTCACTTTATTGATATATTACCGTCCTACCTTGTTCTATATAGTGGGAAGTCGCGGTGAGGATGATGATGGTGATGATGAAAGAAGAGGTCCTCGTCGTGGGAGCCAAGGCCGGCCGTTTAGACGAAGAGGTAAATTGGGAATATGCTTTCTGGAAATATAATTTCACTACTGTGTTTCTGAAACAGGATTCCAACCTGCCCGCGGTAGACGACCTAACAGAATGGCTCTCCGTAAAATACGTGGTGGTCTTCTCAAGCAGACACTTAAAATGTTGCTCAAGTGGAAAGCCGATGATGACGAGGATGAGGAGGAATCCAAGTCTTTGGAAGAAATGATCCAAAGCATTCTTGATATATTAGATGAGAACGGTAAGATTTACTAGCTGGAGTCGGCGACTAAATGAAACTTCCTTTACTTTCGCTAACTATTAATGTTCATAGATGATGACGATGATGACGAGGGTGAGGCTGTTGAAGATTCTGAAGATGATGAAACGGATGAGGATGATATTGGAGGTATTGTAAAATCTAATGTTGTCGTCCTTTTGAAGCTATGCACTTACACTATAATCTTCTTATGCCTTTGACCAGTGCTTACATGTTTCTTGCAAACCAAAACACTCAAATTAGAGGATAATATCTCACTGCCCCAAATATCCAAAATGGTCAGAATCTCAGAAACGATGGACATTAATTCCCATAGTGATATCTTGTGATTCTGCTGTGAGCATATTCATGTTTCTTTTACATTTATCCACTTCAATGTAATTTACCGGCTCCCTTATCGTTTTCTAGATTCTAAAGACACCGGTTCTGATGATAATGGGGATGATTCCGGAGATGCAGAATCCGGAGCGAGTGACGATGCAACCGATGACAGCGAATAAAGGATTTACTAGAATGCGACCAAGTGTTAACAAGCTCATTCAATTTCACTGGCTAAATGTGATGTCAATCTCGTTTTGTACTGCGAATAAACACCATCTATTATTTATTATGTTCAACATGGATTACTATATGAGATAGTGGATCGGTACCAATGTAGTAGGTCGCACTGATCGCAAAACCAGTATGGCATATTAGGAGACTCAGTTTTAATGAATCGGTAGCGCTTTTATTCGACCCACACCTGTGTTTTGTAAGGCCGTGTTATTGAGTCTCCAACTATCGGCTAACTTCATCACCCAGTGGCCAACCAGCGCTCGTCGATGAATAATTATGCGACTTTGTTGACAAATAATTCAATAAGAATAAGTTTGCAACCGTCAACATGTTATTTGCATTTACGAATATGACCACAAGCGGACATGCAGATCGATAGAGCGATCGCAGGTAAAGTTCGTCATGATGCTTGAACATTCTGAACGTGCCTCAGGCGAGAATAATTGAGGTGTCGGCAAGCTCCCATCGCTGCTTAGCTTCAAGGTGAAATCTATATGTCTGTCACTGCAATTGATTGTATAAGGCACCACCATCGCCATCGTCATGGAACGAAAACATGAAGTAAGCTTTGTTGGTTTACCGAGAGCTTGTGATTCAATAACTGGTAGTTAGATAACACTCACGTGAATATACTTCCACGTCTTGTCGCGAGGCAGAGTCGTTTGTGCCTCACCTGCGGCTATTGTTTATCTGCGATGGCATTGTCTGTAATAAAGCCGAATGTAAAATTATTTGGCGATTTTGAGGGGGTTCTGCGGCTCTGACACTATTATTTGGATTTTCAGAATCAGTCCGACGATAGCATTTGATTTTTACCAGTTATTCCGAGCTGTTTATGATGAATTGCGTTGTCTCAGGTGAGGCACGATAAGCCCGTGCCTCACCTGTGCCTCACATCTCCTTTCGCGCTGTATTTTTGAATATAATTATGCAAATTGAAGATGTTGGGCGAAGAAAATCTTCAAATTTAGTTATTTATGTACATTGTACATCGATGAAAAATATCAATAATCATCTAGTGTTTTCACATTTTTTTCTTCCTCACCCCGACGACAGGTGAGACACTGCCTCACTTGCCTCATTTGGCTGCACGTCACTTATATACACTGATTATCTGTAACTGTAACTGTGATGTGGTCCATGTTTCCATTTATCATTGCTGCCCAGTGAGTCGTATTATTGCATTTTGTTCGATAGATTCTGTATTAGTTTAACCTGTTTACTTGTTAGGTAGTTGATGACTTTATTTTGTCTGAATAACCAATTACTCTGGTTCTGGTTGACACGAAGATCGCCGTGATTGGGTCACCGGTGCCAGTCAATACCGAGAAGGTATCGTTTTTTGTTTGTTTTATACCGCATATACGTGTTCTGTTTTTTGGCCTCATCAGTTGATGAAGAAAATTTCTCTCTCTCTCTCTATCTTTGATCCCAAGAATGTGTTGGTAGTGAAGTGCGGCGAGTTTCACGATTTTGGATGCCTTCAGAGCAGCAGGGTTATCATGGTCATCTTCATGGGTACAAATCCGGGATGTGCCGTCAATACCGAGAATGGACACCACCTAGAATGGACATTACCGAGAATGCAATGCATGCAATGCAGGCATGTTATGCATATGTACATTGTACATGTCGTGTGTATGTGCATCACGGCGTTGCCACATTCGGTGTCGATTCTCGGGTATAAATTATCGACAACGTCCGTCTCGTCTCAGTATGTTAGATTTTCGGCATTGACCATTCTCGGTAATGTATATTTTACTAATATAAGGTCGCTCTTTAGCGCCCGTTAGCGGGTTCAAAATGAGATATGAACACATTGTCTGACAGTATGACGACATGACATATGCTTTACCTACTGATTGTATGCGAGAGTGGATTTTTGAACATCGTGTCATGAATCAACTATGATATTGGGTCATCTCTAATTTGAGATCCAGCTCACGTTTTACATATTGTTAGGTCGGTGTAGTTGTGTGTTGTAAGCAAGACCGAAACAACACTTTTGCAGCCCTTACCCAAAAACGATAGTCTGGGGACCACCATGGGGTGTTCGACGAAACCTCTGGGGGCTTACTGCATGCATAATGCATTAGTAATAATAGTGGTGTATAAAAATTATATCCTCTTTCCGCCCTGATCAGAGTCGGCGTAGAGCTGGTTGAGGTACGATGACATCGAAAATGCGCGGCACGTAATTTCACGTTCCTCTCACATAGATAAATGGATATTGCTGGCCGAAATGCCGGTCCGTATTATCAAGTTGCTATTCCGAAGGTCTTCAACCTTTTATGGTCGCGTCAGATTTGAAAATGTTCCATTGCCCGCCACAAAATTTGGTAAGGTAATTACTAAACTAGAGGTCAGCACCTTTGCCCGGGAGACTTACTCATGGCCTATTTGGGAAGCTGATTGCCTTCAACATCTCTGTGATCTTCGGAAAAAAGGCAGGATTAGAACCACTGTCTATGACTTAATCGTCCAAACGGCCTTAACTGACATACCGTTCTCTAATGATTGCGAGTACAATTGACTTATTTCAGTGCTTGATGATTTTTGTTTTATTTTTGATTCTATTTTTTGCGAGGACAGAAATACCCATGATAAAACCAATAAATATGACACTAAATTGCGCAAAGTACGAAAAAAAATTTCTAATAGCATATACACCTGCATTAAGTTTTTGTTTATGTTGATTTACGAAAATTCAAAATTACGAACATTCAAGCATATTTTAGCATTTCCTCCGGACGCAGATTGAACACTGAAATTACGGACATATTCCGGGAAATCCGGACAACTGGCAAGTGGCAACCCTGTTTTAGAGTTATGTTCCAAATTTATCAGCGCAAAAGAGTAACGTGTTTATATGATAGCGTAAACGACTCAACATCGCACGATGGCGACGTACTACTGGAACACAATCGGCTACCAAAAGCGATAGGCAGGAGGAAAGAGCAGCTCGATTTTGAATATCGCAAACTCGAAATCTGCTGGTAAAAAACTGCCAGACCTGACAGACATCTGTTACTTTTTCAATGAAGATTCTTTCAACATATAGGTCGTAACGTTACATGTTCTATTTAGAAACCAGCTACCCCCCTCCCCTCCGGTTGACCAATCAGTTTTTTATTAATATTTTCATCATTTCAAAACATCACAAGACTGCGATACAATGCGATTCCGAATCGATCATTCTCGAGCCCGGTTGTCAAAAAATTACCGTTCACTCTAAAAGTTCACTGTAAAACTACCTCCAAAACCTGAAATCTCATCAAACTTCACTATGGCATCACTTTGAAATGCTGTCATGCGGTGCAAGATCAGCTATGATGTAACATTTCTAGTTAATTATGATAAAACATGACCCGTTGATGATTCGTGACTAAAAATAGTGATTTGGACGTGGGTACTACCGTTTGTAAAATTACTCGAATTAGGTTATAAAATAAAAATGACCCGAGTTGAGTCGGGTCAAACATTAAAATCAGAAAAGGACTTGATTATGACTTGGAACGCCGTGACTTGCGGATCAAAATGTCGTAGCTTTTTGCGTTGCGTATGTAAATGTCAGTATGGCCACCATTGAAATTCTGTTGCCCCAACAATGCAACGTTAATTACATCCTAGGTTATCTTTGGTCTCCTTATCCATGTCATTATCGCCGGTGGCGAGTAAGGTAGTGGTACGCTCCACAGCTGTAACACCAATGGATTCTTCGGCGATTGAACATTTCTATTCTAGGGGTTCTTTAACCAGGGTCCGTGGACTTGTACCCTTTCGGGATGCGAAACACCAAATCAGCGTACGAGATGCATTGTAGAATTCGGCCTATATGCTATCTATATAGAACAGTGGTTCACAACCTTTTTCATCTCGCGTACCGGTAAAATTTCAAAAAAATAATTGACTGACCGGTGGACCTTCAAAAATTGAAATCAACCCCAAAATTAAAAGTATGAAACCGTTTTTGCACGTACGGTACTACAGAGTACCATTTGAGGGTTTTGTTCATGATAGTATTCATGTGACTTTACGGTAGTTAGTCTGCTGAGTCGAAGTAAAAAAAAATTTGCCTCTAGAAACGTGCTAGCGCCGAAAGTCGATTACAGTCTTTCGCGATAAAGACTACGCCAACTCGAATAATATTTTACCTTCGACAATATCTAGAAGAGAAGCGTTTTGAAATCGGACCAAGCCAGTGTTTTGGGATGACTGAAGTCGCCTTGGAAATATGACTTGACTTGACTCAGCGTAACAAAAATATGGATTTACTCGTGACTCGAAGCAAATTTTTCGATTCAATTTCAAGTCATCAAATAATCGGTGTCGGTCACTGGCGTGGCCAGGGAGGGGTGAAAGGGGCGATCGCTCGAGCCCACAAATTTTTGTTTACTTTTCGTAAACTCAATAAATATAACGGTATTTTTGGGAGGATGAATGCAACCTAAAAATTTTCTTCGCGCTTGGCGCGATTTAGTGTTCATCCGCGCTTTCATTTTATTATCGGTATCCCCAAAAAAATTATTTCGCCAATACCAATAATTGAATTTTGTTGCATTCTCAATTATGAGAAAACGAAGGTACCAGTAGACACACGAGAGTAGCCCGAGGTCGTTGGGTTGATTGAGTTTAGGGGTGTCAGTCCAGTAGGCTATGGGGGTTGGGGACTGCTAGTTCCGGCAATTTCCGTACCAGGACACAGGAACACATATAAAGTAGGCTACATGCGACTCCACAAAGTGCTCTCCCAAAATGATTGACACCCATAAAACCGACGCATGTATTCCGAAACCTTCGAAATAAATTTTCGGGTGCTTGGCTGGCGTCAAATGATCCTGTACCTGCAATCAGACCCCTCCGACATAAATGCGACTGGTACATGAAAATATCGCCACCTCTCGTTAAAAAGTGCTAATTTGAAACCGAACGAGTCAGATCAAAGGATTTTCTTTTTAATTCGGTCTGGTACGTATCAGCAATTCCAATCTTTAAGGTAGCGTCAATCTTTACCAGAGGTTGCTAAATAACCGTGCGTCAACGAGGTAATTAATAAGACTGGAATCCATTTGCTCATAGTGGTTACACGCACCCATTATTCATCAAAATACTTCATTTATTCAAAAACATTTTACGCTCTGCGCGACTAGGTCCGAAATTCACAATTTGGGCTCGTCCGTGCAACGATCGCCTTATACATATAGTTGGCAACTGGAAGCTTCCATAGGGTACATGTGTGTGTGCGTCTAAGAATCGTATGGATAACGGGTAGTGATGAAATTGCCCATGCCAGGATGTACGTTTCTTCCCCCCCCCCTATAAAAAAAATTGCAATTCTGGCTACGACCTTAACTGTCAGTGATCTTTGAAGTGGTGACATCTTTCTCCGCAAGTCATGAAGTAACGGCAATAAAAGACAACTTTCCCGTGCGGTGCCGAGTTGCCCACCCTATAGAAACTCTAAATCAGTGGTTCTCAACTTTTTTTTGTCTTAGCGAACCCCCTTTGGACCGTCACGTACCCCCGCGGACCCCCAATTTTTATTTCAAATTTGCCTCTATTGTCCTGCAACCTTCATTTGTCTTGTGCAATTATTAACTGTAGGCAAGTGATAAAAACAGCAAAATAAACTTTCTTGAAAATAACATCATACTATTTATGTATACATTGGGAAGACTTCTAATTATTTCAAAGCGAATTCTGCAGCTGCATTTCTTGAAACACGAGGCCATGTCTTGAAAATCTGCGTCGTCGATTTGATATGAACGAGTACCGAAAATCCATTTCAACAAAGATAGGTCCATGGTGGCGATTGTAACACGCTTCCGAAGACACATTTGGCTATGATGGCAACATACATGGACCAATATAACCTCCAGCCTAATCATTCTTATCTAGCAGTTCATAGTGAAGTTATTCTGGAATAGCGGTCGTGTATATCATAGGAGAAAATGGATATCTGGAAACAATATTTTCCAAAACTCCAGCAAAACATCCAAAAACAGCAATATTTTAGTATGAGTAGGCTGTTGGCAATTTGACAATTAAAATGACTTTGCACAGTGATGGAATATTCCATCTCAGACGGCCGTTCTCTGTTTATGTTAGTCCTGAAGTTTTAGCAGTTATGAAGCGAAAATGCTTCGTGATTTCTCTAATTATCGAATGTGACATTCGATACTTTAATTTGCAAGAAACTAAAAATTAGGTTATCAACCATTTTGCAAATTTGGAGGTTTCGTGGACCCCTTGAAAAATGCTTTGCGGACCCCCGCTTGAGAACCACTGCTCTAAATAATCTCGCCGTATGGTATGGACATAGTTCAAGTGTACCCCTGAATGTTCGATGACAACACTTCTATCAGCCCTACCGGTAAATCTGATAATGAAAACGTAGTTGCAATATGCAATTAACAATATAATGAACCAATTTCATTCATCAACCATGAAAAATTTTCGTGCTTCGCGCGAAAGTGTTGACGCCCGAGATTTCTGCAGACATTATATTTTTATATCACTTTATGTATGAGTGGGAATATATGCCCCAGATGTTGTGTTAATCATCCAATAAGATCCCAAGACCATCGTTTTTAACCTATTTTCCCTGAACTTTAAAGGGGATAGGCGGGCCCATTTACGTCATCGAATTTTTTTCCCTCCCCCCCCCAAATATTTTTTCTGGCTTCGCCCTTGGTTTAGGCTAACTCGCTGTACCCGTGCGTCTGCGTCCCGTACATGCTCTCGACACGCTGTTGATATGTGAGCCTGAGCAACAAGTCATTCAACGATTGCGCAATATGGTTTTATTCAGCCTCCGTCGACAAGTCACAAATAAATTGACCGCAAATGTAGTGATTAGAGCTTACGTTGTCGTGGACTAGTAGTATTTCATCTGTCGCAGCGCTTTCTGCACACTACTAATCTTAACGAACATCTACCGTCATAATTGAATATGCTGGCTTAGAAAAAACAGAACATAACAAGGGTCTTGTTTTAAACATTTTTTGTTTCATCACACAACACTAAGCATAAGGGCCCAACATTTGGAATAGCGTAACCGACAATATCAAAGAACTGCCTCAGTATGAATTTAAAACCAAATGCTTAGATTACCTTTTTGCAAATTACAATAAGATCTTAGAGTCAGTTGGCCTACCTGTTGATTTATATGTTATGCCTCTAATTAAAGATTTCATATTGCTTCAACTAGTATGTTACCGTAGCTATGTCTTCGTCTTATATTTGTGTTTATTATTTTCTCCTTTGTTGCAAACTGTCCACTGTTATATTTTTTAAAATCAATACATTCGATGAATTCATTGTCATGAAGGTGATGAGTAACAACGCCTTTATAGGTCATATCGTCACCTCCAGTCAATTTAATCTTAGAAAGCAATAAATGTCTGTCTGGCTAATTCAACTATTTCCAAGCAAGCCCTTCACTTGAGACGTAACACCAGACACAAAATTTAGTCAACAATAATTCTATTGCACTGATCAGTATACGTGGAACATTCAAAAGACTCGCAATTATAATCAATAGGCAATATCTTCGTCGTCCAGGATTCCATCGATCAATGATAGAGAATCTGTTCAAGTACAGAAATGGCAATATTGTACAAGATCAATGAGCAGTCAGCATGCCGTTGTTGAGATATATACAAAAAGTGTTCAAAACAAAACCAATTTTAATTTGTCATGCACTAGGCAGAAATCAAATATTTTGATACTGAGCATTGAGGAAATGAATACGCTCAATTGATTCACATATGCTATTACTCAATGTGTAGGCACAGAAATACATAGAAAATGAACATCCTTCCTTGTGATTCGCATAAAGCATATGCCATTACTCAACGCATGGTAATTCACAGGACACTAGCCACGATTCGGAATTCATATCCAAGCTAGATTACTGAGACACTGACATTGTAACTAGAACCCTGAAGACCATCGGTTAACCCAGTGGTTCTTAACCTTGCCTCCAGCGCCCCCCAGGGGGCGGAAACGCTCAGGGGGCGATATGGGGGGCGCTGGGCTCAGGGGGGCGGTATGGGGGGCGCTGGAGAAAAATGGCTTCGCAGTAGATGATGTGGTGGTAGGACATACCCTTAATGAGTATTCAGAGAAACTGAACACCGAAAACTTCGTTATTTATAGCCTACAAAATACATATAGGTTTAATTGTCCATGGGCGCCTAAATGACTGGCACCGAATATTCCTGTGTTGGCAATCTGAACCCCAGAAGACGAATTCCATCCGGCAGGGAAAAATTATATGCCAGTGAAGAAATACCAATTTGAAATCGTGTTCGTCTTTTAGTTTAGTACGATTGGGCGACAGGGATATCTAAAACTAGATATTCTTGTTGGGCGATATCCCTGTTGGGCGATTCTATATTTTTTGATATAGCAGACAGGAGGTCACGAAATAACATCATGCAACGAAGTCATACCAACGGGTTCGCCCACCCGAATATGTTTAATTATTAGTTACGGGCCCTACAGTTTCCAAGACACCTCACATTGTTCACTCCACGTTTTGATGAGTCTGCGCACACTCAATAAACTCACTGCGCAGACCCTTGGACAACAGTGCGTAACGACTAAAAAAGGGTAAAAACTTCGGATTAGTTGTGAGCAACGTAGATTTTCTGTGCACAGATACCATGTCAGCACTGCGCACGTGAGCAGCTTAGACGGAACATTGCACCTCACTCAGCTCTACCGGTAAATCTGGTAACCTGAGCAGAGAGGACAAGAAATTAATAGCAATATATATGCAATTCCCGATCTTACTGACCGATTTTATCATGAATTATCGAACGTTTTCGCACTTCGCACTGGCTCGCTAAACAGTAGGCTACAGCTGATTTCGGGGCAAAACGAACAACGTGGTGGGGGCGGTCGGTTTATCACCCTATGGGAGCCCAAGACCCAAGTTTTTTCGGGGGGCCTGACGAAGTGCCGTTTCGTTCCTGCCAACGGGTATACGCCCGAAGATGTATAATTATTATTGAGGGTTCCTACCTTTTCAATCACACATCACTCAGCTCTACCGGTAAATTTGTTTACGTGAGCAGAGAGAGGATAAAATTAGATATCAATATACATGCAATTCCCGATCATATTTACCAATTCAATCATTGATTATTGAAATTTTTCGCGCATCGCGCGTCTAGGCGGGAATACCTGGCTCAGTAAATGGACACCCAATGTAGATGACTAGTATCAGCAAATAGTGGATAGCCGAAAGGGGGTCTGGGGGCGAAGCCCCCCGGAAGTTTGGTTTATCACCCGATGGGGGTGGGCTAAGACCAACGTTTTTGGGGGGCTGACGAAGTGCTGTTACGGCCCTGGTAACGAATTAATTGTACCTACGGGCACGCCCGAATATGTTTAATTATTAATTACGTGCCCTCCATCTTCCCATACAACAGCTCAATCAGCGCTACTGGTAAATCTGATTACGTGGGCTGAGAGGATAAAAAGTTTATAGCGACTTATATATGTAATTACCACCTATTCATTCATGCATTATAGAAAATTTTGTTACCTAGGGCGACCATGCCACACAAACTTTGCTGACCATCGAAATCACGCTACGTGGTTCTTGGGGGCGAAGCCCTCGGAAGTTTGGTTTATCACGCTATGGGTGCGCAAGGCAATCATTTTTAGGGGGGATGACGAAGTGCTGTTGCGGCCCACCCTCTTACTCATTGTCTTTATTACATTCCTTACAATATGCGGTTGGGGGGCGCTGGAGCACGATAATTTTTGAAAGGGGGCGCTGGAGGAAAAAAGGTTAAGAACCACTGGGTTAACCGATAATGTACGGTCAATATCACATTTTGAAAGAAATAATAGTATCAGCCAATGAAGGTAAAAAAGTATCATGAATTCTCTTGACGTCACATGGTATTAGGGAATCAGAGAACTATGATCTTTTACAGTTTCGCTGAGAATATTGATCTATTTCCTATAGCTTGCAGTGTCCAGATGCAGGCCTTTTAATTTGTTTTATGTCCATTGTCCAATCATAGCAATAAAGCAAGGGTGTCAAACATATGGCCCGCGATTCTGAGTAAATCGAAAAATTCTGGAATTATGCAGCACAGTTCTATCAATTGTTGACATTTTTAGTATGAAATGTACTTTTATCAAATAAGCCATCAAGCATCAAATGTCGAACATGTTCATTGTTCATAAGTCGCATTATAATCATACGACAGCGACGTTTTGATTTCACTCAGCAGTAGGGCTGTTCAAAAATAACCTTTTTACCTGAGTCTTGCTGGCTATACGTGATTAAATCGTGAAATTGCCTTAAAAAACGACGCATACCAACTTTCAATTCATTCCAACCAATATTTGCGGATTTCGTACAGTTTGAAAATTTTGAATTTGCCCGAAAATGCAAAAATTTTTTTTTTCAAATTTTCCTTCCAACTCCATAAAATTGTTGCGCTGTCTTTAAAAACGATGCAAAACAAATTGTACTCAATTCCAAGCCGCAGAAGAGGAGTTATTTCAGTTTTCCTTGGTAATTCTGGGATTATCCTGGATCTTATGGTATGTAAACAGGCGGATGGTGTTGCAATGGGATCACCTTTTGGTCCATTCTGGCCAACATTTTTGTTGGGTATTACGAGAAACGGTTATTCGATGATATTGATCGACCATTAATGTATCAAAGATATGCTGATGACATTTTCGCCATATTTGAGAATGAATCCCAGTGTGATTTGTTTCGGAGCAAATTGAATGGTCTTCACCCGTCACTGGAATTCACCATGGAAAAAGAGGTTAATAATTCATTAGCATTCCTTGATGTTGTTGTTGAAAAGACGGGTGCTAACTTTGTTACATCAGTTTACCGTAAGCCTCCATTCAGTGGGCAATGTACTTCGTGGGATTCTTTCTGTCCAGTTAAAGGTAAAGTTAATTTGATAAGAGCTTTGGTGCACAGGGCGCTGATGATTTGTAGTAGAGTCAAACTTGATTCTGAATTGGAGAACATTCGGTCAATCTTCCAGTCAAATGATTATCCTGATCATATTATTAAAATGACCATTGATCGTAAACTCAAAGATCTCAGAAAAGTTAAACCGTTTGGACCTAGAAAATGTCCCGTTTATTGGCATCTTCCTTGTATTGGGAAAGTGTCAAACAGGTTTGAACAGCAAATTAAATCGTCAGTGAGGCATTGTTTTTCACAAAGAACCGCAAATAATCTTCATGACGAAATCTCTGATGCCTGCAACGCAAAAGGATGTGCTACCTGCGACAAATCAAAGCAACATTATATATGAATACACGTGCCGATGTGACAGTCGGTATGTAGGTCGCACGTCTCAGCGCTTGCAGCAAAGAATTCGCCAGCATATCCCACGGCAAATTAGAATCAGTAATGTTTCACCATAGTGTCCTATATGGTGTCGACACAAGCAAATCGCACGGTTCAATGAAATTGTATCACGTCACAGTTTCCATTTGGCTACAGGCAATTTGACGGTGATTTTTGACCGGCTTGCCGAGCATTAAATTTGATGAATCGGGTATCAATCGAAAGCTGACGCTCTACTGCTTGCGAAAATATAAATTTTATTCCACTCATGGCCCTGGAACCCCCACAATCAGCCCCAAATTATTCATTGTCGAGTAGATTGGCAGTGTGACGCAACAATGCTGTCTGGCGAAACGAGAGACTAGCTCAAGAGCAAGGATGCGGCCGAGCGGCGAGAGTGGGATCAGCTGACGTCGCGGCAATAGCAATGTGCAACCGCGCCACAGAGAAACGCTGCGCTGTTGATACTTTTTCTATGCGCTTCGGTACAAGCGAGCACACACCAGCCTTTCCTTGACTTGTAAGGGTAGAACTGGGTCCACAGAATGTATTAGGGCCCTACCAATTTTCGCGCAATATCCTTCAGCTGATAGAGATATGTAGGCTACGTCTAAGTAGTCTACATTGGATATGTCAGATTATTATGATATCGATTGCCTTAGCCCGCTTGTTGCGTAGGGCTCCAGAGACACGTCGCGCTGTTGATGGCGGGTGTCGATACTTTCTATAGTCGCTTTTATGGTTAAGTGTGAGCAAGGAGCATTGAGCATGAGCATTAGGGTTGTCCAAAATTTGGAAAATCTCAAAAAAGATGCGTATCCATGTCTCATTCTGCAGTTTATTGATAAAAAACGTCAATGAACCTGCAATAAGCTTACAGGAAAGTCGTTAACATTTGTCTAAATGCGTTTGAAAGTAGCTTCCATAGAGTGGGCGTGTTAGCGACCATAGAACGGCGAGAAGACTAGTAATCACGAAATCACGTCTCTTGATTGGTTAATCAGCTATGCTTCAGTGATCACGCCCACGGCGGCTTGCTGATTATGTGCTTCTACTAGTTCAAGAAGTACGCTAACGGCAATGATGATTCTGTAAGCACACTGTACGTTGGTGATTAAATAATAAAATGAGACACTTGGTCATTGAATTTTCAGTGTTAAAACTAGATAACAATAGGTTCAGAACAACAATACCCTCTTGCAGGCATGACAAATGTGAAACAGCGAATGCTTGTGAACTTATAGATCCCAGAAATACCTATCTGATATGATTGAGATTACGCCAAGTGGTCCCGCTTTTCCGGGTGCAGTGAAGGTAAAGTATATTAGTTATCGCCAAACTGGTGCAGCACGCCATGTGACATGGATTCTGGACACAATCCTGTATGCTCAGAAGATATGTGGGCCGACCAGGTAGACATTGGGACTCTAAAGCAGGGGTGGGCAAACTTTTGAGCTCGCGGGCCGCATTAAACATCTGAATCCATTCGCGGGCCGCACTATATAAAATTGGGATTATAAAATAAAACGCAATATTGATATTTGATTATATATATGTCATATTTGATTATATATACCATGTTAGCTTCAAATACGCTTCTACTATGTTTAGATAAAATATAAATACCCCAATTCTACACATACAGACAACGAATCTACCTAAGACACGCCCGAATCGTTTCTTATAAGCACATCACTGAAATAATTAAAAATGGAGTGGCCAATCTGAAATCCCACTCGTGATCCAAAGTATGTCAATGTCGTTGAAGCTATTCCGCTGTGATAATGAGTATTTACCTCAGATCAGTGGTTCTCAAACTTTTTAAGACACGCCGCCCTCATGATGGTGAAAGATTTCGCGCCCCCTTATCGTCATATCACAAAACGCAACTAGGGTGCTAGCCAACCTAACGGGTAGTTTGATGGCATGGAAGGTAACGACTGTGGATGAGAGATTTATAAATATGTAATTCAGACTAAACACAGAGCAATAACTATGAATTGTGTGTAAATCCCGCCGAGCGCGAAAATTTTTTTTCAGTCGAGCTCAACTTCGCACCCCCCCTTCAGATGCTTTCACGCCCCGAAGGGGGTCGCGCCAATCAGTTTGACAACCGTTGTTTTAGAAATATCATGGTGAAATATACTAAGAAAAAGTTAATCAAGTCCCTACATTAATTCGATTTTTAGTACTCATTTCATCTATATTTTGAAAAAGTTTCTTTAGACCAGTGGTTCCCAACCTTTTTCGGTGGCAGGGCCAAATTTAGAATTTCAGAGGACGGCCGGGGCCGCACGAATATCAAGGCAATGAAAGGAACCCAAAATAGTCACCAAAATATGAAAACTGGCATTGTTCCGATCATTCGCTTGACGCCATTGGCCATTGTGTTGCCGCGCTCCCATTGTTTAGAACAATCAACATTTGCTGGGTATTTCGGAGTAATTTTATTGCCCTGGCGAGATTTCAATTCGTATTTCTGGAATCAGTGCGACACTTCCTTTCGATAAACACCGACATATCAAAATTATTCGCTTGGGTCGCGAGCTATAGGACTACCAATTATGCTGCTTTTTGCCGGCTAGGCAGTTTGCATCTCGGCGTATTCAATCGTGAGTCACTTGTTGCACATCTATCCGTAAATTAATTATCAATACCCAGGGCCGTAACAGCACTTCGTCAGCCCCCCCCCAAAAAAAAACAACGTTTCTCGTGCCCCCTCCTATAGGGTGATAAACAGACCTTCGAAGCCCCCAGACGCCCTCAGGCTAGATGGCTGTTTACCGCTATTTATCATCTAAATATCTAAATCGGGTGTCCGTCTTAGGCAGCTTCTGGCGACTAGTCGCGCGCAGCGCGAAAATTTTCTATAATTGATGATTGAATCGGTCAATATAATCGGGAATAGCATATATATTGGTATCAATTGTTATCCTCTCCCTGCTCACGTAATCAGGTTGATCGGTTGAGCCGAGTGAGTTCTGTTTGAAAAGGTAGGACCACTCAATAATAATTAAACATCTTCGGGCGTATACCCGTTGGCAGGAACGAAACAGCACTTCGTCAGGCCCCCCAAAAGACTTAAGTCTTGAGCTCTAATAGGGTGATAAACCGAACCCCGTGCCGTTGTTCACTTCTGCCACGAAATCAGGATCTTCGTTTAGTGAGCCAGCGTGGAGCGCGAAAATTTTCGATAATTCAAAATAAAATAGGTCAATAAGATCGGGAATTGCATATATATTGCTATCAATTACTTGTCCTCTCTGCTCACGTAATCAGATTTAGCGGTAGAGCTGAGTGATGTGTCTTGGAAACTGTAGGGCCCGTAAATAATAATTAAACGTATTCGGACGGGCGGACCCGTTGGTACGACTTCGTTGCATGATGTTATTTGTTATTTCGTGACCCCCTGTCTGCTATATCAAGAAATATAGAATCGCCCAAACATAATAAACTAAAAGATGCACACGATTTCAAATAGGTAGTATTTGACTGGCATATAATTCTTCCCTGCGGGATGGTAGCCTATTTGTCTCGTGACGTTCAGATTGCTAGACAGGAACATTCGGCGCCAGTCATTTAGGCGCCTATGGTCAATTATACCTATATGTATTTTCAATATACATAACGAAGTTTTCGGTCAGCGTAAGGGCAGTCCTTTTCGGCCAAGGTTTTCTCGCTGCCGATCGTTTGGGCACACTTCTTGGAGTCGCATGTTACATGGCCTAAAACTTTATGTCTTCGTGCGTCGTGGCGCGGTAATGGCCAACGCCGATATGCCCACTTCTATAAATCTTGCGTATTTTATCTTGGTCGAAGAGTACCCAATAATTAAGGTACTTGGAAACTTGAAATCGCGCCCCGCGCGAAACATTTTTGAAAAAGTTGCATACAATTTCATAAAATACTCTATAATTCATGCTAATTCAATAAATAATTTTGGGCCCCATCGAGCTCGCTCCCCCCAATTGGGGGACCTGGGGTGCGGCAGTTACGGTCCTGTCAATACCTATATCTATACCGATATCCATAGGTACTGCCCGTTCAACTGGAAAGTTAGGGCACATTGCATTGAAACAGCAGTGACGTAATCTTAGCAGTCTACTCACAACTTTCCTGCAATCCTAATTGAAAACTCCAGACTCCAAGTCAAGCAAGAGTATTTTATAAACATAATTTTTTGTCGTAAATCGATTTCTCAATATTTTTGTGAGGGCCGCAAGAAGGCTAGCTGGGGGCCGCATGCGGCCCTCAGGGCCGCGGTTGGGAATCACTGCTTTAGACTCTCGCGGGCCGCACAGAACGGTGTTGCGGGCCGCATGCGGCCCGCGGGCCGTAGTTTGCCCACCCCTGCTCTAAAGAAATGTAACTACCGCACCGCTTCAATGCATTCTTTTTTATGTCCATGTCTGGTTTGATTCAAGAATTAGTCGTGATGCAGCCGGTAATGGATCTAAGATTCATTATGGACATGCTAAACAATGCAAGCGAACAGTTTTTTTGCTGGTCCTACCAGCATAGTCTATGCTTGCCTTTAGACCTTTTTCCGGGGCATCATTGAGGACTTAGACAGAACTCGCAGGTATGATTCATTATGCTGCAAGAATGTGACAAGTGTCAAGCATAAATGGCTGATTCATCCAGCCCGTACAGCTTCTAAGACTACAATTATATAGGCTACCACGGCAAGATAAGATGAGACACAGTTGTCAATGTCAAGTTTTATATTTGTATTCAATCATGGAACATCCCCTCTGAAACTAGAAGTTCGTTCGCCACTTGCATAAGCGCCTTTGCAATATTTCTTCTTGTGTTTTTGTGCTTTCCCTCGATGAAAACAAGGCATACAGGCTACAACGGTTGCCTTCAAAATAAGGCATCAAGTCATGTATTTAAAGTTTTTCTGAAGCAGCTGTTCTTTGTTCATCATGTATTTCGTCACTCAGTATGTTCTGAATTAATCTTAAATCAATATCTGCGGGCCAGCCTACAATGCGCAGCAAGCCGCCACCGTCGTGATCATTGAAGCATAGCAGATTAGCCAATCAAGCGCCGTGATTTCGTGATTACTAGTCTGCTTGCCGTTCTATGATCGCTGACACGCCCACTCTACGGCAGCTACTTTCAAACGCATTTAGACAAATGTTAACGACTTTCCTGTGAGCTTATTGCAGGTTCATTGACGTTTTTTGGCTATAATCTATAAAATAAGACATGGATACGCATAAATTTTGAGATTTTCCAAATCATGGACAACCCTAATGAGCATACATTACAAGCTTTTATTTGATCCGTATGGATAGGACTTGGTCCGCGAATGCAGCAGGTAAAATGTTGATTGTTGAATAAAGTTTAACAGCAGGAGTGTCGAATTAAACTGGTATCGCTGTCCGGATTCAATCCGTTACTAGAAAGCTTGCGGGCCATACCTGCCAAATGATTCCAAAATGTTACCACCAAATTCATACCTTTGTTTTTCACTCGAATATATCTGATATCACTATAAACGTTGACGTTGGAATTTGGTTTAGCATTTTTCAATCACCAAACAGTTTTTTTGAATGCCGGGGACCTTTTGCGTCAAAAGTAATACAGTGGTATCACAGATATTTGAATTATATTCATTCTATAGCCTGTATTTATATTCCTAATGTAACTTACGTAAAACGGATTTGCATTATTTTTTTCGCATCTGTGAATAACTGAATGTCCATTGTCCATTCGGCCCAACAGAGTTTGCACTTTTTCGCCTTCTCGGAATTTGGTGTCAAGGTCACCGACGTGGTGCTTATGGGGACTAGAGTGAAAAGTCAACACTGTAGTTGTATTACTACAATATGATATATTTACATTATCTAAATTTGCTGTCTTGAGTGAATCTTATTACTTGAAAGTATATTTTTCTTACTAGAAATATCTCTATCAGCTGAAGGATATTGCGCGAAAATTGGTAGGGACCAAATACATTCTGTGGACCCAGTTCTACCCTTACAAGTCGAGGAAAGGCTGGTGTGTGCTCGCTTTTAACGAAGCGCCTATAGAAAGTATCAACAGCGCCACGCATCTCTGGAGCCCTACGCAACAAGCGGGCTAAGGCAATCGATATCATAATAATCTGACATATCCAATGTAGACTACTTAGACGTAGCCTACATATCTCTATCAGCTGAAGGATATTGCGCGAAAATTGGTAGGGCCCTAATACATTCTGTGGACCCAGTTCTACCCTTACAAGTCACGGAAAGGCTGGTGTGTGCTCGCTTGTACCGAAGCGCATAGAAAAAGTATCAACAGCGCAGCGTTTCTCTGTGGCGCGGTTCCACATTGCTATTGCCGCGACGTCAGCTGATCCCACTCTCGCCGCTCGGCCGCATCCTTGCTCTTGAGCTAGTCTCTCGTTGCGCCAGACAGCATTGTTGCGTCACACTGCCAATCTACTCGACAATGAATAATTTGGGGCTGATTGTGGGGATTCCAGGGTCATGAGTGGAATAAAATTTATATTTTCGCAAGCAGTACAGCGTCAGCTTTCGATTGATACCCGATTCATCAAATTTAATGCTCGGCAAGTCGGTCAAAAATCACCGTCAAATTGGCTGTAGCCAAATGGAAACTGTGACGTGATACAATTTCATTGAACCGTGCGATTTGCTTGTGTCGACACCATATAGGACACTATGGTTTCACCAACTCCGTCATCGCAGTGTGTTGACACACTGTGTGATTATGATCAAGTTACTGCTTGTAATTCGGCTATTGGACAGCATCTGTTATCCCATCCAGAATGAGCTGATCGTCACAATGACAGTCAATTTTCTATAGTTGATCGTGGCCGTTCTCTTTTTCATTTGAAGGTCCTGGAATCTACGATCGTAAAGCTGCGAAAGCCGATTCTCTGTCGCCAGAAGGAACGCCTCTACACCCTTGGAATATTTCATTAATGTTGTGTGCTGTGTTCTCGGTTATTTATAACCGAATATGCGCTCGTTAACGTTTGTTTTGTATCGTTACTACCGTATCTTGCCAGTCTACTAGTTGTTTTTGTTTGTTATTATTACGTCATAGACACAAAATAGTTCTTACATTTCGAATTTGATCCACCTTATCACTGACGTTTGCTACTGATGTGGGTCAGTCGAAAAGCTTTTAGCGAATAAATTAACAATATGAAGATTTGTTTCGCATCATATGTATATAGGCTTGGTAATAAAGGATTCTAGCAGTGTTGGGATCAAGTCACTACCTTCGAGTCACGAGTCATTTCGAGTCATTGCACATTTTGACTCGAGTCAAGTCAAGTCAATCGATTTTCGAAGGTGACTCGAGTCAAGTCAAGTCACTCGATTTTTGGAGGTGACTCGAGTCAAGTCAAGTCAAGTCACAATTCAAGTCAAGTTACCGTTTCGAAGTGTGGGGCATGATTACGTCATTGCATTTCGCTAGCTGTCTGAAATACAGATTGAGTGGTCATTGATTCCGAACCGACGAACGAATATACAGTTAAATATACACGCAATAAGGCGCTGTATCGCTCACATATACGTGGAACTGTTGAACTACGTGAGTAATTGCACAGCCTCAGTTCATAGTTACTAGCCAAAATCGAAAATAGATAATACGAATTGATAAGATGCAATACATTACCAACTTATAAATTGATATGATACGATTCGAGCCTGCGCCAATGGTTGAGGATGGACTATATAAACTATATTATACTCAATTTCAATAAAATAAGAGGTTTCGTTAAGGTAAGAACAGAAATAGACATCTTGCTATTAAATTACGTCACTACTAATTTACGACAACGTAAGCTTCGATCACTTCGTTTGCGGTCAATATATTTGTGACAGAACAATGGAGGCTCAGTAAAACGCACAATCATTGAATGATTGGTCGCTATCACGGGTACCACCAGCGTTTCGCGAACAATCCGAACAGATGCAAGATACAATGATTTATATCGACACCGATGACTTAACAATTGTTGACTTGAAATTGACTCGTGAATTTTGCTCCGAGTCACGAGTCAATCCACGTTTCTGATACGCCGAGTCAAGTCAAGTCAAGTCATTTTAGCAAAGTGACTCGAGTCAAGTCAAGTCATACGAAAAAGGTGACTCGAGTCTGACTCGAGTCAAGTCATGACTCGAGTCATCCCAACACTGGATTCTAGTGAGAAACAACAACATGGGTTTTGTGCTACCATTTTGGAATCATTTGACTGGTCCGGCCCGCAAAAGCGATCAGACGATTTGAATGCGGCCCGATACCCAAGCAGAGTTTGATACCCCTGCTGTAAAGCGATTCAAATAAATGCTCTGGTTTTGTTCATAATAGTATTCATGTGACTTTACGGTAGTTAGTCTGCTGAGTCGAAGAAATAAAATTTTTGCCTATAGAACGTGCTAGCGCCGAAAGTCGATTACAGTCTTTCGCGATAAAGACCGTGGATTAACCGACTACGCCAACTCGAATAATATCTTATCTTCGACAATATCTAAAAAAGAAGCGTTTTGAAATCGGACCAAGCCAGTGTTTTGGGATGACTCGAGTCGCCTTCGAAAGATGACTTGAATTGACTCGGCGTAAGAAAAACGTGGATTTACTCGTGACCAGAGGCAAATTTTCGAGTCAATTTCAAGTCATCAAATAATCGGTGTAGGCCACTGGCGTAGTCAGGGAGGGGCGAAAGGGGTGATCGCTCGACCCCACAAATTTTTGTAAACTTTTCGTAAAATCAATAAATATAACAGTATTTTTGGGAAGATGAATGCAAGCTAAAAATTTTCTTTGCGCTTCGCGCGATTTAGTGTTCATCCACGCTTTCATATTATCATATACCTAAAAAAAGCATTATTCCGCAAATAGGCCTACCCATAATTGAATTTAGTTGCATTCTCAATTATGAGAATACGAAGGTACCAGTAGATACACGAGAGTAGCCCGAGGTCGTTGGGTTGATTGAGTCTGGGGGTGTCAGTTCAATAGGCTATAGGGGTTGGGGACTGCTAGTTCCGGCAATTTCCGTACCGGGACACACGAAGACATATAAATTAGACTACATGCGACTCCACAAAGTGCGCCCCCAAAATGATTGACGTCCATAAAACCGACGCATGTATTCCGAAGCCCTCGATATAGATTTTCGGGTGCTTGGCTAGCGCCTAATGATCCTGTCTCTGCAATCAGACCCCTCCGACATAAATGCGACTGGCACATGAAAATATCGCCAACTCCCGCTAAAAAGTGCTAATTTTAAACCGCACGAGTCAGATCAAAGGAGTTTTTATTTAATTTGGTCTGGTATGTATCAGAGCTGGATCAATTGTAATTTGTAATTGAGCTGAATGTAATAAATTACATTTTTTTATATAATTGTAATTGTAATTGTAATTGTAATTTGATCAAAATTTCGCTCAATTACAATCTCAATTACATTTTCATGGAAACCTGACAATCACAACATAAAATAATCATTTAATCAATCATTTATTCGTCGCACCAGTGAAAATCCGGTTCGAACCAGGATGACCACGAGGGGCCTTAAGGCCTTAGTAAACAGTCACCACATGTAATAATTAGCCTATTTACATCGGTGTTCTATGCGTGATGCGTAATAACTAGATAATTCAGTCACGCTAAACTGTTTCCCATACTACAGTAGCAACAGAAAACTTTGTGAATTACAATATTGGCTGAACCAGTGGTTCTCAAACTGGGGCCGTGCCCCCTTGGGCGGCGTGAAAGCATCTGAACGGGGCGCGACGCTCCAGTGAACTGAAATCTTTTCCGCGCTTGGCCCGATTCACCTCCGTGTTATGGTTATTGGTTGGTGTACAGTCTGAATTTCGTATTGGAGAATTCTCTCATTAACAGTCTAACCTTCCATACCATCAAACTATATGTAAGGATTGCTAACTTTCTGGTTTCATTGTGTGCTATGACGATAAGGGGGGCACGAAATATTTACTGTCATAAAGGGGGACGTGTCTAAAAACGTTGAAGAGCCAGTGAGCTAAACTAAATCTTAATATTTCAAAAATGGACGAACAGCAAATAAACTCTCCTGAAACCCGTGCTGAGCCATTTCCTACACCCCGGTTGAAGTTTTTTTTAAATCTCTGACCAGTACCGAGGCTTGTTGCAACAATTGCAAAAAAATTCAAGTTTCGAACCAAGGCTTCATTAAACTTGATCACGCATTTGTAGAGATGTTATCCCAATCTTACTTCCAATCTTGGCCAAATTTACTGGGGCCAGAAACTTTTCGCACCCCAATGTTCTTCAAATACAATCTAACAGTTTCCGAGCAAGTGAAAATGTAAATGCGAACCAAAATATTTTAATTCTTAGTTATCAGGAGGTTCTTTCCTTTTGCATTTATTTTAATTTTACGCACCTTCTCGGTATAATCCTTATCGCTGACGCCTTACCCATTACATTTCATTATTCTGACTCAGCTCTGAGTAGCCTAATTGTTTGATTACATTTCATTGACTGTCATGTAGCCTATTCGCTGTTACCGCTCAAACCTTAGGTTCTTAGAACAGTCGCTTGAAACATTTTTCTGTGCTTGTAGTTTTCAGTACTCATGATTAGGAATAGTTCGAATACGTTCGAGTCTTTTTTAATTAAAGGGTATTCTACGTATCAGGAATGAAACATGAATAGCTTGAGATTGTTGCTAATTACGTCGTCAAATAACACCTCTTTACAGAATCAATTACCTGTTTAAAAGTAATTGTAATTATATTTGTAATTATTACATGTTTAACAGTAATTATAATTGTAATTGCTGACTGGACTGACAGACAGACTGGAATCCATTTGCTCATATTGGATACACGCACTAATTACACTGGTCGACATGATTTTTGTTTTCTAGCCAAAATGATGACTAGTAAGTCAATTTTCGTACGCTGATTACGAATATGAAGTCGCTTTTTTTCTCTCACGTCAGGATTTTTTATAATCTGTGATTTAAAATTTTGCATTTTAGTGCTAAAAACGGCCTGTTTTGTGACGTATTCTTTGCTGTTTGGTCATAGCTATCACCATTGTGACATCATCAGAGGTGGTTGAATTACTTACCATAGGTACTCAAGTAGAAGTAGAAGTAACAGCATCAATTTCTACTCAAGTAGAAGTAGGAGTAACGATGTCAATTTCTACTCAAGTAGAAGTAAAAGTAACATTTTATAAGTATAAAGTCATTATCTAAGCCTAGATTTTGATATCAGTATCAATTTATTAATATTTCCTTCCTTTCAAAATATCACAAGACTGCGATACAATGAAAAGATAGGAAGGCGTCGAAACGACTTGGAGTAGTCTTTGAAATCAGACACCAGAAAACTGAAATCAGACCTGACCCTAGGCGATGTAAAGAAGAGGTTTACACAGCACAAGGAATGAATAATAAAGCGACATTGAGGCTGTGAACCTTTCGAAAACAAAAATATTTACTATTTGGTGTGCCAAAATGGTTTGGAGAGATCGAGTCACATCGACATGGAAAAGATTGTTACTTTGCTCATGTGTTTTTATTTATTTAATGTCAAAAACCAGCATTAAATTCAATATCCAATTTGACTTGCGCAATACGACCGATTTCTCATGGGCGAGATGTTATAATTCCATTGCCTTCAAAAGTTTTACCAGCAGTTGAAGAAGATTCTCTCAGTGAAGAGTCTTTGTCTGAAGAATGTTCTCAGCATGTGTGTGATGGTGATCAGCAGCTATATAAATTTGAATCAAGCTGAACTAAATAACTTTGTCATAAATTTGAATTTGCAAAATGAATCTGCTTTAATTGCAGGTTTCAGATTGAAAGCCAAACATATATCCTACTTGGCACTGACACCACTTTTGCATGGTATATCCATCGTGATAGTGAATACACACTCTTCTTTGCCGGCGAACCCTCTTTTGTCTATTGCGTCGATGTTCAAGGTCACATAGAGACATTGGAAACCGTGAATTGCGCCTCTTTATTTATGCATCAAGCCTAAAAGCTGTTTGGTCGCACAATGCAAATTAATGTGCTTCCATCCTTGTAGCTGGTACAACTGGCATCAAGGGGTCTTACGAGAATACGAAACTTTCGATTTCAAATTTGGAATAAAGTACTCAAAACTATAAAGTTTCCGTTGATTTTGAACTCATAAATACGGTACTAGTTCATCGGTCTAGAACTACAAGGTATCCTTGTTTTGTGAATGAGACAGTAGAAATCATTGAATTTAACGTAAGTGGCCGATGAGGGAGAGTCTTACGCCAGGCTTCAAAATGCTTGAGAGCCTGATCTTATCAACAGATCTAATGATGTATTTCCACCATTATATATTAAACTGTATCTCATGAAAAAGTTTCTAAAGGCTCTGATCAAAGAGAGAGCACGTTCTAAATCCATTCACGAAAGGTTTCTTCACTTGAGTTAATATAATAGAAGGTGTATTTACTGGACCTCAAATCAGAACACTCACCAAAAACCCCTATTTCTGATTAGGAAGCCGGATTCGGAAAAAAATACATGACTCTCTTTCATTGAATTTGCATCTAAATTTTTTGGGAATATCAAGGATCCTGATTAGCTGGAGGGTTTTAGTTCAAGATACTCAAACCGCAAATTCAATATAGTAAGGTGAGAGCTTTGTAGGATGTGTTTCGTGTTATATATGGACCTAAACGGTCATAATCGCCCTCAACACAGCCGTATTTCAGTAAAATCTTCAGTCGATTTTTGCGAAAAATTGTGACGTGATGAGTGAATTCTGGTGGCAAATTTGGAATCAGCATCATCAAATTAGGTAAACTCAATTATTCGTTCTAAAAAACAAAAGATAAGTTGAAAAATTTCGACCTGTGTTATTCATCAAATTACTTCATTTATTCAAAAACATTTTACTCTCCGCGCGACTAGGTCCGAAATTCACAATTTGGGCTCGTCCGTGGAACGATCGCCTTATAAGTATAGTTGGCAACTGGAAGCTTCAATAGGGTGCGTGTGTGTGTGCGTCTAAGAATCGTATGGATAACGGGTATAAAGTGATGAAATTGCCCATGTCGGGATGTACGGTTCTGCGAGGTGTTCCCACGGGGGAGCTCATAAAATATTTGTCCCCCCCCCAATAAAAAAATTGCAATTCTAGCTACGACCTTAAGTGTGACTGATCTTTGGAGTGTGACATCTTTCTTCGCAAGTCATGATGCAACGGCAATAAATGACAACTGTCCCGAGCGGTGCCCACCCGATAGCAACTCTACATCAGAGGTTCCCAACTTTTTTTGTCTTAGCAAACCCCCTTTGGACCGTCACGTACCGCCACGGACCCTCATTTGTTATTTCAAATTTGCCCCTATTGTCATGCAACCTTCATTTGTCTTGTGCAATTAATAACTTTAGGCAAGTGATAAAAACAGCAAAATGAACTTTCTTGAAAATAACATCATACTATTTATGTAGAAATTGGGAAGACTTCTAATTATTTCAAAGCGAATTCTGTAGCTGCATTTCTTGAAATACGGGGCTATGTCTTGAAAATCCGAGTCGTCGATTTGATATGAACGAGTACCGAAAATCCATTTCCACGTAGATAGGTGCATGGTGGCGAATGTAATACGCTTCCGGCGACACATTTGGCTATGATGGCAAACATATAATGCATGGACCAATATAACCTCCAGCCTATAGTCATTCTTATCTAGCAGTTCATAGTGAAGTTATTCTGGAATAGCGGTCGTGTATATCATAGGAGAAAATGGATATCTGCAAACAATATTTTCCAAAACCCCAACAAAACATCCCAAAACAGCAATATTTTAGTATGAGTAGGCTGTTGGCAATTTGACAATTAAAATGACTTTGCACAGTGATGGAATATTCCATCTCAGACGGCCGTTCTCTGTTTATGTTAGTCCTGAAGTTTTAGCAGTTATGAAGCGAAAATGCTTCGTGATTTCTCTAATTATCGAATGTGACATTCGATACTTTAATTTGCAAGAAACTAAAAATTTGTCTAGTGCAATTATTAACTGTAGGCAAGTGATAAAAACAGCAAAATAAACTTTCTTGAAAATAACATCATACTATTTATGTATACATTGGGAAGACTTCTAATTATTTCAAAGCGAATTCTGCAGCTGCATTTCTTGAAACACGAGGCCATGTCTTGAAAATCTGCGTCGTCGATTTGATATGAACGAGTACCGAAAATCCATTTCAACAAAGATAGGTCCATGGTGGCGATTGTAACACGCTTCCGAAGACACATTTGGCTATGATGGCAACATACATGGACCAATATAACCTCCAGCCTAATCATTCTTATCTAGCAGTTCATAGTGAAGTTATTCTGGAATAGCGGTCGTGTATATCATAGGAGAAAATGGATATCTGGAAACAATATTTTCCAAAACTCCAGCAAAACATCCAAAAACAGCAATATTTTAGTATGAGTAGGCTGTTGGCAATTTGACAATTAAAATGACTTTGCACAGTGATGGAATATTCCATCTCAGACGGCCGTTCTCTGTTTATGTTAGTCCTGAAGTTTTAGCAGTTATGAAGCGAAAATGCTTCGTGATTTCTCTAATTATCGAATGTGACATTCGATACTTTAATTTGCAAGAAACTAAAAATTAGGTTATCAACCATTTTGCAAATTTGGAGGTTTCGTGGACCCCTTGAAAAATGCTTTGCGGACCCCCGCTTGAGAACCACTGCTCTAAATAATCTCGCCGTATGGTATGGACATAGTTCAAGTGTAACCCTGAATGTTCGATGACAACACTTCTATCAGCCCTACCGGTAAATCTGATAATGAAAACGTAGTTGCAATATGCAATTAACAATATAATGAACCAATTTCATTCATCAACCATGAAAAATTTTCGTGCTTCGCGCGAAAGTGTTGACGCCCGAGATTTCTGCAGACATTATATTTTTATATCACTTTATGTATGAGTGGGAATATATGCCCCAGATGTTGTGTTAATCATCCAATAAGATCCCAAGACCATCGTTTTTAACCTATTTTCCCTGAACTTTAAAGGGGATAGGCGGGCCCATTTACGTCATCGAATTTTTTTCCCTCCCCCCCCCAAAATATTTTTTCTGGCTTCGCCCTTGGTTTAGGCTAACTCGCTGTACCCGTGCGTCTGCGTCCCGTACATGCTCTCGACACGCTGTTGATATGTGAGCCTGAGCAACAAGTCATTCAACGATTGCGCAATATGGTTTTATTCAGCCTCCGTCGGCAAGTCACAAATAAATTGACCGCAAACGTAGTGATTAGAGCTTACGTTGTCGTGGACTAGTAGTAGCCTATTTCATCTGTCGCAGCGATTTCTGCACACTACTAATCTTAACGAACCTCTACCGTCATTATTGAATATGCTGGCTTAGAAAAAACGGAACATAACAAGGGTCTTGTTTTAAACTTGTTTGCTCTAAATTGCTTTTTTGTTTCATCTCACAACACCAATTATATGGGCCCAACATTTGTAATAGCGTAACTGACAATATCAAAGAACTGCCTCAGCATGAATTTAAAACCCAATGCCTGGATGACCTTTTTGCTAATTACAATAACATCTGAGAGTCTGTACCCGTTGATTTATATATTATGCCTCTAATTAAAGATTTCATATTGCTTAAACTAGTATGTTACCGTAGCTATTGTCTTTGTCATATATTTGTGTTTATTATTTTCTCCTTTGTTGCAGACTGTCCACTGTTATATTTTTTAAAATCGAAACATTCGATGAATTCATTGTCATGAAGGTGATGAGTAACAACGCCTTTATAGGTCATATCGTCACCTCCAGTCAATTTCATCTTAGAAGAAGCAATAAATGTCTGTCTGGCTAATTCAACTATTTCCAAGCAAGCCCTTCATTTGACACGCAGCACCAGACATAAAATTTAGTCAACAATAATTCTATTGCACTGATCAGTATACGTGGAACATTCAAAAGACTCGCAATTATAATCAATAGGCAATATCTTCGTCGTCCAGGATTCCATCGATCAATGATAGAGAATCTGTTCAAGTACAGAAATGGCAATATTGTACAAGATCAAGGAGCAGTCAGGATGCTGTTATTAAGATATACACAAAAAGTGCTCAAAACCAAATCAATTGCAATTTGTCATGCAATAGGTAGAAATCAAATATTTTGATACTGAGCATTGAGGAAATGGATATGCTCAATTGATTCACATATGCTATTACTCAATGTGTAGGCGTAGCAATACATAGAAAATGAGCATCCTTCTGTGTGATTTGCATAAAGCGCCATGTCTCATCGCATAGTGATTTACAGGATACTAGCCACGATTCGGAATTCATATCCAAGCTAGATTACTGAGATCCTGACATTGTAACTAGAACCCGGAAGACAATTGGTTCGCCGATAACATACGGTAAATATCACATTTTGAAAGAAATATTAGTATCAGCCAATGAAGGTAAAAAAAATATTGTCAATTCTCTTGACGTCACATGGTATGAGGTAATCAGAGAACTACGATCTGCGACAGTTTTGCAGAGAAAATTGATCTATTTCTTATAGCTTGCAGTGTCCAGATGCAGGCATTCAACTTTGTTTCATGTCCATTCCAATCATAGCAAAATGCAATAAAGCAGGGGTGTCAAAAATACGGCCCCGCAAACCGCCAGATGATTTTGTCAGGCCCGTGGAGCAATTCTGAGTAAATCGAAAAATGCTGGAATTATCCAGCACAGTTCTAAGAATTGTTGAGATTTTTAGTAAGAAATGTACTTCTATCAAATAGTCCCTCAAGACGGTAGATGTGGAACATGTTCACAGGCCGCATTATAATCATCGGACAGCGAAGTTGTGGTTTCACTCTAGTCAGCATAAAAAAAGTGTAGCCTACACCGAGTTCCATCAAAAATGGACCAAAATTACTTTTTCATATACGCGGAATCGTTATATACAGGTTACATGAAGATAATAGGTATGGTACACAAAAGCGTAATTCTAATATACTAAGCCGCGTTGCCGTATCACTTCAGATCCCCGGCCTCCAGAGAGACCTGAATCGCGATGCAATAATAATTGAACTAAATTCGAATGTCCGAGTTCACATTTCTATCTCCTGTATTTCATGCAACCCATAGTTAGGGACAAGGCCATCGCTGCATTGCTACTAAAAGGGGTATGGATTATGCAAACAAATCGTCGTTAGGGCCACTGTTTTCTCGGTTCATAACTGTATTCAACAGACCAATAATCAAATTTTGCCAATTCAGTTGTTTGTGATCTGCAATATTATAGAATATACCAGATGTATATAGGTTTGGTAATAAAGGATTTAAGTGAGAAACATCAACGTGGGTTTTTTGCTACCATTTTGGAATCATTTGACTGGTCTGGCCCGCAAGCGATCAGACGGTTTGAATGCAGCCCAAGACCCAAGCCGAGTTCGACACCCCTGCTGTAAAGATATTCAAATAAATGCTCTGGAGTTTTGGAAATGCACCATAAGCTAGATGCAGTGTCTTCCATTGTATCGTGGTAACGGTGAAGGTGGAATGTATTGGTTTTATTGACATGGGTTTAAAAATCTAATATCGGTAGGGTTCTAGTTATAACACAACCCGGCATCATGTCTACAGAATGACACAACGACAGCAGCAACAGGTGTGGGGATAATCTTGGGTGTAGACTTCCTTCTGATGACCATAAACCCAAAATCGCCCTGGTTTCGCTTGGTATTCAAATTGGCACTCGTGAACAGGCACAGAACGAAGATAATGCCTTTGTTGTAGGATGCGCTCAGTAGGCCACGCCGAATTGTGGCTATCCACAAGCTGCTTTGACGTGCTGTTTATCTCTCGTTCGAAGAAATTTTGGATCGGTCCAACACGTAGCGCTGTTTGTTCGAACATAGTATCTCCTTGTACGCCACGGATAAGCTCGTCAGGAAGGTCGGATCTTTCTATGATATGATCGTTGTGCCTATTGGTGAACGAGACGGTGAGCTGAATAAATTGCTTCACACTGCCATATCCTTGGCATACGCGGCACATAACACATCCAGAACCGCGGCAAGGATGGCAACGTTTTCTACCATTACCATGACAAGAGTGACACATTTCGTGTCTCCTTTCTCCATTGGGTTGGTTCACTTCGCGGGTGCCTCGACCGTGGCAAAATCCGCAGCGGACTCTACCGCGACCTCTGCATTTACCACACCGGTTAAATCCACGACCACGGCAAAGATAGCACGGTCTCACAACATCCGTATGAGGAACTGGGATTTTGTGCACTTCGCTCTTGAAAAAAGCAGTAGGACTGCAAGGAATAGACCATGGCAAAGGAGCAGGGCCGTTGTGTGCCGCATCGATATATCCTCCTTTGTATGGCACTCTGGCATAGCTCGTGCTTCTTCCTTCCGTGTACGTCTCTAGTACATAATGGTAAGCGTTGGTGGCTGCAATGTCCTTAATTGACATTGCTTTCGCAGCACCAGATCCCCAGCAAGCACTTTTGCTCACCAATTGTAACAGAGCTTGTCTTGCGTCCTCATCAGTTAACTTTGGAATGCGGTTTGCATCCACGACCGCAGGCGTGTATTCAATAGATTCTGCGTAAGACGGTGGTGGCCCTACAGACACATCTGCGTCTATTCCTGTGTTTTCGTAACCATAAATAACAGCATCATATGACGGTGCAGACGGTTGTATGCTATCTTCAGCATCATTTTCACCTACGTCTTCACTTCCCATGTCTGTTCCACTGTACGAAGTAGCTTGATTTGGATCCCATGGTGATTTCACACCTTCAGCATGAGGTGGCACTTGAGATGGTAGTGGTGTGCCTCCATACTGTTGCTTTTCTGGATACCCTCCACTTGGTTGTGTGCCGGGATATCCGTACGAACCTCCCATTGCAGATTGAGGTCCGGGTCCTTGCTGTGGCATTGCAGATGGGCCACCATACTGATTTGGCATTGGCTGATATTGATGCTGGCTAAAATCTGGATGCTGTCCAGGGTAACCTTGCTGTTGTCCAGGTGGTCCGTAGTTTCCATACATATTACCGGCGCTAGCATTCGGATTGTACGACATTCTCACTTTACTGCTGTCACTTCGATTGATAAGTATATTCAAGGAATCTGCGTATTAGCTTGCACGGAGAGCCCAATGCTGCTGCTTAATATTGCGCAAAGATTGGTAAATGCACGCGGCTCGTAATCACACGACTAAACAGTAAACACCGAACCAGAAACTCATATCTCACTTTCACATGACGACATTACCAGTGTCACTACGAGATATCAGCCGGTCAGGAGAAATGTCAAAACAATACGACTGGTTGCCAGATTATTTTAGCCGAAGTTGTAAAGATCCGGAGAAGGTGCCGGATTTTGTCGACTTTTAGCGTAGCCGGACTGAATTCGGACTATAAGTTGCTAATAGATTTCGATTTTGGCAGAATTTTGTTAATGAAATGTAAAAACCAAACAGGATTTCGCATGTTGGTGTCTGATTTCATAGACCATACTTATAGATAACCTTCAAATCCAAATCCAAATCCAAATCCATAACTTTTACATATTCAAGTCCATGTCCAATCCTAATCCGATTCCAACTGGAAATTCAGAAAAAAATACTAATTTATGCAATGGAGGGATTCGAAAATTTTCTTTCACAACCAACGATTCACTTGATTCAAGATAACTTAGTAGCCATAAGTACATTAATAACTGATCTGAATAAAGTTTGTCGCCATTCGCCGCACGACATTTCGATCTCCAGAAAATAGGTCAATCCAATCCAAATCCTAATCCGTTATGAAAAAAAAATGTCTAATCCAAATCCAATCCAAATCCGACAAAATTTCACAAATCCTGTTTTTTCAAAACCTAATCCTAATCCATGCTCATCTCTGCTACGGATAGATAGTTAGATACGCAACACCCGTCGTCACGCTTGCTTGCCCGTAGGTCATTACTGCTCAGCAATCTGAACTCAACATATTTGTTAATCCCATAACTGAGGACCCGCGCGCCTAAATTCAATAAACTTGATCTTATTTGAAAGCTACTGCCACACTGATTCCGAAAATATACATTAAAATCCAATCAGGGCAATGGGACTCCCTGAAAATACACCTCAAAGTCTGAAAATCGGCATTGTTCTAAACAATCGCAAAGACACAGCACAATGACTATAACAATGGCCCTTGCGTGGTTGCGATTGTTCAGGACAATGCCGATTTTCAAACTTTGAGGTGTACTTCAAGGAGGTTCCATTGTCCTGATTCGATTTTAATGTATATTTTCGGAATCAGTGCGACATTAGCTTTCAAATAAGACCAACTTTATTGAATTTAAGCACGCGGATCGTCAACTATAGGATTAGCAATTATGTTGCGTTCAGATTGTAGTAATTTCCTCCGGGCAAGCAAGCGTAACGACATGTGTTGCGTATCTATCCGCAGGTTAGTTACAGAGGTGGTCAGTAACGAAGTACTTCTACTTTTTCGAAGTACTCAAGTAGTTTTCCTCTACTTCTGGTACTTACTCAAGTGGATCTTTTTCTCGCTACTTCCACTTCGTAATATTTTGTGAACTAATTACTTACTTTTCGCTATTTTCACTTTGTCAAGTAGAAGTAGTTTAATCCCCCAAGAAAAAAGATAGCCCAAGGAATTTCGGAGCTGTTTTCACGCAGTAACAACATTTAATTTTTCATAAAAGTTATGTACAATTAAATAGTATATTCATATTGAAATGAACCCGAATATTTTCGGCTGACACTCGTCAGGGGTAATCATCAGCAACTAGTAGAGAATTGGAAAGAACATTGTATATCAACAATGTTCTTTCCAATTCTCTACTAGTTGCTGACGATTACCCCTGACGAGTGTCAGCCGAAAATATTCGGGTTCATTTCAATATGAATATACTATTTAATTGTATATTGAAGTTCTGTACCTCCAAGAAGCTCTTCAAAAGTTATGTAACACCCAGAATTTTCGTTGCGCTTCGCGCAAAGTTGATATATGGAGTGACAAATATGTGTTAAAGAAAGTATCGCTGAATTAGATACCGGGTGGCGTGGTTCCGTTCACACCGCATTGTCGCCTATACAAAATATTACATCACAGTAAGTATGCCCCCCCCAGAGATAAGCGGATTTGAAATTTCCATGTCCTAATCCAATCCAAATCCGAACCTTCAAATCCAAATCCTAATTTTAATCCATAACTTTTTCATATTCAAGTCCATGTCCAATCCTAATCCGATTCCAACTAGAAATTCAGAAAAAATACTAATTTATGCAATGGAGGGATTCGAAAATTTTCTTTCAGAACCAACGATTCACTTCATTCAAGATAACTTAGTAACCATAATTACATTAATAACTGAACTGAATAAAGTTTGTCGCCATTCGCCACACGACATTTCAATCTCCCAGAAAACAGGTAAATCCAATCCAAATCCTAATCCGTTCAGAAAAAAATGTCTAATCCAAATCCGAGAAAATTTCACAAAACCTGTTTTTTCGAAACCTAATCCTAATCCATGCTCATCTCTGCCCCCCCCCCTACCCCCCCATAGCGTTTGAAACTATCGATTCTTAATCTAGCAATAACCTATTATACCTAGCAGCAGGGTTGTAATGACTCGAGTCATGACTCGACTCGAGTCAGACTCGAGTCACGATTTTTTTATGACTCGACTTGACTCGAGTCATTTTCTTGAAATGGGAAAATGACTCGACTCGACTCGAGTCAACATTTGGATTGACTCGACTTGTACTCGAGTCATTACGCATGACTCGACCCAAGTCATTGACTCGACTTCTTATTTTATATGACTTGAAGATGAAGAAATTTGCGAATCATAATGGCTAGATCAACGCATCCGACGAATTCTGCCGACATCGCTATTTGTCACCACTGCTTTCGTTGCACTTGTCTGATATCAGATATGCCGCCGTAAAAACAACAGAAAATGATACATAGTAGCAATGCAATGTACAAAATCGTCCAGTGATGAAGAGGTAATAGATCCTCCGCAATTAAAGTACTCAAGACTTTTCAATTATACAAGCAAACAATTGGATCAAAGTTCAATTAGAGCCAATGAAATGACTCAGATGGTGAAGAGACTGATAAGCTCATGTGTAGATTTGAAGGCGATGATTCTTTGCATTTTTGGGCGACTAGAAAGAATGAGTATTAAATGCTCTTCAGTGTGGTTCAAAAATGCTTGTCAATTCCTGCATCGAGTGCACTAGTGGAGCGTGTATTCAGTAGATGTGGATTCATTCTACGGCCATGCCGCTTTAACATATTTGAGGATCTCCTTTCCACATTAGTATTTTTGAGGTGTAACTCATTGATTTGATCTGCTGTCTGTGAAAACACACAATGCCCCTCGTCCATTTGACGTTTTGTTAGGTATGTGCATTGTGATGCACGTGAGTAATAATGAATGGCTAATGTTGTGTGATGATTGTACAATATGGCTGTTCTAAAATAACTTCTTTTTTATTTTACTGGGTGGTTACTTGATAAAATTGTTATGTTGCATAAAAGAAACACTGAATCTGGCTTAATTTGAAAAAAGTGGAATCAATGATGTGAGAGGAGAATATTTTGGATTTGAAAATAAATGGAGTATTTTAGTGAGAACTTCTTTCATATAATATAATTACATAGTAGTAATCCGACTATTTTTTTATATCCAAAACATTCTATTCTAATAACTTCACTTTTTCTAGTTGGAATTGAGTCAAATTTGCTATGAATCATGTTTTTACACAATGTAACAATATCATGAGATAGCCGGTAAAATTCGAAAATCTCTATTTGTAATTAGTCTAAAATTTTCTTTCATAGCATTGCTTTCTACTGGTTGGAATTGAGCCAAATTTGATTTTTTAGGCAATCTAGCAATTTTAAGAAGTAGCCGGAAAATTTGAAAAAATGTTTTTGAACAGCCCCATTGTACAATTATTTCTCCAATGCTGTAACTGCGATGTAGTCTGTAATGGAATTGGGAAAACCTTTAGTATAATCAAAGGGTATCTGTTCTGTTGTCACTGCACAATGCACATAGTTGCATGCACGCTTTTACAGCATGCTGGCCTGTTGTAAATACCTCTACATAAACATGCATCTATTGATTCTCTATCAACTAGTATCTTGACGTGAATTTGTTGGTTCTCTATCAGCTATTCGTGAACTATCGTCGATGTGTTCATAATGAAAACTAAATGCTTGTATTGGTGATGTATCAGACTGACAAGAGAGATATTCGATTTTAAGTTCTAAGATTAGTAAAGTTATCTTTGGCATCGGTAAATGAGGCCAGGACCTGTCCGTTATCTGCCTAAATAAACACGTGCCAAGACTCTGATAGGGACAAAATGAGCATGTTTCGCAAACAAGGAATTCGATATTACCCAAGCAGGATTGAAAACATGAGTTGAATATGACTTCAATACTGTGACTTGGACTCGACTCGAGTCATAACACCATGACTCGGACTTGACCCTTTAAACGGTGACTTGGACTCGGACTCGAGTCTGTGATGAATTGAAAATGACTCGACTCGACTCGAGTCAAAACCACAAAAGTATGATTGACTCGTGACTCGGAACCATGTGACTTGGTTACAACCCTGCCTAGCAGCCCGTGACGTGTCCTAATCTGAAAAAGTGGACTTTGACTTTTTTTAAACGTTAGACCTGTTTTAGCAGACCACCGTTGAAACTTTCCGGAAAAAAGGCATGAAATGTATTTTCCGCTTTTTAGAAGTAGTAGGCTATTTGTAAGTTGAGTTCTAATTATAGTTTCAGTTCTTTTAACTGGAAAACATACATGTTGAAGTATAAAAGCAAGTGTAGTAATACCTTATATTTTCCGAAAATAAAGCTATACACTAGGCCTATATGGCATTTTTACGATCTGACATATTTTTAATTAACGTATACTAATCGCACAAAGAGTTAAAAGCCGTATCCGACACAACTTCTCCGTATTGCTCGTCGACTGAACTAGCAGCCTTATAATATGAGGTAGGGTGCCATGACTAGCAGCCTTATAATATGGGGGAGGGCGCCATGCCATGAAATTCTCTAAAACGGGGTGTTCGTGAAAATGTAAACAAAGAATTAGTAACGCATTTCCATATTAATACCGTACTATCATTTACATCCCGTGATGTGGACGACTGCTTATTCTGTCAAAAATTGACACCTCCTGGGATGCATCAATATGAATCAAGCTCTCTGCACCTTCCGCATACCTCAATTTGCAGCTTTTGAGAGACAATGCCAACAAAATAATACTATCGTCTTCAAAACAGATCTTGACAATCCATGCGAACGAATCACGATCGTTTTCACAACTACTTGCTTACTTGAGTAGATTTGAAGTCAGTCAAATCTACTTCTACTTCAAGTAGTTTTAGGTTGCTTATGAAGGAAGTACTTCTACTTGTAATTGAGTAGATTTTTTCGTCGCTACTTCTACTTCTACTTGAGTCGCTTTCTTGAATACTTTGACCACCTCTAAGTTAGTTATTTATACTATACTCGACTTCCTACCTCTTCATTGCAGTGTTGGGATGACTCGAGCCAGACTCGAGTCACCTTTTACGTATGACTTGACCTGACTCGAGTCACTTTGCTAAAATGACTTGACTTGACTCGGCGTATCAGAAATGTGGATTGACTCGTGACTCGGAGCAAAATTTACGAGTCAATTTCGAGTCATCAAGCAATCGATGTCGACAAAAATCGTGTCTTGCATATGTTCGGATTGTACGCGAAACGCCGGTGTAACCCGTGAGAGCGACCAATCATTCAATGATCGTGCGTTTTACCGAGCCTCCATTGTTCTCACACAAATAAATTGATCGCAAACGAAGTGATCGAAGCTTACAGCTTACGTTGCCGTAAACTACTATAGTAAAGTAATTTAATAGCAACATGTCTATTTCTATTCTCTATTCTTAACTTAACCAAGCCTCTTGTTTTATTGAAATTGAATTCCAATATAGTTTATATAGTCATCAACCATTAGCGCAGGCTGGAATTGTATCATATCAATTTGTAACTGGGTAATGTATTGCATCTTATCAATTCGTTTCTCTATTCTCTATTTGGGCTGTTAACTATAATCCGCGGCTATGCTATTACTTACGTAGTTTAGCTTTTCTATGTATATGTCAGCAATAAAGCGCCTTATCGCGTTTATATTCAACTCTATATTCGTTCATGAGTCCAGAATCAATGACCACTCAATCTGTATTTCTGACAGCTAGCAAAATACAATGACGTAAGCAGTCCTCATACTTCGAAAAAGCCACTTGACTTGAATTGTTACTTGACTCGTGACTTGACTTGACTCTACTTGACTCGAGTCACCTCCAAAATCGAGTGACTTGACTTGACTCGAGTCACCTTCGAAAATCGATTGACTTGACTTGACTCGAGTCAAAATGTGCAATGACTCGCAATGACTCGAGACTCGAAGGTAGTGACTTGATCCCAACACTGCTTCATTGTGTCGCAATCTTAATCAATAATCATCGTCAGATTCTATTTTCATCTGGCCAAGACACACACAATGTACAATGTGATAAGACACAATGCGATGTAATGAACAGGACCGTAACAACACTTCTTCACCCCGCCCCCCCCCAAAAAACGTTGGTCTCGGACCCCCCCCCCATAGTGGTGATAAACCGAAATTATTGGGGCTTCGCCCCCCGAGCCCATCGGGCTGTGCAAATTTTGCTGCTACTTATCGTCTACTTGGGGGGACCGTGAGTGAGCTTGATTCGCCTAAACGCGCGAAGAGCGAAAAATTTCTATAATTCATGATTGAATCGGTCAATATGATCGGGAATTCCCTACGAGATATTTGTATGTTTGCTTTGAGGCATTCATGGTGTTTATTGTCGACTACTATATGTAGGGTTAACCTACGTCCACTTTGTCTTCTTTTGTCCTCTTTTCCCAATAAATTGAAAGCGTCCACGGAGGACGCCTAAATGTCCCCTTTTTTTGGATTTTGTCCTCTTTTTCCGCGAAAAGGATTAAAATGCCATGACAAGTGCGACTCCGACGCAGCTAACGTCAGAGTTCCGTAAAATATCTGGTAAATCGGAAGTCGAGACAATGTGATAACCCTTTCAGTACTATCAGTCGAAAACTTTGCAGAATCACCAGTTTTCCTAAATGGTGCTGGAGCTTTCGGAATTTGTGAAAAGTGTCCTCTTTGTAGGATCTCAAAATATAGTAGGCCCAACCCTAATACTATATGGTCAGGCCAATTTTCTTCATTTTTATTCCGTAGCTGCCGATTTGTAGCTCGGCCCACTTCTAGACTTTTATAAGACACCGCTTACACGGATGATATGGCGAGTAGGCTAGATAAACTTCAAACACTTCGGAGTTAATTCTGGAGTCGACCTTGCGACCAGACTCGAACCCGCAACCCATTGGTGTTGCAGCTGTGGATTGCACAATGCACAACCACGCTATCTCAGCGCCTAGGTCTGACGCCTCCATATTTTAAGGACTGTAGTAAAAAGAAAACTATAGTTAAGAGGTAGATGTCCGGTAGGTCTTTTTGAGTTGCGACATTACTAGTGGAAATATATAGCCCTTGAATCGCTCCCGAGGACCACTCAACTAGTTGCAATAATTATAAGCTATATTCAGCATCAAATCAAGGTTGTGATAGCGACCATAACTGCAGGGGCTCATACCATCTGGTTCGATCCCGATTTACATATCCAAAATTCCCCTCTGCGATTGACAATACGGCGAAGTTATAATTGCATTGGGTTTTGTTCTATTGCTCTGTGTAACTATATAGTAAATCATCTGCAGACTTGTAGCACGGCTCACTTCTAGGCTTTTGTGCTACGATTGTTGATATACGATGTTCTTTTGAATTCTCAACCAGTTGCTGACGATTACCCTGACGAGTGTCATCCGAAAATATTTGGGTTCATTTCAATATGAATATAGCCTACTATTCAATTGTATATTGAAGTTCTGTACCCCCAAGAAGATGTTCTAGGCTTTTATAAGACACCGCTTCCACGGATGATAGGGCGAGTGGGAGCCTAGATAACACTTCAATAGGAATTCTGGAGTCGACCTCGGCCGGACTCGAGCCCGCAACCCGTTGGTATTGCAGCTGTGGATTATGTAATTACGCTATCTCAGCGCCCCTTTTCAAGATTTGCCTAGATCTTGCGCCCCATATTTTAAGGACTGCAGTAAAAAGACAATGGGTAATTGGTCGAAGACTATCAATTTGGAGTTTTAGCTCTTCAGCGTTAAATGCAGTCAGTACCAATAACCGCAGTTAATGCATGTGCAATGCATTATTCGAGTGACAATCTGAACCGAGCAATTGATTGTCCGCTTAATTTGGACAAATTCGTTTCTACGCTTGTTTCGGCTCAGATTGAACGTAACCAAAGTGTCCGAATTAAGCGGAGTCGGCTGTATTAATGTCACGAAAAGACAATATGTTCTGTGCATTTATTGTCTAGTAGCAGACAGCGGTAAAATATTTTAAAATTCCTAAATGAATTTTGTAAATGATATTGATACTTCGCATATATTACTGTTAATTTTGATCCTCTACCACAGTGGTTCCCAACCTTTTTCGTCTCGTGGACCCCGCGGCCGATATTTGAGCCAAAATCGCCCCCCCCCCCAAGAAAAGTTGCCCGGTGATCAAAGAAGGGGATTTAACGAGCAACTATTTGTTGACTGAGCAATAAATGCCCAGACTATGTCGAATGCGGACCGAATTACACTTTGGTAAAGTACGCGCGCTACGTCCATATCAATTATTGAATACTAGCTAGTTTTGTTACTTAGAAATTACCTAAATCAAAACAACTTAGGTCATCACTTTCCGTTGTGGTTACTGCTCTAAATTTGGCCAGTTTTTTTTCTTCGGTCGGGTAGTTCCTAACTACAAATAAATCACCGAGTTTGCTTCTGCAATGGTCATGAGTTGAATCGATGAACTTCGGATGTTTTCACATTAGCTCACCACCTCATCCGCGTCAGCGGTGTCTTACAAAAGCCTAGAGGTGGGCCGTGCTATAATTCGGCAGTTACGGAAAATAAGAAGAATATCGGCCTGGTGTAAATGACCATAGTAGTCGACAAACACCATGAATACCCCAAAACAAAAAAGCAAAAATATTAGCTCTCATGTTGGCTTGAAAAAGGTAAACATTTTCCCAAGCGGCTTTGTGATGAATTCGGCATGACTTTTTCCTGCTTAGAAGCAATTTCGTTAAGAGGCTGCCGCGGGCCCAACGTAATCGTCTCGCGAGCCTCACATTTTCAGTGAGTGGAATTTCTACGGAAAGGGGAGGTTTTAAAAACCATTAAAAATATATCTAGCTAATAATTCGCCAACAGAAACACACACTTATAAAGACGAACTAGTGTCATATTTTACAGTTCTACCATAAAAGTAAAAAATGAGTTGCAACCCAAGTACAACAAGTCAGATTCCCCCCTAAAAATTTCAGAATTCCCCCCAAGGGGAGAATCCCCCCGGTTGGGAACCACTGCTCTTCCAGCTCACGTGTTTGAATTACAAGTTGAGCTGGTGGACTTTGTGCCTTCGAAAATTTATAGACACCACCATTAATAATTATTGCACATCTTAAGACCTGTACAATTATTCATGCTACATGGTTACGACTATTCGTGAAGTGTAGGCGGTTTAGCTTCTGACGGGCCCATGTTGTTATTTAATTACTTTGTTATATGTTGCTATTCTCATTCTGTGACTGTAGTAACGTGACTGACGGTCTGTCTAATATAAGAGACGTGTGGTTCTCAAGCAGCAACGTATTCAGGGAGGACCAAGCCCCGAAGTACCTGCGATGTCGGGGAAGCGTGTGGCGCAGTTGGTTAAACAATGCAGTCACGACACCATTGGTTGCGGGTTCGAGTCTCGGCTCTGCCATGTTTCTATGTGTTGGAGGTTTATCTGGGCTCATCATCGCCGATCCTGCTGTGAATACAGCGCATTGAAAAGCCCAGAGGAAGAGAGAGCCGAACTCTTGAAAGATGGCAGCAAACGACACCTGGTATTACTGAAATTATTGTACTGGGCGCAAATGACTTTATAGGCGATAAGCGCCAATGTTGTGTGAATAAAGCAAAATCTGCGATGTCGTCACACCCTAGTGGCGCCATAGAGCTACCAATATCTGCCCTCTCGGGACAAGCACAAAAGCTAATAAGCAGCACAAAGATATACAACGCAAGCACAGAATGAAGACAATAATCCAAATTGAGGCAGTTAGGCAGTTAGCGGTACACACAGGAGGCACGGTACAACAGTATGAAGGAATTGACAGGCAAGAGGTTAATGAAGAACACAACATACATGATCTCTGTGTGGTACCTCCGCACCACCCACTACAGTGACCTCCCGTAGCGATTGTCGCAAGTTGAAAGATTCTGAAAGAAAAAGATCTTTATTGTGACGTAGTAAGCGATTCACAATATGACATTTATTGGCATTTGTATTGGTGGGTTTACAATGCAACGGCGGAACCGTTTGACCCCGGCTATTTCGGCGTCTGGACATATGGATATCGAAGGTTTCGGTCAAAATGCGGCGGTCATTTTGGCCAATGCTTTATCGCCGCCAATTTTCGGCAGCGCATGTCACGGAGTGGCATGTCGGTCGAAACGCTATGTGTATTAGTATGTCGGAAATGGCTGAGGCCGAAATCCCAGTGTCATCGTTACCTCGTGCTTGCCACGAGAAAAATACTGATATCCGTAATACTTCATATAATAGGCCTACTGTCGTATTGGTCTACATATGCCTATGTGTCAAGCATTTATTACAGTGCACTCCATTAATGTGTGGTCCGCGAAGCTATTTCAGGTTGGTCGCAAAGAATTTCTAATTGTTACAGTTTTCTATTCAATTTGTCAAAGATATAGCAAACACTGTATCTTCACGCGATCAGACGAGCAACTAGACATGTTCTCATCCTCTAAATCAGTGGTTCCCAACCTTTGTCGACTCATCGCCTCCTTTACAAGCTCCACACCGATCATCGCCTCCCAAATACTGGGAACCGAAAAATGGGCATACAAACTGCAATCACCGGCGAGTTCACTAAAAAAAGGTCAACTTGTCGGATCGACCTCGAAATTACACTTTTACCGCTATATTTTTGTGAATTGACTAAAAAAAAAAGTCATTTCTCCGACGACTCCAATATAGCCGTTTAACGCGCCATCACCCCTTCGTTATTTTCGCCATCCTAGACCGCCAAATCGCCCACGTTGGGAACCACTGCTCTAAATTGAATTGCTCTTGCGCTCATTAGCGCCGATGTAGCCGGATATTCGTTACAGGTATTTTAGTCGAAGCGCCAAATTGTGCTTTTGTTATTGTGTATGCCTGATAATTGGAATACCTTCCTTGCTCTGCGAGCATAGATCGGGAAATGCCTCAGTCCAGCCCGATTTGCCACAATAATCAGCAAATAATTTCCACGATGCAAGTTACTCAGAACCCATTTGTGTTGGACATAAATAAAGAATTATAATTGGAATGAGAATTAGATACGTGCTTTCTTGTTTATGATCATCTGCTAAATGTATAAATTCTTATATGGTGGATGCACCCGTATATCCGCATAATAGCGCAATGTCACTTATCAAGGCACACTTACGCGACGTATTGTGCGTTGAACCACAAGCTCTCATTCGTTCGGTCATATCTCATTGTGGGTCGCACATCGAAACTTGCATTTAAAGTGTGTGGCGAGCTGGTAAAGGTTGGGAAGCACTGGCTATTATAAAGTCCCATTACTGCACCTTCATATTCAGCACATTCCCGGTTTTTAGTTGGGTCAAGTCACATATCTATTTAATAAATCAAAATGTCGACAAGGACGTTTGCTTTTCGGCTACATGAAAGCAAGTTAATCAAAGAGGAGTCGTACCAACACTCCCAACATTCCGGAACCAGATCGTTACAAAATAGCGCAAACTGTCGTTTTGTGTTACACTGGCCTTCGAATATCAAATCCGTTGTGATTAAAGAACCTTGAGTTCAATGGAGTTTATTGTAAATAATTTTATCCTATAAAATGTCACACGATTGCGACATAATGAAACGATAGGAAGGTTTCGAAACGACTTCGAGCATAATCTGTGAAATCAAACACTAACATTGGCCTAGACCATGTAAAGAAGAGACATGTAGGCCTACACTGAATGAAAAAGGCAATATATGTTGTAAAGGATATGATTACGAATTAATTAACCTTAAAATGGTGAAGCAATGCAAAATACTATGGGCTAGAACCGGACATATAAGCGCGTTCTCTAATTTCAGATTCTGAATCCGAGATGACTTTACCTATCGATTTATTTTCCACATAAATTGTAAAAGTCACACCAAAAATACGTATTACAATGCCAAAATTACCGCGAAGAAGCGCTGGTTTTTATATCCAACGCAGAGTTTGTACGTTTTGCACTATGACGTAACAAAGAGCAATACCAAACATTGCCGAATTATATTAATGTATTTTGATTGGTATTTCGACGCCGGGAAACGGCGCTATTGCATATTGTATCGTATTGCATTCTGAATGAAAATCAGACTGTGATGTCGTCATCGCCCGCCGTCTCTAAAACGTTATTAGATTTAAAGCTGGAAACTCAAGAATGCAAGCGATATGGGTATATTCTCACCGGAAAGTTTTTAGGCCAAGGGGCGTATGCCAACGTGTTTTTGGGGCACCCGACGGAATCGAAAATAAGAACAAATACAAAATTGCGTAACGCTATCAACCTGGGAGGCAAAGAAATTAAGGTAAACACGTTTTCTTGTTACAGTAGCTTTTAACAGCTTCTTGTATGCTAACTGCAAACCCCGGAGTTTTCTTACTGTCTTAATATTCGCTGCATGGTAAGGCCGATCGGTCGCTAATAAAGTAGCCATTGTTGGTAATCAGGTAGAAGTACAAGTCCATCAATTATAGAAAGAAGTACCGATTTCAGACTTGCTAAAAAGGGTTGGGCAAACTTTTTAGCCCGCTGGCCGCTTTCAATATCTGAATCCATTCGCGGGCAGCACTACATAAAATTGAGATTATTAGCTAAAGCGCGATCTTTTTATTTAATTATGTAGTGACCTAAGAAAAATTGAGATAATATGTATATTTTAAACAAATCAAACATTGATTTGATGATAACGCTCACGCGTCAGAATCATTAACACATTTTTATGCTGGTTGTCCTCAAAGATCAATCCGTCAAAATTCGGGTGAAAGTCGGTTGTGCCGATTCTTAGAAGAGGGTGGAAATTTGAATCAGCGAGCAACGATCTGTTCATAGATTTGCTGATTCTACTTTCGATTTTAGGCCAGGACACACAATGCTGACAGTGACAGCATCATAACCATTTTACCATTAAATAAGCTTCTAAAATATATAGATAATACAAATATAAAATACTTCTACGCATATCGAGGAGGAATCTATACCTAACACACACGCGAATCGGTTTTTGCAACGAACTTGGTGGAAGTGCTAATTTAAAATCACACTCGTGATACGTGATCTTAAAACGTTTCTTCAGGCTTTCGCGGGCCGCACAAAACGGTGTTACGGGCCTTAGTTTGCCCACCCCTGTGCTAAAACTAGGACATTGAAGATTTTTACAGTAGGCCTACTCAAGTACATAGGTACTCTCAAAAAGTAGATTTTACTTTCAGTACCATCGTCGATCGAAAGTTGTAATTTTCGAAATTGTAGCGTACATCTTCGCGACAATTGCTAAATAGCTAATACTAGTTTGTCCTCCAGTTTTCCAGACCACGTCCTAAAATATCGATCTCGATTTCTGATACATGCCACTTTTTTGTCACCTGTCCTTTTAAATTGTATTCTTTTACTTTTCATTCAGTGTGCATGCCTCCTTTTTTACATCGCCTAGGCCAGGTGGGTGTCTGATTTCGAAGACTACTCCAAGTCGTTTCGACACCTTCCAATCTTTCAATGCATCGCAGTCTTGTGGTATATTGAAATGATGAAATTTTTAACAATAAATTGAATTGAATTGAATGTCCCTACAAAATTCTGAATTGTCGAAAATAAATTCAGATACCATCATACAAGTTTCGCCCTGTGGTTATGACAATTGCACTCACAAATGCGACGAAAACCTATCATAAAACTACACTCAAACCATCTCTATCTTAAATGACCCAATGTCCTAAAAGCAAATGTTTTGCAAAATAAACTGCGACGGAGTATGAGTATAGTCAAAAACCATAGCCACATAAATTCGTAGTACAGGTAGACAAAACCTTTACTTCTGGTGGCTTAATAAGCGCACGAGAAGATAAACCCTTTCATTCAATATGTAACCGCGCACTCCTAAGAAAACCAGTATATTATAATACATTTTGCTGTCACTAGGTGGCAATAAAGATCATCAACATAGACTCCGCTCCGAAGGTATACATTTCCAAGTTTCTCCCACGAGAGATCGCCACTATGAACAAAAGCTACAAACACATCAACGTGGTAAGGTTAACTTCAGCCGAAATGTCCTTATGTGCACAGAGACAGGCGTACTTGTTTCTCAGCTGCAGCTCTTTGATATGTTCGCCACCGTGAAGAGAGTATACTTGGTGTTGGAACTCGCATCCGCCGGTGACCTGCTATCTCACATCAACCGATGCTGCGCAAAGAATTCCGGCCACAGCGTTCCGGAAGAAAGCGCCAGGGTTTTATTCAAGGGAGTGGCCTCCGGACTCAGATTTATTCATAGACGAGGAATCGCTCATAGGTAACTGAACGAATGGAATATCAAATGGAACATTCAAATTTTGGTAACACTGAACGTGCCTGACACACGGTGGTTGCAAACTTTGTTAAGCTTGTGGCACACCAGTAAAACTATAAAACGTTCGCTTCACACTTACAAGCGAAGAAAAGATGCTCAGAAAAAACTTATTACTCATGTTGATGTGATTGATTGCTTGTTTATACGATAATATACAACGGAAACGACATTATGTCGTGGACAATATACCCGCATATCGCCATCGCTTCCAGGCAGACTGTCATAACTTCAGCTTTTAAATTCAGTCAAGACAAAAAAGCCATGTTCACATAGCCTTGAACATACAAACGGCAATATAATTTGGATTGGTGTAATATACTATTAGTTGCATGTACATTTTAATATTGTATTTATTATGTAAAGCTATCCAGTATGAAAACTTTTCGAGCTGGCACTCTTCAGCAAAAATACTTTGCGATTTAATATATGTAGCCTACGTTATGTATACAGTATTAAACTCTAGATTGGAGACATGTATCCTAAAATACTAATAGCATCGTTACCAATGTAGTTTGTACTTCTGCGCAGGGACCTGAAGTGCGAAAATATTTTACTAACGAGCGATTATGTGATAAAACTGTGCGACTTCGGTTTCGCCATCGACACGAACGACTCGGTGGATTTGTTGAAGACACACTGCGGCAGCTACGCGTACGCATCGCCAGAGATTCTAAGACAACAGAGATACGACGGAAGAATGGCAGATTTATGGAGTTTGTAAGAGCAATATCATTCATGCATCTGGTAGGAACTCACTAACTCTTGTCTACCCACACAATTTTGTCCGTTCACATTTTACAAACAGAACATGGAGCACAAAGCCGCAAATCGGCAATAAGTTCCAGTATCCGCAATAACAGTATTGATAATAATGAAAGTATGTAGTAATCAGTAAGTTAAGTAACATGGAAAGGATGGGAACACTGAAATTCGGGGTAAGATTCGTCAGTTAAATTAAACTGCTGTCTATCGGCATGGGACTTCCAGGCACAGAAAATCCCAATATGCTAGATATATGCGTGTTATAAAGATTTTAACGAGAACTTCGAAAGTACTGTCAGAAAGCTGAGCATAAAGCATACGCTCAACTTACTTGAAATTTCATATACTTAATTTCTTCAAGAGGCGTCGTACTGTTTGCGATGGTGAACGGTGGTCTACCGTTCAAGGAGTCAGACGCTAAAGCCGTCCTGGAAGCTATGAAGAAGCCGGTATATTTCCGCACATCTTTAACTCCAGGTGAATATTCAAGTTAGCAGTTATCGCAAACGGTAACATTTATATTCTCTTTTCAGAGTGTAAAGATCTAATAAGAGGTTTGCTAAGGATAAAACCGCAGCGGCGTTATACGATCGATGAGGTCATAAATCACCCTTGGATAACCCAAACGAAACACCCCGATTGCCCGCTGGTGGTAAAAGTAATGTAGCGTCAACTGGCAAAATCATCCGCAAGGAGGACCGGATCACACGTAATTATTTTTGCATTCGGCAGGTTCCAAGAGCAGACGAAAAGGCTGCAGTCAGTCGAGCGGAGTCACAATCGAATGTTCTGAATCACGGTACGTTGTTTAGGATCATCTCTCTTATAACATGCTATAGACCGGGTACAACTTTAGCTGTGGCTTATTTCCTGCTATGGTTACCAGTTGTTCGCAACAACATTGGTACATTATCCTATCCCTGTTCGCTTCGGTCGCTGGTTATTCGAAAATTGCTGGAACCAACCGCCTCGTGAGTGATACTATCCACCTGCAATAAAAATAACGGACTCCAAAATTTGCTGATTACTAATACCCTACTTCCTGATCGCTGGATTGAGCAATCCACAGATTGGCCATAAATCCTGATGTAATTACTCGACATATAGCTTCAAACCCTAAGATTTTCAGTGTTCTTTCATGGGCCCGTTAAAGCTAGTACGCGTATTCAAGTTTCTACGCTGAATTCAGTACTCTCTCGCGTAAAACCCATTTCACATACAGAGTAGGAGGCAGGCGATCGGTATCATTGATGAAGAACTCTCGGGTTCTGACAGAAATTGCCGCGCCGACCGCCAGGCCGACTTGGCGGGGTATTGGTAATAGTTTTCAACTAGCAATAACCACATCTCACGAGACGATCACTGATTGTGGTACTGCCGCTGCACAAGGATAACGTACGCTGAGTTTTCTCTTGAGTGTATCTGATGGCAATAATACTTATTATGGTGATCATTTTAATTTGGCCTATCCCGCTTTTCAGAATGTAAGCGATATAATTGGATTACATGGCCCCGCTGTGCCATAGAGACCAAAATATGAAGTGGAGTCTTGAATTCTTTTGCCCGAAAAGAGTCGGCGGAATCTTTGGTGTATACATAATAATTATATTTCGCACAGATATCGAGACAATAAGATATCACAATCGGTATTAAAAATCGTTATGCTTGATCTGATGCCACTTGATAAGAGCGAGGTGCTTAAGTATTACAAGATTTGCTGGTCTATAGTGTATTGATATTGGATTTGTTAAGGTGGGTGTTCATTACAAACAACATAGAGTGCGCTCGTCGTTTTGAGAAAATATGATAACTGATAAGTAGGCTGCTCTTCGATCGGTTACTCGACGAATTTTCTAGGTTATTTAAAAAAATTATCATAAGTGAGACCCCAGTTTCAGAATTCTGCTTTATACATCCTCTCTGTCGCTTCATATAAACTATACTTTCAATTCTTGGTCACCTTTTTATTAAAAAATATTCATAAAATTTTGCTTTTTGAAAAAGTTATATTTCGGGCCTATTCAGAATTTTATCTTCGGCAGTTTTGGCATGTGGTTCCCGGAATTCCAAAAACAACTATGCGTGTCGTATATCCGACTGTGCTCCACCCAGTAAATTCCCTTGAGTCACGGCCACCACGTCGCAATTCCATTGTGACAAATTGAACACAGACGATGTAACAACGTCGAATTACAAAATTTTTGAGTGGACACAGCGTTTGAAAATATCCTGGTATGGTACGGATCATTTTAAATCACGATTTTCATAGCAGAATTGATGAGCGATCCGAATGCAGTAGCCAAATATATCTGCAGCCAAATGAAGACAAGTAAAGCGAGCAGGACTTCCAATACGACAACTCAACGCCGCAGCCAAAGCCGCGCAAAACGCGTACACAGAGAACCAAAGCAATGCAAACAGCAAGTCCAGCCCAACCCCAAACCCAATTCGGATTCGGAGAAACCCGTGGCCGGAGACACCAATCACAACGCTGGCGAAAAACCGGGTATGGCGTATTATTTCAAAGCTACAACGGAACACCTGGAAGCTAGAATGAAAAATTTGGCGGAACTAGCCGAAGGAGGGCTATTAGCATTGAAGAAGCAAGTAAAAGCGAAAACTGCTTTCGGGGACCATGTCACAAACGATTCATCTTCGCCAGAACACGCGGAAGGTACTTTGTGGTAGGATTTTAGGGTTGTGTTTAATATTACCATATCAATTTAAAACGCAGATGTTGAATGCGAGGTCTTTGTTTTCAACAGGACTTTTTTTTTAATTGGCAGGCATATTCATTAAACACGTCATCCGATGCTAGAGAAAAAAACATCTAAAATTTCAACAGTTAATGCACGAAATTTATATACCATCCATTTACTGGCATTCAAAACTGCTTTCACGCAGCCTCCGCACGACAGATCACGGATCATAATCCTTGCATATAGAGGCGGATTTACAAAATAGAGTGTAGCCTATATTCATAATGTGTCATAACGATTTTCCGCGATATTAGGTGCATCGCAAAGCCACTGAGGATAATTCCATTCACTGGTATCGCAAGTAGGTCAAAATCTTGCATTTTTCGGTCAAAAATAAATCGTCCTATTTATCAGCTATGAAGTAGTAAGAGCGCTTTCAAGTCGCATATCGTACCATGCATGCCTCATTTAAAAATATATATGAATTTTTCTTTTTCGAAATTACCAAAAAAAAAAAAATTGCGGCCTGATGTTAATAATCTGACGGCGCACTGATGTGTGGCAACAGACAGTCTGGTAATCAGTGATACAACCAGTTGCTGAAATGTCACAAATTTAATCTTCAACCTCGATATAGATACAGACTTCACCAGGAGGTGAAAGACTTAGCCCGCCCAAAATGATTTACACTATGAAATTTATCCTACAGATAGGGAAGTAATTCATTGGCTTAACAAATTCCACGCCGATTTATAAGGTGGCAGTCGCAACAGTCGGACATCAGTCAATTCCTTAGTTAATCCTATATCCAAATGCAATAGCAATACAATCAACACATTATTGCCACATTACATCGTAATAATGCCTAGATCAGACAAGGTTCACATAACTCGTTGAATCGCGTAATTCAGTAACCCATTTGAGGGAAAATACAACTGAGACCAAGAGCGCCAGTGAGTTCAATGGCTCATGTGCAAAACAAACAATTTCGAGTGTTACACATACACAAATCACACCATGTAGTATAATGCATGCATAATTTACAGTACTTTTGACCTTGGGTTAAAATATTACTGTGCGAATAGAAAGCTCTCCTTTGCACATCGTTCATTCCGCTATCTGATCAATAATATTTCAGGCAAAGCACCAAAACTGCAAACGATCCATGAAGGGTGCAAAGTCGTCGAAGGACCGGACGGGGCATGTTATAAGCGCGAGGATACGCCGGTGCTGGCCGAACGAAAACGAGAGATGGCCTCTCCTAACGTCGTGAATATACGAATTGATCAAATGGTGGGTCTTATCAGCCACAAGGGCGGCAACGAAAATCAAAAGATAAAGAGGGTGAGAGGTAGATTGTAGTTAGATATGATTACGGTTTCTCACAGTAGGCCTATGTTAAAGCCGTGTGTGTGCGGAGCTTCACATATTAAACCAGTAATTTAGTAATCAGGAAGATCCGAATTTATTTCAGTAGACAACACTGTAAATCCGTGACCCCCAAACTGTATGCCGCAACAGATTCTCAGGTGTATCGCGGGTCTTACTGGGATTTTGGAAGAACGTTGTATAAAATTGAAGATGGGGCATATAGAATAGCATAATGCGACTTAAAAAAAGCGGTACAACTTTTTCAACAGGCTGATAAATAAGCACATCTGACCATGTCCATGAAACAAATCATGGCATTTTCAATGAATAGGGTAATGTCCACTTGTTAATTGGCTTGCTATGTCTGGATAAATGCTTTGATCCGTTTCAACTCAACTCATAAACAAGAAATCGTGTCGCAAATCATGATCACATTGTCTGGAATTCATCTTACACTTGAACAGTACTTCTCAGGATTTGTTGCGGACCAATATAGGCGGGAAGTCAATCGATTTCGAAGCCATTAGATCAAGTAATCGTTTTGCAAAAGAAGTACAGTTCATCGATTTACGGAACGTCCAGTTTTTGGAAACATTGATTTCACGAAAACTTTAGGTTGTCCCCTTTCAATTCCTATTCAACGACAAGTGCAATCAAAATATTATTGTCATTTGTACCTTAATGGGTAGGCTTATGTGAACATGTTTTCTTATTCGTTTTGACTTTAACTTGAAAGCCGTAACCGAGAGACATTGCTTCGAGAACGACGAAATGTGGGTCGGTTTGCAGCAACCACTGCTGTAAAGTAATATTAGAAATGTTGTCAGACTTCTTTATCTGAAGATACCGCATTTTCCACATATTCTGTCATGGCAACATTTAGGTAGTACCAACAATCAATGGCTCCAGGCGGTAATTCCAGGTGGTCAATACGAAGTACCTTTCCTTTTTTAGATTACTGAAGGACAGTTTGCCTACATGCAGTACTTAATGAAGCGGTTCCTGTTTGTATAGCCTACTTTCTTTTCTGTCTAACAGTTTTTCAGGCAAGACAAGTCTACTTACTCTTTGCATTTCGGATTTCGTAAGTTCTAAAGTACTGAAACTCGCAACTGAAACTAAAACTAGAACTACTCACTTTTTGAAAACTAGCAACTAGAACTACAACTACTCACTTTTCAAAATCCGCAACTAGAGCTTTAACTAGAACTACTCACTTTTCAGAATTGGCAACTAGAACTAGAACCAACGACTTTTAAATCCACAGCTGAAACACCAATGGGGTTGCGGGTTCGAGTCCGACCAAGGTCGACTCCAGAATTCCTACCAAGTGTTAGAGCAGTGGTTCTTAACCTTGCCTCCAGCGCCCCCCAGGGGGCGCTGGCGACTTTGAAGGGTGCGAAAACGCTCAGGGGGCAAAATGGGGGGCGCTGGGCTCAGGGGGGCGGTATGGGGGGCGCTGGAGCAAAATGGCTTCGCAGTAGATGATGTGGTGGTAGGACATATCCTTAATGAGTATTCAGAGCAAATTAACACCGAAAACTTCGTTATATATAGCCTACAAAAGACATCTAGGTTTAATTGTCCATGGGCGCCTAAATAACTGGCACCGAATGTTCCTGTCTTGGCAATCTGAACCCGGAAGAGGAATCCCATCTGGCGGGGAAAAATATATGCCAGTGAAGAAATACCAATTTGAAATCATGTGCGTCTTTTAGTTTAGTACGATTGGGCGACAGGGATATCTAAAACTAGATATTCCTGTTGGGCGATATCCCTGTTGGGCGATTCTATATTTTTTGATATATAGCAGACAGGAGGTCACGAGATAACATCATGCAGCGAAGTCATACCAATGTGTTCGCCCGCCCAAATATGTTTAATTATTAGGTACGGGCCCTACAGTTTCGAAGACACCTCACAATGTTCGCTCTACGTTTTGATGAGTCTGCGCACACTCAACAATTCACTGCGCAGACCCTTGGACAACAGTGCGTAACGACTAAAAAAAGATCATAACATCGGATTTGTTGTGCGCAACGTAGATTTTCTGTGCGCAGAGACCGTGTCAGCACTGCGCACGTGCACACCTTAGAGCAAACATTGCACCTGACTCAGGTCTACCGGTAAATCTGGTAACGTGAGCAGAGAGGACAAGGAATTGATAGCAATATATATGCAATTCCCGATCTTACTGACCGATTTTATCATGAATTATCGTAAGTTTTCGCGCTTCGCGCTGGCTCGCTAAACAGTACAGCTGATTTCGTGGCAAAAGCGAACAACGTGATGGGGGGCGGTCGGTTTATCACCCTATGGGAGCCCAAGACCCAAGATTTTTCGGCGGGCCTGGCGAAGTGCCGTTTCGTTCCTGCCAACGGGTATACGCCCGAAGATGTATAATAATTATTATTGAGAGGTCCTACCTTTTCAATCACACATCACTCATCAGCTCTACCGGTAAATCTGTTTACGTGAGAAGAGAGAGCATAAAAATTGATATCAATATACATGCAATTCCCGATTATGTTGACCAATTCAATCATTCGCGCGTCTATGAGCATAGCTGGCTGATTAAATGGACAATGGACACCCAATGTAGAAGACTAGTATCATCAAATAGCGGATAGCAGAACGGGGGTCTGGGGGCGAAGCCCCTCGGAAGTTTGGTTTATCACACGATGGGGGCCCAAGACCAACGTTTTTTTTAGGGGGGGGGCTGACGAAGTGCTGTTACGTCCCTGGTAACGAATTAATTGTACCTACGGGCACGCCCGAATATGTTTAATTATTAATTACGTGCCCTTTATTTACCCATACAACAGCTCACTTAGCGCTACTCGTAAATCTGATTTCGTGGGCTGAGAGGATAAAAAAATTATAGCGGCTTATATATGTAACTACCACCTATTCATTCATGCATTATAGAAAATTTTGGTACCTAGGGCGACCAGGCCACACAAACTTTGCTGCCCATCGAAATCACGCTACGGGGCTCTTGTGGGCGTAGCCCTCAGAAGTTTGGTTTATCACGCTATGGGTGCGCAAGGCAATCGTTTGTGGGGGGTTGACGAAGTGCTGTTACGGCCCTTCCTCTTACTCATTGTCTTTATTACATTCCTTACAATATGAGGTTGGGGGGCGCTGAAGCACGATAATTTTTGAAAGGGGGCGCTGGAGGAAAAAAGGTTAAGAACCACTGTGTTAGAGGTTTATCTAGGCCCCTCCTAGCCATCTCATCCGTGTAAGCGGCGTAGTAGTAGTAGTGGTGGCAAATAGCGGCTGACCAACATCGTTCATCAGAACACCGGTATCTTGAATCACGCAAAATGACGACAGGTGTTATCTTGTTGCTGGGCGACTCATATTTGTTCAAATATGCAACTAGAACCAGAAGTACAAGTACTGAATTTTCAAAATCTACAACTAGAACTAGAGCTAGAACTACTCACTTTTCAATATCCGCAACTAGAACTAGAACTACTCAATTTTCAAAATCCGTTACTAGAACTAGATCTACTCAAAAAAACCGTTAGTTACTTGACCGTCAACTAATAGGTTGTAACTAATAACTAGAAAAGGTTGTTTGTAGAAGTCTGGTTATAGTATGACTGTAGCGATTTTATGAGTGAAATTGTTATAGCGACTGGACACTGCATCCTACGTGTATCGTCAACTTAATTTAATTTTTAAAATTACATGTTTCGTCTTTTATCAGTTTTCGTTACTCACGAAGACTAACCTTACAATTTTGAAAGTAGGTGAAACAGCTACCTCCGACCGACTGCTAAAAGTATGCGTTTTCAAACTTAGTCACTTGACTACTTTTGACAGCTTCATTTTCTTATTACAATTGAATAAGTTTTGATATGTCTTGGAAAGTGCTACTTCTACTAATAGCTGTGTAGAAATTCGTGTCGTTGGTTCTATTTCTAGATGAGTATTAACGATGAATACGGTTATATGACATTCCAAAATAGAAAAACAACATAATTTTTGAAATATATAACTGTCCTTATAGAAAGGCAATCCACTCTCCACGTTACCAAGATCCCCCGACTTCAACCCGAAGAAGAACACCAGATGCAGTCAGCCGAAAAGCCTGACAATGTACGAGAGTTCAATCAAGCAAGACGGAGAGAAAAACAACACGAATTGCGCGCCAACGAACCCCGAAGCCAACCAATTAGCGAAGGTCAATATCGTTCACATCGCGACCGGTGCAGTCGACGTAAAGTGCAACGCAATTCCGATACCCAAGAAGTGTGCGATCTCTTCGAAAATGAAGGCGCCAAGGATACGAAATGACGGAACGGGATTCTCTAAAACACTCCAACAAACTGCTCTGTGGGAGATCAGACACAAGTAAGCTTGGATTAGGTCTACATCGGTGTACTTGCTCTGTACAGTAGTGTTTCTTTAAGTTTTTAGACCGCGACCCAAATCCGGGTTATGGTGGCAACTCGCGACCCAAACCTCATACATCAGAAGAATGTGTTTTTGATACTAGTTATATCCTACGTTTTTACGGGCATATCAGACAACAATTGTACGCAACGCAGCTGAATGAAACATGTCTGACGCACGCGATTTCCAATGGGGTTGCATTATTTCTTTTAAGCGTCGTATCTGTATTGCATTTGTACTGCTGTCTACGCCAGTGGTTCTCAACCGTTATGTCTTCGCGGACCCCTTTATCTCGATTACCGTGCAATCGTCATCTGCCTTGTGCAAATGTGAACGGTATGCTAGTGATAAACAGCAACAAAATGACCTTTCTTGGAATCCACATCATACTATTCATGTAGAAAATGGAAGACGTTCATTATTCATCATTCAAAATAAATTCTGTGGCTGCATTTTTTGAAATACACTGTCGTGTCTCGAAAATCTGCGCAGTCGATTTGACACGAACGATTGCGAAAAATCCATTAATTCTCACAAGAACAGGTGGAGTGCGGTGGTGGTGAATGAAATAATAACGCGTAACGCTTCCGACGACACCTTTGGGTCTGATCGCAACATACATGGCACCAATAAAACGTCCACCCTGTCGTAATTTATATGTACGCATTTATATGTATACATGTTTGTTTTAAATTGATATTTGTTTTAAACACAACCCTAGTTTAGACCAACCAGCTACGATCAACATTGTCCAAGCCATTTTCCAAGACCCAAATAACTGAATTTTGGTCGTTTCTATATCCTATCTTACGAATTGCAAGCAGTACCATCGTCTGATTACAGGAATCATCAACGGAACGAAAAATACCTGACGGAGAAGTGCTATCCGAAAAGGGCCTTCACGACACCCAGCAAAACCAGACAAATTCCACCCGACAATCATTCGCCGCCGATCTACTCCAAATCAAAGACGCCATCTGTGATTCCAATCAAAGAAACGAAAAAGTCAAAAAGGCACTCGTCAACCAATCTGGAGAAGGCGAAGAAAACCGACGGACCTTCTCTAGTCGAAATTAAAAATGTTCCGCCGCCCACAATGCGCCGAAAGTCGCGAGACATAATGCGAGAAAAAAGCGAAGCCCCCGAAGATCCAATCAAACCGAAACCCACTGTACAATCGTGCACTCCGTCGTCGAATACCATGCCGAGACCTAGCAGGCCTTCCGAAAATCCCGCTGAGGTATGGGCATTGCGGCCTAGAACTCACGAAGGACGAGAGAAGAATATGGAGGTGAAGCAGCTTTTGAAGTACCAGGTCCGCCACGAGAGGCCTGCCAGCACGTTTATATCGAGCGGTAGAAATTCGCACCAGTCGATGCGGTGCGGGTATTGGGTTAATGCCGAAGATCCGCGACATCAGGTATGTAGATCGTATCCAGAACTAAAGCTGCATACTTCAGCATTTCACAAGTATGCGACGCAAGTCACTTCGATCCCGAGTGCATTAATTGACCAGGTTTTATAGATATATGCGCGTACGATGGTAATTTTTGAATCCCAAATCTTCGATATCCCACGACAACGTCATCATGTATTGAGCTCGATTTAAAACATTCGCATGGTCGCTAGGTCGATCTTGATTTTTCGGTACATAGCGTTGCCATTCCAGGCAGGCCGTACAGCAATGTAGTTTGAAATGGGTGAAACGGGTGATGTCTACACCAAATTAATTATAGTTAGGTATCAGTGCCGGGGTCAAATTACATCCTAAACCAACAAAAATGTCTAAAAATGTGTACAAGCTACTTGTTTCCACGTTTTAGTCAGCAGTAAGGAATGGGTATGGTACAGTACGATTGGATTTTTGCGAAAAGTATTGTAAAATGAGTACGGGGCGGCACGAAACTATGATATTTTGATCGAACCGTATTCTATGTACTTTTTTTCGTATTTCATGGTGGGTATATGAACATCCGATTAATATTATGATTCAGTTGTAGGACGCTTGTCCTAGCAATGTCCTCTCGCACTGCGTTGCGAATTGCTTTGCTACTTGAATCCTTGACATGTCGCACCCGACCAATAAGGCGATAGGCAACTCCTCCGTAATTTTCAATATTGTTTATAATTATAGTGATGCCGTGTAACTCTGTTACCATCAAATATTACACCACGTAGTTATAGTTAACTTGGCAGCATCAATCGTGATTGATCGATGGAATGCATGGGGACGAAGTAGGCAATTTGTGCGACACTGGATTTTCTATATCGGCAATGCTGAAACCTACTTCGAATTATCACGTACTAAACCGATGGGCCATGGCGGTGCTGACCGTGGGGTGACCGTGGTCTGCAGATATCTTTGGAAAAAATGAAGTTCATGAGCCACGGGAAATGACGTGGTGAGAGGAGGGGCAAACGGTGCACCTGATGCCTTCCTCAAAAATTAATTTGTCAGGTCAGGGTATGCTTGCACAAATGTTTTCTTCATATGGAGCCGATTTCGAAACATCAGATGTATTATTCCGCAATTGAAGCAGAGGTGGTCAAAGTAGTCACCGTCGCTACTCAAGTAGAAGTAGTAGTAACGCCGAAATTTTTACTCAAGTAGAAGTAGGAGTGGTGGTTTACAAGTAAGTAAGTAAGTAGGTATTCTACGCCTATATTTTCGTAAAATACTGAAAACTGTCAAGTAGAAGTAGAGGTAGTCTAAAATCATAACTACTTAATAAGTAATGTGAGCAGGCAAAATCTATTTCAAGTACTTCAAAAAGTAGAAGTACTTCGTTACTAACCACCACCTCTGAATTTAAGTGAACTAAACTCTGTTCAAAACTGTGTAAGACGACTTCGCCATTCATATAATACATGCAAGGAAACTGTCATTTACATTTCGTGATTCCGAATCAAGAATTGTTGCAATTTTGGGATAGACGGGGTGCTGTATACACGTGAAAATATCTAGCTAACTTATATTCCATATGAATCAGATGATATCATCTATTGATATCAGCGAGTTACATGGGACACAGCATGAAGGCAATTAGAGCAGGGCATGGATAATCCATGGACTGGATATCCACCGGAATTTTGTTTATTTCTGACTGGATCCAGATCGGAGCCGGATTCGTACTCTTTCTGATACGGCCGGAGTCGGATTCCATTTTGAATAAAGTGGATCAGTGTCAGTCTAGAGATTTGGCGATCTGACGTGCACTAAAGGCTATACGCAGCACTTATGCAATGTTTACATTTTCAGATGCATCATATAGGTTTGCGAGGCCGACAAAGCGCGGAAGGGGAAAGGTACACCAAAGATATGAACAGCGAATTCACGGTATTCTCTCCTTCGGGAAACAAAATTCTATATCGGCGGGCACATCAGCCGAGGCAGACTATGCAAACTATACAGCAATTGAAGAAACAAGCACGTTATGCAGCGAGAAGTAAAAAGCACTTTCTCCCGCTGCCGTCGTGCGGCATGCCGGACCGAAATTCACCAAGCCGAATGAACGATGCTCTTGCGATTCCAGCCGAAAGATTATATAATTCAAAAACTGTCGTATTAAAAATGAATAAAGGCTAAATTGTGTACAATACAGGACTGCCATACTGTCTTGATTTCTCAGATTTGTGGTTATGTTGAAGGGTATGTTGAAGTTTGATGAAACTACCGTGTCCTTTTTGTTATAAAGTTTTCTTGATTTTGATATGTCCTTTTTTTTCCTTAGAGAGGCCGTGATTATTATTGCTTTTGCGCCGATATTATACGACATCATAACGGAATGGTACTCTCCTGTCGTTCACGTCACAAGTATACTGTCGATTTACGTGTAGATGTAGGTTACATCGAGCTCTGTCGCACACTTTCTCTTTGAAGTTTGACTGATTCTGCTCGTCCGGATATGCTATGCCCTTGAATAACTGTGTACATTATAATGGTACAATAGACACGATCGAACCGCGACGAAATGCGTCTGAAGAAATTTTAAATCAGTGATTTTCAAACTAGGTGGCGTGAACCAACTGAAGGTGGACGCAAGACCACCTGGGATAAATGATGTATCTCGAACTCGGAATAAGTTTAATTTGTGCCGAAATCTCCAAGCGTAAAATCGTCCAGCAAATGGCAAAAAGTTCAGTCCGAAAAACTTGTTTTGAAATTGCACCTGTCCCCAAGCTAGAAAAATCTGACAAACGCTGCTCCAACTGAAGGATACGATTTACCACGAGTCAGTTTTTTGAGTTGAGTGCACAAATCCAATTCACACAGTATCAATTGGTTGAAATTAGTAAAGAAGGCAAGTCCATGACGGTCACCAGTCAACTACAGATAGAACGAGTTGCCCGCGCCGCAGACGTCTAGACCAGACGACAAGGCAGTATTGCTAAGTAACTCGCGTAGCAATATAACCAGGCCGTGTTATTTTTGGCATATGCCAAAACTGCCAAAAATAACTTATTTTTGGCATTTTTCGATTTTTATTTTTGGCAGTTTTGGCATCGTCCTCTAAATAGATAGTTTCGGACTCGAATTAGTCACAAAAACGCTTTATTTGGGCTAGTTTGTCAAAAGACACCACAAAATGTGCAGCATCCACATAAAATCAGTGCCAACAAACAATAAGAAGAAGAAGAAAAAACCTAACGATTTCATAGGTTGATAATATCAAACGAAACCACCGAATATTCAGTATCCATCGGAATCGGTGCCTATAAGCAAAAAAAGAAAGAAAAGCCTTACAAACACGCTCAACAGCTGATTGTTACAGCTGTTGAATAGACTGAAATCATTTGCACTGTAACAGTGCTTCCAAACTCAGGTCAGCTAAGTTTCTCCTAAATTCATTTCTCGCCCAGCGAATCTGGGAAATATCGGCTTCAACGGTACCCGTTGAGGGAAAGAATGTTGCCAGTCATCCACAAAAGGTTTTCAGAGCTTCAAAATCTTTGGAGGGCCGAACCGGCATCAATGCATCATGAAAAGCGATCACTTCGCCAGTGCCATCGATCTCATCGCGGAAAGAATTTTCTTCCCGATCCTTTTCCTGGAGTTTCCTGTGTTGTCTCTCGACACATTCTATTTAGTAGCCCGACTATCATTTCTCCTTCAGTCTACCGATATATTTTCGGGGGACTTTTGTCACTTCAGGTGGCTTTAATATTACCAACTCGCACGGAAGAGTCCTGGGAAGGTTGGCTTGTTTAAGAACATTGACGCAACAAGACTGTCTGGGAAAACGAGACTATGCAGCTCAGAGATAGCCAGAGAGTTTGTTGCGTCACAATGTTCAACTCGATCACAACGCAAAATTCGTGGTTGATTTTGGGGGTTCCAGTTCCATGAGCAGAATATAGTTTATATTTTAATAATCAGTACTGCGGCAGCTTCTTATTGATACCCGTTTTATCAAATTTAGCGCTCGACAAGCCGGTCAAAAATGGTCGTAAAATTGCCTTTGGACAAATGGAAAGTATGACGTGAACCAAATGCAGTCAGCCGTTCAATCTCGCTGTGCCCACACAATTTAGGACACCATGCTTTCACCCCTAATGGGTGGGCTGGACCCAGATTAAGAAACCTGCCTTTCACAAACGCTCTTCTCGTTTGTAACGCGGTCCTGTTAACACAACACCATGAACGAAATACACTATTTGGAAGGCCGTGTTATTTTTGGCACATGCCAAAAATTGCTTATTTTTGGCATTTTCAAATTTTTATTTTTGGCAGTTTTGGCATCTGGCTCCTGAAATGCCAAAAATAACACGGCCTGAATATAACCTATTATAGCATTACATGGCATGAAAGGCTGTAGAGAGATGACGCGGACTAACCACTGAATCCCTGACACCCAGTTGATAAATATGCTGCGCTGCTCATACGACATTCGCGACCTTCAACTGATATGACAGGCAATATTCTATATAAATTAATCCGCTACGAGTACACAGGAAGTTATTGATGTTCACCATTTATTAGAAACTTGATCTGGGATCGATATAGATAATCGAATCCATGGAATGGCATGACTGTTAACGTCCGGTTACGTCCACTTAAATGCTTAGGCGCTGACATCGGCTGCGTCTTCACTAGCGTCGGAGTCAGCGTCTTCGGATGAGTCATCCGAACCTTCATCTGATCCAGCGTCGGCAGAATCTACGAAATGTTAAGTGGATGGATATAATATTAAGCATATATGGCGTCTGCACAAAACACTTTGAGATATAATCGCAATTTAAATTGGATTCCGTGACCAACTCGAGTGAAAGGTACGGTATTTTTGTGATAATTGTTGATACGGAATGGTGGGACTGTTGCGGTCGCTGTGGCTCATTTGGCGAAATTCAGAGCCGGTATTATGGAGCACATAAGGTACTGATAACTGACTACCGTGCGCAATACGGATGGAACGCATAGCTTTGGTCGAAGAATGAAATTGAACTTCAACATACCCTCATTATCGTCCACATCAAATTCATCATCTTCAGAATCATCCGTGGTGTCATCATCATCATCATCATCATCATCATCATCTATAAACATATATTGACTTTATTTGGGCAACTATAAATCAAAATCAGAATAGTGTTGTTTACGTGTCGTAAGCTATATGAATAAACCCCCCAAATACGAACGTGGGTGTAAGCATGAATAACTAAATATATTGGTGTCGGTGAAAGAGAAGTTTTACTACAGAATAGTGTGTATACGATTCATATCAATACATATCAATACAGTCATAAGGTTGAGATATATAAGAAGCACTTCGTGCTGCTGGCTGCAGAAAATATAAGTTACTTATTGCACAAATGCAAAATCTCACCGTTCTCATCTAGTATGTCAAGAATGCTCTGGATCATTTCTTCCAAAGACTTGGATTCCTCCTCATCCTCGTCATCATCGGCTTTCCACTTCAGCATCATCTTAAGTGCCTGCCGGAGAAGACTACCACGTTTTTTACGGAGAGCCATTCTGTTTGGTCGTCGGCCACGTGAAGGTTGGAATCCTGTATCGGAATCAAAGCGGTGAAGCGATATCTTCTGGGATTATATTCTGAACTTACCACGTCGTCTAAACGGTCGGCGTTGGCTCCCACGACGAGGACCTCTTCTGTCATCATCATCATCATCATCGCCTCGTCCCCCTATAACACATTGCACGATCGTAATATATCACCCAGCGAAACGTTGACGTAAATGTTACATCCTGGCGCTCTTCTTGACGGTTTGTTATCGTCTTCATCGCTCGTGCCGTTGTGTTTCGTACCCTTTCCTGTCATCTCTCCTCTGCCCCCCTGTCCTCTGCCAGGACGATCTGGTCAATGGATTAAAACCAATGTAAATATGAGTATCTTATACAAAAGGACCATTATTCTGGTCATAGGGATATTTCCGCGAAAGAAGATAAGAATATGAATATATATTAGATTAATAGCAGATCAGCTCCTCATTACCGCCAGATCCTCTCATTGGTCGTTTGTCATCGTCGTCATCGGAGGTGCCATTCGATTTACCACCCTTTCCTTTCATTCCACGTCTACCTCCAGGTCCAGCGCCTAGAAAAATGTGAGACTGACGGTTAGCCTACATATGCGATCATGGTCGGATTGATTGCAAAGACGCGTCGGCGATATTTAATTTGAATATCTCGAAGTTTTCCCAGTTATTGCTAAACTTTGAATGCACAATTGCACATTGCACACTTATGGATATCTTTGATGGCTACATGGAAGACCTATGGCTTGCTTGTTCTTCTATCATGATAATTCGGGATCACACAGTGCATGCCTCTCACTGTGTAACCGTGACTTGTATTCGGAATGGATTACGAATGTTACAGCACTTTCAAGGAATCGTAATCGATTGATCCACTCTTTACTTTTTATCTGTAATAGGAAAATGACGTGAACTGCACATTTGTCAGATCGGCTCCTATTGAAGTATTATATAGGCCTACATTACATGACTTAATGCAACATAGTGAATCAAAATGAGTTGGACATGTGAGGGAATAGTCGTGATAATAAAATATTTGATTTTGAAAATGAAGCCATTACCTCGCATTCCCTTTTTGCTTTCATCATCATCATCACCATCATCTTTGGTTCCATTAGACTTCTTTCCTTTTCGACCCTTACCACCCATTCGCCTTTTGATACCTCCTAAAGTGAGGGCAGGTATATACGTTATTAATATTATACATATTGGTAATTGAAATACTATATTTAGAAGCAATAATAGGCTGTATTAGTTTGTAATCATGCATTCCGAATTCCCAAGGAAAAGCAATTCGCATATTCACCTTCTTCCATCATCTTTTTACCGTCGCATGATTTCGTGTCGTTTTGGCCTTCGTTATCTGTTGAATCAAAATTGGCCATTAGTATCATATGATATATATGAAAACATACTTCATTATAAGCATAGTTTGCCGCTATCTAAACACTGGTCCACGTTCTTGGCCTTTAGCCAATGACCTAGATTCGATTTTGAATCTACAACGGCGTGATGGTGATGAGCGGAAGAAAACCCATCACGGATTTGTCACTGGCGATCACTACTTTAGTTTACCTTTATCGTCAAGCATAGCTTTAATTTTGCAAAGGAATTTTCCCATTCTCATTTTCTTGTCTTCTTCATCTTCATCATCAGTATTATTCTTTCCGCCACGCCTTCCTCGTCTTCTATCGGAAACTCGTTTCGCGAACTGACGAGTGAGTCCTCGCATACGGTTGAATCTCATTTGCGATCTTTGTCGTCGGCGCATGGATGCTGGAAACAGGAATAACTCTAGACGTGTACGAATCGCGGACATCTCAATGTTCAGGTCGCTAGCGACACATATATAACAATTTCAGAGAGTAAACATTTCACAATGCAACCCTAAACGAACACGCTGGTAAGTCAACCGGATGCATTACAAATATGGTTGTTGTTATATCTGGAATTGGTTACGTTTACCTTGCGCATATTGTGTGTATTTACGCATGCAGTCGATGGATAGATTCGTAAGAGATTTTAAATGATAAAGCTTTAAAAATTGTAAAGTAACAGCATTTACAACAGCAACAACATTTACAACACGAAAGCTTTGCTGAATATTGCCTTAATTTGGAACACCTAACCTACACCGGCCCACAATACGCCATAGCGCTACCCTGTGTTTTAAAACACCGGGAACCGTATTTCTATTGCAATATTATTAGTAATCGTCAGGAATGAAGTCATGTCGTAAGATATCAGTTGAATTTTACAACCGCGATATTCTTTTACCGTCACGAGGCCAATAAATAGTGATTGAACATGTAGAGTATGTTGTTGTTTTATTATTTGTGGTATATATTGGTTATTTTAAACCAGGCCAGAATTCTTTATTACAATTGCGGATGTGCCGACTTGTAGAACGGCACAATGTCACCCGCAGCTTTCATCCATCAACGTCATGCTATCTTCACCCATTGCTACGATAACACTCAGTCAAAGCGAATGAATTCAAGTATCATCGCCGCTCTATGCTTACCTCGTCTTCTCTTGACGGCTGCTGCAAATCTACGTGGCAATGATGGGCGCCTTCTGGGTCCCATTCTTTGCATTGGCCTAGGAGGTCCACGTTGTTGACCACCGAACGATCTTCTTGCTCCGAATTGTGGTCTATTGTTGCCTCCTATCTGAGTTCGCCGTTGACCTGTGTTATTACATTGAATTATTGTGTGATAGAAATACACAAATGTTTAATATTGTACATACCAGGACGACCCCCAAAGGAGCCAGAGCCTCGTCTGTTCTGCATTGCTCTACCGCCTTGTCCTGGACGACTTTGACCTCCTGAAAAGAGAGGTAAATTAACTAGAACGACGCAATCTCACATGTGTATTACAATATAATTACCGAAACGACCCCCATATGAGCCAGGGCCCCGTCGATTCTGCATTCCTCTTCCACCTTGTCCTGGGCGATTTTGAGGTCCTGAAATGGGTTTAATTTAATAACATACGACGCAAATGCACAGGTGTATGGCAATATAGGCTATATACCGGGACGACCCCCATATGAGCCAGAGCCTCGCTGATTCTGCATTCCTCTATCGCCTTGCCCTGGGCGTCTTTGACCTCCTGAAAGGCAGGCATATTTTATTACGGATTATAAATATTATGATTTATTCGACCACACAGATGCCAAAGTATAATGGCAGTATTAGTAAGTTATTAAATTTACCTTGACCACCTTGCTGACCATTGCGGAATGGTCCTGGGCGTCGGTTATCATCGTCATCATCTTCGTCGTCACTGTCTCCACGACCTGGTCCATGGCGTCGCTGCATTCCTGAAATTCAATTTAAAATATATAATTCCGTTTTGTTCAGGTTTACTGAAGATTCTGAATGTTATTAAGTGGAGTATTAACCTGGACCACCGCGTCTTCGGTTTCCCATTCCTGGACCGAATCGACCTGGTCCGCGCTTGTTGTCACCATTGTCATCGTCATCTTCGTCGTCATCATTCCCATCTTGACCCGGTGGACTATACCCTGATGAATCATAATCACAAGGGTTCTTAACTCGCAGTCTGTGAACACCTTGGGGTACGAAGCACTGAAACCGACCTAAAATCCGCCAAAGGACACACCAAGACGCATCAAGTTTCAGCACATGCATATTGCATATACATGAATGGAAGTCGGATAGAGATATACTGCATGATAACGAAGATCATGGGGTACGACTGCTAAAGAGATTGTACATGTCATTTGATATTCGTCAATACGATGTCCATTGGCCATCGAATTGCATTGTGAGCAATGAGCATAGACGAGACCTTTCACGGTCCACAAATTCCGCAAAAATTCTGTCCTACCCAAGAATTGTGTGTTAATATACCCTCAGAATATTACTGTAATAGCGTGGCGTTCTAATGAACACACGAATGTAATGCGGAGACATTTATTCGCCACAATGTTGGATCTGCGAATGACATAGTCGAAAGGACAACCATCGACAATGAATATGTATGGAGGATATATGAAGATGAAGTTTTAAGTGACATTTAGCCTTCACTCACCGGGCCCACCGCCATCAGGACTTGGGCCGCTCATTCCTCCGTCGCCATCACCATCTGGTTTCTGCATTTCGTGTCCGTCAGACATCGCTGCAAACATAATAAATATAAAATAGTGAAGTACAGGGTGATTTGCAAAACGTGCGAGAACTTACCGATCGCAAGCAATCCACACAAAACAGCCAAACGTATGAGTATCATATTTGCTTTTAAAAGTTTGTTCGGCGTTGTAATCGAATTATTCGCTGTTGCTCCTTTGGTCTCGCAAGCTAAAACGATTATGGTTCATTCATGGACTATTCGAATTTATATACCTTTGGCATGCATAAGCACAACCTGAACCGGGTATAATTAGACTGAACATGACGATAAAGTGCAGCAAAGATGCTAAAAAACGAAAGGAAATACATTTCTGTAACTTCATTTACCAGTTCTTCCTTAACTATCCCATATTTAGAATATGCCATCAATGCCCGGGGCAATACGCTGTTGATTGTTATCAACATGAGTAAGGATTGGTTAGTAAATATAGTGACATTTTATAAATTCATGTATGTTACAGGTTCTTATTATATGAGGCTAACTTTGTTTACCGGGAAAAGATGAATAATTAGGCTACTACCTCGACGTGGATAGTATTAGAAGTATTAGAATCTTGAACGTTATCGTCAAGGGGATCCCCGAAATAGCGGACCAAAAATGTTCTACTATTAGCCTACTATTTTAAATCTGCCGCCCATAATGATGTGTTTAGTAATTAATATACTAGAAACGTCCCATTATATTGAATTACGTATAATCTCTGCCTGTAATGTCCGTGGAGATGTTACATTGAAATATTTCTTCAAGTGTAGGTGAATGTATCGCACAAGATCTGCGGGTATAACATAAGATACTAGGCATGGTGTGAACGAGATGATCACGTTCGCGTTCTGTGGAGGATACCTCTATCCTACACAAACAACGAGAAAGAGGACCGCCTTGAGTAGTGAGGGTACCTGAATTTGGTACGCACCAATCACAGAAGGCCACGTCGCCTTAATTGCCAGGCCTACAGGACGCCCATTGCCACGACACCCTAATTACCACGCCTATATGACACCCATTGCCACACCCAGATATTCTAATGTTTTATGAATTTCAATACCGATTTTCCATGTGTATTTAGCAATATGTATTGAATAACTTGCTTCCGAGAAATAAACAACATTTTACATAACATTAAAACACAATTTACGACCTATTTTCATTAGACGCATACAAGCGATTCCCACAATATTATGTATATTTGTATTAGTGATAAACAACATTCATTATACGGTAGTTGATACTTTTCTCAGATATTCTATTATGTGTATTTAGGACTAATGTCATCCGTCCATATTTTTAAACTTGATTTTATGTATAGGCCTACAAGTTACGGTCTGTGCAGGCTCCATATTTTACGACCTATTTTCCTACACATCATCACTATTTAATTAATATAAAATGCGATTCTGAGCGCTGCGACTTGATAATATTAAGCCGCGATCCGAGTTCTTGCGTTCGAATCGTACCTATTCAGTGCTAGACGGACTTTTCGTAAATGAGCACAAATATACCAACGAACTAGCCGCAGGCGCCAAATTCTCGGCGCTATAATTAAACAATCACCTTCGCTACAGGTACGCGATCCCTAACGTTATAAAGATAGGGACAAATTAGCCGCACTTTGAAATCTCTATGATGCATGATTTTTTTGTGATAAGGACCTTGGTAACATTCAGAGTCTGCAACGATTGCTATTGAGCATAGACTAAGCTCGCTTTCAGAGTTGGAAACTAAATGCATATGAAAATTTAACTAGGTTTTCCCCGCACGAATCAAATGTAGGCCTACTCAAGTGTTTATGAGGTGGCGAATAGTTCGAAGGTTGTTGGTATGCAAGGACGTCACATAGAATTGTGGAGTTTTTGTGACAATAGCACTCGTCAAGGTTAGTCAAACATAACCTTAAACTACTATCTACTTCACAAAATATAAAGTTGTAAAAGTAAGCAGATTTCTATGAAAACCTGTTAAATAGAAGTAAAAGTAGCCTAGAAACATAACTACTTACCGAAAAATCGTTACGTAGAAGTGGGGTTAGTCTACGAACATAACCACTTACTTACTTTGAAATCTCTACTTGTACTTGTATTCGAGCGGAATTGCATCTATCATGTGTATTTAGGGCTAATGCGACATCACTATGTTGACGACAGGGCTGATTTGAACACACAAATTTTGCGAATTAAACTTATCGCTCACCACGGACACTCAATGAAGAGCACCCTGGAGCACCCGCAAAAATGCTCTACAATTCTTGACATATAATATACTGAGCATATAATAAGCTGACAAAACTTATTGCCGTGCGACCGATGCATTAATGACTTTAATACTCTGTATTTTAAATTATCACGCCTATGAGTCGAAATGTTGTTAAGTAACTCATGTTTTCAACATAACCTAAACGTAAAGTGCACGAATTTCCATGTTGATCAAATACCAAAAACTTTGCTTGCTTTCAAAGTTAGTACCTATGCGCATAACAGAATTTACCCAAAAAAGTCGGTACTCCGAAAATTTTGTGAAGTAGAGCCTTTTGGTGTTGGACTTAAGTTCCAATGAACAAGTGTTCACGTGAGTTCGAATCCCAAACCCTGTACGTTATATTTGAGTCAAAAAAGTTATTCATACTCATGATTTGAGATGTTAAGTAACTCATGTTTTCAACATAATGTAAGCGCGAAGTACGCAAAATTAGATAACATACAAATACCACAAATTGCGCTAGCTTTCAGAGTTGATAAGTTTAACTCTTTTAACAAAGTTGTATGTGCGCAATATATGTTTATCGTAAGTCCTGCACGTTCATGATTTCGTCCGAGTTTGAGTTGTAGAAAATATTATACCAACATCGCGACATCTTTCAAAAACAAAACCACGGTCACTGCTTGAGAGGCCTATTAATGTCATCCCAATAATTTAGTTACTTCCACAAAATAGTAGATACGTATTTGACTTACGTTTCACAAAGCTAACACGCACACAATTTACTTTAGTAACGAAAAGTGGTGAGTTTTTCAGGAGTTTCCTCCGGTTTTGTAAGTCAGAAAATTTAAAAAAGTGTCATCTTTTCAGATTTCCAAAATTTGGTAACCTACGTCTTACAAAAGCGTAGAAGTGTGCCGTGCTACAAGTCGGCGGTTACGGAATGAAAAATAAGAAATATCAGCCTGGTGTAAATTAGCATTGTAGTCGACAAACACCACGATTACCACAAACGGCATTATGGTTGAGTAGATCGTAAATGTCGATAATGCAAGTATTCTCGCTTCGAATAACTTACGCGTAACCTCCACTCTCGCACGCTGAGCATACAAGTATATTATAACATACAGTCACTCGCGTAAACGAGGTGTGTGACATTACATACATCATGGATAACATCATGGCCGGCACTACAAGCATCATGGATTACAAATTCATGTTCTGAAGTCTCATACATGCACCGACTCTGTGCATTCAATGTGGGGGGTAGCTGACTTGGAGACAGAAAAACACACATATTTGACCGTAACATGGTCTTAGTATGAACCGACATGCATTCGACTTGTGGAAAAATGTGTCGCACACTATTTCACCGAGATTACAACCCTTTCGCGGATATTCGTTGGTGCTATCGATACGGTGAACAGCACGTTATGTATAGCGATATCTCCACAGTCAAATACGCGAACCATGCACAACCATATACCCAGACTTCCGTTGAATATTCACGACACCAACAAATCTGTACATCTCCTTTCCCTCGACATCAATGATAGAATCCTCATCCCAATGCGCAGTACGAATGGTGGGTTCATCGGGTGTAAAATCCAAATCAAATGATACCAAGGTCTGCTTTCTCATTTTCAATATTTCCACCACCGCGTCTTGTCTGTGTCTTAGCACTACCGTGTGAGGATGGCGAAATCTGTGGGTGGTAACACGGATGGACATGATATTCTTCGATATGATCAACTGAAACCACGGATGTGGTGGGTTAGAGTCTTGTCGTGATGGTCCGTTTCGAAATGCAAGCGGATGAACTAGACCAAAAGTTTCGAAGATGTGTTTTATAATTGCTCTAGGTGTGAAATAGACATCGCACTCTTGCGGGGAAACAACACGAATTCAGTCTTCACACCGCAGAAACACAGCCGCTTGGTTAACATCACAAAACCGCAATTGAACTCAAGATTGCCATACACGGAATCGCTGTTAACGATGTCTGACTGCGGCGTTTCGACGAGTAACGAATTCTCGTATTTGGTATTGATTGTGACACATAGTCAAAACAGCGACAGTTTTCACAACCGGATACATACATTGAACCAACTGATGTAAGGTGAAACACTACGTTCGCAACAAAAAAGTTTGCAGGGCATGACCACCACCAACATATAGAGTAGTGAGTGAGTAATTATACTACATACCCCGATTTTACTATATTCTGAGATCCGGATCACGATTCAAGTCTACCTGAGAATCCGAACTACCCTGTGAAGTTGATATATCAAGTTATGAACCGTGAAAGGGTTGTAATCTCGGTGAAATAGTGTGCGACACATTTTTCCACAAGTCGAATGCATGTCGGTTCATACTAAGACCATGTTACGGTCAAATATGTGTGTTTTTCTGTCTCCAAGTCAGCTACCCCCACATTGAATGTACAGAGTCGGTGCATGTATGAGACTTCAGAACATGAATTTGTAATCCATGATGCTTGTAGTGCCGACCATGATGTTATCCATGATGTATGTAATGTCACACACCTCGTTTACGCGAATACTTGGTATATATGAACAATCGTGAAGTATACTGGATGTGTAATGGCTTGTTATTTTCATGGAAACATGGGGGTGTAAAATGTTTGAATATTGTTCATTGGTTTGTCGATTCAGAGTTGATATCCGGATCCGGGTCCTAGTTTGAGTTTTAGAAAATATGATACCGACATCCCGACATCTTTCGAAAACAAAACCGTGGTCAATGCTTAAGAGACCATTTTACTATTTTTCATCGCCATAAGTCATTCTGGACCGCGAAAACGCATTGTACGATATAGATGAAACTTATGCAAATCCTAGGATACTCATTTTCAAAGTAGCTTAGATCTCGAAATAAGCTCTGACTCGCTATTCTCCTCAAAGCATGGAATTATCACGAGTATCACCTTCGGTCACTGAAGAAAAGTATGAAATTATATCCGAAGCATATTCCTTGATCAGGAATTTTATCATGTACGAACTCGACGGCTCATGCGTTAAGGTAAATACGAAAGCAGAGAGAACCTTACGTCGAGTTGGGGATGAAATGTTCGAGCGACATCGAACTGTCCTAAACGCAGTCTCCAAACGTCTCCGCTATGGTGATGTCGAAGTCAATGAAAAATATAAAGAATATTTACCCGATGAGCGAATGTTCCTGATGATAGCTGATGAAATTTACAAAGATACCAAAGAAAATTGGGGTAGGATTGTCTCCCTTTTGTGGTCGGTAGCATTCTTGCTCGCAAGAACGAGGATGAACATCACGGGGAGCATATAGAAGCTATCATACAGACAGTCGGAAATTACATTGCTAGCAGAAGACTAAAGTGGATAGTGAAAAATGGAGGATGGGTAGGTGATTTACATGCTTTGCTTAGGAATTATAAATTATCTTTTAGCATGGATATATAGTGTATCTGCTCTCCAGAGCCCATATCATCTCTCGATGATGAAACTCAGCTTTACCCCCCAATTCGGTTCCCGACACGATAACTTTCCTCCGTACGATCATTAGGGCTTCTATTTTTGTTGCAGGATGGCTTTGTAGGATTCTTTGATAATACCGCTCTCGACTACAATAAAGTTTGGAAGGGACTCGTGTTTGTCGGAATCGGACTGACATCTATAGCAATGGCATTATCAAGATAATCGATGTTCGTATGTTTTGTCCCATGTAATATTTTAAGAATAAAATTCTTCATCGTTTAATCGCATCCATTTTACTGTAGGATGTATACAGTTTCTTCTGAGAATACTCGAAGGATTGCGCCATATGGAAACCTTCTTTATACTTTTAATTTTTTCAAATTTCTACAGATAACGCAGTCGAATACCGACTTTTACGCAAATCTGTTTTGCGTGAACATAACAGAGACCTACACATACTCAATTTTATTAACAGAATTAGCATGCTAAACATTAAACTCTCACCTTGAACGTTGGTACGCAGTTGTAGGACACAATAACAATGTACCATACCAAATTTCATCACACATTTCATGATGTAACAGCTTTAAAACTAACGCAGTTCTATAGCGACTTCGCGTTAATCTGTTTGCGGGAGCGTAGCACGTACCTATGCGTAGTCAACTTTAATGACGGAATTACAGATGTAATTAAGTTTCAACACTTTTACAATGATTCGTCTTGCTTCCTATAACGTCCCACCCGAAGCCTGCGTTATTAGGCTGTGATCTCAGCCTGAGCTATGTCTTGAAGCCGACGGGTCTCTACAAATTGTTTCGATTTATTCTGCCCGTTTCAATTTAAGATTTGGAAGCCCATTTCACTCAATGTATCGATGCCTACGGTAGTCTACAAAATTTTCTGATTAATTCTCCCTATGTTAATTTATCATAAGAAAGATGATTTGACTCATAAAGTACGAAATACTTGTTCGCTTGAGCTAAGCCGCAGCGCTTGGAGTGGGTTTTTACGAGGTATGTGGACCCATTTCGAGGGGCTCTATGCCATAGGAGCATACTTCACGCTCCAATTCGATTCCCACACATTCCATATAATTACTAACAGAACCATTGAGTACCAGCCTTGAAATTTTGCGTAGTACTAGATGGCGTGTATACAATTTCATGACATCCGACAGTACGACGGAGACTATCAAAATATCGAAAGAAGCCCTCTATTCTTTTCTGAAATAATCAAGGTTTTATCAGGACTTCCCTTCATATAAACTACAGCAGAATCACTAATAACCTCTCAAGTTTACTCAATTTACTCTAATTTGATACTCGAGTACTAAATCCCTATTTTCCGCAAGTATGATAGAGGCTATCGCTCGATACTCAACGATTCGTAATTTTGCTGGAATACAAGTACAATTAGGTATCAAAAAGTAACTAATATAGGTGGTTATATTTGTAGATCATTTACCGGTTTTTCAGGAGAAACTACCTACTTTTAGGACTTTATATTTTAAAGTAGTTTGAAGTAACGTTTGTATCACCTTGACAAGTGCTATCATCAAAAACTGCTTTTGCTAAACTCTTACATTTTCATTAAACTTCTAGACTGAATCTTGTAAAGTAGATAGAAAATGAAAACTATTAACATAAGGTAAGTGAGAAGCACGCAAATTTTGATTGCATACAATCCCACAAACTGCGTTAACTTCCAGAGTTGTTAGGTATAGAAGTACTCGTACTTCTTGAGAATAACCAAGTAGGTTTTTTTGCCTACATGTACCAAATACTCTCAAGTCCTTATGATATTGGAGTACATCAACTTCATGATAGCTACAGTATTAAACAGAAATAGACCTAGAGTACTAACGTTTTTGCGCAGTGAGAGTTTGCAAGTTCTCGAAGTATTTTTATTATTTTTATTGCGATAAGTCATTCTGCAGCGCGAAAATGCGTCACAGGATATAGATGAAACTAGCACCACTCATCAAGACCGCTGAAAACAGTACATTTCAACATTTATTAGCAGTAAATCTCTAGTAAAGTACAAGAATTGATAATTTCCGAGTGAGTTAAAAAGTAAGTATTGAAGCTATAGTTTACCTGAAAACCGAAAACTCTGGAATAGAAGCAGATGAAGTGTAAATAGTTATTCGCTCGATTAAGTAAAGTGCAAGCAGATAAAACCTATACTTGAGTACTACAAAATGCACGAATACTTCGCTATCGACTCCCTCCACCTAAAAAAGTGACTACGATCTAAGACTACTTTTACCGATATTCGTCAGTTTCAGTTTTAGATAAAATTCGGGAACCAAGTAATTTCATAAACATAAGCTAATTAAATGAATTTACTCGAATGTACTATGTCGCGCTGATAAGATTAATTATAATATACTTATCATGTTACAGTGATTTTCTAGCGTAGAAAATCTTTAAAAAGTAGTAAGCAGGCCGATGGGTATTCGTTGCGTTGTATAAGCATAAAAAACATTCCCGCGCGCTCCTAAACCTGACACTTCCTACCCTACCACCTAATACTAAGACGCGCGCGGGAATGTTTTTTATGCTTATACAACGCAACGAATACCCATCGGCCTGCTTACTACTTTTTAAAGATTTTCTACGCTAGAAAATCACTGTAACATGATAAGTATATTATAATTAATCTTATCAGCGCGACATAGTACATTCGAGTAAATTCATTTAATTAGCTTATGTTTATGAAATTACTTGGTTCCCGAATTTTATCTAAAACTGAAACTGACGAATATCGGTAAAAGTAGTCTTAGATCGTAGTCACTTTTTTAGGTGGAGGGAGTCGATAGCGAAGTATTCGTGCATTTTGTAGTACTCAAGTATAGGTTTTATCTGCTTGCACTTTACTTAATCGAGCGAATAACTATTTACACTTCATCTGCTTCTATTCCAGAGTTTTCGGTTTTCAGGTAAACTATAGCTTCAATACTTACTTTTTAACTCACTCGGAAATTATCAATTCTTGTACTTTACTAGAGATTTACTGCTAATAAATGTTGAAATGTACTGTTTTCAGCGGTCTTGATGAGTGGTGCTAGTTTCATCTATATCCTGTGACGCATTTTCGCGCTGCAGAATGACTTATCGCAATAAAAATAATAAAAATACTTCGAGAACTTGCAAACTCTCACTGCGCAAAAACGTTAGTACTCTAGGTCTATTTCTGTTTAATACTGTAGCTATCATGAAGTTGATGTACTCCAATATCATAAGGACTTGAGAGTATTTGGTACATGTAGGCAAAAAAACCTACTTGGTTATTCTCAAGAAGTACGAGTACTTCTATACCTAACAACTCTGGAAGTTAACGCAGTTTGTGGGATTGTATGCAATCAAAATTTGCGTGCTTCTCACTTACCTTATGTTAATAGTTTTCATTTTCTATCTACTTTACAAGATTCAGTCTAGAAGTTTAATGAAAATGTAAGAGTTTAGCAAAAGCAGTTTTTGATGATAGCACTTGTCAAGGTGATACAAACGTTACTTCAAACTACTTTAAAATATAAAGTCCTAAAAGTAGGTAGTTTCTCCTGAAAAACCGGTAAATGATCTACAAATATAACCACCTATATTAGTTACTTTTTGATACCTAATTGTACTTGTATTCCAGCAAAATTACGAATCGTTGAGTATCGAGCGATAGCCTCTATCATACTTGCGGAAAATAGGGATTTAGTACTCGAGTATCAAATTAGAGTAAATTGAGTAAACTTGAGAGGTTATTAGTGATTCTGCTGTAGTTTATATGAAGGGAAGTCCTGATAAAACCTTGATTATTTCAGAAAAGAATAGAGGGCTTCTTTCGATATTTTGATAGTCTCCGTCGTACTGTCGGATGTCATGAAATTGTATACACGCCATCTAGTACTACGCAAAATTTCAAGGCTGGTACTCAATGGTTCTGTTAGTAATTATATGGAATGTGTGGGAATCGAATTGGAGCGTGAAGTATGCTCCTATGGCATAGAGCCCCTCGAAATGGGTCCACATACCTCGTAAAAACCCACTCCAAGCGCTGCGGCTTAGCTCAAGCGAACAAGTATTTCGTACTTTATGAGTCAAATCATCTTTCTTATGATAAATTAACATAGGGAGAATTAATCAGAAAATTTTGTAGACTACCGTAGGCATCGATACATTGAGTGAAATGGGCTTCCAAATCTTAAATTGAAACGGGCAGAATAAATCGAAACAATTTGTAGAGACCCGTCGGCTTCAAGACATAGCTCAGGCTGAGATCACAGCCTAATAACGCAGGCTTCGGGTGGGACGTTATAGGAAGCAAGACGAATCATTGTAAAAGTGTTGAAACTTAATTACATCTGTAATTCCGTCATTAAAGTTGACTACGCATAGGTACGTGCTACGCTCCCGCAAACAGATTAACGCGAAGTCGCTATAGAACTGCGTTAGTTTTAAAGCTGTTACATCATGAAATGTGTGATGAAATTTGGTATGGTACATTGTTATTGTGTCCTACAACTGCGTACCAACGTTCAAGGTGAGAGTTTAATGTTTAGCATGCTAATTCTGTTAATAAAATTGAGTATGTGTAGGTCTCTGTTATGTTCACGCAAAACAGATTTGCGTAAAAGTCGGTATTCGACTGCGTTATCTGTAGAAATTTGAAAAAATTAAAAGTATAAAGAAGGTTTCCATATGGCGCAATCCTTCGAGTATTCTCAGAAGAAACTGTATACATCCTACAGTAAAATGGATGCGATTAAACGATGAAGAATTTTATTCTTAAAATATTACATGGGACAAAACATACGAACATCGATTATCTTGATAATGCCATTGCTATAGATGTCAGTCCGATTCCGACAAACACGAGTCCCTTCCAAACTTTATTGTAGTCGAGAGCGGTATTATCAAAGAATCCTACAAAGCCATCCTGCAACAAAAATAGAAGCCCTAATGATCGTACGGAGGAAAGTTATCGTGTCGGGAACCGAATTGGGGGGTAAAGCTGAGTTTCATCATCGAGAGATGATATGGGCTCTGGAGAGCAGATACACTATATATCCATGCTAAAAGATAATTTATAATTCCTAAGCAAAGCATGTAAATCACCTACCCATCCTCCATTTTTCACTATCCACTTTAGTCTTCTGCTAGCAATGTAATTTCCGACTGTCTGTATGATAGCTTCTATATGCTCCCCGTGATGTTCATCCTCGTTCTTGCGAGCAAGAATGCTACCGACCACAAAAAGGGAGACAATCCTACCCCAATTTTCTTTGGTATCTTTGTAAATTTCATCAGCTATCATCAGGAACATTCGCTCATCGGGTAAATATTCTTTATATTTTTCATTGACTTCGACATCACCATAGCGGAGACGTTTGGAGACTGCGTTTAGGACAGTTCGATGTCGCTCGAACATTTCATCCCCAACTCGACGTAAGGTTCTCTCTGCTTTCGTATTTACCTTAACGCATGAGCCGTCGAGTTCGTACATGATAAAATTCCTGATCAAGGAATATGCTTCGGATATAATTTCATACTTTTCTTCAGTGACCGAAGGTGATACTCGTGATAATTCCATGCTTTGAGGAGAATAGCGAGTCAGAGCTTATTTCGAGATCTAAGCTACTTTGAAAATGAGTATCCTAGGATTTGCATAAGTTTCATCTATATCGTACAATGCGTTTTCGCGGTCCAGAATGACTTATGGCGATGAAAAATAGTAAAATGGTCTCTTAAGCATTGACCACGGTTTTGTTTTCGAAAGATGTCGGGATGTCGGTATCATATTTTCTAAAACTCAAACTAGGACCCGGATCCGGATATCAACTCTGAATCGACAAACCAATGAACAATATTCAAACATTTTACACCCCCATGTTTCCATGAAAATAACAAGCCATTACACATCCAGTATACTTCACGATTGTTCATATATACCAAGTATTCGCGTAAACGAGGTGTGTGACATTACATACATCATGGATAACATCATGGTCGGCACTACAAGCATCATGGATTACAAATTCATGTTCTGAAGTCTCATACATGCACCGACTCTGTACATTCAATGTGGGGGTAGCTGACTTGGAGACAGAAAAACACACATATTTGACCGTAACATGGTCTTAGTATGAACCGACATGCATTCGACTTGTGGAAAAATGTGTCGCACACTATTTCACCGAGATTACAACCCTTTCACGGTTCATAACTTGATATATCAACTTCACAGGGTAGTTCGGATTCTCAGGTAGACTTGAATCGTGATCCGGATCTCAGAATATAGTAAAATCGGGGTATGTAGTATAATTACTCACTCACTACTCTATATGTTGGTGGTGGTCATGCCCTGCAAACTTTTTTGTTGCGAACGTAGTGTTTCACCTTACATCAGTTGGTTCAATGTATGTATCCGGTTGTGAAAACTGTCGCTGTTTTGACTATGTGTCACAATCAATACCAAATACGAGAATTCGTTACTCGTCGAAACGCCGCAGTCAGACATCGTTAACAGCGATTCCGTGTATGGCAATCTTGAGTTCAATTGCGGTTTTGTGATGTTAACCAAGCGGCTGTGTTTCTGCGGTGTGAAGACTGAATTCGTGTTGTTTCCCCGCAAGAGTGCGATGTCTATTTCACACCTAGAGCAATTATAAAACACATCTTCGAAACTTTTGGTCTAGTTCATCCGCTTGCATTTCGAAACGGACCATCACGACAAGACTCTAACCCACCACATCCGTGGTTTCAGTTGATCATATCGAAGAATATCATGTCCATCCGTGTTACCACCCACAGATTTCGCCATCCTCACACGGTAGTGCTAAGACACAGACAAGACGCGGTGGTGGAAATATTGAAAATGAGAAAGCAGACCTTGGTATCATTTGATTTGGATTTTACACCCGATGAACCCACCATTCGTACTGCGCATTGGGATGAGGATTCTATCATTGATGTCGAGGGAAAGGAGATGTACAGATTTGTTGGTGTCGTGAATATTCAACGGAAGTCTGGGTATATGGTTGTGCATGGTTCGCGTATTTGACTGTGGAGATATCGCTATACATAACGTGCTGTTCACCGTATCGATAGCACCAACGAATATCCGCGAAAGGGTTGTAATCTCGGTGAAATAGTGTGCGACAC